>NC_065583.1:12995060-14245060 GCF_024542745.1 Macaca thibetana thibetana | reverse complement strand
ATGTTTAATTTTTTTTAAAAAAGTTATTTCAGCTCAGGCATAAAAACATTAGTAGGAGTTAACCAGGAAGGAAGTGAAGAGAAGAGCCTTCCACAGCACAGAAATGACAGCATGGCAGTGATTTGCTGTGATGGAAGTACCTAAAAAAATGCTAACTTTTTTATAGAGTACTTGCTCCATCATTTGTTTTCCATTAGCGTATAATATTTTACATGGATTTAACAAAGTTGTTTTAGAACCCATGCAATTGATTATTAGATGGTCAGAAGAATGAGAAATGTGCAAATAATTTCATGCAATTGTACCTACACTTTCTATATGCTAACCCTTTAATGAATCTTCTAAGAAGATGGCTCTATGAATAACACGGAGGTAACTGCTTTAACTACAACTAACTTTGTGAAAGTTGGTTTTCAGAGCAGACCAGGAAAAAAAGAAATCAGAAACCACATGTCAATACTTTTTAGAAAAGGAAAATAATTTGGTATCTTACTGTTACAAATATGCTGATGTCTGAGGTTATATTTAAAGATATTTTTAGTAAATAAGACTCAGCAATCAAGTCAGATTTGCTGGCATAGAATTCATTTGATATAATGACACTTAAGGGTTGCTTGACTTCTATTCCATTTCCTGGTGCCCAATCTCATTATTAAGGTAAGCAACTGTGAAAAAGGGTGACTCTTTAAAACTATCAGTTTAACAGTTTCACTTCATTGAATTCTTGTTTAATTTCTCGTTGCCGAATATGAGTGATTGTTTTTAGTATCATTCATGAATGACACATAGAAGATTTGCTGTATAGTATTTGGAGGTATTTCTGGAAGTGGGTTTCTGGATTTGAAAAATTTCCATCATCTTGAACCTACTTTTTAAATGTGTCTAAATTAAATAAATCCAAATTAATTTGTTTGTGAAAGTTCCACCTTCATTCACATAATTACCCAACAGACTTAAACAACTTTTCTAATGTAAAATGTCAGTTAATTATGAATACATATTATTAAAAACCAAACAAGTAGCCAGAAGCATTTTTTGAATTTGTAATTGGATTTCTGTATGTTATTCTTAAGAATGCAACTATCGACTTTTATAATGGTAAACCAATTGCAATCTTGTTAAACATGCCTTGATTTCAGATAAATAGAATCTTAGCTACCTCTCAAGAAATCAAAAGAAAAAATTATTTTAAATTCAATCTTATTTTTAAACTGCATTACCCATAAGTAATTTTAGTTATTTAACTTTTTAGAGGAAGCATCTCATTAGCTGTGGGATAGAAAATCAACTCTGTGTGGCACAATTCATTAAAAATAGGATTTCTCATTCTTGGATAACGTTTTGTCAATATCAAAGGCTAATGTATTTAAAGAAGTATTTAAAATGCCACGTAATCTAGCAAAGATACCTAAGATTTATATGAAAGAGTATATCTTTTATATAAAATTTTCAACTTCTAAAAAAATTAGGACACAGATTGAAGCAGTACTCTTAGAAATATCTGTCACCACCGCACGCCTTCAATTTGAGATGAATGTAGGCTTCACATCACTGATCTGGGCCAAGTGACATCATGCAAATGGTGGCACTAGTGTCATGAGTAATAATGGCTTCCCCCTTCAACCCTGTCAAACTATATCAGGTTGCTAAGCTCTAACTTTTGTTGCAGAGCTCAATGAAAACTAAAATAAAAAAAAAAAGAAAGAAAAAAAAACAATTACCAGGTTGCTGTGTATGGGTTAGTAAAGTTATTTGCCAATAAATAACAATTACCATAGGAATTACCATGAAATGTGAATTTTTTTTCCTCTGTTTTGTTTTCTTTCTTTTGTTTTTTTTTTTTTTAAATGAAATCCATAGAGGTTCTTTCTCTGTAGATTTTATTTTTCTTTCTACTATAAAATTAGAACTTGTCACTCCCCTATGGGGCTCTGACAGTTAAATAATAGTTCACAAATGATTAGCGGAATGAGAATTACTGCCCACAGAAAGAGCTCTGTGACTCAGCAGATGAAGATATACAACTCAAGTTTACCAAGGAAACCCCACTGAACATGTGGAAACGAAAGGCAGATGTAATGCTATCATTGAAGCACCTAGCCAGTTTGTTAAACTTCCCTTAATTATCAGAATAATTTTCACTTGAAACTTAAAACCAATTGGCTCACACATATTTCACTTTAAGCATTTTCAGCTTTGAAAGGGGGTTGGTGAATTACATTAAAAAAGCTCCACACACCCCCTTTTTATCCTCCATCTCCCTTTAATGGAAAAGGGATCCTGGTAATATCCAGCTATCTTGCTAGAACAGCACCAAGCACAAAGGAAGGACAGTAGGGGTGGTGATTTTAATTATCTATGTAAATTAAACTATGTGCCACAGTCCTGTGATTGAAACTCATTACTTTAACTTTATTGTTTAGTTATGAGTGTAAACCTCAGCTCAATTAAATTATAAACCAGATCCTGATGGCTCCACATATTCACAGTCTTTGAAGGAAAAACAAAAAGAATACAGACAGGACAAAAGAGGATCTCAGCTGTCTTTTCTATGTATGTTATCATCCCCCAAATGCCACTGTGAGGCATGCATGCAAGGTGGTGTATACTGCATTGTAACCTGTCACTGTGCAACAGAAATACACTAATGTTAAGAGTTACTTATCACAAATTTAAAGACAGAACAAAGTTATAGTAGAAGAGTTTTAAAATTTTGTCCGTTTTACAAAATAGTGGTCTCATAACCCTCTCCCTCAAAATTGTGTATGAATTGGAACCTCAAACTCAATTTTTCCCTTATATGTGACATATCTTTTAATATATGTTTTTTGAGACAGAGTCTCATTCTGTCGCCCGGCTGCAGTGCAATGGCATGATCACAGCTCATTGTAACCTCTGCCTCCCAGGTTCAAGTGATTCTCCTGTCTTCGCCTCCCAAGTAGCTGGGAGTAGAGGCACGTGCCACCATGCCCAGCTAATTTTGTATTTTTAGTAGACACAGGGTTTCACCGTGTTGGCTAGGCTGGTCTCTAACTCCCGACCTCAGGTGATCCACCCCCCTTGGCCTCCCAAAGTGCTGGGATTATAGGCGTGAGTCACCCCGCCCAGCGATCTTTTAATATTTTAGTGTGTGCTATTTCTTGTTGTAACAAATAAAGGTCATTCTTCTTGTGTATATTTTTGCTACCTCAGGGGATCATCCATAACTGTCAGATTGTGTAAGCTCTGTTGACAGTAGACTAATTGTCCTTAAATTAAATATATTAAAATTTCTAATTGTGGTGAGAAGCAATGCTGCATTTCCCCTTGAGTCACTGTTGAATCAGTTTCCTCACATGGGAGATTTATTTAGAGATAGTTTTGCTTCACTTGAAATAATTGAGGACATTCAAAATGCCAAAGTTATTGGATTAACTTGAAAAGTTGTGTTTGCGCTACAAATTTATTTCAAGTACAAATTTTAAGGTAGGTGCCTTTAATCGACAATTAATATGTTTACTTTTGTTTGATTATTTCTTGGAATTATATTTCTTACCTCAATTGTGATATTTTTATTTGTACTGATGACACACTCAGGAACCTAATAATTTGAGGTTTAATGGGTAATTAAAACTACTCGACTTCTCTAGCAGAGGTTATTATTATTAGTGATAATAATAAGAGTGAACATTTGTTGAGCACTTACCATGTGCCAGGACCCACGCTAAGCATTTCAGAGGCATTGCCTCACATAATTTTAACAATAATGCTGTTAAGTGGGGTTATTCCTATTATTTATTATCCCATTCTAGGCTTAGGGATGCTGAATAACCCAAGGAAGTTTAAAAGCAATTAAGTGGCATAGCCAAGTTTTGGACCTAAGTTCTTTTGACTCCCAAGCCCATATGGTGGGGATAAATTCAATGATAGAACAATATATCACAGTTAAACCTAAATTACAAGTGAGGATAACTAAAGAATGATATGTAGCTATCATCACATCTGACTGTCTTTTCACTATCAATGTTTTATCTACTAAATTCTTAAGAACAAATCTCCATCTGTCATATAGATTTGCATCGGGAACCTAGCACAGCACTTGGCACAGATAGGCTCTCAATAAATACTTGTTCAATTGAATTTGACTGATGTTTGTTTTAAATGTACTGAAATATACATTTCAGTATATTTGGAATGAATATACGGTTTGGAATGTGACTGTATTAATGCAGTTCATTTAATCTCTGAAGTTTTCAAGTTAGTGACTTTCTCTTATGTCTTCTAAGTGCAACACTGTGCTTGCAACATCTCTAAAGCAATTTGCCATGCTCCCACTAGGATGAATTTTCCTGAAGTAATGTCTGTGACCATTTTGGTGGCATTTTGTGATGCTGCTAGTGAATTTCCAAGTTCTATTGAAGCAAGCAAGCACCCATTTGTAGAGCTCACCTTATTCCCTTTGAAAATGCCATTGCTCTTGGAAGAAGACTTTGAGTGAAAAGGGAAATAAGTGTGGAGGGTCAGCAGTTTGTTTTATACCGTAAATATGTCTCAGGAATTATTTTCCCGAACTATTATTATAGAAAAAAATCAATGCTTATTAAGAAAGGAGAAAGAAGGAAAGGAAGGAAGGAAGGGAGGGAAGGAGGGAGGGAGGGAGGGAAGAAGGAAGGAAGGAAGAGAAGGAAGGAAGGAAGGAAGGAAGGGAAAGGAAGAAAGAAAAAAGAAAGAGGAAGGAAGGAAGGAAGGAAGAAGAGAGAGAAAGAGAAAGAGAGGAAGGAAGGAGAGAGAGAGAGGAAGGAAGGAAAGAAGGAAAGAAGAAGAAAGACAGAAAGAAAGAGAAAGAAAGAAAGTTGACATTTTAGTTGAGTTTAGTTTTTTTTTTGTTTTTTGGACAGGGGAACTCCGCCTATGATTATATCTACGTCACTGAACTTGCAATTGCAATACTTCTGACGTTTTATTGTGTATCATGTGCAAAATCTTCAATCTCATTATGTTTCCAAACACAGATATTAAATCATAGCCTTTTGTCATTTTGTAATGAGATGGATTCCAAATTAAGAACATTGTGAGATAATGAAAAAAAAAAAAAGAAAACAAAGAGAGAGAAATGGATTTAGGGAAGGAGACAAGTGAAGTCCTGTTTGAACATGGCATCAATTCCTTCTTAACACCATCCCTTTCTTCTTCTACATTCTATCCTATGCCATTTATCCCACATGTATTACATACCTTCTATACATAAAGCACTACAATAAGGGATTAGCATAAATTCAAAGATAAATAAGAATAGCTCCATGTCCTTAACTCATCGCAATCTAGTAGAGAAGAGATAAAACATGCACAAAGACAATGTTGATTGTCCTCCAAGGAGGACAGATAAAAGACTGGGAAATCAGAGTAAAAGAAATTGTCTTCAATTTTGGAGAAGCTCATAGGGTAAGAAAAAATTTCACTGAGAAAGTAAAACGTGAGACTTTTAGGAAGGAGTAGAGATCAGCTGCTTCTGAAATGGAGATGTCGGGAACAAGAACATTCCTCCTCCTTCCTAGGACAGAACCAACCTCATTCTAACCACTACCAAGCACTAATCACCCTTAATGCTTCTTTGCTAACAATTCCTACAGGAGAGAAGAAATTTGCATTCTTTTATCATACAATGACTTGACCTAAATACAATCTTAAGGGCGCTGCAATTAGCTAGGTTTGTGGCAGAGAGAAATTTACTTACCCTTATTGAATCTCAGTTTCCTTCTCCATGAATGAGATAAATGTACAAGAATTGTGATTACAAGCTCCAATCAATGGTTATGACTGCCTGATACGCCTGGCAGGCTGTGCCATAAGCATTGCAAGGACAAGCCTAAGCTAAGTTGAAAGAGACTTGTGATCAATTAAGTATATCTGTCAAGGGCATAAAAATAAGGAGTGATGATATGCTTGCCATATATTTACAGCCACACATTTAGTCAGTTCAACTAAGGTGAGATTCCACATTTTGGGTCACCAGATTACAAGGAGTACCTTTATTTCCCCAGGAGAGATGAAATTTGAAGTAGAATTTCTTAGTTTAAGCTATTTGTGGAAGCAGTCTTAGAAAGTCATTGTCAGCCTTTTATAGGCAGAACACATGGATTTTAAAGCAAAGCAGAAATACTGAGCATGTGAGTTGTGTGATGTTCTGTTTTAAGGATAGTTTGAACATATAGGGAATGTCAGAATTGGATTATGAAGCTCTAGATTTGAAAGCAGTTGAATATCAGTAAGATTTGACTACAAAAAAACTCAAAAGACACCTTGAATTCATTACTGGATTGCCTAGGTAATGTAACGAATATGACACGCAGATCCATGAAAAGTATTTGAGAACAGCATATAAACTGCATGTTTTGATGCTTGGATGTAACCAATAAGAAATCTTGGGTATAAATTGAGTAACATGCCTTAGTCACTAAAAGAATTTGGCATGGCCCACACAGCTGTCAATGGGTAACTGTGATTCTTGCTTTTTTAAAATTGAGTTTCATCAGCACTATTTCAAACAGTTCATTTAAAATTGATACCCTAACACTGATGCTAAGGTGCATGACAGTGCATAATAAAACATAATTTTCATTTTACATTATACAGGTTACAATCCCTACACTCCAAGGGATGTAGTGGAATCTTTTGCTGTAATGAATTTATAGCATGGTACTATCAATTCCTCTGAATAAGGAAAAAAGGAATAGCATCTTTTGTATGTTTATTTTTCTTTTACTGATGTTTCTTTGGCACTATAGTTAGCCTCCTAACTACACCTCTTAGGTTTGGAAGAGAACTCAGATTTATTACAAAATTATTTTTAAAATATGGCTTATCCATTGCCCTCAAGTGACACAAATGTCAGAATTACCTATGGAACTCCATGGAAAGCAATTTAATTTTTCCTGTGTCTGAGCCTTTGTGGTGTCTATTTTTATGAAGTAGTTTTCTTGTGTTTTTTTTTTCTCCTTTTATAATTTTTAAATGGGTAAGTTGCAGTAGCATATCTTTCCTTGAAGCAGGGATGATAAGAGCAGTCGCGGAGTACTTCTAGTTGTCAATGCCCTTAAATTATAATTGATTGGTACACGAATAAAGGAGTGATAGGGGATTGGATTTTGAAAGAAAATGGGACTAGATGTAACTGGTTTGAAGATATGATTTTATTGTGGGAGAGTTGAAACACAAAGGTTTCCCCAAAGTCTCATTTTTCATAGACATGAGATAAAATCTGTAACTCTCATTCCATTGGGGTTTAGGCCATTTGTTGGCTTTAATTTAATTGGATAGAAAGCAAGGAATAATGGTTTACTTTGAGCTCTCTTTTATCTTCCTTAGTAACATGTCACTTATATGACCCAGGGACTCTCTAAGGGTTTTTGAAAAGGCCTCTTTAAAATCTGCTTGCACTTATTTGGGCACTAAAATATGTTTTATTTGGAGATGTTCAGAGGCAATAAAATATAGAATATGATTTTAATAATAGAGTAAAATTCAGTAAAAGGAAAGTAAACAGTAAATACAGGCTGAAACTGGAGTAATGAAGTAAAGCCTGCTTACCAGAAGTTAAAGCGCCTGGTTTTATAGTGGGCATATAAATGCCTTATGAGGCTGTTTGGTAGGAAACACTTAAATATGTAGATCCTCTGTGAAGCCTCATTACTTATGTTTCTAAATGTTTGTTTTGGCATGTGGTGCCATCTTTGCTATACATGTCATTTGCAGGATCCGCTGGAATAGCCACTTTAGAGCAGGTGTGCTTGACAGGATGAACTGAACACACATATTATCTGCTCTAATGAAGTGCACTTATTCTTAGTCTGGGGCCTAGTCAGTGATGTTCTGTGATTTCTCTATATCCATCCAGCAGAAGCTTTCCTGTTTCTCAAAAATACCTCACCCTAGACATCGAGGAGCCACTTCTATGGAAGGAAAAGCAGTTTATCCTCCACTGACATCCTATTGTTAGCTGTGCTATCGAGTTGGCGGGCAGTCATCATCTTGCTGACTAAGACCCCATTCTCCTGGGTCTCACAGTGGTCAGATCAATGCTCTAATCTCTGGGAAGGAAGAATGATAAGGTATCTATGTAGGGTCTCCTCTTTAGTCTTCTTTTCTCTTAGCTGTTTCTTTCAATGCCCAGATTGCCAGTGAGTTAGGCTGCAGTGCTGAATGGATCAGTGTTTCACTAGAAAGCACACAGTACAGAGTTCTTCCTGCTCTCTTCAACTCAGTGTCCCCATGACTTTGCATAGGACATTTTAACTTACAGAATCTCAATATTCCCTTTTGTTCATTCCAAAAGCTATCATTGAGTATCGATCCATATTTACTACCTAGTTTTCAAAATACTGGAAATACAAACATGCCATCCCTATTTTGCCCTTAAGGAGCCAACCATATTACAGAGAAAACAGGGAAGTGAACAGCCAGTTATGAACACGCCCCATCAACTTCCTAGAATTGTCAGGTAAATGAGACCACAAATGGGTCAGCACTTCCTAAGCTGTATGCTGCCATATTAGTTTTAGGATATGGCTGTGGCAGTCATGTTACTAATAGGGCTGTGCCCAGTAACCGTGTTCATCTCAGAAGAACACACAAAAATGTCTTTCATGGTTTGAAACTTGGTTAGAAATACCAGGATCCCCATAAAAATAAATGATGCCCATTGCCAATAAGTAAGAATTTGCAAGCAATTGTTAGAAAATAAGTTCTAGAGATTCCAGAGGAATGAGTGATCCCACTGGAAGCTTCCCAAGTGCTTAGTGGAAGAGATGTAGGGCCTGAATGACTCACAGGTCAAACCTACCCAGGTAGCAAGCCAGAGGAAGGGCATTGCCTACCAAAGGAACAATATTTGCAGAGATTGAGTGGCTCACACCTGTAATCCCAGCACTTTGGGAGGCTGAGAGGGGTGGATCACCTGAGGTCAGGAGTTTGAGACCAGCCTGACCAACATGGTGAAACCCCATCTCTACTAAAAATACAAAAATTAGCTTGGTGTAGTGGCAGGTGCCTGTAATCCCAGCTACTTGGGAGACTGAGGCAGGAGAATCACTTGAACCCGGGAGGCGGAGGTTACAGTGAGTCGAGATCAAGCCATTGCGCTCCAGCCTGGGTGACAGAGTGAGACTCTATCTCAAAAGCAAGCAAACAAATAAAAAAGAAATGTAAACTGCACGTATGGAAAGGAAAACTGTCTGAGTCATCAAGTTCATGAAAGTAAACACTGAAAGTGAGAGTTGTGAAGGTATTTTTGCTCCTGTCCGTGTGATACATAGTTCTTTTTTAATCTGATAGATAATGTCATTGGCAAATGCACTTTGCCAATGACATTTAAGCATGAAACTTAACAACCATATATGCTTCAGACTACATAGACATAAAAGAATTGGAAAAGTTACAATGTTTCTACTGTCTACAAGATGTAGACTACAAGTAGAGTATATCTGTGTCTTTGCAAGGCAAATAATAAGAAAGTCGTGTTTTATATTTATATCACAAAGAATCTCATAGGTTAAATACAATGTTGTTTCACCCAGAGTTTGTATAATTTTTAAATGAAAAGACATATAGTTTAGATATGTAGATCACCTTTTCATTGCCAATGGATTCCAATGGCCAAGGCCTATGCGAAGTCCTGGGGATACCAAAGCAGAAGGCTTCAGAGCCTCGTCCTCAAAGAGCTTAATGTTAATTGAAGAAGATAGGTAGTGAAGATAGTGAATCATAGGGCTATATATATGTGTATATATGTGTGTGTGTGTGTTTTTATATATATATATATATATATATTTTTTTTTTTTTTTTTTGAGACGGAGTCTCGCTCTGTCACCCAGGCTGGAGTGCAGAGGCACGATCTCGGTTCACTGCAAGCTCTGCCTCTCATGTTCATGCCATTCTCCTGCCTCAGCCTTCTGAGTAGCTGGGACTACAGGCACCTGCCACCATGCTCATAGGGCAATATTTAGTTTAATCTATAAATATTTGGGGCAAATGAAAATAAGTTCATTTCCAGTTTTCTTATTAATTACACTCACTTAGCCAAAGGGAATTTTATTCATGTGAAAGTTTTGTCTATTTGATGAACTCTCTAGCAGTCTTTGCTGTGAAGTAGCTAAAATATTAGCCTGAGGACACAGATTTTTTTCAGAAATTTCTTTTGATAATGATTGCATATGAGTGCCAGAAAACATAGCAAAATGCTAATTTTTGTATCAAAACTGTTGAATATATAATATTCAGGAAAAATGTAAAAGGAAAAATTTAGGACAATCAAATATAATCTAGATTTCTGTAAGACACTAGCTACCAAATGCATACTTGTTAATGAAAGATATAATCTAATTTAAAATGTAGTCTTTACTTCCAGACATTGTAAACGCTTCTGGATTGTAGCATAGATTTCATCACATACCTAAAATTCCAAGTGTATTTTCACTTTCATAACCTCTCTAGACATTTTAATGAAAAACAAAGAGTAGAAAAGTTAGGTTTCACAGAAGGTTTCTAAATAGAAACCTAATTAAAGAAATTAATAATCATTCTTTGATGCCATGCTCATGTGCCTTTTTCCATCTCTAATGGAATCTCTGCACCTAGAAGAATTGTAGCTTTTGCTTGTGGTCTTGACTAGTAACTTAATGTGGCAATTAAGACACATTCTTCATATATTTGCATATATACAAAGACGTGGATGTCCTTTTAAATTATACCCACCTTCTCCCTTGGCTAATGCTATATTAAATTGCATTGAAATGCAAAAGCACCTCAATATAATGATTTTCCACATCCCATTTACTTGTTGATTATTAATGAATACTTCCTGAGTTGTGTTCCTGCTATTTTGTCTTTAACACTACTTTCAGGGTTTTCGCATCATATTCAAGAGGCCAGTCAGAGTTCTGTGCTTGCGGCTTCATTAAAATTCTGTCCTACACATCATCTGACTCACACTTTATAATCTATCAGAACACCTGTTTTCTTTACAATGGCCACGAGGCAGCTCAAAACACTGTGGTATTTAGCATTTAATAATGAGCACAAGATATGTATTTTTGACACTTTAAATTTTCTTTAGAAAAGTGCATGGAAAAAAGCCAAGTTTGAATGAATTATCTAAACTTTTGCAATTTCATAACGTGAATTTTAACCAACTTTTAAAAAAATGTATACCAGAGAAAGTGCCTTCTCTCTTTGTCAGTGGGCCTTACCTTGGCTAACTAGGAAAGGCTGTAGAGGGAAATAACTTTAAAATGTCACTGCATAAACTAATAGTGATATCGAAAGTATTTTAAGAAGAGCCTGTGCATTATTACTTTCCCTATTTACATACCCGTCTCACAGACACTTCATTGTAATTCTCACTCTGAGAGGAAGCTGAGAAGCTTAATGTCACTGTTAATATCTAGATATGTTTATAATTTAGTGACTTAAGTCAGTGATGGGCACTGCATACATATACATAAACACTCTTTTCTTTAAAGTTTGTGCATTTACAAATGCGATTGTTAAATGGCCCTCAATATAATTGTATCTATTTGAAATACTTCAAGGGAGGGATAGGGAGATAATGGATGGTCTCAGAAGGGTGAAATTCTGTCACTATATTATGTAAATGAAGAAACGTCTCCTAGTGCTTATGAACTGCTATAGTTTTCAGTGCTAATAGAGGACATACTGCAAGTTGATTATTGTAATCCTACAGCGTTATCTCATCAGTGAGCGGATTAAGGGAGCTCTCTCAGCTGAGGGGTCTGAATAAGCATTTTCATTTACTCCCTGCTGGGTCATTGACAAATGGAGGTTTTTCTCTGGGAATATTTAAAAGCATAAACAGTAAACAAACCTATAGTTTCTTGCCTTGCTTGGATCCTTTATCAGATTTGTGCTATCTTGCAAATACTGATACCATCAACCTAGCAGTCAGCTGACTTCTGCTGTGTCCCCCAGATAGAGAATTATATGCACCTGGTGATGAGGGGTTGATGGAGTCAAGAGAGAGTCAGATCTTCCCTGTTCAAAAGCATTCAGTAGGTGCCGGGCACAGTGGCTCATGTCTGTAATCCCAGCACTTGGTAGGCTGAGGCAGGCGGATCACTTGAGGTCAGGAGTTCAAGACCAGCCCGGCCAACACGGTGAAACTCCGTCCCTATTAAAAATACAAAAATTAGCCGGATGCTATGGTGCACACCTGTAATCCCATCTATCGCGAGGCTGAGGCAGGAGAATCACTTGAACCTGGAAGGCAGAGGTTGTACTGAGCCAAGATAGCATCATTGCACTCCAGCTTGGGTGATAGAGCAAGACTCTGTCTCAAAAAAAAAAAAAAAATCAATAGTTTAAGTTCATGTGTCATCTCCTTCTATCCCTTGTTCAAATCCAGGTACTCAGCAATGACATTCACTTTCTGTCTAATGGCACCATGACAGGTGACAATAAAGCTAACTTCCCAAACCTGGATTTTCCTCTATTTCATCCCCAAATCAAAAGTTACCTGTCTCATTTCCTTCCTTTGCATTCCAAGAGATCCTTCATTCTCTGATTTGACCATAAGATTAGAGAAATTATGTTAATGAATGAAAGTAGACTATGTTCTATCATTAGGTTGAATCATACGTAATTGTCATTTTTGTAAGTCAAAACAATTGAATGTTTGTAATTGTATATGGTGCAATCTGAAATGAAATGTCCAGATAATGTGCACAGGTTAACTGATGTTTTAGCGACAGCGACTGGAATAGCTAACATCTGATGATCATGTGACTGTTCATGCACTCTTCTCAATACTGCATGCATGTGCCTGGCAGTATCATTTAATCATCAGTCCTATTAACAACATGAAAACTGAGACTGAGTTATCAGTCCAGAGTCACATCATGACAGTCAAAGGGCCAGATCAGTACTAGGCTAGAATTGTTATGATTTTAAAGATCATTTTCTTCTTTGTCTCCAAAAGGCCCAAATGTTGAATGGTATGCTTGATTTAGATGGGGCCAGTGGCAGGACCTTTTGGGAGGATGGGGGTAGAGAGGCTTCTTGGGCCTTGAGAATCTTATGCGTAGGCAGTATCCACAATGTCTGTGTTTAGATTCAGTCATGGAGAAGAGAAGTCATATGGCCTAGTATGGTGACTTATTTCTTGTAAGTTTTATGCAGCGATGTTTCTGTAGAGAGAGTGTGAAGAGAACAAAGTCTTACCTAGTCCATATCCTTTCCTCTTTTAGTGCAAGGCTTAAATCCATAATGTTTCCCCCTTTACTACAGACCATAGTAATTTGTCTGTTCTGACATCTAACACTCTGTAACAAACAACCAAACATTTCATTACATTTTATCCTGCATGGCTGTCTCATGGTGTCATATGCTTAAATATTATGTTCTCATCCAGGTTAAAACTTTTTCCAAGACAGAAATCATCAATATCTTGTCTTTATTTCACATTTTCTACAGGATTTATCCCAACACTGAGCACATAGCAGGTCACTAACTATGTGTCGACTGGTTGATCAATTAAGGTCTTTGATTCTAAATTTTACTTCCACATCTACCATTGATCCCTTTATATACTAGGAATATTAAGGGTACTAAACACAAAACAGAAGTTCTTTCTCAGACATTGAATCATTAAACTAACGGCATTGGTGCTTATGCCAAAACCATGCACTTTAAAAAATAAGGATTCTAGATTTGTAGTATACATTTATTATATATTGGAGTCAATGACTCAACAGCTGAAATGGTTATGCCTGTATTACTGTCAAAAGAAAGGAAAAAACCAAGGTGCTCAGAGATCACTGTTTCATCTTGTATACCTCTAACTAAAGCATGAAATTACAGTTCACTAAGAGAAGGCTATGGAGATTCTGAAAAATGTAACCAATTCGGCTAGATGTCAAAATTGAATTCATTATTTCTTAGAAATGATTTTTGACCTACAATTCACAATCAAATTGTGATTGTTTTTAAAACATGCACAAACATCTATACACACACAATCAGTTCAGATTGACATTGGCACTCCAAGAACCGATGTCAAACTAAATTTTGAGTGAATGTTAGTTGTAACTCTGATAAGATGTTTACAAGACAAATCATTTTAGATGTAGCAAATGAGTACTTTAAGATGTATTTGAAAACACAGAAAACATTCTAAAACTGAAGAATCATGTCACAAAATGTTGGAAATTAGAACCTTGATTCAACACTTTGTGAGCATAGGCTAAATGGGGCCTAAACATTTAATTGAAGTTAAAATTAGAGTTAATGATACCAGATATTTAATCACCCAATGTCTTAATGCCTTAAACAACCCAGCAAGGAGCAGTTGAGGAATGGTGCAGTTCAGTTTTAAAGTATTTTGGTATTCTCTGTAACCAGTATATGTCTGCGTTAGTCTAGGTCTCATTGAGCAGTACACATCAAGATGCCTAAAATGTAGATTGCTGTATAACAGCAAACAAAGTAGTTATGAAACAGTAGGATCTCGGCAGGAAGCAAAGAGATATCTCAAAGGTACCTAATCAAACCTGACAAATGGTGTAACATCTTCAGATGAATGACTAGGCCTATATAATATTTTTAGTTAATCTTCCTCTTGCTTGCCAGAAACAGGCTTATTCATGTTCTTTCACCATGAGATGGGAGGGTAAGGCTTTGTATGAGGATCATGATGCACAGAAACCAGTGAAGATTTGGTCCATCATGCTTAGAAAAGATGAAAGAGAGGATTGATTTGGATATGAACAGACCTGTTTAAAAATAGATTGCTCCCGATACACAAAAGTTGAAGAGACTTCTGCAGAATAGAGTTTACGATTCGTCATTCCAGTGCTTTGTCTGTGAAGTGTGCGGCTTGGCTTCTAGGTGTGTGTTCTTCTCTCTACTCTTCATCTTTTCTCCACATCATGGCGCTGCTTACTCCCTATTCCTGCTTCCTCATAACTCAACTTCCACATGGCCTCTCATGCTTGTCTGACTTCTCTCAATTAAGCCACCTTCAGCTCCAATTTTTAACTATTTAATTCTTTCCAGGTACCAGTTCAGAATCCCGACATACTGGCTCAGCTCAACTTTTTCCATTCATTCTTTTTCCTTTCTTCCCTTTTTTTTAAAATTTTTTTTTTTGGTGCCAGGTCACGTTTGCCACAAACTGCCTATAAATCAGGGCTCGCTCCTAGTTAATTGGCCAAAACTTGATGAGATGGAGGTAATAGATGGGTCATAGAGCCAATAACATGGTCGTATGGAACTGACCATTCTGGAGAGACTGAGGTTGGGGTTGTTATTGCAGAGGTTGTTATAGGCAAACATATGCCATGATACATAGGTCTCAGAAATAAATAAACAACATTCAGGACATTTATAGCCAGAGACAAAGGTTGCCGAAAATTAACTTTCAGTGTCTTAGATTAGTGGATTATCCAAGATCCATTGCTTGAACCAATAAAAGGCAAGTATATCACTACTCAAATTTTCACATTTTTTTTCCTTAAGGCAAGATTGGTTAATTTTTAGCCCTTTTGCATACCAGAAGAGAAAGATATGAAATGAGATTCAAATTTTGAATTAGGGCATATCCATTGACTTTGAACAAATAGGCTGTGGCGTGGCTAGAATTAGACATGGTGAAAACCACTAAATTTACCCAGGAACACTGCAGAAACATTCATCATACACAGGTTTATTTGGGGCATTGGTGAATCAAGCTTGTCACTGTGTCTGGTGGGATCTTGGCAGAGCCAAATACATTGCCATGGCATTTTAATATGCCTTCTGACTGGTTACAGAAATCCTTATTATTTCATGAATGAGTTCCAGAAATTCAGACTCCATGTGTTTAGGGAGTTCTGGGATCAGCATTAAGGAAAATATTGCTGTTGCATTGGAGCGTGAAATTTATGCAGAATGGAGTCCAAATGTGACTTGACCACCTAAGGCTTAGAAAGGTGTAAAACTTAGCTAATGCAGCACTATGTTAGCCAGTTCTTCCCTTATTGGAGTATCTATGATTACTGCAGAAAAATTACCTTTAGAAATAAAATTTAATTAAAAGATTCTCTATCTTCCTCTTACCAAGAAGAACATTGGTGTACAATATTAATTTATGGTATCCTTTGACTGCTGAACTCTATATTAATCCTCAATTTATAAAGCACAATTATATTTTTCAGGTTTTCTTAAGACCTTTCAAAATGTTTCTAATACATGGGTTAAGACATATTCTCTTTCATTTCTCCCTTCTCTTTAAAAAGTGACCAGTTGAGTTGTCCCTATCCAATTTTTAAAAATATCCCTACTCTTTAATGCATTCAACACTACTTATATCATGACAAGACCTTTTTATGGTTAAACATGAAGTGACTTAAATGTTCTGGATAAATTAGTTTGCCTAGAAAAAGTCCTATTTGGAGATGGACTTAAAGCATTTCCTTTGATAGATTCGAGGCATGACAATGTTACCCTTGAACAAAAATGGCACTATATTAAATGGACCTCACAGTAAGTCTTATTTCAATCATCAAAGAAGTAAAAGTCGCACCCTGATGATTATGAAAAAGGGTTTGGATGGGATGTGAAATGAGTAATGAACCAAGAGTGAGGAGGTCTGTTCCTCATTCTGCCTTAATTATCTGTGTAATCTTGGACCCCTCAGTTTCTTTCTCTGGGTCTTGTTTTCCCATTTGTGAAATGAGGGCTGTAGAATATTCAGTCCTTTAGGATCTTTTGCCTATATTATTTATTTTATATCTACTGGGAAATACATTCTATATGGAATTTTATAAAGTTATCATATAAAAATATAAATCTACCTAAAAGGCACATTTTTATAGTAAGATAGCATGGAGGAAAAATGAGTGAATCAAACTAGATTCATTCTAAGGGATAATGCCTGGATTTAGAGAGTAGCAGGCCCTGGGAGATGGGAGCTATTAATATTACTACTATGTCCTACTTTGTACACTTTACCCAGCAAATATGCCTCTGCCCTATTAAAAAAAACAAGTGATTTCACCTAGGCATCTATGTGTGTTAGTATTATGTGACTATCCTAGGGCTGCCGTAATGAATTATCATAAACTGGGTGGCTTAAAACAACAAAAATTCATTTGTTTACAGTTCTGGAGGCCAAAAGCAAAAACTGGGGGAGAAGAGGCAGCGGCCTCTTCCAGCTTCTGAAGGCTGTTGTCATTCCTTGGCTTGTGGGTACATCTCCCTCTGCTCCATTTTCCTCTGTGCATCTGTCTCAGTCTCCCTCTGCCTCTCTTATATAAGGATACATGTGATAGAATCTAGGGCCCAGCCAGGTAATCCAGGGTAAGTTCTTCCTCTCAAGATCATACCTGACCACATCCTTTGCCATTTAATGTGATAGCCACTCTGCTGCCACAGGAGGTAAGATTTGCAGGTTCCAGGGATGAGGAAATAGACATCTGTTTCTGGAGACCACCAGTTAGCCCACTACAGGTGGGACAGCAGGTAACTAGTGAGCATGTGCCTCATTTCTGCAGGCAGCACCATGCAGTGTGGCTGATGGTTGCACCCAGGAATGTGGGCTCCGTGTTGTAGGACCTTCCCATTTTAAAGGAAAAGCTAGATTTGTTTCAATTCAATTCAACAAGCTAGATTTCAATGGGCCAACGTCAAATATCAGGGGATTTTACATGTGAACGTGTAGACACAATCTGGATTTTGTGTCTACGTGTTTATGTGTAAAATCCCTTGGTATTTGATGTTTGCTCATTGAAAAAAAGAGTCTACTCCTGACAAATAAAACTCATCTATGCACCACATTCACTGCAAGGGCTGCAATCTCTGAAAAACAGAATAAAATTACCTTTGAGAGAGCACTTTGTAACCATATTCATTAACTCAACAAATATTTCTTTAGCACCTAATAGAATAATATTTATTTTAGATTGACCAGGGGAGAGCTTGCTGCTTTCAGAAAATATCTCCCCAAATGCAACTCTCATAGTTTTTCTTAAGAAGAAAAAACAGCATTAATTAGTCCGATATTTTCTCTTCTGAAAATGTTGCCTATGTTTCTGTGCCCTTCATTGAGATCAACTGAGTTTCATGATCCTGGAATAAAGTTAAAATCCAAATTCAAAGTCGTAAATGGGGTCTGATCCTTAAGTACCTTGGAGATAATGGTACCCCAGGTTGTCTAATATCTCATACTTACTGGTTATTCATCTCAGTTAGCCTATGATTCTTTTATAGGTAAAGAAAGCAAGGCCATTCACGTTCCATATAGACCATAATCCCTATTGAGTCAGCATCTCTGAATTAGGCCAGTGTGTTAGAATGCCAAGTCCTTCAATTTCATTCATTATTGGCTGATAAACTGCGTATTTCTTTAATACAAAGGGAGAAAATTGTTGCAGGTGCCCGATCTGCCATCAATAGCCATGAGACTTTGTACAAGTTCATAAACACCAATTTTCTCATCTGAAAAATAGGGATAATAACAATACCTACTTCCCTATATTGTTTTGAGAATTAAGCAGGTTAATGCATGTGAAGTGTTCAGAAGAGTGTCTGGCACACAGTAAACACCTAATAAGCATTAGCTATGACAATTATTTTCATCAGTATTATCTTTATTATTACCAAACATTGGTAAATATCTTTATTATTCTATCTCCTTTCTCTATGGCAGCATTTCTCAAAATGTAATGTGTGTATGATTCACCTAAGTAGGAATCATGTTAAAATGCAGATTCTGATTCCTTAGATCTGGGTGAAGCCTAATTCAGCTTTTTAACAAGCTCCCAAGTAAAGTTGGTGCTACCTATGTGAAGATTAACTGGCTGCACGTCATAATCCTCTAGAAAGCTTTCAAAAAAATACCAGATGCATAAATGTACCCTCCTCCTCCAGACCAATTAAATTGAAGTCACTGATGGTGGGAACCCCAGGTCATTGCTATTTTCGAAACAGTTCTCCAAGAAAATCTAACATGCAGCCAGGATTAAACCCCTATCTTACTACATAAGAATTTTTGCATGCTCACAAATGATGGGGTAAAAAGAAATGCCAGTTCTCTCTATTACAAATTAAACCCTCATCCCACCTGGAAGAAGTTAGCAGCATAAACTATAACACATCTGAAGTGGTGCCCACAGTTAATCTTGCAAGCTTCTTATGGGAAACACAATATTTTGGTATTTCCCAACCTGGTGCTGTTAACAAGAATCATCCCTTGTTTGTGTTTGTTAATCAGCTTGATGAGCAGTTTCTGTGTTGATCGTCCCAAACTGTGTTGGCCAGTTGCCAAATCAAGTGCATAAATTACACACTGCCCTCTCTCCAAGCTGCTCCCCACCCTGCAGAACATCAGAAAGGATTTCCTTTGAATGCCCAAATCTGTGTAAGCCGATTGCTTAGACTGCTACTTTGTGGGGTTGGTCTGATGCGACATGATCATGTGTCACAATATTATGACACTGTGATGACAAATTTTAATGTTAAGAAGTAATATTTTGACCAATATCCAAATGTCAGTCTTTTTTAAAGGTCAGATTCTCTTTATATAATGGTGTTTCCTAGAGAAGTTATTTATAGGTCTTGAGGCTCCAAGTACCAACCTAAGCACTGTATTCCAAGAACGAGGAAGCAACATATGGCTCAGCTCTACTGAGATTTGTTATCAAAGAATGCGTGAGTGTGCTGGTAATTCCTTAACAAAGACTAAGGAAAATCAGATGCCAATGACATGGAAATTTCAACATGGTTGACTTCTCTTTATAGAAGACACTCTGGGTATCACTAAAGTCCTATTGACCTGGGACCTAGAGGACCAATTTTAATCTTTCTTCCATTTCTATGTGTTCCTGTGGTGATTTCTCACCAGGTATCTATTTTTAAACTGTGATCATTTTATATTCTCAGATCAGGAACTCTACTGTAGGAGTCACCTTAGATTTGAAATTTCTAGCAGGTTATAACTCTCTTTGAGAAGTATGAGGGGAAAATAGAGAAGCAAGTAGTGAAACCTGCATTCCTAACAACTATCTTCATTTGTTTTTGTTTGTTTGTTTGTTTTTTGAGACGGAGTCTTGCTGTCTCCCAGGTTGGAGTGCAGTGGTGCGATCTTGGCTCACTGCAAGCTCCTCCCTCTGGGTTCATGCCTCATGCCAATTCTCCTGCCTCAGCCTCCCGAGTAGCTGGGACTACAGGCACCCGCCACCACGCCCGGATAATTTTTTGTATTTTTAGTAGAGATAGGGTTGCACTGTGTTAGCTAAAATGGTCTCGATCTCCTGACCTCGTGATCCACCTGCCTCGGCCTCCCAAAGTGCTGGGATTACAGGCGTGAGCCACTGTGCCCAGCCTTATCTTCATTTGTTATGCGACTTGGTTGACACTATTAGAAAAATATAGCTTGCATTATTTTTATTACTAAAATTATTTTTGTCATTATTATATACTTTAAGACATCTCTCTCTATTATATCCCAATTATCAGGACATAAAACTGGGTAGTGAATGTCTTTTTTCTTTATGCATATTCAGAAATGGATCTCCTTGTAAATGGCCAGCCCACTTAACAACAGAAGAAAGACCTGCCTAACAAAGGAAGAAATATATTCATTTATGCATTCATAAAAACAAGAATAAAATATAAAGGGTACCCAATATTTGCATAGCAGTGTCTAGTGCCTTCATGAACAGCAAAAAGAGACCTCTACTGAAAGATCCAGATATTCAAAATGACTAAATATCCCTATTTTAAATCCTTTAGCAAGGATATTTAAAACTGGGATAAGAGAGGTCATCTCTGAAAAATAATCTAAGATGTGAATGCATACAGTCAGCTATCTATGTCAAAAACTACCTATCATTCTCTGTTTAAGAAATAGCACACACACACATCTAGAAAAGATAAATGGAATATTCTGCAACAGATTGCTAACAGTGGGGTAATGAGAATACATGCTTCTCTATTTTTCTAATGTTTCGTAAGAAGCCTATATTACTACTTGTATAATCAGGAAACAATAACAACTGTGGGTTGACTTGAAGTGCAGTTTGTTTTTCTTCTTTTTTCTTGTTTGCACTTTGTGATTACTTTAGAATCAATATATATTTTTATCACTCTTATTAAAATGTTATTTTATACATACCAGTATATTAATACTTAAAAAAAGTTTCTCTGGATCTTTACTCCTAGGAAGTTAGATTTCCTTCTTTCTAATTCCTATTCATTGGCTAATTGGCTCATTGTGCCTTCTACCATAGATAATGCTTTGTCCATTAGTGTATATTTGGAGTCTTTGTATTTCTTGAGTAAAATCTCATTCAGTGTCTGTGGAAATCTGCTCCTGAGATGTTCACAGATCTTTTAAGTAGAGCAATAAGATTAAGGAGTCTTGCTGAAATATTCGCAGGTATATTTCTGAGGGCGTATGCTGTACCCTTATCTGATCCACAGTACATCAGAAAAGCATGGAGTCCATTTGGATTCAAATTCAATCAATCCCTGTCTCCTGGCATGAAGAATGAACTCTCTGGAATAAAGAATCTTTGATCAGGTATTCCACACTCTCTCCCAACACTGCCTTCTTATCCAGCCCTACTCCCCCATATCCCGATGGAGGGAGAGAATTCTTACTTATAAAGATGGACAACTGAAACTTTGCGTTCCCACATAGAAAAAAAAAAAAAAAAAAAAAAGACTTTCTTGGGTTTAACTTTTTGATGCAAAAAGGATATATCTGAAATATGACATAGGCCCTTATGCACAAGTAAGCTCAAGGATTGGGTTTGCTAGAACTAAAAGTTAAGAAAAGAACAGTCCCCCACCCACCACAAAAGAAAAAAATTCAGCAGATACTTATAAAGTATGTGCACAGGATATCAAATATTTGAACAATCAGAATTTCATGCTATGATTTTTTTTCATATAATTGCTTGACATCCTCTCTCATCTACCATTTTACTCCTTATGTGTTGCATTTTCTGGACTCTGTCTATATTTACAATGTTCCCTCTGCCTAGGTTGCCCTAGCCCTTGTCCCCCTTGGTCAACAGATGCTAATACCCCAAAGACAGGAGAAAATGCTCCTTGTTTTTTCCTAGAGCATTTCTTGACCTCAGTGTAGAAATACTTCTTATTCACCTGTAATCTCATGATATTCTGTAGATACTTCTCTTAAGGTTATTTTTTGATTGAATGCATTATTTGCACGTTATGACTTGTAAATTCAGAATTCTGTGAGGGTAGAGACCATAAATCCCTGTATTTCAACCTTAGCAAACAGCAGGCACTTATTAAGTGCTTATTGAATGAAGATTTAATCAAATACATAGTGTTAGGGGTTCCTTGTTCTGAGGAGAGGAAGACAGGTAGAGTTAACCTTCAATGTACTAACAAGGCCAAATCCATCTTTTGTTCTATCAGAGTAACTGCACCGAGACGTTATGTAGCTTCTCTGAAGCCTCTGGAGAAATTCCATCCTCTGGTGGGAAAGGAGGGGAATAAAAAAAAGTTTGAGCTCAAGTCCATTAAATTCTTTTTAATAAGGCCTTACAAGGTATTCAGTATTTTGCTTTGATAGCTGTATAAAGTCAGTCTTCTGACAAATTTCATATTGCCTTTTTTTAAGATAAATTTTAATTATTAAAGTGTCCAGTGAAAGCCTGATGATTTGGAGGCTGCAAATTAGGCAGCAATGCTGAATGATGCAGTGTGACAATCGTGTGCAATAATGGGAAATGTATTCATCTTAGATAAGAAAGGTCATTCCTTCCAGTGCCCCTAGCTCATTTGGAAGTCAAAATGGACTGCAAGATTTCTTGGGCTAGGGATGTGCAGTATTTGGCTGAATATTCTACCTCTTGCTGCCAGATGGAAGAGGGTACTGGGGAGCCAGTGTGGTGTTGTGAATAAAGCATGGGTACTGCATTCAGAATCCCAGCTCTTTACCTTACTAAGGGGCATAGTTAAATGTCTCAATTTGCATCTGGGAGGCTTAAATAAAGTCATGTATATAAAATTCTTACCATAGTATCTGCCACATAAGTGAGCTGGGATTCAGGTCCTTTTTTTTTTTTTTTTTTTTTTGTCTAGCTATATAAATGGAGAAAATTTTTCAACTTTTTCAAATTTTATCCTTCCAATCCACCATACACTGTACGGTGCTTAGCAAAGAAGATATGATTATGTTTAAGTGTTCAGCGTTTGTAGCTGCTCGACGACTGATATTATTCTACTCATATCTTAAAATAATCTCTCTTGAACTCATTGAAATGAATTCCCATAACCTCTTCACATCCTTGTCTCTCCTTGCTGTGTGTTTGTTAGAAAGACAGTAGCCCCCTGTTGGTGGTCCTTTGTCACTAAGAACTATCTTTAGGCTTTTTGAAATTCTATACTATATATTCCCACATGATTTTCCTTTCATTTTAGTTTATTCCAGTAAGTATTGTGGGAGTGGTAGAAGAAGAAAGATTAAGCAAAATAGAAAATGACTTCTCTAATAGTCTGCTTTAAATCTATATCTAATAATGGTAAAGATAATAATCAATAAGAAAGCCTTGGCTTGGCTTCTCTCCTTTTATCTGGAGAACTCTTTTCTGTTCTTCATATAGTATTACATATTGTAGATCTTGATAACTGAGTGAATAAGTGAAGTATATATTTTTTTCAATTTTATAAATTGGAATCTTAAGGTTGAGAAAAAGCAAATCAGTCAGCAAATGGTTTCTGTTGAGTTGCAGCCCCTCTTTCCATCTGAGCCAGACTCTTGGTCCTGCTGCAGAACAGTGACTCTTAAGTCCCTGTTGTAGTTTTCACATTTATAAATAAGGAGATTGAGGTGTGATCTCCTGGAGTTACATTAAGTCCTTGAACATTCTGTAATATTACGACTTTTCAGCAATGTTGCTGTAACTAGAATCCATTGCCATGCTTCTCGGTTTAGTCTTTTCTGTATTGCAACTTAATGTGTTCACTTTCTGCACTTAGGATAACTTTCCTCTCTTTTGTAGAGTAACCAGCCTATATCTTAAGCCCAGAATGTCTGAACACATGAGTAAATACAAAGAGTGAGATGAGATGAAGGGTAACCTTGAAAACAGTGAAGTCACGTGTATGCTCACATAGACAGTTGATGGGGTTCTGTTGATTGGTGCAGAAATAAGTGACTGACTGGGTTGGCTTATGATGGCACAAATAACAAATGTAAAGGTAAATTTTACAGATTCTTTAATATATTCTCTTAACTCTCCTAAGTTCCTAAATTCCTCTTGAGATGACAGAAAACACAGGCAAAAAAGGTTTCAGTATCACTGTACCCAGCATTTGTGGGTCCTCTGGGAACCTCATACCAATGTGTTTGAAGCTGGTGAGTGGAATAGAGAAGAAAGGAATGGCTACTCTTTCAAAATTCAATTCATTGGGGTGCAGTATTGTAACAAGTTTGTTATATACATTATCTGTCACAAAGAAAAATATATGTTCCTTGACCATTTTTGTGAGAAAAGTCCTTTGTACTAAGGAATATAAAATGTATCCCAAAGCAGTGCTGCTCAACGTTAATCTGCAGAACAAACTGCTACCAATCCACAATAAGATACATGGAGAAAGTGAGAGTGTTTAGAAATTTTTTAGAGCAATCTGATATAACCAGGATATCCATTTTTCTATTAATTCATTTTTATTATATTTTACATCTGTGATGTAGATTGGATTTTAAAAATAAAATCAGTTGTTCAACATGAGAAAGACTATTCTAGAAGGAATACAATTTTAAAAAATGAAAGAATAAGGAGTAAAGATAGGGTGGGCCACCCAAGAATTTTCATGTGACTATCCATCTATAAGTATGAGTGTGTTTGTGCAAACTGCAGGCACCCTTTCTTTAGTTCTATGTGTAAGGCCCTGGTCTTAATACTTTCCTTCTCTTATGTCTTTTAATCCTTGAGAAACTATGTGCTGGATGTTTTTTAGACCCTTATTTTTTTGGTCCCAAAGTGGATTTTCTCACAAAATGGTAGTTATCAGCAGAAAGCCCTGGTTTAAGTTTTCACTCTCATTACATCGATCCCCTGCTGTCAAAATGGGCTCCTGATCCCGGAAACAAGGTTCCCCCAGATCCTGTGAGCACGGAGCCATCGGCCCCCGCTCAAGAGTCCCATTCAGGTGGAGCCCTGTGCTTCGCTGCAGAGCTGTTTAGGAAACTGACAGATTTACAGCCCTGTCGCTGCCGTCCTTTCAATGGGCAAGCGCGGCTTCTCTTCCAGCAAGCGGACTTAGATGTCTGTTTACTGTTTCCCTCAAATGTGAGCACTGCTGGTGATGCACGTCGCAAATGGAAGTAATATCATTTGAAGTAGTCCCGCTAGAAGCCCAGGAGCAATCTAACTGCATTAACTCTTCCGTCTGAGTGGAGGAGGCTGAAGAGGGTACAGAACTGGACCGAGCTGAAGTGAAGAAAACAGAACAATACACAGTCCCTGACTGCAAGCAGCACCGGCGCCTAAAGAGGTTTCACTTACTGCCTCCAAATGAATGACACCAGGGTGTCACAGGACATCTCATATTCTGTTGACAAATCTTGCTAAGCACTGAAGTGGCTGAAACAGTGACTTCCTGTATTTTTGAGGGGTTTCTAATGTTTTATTCCCCCCTTACACCTCTCAGATTCTCCGGAGAGCTGTTTCTGTATGTACAGGAATGCCCTGTGCTGGTGGTTCCGAAGCACTAGGCCAAGAACTGTAGGCTTGCTTTATTGTTTTCAAAAGCTGCAGTCTACTATTTCTTTTTTTAATGAGTATTCTATCATTTTATTTTATTTTATTTCACTGTATTCTGTTTTCCCAGCTTTACTAAGGTATAATTAACTAATTAAAATTGTATCTATTTGCAATGTATGTGTTTTGATATGCATACATTGTGGAATGATTATATCAGTCTGACACGTCCATCACTTCACACTCATCTTTTTTTTTTTGCAACATTTAAGATGCTCTCTCAGCAATTGTCAAGTATACTGTGCTTTTTGTTAACTACAGTTACCCTGCTGTACAATATATTTCCAGAACTTATTCACCCTCTCTAACTGAAACTTTGTACCCTTTGACCAGTATGTCCCCATTCCCACCCTGCACCTCTCACCGACCCCTTTCTGCTCTCTGTTTATATGAGTTCAACGTTTTCAGATTCCACGTGTAAGTGAAATAATGTGGCATTTGTCTTTCTGTGTCTGGCTTATTCCACTTATTAATAAATAAACTAAGATTCAAAGCTGTTGGGGTTTTGTCACTTTCTTGTAATAAATAATAGCCAATTAGTTATTCTGCAATGGGCATTAGGACTCAGACATTTCTCTCTTCATACTTGAACTCCTATAAACCTTATTACCCAGCACGTTGTCTTTTCACAGCCTGATTTATGCTGTGGATTTGATTGTTTCCTAGGTATAGCGGAAAAAGAGTATCTCTTAATACCATTCATTATTCAGTGCATCTTTACTTAGAATTTTCTTCAAACACGGACTTTAAGCTGCCCTGAGAGGTCTGTGTGGCCTCATCTTTAATCTCATGGCCACACCATGAGGCTTCTGCTAATACCCTCCCCATTTGCAGGTGAGGAAACTGAATGTTAGAAAAGGCAAATAAATTGCCTGACATCTTAGGACCATGAAAGTTGTTCTTTGTCTCATTAAGACTTTTAAAGTGTTGTTAGACAAGATATACAAAAAGTTTAGTCACAAGTCATTAGAATTTATATATACAACTCTCTCATGCATGCTCTCTCTCTATATATATATTATGTGTGATATACCATATATATATACATATATATATAATTAGCCCATTTTCAAGCTGCTAATAAAGACATACCCGAGACTGGGTATTTTATACAGGAAAGAGGTTTAATGGACTTACAGTTTCACATGGCTGGGGAGGCCTCATAATCACGGTGGAAGGCAAGGAGGAGCAAGTCACGTCTTACATGGAAATATTTAAAGATAGTATGGCTTGGGTAAAAGTGTTCATGAAAGCGTTTAGTAAGAGTTAAAGTGAAACAGTGGATGGGGGTGAGGAAATGGGTAACCTGAAAAACAAGCCAATGAACTTGGTAAGAATGAAGTTCCTGAACTTGGAGGTACTATGTTCATAGTGGTTTTAGAAAGATTTCTTTGTACAGGCTTGAGAGCAATGAGTTATGGCAGAAGCTTGGGAGAGGTACAGCATGCAGAGAAATTGGCCAGGTGTTTTTTTTTGTTTGTTTGTTTTTTGAGACAGAGTCTCAGCCTGTCTCTAAGCCTGGAGCACATGGTGTGCCGTGGTGCAATCATGGCTCACCGCAGCCTCGACCTACTGAGCTCAAGTAAGTGATCTTCACACCTTAGTCTCCCAAGTAGCTGGGACTACAGGCATGCACTACCACACTTGGCTAATTTTTTTTTTATTGTTTATAGAAACGGGGTCTAGCTATATTGCCCAGGTTGGTCTCGAATTCCTGAGCTGAAGAAAT
Organism: Macaca thibetana thibetana; assembly: GCF_024542745.1. Classification (NCBI taxonomy): domain Eukaryota; kingdom Metazoa; phylum Chordata; class Mammalia; order Primates; family Cercopithecidae; genus Macaca; species Macaca thibetana. Next base: position 14,217,562 of record NC_065583.1, on the reverse strand, counting down.
CCTCCCACTTCAGCCTCCCAAAGTACTGGGATTATAGGAGTGAGCCACCATGCCTGGTTGGCTGTTCTTTTACAGTTGTTAAGTAACATAGCACGGCAGGGGAGGGCACAGAAGCAGAAAGGAAGATCTAGATGTGTGATATATGAAGGGGTGGAATCAACAAAAATTGACAGCATGGTATTGGAGTCCAACATATTGGTTCTTAACTAGTTTTCAAACTTCTGTCACTTGTTAGACTTGTGGTTTGTAGACAAGCTATTGAACCTCTCAGAGGCTTGAAGAAGCAACAAGCTTGAGGTTTAGGCCTTGCTGAGTCAATGAATGTGTCCATAAGGAAGGACATATCTGGAGCACGACAGAGCGATCAGGTGAGGATAAGAGCTGAATAACTAAAGATACGACCCTGCCAGTGGTGTCAAAATGTGTTGATAAAACCCAAAATGGTTATTTACCAAGTGTCAAATGAGGATTACATTGATGTCTCATAGATGTAAGATCTCAGAGGCTAAGAATACTCATAAGGGACTGTGGGTAGTCCTCAGCTGGGTAGAGAAAAAATAAAATAGACGTTTTAAGGGAGGATGCCAATGTGAGTCAGGCTTGGAGACAAGAATGCTCCCTTTGCATTTCAAAGAGCGTGAAAACCACTTTAATGGACTGCAAAAACATAAGACTCCAAAAGAAGGCTGGGGCCCTGTGCAAATTGCCTTTGGAATTGCAGATTTAGCAAATAAAAATACAGGAGAGCCAGTTAAATTTGAATTTCAAATAAACAACAAGTAATTTTTTTAGCATAAGTATGCACCGAGCAAAATTATCAATTGTTTATCCAAAATCCAAATTTAACTGGGTGTCCTATATTTTATCTGGCAACTCGATGTGGAGTGTCACAGGAAAGCATTTGGACTATATTCAGTGAGAACCATTTGAGTGGTATCTGAGCAATGGAGTGACAAGTTAAAATAATTCGTAGGATAATTAATTTGGTGTGCAGGATAGAGGAGACCTTGAATGAAGAAGACAGCTGTGATGACATAGGGATAACAAGGTGAGAGTTGATGAGAACTCCCCTTTCTTCTATTATCATCTCTCAACGTGGGTTTCCATTCTGTCCTGTCACTCCAGTTGTCCCTTATTCCTGATGTCACCTACATCTCCTGCAGAACACACGATGACCTGTACTTCTTGAGGTTAAAATTCATCCTTAATAGGATTCCTTCTTTCTTTGGTTTTTCTGTCTTTGTCAATTGGCAGCATGTTGTTAACACCATAGTTCTAGGTTAAGTAAAATCATCATTTCTCAGAGATAAAAATAGTTGTCTATTTTCTTTTCAAACCAAGTTGTAAAACTTGTGAGTCCAAGTTGAGATAACTTTTCAGTCTCCTTTTCTGCTTGTACCTCTCAATGAATCTCTTCAGAAGATTCCAGTAAGATGTCCACAGGGTACACAACGTAAGTTATTGACCATTTGGGGTGGGGGAGTATCTGCTCATATGACACTCTAGCCACACTGTAACAGAGGTAGGAGGTTAGAGATACTCAAGCTCCCCTTTGTCCCTTTTCTGCCCCTCAAAGGGGTGGCATAAATACAAGGGTTGAGGGAAATGGGACCTTAGAGACAAGGAGAAGTCTAGCAGAGGTGACCGTGGTGATGCTGCCTAAAGGAAACCCATGTCCTGCTTGAAGAAAAGCCAAAGTGATAGGTGAGAAAACAGTGGCAGGGAGAAGACACAAAACATGCAGCTGTTCACTGAAGACTAAGATTAAACCATGATTTTAATACATCCTCTCCAAAATTCATGGTGAAACTTAATTCCCATTGTGCGCCCATTTAGGGAGTGATTCAGACATGATGACTACACCATCATAAATGGCTTAGTGCTTTATAAAAGGGCTGGGGGAAACTAGCTTTGGCCTTTCCACATTCTGCCATGTAAAGACACGGCGTTTGTCTCTTCTGGAGGATGCAGCATCAAGGTGTCATTCCCTCACCAAAAACTGAACTTGCCAGTATCTTGAACTTGGACTTCCCAGCCACCAGAACTATGAGAAATAAGTTTCTGTTCTTTATAAATTACTTAGTCTCAGGTATTTTGTTATAGCACCATAAATGGACTAAGACAAGCCATAGAATTAGAGCTCGCAAATCAAATGCAAGAAGTCAGAGTGGTTCATAAGCTCAACCTGCTTATGGTTGTGCAGGGCACTTGGGTCAAGGGAGCAAGAGGCACTGAAATCTAGCTTAGGATCCCTTTGCCAAGCAGTCTGCATGGTTGCATCCAATAAAAAGGGACAGCTTTATCTTATTAGTATAAAGATACTCTATAGGCTAGTGGTGGGATTACACCATGCAGAGTGTGAATCCTGGCTAGTAGTTGAACCATATGTTCTGATACTTGATCATCCTGAACCTGAGTCTCTTCACCTGTAAATGGTCTAATAATAATACCCACCTGGGCTCATTCTGAGGGTTAACAAGATTGATAAGCTATAATATACAAAATTTTTATCATAATGACTGGCATGTGGCTACAAATAAATAATAATCACTACCATGAATACTCTAAAAAAACCCGAAGGGTGTACTAAGCTATTTAGAAGTCAAGTAAAATGCCTTGAAGGCAGATTTAACTTTATAAAGATCAATGATCAGCAAATTTATTCTATAAAGGACCAGATAGTAAATATGTAAGGCTTTGTGAGCCATAATCTCTCTTCTCTGTTCCATATACTTAAAAAAAAAAACCCTTTAAAAGTAGAAAAACCATTCTTAGCATGTGGGAAATAAAAAACCAGCAGCAGACTAGATTTGGATCATGTACTATGGTTTTCTCACTCCTAGAACTCAAAGAGAATAGTAGTCTGTGAGTTCAGAAATGTGGGATATCTATGATTTTAGCATGGAGTCAGGCAACAAACAGGTAGAACTCATGACTTGCTTGCCCTAAGGCCTCAGGCTTGCAGTTGATGAGAGCCTAGTTGTCTGGTTCAAGATTAGATGTCCAGGTCAGGTGCGGTGGCTCATGCTTATATTTCCAACACTTTGGGAGGCCGAGGCAGGCAGATCACCTGAGGTCAGAAGTTTGAGCCCAGCCTGGCCATCATGGTGAAGCACTGTCTCTACTAAAAATATAAAAACAAAATTAGCCAGGCATGGTGGCGGGTGCCTGTAATCCCAGCTACTTGGGGGACTGAGGCAGGAGAATTGCTTGAACCCAGGAGGTGGAGGTTGCAGTAAGCCAAGATTGTACCACTGCACTCCAGCCTGGGTGATGAGGGCAAGACTCCATCTCAAAAAAAAAAAAAAAAAAAGATTAGATGTCACATCCCAACACAAAGTTTAGCATGCTGTACAAGCACAGTAAATAATTTTGAGGGAATGGATTGAAACGTTTCAAAGTTTGCTGAGGCTGAATATGGTGGATCATGCCTATAATCACAGCACTTTGGGAGGCTGAGGTGGGAGGATCACTTGAGTATAGGAGTTTGAGACCAGCCTGGGCAATATAGTGAGACCCCATCTCTACCAAAAAAAAGAAAAAAAGGCCAGTTAGTGTTTTCATCCGCAAAGCTAAGAGAACAATGGTGTCAGGAATAAATGAATTACTGTATAAAGTGTATTTATTACAATGCTAGTCATATAGTGACAATAATCTCATTTTCATCATGTTTCAGTATCTTCTTTGTCAATATGTGGTTAGGAATCATTTTAAATTATTGTATAAACACATCACTTGGTATAAAAGGAGAAACTAAAAATTTTAAGGATAGGCTGAGTAGAAGTAGAGAAACAAAAATCTAGTCTATCAGGAAGAGTATAGTTATCTCAGAATGATGATCATTTGTTCTTCTGGAAACAAAACAAAGCAAGACCTTCAGCAAAAGTCATGGCTTTCTACCTCTGATGCTGACTGTGGACAAATCTGAGACCTTTACTAACTCGCATGACCTTTGTCTTCTTCCATCTTCCCAGGTATGTTGCAAAGATTAAAGCCATAGATGCTCCTTGGGGAAAGGTGCTGTTACAACCCACATGGGTATCATTAGCTTGAAATGTGGAAGGATGAAGATTTTGAATGAAATAGAGACTTTATTAAGGAGTGGGATGCCTGTAGGCAATTCATGCTGTAAGGTATTTCTTCAATACACTTCTTGTAGAAAAGTAAGTGGTGGTTACGAAGCCATGATATTCGACTTACCTGTCAAACAAGCAGTCAGCTTACACCTTAAGGGAGGAAGGAAACTTTTTGAATGCTGCAGAATGTGGGACACTGTAGGATAATGAGGAGTTTCTAATCAGGAGACAGTACTTATATCACAAACTTGTTAGCTTATGTCTTGCCTCATCGGCAAAATGGGGCAATTGGACCTAACAGAGTGTGTGCCAGAGAGTTTTTATGAATTGCTTCCAGGTGAATATCCATGAATCTATGATGATACTTGAAGACACTGACTCTCATAAATAAATGAAAGGCAAATTTGAAAACACATGTGTAGTTGGAAAGGCGATTTCAAATAATCGAGACACACTTATCCTCTATTTTTGAAATGAGGTTCAGAATTCAGCTAGAATTACAAGGCTCATCAAACACTTTGAACTTGATACAGTTTAAATAGGCTCATCTGAGCAAAGTACAGAACATCCTTCATTTCCCAGGTTCCGTCAGTCAGCCTGCTGGATTGACTGGTGATGTCTTGATTGGGTATGATTCCGCTTGACTCATTTCTCTGTTGCTGGTAATTAAAAGCTGTCTAGTTTTATTCTCATTTAACAATAAGTGAAAGGGTAATGTCTGGCAGACTTTTCCATTCACTTGGTGTTTGCAACAGTTGAGAGCCTTGGAGCACCATGAATTCTAAGCTGAAGGTAACTTTCAGTACAGGTAGTGTATTGGTGTTTTGCACCTGGGAGCTGACTATCAACCTCAAAGCCAATCGGAAAACAGTCCCCAGGGTAAATGGATAAATTGTCATAGATGACCTTCTCCTCTCGTTCCAGCTTTGAAAAACAGAACCTTCTGTGAGTAGGTAGAATAAGCTGTCTGTCATTTGCAGTTTCCAGCAGTCTCTGAGACTAGTGCATATGCCTAATTTTACACTGGAAGAAGAAACCATGCCGAAACGCAGGAGGCAAAATAAGAGTTAGGCTCTCTCTAGGCTCAGTACGTTTTGTTCTGGTTCTTACACCTTTCCCATCGTTATGGTTTTAATCATTCCGATCAGCATTATTATAATCACAAAATGTCAGCCTAAGAAAACGATAATCTCATCGTCATTGTGTTTCAATGTCACCTTTGTCAACTTGTGCTTAGCTATCATTTCAAATTACTGTATCAATGCGGCAATTAGATATAATTTGTGATATGACCAGCATTCACAGGTGAGTAGTTTAAAAAAAAAAACTCACACCAACTGAAATACTTTATTATTATAGGTCTATTCTTTCAGAACCAAGTATGTTTAATGTGTGCTTTCATTTGAGAAATATTTCAAATCAAAATGTTACATTTTAAGAATACATGACTTAATATTTATGACTTGAATATTATAGCCTGTGTGTGAGTTGGAAGCACTGAAATCTCTATCCCATTCTCTATAAATTTTTTTATTAAGATGGCATATGGAGGTTTTTTTAGGATTGTCCTCATGCATGCAATTAATGAAATTCAAATGCTTCTTTTTTACCAGTAAAAATGCTTATTGAAATTGACCATTCTGTAATGATTTCTACTCTTTCATTGCACAGAAGCATAAGATTAAAATATTTTCCATTCTGTTAAATTTTCTTTTAAACCAAGATAAGATTAAGGTATAAGAAAGGAAGAGAAGTGATGATTTGGAGAAAGGTTTCCTACCTTCTCTTATGGGAAGATGAGACCTAGGTTTAAAAAGTAGGACTGGTTGATCAAGCATAAAAGTGATTTATGAAATATGACATCTCTTTAACATTGAGAAAAAAATGTTTTCCTTCATTGAGTGCTTTCTTCCATATGCAAAATATTGACACATCCCTATTATATCAAACAAAAGCCTTCATTCAGAGAGATAATTTTATAGAGCGGCTGGTATCATGTGATCTTATTAATATTTATGAAATATGATAATAATATGGAAAAGGGGGAACTGGAATACAGCCCTATCTTTCTAGACCCTATTCATTTCAGCTTCAAAATGTTTTTTCATTTCACACATCAGACGCTAATTAGCAAATATCTAATTAGTGTTAGAAGATTAATCGCTCATGGGAGTTGTTGAGGCTTTGAGCTTTCATGCATGCAAAAACAGTGCCACTTTAGGTGCATTTGTTAAGGTACAGTAACTTTAAGTGATACAACTTTTATTTTTCTTCGAAAAAATTGTAAATTACAGCGTTGGAGTAAATTTAGGCTCAAGCAAAAAGGAAGCAAGGAACACACAATTGAAAAATAAAAATGACACTGTGGAGAGCCATATATTCAGTCAAATCTCCAAGTGTCAGGCAAGGGCCTGTTCTGTTTTAGGCACTGTGGGAAACCATCACAAATTTAGAGAATCATTAAGTATAGCTCCTGATTTGCAGATACTTAGGGAATTACCATAGGGGATAAAAATCCGAGGATCCCAGGCCAAATTCAGCTAGACACGTGTGTGTTTTTGTACAGCTGTAAACTAAGAACAGTTTTGACATTTTTAAATCGTTGGACAAGAAAATGAACAAAGAATGATATTTCACGACACATGAAAATTAAATGAAATTCAAATTTCAGGTCCATAAAAAAAATTGTGTTGGCATATAGCCATGCTCATTCGTTTATGTACTGTCTGTGACTGGTTTCACACCCAAACAGGGCGAGTTGAGCAGTTGCAACAGAGACCATATGGTCCACAAAGTCTAAAATATTTATTCTCTGGCCCTTTAAAGGAAAAATTTGCCACCCTAAAATTAAAGATAAATATCTAGATGATAGAGCAGAGCAGCTTTGGGAGTCAGGTAGAACCATATCAGTTCCGTAGTTTGTTACCTGTGTGACTTTGGCAGGTGATTTAAAATTTCTAAGCTTCTATTTATAGTGTAGGAATTATTAATCTCTTCACAGATCTATAGAAACTGAGGCTTTAAAAAGTTGAATGGGATTACTTACATAAAGTACCTCATCTGTTTTCTGACTTATAGTAGACAAACAGTAAAAGTCACTGCCCTGGTCCCTATGGTTTCCCAGATACAACACAAAGTTAGGTTTCTTTATGAATTCTCCCTCCCACCTTCCTTAGAAAGGTTCCTAAATAGAAGGGAAAGTGGCCCAGAACTGGGAACAGTACTAATTTTCACTTGTTTCATGAATAAGATGGAAAGGGGATAGGTACTAAACTAAAATGATCTCACTAGAGATTTGTGCTTCTAATATTATAAGACTTTGTCCCCATCTTGTCCCCAAATGCCCTTAAGCATCAATTCCTCCTTCTAATAAAACCTGAAGAAAGCAAGTAGCTAGCAAAAATTTGTTGTTAATGCAAGTTTCAATGATGTTGTTCTTATTTTTTCACTCATAAAAATCTCTGTTCATTCCAAATTCCTATTTACAATTCATAGCTGTCAAATCTTTCACTTAAGTACACACATATTAAATTTATTGACTACATCCTGCAGAGTTAATGATGGGTAACTCATTAAATGCCACCGGAAGTCTGTAGTTTATAAGTAAAAAAAAAAATTTTAGAGGGTGAGGTGTTTTTTGAGAGAGACATTTGGAGTAAATTAAAAACTTTACAATTTATTCTACAAGCTGAAAAATCTCTGTTTCAAAGAAGCAGGAATTTTAATCAACACACACACACATAAAGAGAGATAGCCATCACACTTCAGTGATGTAAATAGTAGGACTGGCTTCTAGAATCAATATATCTGCACTGAAATTTGGTCATAATTCAAATTGCTTTAAGTGTTCTTTGGAGACAAGACCAAAAACTACTGGAGGGGTTTAAAGTGAGGTTTAAACCAAAGATATAATAGCCTCCAATGTATCTCTGATACCTTCAAGGAGCATTAATGCATTTCCTCTGAAACAATGTGCATTAGGAAAATATTTTGAAATCATATTGATTTTACATGACAGATACGTAAGGCAATAATTTGAGAAATAAAGTCACAATCATAGAAAGCATATAATCATATATCCTGAAATATAAATAGCAATTGCTTTAGGGGATTGTTAGAGTTGGAGCAGAACAGGAAAAGCTGGTGTCCTGAAAGTTTAATCAACGGTCATCGACTAAATGGTCATGCTGCCATTTTAGTCAGTGGTCACTCTGTGTACTCAATATGTCCACTCAGTCTGGCAGTACCCTGGGCAGTGGGCAAGTTGTATTGAGGGAAGGGCCAGGCATGGGGAATGACCTTGAATCAGATGGAAGGATTTGCCGTCAAATGCATAAGGTAAGCCAGAAGCCCTTGAGCTCTCTCACCAGGAGGTTTTCCCTGCATCTTCCAAAAGCCAGAAGAGAAGGAAGAAAGTGATTATAACAAACAATGCCATAAATCAGTCACTAAGAAGGTGCTTTGTATTAAAGACAAGGAGGATGGTTTAACGCATGCCTTTCAAGAGCCTCTCTTGAAAACATGTGAACTTCATGAAGATTTATAAACATGGTCTGCCCCTAGGAGCTCACTATCAGGTCTTTCCTTGGCAAGTGTGTAAATAAGAATCACCATGAATGGGGGTGTTTTCAAAAGATACAGATAACAAGGTTGTCTCCCTGTCTGCCTCCTTCTGAATTCAAGAGGGGTCAAACCGAGAAATCCAAATGTTAGCGAACTTCTCAAGTGATTCTTATCTACCTTAAAATGTGAGAAAAATATCCCTGGGTCATTGCCAAATATGAAAAGCAGTCAGTTCTTTGTTCTGCATAGGTTTTGTATTGTCATTACCAGTTCCTACATACATAAAACCACCTCTCATGAAGTTTTTGTTGTTTTACCCCCAAATAAGAACTTTAGCTTTGCCTACCATTATATTTTCTGGTTTCTTTCTGTCAACTACAAAGGGTTTCTACAGTAGAAACTCGGAAGATTTTATAAAACCGATAATGAGTTAGGAGTCAGTCACACAAGGTGGCCTGAATAACTGGATGTCACAGTTATTTTGTGCTATGAACCAAACCACCCCCAAACTTAGGAGCTTGTGAGTCAACTGAGCAATTCTTCTGCTGGACTCTCCTAGGATAAGTCACATGACTATAGTTGTCTCCAAGCTTCAGTGGAGGCTGGTTGGTTCTCAAAGTGTAATCACTTGACCAGCACAATCAGTATCACCTAGGAAATTGTTAGAAATGCAAGTTCTCAGGTGCCATCCCAGGACTACTGATTTTAAAACTTTAGAGGTGGAGCCCAGGAATCTGCTCTAAGCTGGCTTCCAGGTGATTCCAATGCTCACTTGAGCTTAAGAACTTCAGTTTAGAGAGCCTCAGAGGGGGTGGCACTCTTATCATCCTGCAGGCTAGCCTGAGCTTCCTCAAACAGTGGTACCACATTGCATTGGGCTGAAAACAGATGTTGAGAGGCCTCTTGAGACCTAGGCCCAGAAGTTGTCCTGTGTTATCTGTGACACATTCTATTGATCAAAGCAAATCACAAGGACAGTTCTAATTCAAGGGGAAGTAAAACAGACTTCTTCCTCTTGAGAGAAGTGGTGAAGTCACACAGCCAAGGTGTGTGGATATAGGGATGGGAATAATTGTTCTGGCCACCTTGGTAAACAACCTTCCATACTGAGCAATAATATAATAGACTTAATGCTTTATTCTCATCAAGTTTCCCCAATATTTTCCTAAAGGATTTTTCTCTTCTGTGCAAAAACAATGCCTATTTAATCCATTTTACAGAGCAACCGTAACAAAGTAACACAAACTGGGTGTCTTGAAACAGCAGAAATTTATTTTCACATAGTTCTAGAAGTTAGAAGTCCAAAATCAAGGCATCAGTTTGACCTTGAGCCCTTTGAAATCTGTAAGAGAGAATTCTTCCTTGCCTCTTTCTAGCTTATGGCGATTTGCTAGCAATTCTTGGTGTTTTCCTGGCTTGCAGTTGGGGCATTCCAGTCTCTACCTCTTGTGTCAAACAGAGTTCCCCTTGTGTATCTCTGGGTGACACTCTCTTCCTGTGTCTTAATATCATCTTCCTATAAGGACACAAGTCATGTTGGATAAACATGACTATGTTTACTAATCCACTACGACCTTTCTTATCGAACTAACTGCCTCTGTTATTTCCAAATAAGATCACTTTCTGTGGTACTGGGGTCTAGGACTTCAAGATCTTTTGGGATACACAATTCAATCCATAGCATCTACCTGGATTTCAGTCATATGGCTGACTATATTTGTTGATATTTGAAATCAAGAAGTAACTGTACTGGGAGGAGGAGTGGATTCTAAGACCTCAACTCACCTCTGAAGTCACCGCTTGGTTGTGTATGGCTGACCGTCTCATGTGAATACATACATAAATGCTTGATGGTTTAGTAATCTTCTGGATGTGGGGTCCTGGAGAGAATGATCAGCACAGAATGTGATACTTACGTATGCTATGATGGAAAAGTCACAGAGGATGGTATCTTCCTGAGCCATGCGTTTTAAAGTATCCTATTACATAGCGTGAAAATCACGGGGTGCCATTTAGCATCATAATACCAGGAACCCATTTAAAATATCATGTTATAGCTTGGAAATATTGATAGCTACGATGGGATTTCAATTGTCTAAAGGGATGTTTTTACATTATCTTCCCTGGAATTTATTAGGGGCACTTTTATTCTATTATATCTCTAGTGTAATGAGACTCATGCTTTTTGAATGTTTAGAACTGCCTATCTACGTAGAGTTTTTGTCTAGCTATATTTATATATTTATTCATTAATTCATCTACTTTTCATTCATTCATTTATTCATCCATTCATCATTCACGCTTTCATTCAACAAATGTGTACTGGGTACCCCTCCTGGAAGACAGGCACTAGGGAATCAGAAATAATAAAACTAATTCCTTCCCTCATGGAGCTGATATTCTAAAGAGAGACATAAAAGTTTAAAATAACAAAAAGCAAAAATACAATTTCAGGCAATAAAATGTACTATGAAGTAATATGTATGTAATTGGGGAATATAATTAACATTTGTTTGAATAACTCTAGGCCTCATGTGAGGGTATATTTTATAAGGGCTTGTTTTTTTTTTTTAATATAGTAGCATCCAAATACATAGCCCACTGTCCCTGAGAATGGCATAGTTACTGCTCAGTGACCCTTTCAAGTCATTGAAAATATTTTCTATTTGCTGCTGATCTATTTCAATAATTGAGCTTGTTGGGACAGCTGTTATGCTATGTAAAGAGCAGAGATTTTGGATCCTGAGAACCCTGGGTTTGAACCGAGGATTGGTGGTTTGGTTATTTATTCTCTCTGAGCTTGGTAAATGTCCCTACTAAATGAACATAATAATGCCTTGTGCTTAGGTTGTCCTAAAGCTTACATGAGGTGACATATGTAACCCTACCAACCACAACCTCCACAGATGACTGCTTAACACATATTTGTACGTAGTTTTCTCCGTAATTTCATTCAAGCAATTTGGGCTTTTTGGTGGTCTTTTAAAATGGCCACTTATAAAAATAGTCTATGAGAACAGATCAGTCAAAGATCCTCTTCTCTATAATGATATTACTCAGGCACCTGCACACAATGAAAGTCCAACATTAAGGAGCAGAATCTTGCTGGATAAACATATTTTTAAAAATATTTAATTGTTATGGCTCCCAAATAAAACAATCATGGTTGATTTTTACATCTTCAAACCTGTATGTATGGCGTTCTGATAGTGCATTATACATGAAATACAATAAAAAAGGTATTAACAAAAACCACGTACACTAAAATCTGATTTATGCTTTCACATAATATACATGATTTTATGCTTTTATGGGTACATCCAAAGTTTGTGAACCTTTACAAAGCCCTATTTAAATACTCTGCTCTAAGACTGCATTTTATCTTCCTAGTTTGGGCATAATAATCTTAATTATATCTACTGCACAGGCTGCTGGACAAGGTTCCTTTTCGTGCCCTCCATGAGTAAGTTTGACCATACGTATAGACTTGACAGGCCATACATACCAATGACGGCAATAATATTGGTAAGGAACAAACTTGGCAGCATCATGCAGAATGCATCTCCAAGTTTAGTAATAATGATTTGCAAATAATAACATAGTTCTTTAGGAAAAAATTACTGGACGCTTGTCACATATGAAGCAGCTCATTCAAGGTTCAGAACACTCGTACAAGTCAGAAAATATTATTGTCATTTTATAGATGGAGTACATGAGACCCAGAGAAATTAAATAACTTATCCAAATTCATAGTCTAGAAAGTGGTGAAGCAGAGATGTGAACTTGTTATTCTTCCTCCAGAGTTTATACACTTAGGTGCCATGCTGCGTGGACCAACTAATGTAGAACACATCTGGGCCAAGTGATTCATCTCAATTGTTGTGAGGCTAGACATACCATGTCTTCTTTTTTTGTTTGTTTTTAATGATCATAAGCAAATGCCTGACTTTAAAATTATTCCTATATTGAATGAGTCATTGTCTACTGTAATTATCTCCCATAAATGGCATGATCTCCCTAGGAACCTTAGACTGTGAACTTTATGTTGCTGAGCTTTCAATCCTAGACCTGAAAGGAAATCTTTATTCAAGCAATGGTGCCTGGTGCCTCTATGAGCCCAGACCTCCCCTTGATGACTGACGCTAAGTCTTTGCTCACTGCTGAACTGAACATTTAAGTGACAGAAGGTTGCACAGAAGGTAAATATTCTTTGCGATGTAAGCCTAAATTAGGAAAAAGCGGGTAGGATTGATCGTGAATGGGTGTTTACATTTGATAGTCTCATGATTTAGGTGTCCTACGGAGAGAGGGTTGGCAGCAACTCCAGTTAAAAAAGGGAGGGGACGCTCCACGAGGCAGAAATAATGACGGCTAAGCATCAGATATTCCGTGGGCCCTTGGCTTTCTTCCACTCTCAAAAGACTAAACTAACCTCTCGGTCAACTTCAATGGGCTAATTTACAACTTAACACCCTTAGGCCGTATTTCTGTCCCTTTCCCCATAATTGACACCTCAATCATTATGCTGGCCTCCTCTCCTGGGCACTCTCAGTATAGAGACTCTGCTTATCTCACCTTCAAAGGGGCAGTCCCATTGCCTGCACTGACACATTCCTAACATGTCAGCCCAAAGCACAGGGTTATTCCAGTGCGACTTAAACTTGAAGTCCACTTTTTTTTGGTAGACCAGCATCTGTCTGGCAGTAGAATCTTATCATTATTATTATTATTTTTGAGACAGAGTTTCACTCTTTTTGCCCAGGCTGGAGTGTGATGGCGTGATCTCGGCTCACTGCAACCTCCACCTCCTGGGTTCAAGCGATTCTGTTGCCTCAGCCTCGCGAGTAGCTGGTATTACAGGCACGTGCCACCATGCCTGGCTACTTTTTGTATGTTTAGTATGTGTTGGCCAGGCTGGTCTTGAACACCTGACCTCAGATGATCCACTCCCCTCAGCCCCCCAAAGTGCTGGGATTACAGGCATAAGCCACGGTGCCTGGCCTTGGCAGTGGAATCTGAATACAGGTATTTGCTCTGCAGGATCCATTAAGAGCAGCGGCACATGAAGGGCAAAGAATAGTTTTGGCATTACAAATGCTTCTCAACCACACTTTTGTTTTTGGAAATATTTTGAAATATTTATCTTAAATTTATTTCTTTTTAATCATAATGGAGATTCATGCCAAAATACAGAAATTATTTTGTCTATAAATGTGGAATCATATAACAAACAGTGGAGCTGCCAGGGACTTTACAGTTTGCACAATTTAACTTTCTCTTTACAGATGTAGAAATGGAGGTTCAAAGAGGTCTTATGCCTGGCCCAAGGCTACATAGCTAGCTGAGTATAGCCTCATAATAGTCCCTAAGACCTGAAGACGTCAAAATATGCAATGAGCTTGTTTTCGCTTTGCACATTTAATTACTTCAATTTTTCTGTTTTATCACCTGTCCAACATATTCTTCAACCCTTCAATTTAAGGGACAAAGGAAAAGGTGGAGACAAGGATAGCAATAAGAACACATTGGCATCTATTAAGATCATTTACACCAAATCAGAAACATACATACAATCCATCAGGGCACTTTCTCGTAGCAAATCAAGGAGTTTTCCCTTAAGTAATTATAAAACAGGTTAAAGGAATGAGAACTCTGGTCATTCATCGATTCTTGATTTTTATTCCCAGACTTATTCCCCAGGATGAGAGGTTTGAGAGAATAGATACATTTGTAAAATGACTAGAATAATTTTACCCACCTCAGGGATTCAGTGAGTGTTTAATACCATAAAGGACTTCGAGATAGTCAGATGAAAGGTGCTTTAGAAGGCAGACATGATTACTGGATTAGAATTTCAGAGAGTGAGAAAGGACTCTTTTGTGTTGACAGATTTTTTCTTATTCTTTTTGCAGTTCTATAGTGGTTTAAAATTTTTTTATCCTACCAATTTCTTCAATTTCAGATCATGTCCTTGACTTGGTACTGCTCTCGTGAGAAGGAATGTGTGGTTGGTGTAAACTGTCTAGCTCCCTGTATATTTTTTTTCTAATAAGCCTTTTAGCATCTTTGAATTCACAAGGCTAATTTTCCTCATTTCCCGTAGTTGCAATTGTTTGTAAAGTACAGTGGAATCACCTGGGGACAGCGTTCTGTAAGTCAGTATTTATTACAGGTCACAGTGACACACACACACGTATACATACACTTCCCTGTATTGAATTGTTTGGAGACCAGACCAATTTTGTTTCATTTCTACAAGGGTTTCCATAATATCATTAATCTCTCTCAGCCCTTCAAGATGGCCTCTTACCATATTCTGTCAAAAAACAAGATATAGACCATTTACTTTAAATACCTAAAAATAAAAACGCTGAATCAAATGGTTACACATGCACACACACATGCACACACACACAGAGCTCTCTAATGTATTTTACAGTTGTTGGAAATCTGTGTGCATTGGGTGGGGGGAGCAATGGAACTTTCAGTTTATTGAGAGTGAAATGTTTTATTGCATTAGGTGTAAAATGCTCTTTGCTATTAAAATAAGTAGTGCTAATTAATAATCCTGCAGAATTGTAGAGCAGCCTTTGAACTACAAGAATAGATTCTTAATCCTTAGTATCAATAGTAGAATTCTCCTTCTCCTTTCTGTCTCCCTCCTTCCTCTCCTGCCTTTCTTCCTTCTTTCTAGAAGTATCTATCACAAAAGAACTGTGCTAGGACTGTGTTTGTGGTGGTATTTCAGCTCAGCCAATCATAGCAGAGTAATCTTATGGACTCCACCCAGGAATGAATTTCAACATATCTTTGGTGTGAAAAGACTGAGGATAACACCAACCTCAAATCTATAAGCTTTGTTATATTTTATGTGAAAGGCCTTTTTTTCCCTCTTGGTCACTGCCTGTACTGTATCTAGTACACTTGAACTTTATAAGGCTAATGAAAATATCTGCATCCTAAAAATAAAATGTACTGGCTCCAAAATGAAAATAAAATTACAAAATCCAAGTTAATTAAGTTTGATTAAATGTCTGCTGAATAACAAACCTAACATGATATCAGCTAGTGAACTGCTATCCAAGTCAGCTGTTACGCAGTTATATATAAATCAGATATTTATACGTCTTGTAACTATTAGATTTCCATATTGGCCTAATATGGAGAAGTGGGGTTTTTTCAAAAAGAAACAGCCTAAAAACAATGACCTAAAGTGTCCCTCTTCGGATGCTTTTGTTTTCAAACAACATCTCAATAACGGCAACAGAGATTTGATGTACCTGTACGACAGATTTAAAAAAAGAACTCTACCCGTTACCACCATGGGGATGGAGGTTATCTTATCATACACAGTAACTTTGTGATGTGTTAGCTGTTTTTTTTTTTTTTTTTTTTTTTTTAGTGTGAATACATTTCCTTCTGCTTTTTCTATCAACTAAAACGTTGCTGTGAGCTGACTTTCGTTCCATTATACTTCTATGCATTCATGGATTCCTCCTTCAAAACTATTGCCAGGTGTTAGCATCTTCCCTGAGTAATTTCAGGCATTTCCTTTGAATGAAAATGGCTCACTTGGAAGGTTGTGAAAGGCATATCCATGTGGAATTGAGAGGATTTTGTGTTGCGATGTGGCGAGAAGGCTTGCCAGAAATTGCCTGTTTCAGGCTGATGATGCAAAACTAGACATCTGTTAAATTAACATCTACCTAACGTTTTGCCTTCAGTCAAATGCATTTTTTAAAAAATTAAATCTCTCCCACTCTCTTCGCTTTCTTTTTTTTCCACTGTCAAAACAATCTGTCACAAGATATTTAATTTCTGTGTAATGGGTTACTTAAAGAAACCAGCATATGGTGCAGTGAATATACCTAGCTACAAGCTAGAGGCAAATGTACGTTCTGCTGGTTTGCTGTACTACTGAAGCATATTGTGCCCAGCATAGATTTTATTATGTTGCTGGATTCCCTGAGCGCTGATTTACGTTAGTGCCAGTTTCTCACAACTCTTGCCTTTTAGGATCAAAATATTAGTATAAATATCCTTGTTCCTCCAAGGAGTCAGAAATCACTTTTGACTTTGGTTAAGTGGTGGGCATTTATGGCTCTAATATTTCAGGGAGGGAGAAAGAGGAATCTCATTATGCAGACATCTTCTCACACCCCTCCTGCATCCAAGAATTTGCTAATAGCAGCCAGCTGATCTGTGGCCTGGCAGTATGTTCTAGAGGAGTGGAATCTTTCACACACTGACAACACCCGGACACCGTGTGCATCCCTGCAGCTACAGTACTTTCTACACAATCAATTACCTATTTTTTTTTTTTTTTTTGTAATGGAGTGTTGCTCTGTCACCTAGGCTGGAATGCAGTGGTGCGATCTTGGCTCACTGCAATCTCCACCTCCCAGGTTCAAGCAATTCTCCTGCCTCAGCCTCCAAGTAGCTGGGACTACAGGCATGAGCTACCACGCTTGGCTAATTTTTGCATTTTTGGTAGAGAGGGGGTTTCACCATGTTGACCAGGCTGGTCTTGAACTCTTGACCTTAGGTGATCCACCTGCCTTGGCCTCCCAAAGTGCTAGGATTATGGGCGTGAGCCACTCTGCCCAGCCATAACCTTCTCATATAGTGGAGTTGTCTTATTGGTAGGGGAGGAGATTCTAAAGTCACTGTCATTATGGAGATGAGAGATTAAACGTAATCAGAATTACTTATGAAAATCCCTTCAACCATCCATGAGGTATGTGTACCTCCCTGTATAGTAATGCATGTGTATTTATATATGGTAAAGTGTAAAGTGCTTATTACGTCAGAAAATAGTGTTGACTCTGTGTCAGTCTGTTTTCTAGGCCCTGAGAATGAAGTGGTGAACAAGACATACAAGATAGCTGTTGTCAGTGCACTCACTTTCCCATGGAAAGAGACCCAGTAAATGCATGGGCAGTAAGCATCCTGTAAGGAAAACATAGGCTAGAGATTCTTCATCCATCTGCCTGCTCCTCTACCTATCTATCCATTCATCCATCTATACATCTGTCAACAGTAAACAATAAAGAAGTATACAATAAATATATGTCTTTTACACTAAACTAATGAGCAAATCCATAAGAAAATATAAGTGTATAGGTTATTTTATTTCTCCATAACACTTAACCAATCTCTCTATATGGGGATACACACACACACACATACACACATACACACACAAGTGTATAGGTTATTTTATTTCTCCATAACACTTAACCAATCTCTCTATATGGGGATACACACACACACACATACACACATACACACACACACAAATATAAATCCATAAAATATAAGTTTTGAATTATTTAATCTGTCTATCTATGTATTCATTTGTTTATTTTTGCCAAAAGCCTGGCATCAATTTTGTGTAAGTTAAATGATTGGACAAACTTACTCCACTGTGTGCCTTTGAGGGGCGCAGTGTTCATATGTTAATTCACTTCCATGTAATTTGAAAGGTCCCCAGATTGCTCCTTATTGAGACAGCTAATGGCAATCTCTGGGGCACTTGAATCATGAAGGCTCCCAAGTTGGGGTTGACTTCTAAGGCTATTGGTGAGGGAACAGGGGTATGTGGCTGAACTCCTTCAAGCCAGGCAGTCACAGAAGTTAACAGCTCCTTGGCAATTGTTCTCAAATAGTTCATTCCCTGAACAGCTAGGTTGTGGGTTTTCTGGGGAGAAAAAGCATAATACCTGCAATAAATCACTTAAGTCTATTACTTATTAATCGAAATTCTCAAGTGCCCTGGAAAGTATCTCTAGGCCATTGTCATTGCAAAGCTATCACAAATGAATGAGCTAGGCAAGGCGGCAAAATTCTTGGTCCACTTGTACCAAATAGCCTGGAATAGCTGTGTTATTAATCAGAACTCCATAAAATCCTAAAGTTCAAGCTGCATAAATATACTCAGGTGCACATTAGACAGAGTCAAGTGGGTGCTGTAGTCCTTTTTCAATACATCAGAAAACTTCACTTGTCATCATTTGTTTTTTATTTAGTATTAATTTTGAGAATGTTAATTATTTCCCATGATTTTTACCTTGATTCTCTGGAGCTGCTAGTATTAATCTAATATTTCTGAACACTTCTTAGGAAACCACGATATTTAGTAAAGGCTGAATGCCACTGAGATTACTAAGAACCAAAGATGAGCTCCCATCCCTCTTCCCCCCTACAGAAAAGGGACTATGTTAGCATTGTGCAGACACCTATTGACATTGTAGCCTGGTAATGCTCATTACCACTGGAAGTAATGCCCATTAGCACTGGAGGAGTTTGCTGCTTTGGGCATGCAAGATGACTGGCTTGTCTGCAAAGCCTGGATCACAGGAGGTATTCCATAAAGATTTGTTGTATGTATGAGTGAGATTTCTTCTCTTGCTGTCTCTAGGGAGATAAAAAGTAATAGATAACTAGAGGAGTTACAGTCTTAAACATCCTAATGGCATAGCCCCTCATGATTGCATGAACTTTATTCATTTGACAAATACTTAGTAAACACCTACTAGCTGCCAGGCACTATGATAGGTGCTGATGTGCAATGGTAAGTTAATCATGAATGAATGAATGAGACATCGTTCTTTCCCCCTGGAACAGAATTGTAGTCTAGTAGAGAAACAAGACATTAATCAAATAAGCAAACAATAAAAACATAATTACAAGCTGGGGAAAATGCTTTGATAGACAGACATGGTTCTAGAGGACACACAGCAAAGGAAACTGACCAAGCTTGATGGGATCAGAGAAGATTTCTCTAAGGAAATGAGTCATGTGCTGAAACTAAAGGACGAAGAATAGTAAACTATGTGAGGAGCAGGGAAGACCATTCCAGACACGTAAAGACATGAGCACGGACTCAGTGGTGACAGGGAGGCTACAGTCCCCAAGAGTTGACAGCAGGCCAGTGTGTCAGGAACACAGGGCTGGGAGGAGGGTAGTATAAATGGGGCTGAAGGGGCAGCAGAACCTAAAATTTTGACAGTACTGTGTCGATAAATAGAGCTGATTTATCAAAGCCAACTATGAATGTATAAACAGGTGTCAAAGAGCAGGACAGCGTAGGAAGTCACCTACTCTTACATCGTGTCCTGATCTGTGCCTAGCTCTAGGCTGGGTAACAAGACTAGGAGATGGAAACTCGGAGCTTTGTATTCATTACAAACTAGAGTGATGGATAATGAAAGCTTTAAGAAATGCTAAGGGAATCATGGACGTCATATGTGATGAAGAAAAGATTGGGGGTGGGGGTTGGAAAGGGCTTGCAGGATCAGCATGCCTTCTGCACAGCTGAATGGTGCCTGGCTAATTTCCCTTTCTAATGAGACCAGCACAAAATCCATCCATTTAGACTATTCAGCTTTTAGGTAAATGGACCAAGCTGTTGGGGTAGAGGGGAAAGAGGGGTTGACATTGATGGATGGAGTTAAATACCAGAGCCCCCTCCTTCACACAGACTTTTCTAAAGCAGTATTGTGATAGAAAGACCTAGAAGATCCCAGGTGGGCCAGGCAGGCTGGACAGAGCCCAGTGTCTCCCTGAGAAGGGGAGGAGGAGGGCGAGATGGGGGTCTCCTGTCAGCATGGAAGGGTCCTCTTCAGGTCTCACGACATAATGGCACATGGCGAGGAGTTTCTCAAACAGGGCTTGATTCTCGTGGGAAGTGTCTGAGGGTCATTCTATAGGCTTTCCCCTGGCACAATTTAATTTTTTGTCCAGAATTCCCACCACAACAACATCCATTTTCTCACTTATTTTGCAGTACCTCCCTCCAATTTTATGGACAACAAATTGTGATTTATCTTGACTCTAAAATAGGAGTGACCTTGTTCTGGACCAAAGCAATGGTTAAATTGAAGTAAGGAAGGTTACCATGCCTTGATGCAATAGCTGGCTGCATTATACTCTAAATAGAAAAGATGATAACCCAGCCAGACTCCTTGGAAAGACTTGAGCATATGTGTTTTTAAAGGGAGTGATGATTATTTTCATTCGTTTTCTGACACTTGTTCTGATCAGCTGCTTAGATTCGGTGACCTCGCGATACAGTGTTCATCATTTAAAGGAGTCCAATGGCAAAGGAGATTGTGGGTCATATAGTCCTGTTTTGAGGTCAGATGGAGCAGTGACAGGTACATTCAGAGCTGTGAATACTTAGCTGGGGAGAAAAGACACTCACAATGGCCACCATTCGAAGTGACTTTTATGTTTAAGTCTCATAACAACCCTAGGGCATGTGTACCGCTATTTTTTGCACTTTGCAGATGAGAATACTGAGGCACAGAAAGATGAAGTAATTTGCCCATGGTCACTAAGCTGGTACACAGAGGGGCTGGAATTCAGACCCAAGCAGTTTGACCCCAGGGCCTGTATTCCTAACCACTATCAATGTGACCAAGAAATGGATTGGGCCAAGAGAGTGGCAAAGATAAGAAACTCAAGAGCAGTTGTTTACTTTCAAAGGAGCTTCTTTCTTTCTCTGCTCCTCCTCCTCCTCCTCCTCCAACCTGTTCCAATTGCTCAGAGTAGACAGATGCTTGGGGGGAGTGTGAGTAGGAAAGCAAAGAAAATCCTTATAAATTAATTTTTTTCAATTGTCAGGATTAAAAACACACATTTCCCATCACTCATCTCTCTGGAAAGCAATGGTACCAATTGAAGTAAACACTATCCTTTCTGCCCCAGCACACAGTCATGCACGTGCATGCACACACACACATGCACACACAAACACACACACACTTGTTTCCAGCGGCACTTGGAAAAGGATTTGCAGCTCTCTCTACTTTCTCAGATCTACCTAATTTGGGGCTGGCTACGACAACCAAACACATGAGCTGCTTTCTGGGAGATCTCAGCAGTTTGGCCTTAAAAATAGTTTTGACGATTGAATTTTAAAAAGCCATCTGAGAAATACTGACCAACTGCACCTTTGCGTTTAACATTTGAAACTTACTATGGTAATTTTTCGCTTTTCTTTGTGCTCATTTATATATTTCAAAAATTCATATTCAATATTATATTTAACTCAAATTTGGTTGGATACCCTGCTGTCCGTTAAACCTTGGAAAAACATCTTACTTGTAAGTTATTGTCTTCTCCTCACTGTACTGCTTTTTGTACAACATAAGAAGTCATTTTCCACATCATATTCGGAGATTTGGCCTTCCATTCTTAGAGGGATTGCCGGTATGGAAGTAGCTAGCTTGTGTCACCTGTAAGAACGAGGAGAAGAGAATGTGTAAGTCAGTTGGCATGGTCTTCCCCTAAATCCCCCACAGACAACTCCTCCATTTTGCTAGTAAAAAGAATAAGTCCCTCCCTGACATGTTGGGTCTCTAACTCCCGGAATCAGTAAACACAGCCAATTTCAATCTGACTGTCGATCGTGGCAACTAAATTCTGGGCCTGCTGGAGAGCTCCAAAGCTGCACGGCACCCTCTGAAACGAGCTTGGTCGAGCCTTTTTAAATTCCATAAGGGGACAAAGAAACTTCAATGACATGATTGCAAAAAGAAGATAGAGGAGAAAGGAACCTTGCTGTTTTCATTTCATTCAGCCACATTAGTTCTCAAATCCTATGTTTGGGGAACCCCTAATGGTTAAACTTACACAAGCAGAAGGAAAATAAAATGCCCCTATTAAATTTCCCATGAACATGTTAAATATTTTCCCTTTCTCCTGTCTCCATGTCTCAGACTTTGAGTCATTTTGCCTCTCTCATCTGTTTCCAGCTCAGTTGAGTTCCAACCAATCAGATATGAGGAAAATTAGATTTTAATGGAATATTTGATTTTCATTGCTTAATTGATTTAATTGCAAGTTTCTATTTCAGACTGGTAGAAATGCAAAGATTTTCAGTCAAATGTAGAAAAGCTCTCATTTTTCTGTGTTCAACAATGACAAACTTAATTCAATGGTAGCCTGGATTCTAAAACTTTAGAGGAAGGCAATAATGGCATCTTTCTGAATTGTTATTCTTAGTCTACATTTCAGTTTCTCTTTCATATATATGTATGTATACTTACATATATATATATTTATCTGTCACATCAAAATTCAGTGTGTACATTTGCTTATTCTAGTTGTGTTGATTTTGATTTTGGGGTATGACTTTTTGTTTGTCAGAGGAAACAATACATATGTACTTATGTAAACCCACACTTTATTTCCAGGGGCATTTAATGTCACAAAATATTTCCTTTTGTTGCTAGTAGGTGGAAAGAGAGCTTAGGGAGATAATTCTCTAGCCACCATAGTAGGTCAATGGGCTTTTCTGAGCTCTCTTAGACCACCCTTGAGAAGGAGAATTCTGTCTGTGTCAATGCTTTTGATGTATACTGGCTGCCTAGGACACTGGGGTGAGAAGAAACCCTGGGAAAAGATGCAAGGCTCAGTCACCAATGGGGAGTGCAGCAAGTGTCCCCCACCCCTTGGTCTCACGTGTATTTTAGGTGCCCATGTTGATCACAGCATCTCATTTTCCAAAGGGTCTTCTCACAGCAGTGGGACAGCCCTGCTTGTTTGAACAGTTTCCGAATTCTCTGAACTCCTTATAATGTCAATTAGGGATTCTACCAGAATGCACATTTCTTTATTTGAAATGTTAAGTTTTTTATTGTTTGTTTTTAATCATTATCGGCTTTGGGAAATTTAAGAGTTTTCTAATCATTTTGAGAAGAGTGTGTGTACGTATACACAAACCATGGGCATGTGAAATTTTAATTATGGGTGATCCATATTTGAACTTCTTGTCAAGTAAGTACCTTATATGCTTCTTTGTGAGTTTTTAAAATTTGGAATATAATTTTGACATAAAAATCTTAGTCTATTGTGTGATTACATAATTTTCATCAATATTCTCACCATCATCACCATCACGATTGTCACCATGATGCCTATTTTGTGGAGACTTCCTCTTCTCCAAGGGTAGGAAAGCAAAAAGGCTAACAGCATGAGCTCTGGAGATGGATTGCCTGTGTTCAAGTCCAAGCTCTGCCAATGACTCATTGTGGAATTTCAAGCAAGTTACTTCTACTCTCCGGCATTTATTTTCCTCATTCATAAAATGGGAATAATAACAAGGCCTAGCTCACAAGGTTATGCGACAGTTTAATGAAGCAATAGATTTAAAGTGCTTAGAAGCATGCCAAGCATGTAGGAAATGCTTAATAAGTGCACTGAATACTACTGAGGTTATATGAGCCCGATCCTAGCCTGAGACTTTACATGGCTTATTTCACTTATTTCAGTCATACCCAATGGAGGGGCGATTCTGGCCTCCAGGGGACATTAGACAATGTCTAGAGACATTCTTGATTGCCATGACTTGCAAGATGCTACTGGCATCTCATCATAGAGGCCAGGGAGGCTGCTAAACGTCATACAACACACAGGACAGTCACCCACAAGTGAGAATTATCTGGCCCAACATGTCAATAGTGCTGAGGCTGAAAAAAATCTTGATTTAATCCATGAAGTAGGAAATGTTTACATTATACTCATTTTAAAGAAGAGAGAATTTGAACCTTGGAGAAAATATAACTTCTCATATTGCAGATTTAGTAACTGGAACTGCTATGCAACAGGCTTTTGGAGCAGGAGGGTTTATTTTGTTTTTAAGGTAATTGCATAGAAGATCCTCTAAAAACCATGAAACAGAAACCTTGAGTGCTTTTTGGAAGCAGAACCACTAAGAAATGGGTTCAGGCCCCCGTCAGAACAGACACGGTCTGGAGTATGGTATCAGGATACTAGAGGCTCCAACCTGTGCCAGGCCTGACTTTGAATTTTCTGGATCCTGGGGAAGTCCACGGGGCTTGGCCACAGTCCCAGGGTGGTGGTAGACATTCCCAAGGCTGAGGTAGGCTTTGTCTTCCAATAGTCATAGAAGTATATTTTAATATTTTAGCAACTGGTTTGGTCATTCCTGAGAAGTACTTCAAACACATAATTTCACAGATATTGTTACTTAAGATGAGACCAGTTTGAAAGTATAAAAACTGAAATTGTCTAAAACAAAGATCCCCAAACCCCAGACCACAGACCAGTAGTGTTAGGAACCTGGCTGCACAGCAAGAGTGGCAGGTGAGTAAGCGAAGCTGAGCTCTACCTCCTGTCAGATCATCATCAGCAGCATTAGATTCGCATAGGAGCATGAACCCCATTGTGAACTGCTCATGCATGGGATCTAGGTTGTGCAATTCTTGTGAGAATCTAATGCCTGATGATCTGTCACTGTCTCCCATCACCCCCTGATGGGACCATATAGTTGCAGGAAAACAAGCTCAGGGCTCCCACTGATTCTACATTATGGTAAGTATGTAATAATGATAGAAATAAAGTGTACAATAAATGTAATGTACTTTAGTCATCCCAAAACCATCCCCACCACCACCATCCCCTGGGTCCATAGAAAAATTGTTTTCCATGAATCCAGACGCTGGTGCCAAAAAGGTTGGAGACTGCTGGTCCGAGGAAAAAAAAACTGAGTACGTATCAATTAGGTACAGTCAGCAGTAAAAATCATCAAGGTATAACACAAATGATTCATGAATGGGGAATACTTTATCTCAGCTAGCCCCTGAGGACAGGAGCGACCGTGTTGATCCATACATCCCAGGGCAGCCTGGCACATAGTGGGAACTTAATGAATGAACATAAACTCACAATCTTACTCCATCAGTGTACAATGCAATTTGCATGGTGTTGATACCCATAATCTCAAATACATACGATTCAGACCTCCCACTTCATATCTGAGTAGAATACTGTAATAATTGGTTGGTTCCACTTCTCAGAGTCTCAGTCTTTGTATTAACTATGGTCCATCTCTACATCCCAGCAAATCATCCCTGTGTTGTGTCCCCCTACAATGTGGATGGAGAATTAGCTGAATGTGTCCAGAAAGTCAAGTGACTCAAAATTCATCCCCTTCGTTCTGACCCCCAGTCAACTCCAAGTGTCACAAAACAGTTTGTGATCTACCATGGGCACTGTGGTCTGGGTGAAGATGCCACAATCATTAGTGGAGGTCAGTTCTCAAACAATTGCTTTGTGAATCTTTAATACAGGACTTGGTTTCTGACTTTCCGAGCACAACTAAACAAATGGTAATGCAGTGTGCAGTCCTCAGAACCGTCATTTTAATAGTGATTTTCACTGGGTTAAAAAAAATCTCTTTTTGTTTTTGGCCTTCCATGTGTAGTTTTTTTCCTTGTTCAATAAATGCATGGCCCATTGAAGCTCCACAGCCATTCATGTCTCAGTGTCTGTAGGGGTGGGAATGAGGGGGCATGGAGATATTTCTTATGTATCCCATATCATAGCATGTTGAAGAGAAAGAAGCCTTCTCTTCCAAAAGTATGAAACGGCTCTTGAGAATATAATGTGTTTACAGAAATCAGTTATGTTCAATGGGTAGGTGTTTTCGTGCTTCAAATTAATATCTGTCCTTTAAAAATAGCAGATGTTTAGCTGTATATGTGGGTGATCGACAAATGTAGGCACGCCATATTTGCTCCAAGTGCAGGGCTGACAGACAAGGGTGGCTCTCACGATGAAGGCAATCCCCACCTCTCCTCCCACCCCTCCCACTCTGTGACGATGCTTCCTTGGCATCTCAGATCCATACTGTTATGCCTCACTTCTCAAATGCATGGAAGCTACACTTCCCAGCACAGTAACGGTGATCTGCTTGAAGTGAGGTCCTCAGACCAGTGCCATCATCACCCAGGAGCTGGTTAGCAATACGGAATCCCAATCTCCAGTCCACATCTATTGAATCAAAACCTGCATTTTAACACCACCCCAGGTGACTCTTATGTACATTGAAGGCTGTGGTCCCAGAGCACTCCGACTCTAACCTCTTTAGTCTCTCTTACTGCATTGTACCTTTTATTCCCTATTTCTGTATTATACTTTTCATTTTGCATGCAATAGCTGAGGGCAGGCATCGCCTTATTTTTTTCCTTAGATCTGTTTAGCATGTAGGTGATTTTACTAGCACAGTGGTACTTGATCAACTCCTGAATTTAATGCAGATACTCAGATTATAACCACAGGGAGAGTGGAAGTATGTACACCAGAAAGGGAAGAGTGCCACCTGCAAGGGAGCTCTGGGTTTAGGCATATTTAACTCTTCCACTTCACAGCTGGGCAGTCTTGAGCACATTATTTATCTCCTCTAAGCCTCAGTTGCCATAACTGTAAAATGCAGACCGTAATTGCTATCTCATAGGTTTGTTTTTAGGATCAAATGAGATCAAACCTATAAAGCAATTAGCATAGTGCTAATAGGTTCACAGAGAGTTCTCAAGAAACGTTAGCTACTATTATATGAATTATCATTTCAGCCAGTAGGTTCTATACTATATCATAATTCCAAAAAGAACGTGCCCACCTCAGCTTTTAAAAAATCACCTCATAGGTCTCAACTGGGGTTGATTTTCGTCCCCAGGGGACACTGGGCATTGCCTGGAGGCATTAGATTGTCATGAACTGGGGAGAAGGTGGGCTGTGTGTATCTAGTGGGTAGAGTGCAGGAATGCTACCTAACAGCCCGTGATGCACAAGACAGCCCCACAGCCAGCCATGATCCAGCCCAAAATGTCAATCATGCCAACCGAGAAACCGCTATTATCCACAGAGGGACTGAGGTAAGCAAAATCACCATTTTTTCTTGAGGATTTAGGTACCTTGGTACATTCATCCTCTCAAATATTAACGTTGAGCCCTTTTGTCGGAATCCATCTACTGTGAGGCAAATCATTTCCTTTGGTACAGAATCACACGCTGGAAAACCCGATGCAGCCTGATTAACCTATTAAAGGTCATAAAACAATAACAATTACATTGCACATTTCATTCTTTAATATCAAAGAGAGCTAGGTTCTTTGAAATGTAAAACATCGTAAGCGAAAGAATAGGGCCTGCAATTCCCCCAGGAGCCCAAGGTCATTGTATAAATAACACTCTGGTTCCCCTATTAATTTCATTCCATTCTGGGATGTGCAGGAGGCCATAATTGTTAGAGGGAGAGGAGAAGCCAGAGAAGGCTGGACTTTTGCTGCCCATGACTGAGGTCAGACAATGTAACTGTGGTCCATGGTTCAAAATAGATGCCCAAAATGGAGCAAAATAAATGTCCTTACAGCTGGTAGAAAGATCAAGATGAAACATCTATGGTTTTTTTCCCTTAAAAAATCAGAGATGCTGCAAGAGCTCCCAAGAAGGTATTAATTTCCCAGGTACTACTGCAAAAATAAGGGTGAGGAGGCGAGTGTTAGGCTTTATTCCTACTGTGAACAGATTAAGCAGACACCAATTTACACCTCATTGTTAAGAGTAACTTTTTTCTGCAAGTGAGACCACATTTACATCTTTTGTAATTAAGCTAAAGGAATTTTTTAAATGACATTTCCCCTACCACAAATCATGAAGTAAATATTTTAAGTGGGATCAAATGCTAACATGTATACATTAGAACCATAAAAACAAAAAGAGAGAGAGATAGAGTCCTAGCGCCACCTTTCAGCTTCGTCATTTGCTGGGCTGGGATACTCTCTGTGCCTGTTGGTGCTTTGGTTTTGTAAAAGGCCGGGTATGACTAAGTGAGGCAGTTAAAGAGATGGTGAGCGCGGAGGGATTCGCTCTCGGAAGGGCTGGCTGTGCTGGCTTCCCTGAAAGCAGGAGGTATGGCAGTGAGTTAGCGAGTGCTCCAGTCATTCAGGGGGCACCATCCGTCAGCAGGAGCGTGAGGCTGCGATGGCATCCATCCATACGTCTTCTGCATGCTTTGCTTTTTGGCAATTTTCATTTTAAGGAAAATTGAACATACAGAGCTGTATATTAAGAGCTCTAACATCCCTTATTCCCCACACAAGAGAATCTAGTTGGGCAAAGACGCATTTTTCCCACCTAACAATAGAGTTTGTGTGGCTGCTAGAAACAATACAATGACGGACCCAGATAATAAATAATTGCAGAACAATGGGGAGAATGAGGTGTGGACAAGGATGATAATGGATGGTTTCAGATAAGATTTGCACGAAGATTGAGTTGGTGAGGTGAAGTCATCCTAGGTCTTGTCTGTTCTGCACTAACCAAGGTAAACTATTGTCCACACACCTGTACTGAGAGCTGGAGGCCGCACTGCCAGCCCAGACTGTGCGTTTGTAAGATGAACATTTTGTCCTGAGAAGGGCTCAGAACGTGAAGTATTCAAATGGAAGCCTGTGACTGCTGCTTGGCCAACCTTGTGATCAGTCAAACAGAAAATGGTGGCAGTTCATGCCTGTAATCCCAGCTCTTTGGGAGGCTGAGGCAGGTGGATCACCTGAGGTCGGGAGTTCAAGACCAGCCTGGCCAACATGGTGAAACCCCATCTCTACCAAAGATAAAAATTTAGCCAGGCGTTTTGTCAGGTGCCTGTAGTCCCAGCTGCTTGGGAGGCTGAGGCAGGGGAATCGCTTGGACCCGGCAGGTGGAGATTGCAGTGAGCTGAGTTCATGCCACTGTACTCCAGCCTGGGCGACAAGAGTGAAATTCTGTCTTAAAAAAAAAAGAAAGAAAAAAGAAAAGAAAAAAAGAAAACAAAAATGCAAGCCTACCACTTGTGATCTACATGTTTATGGAGCCTAAATGCCAGTGTGTCACATCCCTGGGCACATCCGTAGCAATGTTGGCTCAGTGTGCATTCTCAACTCTGATATCAGCATGAAAAGACCAAGCCTCAGATATATTTGGCTTTATTTTTAGGCTTTTCCTGAAAAAGGTACAAGCACATCACAAACTTTGTCTTCCAAAAAAAGATCAGATTTACCCTTTGGAGGCACCTTTCTCCCTGTGCCACTTGCCTTTTAAATTCAAGCAGGCTTGGAGAGTCTCCTTTTCTTCCCTTGGGTTCCTCCTTAGCCTTTCCAGGGTGGCTATTCTGGTGAGTACTCACCTCTCTTTGCTTCTGATTGTGGTTCTCACCACCTGTGAAAAGACCTTTTGATGCAATACTTCCCAAAGCACCTTCTTGACCTTCTCTTCTCCTTGACCACAAGGCTACTTCTGTGTTCTGCCAAGTGATGTCTTGTAAATCTTTGTAAGTTGCACCAACTGTGTGTCCTTACAGAGTCTACCCAATCTCAGCATTGCCATTAAACATAGAACCCAATCTGTAGCCCTGGGCACCCTAACCAGAAGGATTAATTTTATAATTTAGCAAATACGGTAAAGCACCAAATAACGACGTTTCAGTCAAGGACGGACCTCATATACAACAGTAGTCCCATAAGATTATAATAGAACTGCCCTGTATAGTGTACCAGTTTTTATCTTCTGTATGGTATTTTGTTTTGTTTTGTTTTAATTTTTTTTAGACAGAGTTTCACTCTTGTTGCCCAGGCTGGAGTGCAATGGCACCATCTTGGCTCACTGCAACCTCTGCTTCCTAGGTTCAAGTGATTCTCCTGCCTCAGCCTCCTGAAGTAGCTGGGATTACAGGCACCTGCCACCAAGCCCAGCTAATTTTTTTTTTTTTTTTTTTTTTTTGGTAGAGATGGGGTTTCACCATGTTGGCCAGGCTGGTCTTGAACTCCTGACCTCAGGTGATCCACTCACCTCGGCCTTCCAAAGCTGTACAGTATTTTTACTGTACTTTTTCTATGGTTAGACATGTTGAGATATTAAAATAGTTATCAATGTGTTATGATTGCCTACAGTCTTCAGGACAGTAACATGCTGTACAGTTTTGAAGTCTGGTAGCAACAGGCTATGCCATATAGCTTAGGTGTGAAGTAGGGTTTACCATCGAGGTTTGTGTAAGTGCACTCTATGATGTTTGCACAATGACAAAATCGCCTAAGGATACATGTCTCAGAATGTATCCCCACGGCTAACTGGTGCACGACTCTACTTACTAATCCTGTCCTATGTACCAGCCATCGTTCTAAGTGTGGGGACCAAAAATACAACTCCTTACCCTCGTGAAGCTTACATTCTGAGAAAACAAGTCAGACAGTGACCAAAATAAGTAAACCATATTGTGATTTAGAAGTCTTAAGTGCAATGGAGAGGGAACAGAAAGGGAGGATGGGGAATTAAGGACAAGGAGATGATGCAGTTTGATCAGGGCAGGCCCTGCTGAGAAAAAATGATTTTGGAGAAAATACCCAAATAGGGTGTGCGAGTAATCCATGTTCATGAAGAAGAACCCTCGAGGTAGAGGCCTGTGCAGCTTTGAAAAGAGGAAAGTGAGGGAGAGATTAGTGGAGTTGACATCGGATAAATTGAGGGAAGGGCAGAGCATGTCAAGTCTTTAGAAAGTCAAGTCTTTAGGAAGACTTGGGCTCCTCTGAGGTAGGGAGCTCATAGATGGCTTTGTGGAGGAGTAAGATTATCTGGCTTACATTGTAAAAAGAATCCCCCTGATTAGCAGAGTTGGAAATAATCAGCAGGGGATGTATCAGTTATTTATTACCAGATAACAAATGCAGCAGAACTTGGCAGATTGAAACAAGAGGAAATGATTGTTTCTCACATTCTGGTGTGTCCACCAGGCAGTTCTTTTGGGGGACTTGCCTGTACTCACTTGTACAGTTTCATCCAGCTGGTGGGTTACATGAGGGCTGGACTCCATGAAATATTTGAGCCTTTCCCTCCACTTGGTTTTTCATCTTCTAGGAGGCCAGAAAAGGCTTTCTTTCATGGGGATGGCATTCTTCCAGCAGGGCAAGCCCCTATGCTCAAGAACTTCTTGTGCCTTTTCTTGCATCATTTTTGTTAATGGCCTATTGGCCAAAGCAAGTCATGGCCAATCCCAGAGTCAGTATGAGAGAGAACTATACAAGACTGTGAATACATGGAGGTAAGATACATTAGGAATCCCCAGCGTAAGGGACTGCCACAGGGGCCTAAAGTAGAAATCATGGAAAGCAGTTGGGAGGCTCTAAAAAATCCAGAAAAGAAATGATGATAGATTGCAACAGAGCGCTAACAATGAAAGTTTTAAGAAGTGCCCAAATTCTAAATATGTTTTACAGGATGACCTTATTTTTATTGTCTCAAGTCAGTCGGACAAGGCTATTAAGCTTCCAGGGATTGGTGATGATCTTATTATGCATAAGATGATGTCACAATAAAGTAAATGAGGTCAGGGATAGGTTTCTTTTATTGCCAATAATTATTCAACGAGTTTTCTGAACAACTGTAAACTTAGCAATTCACTTAGTGCCGTGACTACACGGCACCCTGTCAATATCATCATCAGCTAATATTTATCGAGCACCCTCTGAGTACATGGTATTGCACTCATAGCAACAGAGGTGAGCTGCATTAGTTCTTTCAGCCAGTGCGGGATTATTGAGTGGTTTATTACATCACTCTATTAATTGGTGCCCCAGCATCTTCCAGAACAACATTTAGCTTCCAGAACGCAATTCCTTTTTCTCTTGGAGTAGATTTAGCTTTGGTAGAATTTAACTGCACAAAGAAATGATAGGGTGTCTGCCTTTACAAATATGCTAATGTTTTCTGTTTGTCTTATTATCAGAAACTGGAAGATACTGGTCCCATTTCATAGACGGAGAAGTTGAGGTAGATAGCGGTGAAGTGATTTAGCTAATGCTATGTGTTGAGATGGTGACAGATCGGGGATCGAAATGCAGTCACTTTATCTATTGCACTATACTGCCTCTCAGTGGTGTATGTTATTCCCATTTTGCTCTCACACTAATATATGGTCATGAAAACACCCAAAAAGATTTAACTGGTGTCTATATTCTTTAAGGGAGTGTGTGGCACTTTTCTTTGACATCTGCACAGACTAATCACTGGAAAAGTGGTTTGTTTGTTGTTGTTGTTTAAGCCCCTTATTATAGGGGATTTGTCAGCTGTTAAAATCACCACTTTTTTGTGTGAGTTAAATTCTCATCAGAAAGATGTTTTTGCTTTTATGGTACATCTAGAGATTTAGGAACTAGCCTCATGAAATAAATGATCTCATTGAGATCCTTACTTTCATTTTGTTCTGGAAACAGTCATTCAATGGCGATTGTTTTGGTTGATCATTCTTTTTGAGAGAGTCCTATCTTTTTTTTTTTTTAATGAAAGAGTTAAATATGGGAGCTAAGAAAAACTGTGAGTGGAAGGGAGCAGTTTAAATGCAGAATTTATTTGCAAATCTTGAAAGTAGCACCATTAAATGTCACGTACTCTGAGATGCACTAGAGTGTACACCCTCTAGAATGTCTGTTTGTTGTAATTCCATCACATTACATATTTTAGTGCATATCTCTTCCTAGCAGCTTCCAGAGCTTTTCAGATATTCAGCATCAGAAATTGCACTGTTTTATCCTGGATTTTACAAATAGCAACCAGATTATTGTAAAACAGAACTATCTGATAAGTAAGGTTGTGAATTGCTTTTGTGATTGTCATGGGTAAGAGTATTGAAGAAACTCGCAAACAGTGCAGCACACTGGTTCCTGTAAAAATAAAACCTGTGGCAGTGAATGCGTTTTTCTGATGAATACGTTCAAGGCTGTGATCATTGTGCAACTTCTGGTTGGATGCTTTCAAATGTTCCATATTGAAAAACATCGGTAACAAGAACCAAACAGTCCACCAAAGCCTGTATTCAACTCAATGGAGAGGAACGTAAATTCTTACTTAGAGTTTCATTGAGGCCAACTCTATTTGGTCCACCATGGGAAGCAGAGATTTGAGGTTCTCTCTTGATTTGCTTTCCATTTTTACTTTATGATAAGGTGGCTCCGCTACTTTGGTTTTCACTTAAGGGGTTGTTCCAATTACTATGCAAAACAGAAATGGAAAACAGACAAGACAGACTTCTGTTCAGCAGACAAAAACCAAAATGCCAGAACATGGTAATTAATGTGAACAATTTTATAAGCAAAATAATTTGTTTTAATTGGCTAAATAAGATCTGATATAATTATAATAGCCAATAAACTAATTTCAGAAAACTATTTATATCACAAACCTTTAATCACATTATATACTCATTGCAATTTTGGAAATGGATATAAAAATGGACCCGAATTATCTCATCTTTACACATAAGAAAGATGCATTAAGGGCTTTTTTGAAACTTGAAAGGTTATGTTCTTTTCTTATTTTGGAGAACTTTTTTTTCTTTTTGGAAAAAAAAAATAGAGGCAATTTCAGGAGCATGAATCTCTAGTGAATCCAGAAAGAAGCATTATGAGGGTGAAAAATCTTTCCTAAGAAAACTCCTTTTGTCCAAAGTAAAAGGATTATTAAGATGAGGTTTCTTCCACAATGTTCTTTCCTATCATACTCACCCTAAGGGAAGACAAACCTCCTAGAAGAGAGAGATATATAATTGGGCCTGAAATGACCTCATAGAAGAGACCCTATAGAATTGAGAACTCTCTCTCTGAGGATTAGCTGCCCATGGGTCAACACAAGCTGATTTCCAACTCATATATAAATGATTAGGAGAAAACGATATTCTTCCAGAGGGCAGTTGTTAATTCTTCCTACTACAAGAATCTCAATTTGTTGGGATGAGCTAATTTTGACACCAACTTGAACACTGGTTGATGCACAGCATGTGCATACACACAAAAATACATACCAAAGTAAATAAATACACGGCCTTTCATACAACCTCAGGGGTAAAAACGCTACACAAAAAATTATGCACTTTTGCACTATACTAGCTGTATTTTAACAACAGTTTTTAAAAGGCCAGGGACTGTATTATAAGCTCTTTCACATAATTTCTGAATGATAGAATTGCATGCCCATCAGAATTGCATGCCCACCAAATCAGCATGTCTTTTTAAGTAAGTGCATTCTAGGTACAAGGTAGTACTCAAAGGAATAGCAACATATATTATACAAAAAAAAAAAAAAAAAAAAAAAAAAGATACTTCGCTCGTGTAACCTGCAGTATACTTAAAAACTATGTGATGAAGTAAGATAAAAATCGACTAAAAAAGACCTAGTAATATTAGAAGAATAACAGTTCACCAATAGTATGAGATATCCAAAGGCTGGACAAGATTAATTGGAAAAATTTATGTATTAAAATGTTCTCGGCAATGTGCTTAGAAATGGGAGAAAAGAGCATTTACTCTGAGCTAATATAATGTAGAAAAAAATATTTTTGGATGGAGAAATATCTTATTTTAAACAAAGGATAGCAAACATTTAACAAATCATTCCATGCAAAAGGAGATAGCAGGGTACAAAAATACGTTTGGAGGTATATAGACCAGATTTTAAAACATTACTAGGAATAGATGAATGTAGGCAAAATTGAATGGCTCATTCATTTATCAGACCCATATATACTGAACACTCAACATATGTTAGGCACTGGTCTAGCTACTAGGAATATAGCAGTGAACAACAACAACAATAAAAATACGTTGACTTCATGAAGTTTATGCAAATATTTCAAGACAGTAAGTGTGTGACACCATTAATTATCCTAATATGGGGAGCACAGGCAGTTCCTTATCTTAGTTCTATTGCTTTTCATTTGTGCACAGACAGGCAGAGACCATGGTGTGTGTGTATATATATTTATATAAATATATATTTCAAATAAAAGCATTTATTCAACGTGTTGAAACTTCAACAATATTGTTCATCACCATGTACACAGAAAAACATCATATAGGTTGATGGAATTTTTTATGTTATTCCAGAATGTTTTAGTACTATATAGACTTAGCCAGAGAGAAAATAAAAGAGAACATAATTAATGCATTTACTTAAAAAGAAAGAATTAAAGGTGATCAAACGCTCTGGGTATTTATGTGGCTATTTCTGTCTTTCTGTGTAACCTGAAAAGGAGGACTTTCAGCTAATAACTTTTCCTTTTCCATGCATGGAATGGGTGGCCTGAGGGGCCCATCTTCAAGCAGAATGTAAATACCAAGTATGAGGGACCAAATCAATGAGTATCACCTTCCTAAAGCTTTTTTTTTTTTTTTTTTTTTTGCAGAGAACTGCATTTGTTTCTATTTGTCCAGTTATAGCTACATCATTCATATGTAATGTTTGTCTTTTATATTATTTTGTATAATTTTGATGATTTTTGTAGAAAACATGATGAGAACATTTCCTCAAAAAACAGTGTCACTGAATTTAAATGTGGTTAAAAACTTAATCCCCATGAGCATAGATGATCAAACACTCAACAAATATTTACCGAGTAAGCAAGCTACTTTGTTTACAGATTTGTGGGAGGTACTAAAGATGCAGAGTGTTTACAATGTGAATATTGTTCTCATTTAATTTAAATATATATGGAAGAATGGGGTACAAACCTGAAAAGTCAAGTAATAATGAACCAATATGGCATAAGCTAAGTCTGAATGCCTGACATGGATAAAAATAACTAGAAGGTAGAAAGACAAGGGTTAATATCCTGGCTTTGCCATTTGCTCCTTGTGTGACATCAGGTAAGTTAATTTTGCTAAATCTCTGTTTTGTTGTCTGTAAAATGGTTCTAGTAACAGCCATTTGGTGAATTGTTGCAAGGTTAGAAATTAGAGGCAATGATAAGTCCCTGTCATTTAAAAAGCATTCCCATTACTATGAACTATTTCATTATTGTGTAGGTGTTAGCTATACTAGCTATTATGCTAATCACTTTACATATATTAGCTATTAAGTTTTCACAATATTTTACGGATGGGGAGAGCAAGATTTAGAGAGTAAAAGAATTTGACCCAGGTTTTCCACAATTAGGAAACAAATTTCAGGGTGGGGATTTGTACCCAGTACTAACCCCAAAGCCCAGCTCCTAATTATGATACATCCCAGAGCACTGTGATAGCTAGGGGAATTAACAGTTTCATCAATGTAAACCAAGA
Organism: Macaca thibetana thibetana; assembly: GCF_024542745.1. NCBI lineage: Eukaryota > Metazoa > Chordata > Mammalia > Primates > Cercopithecidae > Macaca > Macaca thibetana. The sequence continues at coordinate 14,181,033 of NC_065583.1, read as the reverse complement.
AGGTCAAGGATATCCTTGTGGAGGACATGTAACCTGTCCTGGTCTCTGATAAAAGATTGGAGTTAAATATGTTGATATGAAAGAGAAGAGGATGTTCTAAAGAGAACGAATAATGTACTTGAGGCTCTGAAAGGGATGCATATGCATCAGGCTGGGCATACAGTAAACTCTTGTGCAGTAGGATAGAACCACTGCTTATATGGATAGGTTGGTGTCAAACCACAGAGGCGATTGAAGTTGAGGCAAACAAATCTGCACTTGATTCTCTAAGGAATTGTGAATCTTAGATGATTTGCAAGCCGATACATAAGATAATGAAATAAAACAGACTTTCAATTGACCAATCAATAACTGTTGGGAATGGATGTCATTCAGAGTGGCATTTTAAGAAGGTTATTCTGGCTTGAGAAGGATGAATTGGAGAAGAAAAAAAAAAAAACTTAAAACGGCTGTTTTCAATAGCTGTGTCACGACAGTTGAGAGAACTGTCACAACGAACGAGGCACTAATAGAAAAGTATTAGTTTGCCAAACATTAGCTGGTTTATACATTAGGGCAGAGTCAAGGTCGTACGTAGAATAATGTCATTCTCCTTTCACTCAGATTCCAAGTGCGTTCTTGAGAAGGGGAAAGGCGGGGTTACAATCTCTGGTGCAGTCCTTGCCAGAACCCTAGGAATGCCCCCTGGAATGGGTGCTGCATTTCACCGCCCTTCGTGTGTTTCAGCACAGATAAAACAGCCTAAAGAAGTGCTGCATTAAAGAATTGTTGCAACAGTCCAGGCAAAAGTACACAAATGAAGAAATGTCAGAGGTCTGAAAACAGTAACTTTAAGAGATATGGGGTTGGTATTTAAGTTGTTGGTAATTGAATGATGGGGTGGGGGAAGAACTGAGCCCTGAATGGCTTGAAGGATTTTACATTTTTACACTGGTGAGGAGATTTGGAGAAAGGGCTTGCTTCGAGGGTGAGTTCATGCGTTGGGTGGTAGAACTCGTTGAGTTTTACGCATATTATCCAAGTGGAAAAACCCAGAGGGGAGTTTGAAGAACTGGAGCTTGTAAAGAAGGTCAGAGTGGAAAGAAGTCTTTATGAGTCATCCATTCTGAGGTGATGAAATATTGTCCATGTTATCCATTTTTAAAAATTTTTAAAAGCTGTTGAGTGGGTTTCCTAACAATAGAAGTTCACATTTATGGAAGTGCTTGTTATGTGCTGGGAGCAGGACTCACCGCGGCACAGGCATCATTTATTCTTAATGACAACCCGTGAGGCAGGTAGCCTTACACCCATCTTAAGAAGAGGACACAGCCCCACAGTGAGACACAATAACTGGTTCAAGGTCACACAGCAGTAGGTAGTGGAGCTGGGATTCAATCTTAGGCAGGGTAACCTGGTTCCAAAAACTGAGCACTTAACTACCGTATCATATGCTGTCATATAAGCATATGAATGTAAAGCTCTCCCGCAGAGAAATAAGTCACATAAAAGTCACATTCCAGTAAGAAATATTAATATGACTTGGTCACCCCAGTATAATCAGCTGGCCCCCTACCCCACTCAAAGATATCTTAAATCATATACATCCACTCCACTACAAATGATAACCACTCGGGGAACCCACCTCCTCACTAAGGAAGCGGTAAAAATAAACAACAGCGCTGATAGCCATTTGTAGCTTAAAAAAAAATCTCTCTTTTTGTCTGCTTTGATTTCTTTTTATCTTTCATTGACGATGTTTTGCCAATCCTGCTCAATAAACCTGGGACCCCTTCCCCTGTTTTTATTGTGCTGAAATAGTTGCGTGCTGAAATAGTTGCATCCTTGTAACTGGGTCTTTATTTTTATTGGCAGAAAATTCTCAGTCCACTTATTCCCTTGTATAAAGTAAATTTTAACTATAGAACCTGTATCAATAATGTCATTTAAAGGAGGCTGCTTCCAATACACTCTGCAAAATGTCCGCAGAGAATTCCGGATTTCCCAGTCATCACTTCCCTCCCTGCTAGCCGGGCCTTGCAGCTCTCTTTTCCCTTCTACATCTGAGCACTCTCTGTTCTCTGGCCAGCTGCCTTCTGTTCAGCCCCTGTGTGTTCTCCATTCTCTGCTCTGCCTTAATGATAAGTAGAGTTTCATCCTGAGCACATTGGGGGGGAGGTGGGGATTACTTCTTTATTTGGGTCCAAGGGGAAAACATACCCTCCTACTGGCAAACCATGAAGAGTATGACACTTTGAGTTTAACAAGATTAAGCAATCCCTCTTTGGGCACAGCAATGTGGCCAGTGTGGGGGAAGAGAGTGTTATTCTTCTTGGACCATTTCTCATTCTATATCTGGTGGCTTACATAGGAATTCCAAATTACAAGATTCCTAGGGTCCAGGGATATGTTGTTGGGACATAAGATAGTTGAAATGGTTGTGTATTTGGGTTTTTCTAGTTTTGATGTTTCTAAAATGATAATTGTTCTAAGTAGGGCACATAGAATTTACTTTCAGATAATGGAATTGCTTAATTTCGAAGAGATGACCAGTCAAAAGCTTGGGCATCTCTTCCTGTTCACTTACTACTGTTTTAGCTCTGCTTACCATGAAAGGTAAGCAGTCATTTTCACCAATAACTTATACCAAATACTTGACCTTGGAACCAGCAATTTACATTCTTATAAAAGAGGTCACTTAGGGAATTTAACTGTGTAATCCTAGCCCCCATGTGGCAGGAGATGAGTAGAAATGGAACAAAGCTGGTGACACACCATTTGAAACAATTTGAATTGGGAAATCATTTCTTTCCGACTTTGTGTTAAAAATGGAACCTACTTTAAAATGGTACAGGAAGGGAGAAGGATGCAGTAAAAGTCTGTAGCAGTAGTGACTCAAAAACTCTGTTCCAGGACTCAAGAAAGCAATCCTGTTGTCACATTTGGAGGGAAACCAGAAATAATTTAGATTTTTCACTTTCCTAATAGCTTCTTTTCCAATACCTTTCCTTCAGACACCATGCCCTCCCTTTTATTTTGCCTTTATTAATGAAAACTAATGAAGAGAAATACAGTTTCAACTTGAACTAGGAAACACAGGTTTTGTAGTGCTAATATTTTGGTGTGGGCTCTTTTTTTTTTCTTTAAGACAATTATCAAGACGAAGCATTTGTTTCTTCTTTTGTTTACCCATGGCAGTTTGTCAGCAGTTATGATAAGTAGAGTTCCATCTGCCAGTAAAACTACATTGCAAATTGCCGTAGAAATTAGCAGCTTTCATTTTTGTCTACATAAATAAATATGCGAAATAAATTGCACATAAATGCATCCTAAAAAATCACAGGTACACCACACAGTTAAATGCCAATCAGACAAAACCAGAGACACACTGCGATTATCTCAGTTTTCAAACCTGGGAGATACACGAATGTGTTTCTAAATGAGAGAGGCAGTGTATCATGCTCGCTGAGATAAAAACAGAAGCTGCCAGACACTGCACTGTGGCTTTATTCTGAGAATCCTTTGCCTGAAACCCGCTCTATCTTTTCTTGATGTTCTCTGTCTCTCTCTCACTCTCTCTCTCTCTCTCTCTCCCCCTCTCTCCCCTCTGCTTCTCTCCCTCTCTCCTCGCTGTCTTTCCCTCGCTCATTGTTCTCTCTCTCCTCCTGCCTTTGATGCACATACGTTGTCACAATTCATTGACTCTCTTCTCTTCTCTGTTCTTACACTCAAGCCTAGCGGTGCTTTCGCCAGGCAGCAGCAGCCTCTCCTGCGAGTTTTAGGCATGTATGCAGCTCAGTTTGATCGAGCGTTCCTTTTCTGCCTTTTCACTCTTACAAAAGATTAAAAGGTGGCGTCACATTGCTCCCCTGTTCCTTCCCGCAGGAGGGACTTAAAAGGGACAACAAAAACTAATCACTTTCAATAAGCATTTTCTTGCTGGGGAAAAAAAAAAAAAAAAAAAAAAAAAGAAAGGAAAAAAAAGAAAGAAAAAAAAAGGCGGGGGGTGGACTTAGCAGTGTAATTTGAGACCGGTGGTAAGGATTGGAGCGAGCTAGAGATGCTGCACGCTGCTAACAAGGGAAGGAAGCCTTCAGCTGAGGCAGGTAAGCGCCGATCGGAGGGTTTGACCGAGTGGCTTAGTTAAATCTCTGTTTTCACCGTTTTGTAATTGAGAAAGGCATCCGCAGCAGAAGCCGATTTTTCAGTCGGCTTCCTTTTGTTTAACATAGAAAGTACCTGTATTAATTTTGATGAATTAGAGCATGCAGCAAATTCAATTGAAAATAGATTTGTATAGTAAATGCATTTATACTGAATGATTTCTCCTCTGTTTTATTTAAGGAGAGAGATGAGAAAGATGATTTTGATCAGAATAGCACTTTGCATTACGTTAAATTCTAAACAGCTAACGGAGAGAAAAATAATCCAATTGATACTGCTTTTGAACTCCGGGACTTAAACCCTAGGAGACAGCTGGCATTTGAAATTTTTCTTCTAACTGAACTTCTGATGTGTTATAATAATTTTTCACTGGAGGTTTAAGCAAGGGTAGAGTTTATTTAAGTCGAGCTGCTGGGGTTTGTTTGGCTTGGATCTTGTGGGTGAAGCGCTTCTTATATCTCCTTAACCTGTGTCAGGTTGATGTTTCATAAATGGAGATTAAGTGTTGTCCCAAATGAAATATGAAGTTAAAACATCAGGTTAGGGCATGTTGTAGGAAGGGATCCGGTAAATAATTAGGATAACTGAATTATGACAGTTTGAAATGGGAGTTAACTCTGGAGGTGCTGTTTGATTAAACCTTTCTGGATTCTAAGCGGTTCAATAATGGAGGGGCTGATTACCAGCCTCGAGTCGGAACTTTGCATCGGGATCCTAAATGTGGAATACATATGGATTTTCACTGTAGGTAGCTTTTAGGAATATGTCCCTTTTGTGTGCTATGAATGAGAGTTGTGGATTATATTTGATGGCATTTCTCCTTTAAAGAGCTTTGGGGTGAAGCTTAAAAGGCTCATATCTATTTTAACATTGAACAAACACAAAATGTAATAGACGTTGATCTCCCAGAACTTGACTTTTGTTGCTACTACTGTTGTTTTAAAGTTTTGATTATGTGTTTTTAACCTCAGTCTTTGTTGATTCTGTGTTCATTGCTTCTGCTGCTAAAATTTATTGCTGACATGAATAAACTGAGATTTGAGAAAGAAAAAAGAAAAAAAAAACCAAACCCACCTCTAATTAGCCAAGTTTCTAATTAAGGATAATAGAAATCCAGATGATATCTAAGATTTTACCTAAGAGATAGCATAGAATGTTTCAATTCATTTTAAATGTTTTTATGAGAAAATCTGAATATTAAAAGTACAAAATTCAGTTAAAAGAATGCTCCTCTGGAATGATATATACAAGGGTGACTTCAATGCCTGTACTAGGTTTGGTCCTAGAAAGAACTGCTATACTATGGCATTGTTGATTTCAGTGGCCACAGAAGGGAGGATATTTTATATATTTGTCTGGAGATCAGATTTTTTCTTCCCAAGTTTCCGAACCGGACTTGCTCCTCAATATCATACCCTGGCGTATCTCGTGTTTGCCAGACCATCTAATGGCATCTTGTGGGTGCAGCCTATGAATTCAATTTTATGAGGACATCAGAAACTGCTGAGCAGTGGGGAGTGGAGACCAAATGGACTATGGGTCTGATCATACTTCATCATCCAGAGATAATCTCCAGTGGAAGTTCCCTGGGAAGCCCCTGATACAGGTGTGGGGAAACTTCATTTTTCCTCATGGTTAAAAGAATAGGGAAAGATGTAGACAAGAGAAAAAGACACTGCTGTCGAATGTTTGATGTAATCGTGCTGGTGGTAGCATAGTGAGTTTTTAAAATCACATCACATGTAATTTTTTTTCAACTTAAGAAACTTTGCAGAATCTTGAAATAGCTTTTCTCAAATTCAATCTCGTTTTTTTTTGTCTACGTCGTTTTTTCTTGCGTGAAATTTTTCTCTGACTCTAGCTATCCCTAACTATTGAAGGCTGTTATTCTGCTGCTGATAATGATGATGATTTCTCAAATAAGTGGCAAGTGTTGAAAAGATGGGCCAAGAGAAATATGTTGTCTGTATCATATATGCTTTGCTTTTATTTATGAAAATGACTTCTTCCAGGTGAGGCGATGATAAATTTTAAGTTGCGGCTTGGCTATTTGCATCACCAAACCACTATCCTTTTCTTAGAGAACAAAATAGAACTAAAGTAAGCAGAAAGAATTTCATTGTAAACTGTTTTGTAGTTCAGCGTGCTCTTTTTAGGCAGATGGTAATCAAAGCTATCCTTAAACTATTTGATTCATATAAATAGCATTTTTCTGAATTTTCCAGTAGATGTTGCTGGAGAGCAAAGAAAAGAGCATTTTTTTACAGGAAAAAAAGAAATGCAGTAGACTTATAAAAGCCAAGGAGAAAGATCCTTCTCCCCAAACTCTGCTGATAGCATTTTGCATAATTTGCTAATTAATGAATTATATTGAATCATTACCATTTATGATGTTCCATAGAAAGCTATTAAAACTTGAGTTCGATTTTAAAATTATGAGATTGTTCTCTTTAGTCCCTATATATAATGTCTGTTTGCTGTTTTCCGTTTTTAAAAAATCAACTTAACTGCACATTACTATTCAGAACATTTCATCCCTGAATGCTAAAACCCTTTAACATGCAAATATGATGTCAGAGGAAGAACTGAAATAGAATACCCTGAGAAGAGTAATGATCAAACGCATTATAAAAATATGCACCAGTTGCCAACATGTAATGAAATATTAAGAAATTAAAAGCATGCAACCTCTAAAGTAATAGAATTTCATTGCTCTGAGACTGTTTTCCCACTGAATATTAAGTGCTTAATAGATCTACCCGTAAAAAACAATCGAAAACCTACATGATTTGTCACTGAAGTTCTTTCATTATATGATTTTGAAAAATTAGCCCAATAGGATTTTCCTCAGAATAGGAAATGTAATTAACATTGGATATTAAGTGCCAGATTTCCAAAGCAAAAGCTATAAGGCTTGATGGAGAAAATAGGAACGCAGAGAGCCAACATAAGCACTAGAAACTGAGGGGACCCACGCTGGAACTACTCCGCTTGTAATCACTGTGATAAAATGACAAAGACGTCCCAGAGGAGCCCAGGAATCTCGTACCCAGACATGAACTGATGCAATTTCAGGACCAATGACCTCTATCTATGGGAGTATTTATTTTTGGAAATGATCAATTAACTGATTTCAATAGTGAAAGGGAATTGTATATATTTTTTCCAATGAGAGGGGGATGTTGGGTATTACAAAAGCACTTGCAGACAGGACAAGGGTGTAACCTATGTTGGAGAGCTTTCAGTTTTGTTACCTTAAGCAGACCTAGTTCTTTGCTGGTGGATTCTTCTTTGGCATTGAATCACTTCTTTGTCAGCTTTCATTCCTGAGTTGTAAAATGCTCCATAGGATTTTTTGATTTAACACCCATTTATTTCTATTTTCTGGGAGGAAAAACCTTATATTTAGGAGGCGTAAGCGTCAGCTACTTCTATTTTGTAATTAGCGCTGTAAGTCCACTGGGCTAAGGATGTTCCCGGTTTTGTATTTTTATTTGATTCAAACACATTTTTTTTTTTTTGGACTTGACCCATAGAGTTTTTTTTTTTTTTTTTTTTTTAATTCTGTCTTTAAATAAGGAAAGCTTCACAACTTGGTGGGAGATTTTACTTTCTAGTAAAGTTTGTTGCTGTTTGCCTCTTGTTCTCTTTTTTTTAATAGTAGCTATCAAGCACTGACTATATTCAAAATACCATGAGTTAAGTGTGCCAGATTGCACCCCTAACAACAACAAGAGGTGTCTCTCCACTCACTGAGAATCTAATGAAGATGTAAAATATGAGCCAAACAGCCTACTGAACTAAAAGTGCCAGTTCTTAACTCCCTCCCTTAGGACAGCAGGGGAGAAAAGGTCGCTGCAGGTTGAGAGGACCCTGAGGAGCCTGTCTTTGAATTAGGAGTGGAATGTGAAAACACAAAATAATCCCCATCAGCAAAATCAGAGTGGGCACAGGGGGCGCATGCCAAAAGGGAGTAACTGATGCTAGTATGATGGAGAGTCTTGAACGGCAAGCCAAGGTATTTGATAGCCACTGGAGAGGGATGATCTGGCAGCTTTAGGGGAGTTGAGGCTCTGGATGTAAACGGGGAAGTACTGGAATATAGGGTCCCACCATATAACACACCCTTCCCAGGAGATTCTGAAACATCTGTCTATAGAACATCTATTCTTCGGTTGAATTGCAACCTTACCGAGGTATTGCTACTAGTAGCCTATATCTTTCCCTTGTAGCAATGTTGTTGAGACCTCCTAGTCCAGAGACTGGAAACCCATGAATAATCTGTTGCACTATCCTAGACTTCAGCAGTAAGGTTGAGAAACGCTGGGGAAGGGAGACTGGCTACAAGAAACACCTTCTTATTATAATTATTGCAATATCTTGTTTGTACTGCAGATGTCATGGCCTCATTAGACAGGGATTTTGTGTATATGCATTTGTTTTCATGTTTTCATAAGAAAAACCTTCACCATTCATTGGAGATCAGACCCGTGGTTTAGAAGGTGTGACATTCTCTCCATGCTATTTCGGTACAATCAATTACTGTTACATTCATCTCTGGTTTCTTGACATTGATTAGGATGGATTTTTATGATCTTTGAGGGTTTTCATCTCTTTAAAAACATATATACTTTATTTATTAGAATTAATTTCCTCTCTGAATTGCCTGTGTTGTCAGTTACTTTCTATAAACCTTGACTAACTTACCTTGAACTCTTTGATGTCTAGTGTATTTGACTGACAAGCTCAGCTGCGGAGACTACCCTAACTATATAATGGAAGTTTATATGTGAACATATAAGCTGTTTTCTTTTCAACAGAGTTCATAATGAGAAGGAGCAAAAATAATTATTAGTACAATTAAGTAAGTAGAGTGTCATGCTTTTCCTCAGTAACACAGATTTTACCAGCCTATTCAGGTGGACACGGTCACCAACATCACCTCAAAACCAAACTATAGATGAGTGACTTTCCTTGTCCTCCAACCACTTTAATTTGTTCCATTTACTTTTCCAAGCTTTTCATCTTCCCACAATTTTAATACTATCAGAGATGGGGGGCTGCCCATGACATTCACACTTAACATTATCAAACACAAAAGGCATCACTCATACACTTGACTGCATTACAATGCAAGGAAAAAAATAGATCCCAAAGGCTTAGAAATTATTGTCTTGTACCTTGAATGTAGGTGGATTTTCTTTTCTGTTTCCTCCAGCCTGCCTCATTTGACTGTTTTGCTACTGTGTGTTTGCAAAGGGTTCTAAAAACCCGGCAAAAATCAACACTCACAAGTCCACAACATACATATTTTTATATTCACTGGACATAGGTGTCTTAGTACAATAGAAATTTACAATTATATCTTTATTATCTGTTATTTGTTAGGCACCAACCGCATTTTGATGCAGTTCCAAAGTTGCACCTTGCACCAGAGCTACCTTCTCATCATTGACTTCGGTTCTTCTGACAGTCTGACAGTTGTAGCCAGTTGTAGCCTTGTCCTGACTCGCAGATCTGTGCTCACTGCAGTTCCTTTATTATTGCTGGGCAAGCAGAGATTTACTGAAATCCACAGTAGCTCTAATCTTTGTGTGTGTGAGTGGGGAGAATTCTTAAAGTTAGTATAAATTTATCTGTACCTCCCTTTGCTTACTACTCCGAGCCTGCTAGTCGAAGACAGTTTACCTCTCTGCCCCCATAGGTAAGACAACACTTGTGACCTGAATAAATAGCATTAGGTTGTGGTGAATTGCTTCAGTCATATTACATCATGCATCGAGATCGTGTGTGCTGTAAAGCTCTGTAAAACAGCCAGCTACATGATATCCTGCAGGTTTAATATACTTCTGCAGCCTTGTACTTGGGAAGGATTTCTGTAATTGGAGACAATCTAGTAAGGAGAACTTTTTAAGCCATCGGAGGCCAAAATACAAGTTTTTGAGAAATGTGCCTTTATAGGCTTGAAACTGAATGGATTACAAATTTCTCTTAACTGGACAGAATCATAATTGCCTATAGAGTACGGTTCTGATTATCCAGGGTTTGAATTTCCAGCATGGGGATTATCCAGATTTCTTCCTTGACTCCCCTGTCTTTTTCCTAACTACCTGATGTGAATCATTTTTCTAATCATTGGCACCTCTGCTAATGCTATGCAAGGGCACATTTGAGCAGCAAAATCCGAACTAGCGAATTATCATTCAGAAGAGGGAATTATGTAGAAAAATCTGGTTTTTGTAACTATTCACTAAAGTTGACTGGATAAATTTAAATTTGGGGGGACATCTTTCTATTTACAAATGATGGTTTACTGTAGCTGCATATATGTCAACATCTTACTACCTGTTTAAGGAGCAGAAAAGTAAATTAAAGATGCCAAATAGTGCTTTCATTGTATTGGCTACAACATTCCTCTCCCCTCTCACCAGACCAGCCACCATTCTTAATTAGCTAGTTGGGAATCGGACTTAGCTGGAATTTTACTACAAGACCACACAGAACAAGCAAGTGTACCTTCTGCAGTGGATCAGGATTCTGATTAGCATGTTCCTCTAGGATTAAGTATAAAAGTAAGCTATTCCTACCCAAACCCCAGTTAGTTACTCTCCACCATTCTCATTTTAGTCATTAACTGGGTGTCAGTCAGTCCTTGATAAGTTATTTGTTTTTAGGATTTGACCCACCCACTGAAAGCCTCTTAGATACCACAAGGAGGCTGAAATAGTGAAAAACCAGAAACGCTGTTACCGCAGAATAGGACAGGAGTCACCAGACCACCTTTCAAGTCTGCAGAACAGGGAGCAGGATTCTATCTACTGAATATCACTACAGAATCAAAACTTGAGGCTGGGCGCGGTGGCTCATGCCTATAATCCCAGCACTTCGGGAGGCCGAGGTGGGCGGACTGCTTTAGGCCAGGAATTAAGACCAGCCTGGCCAACATGGTGAAACCTCATCTCTACAAAAAATACAAAAATTAGCCGGGCATGGTGGCACAAGCTCGTAATACCAGGTACTCAGGAGGCTGAGGCATGAGAATTGCTTGAACTCAGGAGGTGGATGTTGTAGAGAGCGGAGATGGCGCCAGCAAAACTCCAGCCTGGGAAACAGAGCGAAACCCTGTCTCAAAAAAACAAAAACAGGAACCAAAAAGGAAAACCTTTGATTTCCTGTCATATTCATGTACATCAGTTGTGGCTTGGACACTTTCATAATCCTGTGGTTCTATCTGACACTTTTTGCCAATGTCTCATCAAATAATGCACTCTTCCGTCATCTCTACTTGACAAACATGTTTCTTAATAATCGGTAGCAGTTTGAGGTGCTTAATACAAATGCACAAGCTGTTTCTGTTTCTTAATATATAACATAATATAAGCAATAAAATATGTACTGTATAATATAATTGACACAATATGCTAAAAGGCAAAAAAGTGGTATTGCCTCAGTGGTACTTTAAAAAATATCCTTTTATCACTGGGTTAAAACTGAGTCTGTTAGAAATATACTTGAAGTTGTTAAATGTTCAGGTGCAGTTGATGATATAGTATAATGAACAATAGTTTTCAACCCATATTTTAAATGAGAATTTAAGCAGCAATATAGTACATAAACTGAAAATGTAAAACAACTATTAGAAAAATCATTGACAAATCTAGTCACATATTCGGCATGTAAACGATTCCTCTTAGTATTCATATTTGTGTTTACATTTATGTACATACATGTATATACACACATATGTACTATAGAGAATATATGTATGTGCATATATCTTTATCTATATCTATTTCCAGAGAGAGAGAGACAGACAGAGAGAATAAATGGGTATATTCCTAATAAGATATAGTATGAGTACATTCCTGATAAAATATTGCATTTTTTCCAGCTGACATTATTAATTTCCCACAATCTGACACACAGTATGCTAGGTACCAAGGATGCCAAAATGAAGACACAATTCTTAAGGAGTTTATGATCTCATCTGAAATTAGATATTATTTTCATGTTGAATTTTCAGTTGTGGATATAGTTAGTAATCAAAAACATTGAGAGAGAGAAAAAAAAAATCAAGTGTTACAAAGCCACTGGAGCCCACACTAGGTACCTCTACATTTTACATGTCTTGCCTCATCAGGAGAGTTGGAAAATAAATATAGGCAGGTATGATCTGGGGAAAGAAGATTCTCACATAATATAATCTTGTCCCAACTAAACATAAATCTGGCTTTATGGAAAGACCAGGCCAGGGTTTCTGAATTCTCTGTTACCACTTACTGTTGATGCAGGCCACAAACCAAAGATAGGAGTAGTTTGTCTGATATTCACGCTTCTCTGAGTTCTCTACAGCATTCGACCAAGCAAAGAACGTGAGGGAAAGTGTTGTCAACCTGCTTAGTATTAAACACGCACAAATAATATTTTGTTTGAAAAGGTATGTAATTGAGCATATTTTTAAAATAGGCTTCTGTGACAAAAAATCATTTTATTCTTGATTTATATGGAATTTATGATGCATATGTTTTATGTGTTTATAATCACATATCCTATGTGATTTATATACACACACATATAGTCTCTAGAGGTCAGTAGAATATAAGAAATAGGCAAAAATTCATATCGAGATGAGACCCAGAGATCCTGGAGACCATTTTTCAAATGGTGAAATGATGATAGTCGACTAATGACATTAGGAACTGAAATCATTAATCAGTGTTAACAAAAAAGTCATGTCATTCTTGTTCCTGAAATGAATCTAATCTATTTGTTTTAAGCAAATTTCAGATAAATGAACATTTACATGGCAAGAACCTTTACATAAACCAAACTGTAATTACTTTATTATGGTTTATTATAATAGGCTGTGATTCCCTAGAAGCTTTTTTGAGGATTTTTTTAAAATGTTACCAGAACAAAAAGGTAATTTGTTTTTAAACACTTGACTATTACATCCAAAACACTATTTTTATTTTAGCTGCCAATTCAGTCCCCCTGACTCTTAGAAATGAATCATTTCATGCCTTATACGTTGCAATTTTATTTGTTCTTATAAACTAAGTGTCCCTGATGTTGGAAAATGTATCAGAAAATTGTGATTTATTTTATATATTAAGCTAAAATTGTTGACAATCCAGCACTTGCTGCACAGTTGAGCATGTTTTCCAAGTTTTTCTCTGGAAGATTCATGCACAAAAAGTGTAGAAAATGACATAATGTAGCTATGAACTGTTTGATAGTGGAGTTGTCAATGCCTCTTACACACCATTTTATGCAAGAAAAAACAGCACAGCAGGAATTCAGATTTCATTCGAATTTGGGGATAAATGATTATCTTTTAAGTTGAGATTGCATGCCTTGGCTTAGAACTTAATATGCCTTGCACACATTAATATCACTCACACTTGGAACTAATCTATCAATAAGCTATTCCCATATTTGTTTACTTACACTTGCGTAGATCGTATTCTTAGTTCAGTTTCCTCCAGGATAAATCCCAAACCAGGTATTGCAGCCTAAGTGCCTGAAGGTGAGTAGTCAGAAATAAAACAATAGGAGGTGATGGGGGCCTACGGAACTGTGAAGAGGCATTATGAGTATATGTACACACACACACACACACACACACACACACACACACCCCCCTCAACCTACCTTAAAACAAAACAAAACAAAACCTACTAAACATTTTTAGAGAATAACCATATGGAGAATTTAGAAGAACTTTAGGTTTACACTACCACAAGGTTTCCAGTTGATTTTCCTTAAATATTAATGGAGCACTTACAATGCATAATCTAGCAATTATTAAAACAGGAAGATATGCTGTGTTTCCTGTCCTCAAGGGGTTCACAGTGTTAACTGGATACTCCCCATACAGTATCTCCCCTGCCTCTGAGCCTCTACTTCTACTCTTCCAAACTTCTACATTTTCCATTCCATCTCTCCAGAATTTCTTCCAGTCTTTCCTGCTTTCCTAACTGTGGCTTTGCAGATGCTCATCTTTGTTGTCTACTTTAACACTCCAGTTTGCCCCTGGCTAAATACTATTAATCTTTAGGCTGAAGATTAAATGTCACCTCCTCCAAGAAGTTTTTCTCGACTACCTCGTCCTTAAGTTTAAATTAGGGGCTCCCACTCTGTGATGCTATAACAATGCACTTACCTTATTGTAACAGTATCCTCCCTATATGTAACTGCTAGTTTAATTGTTCATAGTTCACCTGTTACTGGTGGAGGGTCTTGACTACAAGTCATCCATGTTCTTGGCGTTTTAAACAAATAATTGGATAAAATGAACAAACAAAGCAATGAACGAATGAAGCAATGAAAGCATAGATTTATTGAGACAAAAGTGCACACCATAGAGTGGGAGCACCCTCGAGCAAGTGGCTCAAGAGCACTGGTTACGGAATTTTCTGGGATCTAAATACTCTCTAGAGGTTTCCTATTGGTTACTTGGTTACACCCTATGTAAATGAAGACTTGGCCAGCAACCAGTCTGATTGGTTGCAGGAGGTGACCAATCAGAGGCTGAAGTGAAGTTACCACGTTACACTCTATGGAAATGAAGACTTGGCCCATGACCAGTCTGATTGGTTGGGGGAGGTGACCAATCAGAGGCATTTTCCATTTTTCAACTGTGAGGCATGGAAAGGGGAGTTGCAAAGGGAGTAGCCAACTAATCCTTTTGTTATCTGGGCATGAAGAGGTGGGGTTTTCCTTTTCATTCAGTTGTAGGAAGTCAGCATCAATCGGCCTTAGGTTCCCTGCCTCCAGAGACAGAGTTTCGCTCTGTCGCGCAGACTGGAATGCAGTGGCCCGATCTCGGCTCACTGCAAGCTCCGCCTCCCGGGTTCACACCATTCTCCTGCCTCAGCCTCCCAAGTAGCTGGGACTACAGGCGCCCGCCACCTCGCCCGGCTACTTTTTGTATTTTTAGTAGAGACGGGGTTACACCTAAGTTTTTTAACTCAGTGAGGGCAGAGCCATGTGTGTCTAGCTTATCTGCTGCTGTATCACTGATGCCTAGAAAAATATCTGGCAGCGTAATGTTATTGAATGAATGTGCAAATATATAAATACTTACAATGTATGGATTAAAAGAAGATATCCATCTCCAAAAGACCACAAATAATTAACCTCTGTGTTTGTTCCCAAGTCTTAGTCTAGGGCAGGTTCAAAATGTCCTAGGGCATCATCCTTCTTCTGCTTCTATTTTCCACCCTGAAGTAGATCCAGATCCTTGATCCCCAGAATAGAATCATTATTTTAGTTGGAGGAAGGTGTACACTCTTTAGATGTTTTCTTCTTAGTCTCTGATCATGTAATTTATGATGAAAGGTAGACTTGTTTGAAGGGTAGTCTAAAAGGGGTGACTACCTCTCTCCACTGTAGTGATGATTACAAGATTTTGAACCTTGGCTATCAGAACTGCTTAAATAGACCATGGACTCTAAGCATTGTGATCATGAATACAGATTGTCTATTGAATATCAGGCACTTTACTAGGAACTGGAGAGTCAGAAATGATGATGCAGAATAAATATATGTTGATTTATTTTTAGTTAGGTCTATGGGACCATGTCACTTTATGTGAGAATATTGTACTCCCAAATTTCTCTGCTTCTTTTCCAAACCTCTGGTGAAACTTTAAGAACTTATCAATCAAAATATTTTCCTAAAAATATTTTATTTCTATATTACACAAAGACATAAACAACCTTAGAGTCATGCTAGAAGTTATTTATATAATAGTAGAATAAAAATGCTAATCAAATAATAGAATTTTTATTTTAATTATACAGTCAACACTTTGTATCTTTGAGTTCTACCTTTATGGATTTAACCAACCTCAGATGACAACACTTAAAATAAGAATAATAAAAAGCAGGCCAGGCATGGTGACTCACCCTGTAATTCCAGCGTTTTGGGAGGCCAAGGTGGACAGATCACTTGAGTCTAGGAGTTTGAGACCAGCCTGGGCAACATGGCAAAACCACATCTCTACAAAAAATAAAGAAATAAGCTGGGCATGATGACACACACCTGTAGTCCCAGCTACTCGGGAGGCTGAGGCCACAGGATTGCTTGAGCCCAGGAGGTCAAGGTTGCAGTGAGCACCACTACACTCCAGTCTGGGTGACAGAGCGAGACTGTCTCAAACAAAACAAAACAAAACAAGACAAAGAAAACAAAACAAAACAAACACAAAGTAACAGTACGATAATAAAAATAATACAAATAAAAAACCAAAGTGATATAACAACTATTTACATAGCATTTACATTATGTTAGGGATTGCAAGTAATCTAGAGATGGTAAAGTATATGGGAGGAAGTATGTAGGTTATATGCAAATACTGCACCAGTGTATTTGAGGGACTTGAGCATCTGTGGATTTTGGCATCTATGGGGGTCTTGGAAGCCAGCCCCACAGATACGGAGGGACTACTGTATAATAAACATGAAAGGCTGGTCAGTTAACTGTTCCCCTGACAATATGCATGTTAAATGATTTCAGTGTGTAACTGTAATTTCTCTTTTAATTCGGGACATATCCTCCTTCTTATTAAAAATTGACTTTGGTTCCCTGAGGATGGTAGCAGACTGTTCATTTCTGTCTCACTCTCTCTTTCCTTCTCCAGGGTGTCCTGTTGAATCCACTCCTATGTCTTCTGTGGAAACTCGTAATACCCAACTCGTAATACCCAGGATAGTTTATTATATTTATTCTTGAATAAGAAAATATTTTAGGGAAAAAGGTAATTTAAAAAATGGAATGTACTTGCCATAAGCAAATATATTCTATTTGTAGAGAATTATAACCACCTTATAACAATCACAGTATCCCTCATTTCCAAAGCATTCTGGAATGAGTAATAATATCAGAGTAAAGAAAGAATTTTTCTTCAATTTAGTTGATGATTTTTGTTCACAAAAATATCTAAGTTGTTACAAAATGGACCTCTGACTTTTAACTTGGGCTTATTTTTCAATTTGGAAAGTGCTTGTAAGTTTGTTAATGTTAAATTGGTAATTGTTGGGCTCTGAGGGGGTGCAGCATCTTCAGTCTGAGCTTATTACAGTGTAAAATATGGATTGCCTTTACCCTAATGGCCTCTGAATCCTATTACCATCCCATTAGAGAGTGTGGGATTTTAGTAATTCTGTTGTTGTTTCCAGTGGGCAGTGAATATAATGGGGAAGGGCAGGGGTTAATGCAATTCATCTCTTTTAATACTTGTAACTCCAACTCCCTTATCACTCACTGTGGTTTCTTTGGGTTTTTCCCCTTTCTTTCTATATCTTTAAGGCCCAATATATTTCTATATACCTCTCCCAGCCAGAAGAGTTTGGGGAGTATTTTGATGATTCTTGGGTTTAAATAGAATTTTCAATATTAGCTTTTCACAAACTGAAGATAAACAAATAAGGTATGTCTGCTTGTTGTGAAACAGCCTGTCGCTCAGAAAGGTTTTCAGTGACTGTCCTTGTGCTAAGAATAGTATTGAAATGGCTCTTCAATCAAGATCATTTATAAGGCCTTTTGGAAGGAGAAGCCTGATACCAGTGGGTCGGATCAATGCACCCTAGTGTTCTGGGTATAATGTTTCCATGTGTTCCTGGAGACAGCTGTGTCCTGGGTGCTGGTGGTGCTAGAGAGAAGAATTGGAAAAGATTTCAAAGTGATAGAAATTAGATTGCTTTAAAGAGAAGTTTATGAGCAATAGTTAATTCCCTACATCTCTGACATGCTCAGTAGATGTACATGTTTGATTATGTATCCGTGGTTTTATTCATGAAATTTGTTTTTAGCTAATACAGCTCTTTTCGGGATAAATACGAACATCAGATTACTTCTCAGTATGTCAAAACAAATTAGTTTCCCACAGTGATGCAGTGAAAGGTGTAACTATTTTCCCTTTTTATATGTCAGAAAGCATTACTGGGACTGGGAAATTCCTCCTTTTCCCCCCTTAGCCCATGAGCCTGGTGGTTTGCAAAGGTCTGCTTTAATTCGCAAGCATGTTCACCTAGAGTTCCAGCACCTCCCTCTACTGCCATTAGTGGGAATCACATGCTGAGATCCAAAGAGGCAACCACACTCAGAAAAGACTGGGAATGGCAGGAGGTGATCAGACCATTTCAATCTGTTGAAAGTGAGTGATATTCCCTGGGCTTGTTGTTCACCTTCTCAGAAAATTAAGTTTCCAAATGTTTCATCATAAATGACATGAACATGCAACCTAACTGCAATATGCAAATGTCCACTGGATAACATAGTAGAAAACTGGATTGGATAGGAATTCTCCTTGTCTCCATATTCGAAATATCTTGATTGTCCACCTGGTTATGGCCAATAGACTAAGCCTGCTGACAGTGCTTAGGTCTATATATAACAGTAGTTTGCGTATCTGCATTGAATATTCGTGTATCACATTTCTCCTTAATTTGAGTTATCACTTATATTTCTACTCAGAATGTGAGAGCATTTATTTCTCTCCATCAATTGGGTGTGTTGTGTGACATTCATTTTAGAATGTAATTATGTAGTGACCAATACAATTAGTTTTCATCCAAATGAATTGATATGAATAAGCATTGTTAAGGGATGTTATTTTCTTTTGATACTTAGTTTGTTAGTTACAGACTATTTTTTAAATCCATTTCTGTTCCCACAATCACTTGGGAAGCTAAAACAAAACAACAACAAAAGAAATAAAATCTACTGTAAGTATATACTGAAATAATAATCTTTAAAAAACAGCACATATACACAAGACCATTAGCAGAAAATTACTGAACTCATGGAAATGACATGTAGATAGAACCTATGTAGAATTACTGTTTTGCAAAGGACAATATGAGGGATTCTGGTTACTCAACAAGTGGAATGTGGCTTTCTGTTTTTCATTTATGATTGGGCCCCATTTAATTCATCTTGTCTGTTTGTTCTTGGAACTTTCCTTCAGATCTCCAAGAAATATAAAAATCAGATGACATGCCGGGCATGGTGGCTCACACCTGTAATCCCAGGATTTTGAGAGGCTGAGGTGGGCACATCCCTTGAGGTCAGGAGTTCGAGACCAGCCTGGCCAACATGGCAAAGTCCTGTGTCTACTAAAAACACAAAAAATTAGCTGGGTCTATTGGCACACACCTATAATCCCAGCTACTTGAGATGCTGAGGCATGATAATCACTTGTACCTGGGAGGTGGGGGTTGCAGTGAACTGAGATTGTGTCATTGCATGCCAGCCTGGGTGACACAGGGAGGCTGTCTCAAAAAAAAAAATTAGATGATACTAATGTTTCCATTAGAGAGTGATCTATTTACCGTTGTCACAAAGCCACACAACCTGTCATGTTTTGTCTCTGTACAGTGTTCCCTTAACGTACGATATACAAATTATTTGACAATTGTTGAATATTATCAAACTAGTAATGAAATTGGACTCTGCATAAGACTAATAGTTTTATTTTTTAAACATGTGTCAGAATTCAAATATAAGTGTGAATTGTGTAGAACACACAGGAATGCTAAGTACCACATTATGTACCATATTGCATCCAATGCCTTGGTGGAAATATTCCCCAATAAGTTTATGACAGCAATAGAAATTAGCATATTTTAAAAATATATATTTTAAACTATAAAAGTAGAATAGCTCTTTCAGAAAATTTGGAAAATTTAGAAAAAAATTGAAGAGAATAAAAATTATTCATAATCCCATCCAGGTTTTTTTGTTTTTAACCCACTTAAACAGGTGAATATTTAAAAAATAAAGATTGTTTCTTGCATTCATTCTTATACGTGGAAATTCTCTTATGCATTAAATAGAATTCAAGAAGATTACATTAATATTCTATCAATGTGTACACCTTACAAATATCATGATACTTAAAAACTTTCATTAACTTTTTAATTATGAAACTCTAATAATATATGTATGTAATTTGGAAACAATATACAAACAAAAGTAAAATTATTTTGAAATGCTACTGTGAAAAGGTAAAAACTTGAATAGTTTGATGTATCATTTTATCATCTTTGTCTATGTAATAAGTAATAATAGTAATTATTTTGTTTGATTTATATTTTAGTTATTCTAATACAGTTTACTTACCACTGAATTCTCTGCTCGATTACATTTTTCTTAAAAAGTCAGATTGCAATATTTTTAGGATATAAGAAACTTCTGCTTGTTGTATTCATTGCTAATATTTTTTCCAAATAGTGTTTTTTTTGTTTTTCATATGAAAATCAGTTTTGTTTTTATATGAAGATATTTTAAATCTTGATGTAGTAAGGTCTAAGGTCTTCTACTGTTTCAGATATCTTGAATTGTTTCTCAGCTTTTAAGAAAATCCTCATTATAAGGTTCAATAAATGCGTACTGTATTTTCTCCGAGCAATTAGAAAATAATGTTATAACCTCATTAACTTGCTAAGTGAATTTAGAAATGCATATATGCATGTATGTATGTGTGTGTGATATGAGGATCTATTTTCTTAAATGGTTAATCCATTACTAGATATTTGCACTATTACTATACTGTTTTGTTATTGCAAGTTTATAGTAAGTTTAATGTAATAGAAGAGTCACTCCTTTTTATTTTTTTTCTCCCAGGAAGGTCTTGCTTAACTTTTCATCTTGATTATTCAGTTGTATCCGTATGTGTATGCAGAAAAGCAGAAAAGTGGTGCCATGCTTCAGTAGTATTTTTTTCTCTTTAACTTGAGTCTCTTTAATTTGGTAAGGTTTTTTTAGTCTTATTTTTGTTTCTTTGATGTCCAATAAAACATGTCTTCCCTTTTGAATATGTGGGTTTTGTGTTTTGACCCACTTCTCTTAAATTTGTCTTAATCAGGCATTTCTTCCTGGAATTTTATTTTAAATAACTATGTATTTGCATACAATGATGTAAGAAATTTCTCCCACATCTACTTTCTTTTCTTCTTGAGAAAACAATGCATATCTGTTTAAAAAAAGTTCATAATATTCATCTATCATGGGCCAAATTCCATCTTTTGAAACTTAACTGCACAAAATAAAATGCTCATCTAATGTGGTTGGTCTTTATACATTTATGTCAGCAATAAGTGCACTAAGCAAGCAAGAGAGTTCTCACTGCTGTAGCTTTCCCATGATAAAATTTTGTAAGATGTAACCCATAGAAAACCAGTCTAGTGCAAAGATCTGCAAAGAAAGGGTTCCTTGGTGGAGTAAATTTGAGAATTAATTCATACAATAGCCATTTTTTTGCCAGTTTAGAATAACTATTATCATATTAAAAGCTCTGACAAGTTCAACAATAAAGACTTGTTTGGTTTGTTTGAACCCATCTTCTCCCAGATTTAATCTATGACATAAACATTTGCTATTTTTTGAAGGCAGAGAAGATTATTTGGTTTGATGGTTTGTATTTTATTGAGGGGTAAATATACAATCTATTACTCAACCCAGGAACTTACAATGAATATTCAAATCGGGCAGGCTTTCTTCCAATTAATTTCAGCTTCCAGTGAGTCTTGTTTCTTTTCAGTGTACAATGGAAGATAATTCTAATCAGATCTTAAGAGACAGTTCTCAAGGCATTTCACTCATTGGCCATTTATTTGATGATTAGTAGTGGTTGGAGTTGAAGTAGGCAGTATTACACAATCATCATACACAGTAGCTCTATAACATCTTGCAAATAAATTAATCTCTTTATATATCAGTTTTAATTTTTTGTAAAATGGGAACAGTATCCTGCAGGAGCTTGTGTACCACAGAAAGGAGGCATATATAAAACCCTAACGCTATTTTTGCATAGAACAGCCACCCACATAATGATAGCTGGCATTCTTAATAATCATTGACAAGAAAAGTGAGCAGGATATATCCCCTGCTCTGATCCATCTAAACAATGGTGCAATAAGAAGCAACAATTTCATAATGCTGTGCAATTTACACGTATTTTTATGTTTGCTGTTGAGAGTGTAAGCATCAAAATAAAATAGGAAAACTGGAAAATACAGTGAGGGAGCTGAGATCAAGTGATAATGGCATTTGCCAGGAGGTGGTTATTCCATGCCACAGTATACACCAATACAGAATGAGGACAAGCGTTCATTCATTCTAATGAGGACTTTACCTAGATTGGGCAGTGAAGGCTGTCACACAATTGGATGGAACTGAATCAAAACGATATCAAAGTTCAGTTCCTCAGCTCCAAGTGCTTGCTGAGTTTGGCTTCTTCTCTGGTAACCCTTTTATGGAATGTGATTTTAAAAGCATCCCAAAGTTGTAAGTACCTTTGTGTCGTGTTGACATCGGATTAATCAGTGGTCAAACATTCTGCTATTGTTACTGGAGCTCTCTTTTATCCTCCTGGAAGAGAAGCCCCAGTTCAGCAAGAGTGGTGTGGAAATGTTGGTAATTCCTTTATTACTTTAAGTCTAGATGACTGTAATTCTCCATTTGTGAGTCTTCTAAACTGGGTTATTTATAGGATGCAACTTAAGAGAATAAAGCAGCCCAGGATCTTCCTGGCATTTTGTTTCTTCAGCATATTTTAAACCATCAACTCAATCCTTATATTGGTTACCCATAAAATTTTACATTGATTGTGAAGTTGTTTTACTCACACAAATGGTACCTCCGAGATGTGATTTCATTCTGCCTGTCTCACTGATTTTTGTTTTGCTAAACCCCGGTCACTTCTAAAGACTTAAATTTGGAAGCTTTTGGTATTGTGCTATGAACTTGAGGTGGGCATATTCAAAGTTATGTGGACTAGTTTTAGGTTTGATTGTATTTTTACAGATAAGCTCTTATTTACTTAAATAAAATACATATTCTTTACCAATAAGAAAAATATACATTCGATGTTTTGATTTTTTCTGTTATACACATCACATCCAATGTCATTCCAATATTTTTCTAGGCACATCATATAAATGTTTAATACAATGAGATTTATATCATACTTATTATTTAGTAGCCTACTTTTAACATCAATGTTATTGTGGTCTTTTTCTATGTTTTAAAAACTTTATTTTAATAATTGCCTAATATTTTCTCTTACAAACTGTGTAACTCATTTAATTCATTTGGAAATTATTCCTTAAGTAAGATTTATTAAGTACTCTCGCTTTCCATGGTCCTACCAGTAGCTTCTGAAGGTGTAGTAACAGATAAAGATAGATACAGCTCACTTCCTGCGAAATTAATTCTCTAATGTTGAATATTGACTCTCTCTTCATTTTGGAGTATTATTACAAAAAAGATGACTTTGAGTTTTAATCAAGTCACTGAAGAATATTTGATCTGATCCTCTCTGTTCATTTGTGCTAAGAAAACAATTGTTTTTCTAAAAGGGTCATCGCGTTGGAAAAGCTTTCCATGTTCTGCCCTCTTTTGTAGACCTTCTTCTTCTGATCATGTACCCTGGCTGAGTCATTTTCTTATGGGCATAAAGTCTGCCTTTCCCCTTGGGCCATACAAAATAAAACTTTCTTTGAACTGCATTTGGAGATTTTAAGCCCTATAAACCTTGGTCCTTTGCCAAATTGCATTTAGCCACCAGCATAGCCCAAGACCACAGAGTCTGTGTCCATTGCTCTAGGCTTCTACCTATCTGGGAAGAGAAGTTAGGAATTGAGAACTAAATTAAAGTTGCAAATATTTATCCTTATCTTCACTCTAAGCTCTGGATTTGCCTTTAGATGATAACACAAATACTCCATTCTTTTGGTCTGTCCACTCTGTTAATAGAAATACTCCTGAAATTGGCAAGAATGTCTCTGGTTACGAGCACTCCTTCTTGGTGTTGGAGATAAACCACCATTGTGGATCTTCACATTTCTTTTCACAAGCATTCCTGGCATGGATCTTCATAAAGCAAGAGTGCTTGCTACTTTCTTCTCTCTCACCTCGGTGAAATATCCATGTTGTGGGCACAACGTCATTGGGTGACAACCACGTGTAGATTTAGAGATGACTGGGGTACCTGTCTTTGCTGAAATGTGACGTTCCTCATGCACACTTAGACTCTTTTCATGAACATTTTTTAAGTTGTATGTTCCCTGCTTGATGGAAATGAACATTGTATAAAATTGAAGCAATTTAAAAATATACAGTATTTAAGAAAAACTCAAATTCCTTAAATATGTTAGTGGATTGGAAATCTGGCTTGATGCACCCACTACTAAAATTAAACTGTATTAAGATCACATCATACAATGCCAGGTGTCAGCTTTCTGTTCCTTCTGTCTTTAGCCATAGAAGTTGTATTTCCCATTGATAGATAACATCAGACTTTGCACCTAAATGCAATATGTGAGATGCAAATTTGAGAAAGCACATGGTATTTTATTTTAATCTTTAAAACATATAATCTACAAAAATATAATGCTTAGTCTAACCCACATGGCAATGTAGTAGCTGAATATGGCTCTAGAAATGTGGGTTATCATGAAACAAGTCTCTCTTCTAGATATTGGAAATCAGGTTCTATCAGGACATTCAATTTAGAAATAGTGTTTGCATCCAACTGTCCTTCTGTACAGATATGTAATTTCCATGTTTTATTTAATATAAATTACAATGTTTTCATTTGTTAAAAAGAATAATCTTTAAAGCCTAGAATCAGAATTGAATGCTTATAATGTAATTTTGAGGCATGCTTTGTTATTTCTTTTTATAGGGTCAGAGATTCAGATAGTAAAGGGGAGAGAATTGTGCACTTTGGTGTCTTTTGAAATAGAAAGAACTAACCTCAAGCAGGGATTGTCTGTCTTCGATCATATGTTATCCCAGATGAGTGAGAGGAAAATCTGATCCGTTCATTTATGCCACACTATTTTTGATACACCAAAGCCCTTGCAATTTTACTTACAAACACAGATTAGGAAGTGAAAGATTGATTGTTTCTGGCAGTTTGAAATGCATTATGTTTGTCCTGACCCCAGTTCAAATGAAAATAGAATGGTTCCAAATCTTCTAATGGTCCTGCAACTAAAATTACTCATTTGAAACTGCCAGGACTGATCAGTGCAAAATCGAGCAGCCCTTTCTGAGTCCTTCATTTGGAGAATATCAATTTTAAGGTTTTAAGATAATCATCTCACCTTATTATCGGATAAATCTTCTTTTACATGAGCAGCTACTATCTCTCAAGACAACTTCTCACTTGTTAAAAAGGGAAAAGGAGGGAAAAGCTACCAGGGAAAGAGACAATCAGAAGAAATGTCAGTAAAATTGAATCAAAAGACTCTATGATGTAAAATTACTTTTTACCTTTATTAGTCATCTAGAATCACAGAAACTCTACGGTGCCAAAAAATATCGAGCCCAAAGCTGGCTTTTGAAATAAGAGGAAACCGAGGCCCAGAGAAGGAAAATGACTTACTCAGCTAATTGTGACAGTGGAGGAGATGGAACTGACTGGATTTTGTCCCATGATCAAGATTTTTGACATGAAGTCTAACCTCAGCAAGATTCACAGCAAACAGACCTATTCTGAAACAAAAGATTAATTTTCAATCCAATTACTTTCTCAAAAACTACTAGCCCTCAAGTATTCATGAGATACGTCTTGTATTGCTGTTTGCATTGAGGAGAATAAATAGAGAACCATTTGGATTTCGTTAGTTGTTTAGTATTCCTTTAGCAATTTCAGACTTATTTGTGTCTGAGGAAGGAAGCCTCATATCAAAACATGACACACAAACTAACAGCTGGTTTTGACATTGAACTTCAGATCTAGGGTTGGTAAGAGTATTTGAGCTTAATGTTTGTAATGTACAAATAGATCCTTGTTTAAATCCTCAGCAAGAACAGCCTTGTGTAAAGCTTTATCCACCGTGTTTCCCTTCCCTCTCCTCCCCCATAAAATAAAGGAAGAAAAACTTCATTGCAGTCACTAAGCATGGGGATTACTGGAAAGACAGAGTGACTGTTTGGTTTAAATGTAATTTCAGTGTGTAAATGTTCACATCTACCTAAGGATATTGTTAATAGAAGCAAAATCTAACCCCCCTTATTTGGTTTTGCCCTTTAGACTTGAATTTTTCTCCTAATGCTACTTTGTTCATTATGCCCCAGTCCTCTTCATGTGATGGCAAGTTCTATGCTAGATGGTTCAACAACTATTGGGGGTGCGAGAGGAGTAGCAACACTGATTAGTGCTAATTAGGTGTCAGACTGTTTACTGTCATTATCTGAAGTAAACATCAACAACTCTGAAAAGTAAATATTGTCCCTATTTTCTAGATAAAGCAACAGAGGCCCCGAGAGCCTAAATAGTGTCTACGGTGCCCCACAGTCGGAAGTAGGAGGCCTGGCTTTGACTGTGTCTAACCCTGTTTTCTCCATCCTACTGGACTGTCCCCCTAAGGACCCCCCTACAAACTCTCAGTTCCAAGAATGTCTTGGGCCAATTCCCATGAATTATATTGAACTACTTTCTCTTGTTTCATCAGTGAATTTTCTGTGTTAATGGTAAAAAATAAAAAATAAAAAATAAAAAAAACAGAGGCATCAAGAGATAAGTCTTCTTCCTCAGGACTTCTGCACTCGGTTTCGAAGAAAGGTTTTCTCCAGCAATCAGTTCACCTTCAGGGGACACAAAACATGGATAGAACTGGAGGTCCCAAGAGCACCTGAAGGGGACAGTTCAGACCCTGACTTTTCTAAATCTGGCTGCTTACGGGAAAAGTTCATGAGCTCAGTCCTTCAGTTTTCAGTCCTCAGACACATGGAGTTACGATGATTTCTCCTGGTCCAAATACTGACACTAGGACAAGTGTTGCTGGGGCAAATTTGCCATAAATACCCCATATATATTTTTTTTCTTTTTTGAGACAAGGTTTTTCTCACTTGCCCGGGCTAGCGTGCAGTGGCACAATCTGGGCTCACTGCAATCTCCACCTCCTAGTTTCAAGTGATTCTCCTGCCTCAGCCTCCTGAATAGCTGGGACTACAAGGCATGCGCAACCACGCCTGGCTCATTTTTCATATTTTTAGTAGAGACGGGGTTTCACCATGTTGGCTAGGCTGGTCTCGAACTCTTGACCTCAGGCAATCTGGCCTCATGTGATCTGCCTGCCTTGACCTCCCAAAGTGCTGGGATTACAGGCGTGAGCCACCATGCCCCATCCCCCTATATAACTTTCACGAAGCTTTTGAGAACATCTAAAATGTTCCTTGGATACTAGGAATGGTTCACTTTAAACAGAACAGATAAAAGAGGCATTTGACACTATAAGGAGTCAGGGTTGTGGGGAGCAGGTGAGAGGAGAGCAGAGAGAGAAATGATAATTACAATGCTACTAATATATATGTAATTTTATGTTATAACATTATTAAGGTTTGTTTTGTCACACTTTAATATCTGAATGCTATATCACTTTTAAACTTATGTATGCCTGTCATATTTCCATATTTTCATAGTATTCTGTACAAATCTCTCCCACCACACTAACCACATTCTCTCATAATTACACACCCACATACAGACACACAGGTGCATGCATGTGCACACATATATACTGCTTCCACTGGGCTGTGTTATTCACCTATAGTTCTTTACTGCCTGGCGTATTCTGAGTAGACAGGAAATGTTGACTGAAAGAATGAATGAACAAACCTGTGAATAACAGGATACAACATAATCACACCCACATTCCATGAGTTTAACTGCATTAACCCTTCTTGGAGTCAGAGATTGGTCCATGGGAGACCAGCGAAGCATGAAGAAGTGAGGCAAATCTGGCACATGGACATCATATGTGGGCCACTGTCTGTTAACTTTCCATTTTTACTTTACATACCAGGAGAGCAGATTGATATTGCATTTTAATTGTGTATATTAGAGGAAGGCATATGGTTACAACATTCTCTTATTTACCTCCTGGAACATGAAATTTGTCATTTTATTCCCAAAATAAAGGATTGAAGGGAGAGTGCCTGCTTTTTACACAAGTTCAATTCTCCCCCATGTGCAAGTCTCCTGAGATGTGTAGCAAGTCGGTGCCAACATGAGGCTGGCACCATTTTCCTATTGCCATGGTGATCTCCAGCTCTCCTGAAATCTCAAGGGGGACTATGATATTTTAAAAGCAACTTGAATTTTGGTAATTAAAAAGGCTGTAAGGAATAATCTTTCTACATTTTGCCAGCTTGGGTAAATATGGATAGCAAGTGATGTCTAGAGAAGAAGGGTATTACTGTGCTTTATTACGTGGGTGACCCCGTGTTAGAAAATGAAAACCGTCATGAAAGTTATGTATAGAGTATTTATGGCAATTCAGAAACCTACTGTGAAATTTAAACTACGTCTAATCCCAACCTTCCTACAAACAGCTACTCTCTTTCCTGGAGTCACTAGTATTTTAACTTAAAGCTATGATCATCAGAGTTTTTTTTTTTAATGTCAGAAGCAATGCATAATAATGTAAATGTTGTCAGTTATCAAAGTAAAGGGGAAAAAAGTGATTCTCTTAAACTGGAAATTAAGTTAGATAAACATAATTTATATTGCAGGTTAATCACTCCCTCCCCCATCATGAAAGTTCTTACATTAAGAGTTCTTTTGAACTTCATTTGAGCAACGACACTCTCCTAGCAAAGTCACAAAGATTAAAGGGCTTTGTATCACTTGAGAAGACAGTGGAAATGTTTTTAGGCATTGTATTGAGCTGTAAAATGAAAGCTTGGAATAAATGAACATGGAAGCAAACATTAAAGCAAAACAATGTATAGGAGAGAAACCCAGGCTAGCGGAAAGAGAGTGCCTTCTTGTATCTTTGGGCATAACTTTGTATACAGAATTTATAGCAGAAAATGGATCAGCACTTTAAGGTAGGGCTTGGGATATTTTTGGGCTGAGTGTGTGTTGTCTTATTAGGTAGGATATGGAAAGAGAGAGGGTGGAACAATCCTCTTAAATCAGGAACTTCACAAACAAATGCAGATTCCCAATTTGCAGATGGCCATTTTAATTGATTTTTTACAAAACCACCTACAACCTAATGTTTCAGAGTTAAAAATAAACCATATAACTTTCAAGTGCTGTTTCTTCCACATAATTCAAATCTGATTATGTCTGAACAAATCACCAACTGGAAGTAAAGAATTTTCTATGGATCAGTTTGATTCCATTGGGAAAATACTGCCAGCAAAAATAGTGTGGTGGCCCCCATGGCAAAACTTAGAAACCTGTTTTCTTGTTTTGAATCCCTCTGGGTAAGAGCCCTTACCATGTTGCTCATAATCTTATTTAATGCCGTTTTTAGCTGGTATGACCTAAAGTGGAAGAGCCAGATGGTTTTGTTGGGGTTTTTTATTTGTTTATTTGATTGATTTTGTGTTGTGTTTAGCACAGAGATTTGGTGATTTTTTAGAAAATTGTTCACTGCTTTTTGGTTAGTGAAATGCTCTATGATAGCTGACAGATGACTTGTGGAGTATAAAAGCACAGTGAAGTAACTGAGAATATCATTAAAAGTTTCATGACTGGGCGCAGTGGCTCACGCCTGCAATCTCAGTGCTTTGGGAGGTTGAGGAGGGCAGATCACTTGATGTCAGGAGTTCAAGACCAGTCTGGCCAACATGGTGAAACCCCATCTCTACTAAAAACACAAAAATTAGCCAGACGTGGTTGTGGGTACCTGTAATCCCAGCTACTCAAGAGGTTGAGGCGGGAGAATCGCTTGAACCCAGGAGGCGGAGGTTGCGTTAGTCAACACTGTGCCACTCCGTTCCAGTCTGGGCGACAGAGCGAGACTGTCTCAAAAAAAAAAAAAAAAAAAATATATATATATATATATATATATATATGTTTCGTTATGTTGTTTCATTTATAGGATACGTGAAACTCAGAGGAGGAAAAGTCTTCCCAAGACTACTTTATTGCACAAATATGTTCATGTTCAGACTAGGCTGATAACTTTTTCCCTATATGTTCTCCCTAATGGTATATTCCAATATTTCCTGTTTTATTCTATGCATTTAACTGAATATAGGATTTTTACATTTTTAAAAAATTTGTTCTTGAAATTAAAGAAGATTGATTTGGGCAGCAAATTAGAAACTTTTTTGTTAATAGAGAAAGCATTTTTTGTTAATAGAGTGTGATGTACTTGCTCTTTTCTATAGAAAGAAGAATGATTTTCTTAATTTTAAGGACAGTTCTAAATAAAATCTACACTACTTAAAAGAGAGTTTTAACATCCCCCATTGCCTTGTAGTTTTTCTTTTCCTGAAAATAGATCCACAAATGTCATAAATTAGTCTGCAGATTTTACCTTATTATGCTTCCTCCTTCAAAAAATATGCAGGAAAGTGATTATATGTGGTGTTCAACTCGGGGCTGATGAGTTGGTTATAATTATCAAGGCAGACATAATGAGATGAAAACAACTCTTTCTCTAGGGCCTCAGAGGCGTTTTCAGTCACTATCATAACCCTGTCACGCTGGGTTAACTGTTTTCTGCCCAAGTAGATGTCAACACAATTAATTTCACAGTTTCCTCAACTGATACAGTTAGGGTTCATTTGCTCATCTGGGCAAGAAGATCCACATATGTTAAGGGTAGAATTGATTTCTGGGTTTTTCCTAGACAGATGAAACAATGTGGAAAATAGACATTTATCTTTATATGTAACTAAATGGCATTTGCTCTCTTTTTCATTAGTCCTTAAACATACTTTTGTTCAAATTATTTGGCATTGCCATTTGACATTCATGGCATAATTTATTCACTCATCAAATATTTATCAAGTGCCAGCTTTATGCAGGACCTTTTGCCAGGCTCTGAGGTTACAGCAAGAGCAAAGCAGAAAAGTCCTGCCCGTGTGAAGTTTTCAGTTCATTTGGGCAGTAATTGCACCAACATACCTAATTAACAGAAAAATGTAAAACCCCACTAGATAATTTGCATGCTACTGGTACTTGTTCTTTACTCCTGGTATAATAGATGCTTGCCGTTGGAGAGTGTTCAATAGAACGTCCTGTCCCTTAGTGACGAAAACATTCTAAACTCACATTTCTAAGACAGTAGGCACTAGCCACATTTAGCTATTGAGAACTTTAAATGTGGTTAATGTGAGTAAGGACTTGAATTTATAATTTTCTTTAATTTCAACTAATTTAAACTGCCACAAGTGGCGAGAGGGATTACCATATTGGACAATGCTGGTCTACAATTTATCATCTTATTCCTAACATATATTTTACACCTGAAAACGGCACTTGGACAGCATAAAAACAGGACGAAGTATATACAAGTTTAATTTAGCATTTACTCTGTGAGCTTCAAGGAGAGCTTTCAAACAGCAAGAGGATCCATGAGAAGGTAACTGTGTTTTTGGATATTTGCTGAGAAATGTGAAATAATGTACTTGATTTTAGTGTGTTCATAGATTACAAATTAATCTTTAATTTATGTCTGGAATACTGTATCTGGTTGGGATATTTTAAAGTCCAATTTCTTATTCGTTATTGTTACCCTATGAATCACTGAGATAACATATTTGCTTAGTTGATTAATATAATTTATTGTTATAAATCTTCTGCTTTGCTTATGCTAGTGCTTAGTGAAAATTGCAAACACATTTTCCCCAGAGTTGTATTCAATATCATTCCATTGCAACCAATTTCTGATTCTCATTTCCTAGGGTATATCTATTGCTTAATAATGG
The DNA here is from genome assembly GCF_024542745.1 of Macaca thibetana thibetana. Classification (NCBI taxonomy): domain Eukaryota; kingdom Metazoa; phylum Chordata; class Mammalia; order Primates; family Cercopithecidae; genus Macaca; species Macaca thibetana. Next base: position 14,149,197 of record NC_065583.1, on the reverse strand, counting down.
GAAAAGAGAGAGGAAAGGAACTGGGGATGGTGAAGGATGGCAGGAAGAAGAGGAAGGGGAAAGGAAGTAAAGGGAGGGAGAAGAAAAGGGAAGAAGATGGGGTATTATTGGATAGAAACAACACAGAGAAGGTAGCTTTTCTTGCCAGGAAATGTGGGAAGGTTTTGGCCATGAATACTGCTGTGATCATTAAAGTTGCTGTCATATTTCTTTTCTCTAGCATTTAAATCTCCGGATTCCTTTCCCCTACAGTTTTGTAGTACTGAGAATAATAGAGTGTTTTTAGACCCTACATTCCTCAGCTGCTTCTTGTTTGTTTCTCATCTACTTCTCGCCAAAGAAGGAAAAATGAGCCAAACAATTTTCTGCTCCTTCCTCTTTCCAGTTGGTATCCAGGACCTTTTAGCTCACTGCCTCATATGAAACCCACTGCTGGCTATCTGCAAGACAGAACAATGACGTGTGTGTGTCACCCCTCCACTCAGGGTTCATGCCTTCATATTGTCTCATCATCTGCATTTTTTTTTTATTGATGAGGGCAGAGCAAAGAAAAAATATTTCTCTATCAATTTCTGCTGAAGATGGAGTGTTTTGGGTCATGGTTAGGTCCAGTAAGCTTTGGGGGTTTTGGGGTTGGAGAGTAGATGTTGTTGAGACTATTTTAGACAACTTGCTCAAGTCCATTGAAAAAGAAACTACTTCTTTGTGAATGCATTTAAACTCACAAAAATCCATCTATTCTTTCAATTGATATAAATGTTATGTAGATGATGCACTGATTTTTCGAGATTCTGATGATACGGAGAAAAAAAGAGAGAAAAAGACAAGGAAACTTCAATAAATGGAACTTATATTTTGTCAGGCAGTGGAGCACGGAAGGAGACAGAAAATAAATACATAAACTAGGGACAAAAGAAAGTTTCATAGAGATAAAGACTAAAAATAAATACAGAGTAGTATGGTAGTAAGTGGTCATGAGGAGGGCTTCCTTAAAGAGAATGGTCATGAAAGTTCTCTTAAAAACAGGAACATTTGAACTTACTGTGGGTAATGGAAGAAGCCTGCCATGGGAATAGCTTTCCAAGGAACATCAAGAATAAGAATTATAAGATGGATATGATTCTGACACTTTAGAATCTCAGTTAGAATAACACAAAAGTAACCAGTTGACCAGCTGGCTGAACTGACAAGAAGAGGAAGAATGGTGTGAGAGAAGGTTATAGAAACTGAGCCATCACTAGATCCTCAAGCACCTGGAATGTCATTTGTTCTTGTTAGGGGCTAGTAATCAATTAATAGGACACCGGGTTTCCTAAATTCCATTAGATATGGTGAGATTTCATTGGTGAAACTCAAGCCAGAGGTGTTTCCTTGAATTGTTTAATGTCATCTATTTGGGAGGAAATCCGTGTTGGCTTTCAGATATCACAGACCATTTCTGGGAGTTAAAAATAGTGTCCAGGTTAAGAGAGACTTACAGGATGTTTAAAAGTATTATTGGCTGGGCGCAATGGCTCACACCTGTAATCCCAGCATTTTGGAAGGCCGAGGTGGGTGCATCATTTGAGCTCAGGAGTTTGAGACCAGCCTGGGCAACACAGTGAAACCCCACCTCTACAAAAAATAAAATTAGCTGGGTGTAGTGGCATGCACCTGTGGGCTCAGCTACTCAGAAGGCAGGGGTGGCAGGATCGCCTGAACCCAAGAGTTCTAGGCTGCAGTGAGTTGTGATCGTGCCACTGCATTTCAGCCTGGCTAACAGAGTCAGACCTTGTCTCAAAAATAAAATAAAATAAAATAAGAGTAGTCGCTAAGATCATAGAATCAGTTTGAGGAATAGCAATAAAGTTGAACTTTCTCATCAGTGATGATGTTTAGGAGACAGGAAGTGCCTGAATCTCGAAGCCATGCTGAGAACAGAGCTCTTGCTGGTAAGACATAGAAGGAATGATTACAATAGAGAGTGAAAATGAAAAATAGAAGTGCTTGATTTTTCATTAAGCGCCTCATTTAATTGATCTGGAGTTTCAGGTAGCATATGTCTGCGTTTTGGAGTTTATTTTAGCGATAAGGTACAAATTTCCCCATTTTATAAACAGCTGTTTGCTGTAGTAGGGCACACGTATCTGGGACTCCTGATTGGAGTGAAATAAAACAATAGTAGCCTTGTTTCTGATTTTCTTAAAATAACTAAATTTAAAAAGATGAAAAGAGGTAGGTGAGAGTAAAAGAAAAAAATAAAAATTTGAAACTTAACAGTAAGATCTTTCAATCTTGTTTACTACTAAAATAATGTCTGGCACATAGGAGATGATCAGAAATATCTACCAAGAAGGATAGAAGGTGTAGGTAGGAAATGAGTCTGTTCTCTGCAATGAAAACTGCAGCACGTAAAATAGCATAAGCCTTCACTTTTAGACTTGAAACTCGAATTGAATAGTTAATTAGTAAATTACCATTTCATTGATGAAATGGGGCAGTGGGGTATTTTTTTTCAATCTCTTCCTTTGTATTATAAATTTATACGGAAGATTGATGTGGGTTTGGATCATCATCATGAGGCTTTATTTTAAGTAGCTTAATCACTGTTAATCTTTTGGGGTAACTTTCTTGTGATCTAAGTGTCTAGTAGATCTCCTTGTCTACAAATAATTTCTTATGTTGGATTAGGGTTTCTATAAGACTTCTCATTTAAAAATTCCCTACTATTTTCTCTGTCTGAGAAAGAGTATGTTTCTGATACCTGGAGCATCAGGAGGGCATCAGGATAGAAATGAGACACATCAATGTGTTCCTTCAAACTGTCATTGGTGAGCATGTGCAGTGACCCAGGTCTTTTGGCAGATGCCAGGGATATAAGCAAACCTAGGATCAGGCATCTTGTGGTTTGCAGACTAGTAGGAAGGAAAAATGCAAAACTATTAAGTGTTATAAGGCAGTAAAGGCACCATGAATGAAGTCTGCCGACACTGCAAACAGAGATGGAATGATTGATTCTACTTGGACAGATTAAGAAAGATTTCACACAGCCAAACTTTGTAAGATGTTGTGGAAACAAACAGGAAGATGATACTCTAGACAAAGCGCTATGGTTTGATCAAAGACTTGGAGGTATGAGGCAAGATGTGTTTCTTGAACTGCAATTAATGACAAGGTCATCCCTTGTCAGTGCAATGAAAGATGAAACCTAAGATGCTGTCCAGGCCAGATCATGCATATGCTCCTAAAACATACTGAGCATTTCCCACTTTCCCCATGACTGCAGGCCATGGGGAGTCATTAAAGGGCTTTAAGCAGAAGAATGTATGATTCTATGTTCATTTTTATTTTTAAGGACCATTTTGATAAACTAGAGCATGAAAAGAGGAGTAGTCATTTTAAAATTCTTTTTTATATTTATTTATCACTGAATATTAAGAACCTAGTATGAATCAGCCTTTGTCTACATGCATGGTACAGGGATATGAACAAAGAATAAACATTCAATGTTGAGCACACTATGACCTTCAGACATATCAGATGAAATATCACATTATCCAAAAAGGGCCAATGAATAACTGTTCATCCCAAAGTTCTCTGTTTAAATATAGTCTCAGGTCCCCAGTGAGAAGTGTTCCCCTGGAGTCACTGCTGCTGAGCATAATTAGGCTGCTGCAAACTTGAGGAGTAAGTGTTACACAAGTCCTTATTTTCATTGGGTAGAGTAGATAGCACATGGTGGTCAGTTTCAACATCAAATCCAGCATAACTCTGTAATGGGAACTCAATTTTGAACTGCATGTATATATATATTTAGTACATCCACACTCTTGTACTGTAATTACATCTGATCATGTAGTAGGTAAATTGATTGGCTGTTTTCTTCCCTCGCTGTTTCTTGTAGATTATAGGCACTGGAGAGTCCTCATCATCTCCTGAAGTGGTTCTTTCCTGGGAATGCACATCAGGATCACAAAAGGAGCTTTTAAAAGATATGCATATTTGGGTGTCGCCCAGAAGAGTCTGGTTCCCAGGTTAGGGATAGAGCCCAGGGAAATTCGTAGCATTAAAAGCTTCCTCAGGGGGCTTCTCATGCATTTACCCTCTTGGAAAACCACTAATTCTAATCAGATATCTCTTACAACACAACCAAGACATAGCTTGTTAGAGCCCGGACTAAAACTCTAGTTCCCTGAGGCCCAACCCAGAGCAATTTCTGTTATATTATCTCTACCTGTGTTCATCCAGGCTGCCCTGGACCTTGAGCCAAGACATCTGTGTTTGCACTCCTTTAATCTGGATGGTGATGGCAGGAGGAAAACTGCAATCTAAGTGCACTTGTCAGCTCCAGCTGCTGTAACAAAAGCTCATAGACTGGGTGGTTCAAACAACAGACACTTACTTCACACAGTTCTGGAGCCTGAAAGTCTGAGATCAGGGTGCCAGCATGGTCAGGTTTTTGATGCCCTTGATTCTGAAACGGCAAGGAAGTTGGGGGAGAAGGAGACATGCGGAGGGAGGGGAAGGGCAGAGAGGGAAAGGAGGGGTGGGAAGAAACAACAACTCTTTCTGGTCCCTTCTTACAAAGGCACTAATCTCATCATCAGGACTCCACTATCATGACCTCATCTAAACCTGATCACCTCAGAAAACCTCACCTCCAAATGCCATCACATTGGAGGGCTAGGGCTTCAACATATGAATTTGGGGGAAGCACCAGCATTTAGTCCATAATGCTAAGAGGGTAGTTCCCAACCCGACTACACATTAGAGCCATTTGGGAACTTTTAATAAAATACTGATGTTCTGGGCCTAGCCCACGAGATTTGCATTTAATGCTTGCCAGGCCTAACTCTTCATCCTGTCAGTGATGTAATTTTACTTAAACCCTAAATTTTTTCATCTTCAAAATGGGAATGATGTTACAAACTATGCTGCAGATTACATGAGATTATAGATATCAAAAAAGTTGCTTATCTCTAAAGTATTGTAAAAATATCATTTTCACCTTAATTAACCCACTTTCTTTCTTTGATGAGCAGCTTCAGGTGAAATCAGTATTTCAAGATTTTTATATCAGAGCTTTAAATATCAGGTTTTCTGGTAGCCTTGAATTGGAACTGCTGCTCTCCTGAATATATCAGGAAGGCAATTCAGCAAGAGGGCATAGCTTAAAGATCACAAATTTAAATATCTACAGGGCCCAGGCAGGTCATATAAATGAGGAAAGAGAGGGCTGGTTATAGAAAAATCATTCACTGCTTCATTCAGCGCTCTGAGTAACTTCTAATTGCAATACAGTAGAGAGAAATATCTCTCTCTCACTATTAGAAAGTAATAGTGCCAACGTGGTGACAAATGGCAGCTGGCATTTGCCTCTCAAGACTGAGAAAACAGAGGCTGAATGCCCCACTGAAAGAGGCAGCTGTTTATACTCATCCCAGCCCTGCTTGATCATTGAGTTTTGTTCTCCCAGAGAATCCAAAATCCAGGCTTTTATGTAAAAGCTCCTGATACTTAAGTATTAGTAGCTAATATAAAAAACAAAAGCAAAACAGTGAGCATTTCACAGGCTAACATTGACTGGCATAAATAACACATATGTGGATTTTGAATGCTTCCTGTGTGCCCCATTTGGCCTTCACACTGTCAGTCAATGACCATTACTTTGGGCCTTATACTCTACCTCGCCCATCAACTAAGCCATTGTTTTTCACATACATTGTTTATCCACAAACAAAATGCATTGCTGTGCTGGCACCCAGTTGGCGATTTCTGGCATGGATCGTTATTTCCTTTTACTGAATTGTCTTGCATTTGTTTCTAGGGATGATAGTCATTCATGCTATCAATATTTACTGAGCAGATACTGTGCTAGATAAGAATGCAAATTCAATAAGACAGAGTCCCTGCCCTGTGTTGCTTCCAGTCTAGTCTAGGCGATATGCCCAGTGTAATGATGAGGACTCAAAGAATATCATGGAATACAGAATGAAGATAGCTAACACGCCTGCCCCTACATAGCCCATTGCTTTTGGTTATTTTTATTAATAACAGAAAATGTACTCCCTTTTCTTTTACCCAGTTTTTTTCCCTCTTGTTTTAGAGCACTTGGCCAACAAATTGAGCCTGGTGTGTGAAGACCATATCCTAGCGTGTGAAGCCACATCCTTTGGCTCTTTTGATGCTTAGGAAATATTTGATGCCCAGAAGGTCATGGTATAAAACTAAAAGTCATATCACCCAATGTCGTGCCAATACTTAATATTGTCAATATTTTACTTAAAATGCATAATATGGAAAAGCTACTGTCAGCCAGGAACAAAGCCCCTGGGTGTGTTTGGTTCAACAAGAGGCCCTAGCTTTCATATTTCTTATTCTGGTTTTTGGTGCTCAGAGATGCCAAGTGGCTCATCTTGGGGACTGTCTCTTGTAGCAGGCATCTCTCCAGGGGAGTGTCTCCTGAACTTTGAGATGGTTATCTGTTAATTGAAGGAAAGACAAGTTGTGAAAGTAGGCCATGCACATCACTGATAAACACAAAAATTTCTTTGGCAAGAGCCCTCCTTTCCTTGCCAAAGTGACCTTGGTTGGCGCAAAGATGACAGAGTGCTTCCCTGCCAGGGTCTGACAGCATTGCTATCACAGCACGTTTGACAAATCGTTCACATTAAATCGGGGGGCACTTTCGGCAGCGCCGACGTCCCCTCTCCATCACTCCTGATTACCACACAGACGTCAACCATGGCACCAAGCACATTTGTCACAGGGAGTAAAAAGCAGTTGTTAGTAAGAGCGCTACCTGTCATACTAATGGACTAGAGCTTGTTGCTTTGTGTCTCACAGGAGCTTACAGATTTGCAAAAAACAAAACATAATTTTTTTGGAGGGTTGTCCAGTGTTTCTTCAAAATGCTTTTGTGCTTTGATAGAGAGAGGTACTGAAAGCTTGTCAGATGGGACACCCAAACGCCTCTTCTTGGAAGGGGAAACAGATTCTAATTTTTTAAGTGACTGCTGTCATTTCTTTGTGGCCAAACAAGGCAATAACAAGTTTGTCAGTTGAGGAAATCCATGCCCTATACATTTTAATTAAATAAGTTAAAAAAATTAATGGAGTGATTGTTTGCTATTCATGAGTAAGCATGCTATCCTCATCTTGAAATCTTATAAAGTCATTTGAAGTAGGTAGAGAATAGTTTTTTTTTCTTGCGATCATCACTTCCTTTAGCATGTAGGTGCCTCATGTGTGATTCATACACTTTGTTTCATAGTCTGGCCGTAAGAACCTTCAAAGTGGGCCAGTCACACACTACCATTCCTGTTTTATAGACAACAAAACTGAGGATGAGAAAGGTTGTTGCCCAGGATTACAAAGGTAGAGTCGCATTTCTTGCCTATGCCTGTTGACTCAAGTGCCCATATCAATTATACTTGGATATCCAATCAAAAGTATACAACTTGTTTAAATGTGGCCTGTGTGGGCCACGCATGACTGCGTCATAACTCTGTTTCCAAGCCATTCTTCTCTTCTCCTTAAGTTCCTTTACCAGTCAGTATGAATTTGATTTCTGCCTTTTTTCTTTGCCCAATGATGAAAAACAAACAAACAAACAAAAAAACTTTACCTAGGAGATTTTTTAGAAATTAGAGAAAGCAAAAAAGAGTGCTGGGTTGGGAACTTCCAACTGACTGCCCTTTATAAGGTCAAGTCAAGACTCTAAATCGTGGTTTGAGGGAGTGAACTTCTGGTAGGGCACACGAAGGAGACTGTTGCGTTAGAATTTGAGGATCCTTGCTATACTTTATTCTATCTTTTGTAGGCCCATGAAAAGTCCCTTTGGCTCTTTGATGAGACAGGAAAAAAACAAACTGTTTTTCCTAGTCTCACACGCTCAACACGGAATACTTAACTTCTGGTCACCAAAATGTGTGGAGATTTCTCCCCACCAGCAACCAATCAATTCTCCAGCAGACCCCAGCTGGGAGTTCTATAACTCAATTCTGACACTACCTACGTGGAGATAGTGTTATATCCCACAGGTTAAGGGCGCAGTCCCACAAGACTGTCCCCACTTCAGATGCCAATCACAAGCCCCAGATTGTGACATACACTTTTGGTCGGCTTTAAATCAGGATTTCTACAAGCCCCTCTCTTAAATCAATTAATTTGCTAGGGTGACTCACAGACCTCATGGAAACACTTTAATTACATTTACCCATTTATTGTAAAGGGTATTACAAAGGATACAGACAAACAGCCAGGCAGAAGAGAAGCATAGGGCAACGTATAGGAAGAAAGGGGTGTGGAGCTTTCATGCCTTCCCCAGAAGCACCACCCTCCAGGAACCCCCATGTGTACATCTATCTAGAAACTCCTTGAACCTAGTTCTTCTGAGTTTTGTTGGAGGCTTCATTATGTAGGCATAATTGATTACGTCATTGGCCATTGTTGACTGACTCAACCTTTAGCCCTTCTCCTCTCTCCAGGGGTTGGGGGTGAGGCTGAACAGTCCCCAACCTGAAATAATCTAGGGGCCCCCAGACCCTGTTCATCTCATTAGCATAAAAAAGACCCTCATCACTCCAGAGATTCTAAGGGTTTTAGGAGCTGTGTGCCGAGAACCAAGGACAGAAAGCAAATATATATTACTTCTTATATCATATCACAGGCTTCTTTTGAATTCACTCTTCCAAGTACTATAATAAGCTAGAGTGATAAGCTTGAGATGGGCTAGGTTGAATAAAAAACTTGTTAAATGTTTGATTCCTTTCTTGTTTTATTCCAGAAGTCTTAGATAAATGTTTCTGGAGGATCAGGCTGGTTCATTTCCACGGGATATTTTAGTTACCATCAATTTTCTTTTCAGGGGAAAATATATGATCTGTGATTGGCTCTTCATTACATTCTTCTCAGATTCATAAGCCAGGAAGCTTCAATGTATTAAGCCCTCTGATTCAAAAGGAGACAGTCCCTTATAAGTGCATTCATTCATCAAATTTTATTACACACTTTCTCTGTGTCCAGCACTAGACTAAGCCCTGGGAAAACCAAAGGAAATCTGTATCTCCTGCTGGTTTAATGTAGATTATCTTACAGGCAGAAATGGTCATCTACTTTGGGCATGCCCACTATAGCTGAAAGCCTTCCCAAAATATTCACCTTCATAATAACCTTCTGACTATTCCCCGGGGGTTCACTTATTGGATTCTACTTTTTCCCATTCTTATTCTCAATAAACTACCACTTATAGTGTACTTTTTTCTTTTCAGATCAGACTAACATTTGACATTATCAATATCTCTACTTTTTTCTTTGATACCAGGTTTCCTTTCATGCTGCAATATATAAAACAGGCCAAAGAGGAGCAACCATAGGTGAAACAGAGGTGCGAGGTGCCCAGCACCCATGGGCTCTGGCCCCCTGGGTACCTCCCTAGAATATACAGTCCTGCTAGAAGGTGGGGAAACCCTTGGTCTAGGTTGCATCCAGGAGGTGCCACAAAAGAAGGTTGCATCCCTCCCTGGACCCCCATCGTCTCTGCTTAGACATACCTACTTGAGCAAAGTAGGGTTGAGATGTTCATGCCAGGAGGAAGGGAGAGTTTTTCAAGAAAGTTCAGATTGGGAGGTAGTTAGAGGATATTTAACAGGAAGATTAAATGATGGCTTAGTCTTTTTTGGTTGCTATAACACAATGCCATAAACTGAGTAGTTTATAAACAACAGTTGTTTGTTTTTCACATTTCTAGAGACTGGAAAGTCCAAAATCAGGTCGGATTTGGTGTGTGGTAAGGGTCTGCTTTCTGGTTCATAGATGGCGCCTCCTTGTTGTGTCTTACCTGGTGAAAGGGGCAAAGCAGTTCTCTGGGGCCTCTTTCATAAGGGCACTCATTCCATTCATGAGGGTGTCTCCTTCATGACCTAATTCCACCTCCCAGAACCATCATATTCGGGACTAGGTTTTAACGTATGAATTTTGAAGGGACACATTCAGACCATAGCAAATGATAAATTATATTTTATATCATGTTCCAAATACTCTGAAGCAATTTCATACATATTTGCCTCCATCGATCCATATTTCCACCCTACAAGTCTGTCTCACTGTTCATTTTAGTTTACAAAAAAAAAAAAAAAAAATGAATTCACAAAATCATGTGCAAGGTAAAAATTTAGCGACTTATTGTTGGAGCCAGGATTCGAACCAGAGTTCCAGTGTCTGACTCTGTTCTCCTCTTTTGCCCACCACAACCCCCAGCTTACAGCAGCATAATATGTCCTAAATAGAGCTGATTCTTGCCATCCATTGCTTTCTGCTCCCACCCTTTCATTACTAACCTAACAGACGCACATATCTACCTGTAGCGAGGACAGTTTCCATCAAGATACATTTCCATGGAAACGAACTCACCCACCCCCCAAAGATAAGTTAATGTGGCGTTTATTTAATTTTCTTAAGTTACATTGCCTTATTTTCTTTACATCTAGGCACACTACAAGATTTTTTTTTAAGGCTCAGGAAAGTGACCCTGTGTTAATTTCCTTGGCTACATACCCAATCATCCAACAGTGGCTTGGTGGCATATGATATATTCAATACATTTTAAACACTGCTGCATTTAAAAATAACTTTAAAAGGTTGTAAATGTCAAATTGAGATTTGAAATATGTCAGATAGCTGTCATTTTTACACCCTTCATTAATTTCAATTGGACTCAGTGAATTGTATTTGACAAACTGTTATCATACGTTGACTACAAGCATGCTACATTTATGTAGCACGGCCCTGACGTACGGGATGTTTTGAGGGAAACTTTAATATATGACTTCTCTTTGACCTCCTAGATGACATGAGACCATCAAATGACAAATGTGGCAGTATTTAACTCTAAGATTTTCCAAATGGTGGCATTTGGAAAATCTTCAAGAGGCTTATTCAGAAATGGAAGTGTCCACTGGAGAGTTTCCAGTAACAAAAATAGACATATTTGCTTTAGGTACAAAACTGCACACTTTGGATTCCAGCTAAGGAAACGGGGTCATGAATTAAAATTTTCTGTTGGCAGATCTAAGCAGGTAAAGACATGCATAGAAGAGTCAGATCTGATTATAAAAATGTTATCATTATTAAAATTAATAACAACTATCAACTATCAAGTGCTATATGAAGAGTGTGATCCATAGAACGTAATGCTTAAAAACCCATATTCCAGTGTCAGAGCCTGTGAGTTCAAACACTGGCTCCACCACTTACTGGGTAATACTGGGCGAGTTACTTAACGTCTAGATGTCTTAATTTTCTAATGTGTAAAATCATGATAATAAAATTACTTAGCTCATGGGGTTACTATGAGGATAATCTGCATTCGATAAATGGCAGCAATTATTGTCACAAACCAGGGCTGTACTAGGTGCTCTGTACATACTCATCTAATTCTCCAAGGACCCTGTGAGATGGCTATTACCCGTATCTTGCTCATTTACAAATGAAGAAATGAAGTCTCCAAGGGTTATTTTGCCCAGAATTAACCACCTGGTAAGAGGTAGAGGCAAGGAGCCAGGTAACTGAGGACATCTTGTAGGTCTGTCTGTTCATCTGTAAAGGTTGGTAATTGAATGTAAAGGTCCCCTGATATCAACCATTACTAGATGCGATGACACTAGGAACCAGCCCAGTGTCACCCACTGAGAAAGATGAGCTACATAAATCCAAGCCCCAGGTCACAGAAAGCCAAGTTTATGCTCGACCAGGACAGGACAGTTGGTTTTTAAAACATATACATCCTCCTGTTTGCTCCCTTTTCAAGAAAATAAGTCAGGCTATGTATGAGTGTTAGTGTCATATTTTAACACAGCTATAAAGAAAATGCCAATAGGTAAATAACCTGCTAAGTGTGTTTTTAAAATGCAACGGTGGAAGAAATTTTATGTAGAAATCACTAATTTTAAAACCCTATATTTCTCTAAGTTAAAAAAAATTATTCATGTTTATTGTTTGTTTTCTTTTTCTTGGCTTTAGTATATAGAATACCATTTGAAAATCAACCAGATTTTCATAATAAATCAGGATTTTTAAATTTTAGGAATCTTTAGAAATCATAGCATCCAGAGTATTCTTGCATTTCTAGCTCATCCAAATTTACTTGCTTTTGTCTGGACGAATAAATTACATAACTGGACCTGGCTGGAGGGTACACACTACTGCTCAACTGATTATACCTGAGGGTATGCCAGTCTTCTGATTTACAACATAGTACCTCACTTTTATGAGAAGTTTCCTATTCTTTGAATGTCTTTAATTCAAAAAATGTATGAACATGATAACAGAATAAACAGTATCTCTCTGCAAGCCATTTTTGGCCCCTAGTGGATAATTTTGTCACCCTAAGTCTCATCCCTTTCCCCACATTTTGCAAAGGATCCTCTCCTTCACCCAGCAAGAAGGTCAAGGTCACTTTTGGCTCCTTTGGGGTCACTTAGTGAGGTGGTAGTAACATAGGAAGACAGCCCCAGGCCCCAGGCCTCTGTGCCTGGTTAGCTTTCACTACATTATTCTGCTACTTTCACTTCTTAAAAGACAAGTGTAAAGTTGTGTGGTCTGTTAACTAGAGCAAGAGAGGAATTTTTTTTTTCTTCGCTTTTATATTTGGAAAGAAGAAAACACTTTTAGGGTAGCTTCATAGGCTAAGGACTGTGTGAAATAAAAGGAAGGCTTTCCAGCCTGTGTTTTTCTGGTTGCATGAGGAAGAGAGAAGCACATCAAAATGAGCAAGAATGTGTGGCCTACCCCAAGGGATGGGTGAATAAACAAGGAGAAATGGGGATTGCCGGGAGAATCAAGGCAAGTCACTTCCAGCTTCATGCAATCTCTGTCCCCTGGCAGTTAGTTTCTTCAAGCACATCAATCCTGCATCCCCTTTTTCTCCCATTCTTCCACAGGGCAAGCAGGAAACCCTCCTAGAGCGTGAGAGAGGGTGATCTCGCCTATCTGTGCACTTCATCGTCATTGACGGCTCTGACTGGAAGCGAATGCTGCCTTTATCTCACTGTGGGGGTTTGGCATTCTTCATATAAGTTATGTTTATGTAAACGAAGAATCTAAGGGTGAAATTATAATTTATGAGAACTGCATGGAGCTCCTGACAATACTCATAAACATTTCAAACAGCTTTATCTCGATTCAGAACAAAACACACATTTTTGTCACCTAATAAGGATTTTTATTATAACAATATTTCTATTCTGGACTGTCCTGTTACCGTGAATAATATGGGGTGGGGTGAATTTTTTTTCTATATGTTTAGAAATATTTGTTCATGATCATTCTTCCTTAAGAAGTGGTGGGCAGTAAATATTGCCCTTATTAAGTCTTCCTGATGGAGAAATTGACTGCTGATGTCTTTTAGAATGTAGACATTATTTTTGTTGTTGGTTGGTTGTTTATATTTCATTTTGTGTTTAACAAAGTAATTAGCAAGTTGTAGATCCTTGAACCTGAGATTGACACTCCTTGACTCATTTGCCCTATGTTAGTTGTGAGTTATTGTATTATTTACCTCTGCAAAACTACACAGTAAATGAGATATCTTTAGTTGTGTTATAATTTCAGAATATGATAAGTGCTCTAGCTGGCATTCCACAGATTTCAGGTGGGGCATTCGGGGAGGGACTACGACCTCTGATGTGGCAGATTTTTTTTGAACCTTTGGTACCATCACTGAACAAACAATCAGAATATTGTAGTTATAATTAAAGGGGACAGCAAACAGCCCATTTTGTTCCAGAGTTACTCATCACTTAAGGAAAAAAAAGAAAGGCAAGCAATCACCAATTAGTTTGAATGTTAATATTCCTTTTGCTTGTGGTGGAAATAGAGACCAAAACCAACTCATCTTTACCTCTGTTAATCCATTTCTACTTTTGAAAAAAAAAATCCATCTTTTTTCCTCCTAAGAAATATTTGAACAAAAGGCCATTAGATAGAATTTTAGCTTCCAGATTTAAATGCTTATTCGAGAATAACCATGTAATCAGCTGAGCTTGCAAAGAATACACAATCATAAAATCATTTAATTAAATTCCATCAATGCTGTTTGTTTTGGTGCCCATTTGGGTATTAATAACACCGTTGCTGTTTTTAATGCCAGAGGTTTACCACTTAATTATTATCTTTGCTTATTGGAGATGTTAGCATCAATTTGTAGGGTTCCATAATCACACACTAGTTGTTGCTTCACCAGATATGATGCAGTTTCCAGAACTGGAGGTCCTATAGCCTGTGCTTGATCTAAAGATGAAGTGGTGGAAATCAAATGAAAACATTTGTTAAATTGTAAAAATGTAACAGGAAATAAGAGCAGTCATTCAGACTGTGAGTAAATTTGGTGGGGTGTGAACTGTTCACTTTATTGCACTCTGTTTAAAGCATTCTTGCCATTTTTTGAGATGGCAGTCCAATCCTCTTCATTGTCTTAATTAGATTAAGAATGGATTAGAGAAGCCAAATCTATTATTAAAAAGGCAATTCTGCTGTGTTCCTGAAAACCCCCTTTTGGTTTTTAATTTCTTAAATTCCACTGATGCAAAATAGCAAATGCTTTACTTGTAATTATGAGCATGTATGCATTCATTTAAAAGGCTATAAGGGTATTAGGGAAATCAAATCTTCAATATTCTTCAGAATTATTTCTGAAGAAATAAGGGAAGGGAGGAAGAGAGAGAAGGAGAAAGGGAGGGAATGTGGGCTGCATTGCTTTTTGCTGTGATGAAAAATGTGAGGAAACAAGCAGTGTAATTGTTTTCTTCTTCTTTTGATTTACTCAAACATAAAAAGGGCAATGCATGCTTATATGAGGCAGTGATTTTTCCAGTTACGTTTGTTTTTTTAATTCACTTCCACAACTAAAATATTTGAAAATGTAGGTGTCTCATACTTCTGACTTAGACTGAGCATTTGTTCTGTGGGAAACCGTCCATGATGATTATCTGGTTTTGCATTTTGCATATCTACCTCTCTCCCTTGTGCCTATACAAATACAATGTTCAGTTTAAAGCTTTGTGATATCATCTGCTGTAAACATTACACAAGTATTGCTCAGAACTCCAGTTGGAGCAGAGCTTCTGTGTTGGAAACTATGATGCTTTATTTTTTCCAGTAGATGCCCTAGTTCTAAGAGTTGCTTTTTCCCTTCTTTAAATTGTGTCATCTTGAGATGCAAATTTTTGTATATTTTCTCTGCATTTTAAAATGACTGTATAGTCATGTCGTAAAAATTTCGTAGTACTACACACCTGAACACACACATGCATACACAAATGCGTGCATGTGAAAACTGGTGAAATTCCAGTAAGGTCTGTGGTTTAGTTAATAGTGTTACACCAGTGACAGTTTTCTGGGTTTGATAACATACTATAGTTATGTAAAATGATCTTGGAGAAAGCTGAGTGAAAGCTATATGAGAACTCTCTGTTTTTACAACCTCTTGCGTATCTTAAATTACTTCAAAACAAAAAGTCAAAAAATTCAATGTGTTGTTTTAGTCCATTAACTACTAAACTGCTACCAGCAAATATTGATCGCTGTTTGATTTACATTAAATTAATTTTGTTTTAATAACTGACACTCAGATGTCACCAGCCCTTTGCAGACTCATATTCTCTCTTTCTGCCTCTGTGTATCTTGCAAGCATTTCCTACCCACTCAACTCTAATATCCCTTAGTAGAGGCTTCATGTTTGAACACTCTTTGTAGCCACTGAGCCTAACACTGTGCTTTAAACATTGTCTTCACATGCATTTAACTGGGGAATATTCAAATGGAAAGAAAAGTCATGGACGAATGGTTAAGTAAAAAAAGAATCACTGTGCTAGCACAATATGCTTGCTGCACCGTAAACTCTCTGCATGTATTCAGAATGAAGGAATAAGTTAATTCATTAATTTTGTTCACATATGAATTTTGTACCTTAGCAAGATGGGACCCAGTGACGGCTGAGCCATCTGTTCTTTTAAGTACTTTGTGATGGACTTGGATTCTGAAATTGCTCATTAAGTGTCATTGCTTCAGTTTGGTGCTATGCTTGGGATTGGAGGTCTTGAAGTGATACCTAATTTCGGAGGACTGTGACAAAATTTATCACTAATTACCTGCCCCTCAAATGGGAATCAAAGCCATCAGCAACATACGATGGTGATAATAATGGTTATCATTTATAGAGTGATTAGTATTCCAAGCACTTTGCATGTATTCCCTCGCTTTAATTTTACTCCATTGCTAGCTTAGAGTTGAGCAGAACCACTTGTCCAGGGTCACTCATAGTTGGCTTGTGGTGGCAGAGCTAGGGCTAAACCCAGAAAGCCTGACTCCAGAGGATATGCTCTTAACCACCCCCTATAAGCTCTCCCCTCCCCTTCAGGCTTGTGCCCTTGTCCTGTTAAATGGTGAGTAGCTATCAACACTGGAGATGCATTAGAATCAAATCCTCTGAGGGCTTCTTCGTGGACCTACTTCCGTATACACTTATTCATTTTGTCTGGACCAGACATGTTAAACTTCCAAAGTGATTCTAATGTGCGGACATGGTGAACATCATTCGCTTAGCTGCATGTCAGAACCCACTCAATGTCTGTGAATAGTGAAAGCTACTTATTCTACTTATAAGTTCATTAAGTCTGTGTATAACTATAGCAAAGCAGAATAGTTGTCCCATCCACTTGTGTTTGGGGAGATGAAGCTGGGAGTCCATCAACCTTCTTTGTAATAAATTTCCTCATGTTTTGTTAAGCAACCTGTTTTTTATATTCTCAGCTAGAGGCTTTCCATCTCTATCCCCTACCATCTGTCACTGACGTTCATTTGAGTACCATTTTACCTGTATAAAGTTGTCTATTTTCTCCACTCCCTCTCCCCCAAAAAGAGATTATATACTAGGAGTCCTAAAAATTTATCTAATTAGGGGGTTTAGGCAGTTCAGGTAAATGAGTGAAGAAGACAGGTCTTTGAGTAGTGAGTACCCCCTTTTAGAAAGACAATTGGGATGGTTGTCACTGAGGCAAACTGGGGAGTGTATATTTCATTTCTAGGAGCACTCACTACTCAAATTCCATGACATAGCCACGGGGAAACACTGCCCGGTGTTCTAGATCTTCCGGTTTTTCTGGAGATTACAGAAATATAATTTTCCATTTCTTTTGCTTGGTTTTTGTTTTGGTTTTCTATTGTGAACTGGCTTGGAAGATAGTTCCGTATGTTTTCTCATCACTGTATAGGTCAATATTGTGTCACCAGTAACAATGTGAACAGACTTATATATAACTGAAAGGAAGTAGCAGCTTTATTCTGCTACCTTTTCACATTTTTAAATAAAGAGTTGAGCTTTCTTTACTAACTACCAAGTGCACCAGGTTCCAGTCTTTGTCAGAGATTGGCATTCTGACTTTAGACAAGGCATAAAATTTGATGGACCCTGTTTCCTCATCTGTGAAACTGAACCTAGAGGAGGGCATTATGGAATTACAGGGCACATTAAAGGCATGGTCTCTGGAGTAAGACTGGTGGGGATGGGATCCTCTTGCTACTACTTACCAGCTCTGTTCTTTTAAGAAAGTTATTTAGCATCCCCTACATTGCCTCGTCTGTAAAATGGAGACCTGAGACATTGACTCTCACAGTTGTCTTGAGGATTAAAATAAATTGTGCATTGAAGTGCTTAGACCTAGTAAAGCACTGGCCCTCCTACTAACAAAAGATATATTTGATGCATGCAATGTTTTTAATAGACTACAGTGAGGTAAACCATTGCCTATGACTTTGTCCTGTGGCTCTTGTTAGCCTTAAGCATTGGGTAAACCTGCTTACTCTGACTTTGCTACTTCCTTCATTGGCATTTCAAGACCTCTCTCTGTTCCTCCTCCTTTTAAAAAAATTAATAGAACTGACAGCTTCATGGTAGGTGGACAAAAATTCAAGTTGCATAACTCTTTTCTATCACCACTAACGTGGTCCATACTGATCTGGAGGTTATGCTGTAGAACCAGAGGAAATCTCTTTGGGATGATTAGAAGCAAAGTGTGATTAATAATGAATATATGTATGTATTTTAAGAGTAGGGTTGTGTTAAATGTGAAGAGTCAATAAATGCCTGTTAACCTTCTCAGAGGTCAATAGTCGGCGTGTGGTTAGTTATGCAGGGCAGCCTGAGCATCTGCAGTCTAATTCAGACCTGCCCTTAGATCTGACAATGGTGCATGCAATTAGGAAAATGTCTCCCTAATAATGGTAATCGGTGTAAACCAAGAGGACAGGGCACAGCTGCAGGGAGCACTTGGAGGGGGAAGTCAGAACAATTCATACATTCCCAAGAAGCAAGCCTCAAGCTATCCCTTTTCAGTAGAAGTCTGCAGTACCTTTCAATTTGCTGTTGATCATTATTTACTGAAAAGCATTTTAAAAATAAGTGCATGACTCCTAAATCAAAGACTGTTCATGGCTCCTTTTTTTTTTTTTTTTTTTTTTTAACTTGTGAATGGGTTGGGATTATATGTCTTCCTTTTTAATAAGGCTATTGTGGATTTAAATATCTAACTTAAACCCTGTTGGCTGAAACTTTGCTTTTTGGCTTTTTTTTTTTTTTCAAGACCTGAGCCCAAAATGTGCTATAGAAAAGCTGTCTTTTGAGAACATATATCAATTCAGCTTTGCCTCACTTGAAATGTTGATATTTGTAAATGACAGCGCTCCCACTCTACACTTACAATCCTCTCCTCTTTCGGTGCTCTAAAGAAGCAATCTTGGGAGGAGAAATGTTTTGACACCTCTTTGATTTTGAAAGAGATTTAGAGCTCTGGTCTCCTTTCATGTCTCAGGTTATTTTTTGGTCTTCCCCATCCCCGATTTTCCCAAACCCCTAAATAACAAACCCAGTTCCTTGGTTTCTCTCCCTATAAAAGATAATGTTTCAATTCACAACCAGCTCTGAATAATTAATGATGGTAATGATGTGAGAATATTTTGCATTTATGGCTGCTTTAGATTTTCAAGTCCCTTTTACATCCATTTTCTTGCGGATCCCAATATCAACACTAAGAAGTAAGGAGAGAGACAGGATGGAAAAGACTTTGAACATTTATTTATACTTTGATTTACTCATCCATTCAACAAATATTTAATAAGTAACGATGTGTGCCAGATATTATACTGGCAGCAAAGTCTACAACATGAAAAAGAAAGACAAGGTCTCCATGCATTTTGTTGAAAGGACCAGGCATTAATTACATAAATGAATGAATAAGATCATTTCAGATAATGGTACTTGCTGTGAAGAAAATAAAACAAGATAATGTCTTTGGAGAGAATCTACTGTTGTTGCTTTAGATAGGGTTGTCAGAGAAAGCTGTACAGGGGTAGGGACATTTGAGCTGAAGTCTAAATGACTTTAAAGAGGTTACAGTGTGGTCTGGGGAGAGCATGTCAAATTAAAATACACTAAGATGAAAAGACCATGGAGAGGGAAGAATGGCAGGATCCAGGGAAAGGTAGGGAGGGGCCAGGTCACTCAGGACCTTCTGTGCTGTGGTAAAGATAATTCAGAACCATTACTTCACTGCCTGTAATATTTCTAAGGGGATAAGAACTTCCCCATCCCCTTCCCCCTGATTGGGTGTAGAAATGGCGAAAGGCCATATAGACACAAGCAGACTCATGCAACTACCACTGCTCTGTGAGCTCTGGAAGACACTACCTCATTCATTATCACATCCCTGAACCCCTAGAATACCTAACATAGGTAAGCAATTAACAAGTATACTGGATAAACTGAGCTGGGTTGTATCAAAGCATGGTCATGGCCTACCTGCATCAAAGTCATCTAGGGATGATTATTTAAAATGGAGATTCCAAGGCCTCACTTGCAGGCTTATGAATTTGGAATTTCTGAGAGTAGAGTTGTTAACATGCATTTCCAACAAATTCTAAGGCACAGGAAATTTGAGACTTGGCCTCATTTTTACTTCTCACAAGAAGTTCGTACTACATTATAAAAATCTTAAAGGCAAACATGTTTAGGCTAATATGTGTGTATATTCATGAGAGACTCCTGCTGACAGCTGCATGTGTTTATACTATTTTATATACTGGATCTTAATAAGATTACATAAGTGTTTCAATTTTTTACATACTTGCAATTTATCTTTATTAATGCAAGCAAAATGAGTGAAATTGGGAAATTAATTATATTTTGACTTTTGTTCCATTTGGTTTATTTGATTTTATTATCAAAAAGTAAACAGCAGCTTGGCTGAGGGAGACGTGATGAGAAGCACCCCTCTGGGCTATTCATACCATCAAACCTCTGAAATCCAAGAGCTGAGGACTGAAAATTTTGCATAAAAGCATAGCAATATAAAGCATGCCATGCTTTAAAAGCTCATGTTGCCTGCATAAACCAACTTTTTTAAAAGAAGAAGCCTCAGATAAAACAATGAATTGAGATTCAGGGTAAACTAATTCTGGCCAGGTTCTTTCCAAATAGTGGCAAAAGTATAGATTCCTCACTCACTGATTCATATTTTAGAAAGAGGAAAGAATATATAGAATATTTAAATGGGCCTTGGGACCTGTCCTTAGACCCACCATTATTTCTTCCATAATATAGAGCAGAGGCAAAGAATCAGCACTAAACCATTCCACAAGGTTCAGGGGTGAGTATTATTCCAGCTCCAGGTACATCGTGTTTTTGAAAATCCCTCATACACTCTAGACATGACAATTGCTTAAAGTAGCATTTCCAGGGATGGAAATGACAAACCTTCAGCCAGAAAGAGGAATGAGACTTGAGAACTATTTTGCTGGATGCATATTCCAATTCAAACAGCCAAAGAGGAGAACAGGAGGGTGGGGATTCCTTCATCTCACCTTTAGAGTTTTTGTTTTGTTTGCTTCTTTCTGATAATTCCTTCTTCCACAGTCTTCTCAAAGCTGCATTGTGTTATTATCAGTTTGTTCTTGCTGCTGCTTGACCTGTTTCCTAACAAAATATAGTTGTTTCTACTTGTGGCAGGGAAAAGAGAAAAGGCACTTTTGTTGTTTTAAGCATTTATTTAAAATATCTCTTAAAATCTTGTTCCCTCACACCCAAATAAAATGTTGCAGTAAGATATTGTATAAGATAGCAAAAGAGTGATATTTGTTGCTTAGGCCCTTAGCTCAAGAAATAGGGCTGCTATTCTTTGTTTCGAGGCCAACTGCTTTGAATGTACATCATTGAATAAGTCCCCCTCCTCTGAAAAAAAAAAAAAAAAAAAGGAGACTGCATTTGTTTTATTTTCTAATACTGGGTTCTAGCTATTACTGTTTCTGTTGTCCTGTTCTGTTCAGTAACATGATTTCGACAGAAATTACCAGGGAAGACTGAATTCTCTTTTCTCAATTTGTTGGGTTTCTCTTTATTATTTCAAAAAACACATAATAATTTTTTTACCTTCTTTCAGATTCCCCACCCCTAGTCAATTTAGCCGGTGCAATTTCACTCTCTTTTTTAAGCTTACCATCAAACCAGTCATTCTTACAGTCTTGCTGTCTGAATGCTACGTCGCAGCCAACAGGATTTTGTTTAGCCTGCACAGTGATTTTTTTTATTACGGAATTTGAATGGCTTTAGATGAGCGAGCTTCCCACTATGCACAACTACCTCACTCCTGGTTGCTTCACATTGGCCTCGGAAGGAATCCTGCCAGGAAGAAGGAATCCAGCAAGAACAACTCTTGTATTGATCTTTTTTTTTTGTTCTGCTTGCACAACTGCAAAAGAGAATGTGTGGAATACTAGTGGAGATGCTGATTGTTTTGGTTTTGTTTCCTTTTTAAATTTTTTCCCCATTATAGTAAAATGAAATCTATCTCTTTTTGGAGATTTGAATAAGGTATTTAAAAGTTAGGTGTTTACATGATGAGATACCATTTCACACCAGTCAGAATGGCTGTTATTAAAAAGTCAAAAAATACCAGATGATGGTGGGGCTGCAGGGAAAAGGGAACTCTTATACACTGTTGGTGAGAATGTAAATTAGTTTATCCACTGTGGGAAGCAATTTGGAGATCTCTCAAAGAATCAAAAATAGAACTATTATTTGACCCACCTATTCCATTACTAAGTTTATACCCATAGGAAAACAAATCATTCTACCAATAAGAACACCTGCACTCATATATTTATTGCAGTAATACTCACAATAGCAAAGACATGGAATAAGCCTAGGTTCCCATCAATAGTGGATTGGATAAAGAAACTGTGGAACACATATACCTCGGAATAGTACACAGTCATGGAAAAGAACAAAATTATGTCCTTTGCAGCAACATGGATGCAGCTGCAGACCATTATTCTAAGTGAACTAATGCAAAAATAGAAAACCAAATATTGCATATTCTTATTGATAATTGAGAGCTAAACATTGGGTACTCGTGGACATAAAGATGAGAATGATAGACACTTAGAGCTACAGGAGTGGGGAGGGAGGGAGGGAGGGAGGAAGCCTTGAAAAACTACCTGTTGGATATTATGCTCACTACATGGGTGACCATTTCCATAATACCCCATATCTCAGCATCACACAGTATACCCTTATAACAAACCTGCACATGCACCTGAATCAAAAATAAAAGTTGAAAAGAAAGTTAGGGGGTTTTCATGTTTTATTTGCCAATATTTACCGTCTAACTAACGTACTACATCTTATCCTCCCAAAGACAAAAATCCTGACATGTAGCAAGTTACTCATCCACTTAAAGGTGTGTTCTGAACCCTGGATATTTTGGCTCTGCCAGTTATGACTTCAGGATTCAAGAACTTTTCCTTAACAAGAACTAACTGTGTTCTTTTAACTTGAGGCTTCATAACAGGAAGAGTTGTCGGGAATGACAAAATATAGTCTATAATATGCTTACCAAACACTTAGCTGAAGTGTTTATCTGTATATACATAATATAGAGAGCTATAAACAAGGTACTAGTTGCACTGATACCCATTCTGTTTCATTAAGAAACTATTCACTCTCTTAACTAGGTCCACATCCTGTTCTTTCATCACCTAGTTCTGAGTTGTTGGCTGATTTTCATTATTCCATTCCTTGAGGCCTCATTTAGCAAATCACTTCCTTAAATCATGGCTGTTTTACCCCCAAGCAGAGAGCTGTCACTTCACCTTTTCACAGGGAGACATGTTTAGACTTTCAGGGCTATCATCATCAGATATATTCTCATCGTAGCAACTCCTCTTCTGAATTTGCCCTTTGAACAATGCTTGCAAAGTTGGACTAAGATGATTTTTTACATACTGCCTACAACAGCTCTCTGTCATTACCAATACGTTTAATTTTACATGTGATGGTATGGCTTTGTAAAATACAAGACCATTCCCTGGCTACAGTCTCTCCCCTACTATTCAGATTTTTTTTCAGTTCATGTTTACCTTCATTATTTTATTATCACATACTACCTCACTGAAGCCATCCAAAATGTTATTATTAATAAACCATTACTTACCAAGAGTTTTAGGGACTTTACTTAAAACAATGCTTATAAATTATGAAATATTTGCTGATGTGTATGTGTGATCAATTTTTATGTGTCTGTGTATCCCAGAAAAGGAATAAACAAAGGTAGAGGTAAAAACCGCTATAAGTTAGATAAGGAAAGTCTGCTCAGATGTATCAGTTATCTATTGTTCTGTAACAAATTACCCCAAAACTTTATGGTTTAAAACGATAAACATTTAATAATTCTGACAGTCTTGTGGGTCAGAAATTTGGGAGTGGATTAATGGGGCAGTTCTGGCTCAGGGCCTTTCATGAGGTTACAGTCAAGACATCTGCCCCAGCTGAGGTCATCTGAAGGCTTGACTGTGGCAGGAGATTCATTTTTCTGGGTAGCTTAATTAAAATGACTGGCAAGTTGATGTTGGCAGGCAGCTTAAGTTTTTCCCTGCTGGAGTTCCTCCATGGGTTGTTTGAATGTCCTTATGACATAGCTCGCATCTTCCAAAGCAGTGGAGTCAAGAGAAAAGAAGAAGAAATCTCTTCTATGACCCAGCCTTGGGACCCATCCTTAGACCCACTAAGCCCAGCCCACATTATAGGAAAGAAAGATTAGGCGCTGCCTTTGGAAGGAGGAAGTGTCAAAGAATTTGTGAGCATATCTAAAAATGACTACACCATATTTCTGTAATGTCTAACTTTTATGATACCCATATATTCCACACATTGAGGTGGATTGTCAATGTTTGTCTTTACCATTCTCAAAATGTGATCAGAAGGCCACTGAGAGAGGCAAGGTTCTTCAGGTACATAGAATGGTCTCAGGTTGGACAATATTATCTGGATTTTCATGCTGTGTGTTTCTGTCCTAGCTTCCCAAATTGGCTGATACATTTAATAGAACTAAAACCATTGATTGATTGGTGTCATACATAAAACAATTCCAGTCTTCCTTATTCATTTGGGTAAGTGGTCATTTTTAAAAAGAAAACAGAAACATGACTAGGTCAGTAGCTTATAAACATGAATTTTGCATATGACTCACCTGAAGCTTTTTAAAAAACAAACATTCCTGGGCACTAGCCCAGATGTACTAAATCATGAGTTCTAGGGAATGGATCCCTGGGAATTGTGTTCTTTTTTGAGCTCCGGGTGATTCTGATATAGCCAGTTAGAAAAGTTGGAACAGTGTTTTGAAACCACTGCTATACACAACGAAATCTAAAAAGCACTTGAAAAGGACAACATCAAGCAAAAGGGAAATCATTGGCACTCTCATGATAATCAACCTTATTTTGCTTTCAGAAAAGACTGGGTTGGGTTTCTAGGCACTTTCCCACACCAGCCCCAACTGACAAGGACAGTCTGGTTCTGTAGTTGCATCCCCAAAGGCAGTAACACTGGGGGCCGCCACAGTGGTAAGGTCACTGGCCCAGAAATGCATTTGTTCACGCTTTCCCGAAGACAATGACTCTCTTTCTGATTAGAGTTGTCCTCCCTTTTACCCAAAGGCTTTCCATGCAACCAAGGGAGCATAACAATGACATGAGGGCTTGGAAAGGAAATGTCTTCATTGATTTTTATTTCATGAATTGGAGCCTCTATAAAAATGGCAAAGACGTGTTTTACAGTGTCAGTTTGTGGAATGGAGGGGAGGACTGTTAAAACTCATCCATTTTCCAAAAGTTTAAACCACTCTAATGAATTAATCCATAGATAATGGATTGAATTCAGTGCAATTACCCTAGTAAGTAAGGCTTGTTAAAAAGAGATAAGGCAACACACTAAAGAAAACAGCAATTTCAGCTATTAACTGGATTTCATCTGGGCTCTGATAATTCAGTATATGAGTTCCCTTTGAAAAGAGAGAATGTAAGGTCCTATTATCAATGTAGCTACCAGATACTGGAGTTCACCTGTTGATATTAAAGTGCAGAAAAAGACGATAAGATGATAATTCTGACAACCACTCTCCCAATAACCTCGAGATATCTAGGATGTATATTTGATACACCCAGTAAATCTTTATAAATACAAGGTTTTGATTCCTTAAGACAGGAAGCTCATTTTTGTTTTGACTCTACTTATTTTTGTTTTTGAAATGGAGTCTCACTCTGTTGCTCAGGCTGGAGTGCAGTGGTACAATCTCGGCTCACTGCAACCTCCACCTCCCAGGTTCAAGTGATTCTTCTGCCTCAGTCTCCCAAGTAGCTGAGACTATAGGTGCCCACCGCCATGCCAAGCTAATTTTTGTATTTTACTAGAGATGGGGTTTCATCATGTTGGCCAGGCTGGTCTCGAACTCCTGGCCTCCAGTGAGCCACCTGCTTCAGCCTTCCAAAGTGTTGGGATTACAGGCGTGAGCAACCAAGCCCGGCCCGACTCTACTTCTTATTCATTTAAATTATCCTAGTTAAATACAGAGAGATCCACATTATTTTGAATAAACTGCTAAAAGGAAAACCTCAATGGGTATTACATAAAGTAAGGATGATCACAGCTATATTTTGTGTTTGTAAAGCACTTTACAGTAGAACAGCAGTGTCTTTCCAGATTGTGCTTCACATATCAAATCTCTGTGTCCAGGCATCAGAAGGAGTTTAACACCAAGTCCTAGTCTTTAGAAGGTTGCTGTCACCAACTTGGAACCTGAGTTCTAAGAGCTCATCGGCATTTATCTTCCAGCTCTTACTCCTGGCACTGTATTCAGGTCTTCAGCCCTCTTTTGTCGTCGTCGTTTTTTCCTTCCGAAAGCTGGTCAGTGATGTCTCCATCTTGCGTGTTCCTGTTATATGGATCATTCCAAAGACATCGTGGTCATATTTTCCCTGCCCTATTCAAAAATCTCCGGTTGTTTCAGTTCCTTGTAAGTGTGACCCAAGGGCGACAGCTTAACATTGAAGGTCCTCTGTTGTCTAGTTTTCCTCACATTTTCAACATTGGATTCCATTCTCTTCCCTCATGGTATTATGCTTTGCATGTTGACTCCTCCTTCTTCATGATCAGGGATTTCTCTTACTGTGATAGTGTTCTACCTCCTAAAACTATATTATAGGCCCCTGTCAGTACCTCTTCCTTTCTCTCCTGGCATAGCCTCTGATCCCCTCCACCTCTGAGTTCCTATGGCAGTGGGAATCAGGATGACACAGTACAAGGTGGTATAGAGAATGTGGCTCTTAGGATGAGCTGGCCTGATCCAAATCCTGCCTGTAATACTTGACAATTGTATACTTTTGTACAAATAACCTCTCTGTCCTCAGTTTCATTTGTGAGCAGAAGGTAATACCTGCCTTTTAAGAATACCATGCAGTTGAGGATAAAGAAAGACTGTAGCACAGTGTTACTATTGCTAATATTCTGCCGTTGACCATTCATTCTTACTTTCTTTATTACTCATTGACTTTTTAGCTGTGTATTGCTTGCATTGTTTTCCAAATACGTTGGCAACCACCTAAAAGAAGCTTGTCCCTTTGGCCACAGTCGAATCTGGAATAGAGCTTTACATAAATTAATGATAATTATCATAATTTATTAAGCTCTTACTGTAAGTCAAGTACTCAGCTATATTAACCCCCAAACAATCTTTGAAGCAAATTCTGTTATCATCACCATTTTCCATATTAGAAAAGTTAGACTTAGAAATCCAAGGTTTCATAGCATATGTGTGGTAGAGTAAGATGTTGAACCAGGTCACAAGGTTTAGTGTTAACATTTTGACTTCTAGAAGAAAAAGAGAGAGAGACCTAGGTTCAAATCTTGGTTTACCACTTTCTAGATCTGTGACATTAGGTGAATTTCTTAATGTTTACATGCCTCAGTTTTCTTATCTGTAAAATGAGTCTATTAATAGTGCTTACTTCCTGGGGTTTTTCTGAAGATTAAATGAGATAATCCATGATAAAGTACCTGGCATGTTTGAAAGGCTCTGTAAATGCTATTCATTAATATTTATTTATTATATCTATGAAAATTGTACACTTAAATCTTAAGCACAATGCCATGTTGGTACATATTTTCCAATTGATTATTTTATATCACTGTCCCTCTGCACCAAAATAGTTGAAATAATTCATAGAAAATCCAGGACTGAGCAGGTATATGAATTGACTTCACAGTAGAACATAAAGCAAGATAGTGTTTTCAAACTCGGAACACTTTCAAGGCTTACTGATGGAGTGATAATAACATTCCAAACTCACCTTGTAGTGTCCAGTAAATACATATGTTTGGTTTTCTAAGTGTTATAGAGAGAGTCAACTACATTAAAGCAATACACCTCCCTGGGATTTGGAGATATTATTGCACTTCTTGTGCCTTATGACACCACCCAGAGTGTGTTATAATCACCCAGAAAGGCACTGCTTGTTGTATCTTGTTGTGTGATTCAGTATCTAGTAGAAAGAAGGAGAAGGAGGAGGAGGAGGGGAGAGAGTTGGAGGAGGAGGAGAAAGAGGAAGAGGGGAAATGGGACAATGCTGTGGAAAATCCAAGTACAGCAGTCCTCCCTTACCCTCAGGAAATACGTTTCAAGACTTCCAGTGGGTGTGGGAAATGGACAGTACCAAGCCCTATATGTACAATGCACATATTTCTTTTTTCTTCTTCATAATTTTATGGATAGAAGATTTATTCTTACATTACATCTTAGCAGCCTCAGCATCCTTTCTTTTTGTTTCATTATTAAGTAGAGAACTTATAATTTTTTACTTAGAAGAAACACTTTATGGCTTCTTTTGGCATATCCGAATTACCAGCATCGCAACTCTTATTCTTTGGGGCCATTATTAGGTAGAATAGGGTTACCTGAACACAAGCACTGTGATACCCTACAGTGGATCTGGTAACTGAGATGGCTACTATGTAACAGATGGGTGGAGAGTATCAGCAGCTTGGATATGCTGGACGAAGAGATGACCCACCTCCACAGTGGGATGAGGCAGGACAGTATGGGATTTTATCACAGTATTCATAATGTTACACAATTTAAAACTTATAAATTGCTTATTTTTGGAATTTTTCATTTAGTATTTTCAGACCACAACTGAGCACAGGTAACTGACACTGCACAAAGTGAAATTGCCACAAATAATGGGGGAGTTATATACACTCCTTTGAGTGATTTTGAGGGTCTGGGCAATATATGGTGATTTTTATGACTGTTGATCTCAAAAAAGTCTCCAGTGGAACTCCCACATTTCTCAAAGCATTTATTCTTTAAAATGCAATAACCATTTATAACATATTTAAGGCCAAACTGGAACAGTAATCTAGGAATAAAACATCTAAGAGTGTCACTACTCAGAAGGGAAATTAACACAGCAGAGATACATGGAGCTATATCTGTGCATAGCTTTTCTCTCCTGGGAAACCCCAGAGTGGGAAATTGTCACCTGAGGCAAAACTATACAGAAGATTGATTTATTTTCAGTCCACCTAGGAAAGTGCTCCCCAGTGTCCTCATGTACCCAACAGGGTTTTGGACCACTGGCAGCGATCGTTCCTCTATGTAGGATATGTGGTTGTTATATATATCCATTCACTCATTCGGCAGTTATACGTTGAGTGTCTACCGTGTACTATATGCTTGTGCCTTTGGGCCTGCCACAGTTGAATCTGGAATCGAGCTCGTGACAGTTTAAGATTTAAGATAGATGAGATCCCTGCCCGCTTGTTGCTTGCATTACAGTTGAGAAAGAAAGTCAGTAAGCTTGGCAATAAGTAAACACAATTACTTTAGCTAGTGATTTGAGCTGTAATAAAAAGATAATGAAATAATACAATGAAGAGAGGCAGGCAAATGGGGCTATTTCATGGAAGATGGTCTGGGTACAGCACACTCACTGAGAGTGTGACATTCGAGACGAGGCTTGAACTTGGTGCCAGCCATATAAACACCTGGAGTGTTCTAGGCAGAGAAAATAGCTACAACGAAGGTCTTAGGATAGAACCTGTTGGGTGTATCCAGAGATAGAAGTTGGATGTGGCTGAAGTGTAGGGAGTAAGGAGCAGTGAGTAGAGTAGATGGTGCAGGCAGGGGCCAGCTTATGTAAGTCGTGCAGGCCTTAGCATGGAATGTGAGCGAACTCATAACTGCTCCTCCAATGAGGAGTTCTTAAAAGCACAGAAATGAGCTGGCTTTCACTGAGCATGTACCATATTCCTACTACTGTTCCACACAAGACTCATCTCACCTCATCTAAGCATGCTCTCCCTAGACCTCAAGCCCTTGGGCTTTGCCTATTCTATTTATTTTGCAAATGTTGCTTTAAACTTCACTTCCTTAGAAAAGCCCTCCCTGATCCCCCCCACTCCCTACCCTCAGGCCAGGCTAGGATACCTGCCACACACTGTCATAAATACTTTGCCCTTTTTAGTCATAGCCCAGATTGTGGATTATGATTCTGTCTTTGATTATTTATTTGCCCCTCTCTCTTGATTGTGAGCACTGTGAGGCCAGGAATTGGGTCAGTTTTGGTCACTGTTGCTCTCTCAGTCCCTGCCATGATGCCTGGCACGTAGAACATAGTCAGCAAATACTGCACTTGGTGATCCTGGAGGTATGTTCACTGCCCCAAGGAAGTGAATGTCAGTGGGTCTGATTCTGCCATTGCACATCTGCAGCGATCCTGTGAGGGTTTTAAACAGTCCCTGTAGATGTTGCTTTTTACCCAGCCTGTCAGCGACCCAGTGGGGCCCACTGGAGAGGGCTCTAAAGGCTTCCTGTTGAGTTGCGCTTGACACGGAAAGTCTGCCCAATAAGCATTACAAGTTCCCTGGGCCATGACAGTGTCTATGGAGCAAAGCATCTTGCATCCAAATATATCAGGTTACTCCTTAAGAAAAAGGAAGTTCTAAGAGAAAATCGTTCTGCAGGCTTTGGGGATAAATTGGCCTATTACAAAATATGTGAATATATATAAATGTAATAAAATGCCAAAGTGACACCGGAAAAATCAATAAATCTACTCAGCACTACATATTAAATCAGCCCTTTAATAGGCATTTCTAAGGCAGCCATTGCCGCCATATTTAAATCTACCCAGTTGAGAGAAATAGGTCAATTGTGAATCCCATAGTGATTAAGCTTTTTACCCTTTAATTTCAAAGCAATTCGTTTATTTTGTTGCTTTACTTTGGACTTCGTTTGGACCACATCAGTATAGGTGACTGGTATACACACTAGGCAAATTCGCACACACACACCATGTACACGCATAGAATACGTGTGTGTGTGTGAGGTAGTTTTAGTACCCAGCACAATATCTGGCACAAAGTAGGCACCATATAGCTATTTTTATTCAATATATCTTAAAAAAAAATACTCCATGAAAGGAAATGCCCTGCTCTTGATCACACTTACAAAAAAAAACAAAAAAACAAAAGTAAGTTTAGATGATTTGGCAAACATATTTTATTGCTTTAAAGTGAGATTTCTCTGTCGTGATTTCATATTTTCTGAAGTAAAATGAACAGAGCTGCTATATTATGAGTAAGGAGTAGCAGAGGGAGACATTGAAAACACTTGCAAGACTTCTAGATTTTGTCCTAAACATCAGTGAAAGAGCAAACCTATGAGAAAGTTTAATTTAGGATATTTTGAGTTTGAAGTATTGGTGATATACCTATATGGAGATGTCTGGGAGGCAGTGGCTTAAGTTAGAAGATAGAGTTAAATATTTGAGATGCAGGAGTGGGTGGTAAATACAGCCACAGCAAAACTAACAATGCAGAACCTGAAGAGGTTCACTAAGTAATTTGGAGGCATATGAATTTATCAGACATGGCCCCTCTGTTCAAGGAGTTTACATTCCTTTCAGGTTGACAAGATATACTTGTCAACGCTTGCAAGTTCAAAGGTTTGAGAAGAATAAATGATTAAAGTTAGAATAGTTGCCACAAGCTTCCAGAAAAATAAATAAATAAATAAATAAGACTTGAATTAGCCCTTGAAAACGGAGTGGAATTTGGAGAGGAAAATTTTTTAGAAGACATTCAGGGATAATTGGAGCAAATCAGTCAAAATATTCTTGAAAACACATGGCAAATGCTGGATTTAATCCAAGCTAATTTTACTTCATAATATCAGGTAGAGTTTCATCTGAAGCTCTCCAAGTGTTAGCTTAAGGGATCTTTCTCAAGCAGAATTGAATTGGCGGAAGCAATCAACCTAGCAGGTTAGTTGTACCCCTCTTTTCCCTTCCTCCCTTTCTCCCTCTTTTCTTTCTCTTTTCTTTTTTCCTTCCATTTTACAATAATATTGACTAATCACCTTATGTGACCCAGGCACTAAACCCTCCTATATAGGTGCAATTCTACAAAAGAAATTAATCAATAGAAAACTGTGCCTGGAAATATATCTTAAAGAATGTAGCAGATTACTTTGCAGTCCCTATGTGAAGGGCAGCATTTTTTATTACCAACAGCCATTTTGCTTTGGTTCATTGGTTCAAACCCAAGAGAGAAATTTCCTTCTGTTATCAGGAATGGTTGGGCGTTTCCTGAGCAACTGGTTTGTTTCTGTATTACGAATACCATGGGTGTTGTAACTGTGTCTGCTTCCTCTTTAAATTAGATGTGGAAAACTTGGGCTTGGGAACAAATCTGTGGCTCAGATGTACTGAATCATAAACTGCAGGGTTAGGACAAGGGATTCAAAAAATCTCAACAAGTGATGCTCATGATTCAATGAACTTAAAAACCACGGCTTTTGTTTCCGTTTTTAAGACACAGTTTTGTAATGACTGTTTGGCCAGTCTGCATTCCAATACAGCCCCAGGAAGCATGTACAGTTTACGATCACAAGCAAGGAATTCTTCTGATATTTGGCATAGAATTTGCAAGTAACTTCAATTTTAAAATTCCATAAAGTTAGAGAAGAGTTCTAGAAAGTTAGGAATTCTCTATTTGTAGTTTTAGAGTGTACTTAAAAGAATTGCAGTTATTTACGTTAGTATTTCTTATTATATCAAGCACAAAGAAGGGGCTCCATAAATATCTGAAGAATTTAACTGTTTTTTTTTTTTTTGAGAGAGAGAGATTCAGAAAAGTTAAATGACTCAATCAAGGTCATTCAACTACTTAGATGCAGAAACCACTGCTGGTGCTAGGACTCACATTTTTGATTCATAGTCCAATGTTCTCTCTGCAGTACCAGCTCCATAAAGAAAATTGATGGCTCTGTAAATAAAGTTTTGTTTTTTTTTTTTTAAACCACGTACTTAAGTTTAAGCAATCCCACCTGAATCCCCTTAGTTCCCTAGCTTACTCATCCAGGGTGAAAGTGTTAAACAAACCTTCAGTCTACCCAGAGCAGTCCTTCATTTATCCTCAAAAACCTTTTACGTACTTTTTTTGTGACTACAATAAGAGGAAAGGTTTTAGAAGACATTCAGGGATAATTTCATGAAAATAAGTATTCATGAACATAACTCAAAATGTAAGCATTGATTTTAGTTGATGGGTCCATAGTTAAGTTTTTGGTAGATCAGAATGTTATGAGATCCTAGCATGTTGAAGTCTCAACTGGGTACCCCTACAGGTTTAAATGTTGACTTTGCCATTATCTAGAGCAGTGGTTCTCAAATGTGGTGCAAGAAGGAGCTATTGAACTTTTCGTTTATCACATCCTTGTAAAATGTTGTGTACTTTTAATAGCATATGCAATAATAGTATGTGTATATAATCTGTACACAGAGATGTAATTTATAAACAAGTATACACATGTGGATTCGTGCCTTTAAAAATGGATATGAATACATATAAGTTTCAGACCACTGATAGAGTTCTGAAAACTAATTTTTCTATTGTATCTACCTAAGACTACTGAGAGTAGCAAACCACATAGTTATTTTCTTCTCTCCCTGTCTCTCTCCTGCCCTCCTTTCTTTTCTCTCGTTTTCTTTCTTTTCTTTTTTTCTTCCTGAGAACGTTTTCCAGGGGTGGATCTGAATTTTCAATAAACTAAACTCAGAAAGGTACCACTTACAAAATTAAACCAATCACCAGTTATAATAGTGAGTAAGCATTTCAGCCATTAGCCAAACTCAACAGCTGCATTGCCACTTTGTCTCAAAATATTCTCTGAAATATCACCCTAATTTCCCTAAATACAAAGAATCTGGCTATGATCAATACAGTCGTTTTTTAAGATCACACACTTAACTTTATATACTTGGCCAGAAACACATAAGGAGGAAGTTTTTGTTGTTGTTGTTTTGTTTTTGTTTGTTCATTGACCAGTTATTTTAATATGTTTCTAGCCTATTTTTTAAAAAAGTCAAAAAGCCTATTTAATTATTTTTAAAATGTTTAGTTCACCCTCTCACAAGAGGATTTTCACATATTTAAAAGCATTTTTTCTATAAAGAAATAATAAATCTTTTAGCTGATTATGGAACATTCTAAGTATATAATAATTAGATTTAAGAGGATTCTTTTGGAGATGCAATTTAAAAATTCTAAATGCATGATACACACTTCTCTGAAAAGCATAATAATCACCTATACAATTAGCTAAATGATTCTCTTGAGTTCAAGAATATAAATTGGTGAGTGGCTATCTGCATTAATCAGATAATTTCCATGTTTTACTTCGGGATGTAGACTTTTAAAAATATTGCTTTGTGAGTTTTATTTTAAATAATAACTCATTGAAATGGAAGTGGAAAAGTAGATTTAATCCATGCTTAATATTTGTCTGATTTTTGAAGGATTTAGCACTGTTCCTCAGAGAACCATGGAGGAAAGGTAAAAGAGCCCATCTAGAAGCTTCTTGGATTAGTTTGCTCATTCATTTCATCCATTCATTTACTTAACATTTATTGAATGCTTATTTTGCACCACAGTCATGTATGTGAGCTATAGACTCATGCATAACAGTTGTGATTGCTGACTTATAGGGTATCAACTTCAAATGACAGACTGACATTTGATAAGAATACCAATGATATCCTATTACATTTATTAATCATTACTTATAATTTGTTTTATAATAATTTTATTGCACATACCAGTAAAATAACCACAACTTCTAGAGCTATGTTTGAGGTCCTATGCTAGTCCCTTTAGATTTTCTCTCATGCTTTTAAATACCCTGCAAGTTGGCATTGTGTCACAGTGTAGGAGCTAAGAAACGGGCTGGACTCAGAACCCAGAAAATGTGGCTCGGTTCTCTTGAAATCTGAGTTATCTGAGTGACCCAGAACAAATTATTTGATCTCTCATTGCCTCTGTTGCTCATGCACAATACGGGGGAAACAAAATCATCTATGATTTAAATAGGGCTACTGTAAATATTAAATGAATTGATAATATGCAAAGAACTTAGAACAGCACTTGACACTAAGAACGATGTGTTTGCTATCACTATGATTTTTGCTGTTGCTATTTGTATTTTAATTGACAAGAAATAATATACTAGTATTAAAAAGAGGGTTATTTACATATTAACTTTGCTTGGGATGAAGTAAAGCAAGCCTTTTTATAGAAAAAAATGTGATTTGGTCCTTGAAGGTTGGGTAGGATTTCAATTCAAGTAAGAAAAGGCATTCCAGGGAGGAGGAATGAAATGAGTATAGGCACTGATATGTGATAATGCAAAGTAAGTATTAAAAAAAAAAAAGAATTTAGACCATTTGATCCAGCAATCCCATTATTGGTATATACCCAAAGGATTATAAATCATTCTGCTATAAAGACACATGCACACGTATGTTCATTGCAGCACTATTTACAATAGCAAAGACTTGGAACCAGCCCAAATGCCCATCAATATAGACTGGATAAAGAAAATGTGGCACATATACACCATGGAATACTATGCAGCCATAAAAAGAATGAGTTCATATCCTTTGCAGGGACATGGATGAAGCTGGAAACCATCAGCAAACTAACACAGGAACAGAAAACCAAACACCGCATGTTCTCCCTCATAAGTAGGAGCTGAACAATGAGAACACGTGGACACAGAGAGGGGAACATCACACACTGGTGCCTATTGGGGGTGGGGGGAAAGGGGAGGGAAAGCAATAGAACAAGTAGCTAATGCATGTGGAGCTTAAAATCTAGATGACGGGTTAATAGGTGCAGCAAACCACCATAGCACATGTATACCTATGTAACAAACCTGCATTTTCAGCATATGTATCCCAGAACTTAGAGTAAAAAAAAAAAAAAAAAAAAAATAGAATTTGGCAGTCTGGCATGTAGGATATATAGCAATAAGGATACAAAGGCCAGATTATAAAGTACTATGGTTTGGGCTATAAAGACAGAGCAGGGCAGGTGTCTGTGTGTGTGTGTGTGTGTGTGTAGACATGCATACACAAGTGAACATGCATCCATTCACACTGGAAAATTCATTGACCATGATAACAGTTTGACTCTCAAGTTATTATTTTCTTTATTTAATTGTCCTCATATAATCTTAGCACTTGTCAAAAGCTGATCTGAAAAGGAGCTTTAGGAACAAAGGACATCGCCTAGGCACAAATAATCACTTCATTTATGTTAATAGCACCCCAAGTCAGGAGAGCAGCTATCAGTTAAATAGACTAAAAATTAGACTGAGATCAAAATTACTGGCCCAAGCACAGTATTAATTTTCTGATTGATGGTAAGAGAAAACTATTGGGCTGAGCTTTAGCTGTATTTCAGGGAACCTGTACATTTCTTCTAATTTATAAAGTATAATAAATGAATTACCAAGAAGGATTAGTTGTCAACTAGAAGACAGAGTGTGAAGGATGAAGCATTCCTGTATTCCCCTGATGTCAGTTGATCTATTAAATTAACAAGCATATAGATAGATTATTTAAAGATCAATTTAGCCAAGAATTGCTTTCAAATGAATACATCAGGCATCAAGCCTTTTTTTCTGAGATCGTTTTGTAATTGGAATACATATTACACACAACTTCTCATCACAGGACTCAAGCAGTTTCAATCAGGAGGCTTTGCTCTTTCTGCAAAGTGTGTGAAAATCAAAAATGAGCAGATCCACTTCATTATGTATAATGAGGAGATCTGTAGTTACTCTAAGTAATCGCTGAAAAGAATTGCTAGAAAAATACTCCTTGCTAACATCACTGGCACTGGCCTAACACTTGTCTCTCAGAAAATCTTTTCAGCATGAAAGTTTTGGAATTAAGTTCCTAATAAACTTAGAAAGTCCAACAGCTGTGAGTAATTATGATACAAGCATATCAATCCATGTGCAAACAGATTTATTCGGTAAGCTCCAATCCTCTTGCTAACCCTTCACTGCAATAATTAAGCACACTCTAATGAGTTTGTTAGTAATTTCCATATGATTTTCCTCCTAATTATTATTTGAGTTGCCCATGTTTATAATACTTAGTAATATCCTTAAAGTATCAATGGTGAAGACACAATTTTGACTGGTGTATTAATTTGTATTTTATTATTCATATGCTAAATAAACTAGGAGAAAACATTCATTTAAAGGTCAAAATTTTTGGAATAGGATTTTATGTG
The DNA here is from genome assembly GCF_024542745.1 of Macaca thibetana thibetana. Taxonomy (NCBI): domain Eukaryota; kingdom Metazoa; phylum Chordata; class Mammalia; order Primates; family Cercopithecidae; genus Macaca; species Macaca thibetana. Next base: position 14,112,194 of record NC_065583.1, on the reverse strand, counting down.
TGTGTATGCTCATTTCTTATACACTTACTCAATACCCATGAAGCAAATGAGTCATCTTAGCCTAAATCAGGTCATGCCTTTCCCTGCTTAAAGAACTCTGAGTTCTTATCATGGCTTTCAAATGCCATTCTGACTTTGTCTCTTACCACTTGCTACATAATTGGCTTCAGAATACTGACCTCTTCCTACTTCACAAAAACGCCAAGCTGGTTTATACTATAGGGTCTTTGAACTTAGGACAGTCATGCCTGTTATACCTTTTCCCATCATTTTATGTAGATGGTTCCCTTTTATCATCCAAAAGGGGTCCACTCAGATATCACTTCATCAGGGAAAACTTTGACTTTTAGCAGCAATAGAGCTTTAGCCAGCCATTATCATCTCACCCAATCTTATTGTTTTTTAAAAAAACCCATCACTCTTTTAAATGAGCTAGTTGGTTTATTCACTCCTCTTTCGTACACCTAGAATCTAAGCTTCATGATATCTAAGGACAGCATGTGCTAGATCTCCTTCATTTCTTTTTCTTTACCATGGACCAGGCACTGTTTTCCTTAGACAGTGCCTGGTCCATGGTAAATTCTTAATGAATATTTTTACAGTGAATGATTTGCTGAATGGATAGCTGGAGCAGGAAGGAATATCAGCTATCTGATCTACCCCTCAGTTTATATATGAGTAAACTGAGGTATATTTGCATCTATGATTTGTCACCAAAATGACACAGCCTGATAGTGCAGTTCTAGGAAATTATGTCCCAAGCTTTCTGACTCCAATGCACTCGTCATCCTACTGCCTGCCTTCACTTTTTTTCATCTGTCTGGTTGTAGTTGTTGAAGTATATATTTACACACGATATGTACTCGGGCACCATTTAAAGATTTTGAGAATCAAAACTATACCAACTTCAATTCTTCCCAGCTGTATGGACAAGTCTCTGAACCTCCCTGGGCTTTGGTTATCTCATTTCTAATATGGATAGTAGTCATGTACTAGCTGTGCCCCATCAGGCAAGTGATCGTGAGAACCAAATAACAAAACAAATTGCAGATTTGCTTGGTATTACCGGGCGTGGTGGCTCACACCTGTAATCCCAGCACTTTGGGAGGCCGAGGCGGGTGTATCACCTGAGGTCAGGAGTTCAAGACCAGCCTGGTCAACATGGCAAAACCCTGCCTCTAACTAAAAATACAAAATTAGCCAGGTGTGGTGGCACATGCTTGTAATCCCAGCTACTCAGGAGGCTGAGGCGGGAGAATTGCTTCAACCCATGACGTGGAGGTTGCCGTGAGCCGAGATCATATCACTGCACTTCAGCCTGGGCAACGAGAGAGAAACTCCGTCTCAAAAACAAAAAAATTATTTGGTAAACTGGAAAAATATACCTTGCAATGATAATAATTAAGACCCAGATACCACTTAGTAACACGGTATAAAGCAGAAATTAATTCTTGTTGTTAATTCTTGTTACATACACCTTTAAATGATTCTGACACTGAAATTCCATAGATATCACGTAAGGCATTGTTACCTATAGAGAAATAGAAACAAAAATAGAAATAGAAGTATATATATAATATACTTATTATATATGTACTGTATATATAGTATATATTATATATATAACTATATATAGTATATATATAATAACTATATATAGTATATATATAATAAGTATATTATATATATACTTCTATTTATATAATATACTTATTATATATACTTAGAAGTATATATATAATATACAAAAATAGAAATAGAAGTATATATATTATATATATATAATAAATATGTATATATATTTCTCTCTCTTAAGCTTAATGGTTCTCAAAGAGTGGTCCTCAAATCAGCATATCACCACCACCTGAAAACTTGTCAGAAATGCAAAAACCCTGGCCGACCTCAGACCTACTGAAGTGGAAACGCTAGGAGTCAGCTAAACAATCCGTGTTTTATCAAGGCCTCCAGGGAATTCTGATGCCCACTCAAGTTTGAGAACCTTTGCCTTATATTATTGAATAAGGCAAACAAAATAACTTTTGTAATTAATGAAGCCTTACTGTATCCATGCATATGTTTATAGAACTTCATTGCAAAACCTAAAAGTTAATACTGCCTCAAAATCTAAAAAATTAAAATTGCATCAATATGTGTCGCCTACTTATTTTCATGACAGAAGGCTCGCAGAACCAAATAAACCATGGGGAGTAGTCATCCATAATGAGATGGGAGACCAATAATTTATCACCTATATATCATGGCTGATTGCAGAAGGAGGTCATTATAATTACAAAGACACTCCTTCTAATTAGGCAGTTCAGTGAGGAAGTAAGGAACTTATCAAGATGGTTCAGGAAAAACAACAGCAAAAACCACATTTGGTTTTTGTGAAAAGATGGTCACTGGTGTTTTCTCCCAGAATTCTTGTTGCATTTCTCAAACAATCCTTCTGGAATTGACAAGGGAACAGAATGTACGGCTGTAATGTCTTACTAAATCTTACAAAGACAGTAAAAGTTACTGAGCATCAAAATCAATTTTAATCATGAAACAAATAGGTGTTTTTTTTTTTTTTTTTTTTTTTTTTTTTGAGACGGAGTCTCGCGCTGTGTCACCCAGGCTGGAGTGCAGTGGCGCGATCTCGGCTCACTGCAAGCTCCGCCTCCCAGGTTCACGCCATTCTCCTGCCTCAGCCTCCGAGTAGCTGGGACTACAGGCGCCCGCCACCACGCCCGGCTAGTTTTTTGTATTTTTAGTAGAGACGGGGTTTCACCATGTTAGCCAGGATGGTCTCGATCTCCTGACCTCGTGATCCACCCGCCTCGGCCTCCCAAAGTGCTGGGATTACAGGCTTGAGCCACCGTGCCCGGCCACAAATAGGTGTTAGAGTCAAATCTGTCCACTTCACTTAGAACTCACTGAACCTGGGCTAGTTAGTTAACTTTCTCTGAGCTTCAGCTTCCTCGTCAGTAAAATGGGAATTATAAAACCTGCTTCAGAAACTTGTTGCAAAGACTAAATAAAAATGCATTTAAAGGACTCACTAACATACCACCATGCCTGGCACAAAAATAATATTCATGGCAGGGCACGGTGGCTTATGCCTGTAATCCTAGCACTTTGGGAGGCCGAGGTGGGCGAATCATGAGGTCAGGAGTTCGAGACCAGCCTGACCAGCATGGTGAAACCCCTTCTCTACTAAAAATACAAAAATTAGATAGGAATGGTGGTGTGCGCCTGTAATCCCAGCTACTCTGGAGGCTGAGGCGGTAGAATCACTTGAACCCAGGAGGCGGAGGTTGTAGTGAGCCGAGATTGTGCCATTGCACTCCAGCCTGGCAACAGAGTGAGACTGTGTCTCAAAAAATATATATATGTGTGTGTGTGTGTGTGTGTGTGTGTGTGTGTGTACACACACACTCACTTACTGGTAGCTTCCCATTTTCATTCACCTTTAAGTAAAAAGCAGCAAATAGTTCTCTTTAAGGCTTTTTCTCTTTGCTCACTCTCCATTTTCTGAAATATCAGGTATTCAGGGAATGAGAAGGAGACAATGAATGTGAGAAGAGAGACATGATCTCAACATATAGCAACTTAAGTGTCAGCATAGATGGTATTTACAAAATGAGCCCTTTTCTGCTGAGATGACAGAATACAGTTGACAGACAGACTTAAGTCGCTATTCCAAAGATACATGTGACACGCAAGTGGACTCCTTTTCACTCCTGCTCCTCATCTTCCTACACACAAACATGTACATATGTTTTTTATACACACACGCTCATGCGCACTAAACTGAATCTATTGTGAGCCGTTATTACCTATATGATGTGAAGCCATTGTTTCTTACCATTCTTGTGAAGTATAACACAAGTATCATAGCCGAGCTTAAAATCAAAAGATTTAAGAGAGAAAGAATAAGTGTAGTAGAACTGTAAAAGGATTGGACATACAGAAATCTTCAGTGGAGGAAATGCAATGCTTGGCTTAACTCAGTGAACTCAGAGAAGAAATTAAGGACTAATCTTGATATCATTTGTATGTGCACACTAAGTTTCTGCATAGATACCCAGCTCCTCTTAGCATGTTTGTATGGATGTAGTATGTGAGAAAGGGGAACGGTGCAGGGATCATGTCTTCTTTGGAGGAGGGTGTTGGAAATTGCCCCTACACATAAATTACAGGACACAGCAATGCCACAGTGCTCAGCGGATGTTCCCACCCCTCACTGCAAAGGGGATGTGACTTTGTAATGACACCACAGCAGAAAGCTTCTCTCAAACCTTCTCTCAAAGCCTGCCCTGGAATTATTGTTAAATCATCTATGTATTAATTACAGCTCCTAGGTTTTCTTTTTAACAGTTTTATAGGGGTATATTTTATATATCATAAACTTGTCCATCTGAGGGTACAATTCAATGATTTTTGGTAACTTTACTGAAATGCCATAACCACAAATCAGTTTTAGAACATTTTTGTCCCCCCAGTAAGATCCTTCATGCCCATTTATAGTTAATCTTCATTCCCACACCCAGCCCTAGGCAATGACTAATCTGTTTCCTGTCTCTATAAATTTGCCGTTTCTGGATATTTCCTACCAGTGGAATCATACAATATGCAGTCGCTTGTGTCTAGATTCTTTCACTTGGCATAATCTTTTTTGTGGCTTAAACATGATGTAGCCTGCGTCAGTGGTTCATTTTTTTTTTTCCACTGCTGAATAATATTCCAACTGCTTCTGTTAAAAATAAAAAGGGTATAAATAAATGAATATTTATTTATATCTCTATAAAAACTGAAGGGTAACACATTTCCAGTGAAGAGTAAGATCCAGATTCAGAGTCAAGTTTTGTTCTCTGGATCACACATGAAGACTTGCCTGATTATACTTTCGTTCTCATTTATTTGTTCATCTTGTGAAGAAAACATCATGTCAGTGTTGGTTTCCCTACATCACTTAAAAATAATAATTTCACAATAGGTTATTCAAACCCTAAATGGTGGAAATATAGAAGCAATTTCTGGCCAACTGTGGTTAAAAAACAAAGTTCTAGGCATTCGTTTAGAGGGTGCTATGATGCAAATACGTGTTAACTAATGCGATTGAGTTAAACATTATCATAGTATTAAGATGAGTCACAGGAATCTGAAAATAAGTAGAAGATTCATTACTTTTAATATTTGGAAGTAAATTCAGTATCTCATAGTTTTGCTGATTTCATTTTTTTCATATTCTAATATCGTATCAGAAGGATTACTGCAATATTTACATATTGTCTTTGCTGCATGCAATATAGTTACCCTCTCAAATTATCCACCTGGATCCATTTAATTTCGTAATGGGCTTCTTTGGAAGTTGAGTTGTGGAATGTCATAAATGTTCAGGGAAAGAATGCCACTGTGGACTCAGAAATTACATTTAAAAAGCTTCCAGTACACATGCTAAATAAAAATGAGTCCTATAAAGTTCATTAACTAAACAAATTAAACAAGCTTGGTAAAAGGTGTTTCACATGAAATTCCTGAAGCAGCATAAATGTACTTTGCAACCTGAGGCCCTTGTTATTCTCACACACCATGTTCCTTTTTCTCTTTTCCCAATTTCTCCTCTAAGTGAAGCAAATGTTTCTTTCTTTCCCTGGGATGGGAGAAGTTCTTCCAAAGAGAGTGTGGATTTTAAGACTGAAGCAATTCCAGAGTGTTGAAAAGGGGTCAGTAGGTAGATTTTGTAATGACAAAACAATAATAGTAAGGGTGATGACATGCACTCAGTAAATGGTAGCTACTATTTTGAATCAGGCACTCTGCTACAGACATTAGGAGGCTGAAATAATAGAAACGCCTCATGATGTAGCTTCTACCATTGTTCCCATATGGCAGATGAACAAACGGAGGCTCAAAGAGGTCAACTAACCAAAATCACAAAACTGAGGGTCAGAGCCAGGACTTAATTCTAGCTCTGTGTAATCTTACAGCCCATGTTCTTAACAATCATACTAAACTGTCTTTCAAAATGACAGGCACAAGACCTGTCCCTTTCACTCCTGCTGGTACTCAATGACATACAGTCATGCATCTTTCAACACCAAGAATATGTTCTGAGAAATGCATCATTCGGCGATTTCATCATTCTGGGAATATGCGAGTGCTCTTACATGCATCCAGGTGGTATAGCCTACTACACACCGAGGCTGTATGGGATAGCCTAGGCTACCTACCTGTACAGCATGTTATTGTACTGAATACTGGAGGCAATTGAAACACAATGGGAAATATTTGTGTATCTGAACACAGAAAAGGTACAGTAAAAATATAGTATTATAATTTCATGGGATTACTGTCATACATGGGGTCTGAAGTTGACTGAAGCATTATTATGTGGTGCATGACTATACACTAACAAGTCAAGTGACCTCTTAGGACTTAGTCTATTAATCTAAAGGATGAGAAGCACATTCTACATCAGGTGTCTTTTCTTAAGCACAATCAAATTTTCATTTTCCCAATCTCTCATAATGACTCATGACTGGGTGAAGGAGGAATCAGTGCAAATTGCTTGTTGGGATGGAAACAGGTGCTAGAAGTGAGGAAAAAGCAACGTTCAAACGCAAAGGAAGGGTGGAGGAGGAAAGGTGTGGAGTTGCCACAGGGACTCATAGCAAGCAACAATAAAATCCAGCTTGGAAATCAACCAGAAAATCCCCCTGCATCTCAGAGGCTTCTTTCATGTTCTTTACAGGAAACACTTATGTGTTCCTTTCCCTTTGTCAGGGACATATAATTTAGAAAGCAGAGAATTTTTTCTTCCTGTTTATTTTTCCTTTTTTTTTCAGTAAACATGAAGGATTAAAGGGAAATACACAACAGCACTTTTAAAGGATGCTTTTTCATAAGTCTTTCAGTGGATGTTATCCAGTAAATAAGAGTTTCACAGTATGTTATCAATGTTAGTTTGGAGAAGGGAAGGTCAAAAAGTTAAACCTTGATATCTTTATCTTTTCACAAAGGTTATTTCTGAAGGAGCTATATGTAAAAGAAAAAACAAAAGGCAAATATATATACACACACATATATATGGATATATGATACATATATTACAACATAGTTCTTCCACTCCTAATTATATGCCTAATGCTGGACTTGAGTGTCTATTACTTTTTTTTTTTTTTTTTTTTTTTTTTTTTTTGAGACGGAGTCTCGCTCTGTCGCCCAGGCTGGAGTGCAGTGGCCAGATCTCAGCTCACTGCAAGCTCCGCCTCCCGGGTTCCCGCCATTCTCCTGCCTCAGCCTCCCGAGTAGCTGGGACCACAGGCGCCGCCACCTCGCCCGGCTAATTTTTTGTGTTTTTAGTAGAGACGGGGTTTCCCCGTGTAGGCCAGGATGGTCTCGATCTCCTGACCTTGTGATCCGCCCGTCTCGGCCTCCCAAAGTGCTGGGATTACAGGCTTGAGCCACCGCGCCCGGCCGTCTATTACTTTTTACACAGCACTTGTGCTATTATTTTTCATATAATAAAATGAGAAGAAATATGGAATTCTCTCCGGGTCCCCAGATTGCTGTCAGAGCCAGCTTGGTTTACTTTATATTACCAGCCTAGCTCCAGTACACACCTGAATTTGTGTCTCTTGCTCCAACACAACATATATATATACACACACACACACACACACACATATGTGCATATATATTTTTTCGTGTGTGTGTATATATATATATATGTTGTTTTCTTATATATATGAAAAACAACAAAAATCCTTTCCTGCATCACTCCAGGTAATGGTTTCACTTTGTAACTATTCTTTTCTGCAAAAGGTTTGTGTTATTATCCTTGGGTATTATTTTCTGATGGTTTCAGTGAAATGGGTCATTATTGAAGCACTGGCTTATTTATAAAAGATGTTATTAAACACTGTGGAAATACGGTTTTTCCATTCAAATACCAAAAGGAAGGAGAAATATAAAAATATAAGAGGTAGTTCTGAGGAAACCAAGCTGAACCTCAGAATATGAAACAATTGGTACTAAAAGGTGTTGTTGGGACTAATTTTTTCTTGGTGGCAATCCTGCTTCACTTCGGTTGGACAAATGCTATGGGGCAAGATACACAAATTCAGCTAGGCAGGTAATATCAATGCATGAACCAGACTGGCTGTGATAGCAACCTGGGGACATAGAGAGAATTCCATATGTCCCCTCATCTTATCATATGAAAAATAACAGCACAAGTACAGTAGTACAGTTTAAAAAGTAAGAGACATTCAAGCCCAGCGTTAGACATATAAGTGGCTGTGGAAGGACTACGGCAAGCCATATGGCTCATGAAAAGGACGCAGCTATAATTCAACTCAAGCCAATTGCTCATTCCATCTTTTCTGAAAGTTTGGGTCAAATTCTAAAGCAGGATAACAGTTGTTCACTGTTGAAAGGAGAGAAAGCAGCAATTGAAAGGCCCTTAAATACATGGATAGGATTTGGAGATGTGGGACAATTTCTCTACTTTGTTTATTTCTTGTAGGTAATTTGGAACTTTCATGGGTTTCAGGAGTTGAGGCGTGATGATACCAAAGATGGGACTTAAATGACTCTGATAATGCTATGTAAGGTGGTTTGGAATAAGGAAACCAGTCCTAAGACATTACAGTAGACTGCAGAAGAGACATAAATATAGGAGTTAGCACAATAGCATTGGAAACGACCAGACAGAGGAGAGGCTGGTGGAGTTGATGGATCCACAGTGGGGTTAAAGATCCAAGAAAATAGCCCATTGAGACTGTTGAGACAGATGACTCTACTGACAAAGCAGGACCATAAGAAAAGGAGGATGGCCGGGCGCGGTGGCTCACGCCTGTAAATCCCAGAACTTTGGAAGGCTGAGGCAGGTGGATCACCTGAGGTCGGGAGTTCGAGAGAAGCCTGACCAACATGGTGAAATAGTGTCTCTACTAAAAATACAAAAATTAGCCGAGGATGGTGGCGTGTGCCTGTAGTCCCAGCTACTCAGGAGGCTGAGGCAGGAGAATCACTTGAACCTGGGAGAAGGAGGTTGCAGTGAGCCGAGATCACACCATTGCACTCCAGCCCTGGCGACAGAGAGAGACTCCGTCTCAAAAAAAAAAAAAAAAAAAAAAAAAAAAAAGGAGGATGTTGCGAAGGGAAGGTGCTGAGTTCATTCAGCATTTACTGAATTATTTCACAAGGACAAACATTCTCAAGGAACAGGGAAATTAATAATGCACGACTGCCCTGGAGGTGCCCCATGGTCTGACCCCCATCTGTAGGAGGTGCTTGTAGGTTCAGTTTTAGATAGTCTGAGCTCAAGACACTGGCAGAGCCCTTCCCAGTTTAGAAACTTCAGCCTTGTCTTGACTTTCCCTCTCACTTATCTCCTTTGTTCAATCTTTTGGCACAGTTTCACTCCAAGTCCCCCTGAAGTTATGTTTCAAAGAGTGCCTGGGGCACAAGCTCTGTAAAAGCTTTGGGTACAGATTTTCTCTGTCCAAAAAGCAGTCCTCAGGACTTGCTAGGATCAGCATCCCTATGTGCCCACACCTTTGTGGAAAGACACAGAAACCAAGCAGTGGTATAGATGAAAACATGGCGAGCTGAACTAATCAAGTGCATTTTTGAATGTCATATTAAAATGCCTTAGTAAGAGCATCATGGGAAATGACCCATTCTGCACAGAGACTGACCAGCTTTGTCAGGCTTATGCCCAGCACCTGGCTTAGACAAAGGCTTAGACAAATACACATGGGTATTTATCATTATGCAAAGCCAATGTGTAATGCCTTTTCTTTTTATACTACAAAAGTATACACACAAAAAACGTATTTTTAAAAATATAATAATTAGGAATTCTACTATTCGTTGATATGCAAAATAAGGGAATTACCTTTGCTCACTATATGTCAGGCACTGCTCAGTTTTTCTTTACCACAGTGACCCTGTTTGGGGATCTGTTCCAGTGATGGGGACAACAGGACTGAATATTAGAAACCTGGATCATCCTAGAAAATCTGGACCATATGGTCATGGACCTGTACCTTCCTCATTTTCTCTTAACAGGGCCTGGAAACACCAGCAAGTTATTTGGAAGTCTGTTTGATGTCGGTCTCCAGTGAGAAGCGATGCGACTGTTCTCTTGCTGCAGTCGGAGGGATGTCTGTCTGAGAAAGAGGGCGGAGGGTGGAAGGGGTGCAGGCGGACCCCTCACCACAGGCTTTGATCTCCCTTGACTCCTCCTGGGATATCTCACCTTTTGATGTTGGGAATCAGTTAATTACTAGTCAAAATTGGTTTGAGGGACTAGGAAACAGTTTGAAGGCTCTGTTCTCAAAATGCCTGTACTTTGATCTGAGGAACTTTCAGGCAACTTTCTGAAGCATCTCAGGCAAATGAGAAGGGCTCAGTCTGTGGCCCCTCCCTAGCGGCAGCCCAGATTTTGATCCTCTTGTTCTACCATGGTACCATCCTGATACAGCAGACTTCTTTTCTCTTCAGAGCCCTGTGGTTTCATTGGTAGTAAAATGACGACTTTTAGGATGAGACTGTTAAACATCTGTCACGCCACAGAGAGTATGTAGCTTAATAATTCCCTCTTTAGGTCTTAATTTGAAACCACCACCTCTCTTTTCTGAGCAACACCGGATTAACGCTACCATGAACTTTTTCTGAGCAACACCTGAATAGTGCTACCATCTCTTACAACACAACCTTGATGTGTAAGGCACTATATTAAATTATTGGGTTAGAAGTCAAATCTCCTGCCTTGCCTTTGCTGGTGCAAGTTAATATCCCCCAACTTGACCTAAAAGGCTGCTAAATGCTTCAGGGGTTTAATGGGCAGGTGGTGCTGGAGAACTCAGCGCTCTTTTCTCTTCCAAACAAGGCAACACACCTGGCACCTTGCCTAGTAATGGAATTCTCATAATGAACACGTTCCCCTAGTCTAAGGCTCTTGCACTGTGACCAAACCACAGGGCTGACAAAGAGATAATTTTCAGTGCTCAGAAAAAGAAAAAAAAAACACACACACACGAAAATCTTTTGAGACTGTCTTTTCTTCTCATGTCATGGCCCATTATGGCATTTTCATTTTAATTGCACATGAAACCCATTTATAGCGGTGGTGTAATGGGACTGTCCCTTGGAAAACACAGACAGGAGTGATATGGATGTGTTTTTGAGGAGTCCATTAGTTACTCAGACTGTCATCATTGTGTGCCTTGAGGGTGCTAACAATGTATTAAGTATCTAAGCAAATGTAATATATTTGATCCTCTTACATGTGAATCCCTTGTCCTCCTCCTATAAGTAGTAGATTCATATCAAAGTCTCTGGCAACAGAGTACTGCTCAGTATTTCAAAGATAAAATATGCATTCTTATGCATGTACGTTTTCTAGTTTTTCAAATGGAAATTGAGCTATATAGATAAAGCATGCATACATTGAGACTCCGGAATTACCTATTGAAAAGAATGATTGATAAGGTGGTTATTGTGGTCATTTCACTATTCCCACCTCCACTTTGGAAGATAGACAGCCTATACATCTAAGAGTTTTAGAACTTCCTGACCTTCTGTAAGTAAAAATGTCAGTTCCCAAGGCCAGAGAAATAAAGCCACAGGGTCTTTTTCCATAAAATAAGCTGCATTCCCTGGGTCTCAATATCTGTAGTCTTCTGTAGGAAGCAGGTTTCTCAACTGAAAGAATTTCCACTTTGCTTTGACTTTCCCTGCTGTGGTCCCTTCCTCATTTAGCATACTTGTTCTCTATGCATAATTGGGAATTAATTTTCTAATTAGGTTCTTCACATTTATGAAGTTGTTTGATGGGGTGTCGGTTCTTATAACATGGCCTAAAGGCTAAAGGAGAGGTAATAATTCTTTTTTTCTGGCTTTGCCCCTAATTCAGCTAAGGTTCTTAGGAAATATATTTAACTTTTATGAGATCTCCATAATACATCTTTAATGCTGATCTACCTTTGAAAGGTTGTTAGAAGAGTGCTAACTAAGGCTTTAAGACTCATTATGATACAGTTGATTTTATTTGTAATCGTTGCTCAAATAAAATGAAGCCATTTCTTTGGCAACACGAAGGGTATTTAGACAACTACAAGTAACAACAACTGCAGAAAATAAAACCAGATGATACTGGGAGGCAAAATAACATTGAACTAATACTTGAGAATCAGAGGTGACCCTGAAGATTAAAAGGTGAATATTTTTAATGTGAATATACAAGTAGAACTCAATCTGGTATGAGCTGTATGAGTCCGTCACCTGGGTATTCTGTGACTTGTTACAGAGAACTTGAGTCTATGGTTCAACACCCTCTGATCTGTGAAGGCAAGCCAGTATAAACCAATGCATGTAAACAGTCTGTTTCTTGATTTCAGTACAAAAGTTGAAAGATAAAGCTAACCATTAGACTTCGAAGTAAAAACTAAATTCTGGAGCCACAACTTCTACATATGTCTCGGATCATGTTACTTATTACTACAGGTACAAAAGAGCACGCATGTGAGGCGAACAGGAACCAATATTGCACATTGACAAAAGGACATCCTCATTTTATGGGAAATCATGTCATCCTACTTGAAGTGTGGCTGAAGAAAAACAATTAGATGAATACTCCTCAGCAGCCTCCAGATAAGAACTACCTTGCACACTAATTTCTATTGTGCGTCAATATCCTCATTTGAGTTGGCCATTCGTGTATATGTCAGGGCTAGGCAAAAACTGTAAGAACAAAGTGTAAGGCTGAATATATGATGATTAAAGGTAAATGATACTCAACCTCAGAAAAAATATTTGTCTGACTCTTGACTTACTCTTTAAGTTACTTTCTAGGTCTGCACAATGGAAATTCATGTGCAAGGTATTTCTTATTTGGAGGCTGCTGAGGAGTAGCCATCTCATTTTTTTTTTTTCTTGAGCCACACTTCAAGTAGGATGACATGATTTCCTATAAAATGAGGATGTTCTTTTGTCAATGTGCAATATTGGTGCCGATTCTCCTCACATGCATGCTATTACCTTTCATAATAAGTAACGTGATCTGAGACATATGTGGAAGTTGTGACTCCAGAATTTAGTTTTTACTTCCAAGTCTAATGGTTAACTTAAGATCCTGTTAAGTACCAGCATGGAAAGAGGCTACACGGTAGAATGGGAATATCACTCTGCCCTGTGGTACTCAGGAGCCCTGGTCTGTGTGTCCAGATCTAACTCTAAGTGCTTTTGTGACCTTGGACAAATTATCCAATCTCTTTGGTCCAATATAGGTCAAAGGGGTTCTTTCTGTCCTGAACACACATAGCTTCCAAGTTGTTATCTATCATATGCATTACCCCAAGAAATCCTGGTCCCTCCAACTTCTTGAACAAGATATACTGAGCCCACCAGAAAAGTGTATAGCACAGTTGTTAAGAGCACAGAATGTCGATGGCATATTTGGTTTTCATCATTGCCACTTCTCTCCGACTACTTAATTGTCTTAGCCTTAATTTCTACAGCTGTGACATGGACTAATGATCTTATTTCACTAACCTTTTTCTCTTTCCTTTGCTGTCTTATCCTCTTCCTTTCAGTTCTTAATGGTAGGGTTTTCTTTTGTTGTAAAGATCTAGACAGAAGACCTTGATAAACTAGACTATGCCAAGAGCGAGGAGTCATGGATTATGCATTCATCTTTGGGACTGGAAATTACTTGACCTTAAATGTACTTTCTCTATAGCATCCAAAGTCATCTTTTAAAAATGTAAATCAAATCACATTATGCCTTTGTTTAAAAACTATCAATAGTTTCTCACTATACTATATTTAGCATAAAATCCAATCTCATTACCACATTTAACAATAATTTTGGACTTACTCCTTGCTTTTTCTTCTTCTTTATTATTTTTATCCTCTTCTATAATTTCAGTCTCCTCCTCCTCCTCTTCTGCCTTCAGGAGGAGAAATCTGTAACTCCAAATGTGTGCTCAGTCCCTTCTTGCATTTGCAACAGTGAGGGGAACACATCCCCCTTGAATTCCTGGTCAGCATGTCCAAGCTGGAATTCATCTTAGACTTCCCCCAAACCACCAAGCAACTATAGCTTCTGACTCCTGTTAGTAGTATTCGTATTATTCCAGGTAACCAGCCTCACAGTCTCATTCCATTTGACTCCTCTCCATGTCTCTCTTTCCTTAATTTCTATCCTTTCTATGTATGCCTTTATTTGTACTTCCCTTTGCATTTCTACTGCCACGGTTGTCACTCACATCAGATCCTTTGGACCTGAAATAGTGAAATAATATTCCAACGAGTCATCTAACTTCTCCCTCTTTCTCTTTCATTACAGGTTAAAAAGCTACAAGATTAATTTTCTGGAGTACAACTCCGGTAATTTGATGTCTGGGCTCCCAACATTAGCTATGTGATAAAGTCTCAACTCTTCGGCTTGACTTTCAGAGTCAAATGCAATCTGACCCTGATTACTTTTCTAGGCTAGCTTACGGCTTTTCATATATTATTCTATTGATTCATCTCTTTATTTTTGCAACAAAAAAATGATTGAGGACCAACAGTGCACAACATCCTAGTGATACACTGAACAATACAAACATGAAACTTTGCATAATGGAAGAGAGGCCAAACACACACACACAGACAGACACACACACACTCACACACAAGTATTAAGTGGAATAATGGAAGCAAAGAATGTGATGGAAAATAGAGTAACAGGGAAGTAATTTTATATATTTATTTATTTTTCTTTTTCTTAGAGATGGGGTCTTCTCTGTTTCACAGGCTGGAGTGCAGGTTTGAAATCATAGTTCACTGCAGCCTTGAACTCCCAGGTTTAAGACATTCCTCTCACCTTGGCTTCCAAAGCAGCTGGGATTACAGGCACAGCTACCGTGCCTGACTATCTCTGTATATTTAAGTAACTCTTAAAACATTCTTGCACTTGACCTTAGTTGGATAGCTTACTAATTCTAAATACTACCTCGTATTTCCCACTTTTTTTCTTTTGCTTATATTTCTTCTTTTCAGAATGTGCTGGTTTTTAATATTCAATATCTGGTCCATATGTAAAGGCATACTTATTGAACCTTTATTTTTGCCTCCCCAGTGTCTACTTTCCCTGGCTCCATCTCTTCCAAGCCTTCAGCCAAAGTAGTTTGAGTGAGGATTGAGCCCTTTTCCACAGGTGGGTCATGTGAAGTCATGTGACCTAGGGCTAAACCAATCAATACACTACATTTCTCTGGTTGTAGGGATTGGTTCTGGGATGGCATGTGACAAGCTAGGCAAACCACTAATCTGAGGGCTTTGGAAGAAACCACTAGGAAGAAGTCTTTATTCCTGTTGAACTTGCAGCTGAAAGATTGGAAGGTCTGGGGTTGCCACATCCACTTTGTCTGCTGGAGAATGGAGCCAATCTAAAAGGAGATAGAGAAAAAGAAATAAATTATTGACACCATCTCTCCTCCAAATCAAGTCACACTGTGCCTCTGGAATTTTTAGTTACCTAAGTCAATAATTTTTTTTCTTACATCAGTCTGAGTCATGTTTTCTAAGAGAGAAAACAAATACAGCCATCCAATTTCAAATAGTAGTAGTACTTTTACTAACTTTTTTTTTTTTTTACTACCTTTATGGGTACTGCCAGTTCAATGCAGTTTTTCTCTACCATTTTGTGTCTCTCAGTTATGCCATATATGCTGTTCAACCTTACTTTAGAGTTCTTGGTAAACTTGCCTCCTACCAGATTTGAATGGATAAAAATTTCTCTTTAAAGCTCTTCATTGGCCCAGTAAATAGGGCCTAAACAAAAGTGAGACAAGTGAGGTGCATAGGGGTCCACAATGAAGAAGCACTCACTTCCAGGTACCAAGTCTGCGCTTAGCAGTCTGGAGAGTGAGTGCCTCCTTATCGTTTGCTCCCTGGGCACCTCACTTGGTTTATCTATTTCTGATCCTGCTAGTGGAGTAACTACTCAATACGTGTTGGGCGAACTTGAAAGAATTTCACATTTTGCGTGGGGATGGAGATTATCCAGAATTGTATTATCTTTACCATTATACTCATCTGACATATCTCATTCACTTTTTTTTTTTTTTTAACATTTACTTCGTTTTGAAGTCATCTAGCATTATGCAGTGATTGCAGGGAGGGTTTGCTGATGGTATGACTCTAGAAACCTCTAAATCCCATTTCCCAGCAAGAAGACAAACTAATAGCTCTGCTAAGCAATGCATAACATGAAATATGGGGTAGTGAATTTCATTTTCACTCATTTACTTATATTTTCTTAGCTCAGTGTCTGTTGTGGAGCCTGAATTATACAACTCATTATCTAGGTCAATCTAGTGAGCTATCCTGTCAGCACAGATGTGCTACTTTTGCAGTAGAATTCTCAGTGGTAAAGTTGCTTCCAAGCTGGCACCTATTATTAATAAAAGTGTTAAATAAATAAATTATAGAAACAATCGAAGCAATGAAGCCTACACGATAAGTGCAATAGGTTATAAACATTATGTCTTCATTATATAAGCAATTTTGTTAGTTATTTAAGATTACAGATGATCGATAGCCACATCGTATTTGTGATAGAGTTGGTTCACTGGTTGTAAGCAACAGAAACTGACTTCAAATAGAGAAAAGGTTTTACAAATAAATATCAGAATCAAATCAATGAACAGATTCAAAAGAAAAACACTAGAACAGACTGGAAGCAAGACAGCTCCAGTGAAGTAGGTAGCAGGAATATATGTTGAAGTAATCTCTTCAAGGCATAAATAAAATGAATCTACACCAACAATTTTTCCTTATATGATTCCACTAAATTTTTGTCATTGCATTATTCTAGTCAAGACCAAATCCTAAGACAGTGGGTTCATTCCTGGTTATGATGATATGGCCACCTCTTGACCAAGGAAAAGCAGGCCACCTTGATTGAAAGTCCTACCAACACTATACACAAACAGCAGATGTCCATTACTTTGGTTCAGTTAGGATCTGAAAGCCTTCAACTGTGCTATTTACACATATTCTGGGCCAATTGCCAACTTGTGTTGAACATGAACAGAATCATTTTATCATGACGCTTTGCTGTATCAGTCACATCACATTTGCTCAAATTTGGGAAGCATGAAGCTTCCAAAATATTCATAGATGTGTAGGTGAATTTGGTAGGAAATAATATTTGCTGTATGTTAACTCGACTATTTGGCTAATCAAAGCCCATGGTGTCATCTATCAGCAAACAAATTGGACTGATCTTACTGTGAGTTTTGTTGAAATGTTTTTGCCAGTAGATGTGGAGAATGTCTAAAACACAAGTTTTAAACACAAAATAATATTCTAAACTAGCTCTTTTCCCCTGCCAGGGCCACCTTTTGGATATGTGACCTATGCAGTTGTCTGTGCTCAGAAGGACCCCCCACTTAGTTTAACACCCTTCTGTCCTCTCTGGACTCTCTTGAAGCTGTTAATTTTTTAACAAAAGACCTGCAGTTTCATATTGCACTGCGCCTTGTATATTATACAGCTAATCCTGAAAGACAGAGAAACAGGGGAAGCCAGAATTGCTTGCTAGTGGGAATACTCAGGCCACAAAGTGCTGCAACTTTGAATCTCTTTAAATAAATGCCATCTTTTAACACTCTAACAAGGTACAAAAATCCCAGAATTTGCACACTCCATATTCAATGCTCTTTCTTCATTGGAAGGGCAGCAAAGGTAAGGGATGGGCCATAATGGTAGAGAAGAACCATAGAAGAACCAGTGGATGCCAATGACTTATCATGTCTCCTGAGCACATGTGAATGTTACATAAATACTCATTGAATCTTTAAAAAGATAAAAGCATAAGCACACCTGGCCTGTTTGCAGGTCCCTGAGGACCTGCAAATAATAATCGTGGCATGTTTGAGGACCAGAAAGAAGGCCAGTATGCCTGGGACACAGTGAGCAAAGGCATGGTGGAAGAAGAAAAGAATGAAGTTTATGAGGGACCCAGGTATCATATCAAGTAAGGGCTACTAGGCCAGGATAGGGAAGTAAATATCATGGGAAGATTATTTACTTGTTATAACATCATAGTATTTTGGTACATTAATTTAAGTCTGAAGCATGAAACCTTTTTTAAATTTTATCTTATTTTCATTTTTATTACATTCTTATTAAATATATAGGGTTTTTAAAACAAGTTATATGAAGGAAAACACATTTTATATTTTCTCTGTTACAGATTCCAAATTAAAGAAATCTCAGTTAACTGGGTTACATTATATATCAACAGCCCTTTTCTTTAATATCAAAAGGCTTTTTTTGCCTTTTTAAAACTTTGTTTTTAATGAACACATAATATTATACGTATTTATAGGGTACATAGTGATATTTTGACACATGTAATGTATAGTGATCAAATCAGAGCAATTCACGTATCTATCATGTCAAACATTTATCATTTTTTTTTTGCATTGGAAATATTCAAAATCTTCCTTCTAGCTATTTGAAGCTATATACTATATTTTTGTTAACTGTAGTCCTCCTGCCAGTGGTATAAAACACTAGAACATATTTCTTCCTATATAGCTGTTATTTTGCATCCTTTAACAAATTCTCCCTATCCACTTCTTCCCCTACGTTTCCCAGCCTCTGGTATTCTCTGTTCTACTTTTCATCTATGAGATCACTTTTTTGTTTGCTTTTGTTTTTTACCTTTCACATGAGTGAGAACATGGAATGCAATGCTTAACTTTCTGTTCCTGCCTTATTTCACTCAACATAATGCCCTTCAGTTCCACCCATGTTGCCGTGAATGACAGGATTTCATTCTTTTTTGAGGCTGAATACTACTCTATTGTGTATATGCACCACATTTTCTTTATCCATTCATCTGTTGGTGGACACCTATGTTGATTCACCTATCCTGGCTATTGCAAACAGTGCTGCAATAAGCATGGGGGGTTCAAATGTCTCTTCCATATACTAGTTTCCTTTCCTTTGGATAAATGCCCAGTAGTAGGATTGCTGGATCGTATGGTAGTTTTAATTGTAGTTTTTTCAGTAATCTCCATACTGTCCTTCACAGTGGCTACTGAAGCATAAAGCTTAATAGAATATCATTTAGAGCAGAGGTGGGCCAACATTTTCTGTAAAGAATAGTAAATAGTTTAGCCTTTGCTAACTGTACAGGCTCTTATAACTTCTTACAACTACTCAACTCTCTCACTGGGCGGAGTAAACATAGACTATACTTTGGGTGAAGGTAGACATAGATAATCTTAAATAGAGGTTGCTGGGTTTCAACAGATCTTAGAAAAATAGATAGTAGGCCAAATGTGGCCCATCAGCCACAGTTTGCCAATCCCTGATCTAGCAGAGCATGGAGCCACATGCATCTATATTACCGAGAATGCACATTAAAAATGCAGATGTTTTACGTCCTCTTCCAGATGCACTGAACCTAACCTTCTGGGTTTGAAGTCTGAAAGTCTGTGCTTAATAAGTTGCTGAAGAAAGTATTATTGCATCTTGTCTTAGTCTGTTAGTGCTGCTATAACAGAATACCTGAGACTGAGTTATTTATAAAGAACAGAAATTTATTTCTCACGCTTCTGGAGGCTGGGATGTTCAATATCAGAGCAACAGCATTTGAGGTCTGATGAGGACCTTCTTGCTGTGACCTCACATGGCAGATGGTAGAAAGGCCAAATGCTGTGTGGAGCCTTTGTTTGTTTGTTTGTTTGTTTGTTTGTTTTGAGACCTAGTTTCACTCTCCTCACCCAGGCTGGAGTGCAGTGGTGCGTTCTCAGGTCACTGCAACCTCTGCCTCCTGGGTTTAAGTGATTCTCCTGCCTCAGCCTCCCAAGTAGCTGGGATTACAGGTATATGCCACCATGCCCAGCTAATTTTGTATTTTTAGTAGAGATGGGTTTTCATAATGTTGGTCAGGCTGGTTTCAAACTCATGACCTCAGGTGATCTGCCCGCCCTGGCCTCCCAAAGTAGTGAAGCCTCTTTTATCAAGGTCTTAATCCCATTCACAGCAGCTCTGTCCTTATGACTTAATCACCTCCTAAAGGCCCCCACCTCTTAATGCTATCACAGTGGAGAATAAGTTTCGACACATGACTTTTGGAGGATATTCACACCATAGCAATGCCAAAATTGAGAAAGTTGAGAACCACTGGTCTAGAAGCCAGTCCATTCACCTAGGTCCCTTTCTAAGGTGTTAAAAATTGTAACTGAATAACCTAGGATAGCCCATGGGGTAATTTCTCAGGGTAGAAGGACTAATGTTTGGATGACCTGTATTCAAATTCAGAATGGATTGTTCCAGGAGACTGTAAGAAAGATCATGTAGCAAGAATAGTAGCAAGGAGAGAAAGCTCTGCTAGATAAGGCTGCGCAGATCAACCCTCCCTTTGAGTTCCCTGGTTTTAATTATTGATGCTAAATATACATTTCCCTTAATTGTTTTGTGAAAATAAGTTAAATAAAGAATAAAGCCATTCCATACATGCACAGGCAAACATTACACTCTTTTCACATAAACACTGGGATGATTCCTCAGAGTGTTCCTATTCAAATTTTGTTGCAAAATAACACCCACAGAATGTATTTCCAACCACAAAATACTGTGACAGTAAGCAGCCAGCACAAGAGAGCCTGTTATGGTTTATAGATTGCAATGATTATATTGCGGGAGCAGTTGATGCATTTGTTGGTGTTCATTCTATTTCACATTTGCATTTAAATTCCTGTGGAACAAAGATAAGATAAAGAGGAAAACAAATGATGCTTATTTGTTGTTGTATTGAACTCCTATTATAAGTATTGCTTTAAAGGAGAGTGAAGCTTTGCAAGGAAGCCTTCCACATGTCCTTTACAAAACATGAAATACACTTTCAATCGTCAACTAGAAATATGCAAGAAAACATATCCCTGGGGCTTTCATAAAATCATAAATCAATAAGGAATAACTGAAAATGTGGTTGAATACAAGAAGCAAATGAAATACTCAATACTTTCCTTTATACATTTATCCACATTTTATTGATACATAAGAAATGTAGAACTGCAATGAGTTTTGAAACACTATTCTTTTTATTTCAGGCATTCCTTTAAAGCAATGCTTGATATGTTTCCTCTTTCAACTAATCTGTGCATCCACAGCATGGTCCTTTGATGAATTTATGCAGATCAGTTCTACATCCAGGGTAATATTTTTTGCTCCTCTAAGCTATTTTGCTGGGATCACAGGGAAAAAAAATCTTTTTGTAGAGTTTGATTGTACCTCCTAGTTACTGACTGGGTATAAGGTTCCTCTACCCATACAAAAAGCACATCTGCCTCCCCATATGATGTGTTTGCCATAAATAATTTCAGAAGAAGAATGAGATAATGTTACTTCTTCCTCCCAAGTTACTAAGTTGCATAGGAGTGCCTAGAACTTATTTAAATCATTTTTGAAACATCACACTCATTTCTGTAAATACACTTGAAATAAGGTAAAAATTAACAATTAAATGACAACAGTTAATTATATGATGTATCTGAACTCATAGGCAAAACTTTCTCTGACTTTACCATGCTTTACAGTGCTTTTCTCAAAGGAAGCATTAGTCAGGTCCTTTTCTGGATGCTGGCAGTGACAGCCTGGAAGCATTCCTTAAAGGGAGGGCTGTAGAATACCCTTAATGAGAGACGTTGGGCCAGGCGTGGTGGCTCACGCCTGTAATCCCAGCACTTTGGGAGGCCAAGGCAGGCAGATCATGAGGTCAGGAGATTGCGACCCTCCTGGTTAACACGGTGAAACCCCATCTCTACTAAAAAATACACACACACACACACACACACACAAAAATAGCCAGGCTGTAGTCCCAGCTACTCAGGAGGATGAGGCAGGAGAATGACATGAACCCGGGAGGCGAAGCTTGCAGTGAGCCGAGATTGCACCACTGCACTCCAGCCTGGGCAACGGAGTGAGACTCCGTCTCAAGAAAAGAAAAAAAGAAAAAAGAGATGTTACACCAAAATTAAATGTGGTGAACAAATTAGAATAATTATGTCTAAAAACCTCTGCTTCCTTTTTCTCCCTTCTTGGATATTGATAATGTCTACTGACATATTAAAGGCTCTAAGACGTGAGAAAAAAAAAGTCTATAGCTTTATTTTTTCAAACTTTTGCTGACAGTAACTTACTATTTTTTAAAATCTAACACCTTGCGTTGGCACTTGTATTTCTGGAAATGCATGTTCCAAAGTTCTGACCTAAGTAGTAATTAGTATCTAGAGGAAAATACATTCTCCTGTCTTTATTGCATATTTTATATTCCTTAACATATTATATGTATCAGCCATATTTATTCATTCATTATTTATTCAGCAAGTATTTGAGGAACTTCTCTGTGCCAGTAACTTTTGGGTGCTGGGGACTCAGCTTTTTAAGAGCATATTTTTATTCTATTTTCAAAATATATGGAAAACTTAGTTGCTAATATAAATAACAAATTATATGAGAAATAAAAGTATCACAGTGCATAGACTCTTAGAATTTTAAGTCAAGCATTCAGAAGAAATGCAAAATGGTAGACATTTTTCCTTAGATGCCATTAGGGCACCTTGAGCTGAGCATGTACCTTATTTATTTATTGTTGTGACTGTCCCTGGAATACTAGCAATGATGCATTTAAATAGCTTATAGTTACGAGTTTTAGAATCAGAAGCAAATAAATTTGAAAGCATTAATTCCAGCCCCCTGCTTTAGCTGAATTTCTATTATCTAAACCAGCCCCTTCAAATGTTTTGAAAATCAGATCATATACAACATTTTATAAGCTTCCTATCTTAGGATGTGAATTTAGCATTCACATTCTAGCTCATTTTTCCAATTGTAAAGTGAGTGAGCGGGGTTTAAAAAATCTGTTTTTAGAAGAAGTAGAAAGCATTGAAAAGTTCACAGCAGTTTCAAGCCATAGATTTGAATATTAGCACCTGGAAAACAGTAATTCTAATTCTCATTCTTACGTAGCTGGTGCCACACGAGTGATGTCCCTGGAGCTGAAAGGGATTGCCAAGTTAATTTGGTCAAGTGGTTTTCACAAACTATACATCTTATTAATTATTCCTTTCATTGTCTGGTCTAAACCCAGTTCAAACTGACTTAAGTAAATAAGGACAACAGAAATAAGAATTAATAAATAAATACTAAAAAGTGATTTAGAAGATATTGTTTCACTTCACCTCCGAGTGCAGAGGTATAATTAGCTTCAGGCTTGCCTAGAGTCAATGGTGCAAACCATGTCACCGATAGCTTAGGCATGTTTGTCTCTCTCCCTCTGGTTTAGATGGATCTCAAACAGGCTGTCTACTCGCTGGTTCCCAGAAGCTGCAGGCTTGCATAATCCTTACAACTAGAAATCCAATAGAAAAAGCATTCACCTTCTTAGTTATCCTCAGGATTGACTCTCCTTGGGCTGCCCTGGTCTTACGCTCATGCTGTAACCAATCATTGTGGTCACGGGAATAGAACAGCCCGATCGGCCAGGTTTGGAAGTTTCTGTTTCTGGAGTAGGCGGAGACTGATGATAAAGGATAGAGAGTGAGGTGGTGTGCTTTTCCGCAAAGGAAATTAAAGTGCAACCACCCAAAGAAGTTGATGTTTGGCAGACAAAATCAACAGGTGCCCATTATATTTATTTTTTTGAGTGAGCATCAACATAGAACCATGAGGTACAAGGTAAACAAAAAGAGGAGTTTCTCGCTAGGTTGGATATGGGGAGTTGGGGTGGAGAGAGACTCACAGATCTGCTCATTCAGCCTCACCTCACAGCTTTTTAGAGGAACCGACCCCTTGTCCTCATTTGCCTGGCATGATCTTGGTTTATGTGTGTTGTTCATTTTAATTACTAATGACACCCCCTTTTACTCTCAAAAGTGGCCTGGTTTGCTTAATAGATTTTGTGGTTACTAGATCGTGGGGATTCTTTAAGCTTTATTAGTTATTCACCCCAAACATTTGTAAAACTCTTGATCTACACCAAGGCATCCACTTTGATAAATCATGCTTCTGTGTTTCATCTGAATAATATGAAAACTTGGAAGAGCTTAACCCATCATCTCCTCTCATTTCCTCTCATTTTACTTGTTTCCCATGAAAATGAAACTTATTATCATTTGATACAATTAATATTTGTTTTTATTTACCCACATTTAACAAATGTTTTGTTCACCATTGTTATTTGAATATCAGTCTTTTCCCTGGGATAATTTTTTTACCTTTCTGAACTGTTCCTTTGAGAGTTTGCTACTCAAAGTGTGGTCTATGGACCAACACCATCAGCATCACCTGAGAGCTTATCAGAAATGCAGAACCTGAGGCCCATTAAGTCAGAGTCCATACTTCAAAAAGATTCCCAGGTGATCAGTAGACACAGTCAAGTCTGAGAAGCCCGTTGTACAACAGTGGACTTACACAAGATGTTTTCTTTTCTATTCCATTTTGTCTCTGATTGTCTCCTATTTTAATCTCTGTGTCTCTGTCTTCAATATTATGGATAAATTATATCTTTCAATGCGGTCTGCTCATGGTCATCTCCTAGGTGGCTTAAAAACTAAGTACCAGGACATACATTTTTAGAGATAGACAGACAGAGAGAGTGGAGATGGGGGGAAGGAGAGAAAGAGAGAGAGAATGCCTGGGCTCCTCCTCAGACCATCTAAATTAGAATCTGGGTAAGGACCACTACACCAAGAGCTCTTTTAGTTAGGATTTATTGGTGACATACTCTCATTTTTGTGTTTGTCTAAAAAATACTTATGATTCATTATTGCATAATAGTTAGCCAGTTATACAATTCTAGGTTGCTATTTATTTTTCCTCAGTGTTTTAGAGATTGAAAAGAGTGTCTTCAATTTTTATTGCTATCTGTTGACAATAAACTCTTTTTCTCTGTAGGCAATCTGAGTTTTAAATTTCTGCTTGGTACTAAGATTCTCATTGTCTTCAATGTTACGCAGCTTTACTCCACTGTGACTAGATTTGTATTTCTTATTTCTTATTATATCTAGGATTTTTTGCGGTTTTTAAATCTGAGGATTTAGGTTTTTCAAAAAGTCCTAGCAACATTACTGTCCCATCTTCTATACATTCTTTGTTATCTAGAATATTAATTGAACTTACACAAGATGTTTTCATTTTTCTATTCCATTTTGTCTCTTATTCTTTCATATTTTAATCTCTGTGCATCTGTCTTCAGTATTATGGATAAATTATATCTTTCAATTCTAATCAGTTAGTGAACATATATACGTTGACTTTTTCTATTTCATGATTTTATTTTTTCACTTGAATTTCCATTTAGAATATATCATTTCTAGAAGTTCATTTTATAATCGGACTGGTTTTCCTTGAGAATGTCTTGCCCCTTGCTCATTTTGAAAATTATTTTAAAAATATTTAAATATAGTTATGTTATAGGCTGAATTTCATAATTTCACTATGTAATGATATTTTCTGTTGTTTCTGCTGAATACTACTCATGAACACCTGTTTCCTTGTTTGTTTTGCAATTTGAGCGGAGAGTGAAGTTATGTTATCTGGAATTGATCTGTGGCTATTTTGTGAGGCCTGAGTTGAGGGTGCATTCCATCCTTGTAGAGAAATTTATGTTGACCTCTCCCAGACTCTGTAAAGTACAATTGAGTCAAGACCACTTTGATTTCTTATCTTGGGGTTTCCTGAAATATGCTGGTTATGTAAATTTCAAAGTCTCTTTGCCTAAGGGTATGTATTTTTCAGAAGAGATGTTTTCTCCTTCTAGAATTCAGCATTAGATAAACAAAATCCCCTTACCTAGGTCTTTGTTGACTGTCAAAATTTTTTTTCAGTACAATCTTTCCCTGAGGGGAAATGCCCAGCTTTCAATTTTTCATTTTGTTAATGAGAAAAGTGAGGCTCAGAGTTCGACTTGCTGGGAGTCACACTCAGCTTCTCCAAAGCAGACATGAAAACAGGGCCCAGATCTTCTCATCGTCCAGTTGTTTTCTCCTCCAACAAAACAAGCTACAAAAATAGCATCACCTTCTTCTAATAAGAATGGCTTCACCTTTGCCTCCAGTTAGACAAGTAACAGCCAGATTCAGTGATTCCTCATGGCTAAGTTTGATGAATTATAGAAATAGGTTACTTAGATATATTTTAAGAATCATAAGAACATAAAAAAGTCGTATGAGCTAAGACTTATAGCCCCCACTATTCAGTATTTTGTCTTTTATAGTAGTACCAAGGGACATTGGTGTGACATGATGATAGTTGCCCTTCGTGATATTGTCCTCAAAGGGGGCATCCCTAACTGGGAAAGATCTATCATCCAAGAATTTCTCTAAAGCTTTCTTGAACTCTCATTATATTTTTGGTTTGTACAACCTTAAGGCACTGCTTTATAAGGAATTGATCTTATCCTAGTCAGGACATGGGCTAAATAACCCTAAAGTCCTTTTAAAATATGATTTCAAGTATCATAAATCTTGTTGGATAAGTAGACTCTGCAAGTGGAGGGAATATAGTAGAGTGATACCGAGCTCTGAAGTCAAACAGCCTATGTTCAGTACAGGCTTTATCCCTGTGTCCTAACTGTATGACCTTGGGCAGAATCTTTTACTCTTCTGAATCTCTTTTCTTCTCCTGGACAAGGGCAGTGATTGTAGGGTTATCATAAGGTTACTGGGAAAAATGAACACAACAATGCATATAAAATTACTTAGCACAAGGCTTGGCATACAGTAAACAAATGAAAGTATTCTCAATATTACCATTAATGATATTGT
The DNA here is from genome assembly GCF_024542745.1 of Macaca thibetana thibetana. NCBI lineage: Eukaryota > Metazoa > Chordata > Mammalia > Primates > Cercopithecidae > Macaca > Macaca thibetana. Next base: position 14,085,360 of record NC_065583.1, on the reverse strand, counting down.
CATTAGTGTCAGTAGATGGATATCTTCATCCTGGTCACAGACCTCACCAAAAAAGTGCCTGTGATCCCATTTCATATGTTTTAAAACATCTGGAGGTCAAGGGCAGAAGAGGATATAAGAGGGCAAAAAAATGAATTCTTATACTGTGAAAGAATTTTCAATTTTTTGGATTCCAGTATGTACTAAACAAATCACCAACTTTTCAGCAAACAATTGTTAAAATATCTTTGGATGTGCCATTGTGGGAGTGCTTAATATTGAAAAAGAGAGATATAAACTAACCAAGTAAATAAGGTCACTTGCGGTTCCATTCTGGATTTTACCGTTACATAAATTGACTCTGATATTTGGTTGCTGGGTTTCCTCAATTATTTTATTTTTGCCAAAAAACAAAACAAAAATAATGTGGCATGTAATAGCTGTAATGTTAATAAAATTGAATGTTTTTTTTCCCCTGAAAAGTGGCCTCTCCACTCTTTCTTAAATGTCCCAGTCTGCCCCGACATTTACTTTGCACTAGTAACAACACTCAATTTTCATTGACATTATCTTCTAAATACAATCAGATCAAAAATCGCCAACATCATTCCCATTCCTCTTCTGCAAGCAGATAATACAGGACAGGGTCTAGCTGATAACTTCCGCTTCAGTAACCTCTGATTCCACTACTTGAAATGCCTTGTGTGGTTTTCTACTGGACCAGAGGCAGAGGTATTTGTGTAAAACAGGCGATTCCCATCAGCAGAGATGCAAGATGTGGCATTTGCCTTTAATTGCACTTTCGTCTTGCTGGGTGCAGGGACTCTGTCAATGGGCAGGTCCCTGAGGGTGACTTGTACCGACTGGAGACTGTGCCAGCAGGGACCTTCCCAGGCACACACTTAACATTTTTCCCCAGGGACTTGTGCTTAAATCTGCAGGTTGAAAGGAACTGAAGTGAAACTTCTAAGAAATGGTAATGAGCATTTAGGATGTTCTAACTGAGTTCACATAAGTGTTGATGTGTTCTGTGACAGTTTCAACCCCAAACGAAATCCACGCATGTTTACTGGCAAAAGTAGGGAATAGTTTTCCAAAAACTTACCATATGAGTAACCTTCCCAGTTTACTTAAGCTCTCCAAGCCTCAGTTTCTTCATCTGCAGAATGGAAACAAACATTAATTATGGTATTGAATAAAAACATTACATTATTACATGTGCTAAGTTAAAAATTCAAAATTACTAATATTAAATATTAATATTTTTAGAATTATTTGAGATTTGGATGAGATCACTCAAGGACAGTGAGTGAGCCCGCCAAAGTCATACTGCATTCCTTAGAAATGTTCCTCCTACTTTATTTTTAAAGTATTATTTTAGAGGGCCTGGCATATTTACGTGTACTCTTCATATATTACTAGCTTTTCATAATAGTAATCCTAATGTAAGCCTATTCTAGTTTTCTTTTCACAGATGGTCTGAAATATTCATTCTTCTGTATCTGGAAAGCAAAGTGGCCTACTAAAAACATTATATAAATTCAGTCCAAATGCTATTTGCACTTGATATGCCCAATGTTTGAGGGGGAAAACATATTGAATTATCTGAATAATTCTTTAATTTGGGGGAGAATAAATTTCCTATGTTGGATTTTTTAACACATTTAATGTGTTATCCAGGTTTGCCTGAGACCGAAAGGGGTTTCTGGGATATGGCACTTCTCAGCAATATAATTTAGGACAATCCTAGGCAAACTCTATGAGTTACCTTATACATTATAGCTCCCTGTAAATACTGTAAGACACTCAAATATGATGAGCTTTTAAAAATACACAGGTCTTTTGTAAATGCAAAACATTCTTTGGTGGAGAAGGAGAGAGATACATCCTTACATCTGATTTCAGTTGCAAAAATAGCTCAATACTGAGCAAAAACTGCCTTAAAAATAAGGCCCTTGGGTCTAGAGGTGGATACTTTCTGGCTTGGTTGAGTAGTTCACAATGCTTTTGAGGACTACAGAATCTCTGTATTGGTGTTGGCCACATTTGCCCTTGAAGTCACATTAGGCTTCATCTTCAAGCACCTCTCACTGCCACAATGACATCCAAACCAGGAAAGGCAAGTCGGGGGAGGATCTACCCCCAGCATCTCTCTTTTTTCATCAGTGACTAAAATTATTCTAAGAATCACTCAAATTTCTCTCATGTTTATTAGACAAAGCCAGGTCATCAGTCCACCCATCAGTCAATCAACCAAGTGCATGGAATTATTAGATATTTAGACAAACCACAGGTCATCTTCTGGGCTAAGAGAGGGGCACAGCTTCTCTGAGCAACTGTTAATATGAACAAAAGTGAGATTTGGCCAGGAAAGAAGCGAGGAGGTTGGAGAAACAACTGCTGTCTACTGAGCAGACAAACAACAGGATCTGCCAGGGGCAGTGGAGAGGAGACCATTGTCTCACTAATATCCACTCTTGTTCTTTAGGCAGCCGTTTATCTCACTGATAAGAGGGCTTCTTGCTGTTGATTTCCCACGTGCCTGGGTATAATGGGAGTATGGCAGATGTGCCACCTCCTATTGAATGGCATGGGTCGTGAGGGCCAGGGAGTTCACATGAAACCTCTACATATCTCAGTTTCTCTGTCTGAGAACTTAAGATATGGCCAGCAGCCTCCTAAACTAGAAGAGGCATCTAATCAAGGAAAGCACAGTAAAGAACTCTTCATTTTGAAGTTTATTTCTTGCCTGCAAATCAAATAAGACACTGATCTTTCATCTCAGGAGAAAGTCTTTCATTGGCCCTTTGATGGTGCAATTCTCATAACAAAGTCCCCAACAAAGAAAATATAATCTGGTGTTCTCACCTTTGAAAATCTCCTGCACTCCCCAAGTTGCTTCCTCTAAGTGAGCTGAATGTGTATACTCTTCCCTCTTTCCTGGAGCTGCTTTATTTATTTAAGGATGAGAGTTCAAGGTCATTGAAGAAAATCTTTCTCGGCTCCACCAAGAGTCCCCTTATGAAAAAACAGAAATCTAGCTCTTGTGTAAATGATCAAATCCTTGTTTAACAGAGACTTACCTTGTGATATCAAGGTTTGTTGTCTGATTTATACTGCTTATGACTCCTGTGAGGGTGTTATGAGGTTTCGTGAACTAATGATTATGGAGTTTAATATTTTTTAGAAACGTTCCACAAATGTTAAATGCTATTACTTCTTGGGTCACTCCCTGTTTGCATTTAATATGACTTCCTGCATCATTCATATGCTGTAATGGAGAAGCAGATTCCTGGGACATTCCCTGTCTACTTAGGAATAAACAGATACCAGTGCAGTGTGAGGTTGCATTTTCATTTTTGCTTTTAGATGATTCCTAAAACCATTCTGAGAGACCCTGAATGAAAATGATGTGGAAATTTCTGATAGTAAAGCCTTAATATATGCGCAGTGGCTCAAAACTGTAATCCCAGAACTTTGGGAGGCCAAGGCGGGTGGATCGTTTGAGATCAGGAGTTCTAAACAAGCCTGGGCAACATAGTGAAACCTCATCTCTATAAAAATACAAAAATTAGCTGGGTGTGGTGGTGCACCCCTGTAGTCCCAGCTACTTGTAAGGCTGAGGCCGGAAAATCGCTTGAACCCAGGAGGCAGAGGTTGCAGTGAGCCGAGATCCCCCACTGAACTTCAGCCTGAGTGACGGGAGTGAAACCTTATCCCAAAAATAAATAAATAAATAAATAAATAAATAAATAAATAAAATAATCAGAAGTCAAAGAATAAATTAGCTGCAGAAGGTGTGCCATTTTAACTGAGCACACACTTGGCGTAACAATAAGCTGATTCTTTTATTTGGAATTTCCAAACCGAACTTTAAAAATAAAGTAGGAGGAGCATTTCTAAGGAATGCAGTATGACTTTGGTGGGCTCACGGTTCTCAGTGTTTACATGCATCCTTGAATGTGCTGCTTTATACATTTCTCTAGCAGTTTGTGTTTGTGTTCAGATGTACAAGGATAATAGATATGGGAAAAGAGTTATGCATTTTAAAATTATACTGTTTGTAGATTGTGGGGAAAATTCTTAATAAGAAGTAAAAAATTAGAAAATGTTCATTTAATTGCTTTGGTGTATATAGCTTTTGTTCAAAACAAATGTGTGAACATATCATGCTCAAGAAAAGCAGCATTTAAGAGGGAAACTCATCAGAATGATGGTTCTATCCTTTGAAGACAGTTAAGGTAGAGGAAGCATAAAGAAAAAGAAAAACACAAATTAGTATTGGCACAAAGAATGAGCTTAAACAAAGCTATGACTCTCTCATTCACAAATATTATGTACTGGGCTTTTTTTCTCTGATATCCCACCCTTGGCTCCTACTTCTCATTCCTGTAAACAGCAGTGACACATCACACCTGCTGAACTTTTTCACCTTCAACTCCAAATTAGAGGAAATTTGGCTTCATATTGATAGTATTTTACTGGGGACAGAGGGCAGGGTGGCAGGTGGGGGAGTGAGTGCCTGTAATTAAGCAAAACGGTTTAAAGTGTAGCTTTCTTAGACAAACCAATGGTTGTAAGTTATAGCTGCTCTTTACTTGCTAATAATTGCAAAATCTATTGCTGCCATTTTTGAGGGTTTTTTTTTTAAATAAAAGACTATTAAAATGGAATAAAAGCTTAATAAGTAGATTAGTTAGAACAATAGTCCTCATGAGAATGTTTTGATTCTGAGTATAGCTGCTAAAGATAACCCTAAATGCAATCAGGTTTAGCTCCCTGCATGCGTGAAAGGAAGGTAATACCCTCAGAGATTTTGCCAACAGATGACATTATTTTTTAAGTGTCTCTTTCTACATTTAAATTAGTCTTTCCTCTGGGCACCCGCAACAAAACCTTTGTTAAGAATCACCAGAGAAACAGAGCGCTGAATAAATGCTCAGTGGAAAATTATTTTTGAGAATTTGGTTTCAGATGTTTCACATCAAAAAGATGGATGGCAATGCATCCAAGAGGGAGAGTTTTGTGATCCTTCTCTGTCCTCTTTGTAATTTTAAGGATCAAAACTCCCAAGGTGTCCAGAGATAAGGACAAAGGGAGCCCTGCAATTTTACTAAACATATACACATAATAAAGGGCAATGTGATCCAATGTCAATGAAAGTGTGTCCATATCCTGTCCTTTTTGTTTCACTTTATTAATTTCATTCCTTTGGCCAGATATTTATTCTCTCTCTTTCTCTCTCTCTCAGTCTCTCTCTCTCTCTCTCTCTCTCTCTCTCTCTCACTCAATTCTCTCTCTCCCCCTCTCTGTCTCATCACATTTTTTTCCATGCACTAAAAGACCCGTATGAGACTCAGGAAACACTCATTCACAGACTTGGTCATTCAAATCGCAATGAATGTTACTACCCAAGAATGTTCTTCAGATAGGATAGCACAGACAATATTGAGAATCTTCATTACCTCCTGGGACATGCACGTTCACAGCGAGCCTGCCTTCCAGTTCCTGTCTCTATCCCTCCATTTTTTTCCTTGGAAGGTATTTTCTTTTATATGTTCCGATGTCAGTGCCCTCTAGATTACACATGCTGTTTTCAACAGCCTGCTGGGCAAATCTATTATGTTCCAAAGAAGTAGTCTGTTTTGCATTCCTCCTTGCCATTTTTCCTTCCCCGTTCAGCTCATCCTTGCTTCTTTTTTGCATCCCAAGCCATTGCATTTACTCAGCTATGTAGGAGGAACTGTGAAACCCTGGCACTATCCCAAGTATGTAGGTTTATAAAGTCCCCTGTCACCAAATTAATTAAAGAGACTCTTTCATTTGCCTGTCTACATGCACCCAAATATGGCAATAAATATGTAATCTTGTAACTTTTTTCTTTTTTCCCCACCATTTGAATTAAGCCTTTAGACTCATAGTTATCAAAGTATGGAGGATATAGAAGAAAGGCATCATTAATGTGATTTGGTCTGACACACACATACCCCACCCCATAGTTCTGTAGCACTGCTTTATGAGGATAATGTGAATTAAAATGAAGTTTATGTTGAGACAATTTTACTGTTGCATAATAGCCCTGACATAAATGGAGAAGCATTTGAGAGTCCATCAGCCAAGGAGTAAGCTCATATTTATTTAGCATAGTCATAAAACAGGTTAGGTATCAGTCACTCACACTATTATTTTGAACAGTAGAATTTTATAACCTGACGTTTTAACATTTTTCTCAAGCATAACTAAAGTCAGAGTCATCTGGAGACTTTATTGAACTACACAGACTGGGCCCCACTGCAAGACTCATTAACAGCTTGAGTCAGGCCCAAGCTGGTCGATATTTTTAGTTTCCCAAGTGATTTGACATTGAGTTAGGCATAAGAACCATGAAACTAGACTTATAAAAATAAATATTGTATTTTATAGTGATCTGTTATGTATGTCTTTATGAATAAGTGTGTGTCTATTATAAATATCCATTTATCATCATGTTAATCCCTTTAGAACACCTATAATATAGGTATAGTCTATATAAATTAAATCTTCAGCTACAGATATATATATATTTTTATAGCTACAGATTATATCTATATCTATATATAAACAGCAGATATCTATATATCTATCTATATATAGATATAGATAGATAGATAGATCTCCAGAAATATAGAATGGGCACAGATATTTTCCTAACAATTATACACAATTCCTGAATGATACATTCTGCTTGTAATATGGAAGTTACGAATTCTCTGGGATATAAACATTTCAGTAGTCATGGTAATGATCTTTTACGGAACTCATTCTATGTGCAGTGTGCTGGGATAAATGTTTTTCATGCATTATCTCACTTAATCCTCACAACAAACCTGTGAAACTAGTGCTTGCATTTCTGCTCCAGTGTAATATATGCATCCTTTAAAAATCTTGCAATGTGCAAAATTATGCAGTGAAAACAAATGAAGATGATTTATAGTAAATCTGTGTTAGAGCAGACCATTCAAAACCTATACAAACTGGTAACTAGGGCATCAACAAAACGAAAGACAATTTTATAAAATAACAAAAGACAATTTTATAAGATAACACACTGACAGAGTATCATAAATTTCTGATTCGTTTGTGTTTGTGTGGGTATATATATACACACACACACACATATATATACCTTTATTTTATGAATATATATACCTTTAATTAAAAAAAGATAAATTGATTAGAACCTGATTAAATATATACCTCTAACGAAATAAAGATAAATTGATTAGAACCTGATTCAATATAGATTCACTCCCCTTGACATAAAACTGAGATCCAAGCATGTGGCCTTTTGGTGATCTAACCTCAAGTACTAGAGGGGTGAATGGATCACATACATACCCCACAGGCAAGCTTCCTAACCCATCATTCCTCTTAGGCTTTCAATAGAAGCTTAGAATCAAATAATCTTATGTGATACTCTCCGAAGAAGGTTTGGCATTGCAATATATTTCACTGGTTATTTAAAATAGATCTGCGTGATCTGAAAATCAAACTGGGTATTAACATGGTGGATTCCTAAACGAAAGTTTACTTTCACAGATGTGAGTTCAGGTGTTCACGCAGGCGCCTATTTCTCTTGGAAAAGGACTTTTGACAAATGATTGACCCAAGGACAAAAGAACAAGAGTGGTGTGACAAATCATTCCAACAGAAAATCTTTGCTAAGGAAAGCTAATGAAAAGTAAGCCAAAAATTAGTTAGTTTTACCCTTCTACCCTCTTTGTCAGGCAAAGAAAAAAAAGAAAAGAAAAGAAAAGAAAACTGATGATTTCTCTAACTCTTAATAACTTATAAGAGGAGCCATGCCAGTTCTCTGGAGATACCAGCGCAACCTACCCTCCAACCCCCCACACACACCCAGAATTCCAAAAGATTCCAATATCTTTAAGGCTTTATATAAAAAGCTTTAAACAATCATGTCTGTTATGGCTTATAGCAGTGCTACCAATGTGTAGATGCCACTTATTATATGGCCATTTCTATACATGTACCTGTAGGTAAGACTCCATAAAATAATTTAGATTATATTTTATTATTTAAAATCTTTCAGGTTTGGGGTGATGGAAAATGTCTACTATGTATTGTTCAGCATTGTTTCAATTTTTGCAATGTGTATATACTGTTTCAATAATCATGAAAATAATAAAGTGATTCTAATTTTAGCATAAAAGATGGTTCCCATTAACACTTCTATTTGACCTGACCCCTATGCCAAAATAAGTTTGCTCAGTACTCAGTGAGAAGGATGCTGGTCCTCTTAGTTGTCCACTGGGGAAGTTCTCTGAAACATCATTTGTCTCTACTAAGCCCTTGACATTTGTTCCTTCAACTAAGATGTATAGAACATCCACTATGTACACTATATGTCAAGTACTTGAGAATGTGATGGCCAGGTTCAGTATTTAGCATACCAAATGCTTGTAGGAGCATCGGAGGATAATAGTCAATGATTGAAAGGAAAATCCAAATCACTGCTCAAATACTCACTTTCAGGCTGGTGGTCTCAGAAAAGGGGGTCAAGTTTAGAGAGCCCAATTGAATCTACAGCTTCTATTAAATTTCAACCCTAGGGACACCTTTTCTCCAATACCTTATTTTTTTTTTAGTGTAGAACAATTCATATTATATAAACCCTTCTATTGACCTGTCTCTTTGAACCCTGCAGGCACTTGACAACTAATGAATAAAATAATATTGTGTGCTCTTGGGGCTACTGCAGACTCTTTTGTGTCTATAACAGCTCTTATTTTTCCAGCTACTGGGAGAGGATACAACATGGTGAGAGGCTGTGTAGAATAACTGAGATAGCATGGGCTAAACCCCAGGGGCACTAATGACATTGTATCCACAGAGCAAAGTTAGAATGTTCTATAATGATGTCATTAGACTCCTGAAAAAGCTAACTTATTGCTGACTAGAATTTCTCCATTACATTCTCTTTAAAAGAGGAATAAACTCCAGGGTGTGTAGCTATGTGTGGGTATTGACATTGAATAGCTGCCTCCAGTCACTCTGCTGAAACTGGCTGACCTTCTTGCATGCAGTTTAGTCAACTCAGCTGCCCTTTTGATGAAGACAAATGAATTTCCAGGATTATGCAGGTCAGGTCACCTGAGGTCAAAAACTGATTATGCAGTCATGCCATCACCTTTGTTCTACCTAGGTATCTTTGAACTTTTATTCTTTAGGTCCTCACCTTTGATTTGGCGCCCCCAAAATGTTTATTCTTGTGAAAGTACATATGCAAGTCAAATACAGAAACCCACAACTGATGCCTCTAACACATTCAGATTTTTTTCCCATGGAGGCAGATATGCAAAACTGACAGTCAAAAACATTTATTTGAAAAGCAGAATTGCAGTAAAGGAAAATAATAATAATTTTTAACAGACATTAAAAATTTGAGACCAAGTTTCTACTGCTTATAACTTGAACTTGGATAAGTTATATCATCTCTGTATGTCTCAATTTCCTCACCTGTCAAGTGGGGGCATTAATAGCACCTCCCTCTTGGGGTGGATCAAGTGAGATAAAGATTTAAAGTACTTAGTAAGTATTCAGAATGTGGAACATGCAAGAGTAACTGTACGTGAACTTTATCAGAGGAGCATTAGTTAACAGAAATGTTATCTTTCTAAACCCAGAATTTAGGTTGTGTTTTTATACTAGCTGGTCACATTGTCAGCATTGAAGCTTTTATAAATGTCTTCTAGCAAAACACCACAATTTTTACGTTGTTGGGCTCTGTTGAGCTCTAGCCCCAGACAACTCCAAATTTGCATTTCTCACATTTGCCTTCTTCATTTCACTGTCTCAAAAAACAAATGCAAGAAAGTAAATCTTCAACTTAGAACACCCATTCTGTCAAACTGATGTGCTGTCTGATGAATGGTGAGAAAAAAAGAAACACAACACCCCAGGAATATGTAAGCTCTCCAAAAATATCAAGTAAGCCCAATGCCAATATAATATAATGAGATTTTGTAAGCGCTTATAGTCTAACAAGATTGGCATGGTTTATTAATGGGCTGTGCCTCTTTCGAATTGGGAAGACAAAATGCCTTGTTTCCTGTGATTTGGTGTGATACACAAAGACTTTTGATATCTGCTGATATTTAAATGAACCCAAGGATGTAGAATTTGATAGTAAATTGTTGCATGAAGTTCTCAAGAAGAGAATCTATTTTCAGATAACAGTGATCCTCTGCTTCCATTGATAATCTTGGAGTCTCTAAAATTATGTGAACCCACAGTACATTTTTGTACCATGTGGTTGAGGCTAGGTCTGAGTGTTCAACAACTTGCTATTGCAATGGTCAAGTGTCACCAAGACTGCCTGGCTTTAATCAAAGCATCCGTGGGGTCATTTGAAAACAACCATTTACAGAAACTTTCGACATTTTCTTGACCACATGATTTAATGACTTTATATGGGAAGTAATCTTGAACAGTTGATAAGGAGGTTAGAATCCCAGCTCTGCCACTTAAAATTTGGTGGCTTTATTTCAGGGTCTGTATCTTTCTATCAACATAGTGGGAAAAATAATAGTACCTAGCTCAAAGGGAGTAAATGAGTTCTGGTACACGTCCAGAATGAAAACAGAAGCAATTGTTATGTTAAGTCAGAGAGTCACATTTTCATATAGACAGTACCAGAAAAATATTGTTAGATCCAAATAATACTTACACAGGAAACTCATCTTCCCTCCACTTCCCCATGTTATCCCAGTTACTATACACTCCTCAGATTACTTGGGTAGTACATGAACGTCAGAGATCAGTCTGACTTTCAAAACTGTAGGAAAATGTGCCTACCCCATGAAGCCTGACAATGACCTAGAACAGGCAATGTGAACTCTCAAGCCCATTCAAGGAGCCAGATTTTTTTAAAGCCGTATTATCTAAGCCCTGAATCACTGTAACAACTCTTCATTTACACAGTACATTCATTCCACACATGGACACATTTTCCAGAATATGAATGTTATAGGTATCAGTGTTTTAGAGGCAGTCCATGCTATTAATCTTTGATTATTAATGTATTTTTCTACCTCTGCTATCTTCAACTTATACTGCAGCCTGTTTCTTTACCCAGATATCTTTTGCTTTGAAATTAACCATCTTTATCTCACTCGTTAGTCCCTTTGTTTACTCTTTCTTCTTTATCTATTGCTAAACAATTATCCCATAAATCAGCTGAAAAAAATAAAAAGACAAGATGTGGTTCCTGGTTTAATTAGGAACACACAGTCTGGGTGAAAAGGGAAAACTCAGTATACCTGTTCTTTATAATTATTTTCTAATGCCTGGTACTCAAGAGTACTTTGACAAATCAGAAAATGAACTTGAAAATGTGTACAAAGCAATATGGCAAGTATAAAGCTATCCCGTCACATATAGAATATATACATTTGAGTCTGCCCCAGAGAAGAGTGATCATGGTTAAGGGATTTCATTCAGAGAAAGAAGACTTCCTGGAAAAAGAGTGAATGCATCTGTTTCAGAAGCTAAAAAGGCAGCTTTGGGATGACAGTTTTTTTATGAACAGTGACTGCTACCTGCTGCTTTATTCTGCATTCATCTCTTATAAATAATATGTTTTTAATAAGCCAATGTATCTTTTGTTGCAACAATGCTTCCTAGAATTAAACATTCATTTCCCACACTTTCAAAATGCCCTTGAAAGCAATGTGATTATACTGGGTCTTTCTTTGTGACTCTTATGTGTTTTGTCATCAAGAAAAAGTCAAGCTAATTAAACTATATGAGGACAGTGCACCCGAAAATGACCTCCTGAAGTCAGCTGCTGTCTATAGGTAATTCTCTAAACTAAATGTATGCATGTTAGACAATAAGGGCACCAGGCGGTCAGTGGCCTTTCCCTCTGCACTCCATGCAGACTCTTCCATCTGCCTTTCCACACGTGGAGGACAAAGGAATGTCATCAAGTCTCTTTTTCAGTTCCTAGTCTAACAGCGAACGCTTGTTTAATAATATCCCAGTGTTTCTAGTTACCTCAAGGGAATAATATAACCTGAAATGATTCCCTAAACAGAACTTATTTTAATTATTCCTAATGATAAGCAAAATTTTACCAAACGATTCTTTAAAACAAAGAATCGCATTTGCTTTGAATATGTTATTAAGCATATTGCTTATGACACCACACATAAAGATCTTCTTTACAAAGATCTGCAAGGAAACATTTCTTATGACGGTACTGGAACAGATGAGGTAAAGAACAACTGCTTTTTTTTTTTTTCTTTTTAAGACATTATTATTCATTAGAATGAGAGTACTTTTTGATTCCTCTCGGTTGGTAGGCAAATTAGGGCAAACCTTTTGCTGTCTTCCATCAGATTCTGTCAGAATGCAGTGTGGCCTGTATTCTGTGTACTAACCTTACCTGTTTTCTTTTGGTTTTTCCAACTTTGATTCACCACCCATAAAGCATCATCATTTTGTAAAATTTTGCTTTCAACATAGATTTCTATAGGAAGTATCAAGTGGTTTTGGGGATCTTTAATTCTAAAATATGGTTTATATATTTTAATATGATATTTATATATGATAATTATGTATGATATTTATATAATGATTTTTAATATATTTATATATAATTACAGAAAATGCTATAAACCACTTTATTAGAATATCAGAGATTCTAAGATAAGTTTGAGTAGAGTATAGTTCAAATTATTAATTTCTCTTCTCCAAATTTAACAGATCCAAGCTCCTCCACTATTTATAATATAGAAGAACTAGAAATAGTCTAAAAGTTAATCAATAGGCAATTGGTTAAATAAATTGATATATTGATGTAATAAAATAATATGTGACTGCTGAAATGATGATATAGAATAATATTTAAAGACAAGGAATGATATTTGTGGTATATCATAAATTTAAAAAGGACAGGTCACGGAGTAGTCTATGACTGTTTCTGTTATGCACAAGAATAGATTTTAATACATATGCAAATACATGCAGAAAAGATTAAAAATATCTGCCATAAAATTATGACTATCTCTAGATAATGGAATTACAGGTGATTTTTCTATTTATTTTATTTTTGTGATTTTTATTTTGCATTTCCTAATTCTCTATGATGAACACAAGTTATATTTGTAATCAGGGAAAAGTAAAAGTCTGAAAAAGCCAGATATGTACCACTTTTTGTTATCACATGTAGCGGATTAGTTCTTCCTTTTAAAATAAGTCATTAAAAAGGATTCTTATATACTCAATGCAGGGCCTTTTTTACTTCAGTGGCAATGGTATAGTGCCTGAAGATTGGTAAAAATAGCTAATAAGCAGATTCCGTGCACAGATTTATCCTTTTCTTCCCTCTGTCCTCCCACTGGAGTCTGTGTTTCTGTCGCAGCACTTGTTACTTTGAAGTCCAGTTATTTGCTTATTATCGTTTGATTCCAGCCCCAGCCACCCATTAGACTGCATTTCATTTGAGGGCAAAGATGAATCACATTTTTAGGCATTCCATAAATGTTTGTGGAGTGAGTAAGTGTGTGGCTGAGTGAAAGTAAAAAAAGAAGAAACCCTTGGTGCCAATCAGGCCAGAATAGCAGCAGACAAGATGCCTTCTCTCACAGCCAATTTTCTTGGCTGACTTTGTCAGTATAATTGCTTCAAATCTCTATTTTCTCTACCTATCTAGCTTCAGCCTAAATGTTGAATATTGTATTTTCCCTCAAAGAATGTCAATAAAGATTTTATTTTTTTCAATTACTGTTGCAGAGAATGTTCCCCTTTAGGAAAACTAAAATTTAATAACTTTTCTTCGGGAAAGTTGACGATCTCTTTATTCTCGCCATGATGACTGTAGTCAATCAGGAGTCAGTTGGAAGCCAAGCTGAACATAAAGTGATTAAAAGAAAACCAAAACACAAATGCACTCTCTTGAAAACCTAATCACATTATGAAGCTCTAAGCATGAGTTATGAGGTAGCTGTGGCTGGCTGGGTTTTGATGAAGTACCCATAATTTCATATCAGCTGCCACAGGACTTTCTGACTTCTCTCTAACTTTAAAATATGATTTACCCTGTTATCATCTACTTATACAGTCTTCAAGATCTACCTAGGAATAAATAGTATTAATAACATTCTAAGCTGTATTGCTGTAAGATTCTTATTTTTCCAAATTCATATGGTAACATTCAAATGATAAAAATAAAGTAGGTAATTCATTAGATTTCAAAGCGCTGGCTGTTAAAATAAAAGCATTTTCTCAATTCAGAAATCCTGGCATGAATTCATATGTTATCAGCAAGCACTATAGATGTACTTCTTTTGAAAATATGTACATTATTTTTATTCACTTTAGATTAGGAGTAATTTGATTTACTTAGAGTTAAGCGAGTATGTGGTAGTGATTAATTTCAACATAATATATTCATAATTCCACTCTTAACCAGTTTTCTCATTTGGTACTGCATGCAAATCTTTATTTTTAAAAAGGTAATTTAATAGGAAAATCTTTGAAACTAATTTCTTAGGCAGTTTCAGTTATTAGAAATTGATACTTTGATGTTATAAGCTGTGTAGATTTCTATTGTGGATCAGTATTCTGCGGAAAGAGTTACTTATATTGATGAAAAATCTAAAGTATAGTCAGTGTCCCTATGTGTAGAAAAAGGAAGGCTGAACCTTCTTGCAATGTTCACCTGGAATAGGCTGGGAGCTTTTCTAGAATAAATGAAACATTTACGGCTTATGCTCCATCATGGTGGTGGTGCTTTTTTAAGTCAGTTCTTTTCATTGGTCAAGATAACCTTTATTTTTAAGTAACACACTTTTTATAACCACCTGGTTAAGTGTCATCAGTCTGTCTCTGCATTACCTCCTCTTTTCCTTGTTAACTCCTTACCCTGTGTCTTTATGACACAGGCTTTGGAGAAAGTATTTCCCAGCCTGTAGCGGACTTTCCTTCTCAGTGCTCCCATAGGCTTTGCAGCTGAACTATTTAATTCATCGGTCCATCTTCCAACCAATATTGAGCCCATTTAATGCCAGATACAGTATTTGGCACTGGGCATGGTGATAAAAAATGATTCCTGCCTTTATATGACTTATGGACTTTCAGGAAAAAAAAAATAGCCACAAGTAGGGACTTTTGGGAAAAATTATGCCCTAACATAGAATAAGTTTTAAAAAAAAAATCCCTAAGAAAGAGTTGGGGGAAAGGTTTCCAGGTAAAAAGGCATTATAAAGACTGGGGGCAAATGAAGGAGCGGTGGTTCACAAATCAGAAGTTACAGGCCAGAGGGAGAAGGCTAGAAATGAAGTGAGGAGATTGAAAAGGGTGAGATATTGGGAAGTCCTCTAAGTTACAGTTAGAATGTTATCTTAAAGACCAAGAAATATCTTAAGCAGGGAGTGACACGAGGAGATGCACAGTTTAGAAAGCTTAGTTTGGCCAAGTTGTAGAAAATAAATAGACAGGACCTAGCTGAGAAGCTGTAGATGCTATAAACCGGATGAGAGAAGACGGTGGCCCAGATTAGCAGAAGAGTGTGGGGATGCAAAGTACTGGACTGAGGCCAGTAATGCTTAGGAAATGGCAGGACTTCGAGATAAAAACATCTATCTACCACACATCCTTGTCATTCCAAATTACAATTGCTTATTTTGCTAGATCCCCTGTGTAACTGAGTTTTTTATAGGCATTTTTATAAATCCGGAACCTAACTCCCTGCTTAACACATTTTAAGTGTTTGGTGCACATTAAGGAATAAACCTTGATTGATTCTATGTCGTAAACTGTCTTTGAATGATGTTGTTTTTAGTGTATCCGTGCCTCTAGAAAACAGTTTCACTGAAATTGTAAGAGAAATGAAGTTGTGATTTGAGTTGCTAACTACGAAATGGTTTTCAAATTTAATTTTCTGTTTTTACATTTTAAAACAATTACAAAGTCAACCTTCAAAACGAGAATTTTTACTCTATAATTATATATGCTTATGAATTGTTTTAATATGTTCCCTAAACCCCGTAGTTCAAACCACATTTTCAATATTATTGTTTCAATTATTTCAGAATTTTTCTAGCATCTATATGCACATGGACACACACATTGTTTTTCTTCTTTTCTTATTTTTAAATAGAAAAGGAATTATATACTACATATAGTTGTGCTCCTTGCTTTTCCCTAATAGCGTATCATAGCTATCTTTCCATTTTAAACATATATCCTAGCTCACTGAACAGCTGCAGCTAATTTCAGAGATGGAAGTACAATGATTTTATTATTCCCCTACTAATGGGAATTTAAGTTATATCTATTTTATTTGATGTCATAAACAATGATGGAATGAGTAACTTTGTACATATATTTAATTTCTACTAGACAGACACCTAAAATTAGGCTTGCTGAATGACAGGATATATGCATATTAAGAATATGTGTGCTTGTATGTGTATGTATTTGTGTATCTATACATCCATATTCTAACTATGTATTTGTTTATATACATATACTCATGTTCTAATTATGTATATATGTATGCATATCATATACATAATATGCACAAATATATGTACACATGCCCAAATTGCCCTCCAAAATGATTGCACCAATTTGTTATCTCACCATTAGTGTAGGAGTACCCAGTTCTCCATATCCTCATCAAAACTGGCCAAGGTAGGAAAAACATTTTTATCTCTTTCAATTTTATGTGGGTGACTTCTAGATTTTACTTCCAAATCACCTATTTTCTCTTTAACTATGTTCATTCTGCCATTCTATTATCCAGCCTACTCTTAGGTATGTGTGTATGTGTGCGTGTTTGTGTGCATGCGTGTGTGCACCTGCATTCTGTGTTCCTTGAGAAAGCACACACAGAGAGGATGTTCTTCCTTCATTTCTTTCTTTCTCCCTTTCTTTCTTTTTCCTTCCTCCTTCCTTCCTTCCTTCTTTCTCTTCTCTTCTTTTCTTTCTCTTTCCTTCCTTCCTTCCTTCGTTCCTTCTTTCTTTCTTTCTTTCTTTCTTTCTTCCTTTCTTCCTTTCTTCCTTTCCTTTTCCTCCTTCCTTCCTTCCTTCTTTCCTTCTTTCCTTCCTTCCTTCCTTCCTTCTTTTCTTCCTTCCTTCCTTCTTTTTTGCTTTCTTTCTTTTGCTCTGTCACCCAGGCCTGAGTGCAGTGGCATGATCTCGGCTCACTGCAACCTCCATCTCCCAGGTTCAAGTGAGTCTCGTGCCTCAGCCTCCTCAGTAGCTGGGATTACAGGTGCGTGTCACCACGCCTGTCTAATTTTTGAATTTTTAGTAGAGATGGGGTTTCACCATGTTGACCAGGCTAGTCTTGAACTCTTGACCTCAGGCCATCTGCCCGCCTTGGCCTCCCCAAGTGTCGGGATTACAGGCATGAGCCACCATGCCTGACTGAGAATGCCTTTTCATAGAAACTTGTTGTTATGGATGCAATACTCTCTTGCATTTCTTTCTTGATAAAATAATGATCAATAATTTTGAAAAATTATTCTTGTTGGATTCTGGATTCTGGCAAACTCCTCTGGGATAGGTGTTTCCCTTCTTTCATAATATTGGTGTTCCTTTTATATGGAGGTTCTTTGTTAACCATTCATATTTAAATATACAGGTTTGCTTGATCAATGTGAAGAGCCAATTGTCATCAGCATCTATGCACTTCCGTTTCATTGGGAGACCTCTCCCTGGAATGGGAGCATGAACTTCAGTGCTCAGTGGCAGCACTTCCTATACCCTTTAGATCAGCATTCCCCAACCTTTTTAGCATCAGGGACTGGTTTCGTGGAAGACAATTTTTCCACAGATCCTGGGGGCAGGGGGATTGTTGTGGGACAAAACCGTTTCACCTCAGATCATTATGCATTAGATTCTCGTAAGGAGTGCACAACCTAGATCCCTTGCATATGCAGTTCACAATGGGGTTCGTGCTCCTTTGAGAATCTAATGCCACTGCTGATCTGACAGGAGGCAGAACTCAGGCTGTATTGCTCACTCACCTGCCATTCACTTCCTGCTGTGTGGCCTGATTCCCAACAGACCCACCTGGGGATTAGAGACTCCCAACTCTTTAGATGGTATAGGCACATAACAGTCAGGCAAACTGGGGACCCTGGCTGTAACAGCAAGACTTATGGTATTAGATGCTTGATAAAATGTAATCAAGAGTTTCTCATGGTTTACATTACACAGAATAATTATACTTAGGCTTTGTCCTTCGTTGTTTTATTGGTGGGGAGACAAATAATTAACAAAGAGGCAACACAATAATGACACCTTTCTTTCCCAAGGAAAAACTTTCAAATTACCCAGAATGAGACTTCCTTTAAAAATATGTATCTCAAGACATTACTGCTTTTAAAGCACATGACATCTGTTTAATGTGTTGGATATGTCTGTTACCATAGTCTCCTGCACTAATGGATAATAATAGCAACTACACTTCTTTATTTCACAGCATTTATAATCTGTATTAATTGTGTACATTTGTTTGAGTTGGAGATTTATTGACTGTATCCTCTAGTAGCTCTGTGACAGGAAGGACCATGTCTTTTTTGTTTTTTTTTCCTGGGCATCAGAAATAAAAAGTCAAGAAAGTAGATATGGCCCTGGCTGCCATTTTTATGTTACTTTGTCCTAGTTGCTCAAAAGCAAGATGGCTCCTATGATGTCATCCTTCCCCCTGGTTGCACAAATGTCACTAACCTCTTAAGAGAAGAATACTGTCCATGCAAAATAGAATAATGTCCACTATGCTTATCATTAAAAACTAGAGTGTGGCGGTGGTGTTGTTATATAAACACCTGGTTGAATGTAATATAATCCCAAAAGCTGCTGATATGTGAGAGAATAAACATAGACAGCATTAGAAATAACATTGTCATTTTCTCCATGCCCCAAATAGCATGGTTTCTTGAGATAGGAAAAACCATATTTGTCAGACATGAAATTTATGTTTCTATGAAAGGGGCACCTGACATAATGAAACTCACAAAAGCATGGAAAGAGGTTTGGAAGAAAACAAAATGTTCTAAAGTGTAGAAATAATTGATGGAATCATAATAATGCTAATTTTAATAACAATCAATCTATGAATGGCCTGCCAGCTTCACTCTCCAACACATTGTACTCTTATTTATGATTACTGTAATGTAATTGGAAGTATTTTTCAATTAAAAATGCATGTAGTACTTGGATAAAAGGAATGCATCTTAGGTGGCTGGATGGCCATTGCGCTTGCCTATGGCTCCCCAAGATTTCAAAAAGAAGAAATTGCACACTCCATGTGGATGTGGCAGTGGGGAAACCAGAAGGTCTCCTCCTGCAGCTGGTGAAAAAACCACCAGTGCCAGCTTCTCTTCTCCAGTCATCATTCAGTAAAAGGATCCAGACCCACACCAAAATTTATTTTGACGGGGAAAAACAGAAAGTACATACCCAGGCCTCTGTTGATGAGGTCTCTAATAGCCACTGGGTGCTTTTGCATGAGACAGATGGTCTCAGCCTTGGCTACCCATCCCAACTGGTTGGTGGTCTTTCCAAATGATGCCACCTGGCTCTTGGTTCTCATGTGGGTGAGCACAGGGGTAGTCTTTGTCTCACATAAGCACAAAGCAGGAGGCTTTTGCATTATGGAAACTCTCAGTTCATTCTCTGTGCCTTCAGCATGAAAAATGCACCACTTTCTGTATCTACCTGATCGAGATTGAGGGCACACGCTGACATTTTATCCATGGTGTAAATGAGTAAGTACGTGGGGAGAATGAGTCATGCAACAAATAAAGAAATCTTGTACTCTCAGATAGAGCTTGGGTAATATGTACAGAAAGATTTTCAGCCTAAATCTCTTGTCTATTTTTCCACATTGCTAGATGGGAAACAAAGAGATAATTTAGTTAAAACATTTTGTTGAGAGAATAAAGTATGCTATAGGCTATTTTAAGGGTATTAAATTATTTCCTTCCATCGCCAGAAGTCTTTTTCCCATTACTCATATGAACAGTAGTATTTGTTATAATGTTATAACTGTCCTAATAAGAATACTCATCTTTACTGAGCACCTACTATATTGAGCCGTCTTCACATGCACTATCTCAGTTGATCTATGAACATTTTGTTAATAAATATCCAGGGTCTATTAATATCACTATATCGTAGATGAGAGAAGACTGCAACATACAAAGCTAAAGCCGTGAGCCTAAAGTTACATTGCTTGCAGGTGGAACGGCTACATTGGAACTCAAATAAGATCTTATGGAATCTAGACCACCAGTTCTCAATTGGTACTCAGTGCTGCCTTGGTGGCTCCTATCCTAGGGTCACATTTTAGAAACAGACTCTGAGGACCTCATGTGGAATTGTTAGTCATCAATATTGCTAAGCCTTTCTTCTCATTACTGTTGACCTTTTCAGAAGGCAACTTAAAAAGAGAATGGTGGAATGTTTGTATCATTGAATATAAGTGCTATTTTTGAAAAGTGACTCAAATGTATAGTTTAAGGGAGAAAATGAAATCATCTGTGAACATTAAAAGTTATCTCTGCCTTTTATTTTTACACAGCACATGTCTGCCATGCCAGAGTAAACTCTGCCCTCCTGTTTTCAGACCCCAAGCCATGAAACCCTGGGTCTGCATATGCCATCTTGAATCAATCAATTAAGCAATATCCTTTGATCCTTTTCCTCACCTTCCTCAGCCTTCCTCGGCCTTCTTTTTCCTTCTCTATTCAATTGTAGTCTTTCCTAAAGAATCCCCGATGTGATCTTTCAAATGCTATTGGGAGGAAATGTATTTTCATATCTCAGTGATTGATACTGCTGGTTCATTGATATATCAGTAATTACTTTTTAGAGAATGTTTACTCCTGTCTTGCACTTAGGAGTGTCTACCTATTCCCAATGTGTGTAGAAGTGCAAAATCTTTATGAGTTTACCCTAAA
The DNA here is from genome assembly GCF_024542745.1 of Macaca thibetana thibetana. NCBI lineage: Eukaryota > Metazoa > Chordata > Mammalia > Primates > Cercopithecidae > Macaca > Macaca thibetana. The sequence continues at coordinate 14,064,403 of NC_065583.1, read as the reverse complement.
CATCATCAAGAGAATCATGTAGTTGCAATTCATGATAAATAGGTTATCTGTGATGATATAATATAGTCTGTGTTAGGTGGTAAAAAAGTACACTATGTTCCTGTTGCTAACTATAGGGCACATTTGCCTTTACAAAAATGATTGAAGGGTATAGAGGGGATGCAGCACCAAGGCTGGGTGAGAGGCCTCATATGCTTTTTCTTTTTTTTTTTTTTTTTTTTTTTTTTTTGAGACGGAGTCTTGCTCTGTAGCCCGGGCTGGAGTGCAGTGGCCGGATCTCAGCTCACTGCAAGCTCCGCCTCCCGGGTTTAGGCCATTCTCCTGCCTCAGCCTCCGGAGTAGCTGGGACTACAGGCGCCCGCCACCTCGCCCGGCTAGTTTTTTTTTTTTGTATTTTTTTTTAGTAGAGACGGGGTTTCACGGTGTTAGCCAGGATGGTCTCGATCTCCTGACCTCGTGATCCGCCCGTCTCGGCCTCCCAAAGTGCTGGGATTACAGGCTTGAGCCACCGCGCCCGGCATGCTTTTTCAACAGTGTATGGTTGAGTACCAGCTTATAGAAGCAGACAGTTATCAGTGTGTGGAGCAAAATACCCTGAGTTTAAATCTAGCACTACCCCCAGTGGTGGTGTTACCTTGAGCAAGTCACTTCCACATTCTTATTAGTAAAATGGGAATAATAAAAGTATGTTTCTCATAAGATTGACATAAAGATGAAATAAAATAATGCATTGAAGAGCTTAGGCTAGTGTCTGACACATAATACGACAGAGTGTAGTGATCATTTACTATTATTTTCCAAGATCTACCATACTTGTCCCGCGGCAAAGAACATCTTTGTAAGGATATATTTGAGAAGGATAGGCTATTTACTTCCTAAATGCTTAAAGCAATACAGATTCATGCTTAATGATCAAAAAGACCATTTTTGTGGAGCCTATGACTTTTCCTCTCCTTAATGTTTTAGATTAGAGTTGGAAAAGTCTGCTGTCTTAGGTGAATAATGATGCATGTCTTTATGACTTAAAATGTTCAAAGGAGCTGTAGAGCATTTTTTAAGATTCATTTATTCTTAGGCATCTTATTATGCAACCCAGAGGTTGCTGTGTATTTACTTGGGGACCTATTTTCTTTAGGTAGTGTCTGCATAGTAGTCACTTTGGTTCACTGGGGGCTTTAAAAATGGAAACATTTACAAAATAGAAAAGCAGGTAGGGATCAGCACAAGTGGGGCCTGATGTGTTTCTATGGTAACCTCATTCCATATCACAAGGGTCAATCTCATAGAATGAGATGATATTCAGAGATATGTTCTGGAATTTTCTTCACTGCCAACCTAACTATTTGGGATTTAAGGAACCAAAAAGGATGGGTAGACCCCTTGAGGTTTGCTGGAATGCCTGGAGCCATTAGAGATTACTTAGACGAATATGAAACCTCAAGAAATGAAGTTTCTGACACCTCAGGAGTTCCCTCAGCTTAGGAGCCAATTTCTATTAGGTTAATACAAAAGTAATTACATTTCTTGCCATTGAAGGTAAAATTGGTGAAATAATTCACTGAGCGCATGTTGAAATCTAGGAGGAGAGAGGGAGGAGCATCATCCAAAATAGCCCTAGCTTCATCCCCAGACTCCCACCTGTTGAAACAGCTATTCTCAGATCTTTAAAAACACATCGCCAAACACTTGTAATTAACAAAAGGAAATCTAGAGTGTGGGGGAAGTTATATCTCTGCCTTAATTTGATAATCTGGTGTTTTGCTGTTGACCTTGTGTGATGTGTTCTCTGGTTACCTCAGAGAAAATTGACTCAGGCTGTACTATAGGGCACCAAGAAATTTAAGTTTGATTTCTTTAAGTCAAAGATTTTAAATCAAAATGGCACCAATATCACATTACATTTGATTTATTTGCATATTTAGAGAATATATACATATATGATATAAGTATTCAGTATAATTGTCAGTATATATTTTTAAAAATATGCATATGCACAAAGATTATGGAGACCCTTATTTTCTGAAGGAAAAAAAAAAGCTGGCTGAATTTTCATTATCAAGTAGAGGAAGGTGAAATGGAAGCATTGGGAGAGGGAGCACATACATGTCCAACTTATTTATCTGGGAAAAAACTATTTATCTGGGAAAAAGTATTTCTCTACCTACTTAGTGTTTTCATTTTGTTCCAGGCTTATGTTGATGGATATGCAAGTATGCTCACTTACTGTGCTAGCATTGACGTTGAGAGTTCACAGATGTTTCAGTTGAGGTATTTAAAAATAAATTCTAAATGATCAAGGTACTTTGAGTTTAAAACTTAAAAAGAAAAGCTACTTTATCCAGCCAATTTCACACTATTTATAGTAGCAGAATTTGGTACAGCAAAAGCAAGTGACAATTGTTCTTTCTTCCTCTCTCTCTCTCTCTTTCCCTTTTTTCTTTTTAAGTGGTACATTTTTGTATGTGTGAGAAAACATTAGAATAAACAAATAAGCTAAGAAAAAAAAAAAACTTGAAAATAGACTGCAATCTTGCCATTTAGCAAGAATCACTATCAACATTGTGAGAAATGTGCTTCCAGGACTTTCTCTAAAATGATATGTAATAAAATTTACAACAATAATAATGGTATTTATATAACAGTTACTCTGTGACAGGCACTTTGAAAGGCATTTTACATTTAATCCTCTATGACCTATGTGCATTGTTTTTATCATTCTTGATTTATGGAGAAACTGAGGGAGGGATCAGTCAAGTGATTTCAGCAATGTTATAAAGGCAGTGAGAGTAAACGCAGACCCCAGTTTGTTCTCAGGAAGACTGATTCAAGATTACCTTCTCTTACCCCTCTGTCATACTGCTTCTCACTGTGTGTATTTTGAAACAGCAATGGCATGGCGTTTTACTATTGCTTTGTAGTTTTTTTCTCTTACTGTATTGTGAACTTTCCCCCATGTTTTTATGTATTCTTCTGTGGCATCATTTTTTATGATTCTCCTTGCGATTCCATCTAAAAGAGCATGTGATCACATCCTTAAATGATCCCCTATTGTTGGGCATGTTGACTGCACCACATTGCAGAGGTTGTTTAATTGAGAAATTTCCATCTTCATCTTCAAAACACTAGTGTTCCAACTAACTCATGTACCAACTTTGTTTGAAAAACAAAACAGATTGCATGTTGCAAGACAGAGCTGCTGGCAAAATACTCCATCGTGTCAGATTTATACAAACCCATCTCCTGTGTATTGCACCATGTCCTAGAAAACTGAAAACCATGAAAACAAGTGCTCATATTTTAAGGAATTCAATGACAGCTGATAAAATATTGCATTTTCTGTAGCAGTTTTTACATAAAGCTTCCACCTTAAAGAAATGGATTTGATGGGACTAGGTGGTAATTTTTTAACACAAGCAGCGACAAAATAAACACCATCTGTTAGTATTGACTTATTCCACAGCATTCTCATGCTGGGTGATTTTATTTCACTTTTTTCAGAAATGGTTAATGACACATCTGGTAGTCAGTGAAGGTACACTCTGGGTGATTAAATGTGGTCATAAGTTTACACAAAATGCTGACAGATCATTTTTTTTTCTTTTCCATTATAACCAATGGGGCACATCGGAGTGCCTGGCTGGCTACTCATTTTAAATCTTGTGTAGGATTATCTGTTTGGCAGTCGCTGAACTTCTGGAAAAACGTTACGTTATTTTGAGTCTTCTAAGAAGCAGATACCAAGACAGGATTAGGTATGCAAGCGATTTATTGAGGGAAACACCTGTGAAAACTAAAGCAGAGGTGCAGGAGAAGGCGAGGACAACCGACGGCAATGTGAGTCTGACACCAGTGAAGGGAGAGTGGGAAGGAAAGAGGAGTGGACAGGAAGAGCCCCAGGCAGCAGCACATTCTAAAACTGTGTCAGCCAGGACACTGGGGGGTCCTGGAGCCCCAGTTGCCCATCTGAGCTTTTCTGCATCCTGCATAAATGGGCATGAATTAGTTTCTTCACTATGCCCAGTCATTGGCAGAGAACAGCCCTAGGAATCTCAGTACACACACATAGTAGTGGATCTGAAGGGGATAGCCAGTGCATCAACTCTATTCCCACAGCCAGAGATCCGAGGAGTGCATTTTCATGGTCACCAAAAATATCAACACAAAAGATGAAATGATCACTGAATTCATTTATCTCTGCATGTCTTTTTAAAGAAGAAAATGCAGTATTTAAAATGGCCTTTTCACCACTAATGGGTCTAGCATTGGTCTAGCAGGCATCACATGCACTGCAGAGGACTAGCGTAGCTGGAATAGTAGGTCCTGTTTCTGCTAAATTCTATCAGTGAAGGGAAAGGGGAGAGTCCTGAACACTGTTCTTACCTCTTCATCTGTTCTTTTTTTTCTTCTTCTTCTTTTGAGATAGAGTCTTGCTCTGTCCCCCAGGCTGGAGTGCAGTGGCGCAATCTTGGCTCCTACAATCTCCACCTCTTGGGTTCAAGCGATTCACCTGCCTCAGTCTCCTGAATAGCTGGGATTACAAGCGTGAGCCACCATGCCCAGCCTTTTCATCTGCTCTTAAACTCTCAGAGACTTTGCTGCTGCTATTAATTTTGCTTTCAGTGTGAAAGGTTCTTTTGGTTTGCCATTATTTTGGGCCCATGACCCGGGAACTTCACTTCCTATTGAAAAGAAAGTCATCTGGGAATGGAAGAGGTGAAATTTATGAAAAAACACACCTTTTTTTTTTTTTTTTAGTAATTCAAACCCCAAAACATATTTTGCGGGGCAGAAGGAAAAATAATTAATGCTGTATATGATCACTTCCTAAATGTCAAGCCATTATATTGTTATCATCCTTAATTCTTAAAATCTTTTGACACAAGTAAAGTTATATTTTTGTTTATGTTGATGGATTTTTTAAAAACATTTTAACAGAAGAGGAAAGTGAGGTTCAGAAAGATCTGGTGACTTTTTATTGGCACACAACTAGAAAGAACAGATTGGGGTTTTTTCCCTGTTTTTCTTGAGTCGGTATACAGAGTAGATTTGCCAAAGAGTTCCTCTGTTATGCCAGTTACTTTACTTATTTGGGAAGGACTTCTCATATTTGTACAGATATCTTTCTTCACATCCTAAAAAGGGCACTGAACAGAGAGAGCTGCATGCTATTACCATTTTTTGCGACTAAATACTTGTGTGGCTGTGAATTAGTTAGTTATCCGGGCCGTGGTTTTTTCATCTATAAAGAAAAGAGATTGGGTTAGATAACATTTATCAAACTTCAGCCATTTTCTATTTTCTATCACCTTGATTTCTGTCCCATCTTTAGTGCCACCTACAATATATTCTTGATATTTTATTTAAAATAATTCCTCCTTGCAACTTAAGTCTCTTTAAAATAAAAACATTTCATCACTGTTTAAAAGGAAATACCAGTATAAACAAGTAAAATTACACACACATATGCACACACACATATTTGTGTATATATATGTATGTACATATATATTCGTATATATGTATATATTTGTATATATATTCATATATACAAGTGTGTGTGTGTGTGTCTGTGTGTGTGTGTAGAGAGAGAGAGAGAGAGAGAGAAATATAAGCAAGGAAATGCTAGGAACAAACTGAGACTTTGTCCTTAATATAACCAGAAACTTTGAAGACAAATTGAAAACAAAGTATTTCTAATGAAAGTGTTCTGGAGACCCAAAGTTGTTTGACACTTTGTCACACCTAGTATCATTTTCTGGGCAACCAGTGTCTTATGCTGTGTCAGACACTGGGAAAACATGACTTATAACATATATTCTGTCTCACACACTTGTGATTTTCCTCCCCTGCCCCACCCCAACCTTCACCTACCTTTGGCCCCATTTTGCCTCATCCTTCCAATTGCAAAATTTGTAAGGACCGCCTCTCCTCTGACTGCAGAAATACTCTCTGCATCTTGGCTCATGAGTGGAAAAAAATAAGACCTAGAACAAATAAGAACAATTTCTTCCTGTTCTGGCTTCCCAGTTCAAGGGAAGGAAGTAGACAGAGTTGGATAGTCTGGATAAAGCCTGGGGCAAGTCACACTGTGTCTTCCACCAGCAGGTGTTTACCCAGTTAAGATCAGTTTAAATTGAATAGTGTGCAAATGAAGACAGAGTTTTCCCTTATATCCCATTTCTCCAATCTTATTGTACTTGTTTGCCTTCCCCACTTCCGTCCCTCAGCAATCACTACCAGAAAATAGTCCTTTACTACGTATTACCTGATGGTATTTTAGAAAGAGTAGGGTCATTGTGCTCACACAGAACTGGGTTCAAATCCCAACTCTCCCTCACTTCAGGGAAGAGACGGTGTGGCTCCTGGTGGTTAGGAGAACTGGGAGGTCTCCGGAGAGTCTTCAGGAAATTGATGGGCAAGGGGGATCTCACAGGCAGGAGAAAGAGGGGTCAGAGGAAGAGAGGTTGAGGGCACAGCCTGGTCCCAAGCCAGTTGGCCTTTGCAGAGGTAAGTGATATACAAAAAAACTATCTTAAGTAGTCTGGATCTGAGATCTGAAGTTGCCCATGTGGTTAATGTTGCACCCATTTTTTTAGCACCATTTGCAGGAGAGGAGGACCTCCTTCCTGACCCTCTGCCTTGCTACCAAACCATCTGCCTTCCGGAATAATTGCTTGATAGCCTTCTCTTTCTTCCTGCCCTCTTTGCCACCCTGGAATGCCACTACCTGAAATGATCTCATTTCTGCATATGTCTACTTGCTTACCGCTGGTCTCCCCTCACTATACTGTAAAGTTCATATGACAGACCTTATCTGCACTGTTCACAGGTTGTTCTCGGGGTCTAGAATAGTGCTGGCAAATAGTATTAGGTCAATAATTATTAAAAAGGTCAAATGAATTGGCCCAAGGCAATTGCCCGCGTTCACTCTAACTTAGTAAATTAGTTCTTAATTCTGGCTGTGCACTACTGTCACCTGGTGCTTTATGGGAAACACAGTTTCCAGATCATCACCCCTGGATAGTCTGATTCCATTTGTTTTGGGGGAACCTGAGGAATCTGTATTTTTAATTAACATCTCAGGCATTTTAGACACAGCCAGTGCCTGGACTGATATGTAGGTATTACTCACACAGGAAATATTACTGAAAACAGAACTTTGTTAGCAGCATCGCCTAAACCACATTTCTTATGTTACAGACTATTAATTAAATATATATGCATGACTTTAAAAATATATACCTCCAAGCCACATCCAGTTTGTGTATGTGCTTCTGGCAGAACAATTGCTTCTGGCAGAAGCAATTGTATTTATTCATACCCTGTATCCAATAAGGTAGGGAGACCCAACTGTTCAAGCAGGTGCCTCCTTCCCAAGAAAAAGATAGATCGATTAGATTAACAAATAAAGTGGTGAACTGTTAAGAGGTTGCCCAAATGGCCTTTGGGCTTTCTTCTAGAATGGCATCAATACACAGTAGAATTGTGGCAGATGGACGATAGTGTTGCATATGCACTCATGCTGGGAATTAGGCCATTTTGAGCTCCTCCACTGGTCCTTCAAAGAGCTGCCTGGTCGGCTTGATGGCTTGAGTTGGCAGTAGGGAGTAGCAACTGAGAGCCCAAGCTTTAGAGACAAACAGCCCTGGATCTGAATCACATAACGGCCACTGATTAAAGGGCATTTTACATAGCCTTTGTGAGAGCCTCGTATGTTTCATCTGTAATTAGGAATGCTATTCTCTAACTCATTGGTTTGTGCTGAGCTATTAGTAGAGTGTGGCTGGCATTCTGTATATACGATGCCCAATAAATGCAAATATCATAACCTCTGGGAAGACTGACTCATACCATTCCACTGCCGGGAATTATCCTACCAACTCTCCAAAGTCTAAGAAATCTGCCCCCATTGGTCAAGAGAGGGACTAGGCAAAAGCGTTTGGTTGAGCATGGGAAAATTGAGGATAATGGAACTTTAATATGTTAAAAAAAATTCCTTCTCCAAATTTCGTTTGACACTTGCTATATGAATAGTTAGGATTTAATGAATACCTTTTTAGAGAGTTACATAATTTTCCTGTAAGATGCATTGGGTTTCCAGAAGAATGCTTAGCTTGATTCAATTTTAGCTTGATTCGGACTATTCAAAATTTATTTCCTAAGGAATAGTCTCAATGGATAAACGTAGGCATTGTTACTGGAAGACTGGGTAACTGTCATAATGCCAAACATCAGTGCTCCTCTCCCTCATTGTTACCTACCTTTTAAGAAATTCCTAGGCAAAAAAAAAAAATGTTGATTAAGGCAGATGTTATTAAGTATGGGCAAGAGTGAAGGGCCCTGGAGTTGATAGTGGAAAAAATATAGCTTGGGCAATTTCATACCCAGAAGCAAAACCAATATGCAGATAGATTGTAATGCTGTGTTTCACTTACAGTTCAGAGTCCACTGCCTCGCCTAGCATGTTCAGGATGTTGTAGTGCCACCATTACTGTATATGAAGGCTAATTACTTGGAATATTCCTTACTGGGTGTAAGTGTCCCCCAAAGATTTAGCTTAAGGGTGGAACTAAAGAGCGCAGCACAATCATTCCTATTAACTATTTAAAATATATTTTGGATACACAACAGACTAATTGATTGAATGCACTTTTCACAATTCTATTTAACTAAGATTTTTAGAAGGGCACCAGAAATCTCAAGTTGAGATTTTAATATTATCAGAAATGTACAAAAATCATTAGCCTCCTAAATCGACATCTTGCTGGAGTTTCTCTATTCACTCTATCTCCTCTGAGCTTATCCAGCTCAATTTCTCGTCCCAAGTGAGCCCATTTAACATCTTGTGGCTATCAACTTACAAGGTAAGGCAGTAAGAGAGTGCTAGATCTCAACTATGGCCTCATGTTGGAAGCACCTGGGGATCTCTACAAAACTGGGATCCTGATTGAATTGGTCAGGGTGTGGCCTGGGACTCAGGCTGTTAAGAGCTTCCCAGGTGATTCTCATCTACAGCCCAGGTTCTGAACCAATACTTAAAACAGCAGAGCATCCCTTAAAATAGCAAAGCATCCCTTTCCCCAGGACTAGAGGTGACTCAGCTGTATTTTCTGCACCTGAGTTTGACAAATTAGTTACAAATTATACTCCTGTTTTTACATAGTAATTAAAACAGTCATGTTTTCATGGGAGGTTCCTTCATGCTGAGCCTATCCACTCTGTCATTTCTTTGCTTCCTTAGTATGTTGTCTTTTAAATGAGCTTAGTGGAAAAATCTGGTTGGTGCTTTCTGAGCCTGCTAATCATTTCTTTCCTTTCCCGTCCTTTTGAGAATCGGGCCCCAGCTCTTAATCTCTTGGTGTGCATGAATAGTTCTCATTAGTTGTGGTAAATGCATTAAGTGAAACTAACTATAGAAGCTCACTGAAACTGGACCATGTAATCACATTGTTCATCAGAAGGGATTTTAATGTTTACATGCAGAAAAAAAATTGTCATCACAAGTAGATAAATAGCCCATTATTTTACACTTGAGTTGGTACAGCAGGAGCAAACAGCCACCAAACTACTTCTGTTGACATTCCAGTCGAGCTGCACGTAAGAGACAGACATGTGGATGTATATTCTCAGACAACATTCATCTACTCTTGCTTCCAATGTCATTTCCCAATGGGGTAAATATGCCTCTGAAGCTTTATTCCTCCTTTGTGGGATTCGGAACCCCAGTTTTTAGTCATGCTTATTCACAGAGCAGAATTTTCCAGAGTATGGGAGCTACACATACCATAGGCACAGCACCTGCAGTGGCATTAAATAAGTTGGGTCACATAATGAGGGGTAGGCAAATTTTATCTATAAAGGACCAGATAGTAAGTATCTTAGGCTTCGCAGGCCATGAGATCTCTGTTGCTGCTACTCAATTCAGTCATTTTAGCACTAAAGCAGTTGTAGGTAAAACATAAGGAATGGGTGTGGTTCCAAAAAAAAATTTTATGCACACTGAAATTGGAATTTTATATAATTTTACATGTGAAATGTTATTCTTCTTTTGATATTTTGAGCCATTAAAAAATATGAAACTCCTTCTTAACTCCATTTTGTATAAAAACAATCCTTGGGCCAGTTTGCAGACTCCTGCCATTGGAGGAGTCTCAGTGGGATGCTAGACTTTATGGCCTCTCTAAAATGTGTGATTTTCACATTTTAACAGAGGGAGAGCATTCAGATTTGTCTCTGAATCAGACAAAAATAGCTGGAATTGAAGCATATTGTGTTAAACTTTTTACATTTTATTTTAAACATTACCCTCTATTTGTGCCTACTAAGTGAATTTCCACTTAGAATGGTGACTTTTTTAAAAAAGAATTGATTTGCAAACAAAAATATTAAGTAAAGAAGAGGCCAGGTGATACATGGCTATGATGAAAATCATGAGGTGATATTATATTTGAAGGGTTGGTATTTGGGAAACTGCTGTCTAGGTTTGATTACCTGTGAGTGTTTTTTCCTTGGGAGGAGTATCTGTAGTTCTGAAAAAAAAAATAACCTATTATTTTTTCACTACAACTTATGATATTATAAAAATTTAAAAAGAGTCCCTGATGAAATGTACACATTTCCTCTGATACTTTCATCAAAGCCAGCCAAGGTATAAAAACCAAACTAAAGTAAGGTTAATACTTGTGATGACTCCTGAAATACATAGAACAATAGTAGTTCCATTGTCTCCCTTCACAGTCTGTGGATTTCATGTAGTTCTCTGCCACACCTTTTATCTCTACACTTCACATGTTTTTACTGAAGGATCGGGAGCTCACTTATTTATCGTTGTCTAAAATAGTGAGCCTCCCTTTTCTTTGTAGGAAAATACTCAATATATATTTAAACAAATCAAAAGAAATAGGAAAAACAGATGGTGAAAGGATTATGAGCTATTCTTTGAAAAGATATTGTGCTGTATTTTCTAAGCTGGAATGACCAGTTGCTCTTTGATTGCAAATGTCTCCGTTAGCGCGAAGGCCCTGTTTGCACTCGAAACCACACTTTGTCAGCAAGGCTCGTGCTACAGCCTCCTGAGGGTCTCCCAGCTGCTCCTCTTGCACCTCCCTGGACCCATTCCCTACTTCCCACCTCCTCCTCTTCCATTCTCACCCAACAGCCGGTAAGACCTTAAAAAGTAAATCAACCCATTAACAGTCCTTCTTAAAAAAATCAAGAAGCCCATCACCTAACTTGGGAAAACAAGCATCTACACCCTCTATCTGGGGCAGTCAACCAGGCCCTGCACGATTTAGCCCTGCCATTCCACGGCCTCTGCACATCCTTCCTCTTCCTTCCAGCCCTTAACCTCCTCCAGTTTCCCACACTTGCCTGGTTCTTGCCTGTCTTTAGATGCCAGTAGCACCACAGTCATCCCTGTTGTGACAACCAAAAATGCCTCTGGATGTTGCTGAATGACCCCTTAAGGGTAAAACCGCCATCTGCCTGAGAAAGGCTGTTCTATCTGGAACACTGTCCGCGATGGCACCTGCTCCTTGTGTGGAGCTCAGCATGCATTTCCCTTCCATAGAAGGCCCTCCTTGGCTCCCACTTTTAGAAATAGTTCCTCCAATTTGAACCTTTCGTTCTATATTTCACTTTTCCTTATAAGGACTTATTTCTAATTGTAATCACGTATGCATTCAGTGTTTATTAGTTTAATATCTGTTGACTAGATTATAAGCTCCCTGAAGCCATGTTAATTCGTTTACTGCTTTATTTTCAGCATTTATCACAGTGCCTGGCACATTGCAGTGGATTAATCCATACATTTTGAACGCAAGAGTTATCAATTTTTTTTGAGGTGGAGTTTAGCTCTTGTTGCCTGAAGTGCACTGGCACCATCTCCTCTCACTGCAACCTCTACCTTCACGTCCAAGCGATTCTCCTGCCTCAGCCTCTAACTGGGATTACAGGCACTCGCCACCACGCCCAGCTAATTTTTGTATTTTTAGTAGAGACGGAGTTTCACCATGTTGGGCAAGCTGGTCTCGAACTCCTGACCTCAGATGATCCGCCTGCCTCGGCCTCCCAAAGTGCTTGAATTACAGGTGTGAGCCACTGCACCCAGCCAAGAGTTATCAATTTTAAGTCAAATTTGTATTTCATAATCTTGTTGACCTGCTATTCGATCACCATCCCTAGCTGTTATGCTTAGGTTATTTAACAAAGAAAAATAAGTCATCAGGAACTTGAAATATAATAGCCTGACAAAGTATCCCTCTAAGTGATTAAATTTCTGTTTTATTAGGGTTCAAACAAGTGCTCGGTATTTGCCTTTGTGTTGACAAGAAAATAAATCTATCTCCAAATGCCACAGAGAGAAATTTATCCTCCCCTTTCCTCATTGTATGTACTGATCTTGTGTTCAGATCTGATTACCCTTAACAGGCAACCTCTATGTGCAGTAACTTGAGCTCTTTTCCTTAGTTTTTCCTTTACCAGTAACTCCCTGGTTGTTTTTAACCTTTGTAACTACCTTTCTGGTCAAAGCACTGCATCTCTTTCTATAAGATGATGGCTTCGGATCACCTTCTCATTTTTCTCACATTTATTTTCAAATGTGTCTCCATTTTCCCACAAGCCCAGACTGTCATATAACATGCTTTACTATTCTGAGTGACTTGACATTCTCTGACCAGACCATGGTGTCTCTCTCCATCAGGCTCCACACTGTTCCCTGTGCTAGAATATTGTCATCCATAATGGTCTCCTAAAAACAGCCCCTTAATCCCCAAGATTAACTGCATGTCTCCCTGACACACCTATCCAGGTCCTCGTCCCCTGGGTGGCCATTGCACAGACACACGGTACTGCAGTTGCCTGTTTATTTGGTTGTCCCTTCCATTGTTTGAAAATGCATAGTGGGAAGAACAGAGAATGACTTCCGTAAATACTTTTTTTTTTTTTTTTTTGAGACGGAGTCTTGCTCTGTTGCCCAGGCTGAAGTACAGTGGCGCAATCTCTGCTCACTGCAAGCTCCTCCTCCCGGGTTCATGCCATTCTCCTGCCTCAGCCTCCTGAGTAACTGGGAATACAGGTGCTCGCCACCACGCCCTGCTAATTTTTTGTATTTTTAGTAGAGGCGGGGTTTCACCGTGTTAGGCAGGATGGTCTCGATCTCCTGACCTTGTGATCCGCCCACTTCAGCCTCCCAAGTGCTGGAATTACAGGCGTGAGCCATCGCACCCGGCCCCATAAATACTTTTAAAAGAATTAATGAAGTTCCTTTTAAAGTGTAAATCCCTTGGAACTGAGAATTAATTCTATAGTTAGCTAGTTATAAGAGTCTAGAGAAAATGGAACATAAGACAGCCATATCTTTTGGCTTTGATTAGTAAAAAGAAATATATGTGACTGTAACAGAAGATGGTCTAAATATGTAAGATGCTTCACAAAACAGAGATAAAGAGTATGTCCTATCCTTAAAATTAAAATTTGGAAGGATTAACAGTGGCTCAACACACTAGAATGCTGTATTAAGTAGTATTCTGAAGTCTCGTCCAAGCCCAATAAAAAGAATAATTTGATCCAGCAAAGTGTGCTGTGAATATCAAGCAGGGAAGGCCACAGGTTTAGTATCTAAAACTAAAGGGGTAAGTGAAAATGTAAAAGGAACACCCAAACAAAATCTCTGCTTATTTTACCTTATTTTCAAATCAGAGAATTGTGCACTTGAAAAGACCTCTTTGCACATCCCCAAGTCTTACTTTACAGATGCATCACCTTACTTTCAGCTGAAGAAGCTACGGTTCTCAGAATAAGTATGCTGAGCATGTCTCTGCTGTAGCCAGATAGAACTAGAACAATGCCCTGCCCTGCTGATTATCTTTCTAAGAATTCTGAACCCTGCTGAGTTTATGGGGCAATATTCCTGTGGCCTGACTTGCAGCTTAAGTGGCTTCTGAATTGAACATCCTTCCTCCAGTGGTTCAGAGACGCAGACTAGCACTTAGTAACGATGCAGCAATGATATATTTAGTATCAACCTCGAGCCAGGCTTTTACCGAACAGTTTACTATGCAGTATGTTCCCCACAAGCCCCAACAATCCTATGTAGTAGAAAGTATTAGTTTCCCCAATATACAGATGAGAAACCTGAGGCTTTAAAGATTAACTGACTTGGAAAAATCACATACCTAGAAATGGAGAGAGCTGGACTTTGACCCAGTTAGTCTGGCTCTGAATTCACGTCTGTAAATGCAATAATATATTGGGGTTTAGGGAAAATTTTTACACAGCACTTTTGAGGACATCTTGAGTTCTTCAGACCTCTTCACAGACATGCTATATCATAGAAACAGAACAAAATTTGCAAAGACACTTAGTGTCTCTGAAAAGATAGAACAGGCTTAAAGAGTACTTGACTCAGAAAATTTACAAAATCCCACTGCTCCCTTGGTAGAGAGATCAGATGGAACATGAAATAAAGTACTTCCTTAAAAGTCCTTTAAGAATTGAAATGTGAAGATAGAGGTCATGCGTGATATACATTAAGATGAAAATAATTAAGAGCTAGCATTCTCTGGGGACCTACTAAGTACTAGGGGTTGGGCCAAGTGTTTTACAAACATTATCACTTGAATCCCCACAACCCTTGGGCAGAGGCCTGCATGTTCAGGCTGTACACTGCAGAACTCCAAGGGGCACCATTTGTTTAAACTATAACATGCATGGTAGCTTTAGGTGGTGCAGTGACCTGACCTATGAGATGGTTACACGTTGTGGTTTAGTGGTTAGTTCAGATTTAGGAAGGGACTGAGCTGGGATTGGAACCCGGAACGTTTTACTCACACAGTCCTTGCTTCTCGCTGCTCTTGGTACACCTATGCCCCTGTAAACATCCTCTCTCAAGGGAGAGAATCAGGCTAATTTAATTAGCATGGCCATGCTTTTCTGAGTTATATGAAATTATTCCCTGTAAGAATCTCAAAGCCAGCAGTTAATGATTTGGTACCATTAGCAGTTGATTGTGGATATCACAATTCAGTCCATCTTGAAGGGATATGTTTTGATAAACTGATTCCATTTAAATGTGCATCGATTATATGTTCAGTACCATTTTTCTTCCTCTTAGTATAACATGCACTGAAAAAATAAAATTGCTGTTCAGAAATAATACTTAGTTCAGCCCCAGTACACACAGTTGTTATATTCCTTTAAAAAAAAAAGCTAGCAAGTTTTTGGGGAACTCCAGGGAAAACAATATTGGAATTAATTTTAGTTTCAAAAGAACAGCAGGAATTATTCAGGTAAAAATATTTATGTTAATATGCTACAACTGCCACATTTTTTTCTGTGTGACCACTAGCGCTTTCTAAACAGCTGCTAGAAAAATGTACACAAGAAATGTGTGAGGTCTATGGAAAATGTAATTTTTGTATTCTAGCTATTACATTTTTTTCCAGTCATTACATCTCCCCCAACTCTTGCAGGATGTGGGTTTTTTGCATAAGTTGCAAATTCACAGTTAAATGAGGCACCTTTTGGACTTGGCTAAATATGTATGAACATGAAGTTATGAATATATGAACTGCTGTATACCGTCTCATGTTCCAGTGAAGAAAACAACATAGGTTCGTGACATGTAATGTTTGAGACCATTGACCTTGCTTCTCACTAACTGCATGTGAGAATTTGGGCGGGTCACTGAAGCTCTGGTTCTGTGTCTTACTTGAAAAATAGGAATGATAATAAGCCCCCACCTCATAGATTGTTCTAAGGATTCATTCAATAGATACAAACATACAGTGTTTGGCAAAGTGACCAATTCCTAGTTAGTGAGACTCTAAATTGTAGTTATCATTATTGTATTATATTATTCTCTGGTCTGCGCTGGGAAAGGATCTGCCTGCATTGCTGTATAAATATTTTGTTATTTTAATGGTAGTTTCTAACTTTTCAGGTGACCTTTCCTTATTGATATTTATGTTCATGTTGTGATAAACTTGAACTATTCTAAAAGTAAATATGTCTCTTTAAATGTTATTTTCTATCAGTTCCTTCTAGAGAATATTTGTTTTGGCAAATAGAGATATATCCTGTTTTAATCAACCCATCAGGCTTATTCAATTCAAGGAATTTTCAACCATTTTGAAGATTGCAACAGTTATTGAGAACTATAAAATGTGTTCCCTGCCTTTGAAGAGATCTGGGAAAGGATTATTGACATCTTTTTATACAGAAGAGGAATCACCTGAAACACCAAAAAAAGGTTTACATCAAATATAATAACTGATGACATGCTGATTTAAGTATTTAATGAGCAAATCCTATTAACTCTGCCCACCCATTCATCCGGTTACACAAATGAAATAACATCTGAACTTCCATGCATGGGTGACCAAATCCCATACACAAGGTAATGAAGGATAGAACCACTTGAGTTTTAATATCATGTCTTTCCATGGGAAAGTTCTGCCTTTCATGTGTGTCTAGGTGCTCTCTTCATTAGCTGAATTCATCTCTGTCTTGCCAACACACTTGCTTATACATTGATGTTATGATTTGGGTCTTCTGTGTCTCTATGGGGCCAGATTACTCATTGAATTTCACTTTATTTTAATAAAGGGCTAATTTATATATATATTATACGTGTGTGTATACATATATATAATATATATACACATATATGTTATATATATTATAACATATAATGTATATATGACCCTTTACATAGTAAAAGTTTTCCCAAGAAGTGCTATGGGTGTTTTTTTTCTTTTTTCTTTTTTTTTGTTTGTTTTTGAGACAGAGCCTCCCTCTGTCATGAGACTCTTGGGCTGGAGTACAATGGCACAATCTTGGCTCACTGCAACCTCTGCCTCCTGGGCTCAAGCGATTCTCCTGCCTCAGCCTCACAAGTAGCTGGGATTCCAGGCATGCACCACCATGCCCAGCTAATTTTTGTATTTTTAGTAGAGACGGGGTTTCACCATGTTGGCCAGGCTGGTCTCAAACTCCTGACCCTATGATTCGCCTGCCTCAGCCTCCCAAAGTGCTACAATTACAGGCGTGAGACACCGTGCCTGGCTGCTGTTTTTTATTTTCTTCAAAAGTCCTTGCTTACACGTACAACACACACAACCTCTCTCCCTCTGTCTCCCTCTTGTTCTATTTCTGTTGTGGTCTTGATTTCTCTCTTTCACATATGCACTAGCAGAGGCACTCATACCCACATTCATATAGACCTTTTAGTCTTTCTTCTCATAGTGTTATTTCATATGCCACAATTGCCTTGGCTACAACTAGTCCGGAAATTTCTAATCCATAGCCATATATGCTAAATGACACCTACAGTAAGTGGTATACAGCCTTAAAAAGACTACATTAAACCAGACACAGTGGTTCACGCCTGTAATCTGAGAACTTTGGGAGGTCGAGGTGGATGGATCACCTGAGGTCAGGAGGTCAAGACCAGACTGGCCAACATGATTTCACCCCATCTCTACTAAAACTACAAAAATTAGCTGGGCACGGTGGTGTGTGCCTGTAATCCCAGCTACTTGGGAGGCTGAGGCAGGAGAATCGCTTGAGCCAGGAGGCAGAGGTTGCAGTGAGCCAAGATTGTGCCATTGCACTCCAACCTGAGTGTGGTAGCACACCCCTGTAATCCCAGCTACTCGGGAGGCTGACGTGGGAGAGTTGCTTCAACTCAGGAGGTGGAGGTTGCAGTGAGCCAAGATCGCACCATTGCACTCCAACCTGGGTGACAAGAGTGAAACCATCTCAAAAAAAAAAAAAAGACTACATTAACTTCTGATTTAAGCAGCAAATGAATTGGGTGTGTTCTTACTTGTTAAACAAAGAAGACTCTACATAGGATTACTTTATATCATTTAGAAAAAGACAGTTTTTATTTTTTTTTCTGGAAATGTACAGTAGAGCCCAAGAAGTAGTATACTAAATTAGTACTAGTCTTTAAAACTGTGTGGTTTCATTGATGTACTGATTTCAGAAAAACTATGTCAGCAACTTAGGTCTTTTCGTGTGATGTAGCAATTAGTTTTCTGCTAGGCTGATAGAAGAAAGTAAAAAGAGGCAAGGATTTGTTCCTCAAATTATTGTGCTTAGCTTTTTGTTGTGCTTCAAAAGTCTGTGCGTTGGTTTTTGTGGTTGTTTAACCCCTCTTTCCAGCCTCCCTCTTAACCTGAAGAAGAGGCAGAAGGAATAGAGAGGAACAAGGAAGGAATCAACCTTTTGGCAGAATAAGAAAGAAATTTTTTTAAGGGTGCAAAATTATTTCTAGGTAGTTCTGAACTTGGTTTCCTCAGAGAATTGTGTGGTGGAAATTGGCCGTGGTACAAACCTGTGTTGGATTACTTTGCTTAAAACTTTTAATCACTCATTTGAGTTTCACCTTGGTGTGGGATATTGAGAGGTAGCTGGAGGGAGGATGCACGTTCTCCACTTACCTTCATGGGGTCACCCAATCAGTCTTTTCACACTCTGGGTTCCTGTCTGAACAGAGGACTTTTATTTGTCAATACAGATAATTCCTCTGGGTGTAATCTTAGTCTACACTTTAATTTTAACTTTAAGAATTTTGTTTTTCTGAGAGGTACAACCATGGCACATCTTATCCAATAGGAGCCATTCCTACACATTCATTTAATACAAATGCGTAAGACCACAATCAGTGTGTTAGGTGAAGTCTTTCCTTGTGAGGAAAAGTAAATGCCTCTGATAAAATAATGTTTCACCCTCACGCATCATCATAATTAAGAAGATAAAATGTATTCAAGCAGAAGAGTTAAATACCAATATTAGGTGGTATAGGATTGAGTACAGAAATGGCAATGAAGGAAGAGGGCAGTACAGGCCGGAAAAATCAAGGAAAAAGAAGGCTTTGAATAAGAACTGCACAGAGTGACTGCGTTGCAGTAACCTTATTGGGTTAACTGGTTTTGCTTTTTTTGGCTGTGTTGATGGAGTTGAAAGAATCAGCCCTTTTTACTTGAGTACTTCAAATTTTTTGCATTATCTTTAGGCTGTGGTTCTTGATGTTGAAAGAAATATGATGTCTTCGAGGCTTTTCTCTGGGATGCCAAAGAGTGGCACCTTGGGTATAGGAAGAGAGCATGTGTTAGGTCTGCTGGAGTGTGTGTAATAGAGATAGATGGAGCTGGAGTGTATTGATTCTTTATTTCTTGTCAGTTCTTGGCATGCATTATTGACAGTGGAGATTGAATAGTTTGAAGTTGGTAAAAGTCACTATCAAGAAACTGTGTTGCTTTGAGTTTGCAGAAATAACTAAGGAGAGGAAGACAAACCCTTTGCTGTGCTCTGCCTACCCCTGGGCTTTTTGTGCATTGGATTATGAAAAGTGATAGAAGACTGGAACTTTTTATGGTAAATATTTAAAGGGAAAACTTTGTCCCTATAGTAACCCTTTTAGCAAGTATGGTTGTCATGTTCCCGCTGCATATGACTGGGACTGTCCTGAGCTCAAACGAGGTGATCAGTTATTATCAATATATAACCAGCTAATGGATGAGCAAATATTTAGTGAAACAAAATAATTATCAAGATCTTGACTTCTTATATTATTGGAAAGGTAGAGTAATTGATAGGAACCTGAGGGGGCCTACACCACCCACCCACCCTGCCCAGCTTGGTTGATCTGGATGGAACTTCAGAAGATGTTCTTTATTTATGATTGCCTGTGGCTCTATTATTGGAATCCTCCTTACCAGTTGTCTACCTTTGCTATCTATTTCTGAATATAGAGGTAAAAGAGGATGTACAGAAAAGCTTTGTTATTTATTGGCTGCGGTGGGGAGGGGAAGTAAAGATGATCATAACACTCAATTAGAGTTACATCCTGTTCAGGGCAGTTCTCCAAGTGCTCCCTCTGCTCCAAACTTAGTGATAATTGAGGCTTATAAAGCAGAGAGACATTATTAAAAATACATCGAGTTTCATCATTGACACTTCCTCCCTTTGACAAATACTTCCCTGTTTCCCCTACTCCCCAGTCCCTGCCATTTCCCATTCCTACTCTCTGCTTCCAGGAGTTTGACTATTTTAGATTTACCATATGGGTGGTATCATGTAGTAGTTGCCCTTCTATATCTGGCTTATTTCAATTAGCATGATATTCTCCAGGTTTATCCATGCTGTTGCAAATGGCAGGAGTTCCTTCTTTTTCAAGGCTGGGTTTTATACATATATATATACACACACACACACATTTATATATTTATATTATCTATATTATCTATATTTATATTGTATTATATATATTTATACCAATAGATATATGAGTGTGTGTGTATATATATAATTATACCAGTATATATAGCAGTATATAGATGGTGTGCATATATAATTATACTATCTATTATGCATAGTATAATCATGTACAGTATAATTATATAGTATATAATCATATTATTATATAGTATGCTATATATTATTTATACTGTGATATATATATTATGATACAGTATATATTATATATGTATCACAGTATATATAAGAAAATATAAGAAAAATAGGCCGGGTGCAGTGGCTCACACATGTAATCCCAGCACTTTGGGAGGCTGAGGCAGGCGGATCATGAGGTCAGGAGATCGAGACCATCCTGGCTAACACGGTGAAACCCCATCTCTAATAAAAATACAAAAAATTAGCCGGGCGTGGTGGCAGGCGCCTGTAGTCCCAGCTACTCAGGAGGCTGAGGCAGGAGAATGGCATGAACCCGGGAGGCGAAGCTTGCAGTGAGCCAAGATTGTGCCACTGTACTCCAGCCTGGGCCACAGAGCGAGACTCCGTCTCAAAAAAAAAAGAAAAATATATATTAGAAAATGTGATACTGTATATATAAGAAAATGTGATACTGTATATATATAAGAAAATGTGATACTGTGTGTAGCTATATATATATCTATATCTACATATCCATTCATCTGTGGTGGACATTTAAGTTGCCTCCATGTCTTAAACTATTGTAAATAATACTGCAGTGAACATGGGAGCACAAATATCTCTTCAAGAGCTGGTTTTCAATTCCTTTGAATATTTACCCAGAGTTGGGATTGCTGAATCATATGGTAATTCTGTTTTTAATTTTTTGAGGAGCATCTATACTGTTTTCCATAATGGCTGAACCAATTTATATTCTCACCAATAGTGTTAAAGGGTTGCCGTCTCTCCACATCCTCCCCAAAACTTGTTCTCTTCTGTTTTCTTCATAGTAGCCATCCTAACAGATGGTAGGTGACATCTTATTGTGATTTTGATTTGTATTTCCATGATGATTAACGATACTGGGCATCTTGTCATATACCAGTTTTCCATTTGTATGTCTTCTTTGGAGAAATATCTATTCAATTCCTTTGCTCATTTTTAAATCAGATTGTTAGGGTTTTTGCTTGTTTTGCTTTTGAGTAATAGGAGTTCCTTATGTATTTTGGATATTAACCCTTTATCAGATATATGGTTTGCTAATATGTTCTTCCATTCCAAAGATAGGCTACTTGTTTTCTTCATTGTTTTCTTTACTGCACAGAAGCTTTTTAGTCTGTTATGATTTGACTTATCTATTTTTGCTTCTATTGCCTGTGCTTTATTGTCATATACAGGGAATCCATTTCCAATGTGTTTGTGGCATCGATCATAGTAATGGTTTCATGGGTGTATACTCATCTCCGAGCTCACTGAGTTGTATATATTAAAGTTGTGCGGCTTTTGGATGTCAATACCTCAATTATACCTCAATAAAGTGGTTTTGAAAAATGCACCAATGAAAACAGCATGAATTGTACATAGTGTAGTTCTAGAAACCTTAGAACCCAATGCCTGAATGCTGTCTAGAATCCTGGGAAGTCTACCTTCTGTATTTCATTAGGCTGTGGTCTCAGATCCCGAACCAGACCAAAAGCACATATAAACATCTGAGACCTGTACTGCCTCTTCAGTAGATTCTAAGCTGCCTCCACTTTAATAAAGATCTTTAAGTAACTCTGCTTAGTAGAGACTCTCCATCACATAGAAAAATGGTGGCCAGAGGCATGTCAAAGTCAGAATATTAGATATGATTTACCAAAGTGAAAAGGAATGGGGTGGTGCTCAGAGTTTTCTGGTCCAAGCATTTGTCGGGTCAATGAATAAGAGCAGGATTTCCCTCTTGCCTTGCTGTACTTAAATTCATTGATATTAAGAGACAGTCCAGGATTGGATAGACAAATCGATCTTATCTCAAATTTGGATTCCTATTGATTGGTAGTAGCTGCCTAAGACGTTGAGTTAAGAAGATTATAATGTCATGACATCTGGACTCAGTACAAAGAAGAGTTATCACAACTGAAGAATGTATGCTACAGGGAAGAAAGTGGTGGAGATAGATAGATAGATAGATAGATAGATAGATAGATAGGCTATATAATATTTGCATACTTTTTAAATACAAATATACTGTATTATCAAAGTAATATATGCACTTTTAATATTGAGAGTGTCACTATTAGGGTGACACTACACCATACATATGGCAGATACTGTCTAGTTGCCCACCAAATTATTCCCTTTCTTCTCAGGCAAACAAGATGGCTGAACTACAATCTCATCTTCTCTTGAAGCTAGACATGGCCATATTCCTGAGGTCTAGCCAATGAGATACATATGTAGAAATGGCATTGATCACTTGCAGACATGGAAAATAAATCTTTCCATATGTGAGTCCCAATTCTATTTCTCCATTCACTGGCAGAAGGGATGGAGAGGACTTGGGTAGAGGACCGAGAAGAGAGCAACCACAAGGAGGCGCCTGAGTCCCTGAATGACTGTTTGGATTTGAGGCCTCCTCTCAGCCCCTGCCCTTCTGCCTGCCACCCTGCATTGTCATACAATGAACAAGAATTATACTTTTACCGTACAGTGCCACAGAATTAGGATTGTTTGCTCTAATTGACTAATACTATATATGTTGAAGTATTTTATAAAAATATAAAGCACAAGAGAAGTATATAATAGACTGTAAATACAAGGTAGCAAAAACACCATTTCTCTTTCTATATAAACCTATATTATGTGTGCTAAGAAGCCTCCCCAAAGCATTCTTCCTCTTTTATGAATTGGGCAAGTCTAACACTTCCCTCCCCTCTGCATAAATCAGACAGATGCCTCAAACTGTCTATCCAATACGGTCCTACCTGATAATGACAGTCAGCATCTAAATCCAAGTGTAGTCACAGAAACTATGCCAGAGCTCTGAAGGAAATCTCAGTGGTAGGCAGACAGGGGACACTTCTCCCCCACCGCCCCATCTGCAGCTGCGTGCATCCTCCACTGCATCAGTTTCCTGCTTTGTAGTCCTGTCTTTTCCAAGCTGAGTTCACTGTGTGGTCTTCTCTTATCCCCAGGTTATTTGATCTTTTACTCTAATTTTCTCACCAGCACTTTTCTATTTAGTTTTTATAGAATTTATTTCTCCTTCCCTACATGTAATTTTTTGTATCTATCTTATTTGAATTTCATTTCATGTAATCCCTCTAGTGCATCCAGGCCATTTTGGATTCTAAACGTGTTGTCTCTTCCCTGACAGCTGGGTATTCATTGTAGAGTACAAATATATACTTAGCTCTAATGTCCACAACAGTTATAACAGTAAAACTAGAGTGAAAGTCAGAAGAAGAGATGGTGGCAGTCCAGGAGCCCAGTCCAATTGGTCCTTGCTCTTGCAACAGGGCAGCGGGAGCAAATGGAGAACTGACATTTAGGACAGGTTCTCTGTCTCTTTCTTAAGACAGCTTTGTCTCTATTTATCATCCTCAATCTCCCCTCTCTTCAGACCCACATTCCTTGACCACACGGAAGAACATGGCTGTTGACACCCCCAAGTTTTACACCTTGTCTCTTCAAGAAAATGGCTCTGACTTTTAGGAGTGGTTCAAAAAACCAGAGAGAAACCAAAGCAAGAGTGAAAGTAAGAGAGAGTGAGAGAAAAGGGAAGAATGAGAGAGAGAAAGAGAGACAGGGAGAGATGAAGACTCTTTTTGGTTTAACTTGATCAAGCATCTACATTTGGACTAAGAAATTCTAGAAAAGAGAGAAGAGTTATGGAGTAAAACTGAGGCTGTTGGGATCTCAGACTTCTGGGTAAGTTGAGGGGAATCATTATAAATTTAGGCACCACCCCCAAAAGATCTACTAGTGATGGTAGTAGAGAAATTAGAAGGTAGATAAATAAAGGAAGAAAAAGAAGTAATGGTTTAACTTCCTTTGAACATAAAATTTACCAGTAACAGTCACTCTATGCGAAGAAGAATGTTGTTAACATATTCTGTTGGGTTCTGTTCGACTCTATGGTGGTGTGTGTGTGTATACATATGTACACACACATACAGGTATACACACACACACACACACATAGTCAGTGAATACATACTATTTGACATGAACTACACCAGGTACGAAAATAGTCCTTATTTTTAAGTGACTTACGATTTCATGGGGGAACAAAACAACAACACACGAACAGAGAAGTCACACTCTAATGTCTGGTCACACTCTTATGTCTGGTGGACAGAGGAGCCCTGGGAGCACTTAAGAAACCTAGGAAAGGAGAATGAGAGAAAGTCTTCCCAGAGGAACAAGTGCCTGAGCTGGCTGTGAAAGGCTGAACAGGAAGTAGCCAGATGAAGGACAAGAGAGCAGAACATTCAAGGCAGAAGGGATAATGTGAATGAAGGTGTGACAATGAGAAATAGTATGGTGTCTTCTGGAAAGGGTCAGCCCAGAATTGTCATGACATAAATTAGGAAGTAAAACTAGTAAAGCAGTAGGGAAAGAGGAAAGGGCGGATTTCAAAGAGCCTTTTTGGCCAAGTTAATAAATCCAGACATTAACCTGAGGGCATTGGGAAACCATTGAAAAGTTTTAAGCAAAGGAATGACACAGTCAAACTTGTGTCTGCTACTGTGGTATGACAGAAATGCATAAAACGGGTTTAAGATGAAGACAAGCTGGGAGACAGGGAGACTAGTTAAGTAGTTACTGCGGTAATCTAGGGCAAAGATGATGGAGATCTAACTAAAGCAGAAATAGTAACAATACAGCTATCAATTATTCATGAATTCAACAAGTAGTCATTAACATGTCTTCTGTGTCCTACACTGTGCTAAGCATTTTACATGAATCATTTTACTCAATCCCCAGAGGCCTATGAAGCCAGGTACTGGTATTGTTGGTGAGAAAACTGGGGCTCAGAGGGCTGAATTACCTGACCAAAGGTTCAAAACTAACAAGGAACAAAGGCAGTATTCAAATCCAAGTCTGACAACAAGCTTTAGTAATCCAACCATCAATCCAATACTAATAGCTATAAGCAGGAAGGAATACAGGTTAGAAATACATAGATGAAATTAGCCAGGCTAGGTGATTGACTAGCTTCAGGGAATATGGGAGAAGAAGGCACCAAGGATAACTCTCATATGTTGAGTATGGGTGTCTGGGATAGTCAGTGCAGAAAAACTGTTTTAAATGTTTGACATTAATTCCAATTCACTGCACCACCAGGAAAACCAGTCATTTGGCAACATCGCTAGCCCATTGGCCCTTCCACATTCTGTAGCTAGTCAATCTTCCCATCCTTTTTAGGGTTGTAACCATTGTAAACCAGCAATCTGCTTTACAATGACTTCAGTCTCTCTGTCCCCTGACCTTTCACAATGCCCACCTTGCCAATCACATCCCTTACATCAAACCCACTGTTTATCTATGCCAGCTCCTGGGCAGCCATTCAATGATATCTGTAAAATTCAGCCAGGTGCTAGTGTTTTTGCTCAGTCTTCTCTTTTCCTTCTTCTCCCATCATCCCCCCTTCCTGTTTTGCACTGCACTCATCTCCTTAGACCCAACCAGCCGCCTGCTCTTTGCAGTGTGCCTTTGAATATCAAGGTCTTGCAAGTTGAGGTCTCTCTACACGTCTCTCTATCTTTACCCATTTTTCTCTCTTCACTCTTATTTCAGAGTAACCCTCTTATTTCAGAGTAACTTATTTCAGAGTAACTTGCCACCAACTGAACCTTGATCTATCAATTGTGTGCAAATTATTTTTAATACATTGTTTAAAATTTATTCATGGTACAAATTTAAACTTATTTTTAATCCTTATCATATCTATGAAAAATAGTGTCTTTGTTAGCAGAGCATTCATCATCCTAAAATAAACTATGAGAAGGGCTTGACTTTCCTCATCTTTATCTCAGGACAGGATGAAGTCGGTTAAGCTCCAATCAACTCGATCTTAATTAGCCCCAAATGATGATTTACTTCCATTTCTAAAGCCTTAGTTAGGGACTGACTGGATAAAAAATAAGTTTAACAAGTAAAGAAAGGCAAAAGTCATGAATATCTCTAAAAATGAGGTATTTTAATGTATATCACATTAACAAGTTTTAAGATGTCATCAATTGTGAGAGATTTTTTTAATAAGAGGATTTGGGGGAAAATTAAATGTACAAATGTCAATTTAAATCAGATTTCAGAAATGTGAATATGAAAACGTGAGAAAAACAAACTGGATCTTATAATTAAGACAACATAGCAAGTTTTCTCCCTAGAATTATGTTTCTGTCTAGTATGTCGCTGTCTAACTTGGTCATTTTACAACATTCCTATTCATGCCACAATCCCCTTTGTTAAAAAGTTTTGCTTCATTTTTTGTTTTGTAGGGAAGAACTATCTGAGACCCCTGGTAACCATTTCTTTCTTAGTTTAGGAATTGTGGTACTATTGCTCAATAATCTTATTCAGAAATATAAGCATAGCTTCAGTAAAGGTTGAAACATCAAAAGGAAAGAAAAGCCTATATCTGGGGGAGTTTTTTGAATATGGAATAAAATATGAATCTAGGCATTAGAAAATTGGAACACATTTTTCCACGTTCTACTCCAGTAGAAGTTTAGAGAAGAAAAGAATTGACTTGCTCTCAAATGCAGTATATTTCTTTCGGCAAACATACATATGTGTTAGTGTGTGCATGTTTTTCTTAATAGATGGTAAAAATCATGCTGGGTCTGGATTTTAGCATCTTCTTGCTAGAAGCAACTGATTGTACCTATCAAGCTCAAGACAGAGCCCGAACAAAAGTATTTTCCTGCCTGGTGGGCTCACAGTTTGTGCAGGTATATGTGTGTATGAACATCCATTCATATATGTGTGCACATGTGTGCGTGTGTATGGTATGTATATATATCTATATTTTTAATGACATTTTGGAAAGGATACAATAGTGTTTGTATTTTGCAGTGAGTGTGCCAGTTCATAATCTATGTTTATTAGAATGAACTAAATTCCTTGAGCCTCTGCCATGTTTCCTACCCCCTAGGAAGATTCTGTTTTCCCCTCTTCTAAAACATAACGCTGGAGAGAAGTGCCAAATCAACAGCCCAGAAATCGGGAAGCTCCTTTTTTAATTCCCATCCTGTAGTACTCCCCTTGGGTTTCTGTGCCAAAGCTGGCTGAGAGAGCTCTCGTTTCAGCTTCCTATTTAACTTGGCTGGTACTTTCTTCCTGGTGAATCATTTCATGAATTTGGGCATGGGTACTGATCTCATACATCAAACACACAAGTACATACATACAATTCACACACAAACTCAGGCACACCTCCATAAATGCTGACCACATACACTTGCATATGCAAGCACCAGGCATGCACAGACCCCCCACCATGCTCATGTGCATATGCAGACACACACATACATGTGCGCCTCCATGCTCACACACATGCACACATGCAAGCACAGGCATACATGCATACATGTGTTTATACACATATGCACACAATTTGGTGAGCACACATGTACATACATGCATATGCATATTCATGTACAATGCACACTTATACACATGCGTGCATGCACACACATACACACATAGACCTCATGCCCTTTTTCTCCTATCTTTAGCACCTAAAATTTTTCCTTTGCTCCCATTTTCTCATTTCTCTTTATCCCCTTCAGCATTCCCAATATTGACACATTTGAGGTTATTATGTAGTTCATCATTGTTAAGAATATGCTATCTCTACTCACAAGGTCTGGATTTATCTCTTTACAAGATCATTGAACAGTCCTGTGTGCCAGCTATGGAAGTTTTCATAACCTGCCTGAATAGATGAAACATCAAATCATTGAAGCTTAACCCTAAAGAAGTGAGGGTCACCTCAGCCTTGCCTTCTGACTCAGGCTGTTCATGTTGTAATAAGTGAGGGACATGGAATTGAGCACTTCACAAAGCCTTCTTTATAGCCAGGAGTGTGATCACAAGTAGGGATTTCCATGTATTTCCTGACACATTTCCCTCTTACTTTGTTGTGAAGGGATCTTGATTTTCATGTTCTAGCACTACCCCCATGGTGCAGTTTTCTTTGCACTAGACGGAAGAAAGAGAGTTTTAAGTTGCTTCTTCAGCTAGGGCAAGAAGTCACATGGATTGAGGAGTGGCTTTACCCTTCCCTATAGATCTTATCTCTGCTCTTTCTTCTGTTTTTTGTTTCATGCATTGAGAATGGCATTGGTGGGTCTGATCTCTGCTAAGTGTCTAGAAAACGCTGGAAACAAGAGCAAGGGGAAGGTGGCATCTCTTAGCTAATTACCCAAGTCCATTGAATCCTGCCTTCTTGTTTTGCATGCACTTGGGCTTCCCAAGCCTCTGAGCTCAGGATTCTCCAACCTGCCAGCGTATGGCCCAACAAACCAATGGCATGGAAGCCCTTGAACAATAAACAAATAATAGGAATTGGTTTTTCTAAGAAAATCATACAAATGAAAGAAACAAACTTACTGAAAGCATTTGTTAGCCAGACTTAAGAAATGTCCATGAGCACCGATCCTATGAGGTTCTTAGGATATTTTTCCAGTCTTTTGCTTATCACTCCAACCCAGACCCTGTGCCAAAACTCATATCACTGGGTCTATCTCCACAGCCCTGCACCAAAGCATTTCTCCCCAAGATTGGTGGGGCCTGGAAACGCATCATAGGTGAGGAAATGGCTTCCAAATGTTAGCTCAGAAGGCCTGAACTACTGATGTAGATAATCAGTTGAAAACCTTCTTCCCATTTTTTTATTTTTAGGTTCTCTAAATGGAACACTCTCTCTTTCTTATTGATAGAACTTAGAGTATCTACTTCATACTGATTTTAGTGTGAGGCTCAAATGATGCCAAGAAACACAGGACATAGCTTCTGACTTCAAAAATCTCTTGGTCTTGGAAGGAAGAGGCCGAGAAATTAGTATTATGGCTTATCTATCTGGTGTACATAATCAATGGACAATGATTGGGAAGGCTCAAGCAAAGAATCTAAGAGGGAAGGTGTGTTGGCATGATAGGCCAGAGGAGATAGATTTTAAACTATGTGTCAGGAGAAAGAGTAGGGTTAGTTAAAATAATCTAAAATACAAGCAGGGGAGAAAATACCTATAAAAAATGGTGAACATCTGGTTTCTTTGGGGATTTCTTAAGAAGTCTTCGGCTGGAGGCAGGTGGCATGGGCTACTGTAGAGGCCCAGATGAAAGGGCTATAGAGGCCATGACAACCCATTTAATCCAAAATGAACCACTGAAGGGTTTAAAGCAATGGAATTAAAATATCATTTTCAACTGTTTTGACCCCTGGGATGTTTTGATTTTGTGTTTATGAACAAAGATATGTTCAACAGAATTCTATCAAGGTTGATAAATTATTATTGAGACAGGATTTCCTAGGGACAATAAGACTAAGCCAATTTAATTTCTCAATCAATTTCATATACCTTTCCATATAGTGTCATTTATGCAGAGTAAATGATAAGGTCACATTTTATTTGGAATCAAAATTGACAGGGGAAAAAGTTCAAGTAGCAGAGTGGTGGGTTCAAAACTTCCCTCTTTGGATTCTCATTTTATATAGAACATGCAAGCTTCTGAATACATAATATATTCCCACTGCATTCTATTATTTTTCAGTTTGAGGATTCAGCTATTTTAGAAGTTTCCATTATTAGGGATTAAACAAATTCTATTTTTCTAAGCAACTGTATATGTTTTAAATAGGACTTTTATGAAGAGGAAAAGTAGAAGTCCAGCAATTAGGCACACTTTATTTGCTGCCATCACTCTGAAAGCGGTGGAGTTTGGAGTGAAGGTATAATCCTTGCGACCGTTGTGCAGACCCACAGGCATCTGCCAGTGTGTGGCAGGAGCCTGAGGCTCTTCAAGGCCATGGAGGAACATGGCCCCCCATTCAGCCCACATTAGCTCGGGAGTGCAGGAAAGTGATGAGGTCCTTTGTAGTGGAAACAGTAACTGCTGTCATGAAGCCTTGAAAACAAGTCACTTGGGTGTTGATGATGACTTGAAAACTGTGTTTTGAAGGATCCCAAGGTATCTCTTTAACATTCATGCCTTCTACCACAATCTGCTAGTCTGCCGACTTCAGCTTTCATCTCCTGGAATACCACCTAGTTCTCACTGTTGCATCGTGTCTGTGAAATGTGCATCATTCCCATGCCTTTCATCTGAGAGTTTATACCAAGATTCAAGTTTTCATCGGCAATGGGTTCATGTCAGTTAGAATTAACGGCAGTTTCACTCATTGGCTTTTATTGTTAATATTTACACACCTTCCAGATTGTGGCTTTTGGGTAGGGAGGCCAATGGAATGCAGAATGAGCCAAGGTCAATAAGCACAGAGAGTTGCTTCTTTCTTTGAAAAAAAGTGTTCCATTTTATTTGTTTTTAATAAATAAAATGAGCTTTACAGCTTCCAGTAAATTAGCCAAAAATAAAATAGAAGACTTTGTTTTATGCAAGTCTTAGGAATCCAAATGAATACTAAGAAGTGGTATTTGAGAGCTGGGTAAAAACTTTCCGGCACAAGCATTACTGTGCCTATAATACAGAAATCTGAAGGGGGAAAAATCAGTTTTAAGTCTTTTTTGTAACCTTATTTTCAAGTGACTAAAATTTACATAAAGCCATCTTTACTCAACTTTGGGTCATTTTCTTTTATTTCCTTTTTCTTTTTTTCCTTTTTGTTTTATTTTTAGACAGTCTTGCTCTGTTGCCTAGGCTGTTGTGCAGTGGTGCAGTCTCGGCTCACTGCAACCTCCACCTCCCGGGTCCAAGTGCTCAGCCTCCCTGGTAGCTGGGACTACAAGTACGTACTACCACATCTGGCTAATTTTTTGTAAGTTTAGTAGAAATGGGGTTTCACCATGTTGGCTGGGCTGGCCTCGAACTCCTGGCCTCAAGTGATCTGCCCATCTCAGCCTCCCAAAGTGTTGGGATTACAGATGTGAGCTACCGGGCCCAGTCAACTTTGGTCCTTTCTAGCTCTACCAAGACCACTCTATCCTGCTTTCTTGACCTTGGCATTCAATTAAGTATTTTGAATGCTTCATCCTCAACTATGAACTGACCCTCCCCCACCCACCTCATTGTAAGTTCTCAAAATGAGATGACTTAGAAATAGGTCAGACGTGTTCTCAAGTATCCTAAAATAACCTGGGTTGTATGTGAAAGATGTTATGGACATAGGCATCTCATACTCTGAACACTTTGTCTCCTTGAATGCTTTTTAACTTTTGCTAGGATGCTATACCCTTTATACCATCCATCTCTTCTGAAATTTTATTAATGCTTGAAATGTGTTTTTTTTTCTGGCTTCTTGAGTAAGAAGTATTTTCCCTTTCTGGTTGAAGGACTTATAGCAAAGGAATAGAGCATGACCTTTGGAATAAGCACTTCAGTACAATCAAAGCTGCATTGAGAGGCTCTGTGCCCTTGGTTTACCTTTCTGAGTCTCTGTTTTTGAATCTGCAAAGTGGGATTGGTTAAAATAAATACAGACTGTAACCTCTGTGGGGTAGAAACTGTAACTGTTTGCTCACAGGTGTTACCCCAAAGGAAATGATTCGGCCAAGCAGAACTTTGTCTAAAATACCAGTGTACTTCCTGTTGGAATTCGAAGTTGGTAGTTCTACCTTTGTCAAATACCCTGACTTCTCTTTTGAGATTTTCTCACTGCTAATTCCCAAAGGAGATTTATTTTAAATAGGTAATCTTTTAAGGTCTCTGCTGTTCTGAAAGTCTGAATATCTAGCATGCACATATGAATTGGATTTTAGCTGTACTGTCATTGTTATTTCTGGAATCAAAAGGATTTATAGGCTTCCTCCAATATGGCTTGGGGAACTCCAACTCCTTTTGCAAAGTCAAGCTTGAGGGATCTATCACCCAATTTATTTTTGTATGAATGTTTTTCCATGTCTTCCTAATTGACTCCACTCCCCATCCTGTTGCCGTGGAACTGGCCCTGCTCCGAGAACCTCACCTGAAGCTGTGTGGTGTAGAAAGGATGTGCTGGGCTTATTGTCTGACAAATTGGGTCCTGTTTCTGGGCCACTCACAGAGGAGCTGGTGACCAGGGCAAGTTACAGCTTCTGTGTAGCTCAGTGCCTGCATCTCTAAAACAGGGTAATCACCACTGTCCTCTCTGCCTCCCTGGAGACAATGTACGTGAAAGCAGTGTGAAAAATCTCCTGGGATGAACAAGTTCAGGATGAACCACTGGTAGTATTGAAAAGCACAGATCCTACAGAACCCTCTGGGACTAAAGGGGGCCGAAGTCAAATACGTAGTTCAAAACGGGTTAAGTGAAACTTGATATCTGAATTATTTTATCCATTGTATAATGAAAAGAATATGGGTTTTGAGGTCATATTATAGATCAGGATTCATACAAATTAAAAATAAGCCAATTTCTAAGCACAACAAAGCAGGCTTCAGTTAAGAAAGTCCAGTTTGAGTCAATAGTTTGGGTTGGATTTTTTTTTTCTTTTCTTAAGAATTCACCAGTTCAGTGATCTCTGACACATCATTTAACCTCTCTGAGCCTCAGTTTCCTTATCAGCACAATGATGATACTACTGCCCATTTTTCAGCTTCTTATGTGTGAATTAGATAGAAAATATATAAAGCACTGAGCATAGTCCTGAAGACACACATGCCCAAAAGATATATTTATTATTGTTTCTAGTTTTTATGTTTTTCAGGTATACAACTAAAGCTGATGTTTAACTCAATCCATATATTAATAATGTTTTTTAGGTATAAAGCATCATTCTACATTTATATGTAAATAAAAGAAAGACAGGAAGACATCTACCCAAAAAAGCAAAGACAGGTTGGGATTATAGTTAAAGTAGACGAGAAGAAGGAAATTCTTTGTCTAACTGAAGATTCCATTCCTAACAAAAACATACATAACCTTTCAAGATAAATTTCAGAATGGAAACACTTTTTGAAATGGATTGACCTACATACTTGTGAAGACTCCACGGGACCAAGTCCTGTTCTTCAGTCAATACCCCTGGTTTCAATGACATAGCACAGAGGACTAGAGAGAGAAGGCAGCTCTTTGGTGACAAGAATTGAGATTTTAGGACAACACTAGAATGTGAGAAAAATTCCTAAGGGTTTGAGTTCAGAGATCCTGGAGACCAGAAGGAAGCTTCGAGCAGATGGAGTGGGGTTTCCACAGGAAAAGATGTGTTTCTAAGGAGGTGAAAGGTGAAGTGCATGTTTGATGAACTGAGAAAGCGTGTAGAATGACAGGCAATTAATAGCCTAAGCTGTGGAAGATGTTCGAGTTAGGACTAATGGCAAGAAGAAAGTAAAATCTAAATAATCAGAATATTTGTAACAAAGTAAATGCAAGAGAGTCTTCTCCAGGACTGAGCAGATCCTCCAGAACAGTGGTTCTCAACCAGTGGTGATTTTGCCACCTCAAGGGATGTTGGCCCTGTCTGGACACATTTTTGTTTTGTACAAGTGGGTGAGTGCTACTGGCATCTAGTGGATAGAATCCAGGGATGCTGCTAAACATCCTGAAATATACAAGTCAACACCCTCCTGCCACCCCCAACAAATAATTACCTGGCCCAGGTGTCAAAAGAACGCAGGTTGAGAACCCTTGCTATAGAATGGCACATTCCAAACTGCACTCCACCGTATGCGAGGGATAATAACACATTTTCTGTGGGTTAAAAAAAGTGGGGCTTGTGGAAGGGGGGTTCTAAGATCCAATACACTGAGGAAGCTCTGTGTCTCATAAACTTAAACAAGTTTCTTTATTATAGAATGATTCTGAGTACTTAAAAATAAAAAGCCTTTCCAAAAACAATTTTCTAAGAAATAACTTTGTAAGTTACAAGTGTTCCACAAAACATAGGACAGGAAACACTGATCTAGTATTTCATATTAATTACTTTTTGATAGGATATTAATTACCTACTTGAAAAAGGGTAGACTTAGTTGACATTAAGTTGTTAAAAACAAAAAACAAGCAAAAACAGTTAAACAAAAAACCTAGCCATGCATATGAAAAAAGCATAAAAGCACAAAAAGATTGCATGCTGACACAGAATGCATCATCCAGATAGTCCAGGCAGTGATGAAACCAAGGGATGTTCCAGTACATAGTTCCCTTCTACCATCTGTAGCACTAAGAATGACAAGAGTCTGATGTCTCATCAATATGCCGGGATGCTAATACAACCTTTTCCTTAGTAGGCACTCTATATTTGAATTTATTGTAGATGCTTAAGTGATTCTCCCCACCCCTGTTTATAAGTGAGTAGTTAGAGCAGATGCTCACATCAGATTGCTGTGTTTGTAAAAGGATTCTGTTCATTTGCATGTTTTTCTCTGAAATATTGCATTTATTTATTTCAGTGCATCTTCTTAGAAGATGTATTCAAGAGGGAGGAAGAATAATATATACTCGTGGTTGAATGTGAGACCATAATTTAAGTAGAGGTATTGGACTGACATCAGAGATTTGAGTGAAAGTGGAAGCCCAGAGGAAGGAAGGGGACAATTTATTATTGTTTACATATTACACTGCAGCTTTAGGTTCCCTTAGTTACTATTTGAATGTAAAATGTATTACTCAGAAGAGGATCTGGAATGAGCTCTATGCAGAAGATGAAGTTGGGTGTGTGTTATGCTGGAATGAAAGCTGCAGTCATCTTTGCAGATACCAGTGTACTGGGAAATAGGCATGTGTATTTAGCATAATAAAGTCCTGCATTCTTATTGCCCAATTACTTAATTTTCTAAAAGAAAACTTATATCCCATCTCTCTTTTGATCCTGCTTACTACAATATTAAGGGATTTCACAGCCTTAAGACCTTTTGTCCTTCAGTCATTCATTAGTTTGATGTTATACCTAATCCCCATTTCCATTTGCAGAGAAGTCAGTTAATAGAATCAGCTACCATTATTAAACAGGTTTTAAAAAACGTACAAAAAAAAAAAAAGTACCACCTCATTTGAAAAAAAAAAATGATGAGGATTTTTGGAGTGGTTTAATTTTGTATCAAATGCAGCTAAAAATCTTACGTATTCTTTTTTTCTATTGCTGTCATAACAGATTACCACAAACAGACACCTAAGCCAACACACACTTATTATCCTACGGTTCTGTAGGTAAGTGGTCTGACTGAATTTCACTGGGCTAAAATCAAGGTGTTAGTTGGGTTTTGTCTCTTTCTGGAACATATAGCAAAGATTCTCTTTCTTTGCTTGTTCCTGCTTCAAGAGGCTGTTTCCATTCCTTGGTTCATGGCTACTTCATCTTCAAAGCCAAAAGTGTAGCCTCTCTTTGAGCCTGCTTTAGTTGTCACATTTCCCTCTGACCACAACCAAGAAAATGTCCCCACTTAGAAGGACATGTGGATGAATTCAGACTCACTTGGATCATCCAAAATATTCTCCCCACCTCAGGGCCCTTAACTTAATCACATCTGGAAAGTCCGTTTTGCTATGTAAAGTAACATATTCCCAAGTCCTAGGAATTAGGACATAGACATTGTTGGGAATTCATGATTCTGCCCACTGTGCTTTACTTCCATCCATTTCCAATGCGATTTGACAGAAATTCCAAATGATTCCCCCCAAAAATCAGAAAAACCTATTTCAAAGTGTTTTATAACACATTAGCTGTTACTTCTTTAGCTTTGAAGTGAAATTAACCCAGACAAGAAATCCTCAGCTCTGTTTCCTTCCCACTCATGCCGTAGAAATAAACCTCCCGAAGGTGCTGAGTAGGCTCTGTCCCAGGGCCAGTAATGGCTGGTGGAGGTTGGTGGAGCATCTCCCCTCTCCACTTCCAGCTATAAATCCCCATGTGTCACCCAAAGCCTGCACGCCTCGCTTAGAGAAGCTCAACTGAGTCACTTCTGCCTCCCCTCAGGCACTGACTCCTACAAGCAGACATTTACTGGTGTCAGCAAGCATGTGCCTGTGGCTCGCTGCATGATTAGCGGTTAATATTTGGTTTTGAACTCCATCAGAGATAAGCTGTTCTTGCAGCATATCAAACCAGGCATTCTAATGTAAAGGATGCTACGGTCAGAATAAAATGTTGCTCATTTTCCAAGAGATAAGTAAGTAGGTAGGTAGGCAGATAGATAGATAGATAGATAGATAGATAGATAGATAGATGATAGATAAATAGATGGATACATAAATATAGGTAGAGATATAGCTATAGATTTAGATACAGATATAGATATATAGAAATAGAGATTTTTAATAGACTAGTTTTTAGAATTCATAGACCCCTGGTGAGAGTGAAAAAGTAAAAGGGATGTAGTTCATGACGTCAGGAGATCGAGACCAACCTGGCCAACATGGTGAAACCCGGTCTCTACTAAAAATACAAAAATTAACTGGGCGTGGTGGTGGACGCCTGTAGTCCCAGCTACTAGGGAGGCTGAGGCAGGATAATTGCTTGAACCCAGGACAGGGAGGTTGCAGTGAGCCGAGATTGCGCCACTACACTCCAGCCTGGCTACAAAGTGAGACTCCATCTCAAAAAAAAAAAAAAAAAACTTTTAAGCTAAGTTCTCGAGTATGTTTCTACTTCAGCCTTAGATCTCTTTCTCCTAAATATCAGAAAATGTCTTTGTCTAATATGGGTAGTCATGGAGAAATGAGGCAGTTTATTGGTAGTGAGAGTGTGATGAGGCAGCCAAGTACAAAATCCCTCTTTGGAGCTACAATGATAGTGTTCGATTTCTATATCCCTGAAAGACTTTAACATAATAACCACTGTGTCTATCATTAAATACACCTGAGGTTGTGTATTCAGTGATTATAACTCTATTGGCATGCTTTTTTAAAAATTAAGGCTGTTTCCCACTGTTGGCTAAGGAGTTAGTTGATTCTTTGCCCAAGGTGCCAGGCTTATTTTATTAAAAGATCCTTGCATGGTGACTTTCCTTATATTCAGAGTGCAATCCAAATGCCCAGCCTGATTTGGCCCCTGAGTCCTCATCTAGTGCCACTCTCTCCCTTGCTCACTCTTCTGCAGTCATGTTGGGCTTTTTCTGTTTCTGCAAAGTACCGAATTCGCCAGTCCCTCCACCCTTGCGCTTGAGGCTGCGTCTTTTCCTGGCTCCTCCTTCATTCATAAGTGCATTCTCAGCACAACCGCCAGAGGGCGCCTGACACGTGAGCTCTGCTCTATCTTCAATGGCCTCCCATCTCACGCGGGATACAAGCCAAGGCTCTTAGATGTAGTAGTAAGGTTCTCCACCATTTGAACTCAGTTTCTCCTCTGACCTCCTCTTCTGCCCACTTTCTTTTGGTTGCACCCCTGGACTTCGCTGTGACCCTCAAATATGATGGACATGCTCCCACCTCAAGACCTCTGCAGCTGCTGTTTCCTCTCCTAATGGTCTTCCTCCTAATGTACACAAGGCTCCCTCCCTCTCTTCCTGCATCCTACTATACTTTCAGGTTCTAGACCAAGCATGTATTAGTGCTTAGTAAATATCTATTGAATGAATGAGTGAACAAAAGCAAGCATTACTGTTCATGGAGCCCTTTCTGACAACCCTTTATTTAGCAAAATGGGATTTGAACTCTGCTAAGGAACATGAATCTAATGTAAAAGATGGTGTCCCAGAAGGCTGTGAACTTTAGTGTTCAGACACAGTGAGGTATAAATATATGAGTTCCACATCCCTTCTGACTATCTGTGCAGCTGGCAGTACCTGCTTGATGAGAATTTAGTTTCCTGGGTACTCTGTAATTTATAGGACAATTGTTGCAGTGAGATTCTTTTACTTTTGCCCATTCTTGTCTTATATATCTCATTGCATCTTATATCAGTACACTATCGGGAAATAGTAGTACAAATAGCAAACTTTCTATGTAGTACACCCCTTAGGCCTCAGTTTGGCTTGCCTTCTTCTCCAATATCAGCCTTGTAAATCATTTTGGAAAAGATAATCTGTGGATAAATTACTATTTTTTGTTTTTTTTTTTTCCCACGTACTTACTGTGTGACTTT
The DNA here is from genome assembly GCF_024542745.1 of Macaca thibetana thibetana. NCBI lineage: Eukaryota > Metazoa > Chordata > Mammalia > Primates > Cercopithecidae > Macaca > Macaca thibetana. The sequence continues at coordinate 14,026,014 of NC_065583.1, read as the reverse complement.
GGGCAAGTTTCTTAACGTCTCTGAATGTCTTCATGTATAAAACAGGGTTTTAAAAAATTCTACTTCATGAAGTCCTCATGTATTCATTTAATAAATATTTAATTGAGCACTTAGTATGGCCAAGGCATTACTTAGGTGCTAGGGAAAGAGGGATGTACAGGACAAATAAGATGTCCAACTTTTATTCTATTGGGTGGAGGGAAGGAGGGAAGACAGTAGAGTAGGAAGGAGATGACGAATTCAGTAACGTATTTTTCATGAGCAATGAGTGTTATCAAAGAAACAGGCCCAGGGAGATGAAATAGAAAAGGAAGAGATAGGGACACCCCTTCAGGTTGAGTTATCAGAGAAGACTTCATTTATTTGTGGCTGAGATCTAAATGCTGAAAAGAAACCAAACACACAAAGATCCTAGGATATAATGTTACAGGCAAGGGTAAAAGTAAAGTTCAAAGTCCCCGAGACGGACAGTAGCTTGATGGTTCAGGGAACAGAAGGAAGACTGTCGAGGCTGCAGTCATAGTGAGAGTGGTATTAAGGGAGCTCAGAGACATAAGCACAGGCTGGATTATGGCAGGTAAGCTGTGCAAAAAGTTTCTGGCAGAAATCATCTTACCACTGTTCCTGGCGCCTCATAATTATCTAATAAATTTAAATGTCCTTTCTTTTCCAAATTTCAATTTTCTAATCAGAAGAAGGATTATATTTATTCTCCAGTAAAATAAAGAGTATGAGCAAAGTTATGTTCAGATAGTTTGCTATGCTTGTGCTAATTTACATTTATCACCAATCGTGATTTTAATTAAATACATGGGAAATGGATTCTTATTAAAATTCAATAAACTTTTTTTTAACCCCAAATGTGGTCAAGTGTTTTACCCTGGATTTATGCAAGCATAGCTCCTATGATATGGTATAAAATGAATCATACTTTTTTTTTAAAGATGTTTTTGTTTATCTCCAAGAAAAATTTGTTGTGAGAAAGATCCTAAACATATGTATATATAGATGCATATCTTTGAAAGTCTATGTGAATACTAAGGGAATGTGAACTTCTTCTTTGGAAATCTTTACGTAATAAATCTATTTTCATCAATCTGGCATGTTTTTCTCCTAGCACTTACTTACTGAATGCTGCTGACCACGTGCTGCATCTCATGCTAAATGCTTAATTCATCACCAAATTCTGTAGACTGTCAGGCTAAACACCTCTAATGAATTTCCTTATTTTCCTCCTCACTATCCATCACACTCCCTCCCTCCCTGTTTCTGCAACAGCTTCCCAATTGGACCTCTTAAGTGCAAATCAGATCCTTTGTTCTTTACTTTAAAATATTTGTATGGCTTTCCAGTGCCCTGAGTGGTTTAGGGGTTCTTAGCTTTTACCCCTTATTGACTTTTCTAAGTGCATCTCTTACCACTTCCTACAGTTCAGGGTCACACTCAAGCTCCTCCCATTCCTCAAAGAAGCCTTACTCTCTTGCTTTCATGTTGTCCCTTTTGCCTGAAATCCCCTTCCTCCACTCTACTTCAGCCCCTCCACCATTACCAGACTAATTTCTACTCATCCATTAAACCCCGCTTCAGCCCTCTCCCAAGGGCTGCACTCCACAAACCCCGCCCCCACATGTCTAGTTATTAGCACTCACCTGTGCTCACACACCTTCTAGAGGTATCAGAATTATCACACCCCATTGTTATGACTGCCTGCCATCCCACTAGATTGTCAGATGGTAGGGGCAGGCATCATGACTATGGGGTTCCTCTTAAATCCCAATGCTGGGCACACTGCAAGGCATAGAGCAAGTACTCGAGAAATGTTTCTTGAATTTAGACGGTGGCTTTAAATCAAATGCCTCTGAAAAGGGAGTTGATAATGCTCCTCACTACCTGAAGTTTAGCTTCATGATCTATGGTCAAAAACATCCAATTTGGTCCCACCAAACATCCAGTTTGGTCCTACCTGTGGAAGCATACTGACTGCCCTTAGCTCAAGCCCTTAACTCTCTAATTTCACTGATTTCTATACTAGAAAGAACTATCATTGTTACATTTTTTATCACGGAGCTAAAGTTTAGTTTTTGCATGTGAATAGTCAAGGCCCCTTCTCACCCCTTCCCTTCCCTTCTTTTTTCTTTATTTACTAATTTATTATTTTTAGAGACAGGGTCTCACTCTGCAGCCAGGCTGGAGTGCAGTGGCACGATCATGGCTCACTGCAGCCTTGGCCTCCCAGTCTCAAGCGATCTTCCTGCCTCAGCCTGCCAAGTAGCTGGGACTGCAGGCATGCACTACCACACCTAGCTAACTTTTTTATTTTTTGTAGTGATGGGGTCTCAATATGTGAACCAGGCTGATATCAAATTCCTGACCTCAAAAGATCCTCTTGCCTTGTCCTCCCAAAATGCTGAGATTACAGACATGAGCCAAAATGCTGAGATTACAGACACTGGGCCCCCTTTTCTTATTCTTAGCAGGAGCATTCCAAACCCTGGAAATGTATGCCCAAACTCTTGCTTTCATTCCACGAGCTTGCTAATGGCCACGGATGCCTGCAACAATCCTAAACTCCCCTAGCTTTCTGTTTCATCCTGTAAAATTGATTGCTTTGAATTTCTATTGTTAGTAATTAATTGAAAGAATAAGCCTTCATGATAGGTCAATAAATATGTTTTATGGATGAAATCCCAGCAGTGCAAATGCAAAACTTGTGTGTTTTAAATTTTAAATGGTTACCAAAATGAAGCCTCCAACTCTACTCAGACTACAGCTTGCAAAATCAGTAATGAATCTATAATTTCTTGACATTGTTTTTTACATGTCTTGTGTCGGTTCCCATAGGCGTCTACTGAGTCCCAACTAAAACAAAGACTACTCCATACATCTGCAATTTTTTCAGCTGAGGTAGTGAAATGGAGAAGCTTACAACTCTTATAATGTAGATATATGTTTGTCATGTTCACCTTGATCTTCTTTTCGACATCACTGGCCAAGGTTTAAATTTAGATTCATCTAACATTTTGTATGCACACATTGTGCTAAGAACACTGCTAGATACTTTACCTGTATTTTATCTGTAAATATTCACAACTCTAGGTAAAAGTTACTTATTTACTATAGTACCATTATGCAGATGAAGACATTGAGGCCCAGAAAGGTTCAAATGTTTATTTAATGCCACACAGCCATCAAGAATTCAAATCTAAGTCATTCTAACTCCAATACCATCTCTTTCCTTTATATTGCGCTACCAAATAAATCCCAGGGACTCTTTTCCCTTTTGGGACAAATATTACCATTATTTTTCTGGTCTTTGTGTCTCATTGGGAACTTGCTGTGAGGTCCTGAGAGTGTCACTTAGCTTACGCAAGTGTGGCTTATAGCGGGTGTCAACAATCTGGCCTCAAGTAACATGCCAGGTAACAGTTTCAAGCCTGGGTTACTTGAAAAGAAGACTGAATAGGTTGGTGGGAGCTGGGACCAGTGTTATGATGGAGGAGTATGCTGTTACTATTCTCTAAATTCTTTTCCTCCACTCCACTTCATCCCCTACCCCTTGTTGTTGGCAAGATTTATCTTCAGGTATCCAGGGAAGATGAACTCAAGCTACCTCTCCCCCTTCCCTTTATTTTGTCTAGGTCTTCCGTCCTGCCTACACACAAGCATTAGATAAGTCTCCCTAATTTTAAATGGAGTGGCCGGCCAGGCATGGTGACTCACGCCAGTAATCCTAGCACTTTGGGGATCTGAGGTGAGAGGATCCCTTGAGGCCAGGAATTCAAGACTGGCCTGGGCAACATTGGGAGAACTTGTCTCTACTAAAAAAAAAAAAAAAAAAAAAAAAAAGAACTGGGGATGGTGGTGCATGCCTGTGGTCCCAACTACTCAGGAGGCTGAGGCGGGAGGATTACTTGAGCCTCAGAGGTCTAGGCTGCAGTGAGCTATGATTGCACCACTGCACTTCAGCCTGGGTGACAGTGAGACCCTGTCTAAAAAATAAATAAGTAAATAAATAACTGAGTGAATGAATGGAATGAACTGAACTGAAATGAAATGAAATGAAACGAAATGAACTGAAATGAAATGAAAAGAGTAGCTGAGGGAGTATGTGTTTCATTCTGTGTTTTATCTACAGCTCGAGAAGCCTGGAACCCTGTGGTCCTCCCCCTCCACCCCCCACAAAAATCAGCCTCCAATCAGCTCCCGGAGACAATGTTGGTGGGAACCCCAAGGGTTCCTGGGCATGCCCAATCTCTGGCACTGACGAGGAGATTCAACCAAAATAAATGTATGCTGTCGAGGCCAGGCTGGCCATATGTTCCTGCCAGGCAGTTGTCAGGAGGAGATATTTGTTATGTTCAAATGTGGACACAAGCTCCTAAGAAGGCAAACACTTGTCATTTAAAGGGACATCTGAATATGGCAGCATGTTTCCAGTGATAACCCAATTTCATTTTACATTCTTTTCCTTCTCTTTCCCTTGTGCTCTGGGCCTCCTTACCAACACATCCTGCTGGCCAGCCTGCTCTATCACAACAGTATAGTTGAAAACCTAGGGGCCGGGCACGGTGGCTCACGCCTGTAATCCCAGCACTTTGGGAGGCCAAGGCAGGCGGATCACGAGGTCAGGAGATCGAGACCATCCTGGCTAACACGGTGAAACCCCATCTCTACTAAAAATACAAAAAAAGTAGCCGAGTGTGGTGGCGGGTGCCTGTAATCCCAGCTACTCGGGAGGCTGAGCCAGGAGAATGGCGTGAACCCCAGAGGCGGAGCTTGCAGTGAGCAGAGATCGTGCCACTGAACTCCAGCCTGGGCGACAGAACGAGACTTCGTCTAAAAAAAAAAGAAAGAAAGAAACCCTAGGCACTACTTTCCACCCATAAGTAGCTTTGTAATATTCCTAGGAGGAACCTTCCTTTCTCCCTTCTTCTCCCACATTGCCTCTTTGTCCAGATGTTAATGTGGAAGCATATTGACTGCCGACTTTCAAGCCCTTAACTCTCTAATTTCACTGATTTCTGTAATAGAAAGAGCTATTATTATTAAGTTTTTATCACGGAGCTAAAGTTTAGTTTTTGCATGTGAATAGGCCACTATTCTCCTTCCTGTGTTAGTAGCTGCTTTTTAAAGCTCTTGTGTTCTATTAAAATAACAATATCAAATTATGTAAATGTGCTAATTGCTTTATTGAAATTAATACCCTTATTTAGCAAGTTAAACCTTGCAAAATGGCCATTTTTATTAAAAATTATGGAAGCATGCTGGCTGTTTAAAGGCTAATGTAATTGGGTGAACTCAGCAACTGGGAAATGTCAATTAATGAGAGATTGTTAAATAATATTGTTTAAACAATCAATTTTCTCTTGCAGTTTGGAGAATGGTCCTGATAAAGTAATAATGACTATCTAAGGCCTGAAGGAAGGTTTATGAGTATTTTTTCCCATCTGGTTTTTAGATCTGTTGGATTTTCTTTTTGGTGTGTCAAAATTAGATTTGTTTAATAATAGAAATTTGAATTTGGCAGTTTATAGAAAATCAGGATAGTTCTCCTCCGTGAAGGTCATTTCTAGCTGGCAATAAATGGCCACATGGGACCTCTGCCACCAGACCGTGAGCACTTGTAGAAATATTTGAAGACATCTAATTACTTTCTCCTGATGGTTTGCCTTTTTCTTGGAACAGGGTTTTCAGATTATAAAGAGATCTATTTCTCTGCTCTTGATAGTAAGAATTATTGCATCCCCTTGATAAGATATTGAGTATCCTTACTGTGGATCTGAGTTTTTTAGCTTCTCTGCCATTGGAAATAACCAATAATGCTTGCCACGAAACCATCTAAAAATCCATCATCTTTCCAGTAGCCTTCACCCGGAACTGCTGGTAGCTATTCCTGCGGTACCGTTGTTCTCATTGGAGCATACTACAGAAACCTATTTATGAAAATATCTTGTGGTTTCCAAATAGTTGTAGGAAAGGGAATTTTTGGTCACTTATGCAATTTACAGAATTGAGGTCAACTGAGGATGTTGGGATAGTTCTGACTGGGGCTGTGAAGACAAAGGTATGAGTAATAATACTCTAGATCTCTAAGCTCATTTCCTATCGTATATTGTTTGTGAGTCATTGGCTTTGAAAACCAGAGGAGAGGCCCACATTTAAGCCTCTCTGTAAATACCGGTTTTTGGTGTCATCCAGCATTTGAAAGTAATCGTTGTAGGTGGTGGATCATGTATAATTTCCAGGGCTTTTTGTGAATAGATGACAAAGTGCTCCTTTATTATATGATAAGACACAGATCTCCACTCTGCCTCCCACTCTACTCCCCCGTCATCCTGGAACTAAATCACCAGAGGGTTTAATCTATTTCAGTTTTCTTTGTTCACATCAGAGATGTTTTGGGTTTGTTCTGTGGACTTCTTATGACTAAGAGTATTGATTTTATTAATCCAATTGTTTGTGAACAAAAGCTGACTTTTTTTATTGCTGGAACTGAAAATTAGTGACATAAACTCTGATATCTTAAAAGACTAAACTCATATTTTTCCCAGAGGCATTTGCCAAACTGGCTGTTACATTTATCCTCTCTTCTACTAAATTTATGCAACATGAACTGTAGGATAATAAGCGTACAATATACTTAGGTTCCTAAGAGTTTCAACATAATACTTCTCACAGTGAAATCGTCGGTTCAGTTATAAAACACTCCATGCACTATTGAAATATGACCTAGGATCCATCTAGTTTTACTCTGATTTCTGTGTAGATGTGGGTGCAAGGATTCTTTTGATTGAAACATATCGTTAGTTTCCATGAACAAGGCAATATACACCTGATTATTCCACCCTTGGAAGATGCAAATAATCTTTCATGTTTTGTATTAAAACCCCAGATAAAAACCCCATACCAGTTGACTAAAATGGGTTTCTACCCTCCAGACAATTTTTTTTTTTTTTTAGTTCTAAGGAAAAGAGTTCAATTTTAGCTGTGTCAATAGCGTTTTGAGCGAGATGGAAGATGTTCGCCTCCGTTACAGAGGGAATTTCAGGCATTGCATTGGAGCTGAAATTTGCTGGCACCTGCTGAGTGAGATTTTTCTGGCCTGTGCTCTGAGAACATCTTTTATCAAGTGCATGATCATTTATCCAGCTTTTTGAGATCTAAACCAGGTCATTCTTTGATCTTTATCTTACTCTGAACTTCCTAATGGTTGAACCCGGTCAGAAGAGGGCGAATCTCAGTCCTCCAGACCCGTCAGGGAGAAAGTCATCCTGTTGGTAGTTTAGTTTTCTTTGTAACAAAAGTATTTTTTTTATTTAACCTATTTTATCCCTTGAAAATATACTATTTTGTTTCTGCCATCCTAGAATGTGTTTGGTCTAATTGAATCTCTTCATGGACTCTGGGTGGTCACTAAAGCATCAATTTCTCAGAGGTTTTTTTTTTTTTTTTTTTGAAATATTTAAGGCTATTTGCTTGCCTCCCAAATGGTTTCAGACGACTGCATGTAGTTTTTATGTCTTTCTTTGATAGCACAGCCTTCTCATGTGTTGCTTTCATGCTGTTACCTTGTCACAATGCCTGGCGAAAAGTAGCTGCTCATTAAATATTTCCTAAATGAATAGGTGGTAGTATTTTCTCGTCCCTTTTCTAATTGCCCACTTCTATCTAATTTGTTTATGTTTTGAAAATCAGGTAGGCATACATGATAATATTGTGAGCAAATCAAGATTAAACAGTATATAAATGCGGACTTTAATCCTCTGGAAAGTAAAAAGCCAGCACTTGTTTTGTGATACTGATATTGTGACAGTTATTTTGACTACTAAAAGGTGGCTTTTAAAACTTGCTTTGTGCTTTGCAACTGAGCTCCAAATCTACAAAAACTGAGATTTTTGAATTCCGATTAGGTGAGGTATCTTTGTAGTTAGTTTTCCATCAGATGGTCATTACCAACACCTAAGAGTACTCCCAGAAGCAGGCTATAGAAAAATCACTAGACTATTACTGTGTTTGTGCTTATTTTAATTAGATTTCTTTTAGATTTTTTTAAAGTTGTCCACGGAGAAAATGTGTCCCTTGTGAATGCAGTGTCCATTATGTAAAACTTAAGTGCACTGGGGGCTTTGGAAAGTATAAAATTTATACTTAGGGTCCTGTTTAATCAATGTGATGAGATTTAAGATCAATTATAGAGGAAGAAAAGAACTGGATACATTATTGTTTTCAAGAAAACTTGAAAGCTGATAAGATTTTTTTTTTCTCACTGCCAAATAGTCGACAGTTTGCTTTTTTGAATTGCAGTGGAGCTTTTTGAGATGTTGGTCAGAGCCACTTCTGCTACTCTCTTATTGTATTCTGGCTAGAGTGTTGGGGGGACAAGAAAATTTCTCATTAGTGACATGTAGTGACACTTCACTTTATTGTGCACGGATGATTTTCTGACAGAGATAGATGACATGGTTCAAGTTTCCAAGAAAATGTTATTCCATCATTGAATGGGGAAGCTCTGAACCAATCTTTCCGATTTACAAACAGGCCGTAGATGTGCCAAATATGACAAACTGATACTGAAATGTGGAGCCTTGAAATTGAAGATGTTTCCTTGTTCATTGTTGGGTATAAAAGGTTACAGGTAACAGAGTACATTAACCATGCCATGTTTTCACTTTTCATTAAGTAGTGACGTGGATGGTGCACGGTCGATAGAGAAAAGTCTCCATTAGTCTGAATTTTTTGACACTAGATTTTTATTTTCCTATCAGGAAATATGTTTTTTTCTGGAGCAGAAAGGGCAAAATAGTTTCCTCCATTTTCTCCAACACCAGCATCTCCTCAATAGGATTCCTCAGCTTGACTTGCTGGTGTCAAAGAGAAAGGCATATTCCCAGGCAGTGGCGGATGTCGACTGGTCACTCGCTACCCCTTCCCTTCTGTAACGTCCGCTAACTCATCATCTCCTTGCCAATAGTGCCCAGTTTCTATTTGAGATCAAGGAACTAAATATAGTTAGCTCTGACAGAATCTCTAGTCAATGCTATGTCAGGAAATGGTTAATAACAGGCGCTGAGGGCCTGAGTGTGGATCTGCTTGTAACATCTGATGATTTGATTTCCATGGCATAAATATTCCCACCATGGCTAATTTCAAGCCACCAAAGTGACATCAAATGTGGAAATAAAGGAAATACTAACAATTGACTCCCATGAGCCCATAATACTCAATACCAGCATAATAATACCTCTATTCCAAAGCTGCTGTTTTACATACAAGAAAACGGTGATCTAAAGGAGTTAAGAGGCTTATCTGAGATCACACCAACAGAGGTAAGACTAGCGCCAAAGTACCTATCCCCAACTTCTGAAGTTCAGTTTTTAGTAAGCTGATGATCTGAATTGCTTATGTTTACATATGTAGCTGCTAACTTAAGCACATGTATTTCTTTTAAACAGAAGGGGCCCTGAGGTTCTTTGCTTAAGACCAGAAAACTATCTAATGTTTCACAAAGTCAGTATTTTAGACTCTGCTGCCCAGTTTCTAGACAGGAATCTCAGTGTATCTTAATGGAAGCGGCTATCATGTATTGACTATATATGTGCCAGTCACTCCACATGCATAGTGCCACAGACCCCGCAGGGAAGGCATCATCTTTCTCTCCATATTGCATATGAGGACACTAAAGTTCAGAGGTAGAAGCTTGCCCAAGGTCACATCTCATATGTACTAAGGGGTGTAGTGAGATCTTGACCCAGGTTTGCTTGACTTCATGTAACACTTGGTCTTGCGATTGCTGCATTGTTCTGGAGAAGTACGGTAATTTGTTTCCCACAAATATTTCCTAAATTAGAGAAAATCTCCCATAGTAGAAATAAGTCCACTATGCGCTGATGGACTTTGGGGATTTTCTCTAATTTAGGAAATATTTGTGGGAAACAAATTACTGTACCAAATAAAAATGCAGATGCAAACAAGGGTTTGATGAACAGGTAGGTAGAAAATAGCATCCATGGCCCTTTGGGGTTCTGCTCATAGGTTTTAGTATTTTCCCTGCTACTTAGTCCCTCATCTCATCTCTGAGATTTGGTAAAGCTAACTGGTGAGGACTCACCTGAGAGGACCTATGTCTTATCTCAAAGGTCCTTTTAAAAAATAATATGAGAAATATTCATCCACTTCTAGAACTAATGGTGAACAATCAGTAGTTAAAATCTAAAAAGCAGGCAAAAGGGTTACATATTTTAAATAAGTATCAATAACTATATTAATTATATATAATCATATGTAATATATGCAATATTTGTTATATATAATAAATATAATATATATTGTTTATATATAATAAATATATTAATAGTTGATGACAACAAGGCTGGTTAAAGCAAAGGCTGCTTCATTTTATCCTTCTTGTGCCAAACGAATGGCATTCCTATATGATTCCCATAGTTTGCCAGTGTGTTCTATCTACATTATTTGGAGTAAGTCTGCAGCTTTCAGTACTGTGGTCTGCATTAAAGTGGGATGATTAGCATAATCTATACTGCACCCTTAAGAATATGGGGGCAATTAAACACTGAGCTTGACCTACTGCCCTCTTTTGTAGGGCAGAGATGATCCTGCACAGCAGAGGTGATTATAAATATCAATTCTATTCATTCTTCCTCTCAACTGCTTCATCTTCCCTTCCTTCCTTCATCTCTTTTTCTTGACACTCTACACATGCAATTTTTAACCTCCAAAACTGGTGAGAAACTGACAGCATCAGGCTATCTTGCTGGAAATTGAAAATGCCAGTCAGATAGGGTCTCCAAATATCCAAGTATCTGGATGTTTAGGGTGGTGTAGACAAATTAACCAGATGCTTCCATTGTGAGTCTGGCTCTTCTTGGAGACCTGTGGAAACAACAAATATCTATACATAAAGAGAAAGATAATGCTAACAAGCAAACAATTGCTTTGAAGTTCCATTGCAATTGTACTGTTGTATGTCTGGCAGCCATATCCTGTGTCTGAAAATTGTGGTCCTATTTGCTGTAACAAATCATTCCCACTGATTCCCATGTTGAAGTCTGAAACTTTACAGATGAAAAACCTACGTCAGGATATCCAAGGCAATTTCTGTATTTTTAAATACAGAAATAGAAGTAGTGACCTGCTTGGTAAAGACTAACTAAAATGTCAAGTTGCTTCTGTGTGAAAATCAGAAAGTTTGCTGTGTGTTACTATGAGAAACTAATCAGTCAATACTAAATGAATGTAATTTGGTAAACAAAACCTGTTACAACTAGAAATACTTAGCACATTTTTTAAAAATAAAAAGAGGGGGCTGGACTTGATGTGAGAACTATTGACCAGGAAGTTCTTTGACCAGGCTGGGTGCAGTGTCTCACACTTTAGGATACCAAGGCAGGAGGATCGCTTGAGCCCAGAAGTTCAAGAACAGCCTGGGCAACATGGCAAAACCCCATCTCTACAAAATTAAAATACAAAAATTAGCTGGGCATGGTGGTGCACACCTGTGGTCCTAGCTACTCAGGAGGCTGAGGTTGGAGGATCACTTGAGCCCAGGAGACAGAGGTTGCACTGAGCCAAGATCATGCCACTGCACTCCAGCCTGGGCGACAGAGTGAGACCCTGTCTCACGAAAAAGAAAAAAGAGAAAAAAGAAAAGAAAAGAAAGTTCTATGACCAGTTCATACCAATCAACCACAGCCATGTGAATCAACCACAGCCATGATTCACTGTGCACCCAACTAAGTGCCATGCAGCAGTGAGGTCAAGACTGTACTTGTAGTGTATACAATCTAGGAGAGGATATAAAGTTTTACACATTTGATGAATGTTACCAACGTGTATTAGTCTGTTCTCACACTGTTAATAAAGACACACCCGAGCTGAGTAATTTATAAAGGAAAGAAGTTTAATTGACTCACAGTTCAGAATGGCTGGGGAGGCCTCAGGAAATTTACAATCATGGTGGAAGGAGAAGCAAGCATGTCCTTCTTCACATGGCAGCAGCAAGGAGAAGTACAGAGTGAGAGGTGGGGAGAAAGCCCCCTTATGGAAGCATCAGATCTCATGAGAACTCACTCAGTATCACAAGAACAGGAGGGAATAAACTGCCCCCGTGATTCAATTATCTCCACCTGGTCCCTCCCATGACACGTGAGGATTATGGGAACTACAATTCAAGATGAGATTTGGGTGGGGACGCAGCCAGATCATATCACAAAGGAACTTGGAGATATCCATGTAGAATTTCTGCTTCTAACCAAACAGAATTTGAACGGGAGAGCCATTTACTTATAGTTAGTGATTTCATAGGGGTCAAAAATGCAACATCCTCAAAATTATCCATTTTGGCAAAAAAATTTACAAATCCTATTTTGCTCACTTCTTTGGGTTAAGGTATTTAAGGTCTCAGTAAAAGATAATGCTGTAAAACAGTAAAACAATGATGTCAAGCCGTTATGAAACCGTAAAAACTCTGCTCTAATAAATGTGTTGGATTAGCAGCCAGTCACCCAGGACCTCCACAGAAGCCCTGGCTCAGGAAAATAAAAAATCCCCTGAGGGTCTGAAGGGAGGAATTTGGAGAGGAAGGAATCCCCGAAATGCATACTTCCAGATGAGGGACCCCCAGTGAGAACTTGAGAAGTCTTGTTCCTATCTGAAGACCCGGAGGCTGAAGGAGAGGTTGAAAGGAACATCCTAACGAGAGGCTGAAGCAGCCACACCAGACAATTCTGATGGGGAAGTCAGCCTTCCCTAGCCAGTGAACTAGCCTGGTAAAATGCCTACTAGATCTGGCTGCAGAAAAGCACAAGTCTCCCTACTGAATGGCAGCAAAAATGAAGCAGAGTTTCTGAGATTTGCCCAAGGCCATAGAAGCAGTCCGCCTCACACCTGGGATTGGAATTCAGATCTTTCTGCCTTCCAGAAAGACAACGCCTGTCGCTGCCGATCGTGTCCTATTTTTAAGTTCATTAGTTAACCTCTGGGTACTTAGCCAGTTCCAAAAGCCAGTGTGTCAAAGCGTTTTTAAATGGACGAGCCTAAAGTGATCATCGTCTGGTCGGCCCGGCTCACCCCGTGAGCTCCTGCAAATGTTCCGTGGTTCATACAGAGGCGGGCTGCTCATCAACAAGTTTCTCTGGGAGGTGGGAAGCATCTTTCTTCTGATCAGAACATGCCTGTCACAGAGCGCCGGCGGCTACCAAGCAGTGCCTGCTCGAAAGAGCCACTGCCCCAGCCTGGGAGTCCAAAATCTGTCTTCTGGCAGAGGCTTTAACTGTTTGGCTGCTGCTTAGGAAGGTCCATGCTGGTACCTCCCAGGAAGAGAGAACCCAGCTGGGAAGCTGCCAGTTGCAGGCAATCTTCTCCTTCATTTCAACTTAACAAGTATTTAATGTGTACCCGCTGAGGGTCCAGTCCTTTGGGGTATGCAGCCCTCTGGAGGTCTACAATCATGCTGGGGAGTCCAGACACAAGCAGGAGGCAACCAGATGATACATCAAGGCTCTACATAATTAAGAGCTCTGCAGTCACGGCTACAGGAATTCAGGGATGTTCAGGGCTCTTGATGTAGCACTGCCTCTGCAAAAGGACGACTAGCAGTATTTAGGAAGGACCTAAAGACATTGTTTCTGCCCTATCAGGGTTCTTTGTCTCACACTAGGGCACAGGCAAAAAAATCAGGCAAAATGAGACCTCTGCTTAAACGGAGAGCTCATGAAAATGAATGGGGCTCCCCTGATGCACAAGATTCTTCTCCAGACAGTTCCATGGGGGCACTGAGCTGATTCCTGTCACTCTGAGGTCAAAGGGAAGGCTAACTTGGCCTCGGCTGTCGTGGCTGTGTTGTTAATCAACCTTTCCATGCTAAACTCCCAGCTCCAATTTGCCTCCTTTTTCTTGTGCTGATACTTGTTTTATTTTGTCCTTGCTTTTCAGCATTTGCTGGGCACCCACAGGGTTCCTGGCACTCTAGCAAGTGCCTGGGTGGCAGTGGAGTCATAACTCAGAAGACAGGATGCTGTGCGTGACTGCTTGATATCTAGCAATGCAGTAGCATGGTGGAAGTTTCTGGCTGTGTTAAATTCTAATTGTTTATATAATAAGAGTGTAGCATTGGGGCGCAGTTATAGCATGGAGTGATGTGTTGAGCTTGAGCTTACATGGTGTTAGATCAGCTTTCTCACACTTCTGATATCCTCTCACCTCCTAGAAGAGTGACTTCTTGAGCTAGGCAATTTGCTTTTAGAAGATTTATTGTTAAGTCTTATTAAGTAATTATTAGTAAAATAATTTGTTGGATGTCTGTCCCTCTTGCAAAACTGTAATTCTTATGCAGGCTCTGACACAATGTGGATTCTTCATCATTGCAGCCCCAGTGTCTTAAACAGATTTTTGATGAAATAATTGATAAATATTTATTAAAGTGATTATATTATTTTCCTAGGGATACCATAAGAAAATTCCACAAGCTGAGTGGCTCAAACAACAGAAATTTATTTCCTCTCAGTTCTGGAGGCTGGAATTCCAAGGTCAAGGTGTCAGCAGGTTTGGTTTCTCCCGAGGCCTCTCTCCTACCTCCTCACTGCATGCTCACATGGCCTTTCCTTGTGCACCCTCATCCCTGGCATTTCTCTGTGTGTCCAAATTTCCTCTTCTTATAAGGACACCAATCAGATTAGATAAGGGCCCACTTGAAAGTCCCCGTTTTAACTTAATCACCTCTTTAAAGGCCCTATCTCCAAATATAGTCCCATACTGAGGAACTGGGGTTAGGGCTTCAACATATGAATGGGGGACACCATTCATTCTATAACAGGGATGAATGATAGAAACAGAATGAAGTATATTGTAGAAAATTGGATAATATTAAAGTGGATAAACTAGAGAATAATGTACATAAATATGATATTAAAATGAGTTAAGGTTATTCCTTGCAATAGTAGCCCTCTCCCTCATTTGTTCCCTTGGCTAGGAAAGGACAGGGTGGCTTTGCAGTCAGCAGGCCAGGAATGGTGTTCTAGCCATGGGTAGGGTGTAGATTAGTTCTGTAATTCGGGAATACTCTATTTCTATTTCTAGGCTTTTGTTCTTTATTCTACAAAATAAAGGGATTGGGCTCACGAAGTCACTCAGTGATCCTATGAAAAGCTGAACCACAATGGACATATTCCTTATGGCTTTTCTGTTTGACTAAGAGTGATAATCTGCAGTAATTCTCTTTCCTCCAAGACTCATGGAGAGAAAGAAGAGACCCAAAATCTACTTTGTCTTTTCCTTAGTAGGATTCCAGTTACATGTAAGTCAGAGAGTCAGGGAAGCAAAAATCTCTACCCTAGGAAGCAATAAGCAACTCCCTAAATGGGAGAAAAGCCAGCAAATTCTCCTGGTTCCCATCTTGCTGGCAGGGAGCAAGTCTGTGCTGCCTTGTATCTGTCTTCTCCTATCTGAGTGATGATGGACTTTAGGAGATACAGTGTTAAAGGTAGCAGTAAGGACCATGAATCCACAAAACAAGAAGTCAAACCCTAGTTCCCCTGCCGACTTGCTCCCAAGCTCAGAATACCTAACTGGTGAAATCCCATCTAAGACCACTTTTCACCCTATTCCACTGATGTTTCCCATTCTTCCCTGTTTGGAGTGCATAGTTGAGACATTACCTTGAGCACTGAAATGGCACAATAGACACATGGAATTTCCTCCCCATCCCCAGTGCAGCCTTCCAGCAATGTGTAATAACTAATTACTTGTGACCCTCTCTTCCCCTTGTTATCTCCTGGAAATAGTTGTTTTTCTGTCTAAGAACTTGCTACAGATGCTACTAAAATAAAATCCCTGGGATAATTAGCAGATGCGAGGGTTTCTGTGATGTTTCATTAGTGAGCGGTGCTGGTCTAGGAGGCTGCCAGCTTGCTTACTGCACTCAAAAAGCAGGGTTGTAGCTGCCGTTGTTTTGATTTGCATATGTTCTTCCCATTTTCACTTACCGCCCCTTTGCCCAAGAAATCACCTCTCCAAATCGACAATGACTTTCCAAATCTATATGTCTTTGCTTTTCCAGTTACTGCCTTCTCTTCATTTACCCAGTCACATTGGGTTATGGAAACACAAATGCAGAAACGTGCCCAAATCATTGTGATCTCAGAAATTCAGAGCAGTTTGCATTTCAGCCTAAGGCAGCAGCTTCTAAACTATACTGAATAGAACTTGGGAAATCTCACACACCCACAACTGATAGAATGCTTCTCTTGTGTGTTCTTGGATTGTGCAGTCAATTGACATTTTGTTGACTCTACTTCTTTTCAATTTCCCTTTCTATATAATTTCAATTCTCCTTCTTCTAGGATCTCTCATTGCTATTTCCAGTGGCTTTATACCATGGCTCAGCCAATCTTTGAGAAATAATGCCAGGCCTCTCAGTTCTTTTCTATCCCTCATCCTACCTGATTCCTATCTTACCTTTGCAAATACAATTGGGGTACTGCCAAGATAAGAATAACACTTTAGACTCAGTTACTGGGCTTAGGGACCCATGAGAGGGATCTGATATAGCTCAATCAGAAGTTGGCCCTCTTCTTTATTCTGCAAGATTAATGATCAGGACAATCATTCCTCTTACTGAAACAATATGCCTAACCTAGTTTTCAAATTCCCTCTTGGTGACCCCTCGGCCCTCCTTGACTTCATCAGCACCCATTGCTTCCTCCCGCTACTGGGCTCCAACCACCTCAGTCTTTTGTCAACCCTGCAGATGTGCCAAGCTCATTCCCATCTCAGAACCTTGGCACTTACTGTTTCCTCTTTGTTGTATACTCTTTCCCTATAGCTGCATCTTGTCCTTCTCCTCAACCTGAGAAGCTCACCGTATGCTCAGATGTTACCTCCTTGAAAAAGCCTTCCCTGAAGTTAAGTGATTTTGCCTGCTCCACCCTGTCCCTGTCTTTTCCACGGTGAAATTCCTTTTTCTTCTTAACCTTGTTACTGTCAAGAGTGAGCTCCACGAAGGTTGGCACTTTACGTTGTGGCCACTATTTTTTTGCAGCATCCTTAACTGTGCCTGTCCCAGATTAGATGCTCAACAAATACGTGTTGAATGGATAGATTTAGGAGAATAGGGTTAACAAAGAATGAGTTAGAGAGGAAAATAAGATTCATGATCTCCAAAAAATTGATCAGTGGTGAAATGGCCTTGTTGATTCAGGTTTTAGCATTTAAAGTGTGTTGTTCTCTTTGATTTTCCAATTGTGGGTGATCTCTGAAAAGGGGCAATGTCTATAGCAAATCTGTGTGGGTTTCACAAAAAGTCTTCAACTGTCACCTCTACACAAATTCCTCTCAGATCTACGTGTCCAGAAATGGAGGCCCCTGATCACAGCATCTCCCCTCATTTTCAGATTCTGCTATCACCTCAGATTCAACATATTGAAAATATCATTGTTACTTCTGGTTCAGCGACTCAGTCTACCTTCTCACTTGCCTTGTTAACATACCACCCATTTCTTTTTTTCTCAAGAAGAAAAAAACCAGACGTCTCTGACGCCTCACCATCGTCAGCCCCTCATTCCCAATGTATCTAAAAGGAGCTGTGCCACTTTTTACAAAATCAACCATCATGCATTCGGCACCTGTTATTATTTCTAGAAACTGTATTAAGCCTGTGGACAAACAGGGCCGTGGTGGTCATGGTATTTGAAGCCACCCTTTTCTGTTTTGATTGGATGCAGGAACAATGAGTACACAGCACACCCAGAGTCCATCCCTTGTCATATGAAGTCCCTCTTTCTTCAAGGACAGCCTCCTACCTGTATCTTGCAGATTATTGCCAAAAGAAATATCCTAAGTGGTAATTAATGGTTCTACTTTATCTTCATGAACCTAAACTAACTCTGTCATAAGCCTAGAGTTTTTTTTTTATGCTGAGCTTTTGAAACTCTTTATAATCTGACATTCACTCTTAACTAATTCCCATATTCCCCCAATAATTCTCAGTTTTCCAGCCAAGATATTTGGAGCTCACTATCCCCTTAACTTTTATTTTTATTCCTATAGTACTTACCACAGAATTTAAATTTGAATGGAATCTTACATATTATTTAACCCAACCTCCTCATAGATGAATTAAAAAAAAAAAAGAACCTGAATTTCACGGGCTTAAAGTCAGAAAGCTAATTTTAAAAATAGTGTTTCCTGATTTTTAAGGTTCTTCACCCAAAATATTATCATTTTTTCTTGCTATGTATATGTCCATGTGGCCAGTATGTTAGCAGCTCCTATCAGAAACCAATCAAAGTTCTCAAACAAAATGGAATTAAGAGAGAGGTTTTGTTGAGTAAACCATGGAAGAAGAAAAAGGGAAGGAGGAGACATTGGACTAAAAGGACTCGTGTTTGCAGATTTGAGTATCTGTGTTCCATTCATTCAAATTTGCCATCTGAATCATTAGAATATAAGATGCCTATGTTTTGGTAGGCTGAGGCAGAAGAATCACTTGAGGTCAGCAGTTTGAGGCCAGCCTGGGCAACCTACCTACCATCTCTACCAAAAAAAAAAAAAAAAAGAGAGAGAGAGAAAATTAGCTGGGCGTGGTAGCATGTGCCTGTAGTCCCAGCTACTCAGGAGGCTAAGGCAGAAGCACAACTTGAGCCCAGGAGTTTGATGCTGAATGAGCTGTGATCATGCCACTGCATTCTAGCCTGGGTGCTGGGTGACAGAGTGAGACCTTGTCTTAAAAAAACAACACCAACACCCATTCTGAGTCACCATATCGTTAGCAATCCAAATCTTTGACTTCCTCTCAACACCAAACAAAACAACATACACCTACATATAGTTGTTTTTTGTCTTTTAGCATAAGACCTGGGACTACACTTACTGGGGAGTAGCTGAGGCTAGAGTGTAAAAGTCCAATAGTTGTTGACTAATAGTGCCTCAGTGGTAGTTCCAATATGCCAGTTAATGCATAATGTCTCCCCGCATGAAACCTGATCAAAAAGCTTTAAAGCTGCTTGGCCCCTACTGTTTGCAGAGGAAAACATGGGGACTGAGGGCCTCAGAAGGAGGGGCAATGTGAGCGCATTGAGTGACTAGGCAAGACATCATTTGTAGAAAGGCAAAAAGAGACAGCATTCTCAAAATGCACCACGTTGCAAAGAGGTCACGATTCTTAAATGATGTTTAAGGTAACTATTCAAACTGACAAAAAGGCTTATCAAAAAAATTAAATAAATAAATAAGTTTTTAAAAAGCAATCTTTTCTTTTTCTTCCCTGTGTTTGAAAACCTTCCCATTAAGAGAACACAATATGCGATGGCAAACATGGCTCAGTCTCATCAGGAAAAGAGAAAATTGTTTGAAATAAACCTCAAAGAGAAAGAAAAAAGCCGTCATTTTCTTTAAGGACACTATTATGTTCTTATTGACAAGACAAAAGAGTAATAAAGTTAAATTATAGCAACTATAAGCTTGATAGTTCGGTTAGAGAGAAATAGAGAAACCTTTGCTATTAAAAAGAAAAAGAAAGAAGAAAAAGTAGATCTTTTAATCAGTCCCTACTGAAGTTATGTCTACTGCCCTTACCCCTCATTGAGAGCATTCTTGAATCTGTTCCAGGGGCAACATTCTTACCTCATTGATACAATCCAGGAATGATAAAACTGGAAGTGAGCTTGCATAATCATTATGCTGGAGTCTCTTGTTTTATAATTGGAGAAACTGATGTCTGTAGCAGTCAGTGACTTGCCTGTGCTCACTCAGCCTTTAAATTTCAAGGTTAAATTCTAGAAACCAGCGGGAGCTAAAACTTATTTTCTCCAGACACAGAATCTATTTATTCAGCCTTATTATGAAATCATCATGCTAACAACAAATTCATGGTGATTATCCTGAAATCTATCTCCAAGCATATTTGGAGATTCTGAGCATACTTCCTAAGCTCTCAAGAATTCAGGGTCCCAAATTCCTCCTCCCTGTCTGGACTAGGCATCAGGCAGTTGAAGAAAAAGTGTCAGATAATCCCCATCCTTCCTCACTGCTGTACCTTGATGACAGTCAACACCTCTTACCCACACAGTCTCTTGTTGGAACAGGAACAGTGCCTCTCTGGCCCCTGTTGTGAAAAGAATGAAGCAAAAAGACCCTCCTAGCCATGAATGAGTTATGGGACTCTTCAGAACTGCAGTGAGAGAGGCCAGACACCTTAGAAGTGACAAGTTCTCCCTTATAATATATAGTGGGAGTTCAGAAAAAGGAAAATGCAATGATTTTTAAGTACTTTGGGCCATTTTCCTCTCTTGCTTCTCTCCTGGAGAAGTCTGAACACGTTTTTATTTGGAAAGGTGCATTGTGACATTTTATATCGTTCCTTCCACCTATTAATAGCTCTGGCTGCCCCAGGTGCTCATTTTCAAGACACCCTCAGAGAAGGGGGACTTCTGGCAGCCACTCTGCGCTGACAGCTTCGGGGAAATGGCAGGTTTTAATTGATGTATTGTGGGCACTGTTTCTTTCTTTCTTTCTTTCTTTCTTTCTTTCTTTCTTTCTTTCTTTCTTTCTTTCTTTCTTTCTTTCTTTCTCTCTCTCTCTCTCTCTCTGTCTCTAACAAAAAAAAAAGTGATGGGTTTAGTATCCTCCTAGGACCTATAGATTTTAATATGTCAATTAGTCCCCTTTTATGGGAACTTGTATGTTTGTGACTGACTCATGGTCTTCCAGGTACCTTTTTGTCTCCATATGACACTGAGCACCAAGTATCAACATCACTTGTCTCTCTTTAAATAAACTTTCTGGACAGGCAGCAACCAACAGCCCCTATATAGATGCTTGTCAGAACAGCACATCATACGAATTCTTCTCAAATTGCGGATTGACTGTTAGTTAATCATTACAATGAGATGGAATTGGAAAGTAGGGCTAAAACGCAGGAATGTGAAGTACCAACATTTCTTCCAGGTGGCTCCCCCTGATGCAGGCAATGTTGTCCCGGTCTGCATTTCTGTGGGCATTGACTGCTCCAGCCATCCTCTATAATTCTGGCTTGTTGCAAGCTCTGTGAAGGGAGCAATGTATTTCCCGAGAGCCTCAGAGAATGTTGGCTCTGCCATCTCTCCCCAGAGAAGCCAGTGTCTCCATGCTGGCTGTCATGCAGAGCTCCATCATAAGACTTGAGACACTGTTCTCAATATGAAATGTAGGGACATTTCTTACTGCCGAAGTTCCCCTTGGTATTCTCACAAATTTAAAACAAAAATAGCTTTTTGAGGTATAATTCACATACCATAAAATCCACTCATTGGAAACTATTTTTAGCTTTCTACAATTTTTCGGAAATTTATGGAGTTGAACAACCAACAACAGCCTCCACACTTTTAGAATATTTTCATCATCCAAAAATTCCCTACTGGCCATTTGCTGTTAATCTACTCTACCCCTAGTCCTAGCCAATACCGATCTGGTTTTCTTATCTCTATAAAAGTGACATTTCTGGGCATTGCTTATCAACAGGCTTATATAATGTATTACATGGTAGTTTGTAGGTTCATCTATGCATAGCATGTATCAGTAGTTCACTCTTTTTATTGCTGAATAATATTCTGCTGATAAAGGTTTGCCACATTTTCTTTATCCACCAGTTGATGGACATTTGGATTGTTTCCAATTTGGGGCTCTTATGATGCCATGGACATTCACGTGCATTTCCTTCTATGGATATATGCTCTAATAAGCTTCTTAAATGCTACTTCTTACATGCTCCTGTGCCCCTGACTATGCTAATCACTTTAAACGTATTATTTCCAGCCTTTGCAAAAACTGCTGAGATAGAAATTTTAACCAAGAAACCAAAACTTATAAAGAAGCAACTCACTTGAAACAATGTTTCTGGAGCCAAAATTCAACCCCATACTCTTCGAACTATGCCAAGCAGCCTCTATTACTCCATAACAAAAAAGGAGGCATTTCCACGAAGCTTGCACACGAAACCCAATGGCTCACCCTCCAGCCATATCAGAAATCCTTAGTGTGGCCACCTTAAATGGATTGGAGGTTTGCAAATCCACCCTAGGACTTCATGTACAAATATTCTCTTCGAAATTACAGCAGCCTCAATGGTCACTTCAAACCCAATTTTGACATGGATACATAGATCAGTGTAAATGTATCAATTATCTGCTTTATGCCTAGAACCAAGGTGGGTACAGTGAGGAAACAAAAGATGAATGACAAACAGCCATGGCTCCTTGAGGTCAGCATAATGGGACGACCAGCCTCACACACATATGTCTGCATTACGTGGAACCAACTGCACATGTAATAAGAGCTTCAATTATTTAAGAATCTGTGCCAAGACTTAAGCCACTCACGACTTGTGTATCGTCTACCTATTTCCTTTTTCAGTTATGTGGGCACTGTAGAGCTAAATTACCAACAGACAGAGAGAGAGAGAGCTGAACTCTACACAATTAGTGAGCTACTCAGAAGATATTCGGTGGAAACATTGGGGAAATGTCATTATTTAAGGCACCTCAATAATCTGCAGATATGTGTGTGTGTGCATGTATGTGTGTGTGCATGTGTGTCTACACACACATAAAATCTCCCTGGAAGCTTTTAGACATTTTGTTTCATTTATACATCTTACAAGTCTTTCTTAAACACCTACTTGCTGGCACGGTGCACATGTTAGCAGAGAGCTAAATGGTGTTCCCTGCCCTTCTGGAGCTTACAGTTTCATGGAGAAGATGGATATTAAGTAAAGAAATTAATTATTAAAATTGTGAGAAGTACTATGAATAGAGTATGTCAAGGGAAATAGAGTATGTCAAGGGAACATTTGCATTTACACCTGTGTCATTAGCAGAAGGTGATGAGCTGATATTTAGCTTTGCATTAAAACAAAACAAAAAACCCAGAGCCAAACAAAAATAAAGAACCTTTCAAGCCAACGTGGGGAGGAAGAATTCCCAGTGGGCAAGTGATATATCCTGGTGACTTAGAGTAGGAGGCTGGCAGGAGCGATGAAGAGAAATAGACATGTTTATAAATGGAAAGCCCATCCTTCTGGGTCTTCTTAAAATATTCTGCAAATCTTCCATAAAGATTGGCTATTTCTCTATCAAGGCTGGGTAACCTCATACATCAATTCTCCATTTCCCTGCCCAAGTTTGTGATAACGTATCTTCCATTAACCTATGCTGAAAGAGACATTTCTATTCTAAGAATCTATTTATGTTCTCCTACAACTTTCTCAAAGATATGCCTCTGGGTTGTAATACCTCAAGCTGATACTCAGCTGAAATGTGAATACTTTTGCCAAATTTCGGTAACACTGATCGAGCCTTTTCTGAGTCATTTGATCGTGGGGCTGTGGGGATGTCTTCTCTTTGTAGGGAAAAAAATGCTGTTCCTTTCATTTGAAAGGACGAAGGACTTAATTTGCTTTTTCTGTTACTTGCCATAAATTTGGTCATCAATGTCAACAGCATCCTATGACTTTTTTTTTTTTCAATTATTTCATGAATTAGGGCACAGCAGGTAATCTTAGTTCTGACATCTATTTGAATAAATAAGTGTATCTTCCTGTTCTTATCTCTGTTTTTATTACCTTAAGTAACACACTGAATTTTATTTCAGGTCCTTCTCTCTGTATTTTCTCAATTCTTTGCACAGTTCCTTATAAAGCTTCTCTGGTTAATTTCTGTTACTTTCCAGTTGTCAGAAACCTTTAGTTTTGTGATCGTTTTTCCTGAAAGATCTCTAGGATAAAAGTCTAGTTTTACCTTTCATAATCTCCACATCCTATCAAATTTACTTTTTGAAAATGTACTTTCCTGTACCACTTTCTACCGAAGAATTAGTTACCCTTTTTCCTTTCAATTGCCTGTAGTCATTAACAGAAATATTTTCCATCTGTCTCCTATTTTTCTTTATTTCTCTTCTTTGGTAAGAAAAGCATATAAAATTGCTTCTACCCTACATTTTGGTCAAATTATTTTGTGGTATGGGTTGAAAAGTTTTTTATAATTGCACCAAGTTTCATTGACCCGTATTAAAGGTGTCAATGTGCAAAAACTTTCTATCTGTTTAAGCTACTGGTTTTTCATTAAAATAAGGATGGTTTTCTTAGAGAACAGTTTTTTTTTTTTGAGAGACAGGATCTTGTTCTATCACCTAGGCTGGAGCATAGTAGTGTCATCATAGCTGGCTGCAGCCTCCACCTCCTTGTCTCAAGCATTCCTCCTGCCTCTGCCTCCTTAGGAGTTGGAACTACATGGGACTACAGGCACATGCCACAACTCCTGGCTCTTTTTTGTGTGTATATTCATCCATTTTCACATTGCTATTAAGATACTACCCAAGACTGGGTAATTAACAAAGGAGGTTTAATTGACTCACAGTTCCACATGGCTGGGGAGGTCTCAGGAAACTTACAATCATGACAGAAGGTGGAGCAGGCATGTTTTATATGGTGGCAGGAGAGAGAAGTGCAAGTAGGGGAAATGCCACACACATAAAACCATTAGATCTCATGAGAACTCACTCACTATCATGAGAAAAGCATGAGGGAAACCACCCCTATGATTCAATCACCTCCCACCAGATCCCTCCCTCAACACAGGAAGATGATGGGGATTACAATTCAAGATGAGATTTGGATGGGGACACAGCCCAATCATATTGGTGGAGTTTTGCTATGTTGCCCAGGCTGGTCTCAAACCCTTGATCTCAAGCCATTCTCTCCCCTCAGGTTCCCAAAGTACCAGGATTACAGGTGTAAGCCACCATGTCCAGCCTATTTTTGCATTTGTATGTCATTTAAAAAACAAAAGAAATTAGACACAATACTGATTTCATTATCTATTTCTTGGAATAACTATCACTTTTACTATAATAGTGGAGAAACCAAGGAAAAGGTAAAACATTAAAAAAGTGTTATTTGGAACAAAGATTATACAAGGCATTATACTAAGAACTGATATGAACAGAGAGATAAATAAGACATGATTCCTGCCTTTCAAAGACTGACACTTTAGTAATTAAGAAAAAAAATATATGTTCTTATATCCACAATAAGATGAATATAAGGGAATAAAAATTCAAGGAAGCTGAGTGTGGTGGCTCATGCCTGTAATCCCAGCACTTTGGGAGGCTGAGATGGGCAGATCATGAGGTCAGGAGTTCAAGACCAACCTGACCAACTCGGTGAAACCCCGCTCTACTAAAAATACAAAAATCAGCCCAGTGTGGTGGGCACCTGTAATCCCAGCTACTCAGGAGGCTGAGGCAGGAGAATTGCTTGAAACCAGAAGGCAGAGGTTGCAGTGAGCTGAGATCATGCCACTGCACTTCAGCCTGGGTGAAAGAGCGAAACTCCCTCTAAAAAAAAAGAAAAGAAAAAAAGAAAAAGAAAAAATATTCAAAGGAAAGAGAGCAATATTTAAAATGGGCTGAGTAGTTTTGCACATTCAAGACTGATTCCTGGGACCCACATCTTTGAGGTCAGCATGAGAGGAAGGGGAGGCAAAGTTAAATCAGTCAGTGACTGTGTAGTGGCATTTGAAACCTATATTTTTAAATGAGTGATTTTGCTTTTCATCCTAAATCTTTTAAACCACGTGTAGTTTATCAATAAAGAGATCCCCCTTTTTCTGAGGGAGGAGAATTGGAGAGAAACTTGGGATCTGGAACTGACTTGATCTCTGGCTACTTTGCCTATTCTGATAAAATCGTCTTCACCATCATCATCTCCCCTTGCTTTGACCAGGTGTATTAGACTTTGTCAAAAGCAATGGAGATGATTTTTTCAAGGTGAGAAGGCATACCGGGGTAACTGCAGAATGGTTCATTATCTGGGGGGAATGTTAATCGCCTACCTCGAGGATTCTGAAGAGGGAAAGAATGAGCCAAATGACACTTTGGATTAAATGATAAACTGAGTGTAAAGCCCATAGCAGAGGAGCTGGCACAGAGTAGAGTTCAATGAATAGAACTTCTCCATCACCCTTCCCTTGCCCTACGCTGTTATGGGTTGCAGCTGCTGTCCATATAGTCCTGTTACAGAGAGAGCAGCAGGTGTTCCCCGGGCGTTGACAGGTTAGGGAGTCTGACTCTCAGAGTTTGCATGTTTCTCCTTGACTCTTGATGTCCTGAGTAGTTATTGACAAAAGCATTGTCCTCATCATTCTGTCTTGGCCCTCTTCTTTTGACCTGAGCATTTTCTGGAGTTGTTAGCCAAGTGATAAAGAGGATAAGTCCAGATGGGATGCATCGGTGGTGACCTGGCATTTTCTGCTGGGGTGATTGGTATACCATAGAGGCAGTTAATCAAGGATGGCCAAGGGGCTCCTAGAACACACGATAGTAGTACACCTACACTTTGATCCTCACTCTAGACCTCTGGGAGCCTGTTTGAATGTTAAACTCATTAACCAAAGAAACCAGTCTGCCATTGATGTACACATTCCAGCCTGGGGTTTTCTTTTTTTAATAAAAATGATGTGGGTAGCTGATTCAGCATTACAGTAGTTTGTCCCCCAACCTCCAGAAGTATGTCAGGACTGTTATTTTATAGCATAACATGGCTGTTCAGAAGGTTTCTGAAAACCTAGGCCTTAACGTTTTTCTGGTGCCATTATATCATATTCCACCTGTGTATCAGGAAATGTGCTTTGGGAAGGTCTTGAAGAAAATTTATAGAATAGGACCACAGCTTGTAACATCGGGAGGACCTGACTTGCATATGATATAAGGAAAGGCTTCCCTAAAGAGGTAAACTGATTAGTAGAAGGTAGCCACAGGGAAGGAGAAGAGTGTATGTGAACTGGGAGGAAAAACAATGTGTTCCAGGAGCTGAAAGGACAGAGTTGTCAGGATGGAGAGAGGAAGCCGGGGAGAGGAGGGAAATAGATGGTAGGAACTGGGCAAGGACCAGACCTTACAAGGTTTCATGGATCACCTTAAAGAGGTAAGAACCCTAGGTACTCTACCTTAACAAAACAGGAAGCCCGTGACAGATGTTTAAGAAGGAAGTGTAATGACCAGATTTGTTTTTAAAAGATCATCTTGCCTGCCATGTGAATAAAGGATTAGAAAGACAGTAAGAGTGATATTGAGAGGACCGATAGGAGGTTGTCACACTGCAAGACGGCGTGATGGCAGAGGACAGCATGATAATTTATCCTTGTCTTTTGGGAGTTTACAATCTAGTAAGGAAGTGGACATGTGTACACAGAATTATTACAGTGTCGCGTGTGATAGTGCCATGAGAATTAAGCAAGATAAAGTGAGAAAGAGAGAGGTCATTTTTTGCAGAGAAAATCAGGGAAATAGCTTCTTACATGGCAAACAGGATCCAAGGAATGTAGTGGCCTGAGGCTTGTTTTGTTTTGTTTTTGCCTTGTTTGTTTTTATTTAGATTTTTAGGTACAACTGTTCCAGATTAAGAAATTGCTTTAAAAGTAGCTTTCCCACTGTTTTGTTTTTTTTAAGCTTCACATACACATACATTTTCTATTCCAGTTCACATTATCTTTGTCAGGCAAGGAGAAAGCAGGTTTTATAGTTATATATATAATTTCCTTTTAGACTGGAGTAACTGAATTCTTCTATCTATCTTCCAGGTCATCTGTCGGTCCATAAAGCCAGGAAGAGTTTAGAGACAAGTCTCTTTTCCTGAGGACGCATAGTTTCTGTGAAAATAATACACACACACATGCGTGCACGACTGTGCAAATAAATATGGGTACGATGCTTTCATCCTAAGAAATTCGGAATGAATTGCTTTTAGAAGGACTTACACAAAGTTCTCCTGCAGTTCCTAGGGCCTCTTCTTTCCTTCTTTTTTTTCGAGACAGAGTCTCACCCTGTCACCCAGGCTGGAGTACAGTGGTGCAATCTCAGCTCACTGCAACCTCCACCTCCTGGGTTCAAGCAAGTCTCCTGCCTCGGTCTCCTGAGTAGCTGGGATTACAGGCGCCCACCACCATGCCCAGCTAATTTTTTTTTTTGTACTTTAAGTAGAGATGGGGTTTCGCCATGTTGACCATGCTGGTATTGAACTCCTGACCTCAGGTGATCCACCCACCTTGGCCTTCCAAAGTGCTGGGATTACTTGTGTAAGCTGCCGCACCTGGCCTATTGGGACCCCTTCTTGAAACACCTGTGTGAGCACCCTACTTACCATCTACCACTGACCACTCCTACATAGGGCTGTATTTCAGTGAGACCACACAGCCAACAAAGGGCACTAGTTTGCTTTGATGGAAAACCTACTAAGCTTTACTGGTGAATCTCTGCTGAAAAGAAGTAGGCTAGGTTATACTGAAACCATGAGAAAGAGAAATGTTCAGTTGGTCATGTTGGGAGTCATTGGGAATATTTTAGCCCATGATTTCATTCATATTGGCTGAACTCTCAGCTCCACCTATGTGTGAGCATGGCTAAGTCACCTAAGCTCTCTGAGTTTCTTTGGAAAAATAAGGTGGTTAGGCTGACTGATCACTCAGATGTTTTGCAAATTTAGTTTCAGATATAGATTTCCATCCAGGAGAGCTGTGAACTGATTTTACAAGTTTAGCCTAGTATTGCAAGGATTTAGTTATTTGGGTCTATACGCAAGAGAGTACTTGACTATGTCCTTCATACCAATGCCAGAAAAGTAGAGAGAACTCCTTAATTCCTCTAAGTATCTAGAAACACATTTTTGAGCCAAGGGGATGTTTGGCTATTTGAATGAGAATTTTGACTGTACCCTGTGGTTTCTACAATTAAAGAAATGGCATATCTGGACTTAGAAAGATAATAGTTTCATAGGAGTTTGCATTCTTAGACCACACCCAGAAACTTATGTTTCATTTGAGATTATGCAATTTAAGGATATTGACAAATCTGAATGCATCCAAAGAAAAATGATACGGATGAAGAAAAACCCAGGAAAATTGCTATGTACAGAAAAGTTGCTAAAAACTGGGAAGGGTTGGTCTGAAGGAGATTTAGGGATATATTACAGCTGTCTCAAATATTGTGGAGAACTGTCAGAGGAAAAGAAATGAGACTACCCTGGCTCTGTATTTCCTAATAGACCTGGGGTAAATCGATTGAAATTGCCGGGAGCTTAATTTGGGCTCAGTGTGGAGAAGAAATTTCTGACAACAATATGTAGCCAAGAATAGGATGGGATCTAATTTCCCTTGTGCAAAGAGTAATTAGGAAGGGACTGGATGTTGATAATATTGATTGTGAAAAGCAATGAGTTGTGTTTTTACATGTATTAATGCAATCTTCATGATAACCTGTTTGATGTTGCTTCTGTTATTATTTCCCCCATATTACAGATGAAGAAACTGAGGCACAGTGTGGGTAAGCCACGTGCCTAAAATCACACAGTTAGTAGGTGACAAGGCTGGGATTCGAACTCATGCCTGTCCTGTCGTCAATTTGGGAGGCTTAAACATGCTGCCATGTTGCCTCCAGGTGTCCATCATGTAGGTGGATAGTATTTCTGCCCCTGGGTTTCCAGAATGATCTTTGAAGAGCTCACTGATAGTGGTATATTTCATGGTGCATAACAGATTCTGTGGTAGTACCTAACGCAGGCAGAGGTGCCTTCCTGCAGGTATGCCAGTCTTTGGTAATGAGCCATTATGCTCCGTCTGTCATTCTGCTGTAACCACGCATAGCCATCCTGTTTCCCTCCTCACAGTATCTGGAGTTGGGATACATTGTTTCCTGGTGGAATTTGCTTTGTCTGCCATATTGATAATATCTACTTCAGCAGCTACACTATGACATTCCCTTACTCGAAAGAAAATTACAAAAATATCCAAAAGCCCTACTTTTGGGGTATGCAGACTGCAACTATACTTTCCTTCCAGACATGATGGATAGCTGTTTCTGTTCTTCCCTATCAGAGACTGCACCTTGCATGAGTGTCGGAGAGAGATCTCTGTTTTATTGGCCCTTTGCACGTTAGGAAACACAATAAAAAAAAGGTAAAGTTCTTTCCAGTACAGGAAAGGAGAAATAATCCCTTTCAAACTTGATCAGATCTATCTCAAGGTAACCGACCAGGAAGGAGAACTGACCCTATTTCACATACAGGTACTTTAAAATAATTTCACAACAGGTAGTTAAAATGTAACTATGCTGTGCTGTCAATCACATCTCGTCCTTCTGGATTTTAACGCTTGTTTTACTTGAGGGAAGATGATATTTGAACATTCTATGGCATCCGTCAACAGGAATGCGCACATGGTTTCAAATAAGGGTTTTCAGCCTTCTGAAACCAATTACTTCTGCCTAAATGGAAATGCCAAAGCAGAGATGTGTCAGCAACTAAGAGAATAATTTTTTTAAAAAAATTAAGTATACACAATGATGCCAGAAAACAACAGAAATTGTGCATTCCTGCACACACCCGTACACACATGCACATGAACAAACCTTTTTAAGAGATAGTTAAAAAAAAAAAAGTCTGTGTCAAACAATGTTAACCCAGAAAGATGCAGAAATGTCAGACACATTACATGGGCAGGACTTGCGGTTGGCATTTGGCTGTCAGCGGGGGAGGCGTCCTCCCCAACTAATTCCTCAGGAACCTCATGCTGAGGCAGTCTACAGGGAAGGGAGCAGAAAGGGAGGAGGGGGAGAGCAGATATTGCCTATTATGTTTTTCCTTCCAGCTGGAGGAGGCCTCAGCTGTGTCAGACTGGGACTGCTGGTGATTTTCTGTAGTTAGAGGGAAACACAAAAGGAAGAGCAGCCCATTCCCAGCTCACGCCGATGGTGAGCCCACCTCTCCTGATCATTAGCGTTGCTGGCATCATTGAATGCAAGCCAGATCGTCTCTTATGGAGACCCGGCAGTACCTCACCTCAGTCTGTGAGTTTTCTCCATGGGAAGGTTGTGATGGAGTCTCTGGGTAAGGATAATGGATGTGCATGCAGATGGGGCTTTGCAAGGACCTGTCCTCACTGGCAGAGTAGTTGGAGTATTTACTTTAACCCTTCAGTGGGTACCCAGGGAGAGATGGGAGACTAGACGGTGAAACTATTTGATTTTGCACCGCAGCTGTCTTACAGTAGTTGTGAATTCTTCTCACTTAGTCTAATTTCTGATTCCTATCAGGTTGTTGATCTGAATTTTTTCTGCTGCCTTCATGATATCTGCCAGGTATTTCACCAGAAAAAAAATTCTGTGAAAATAGATATAAATATAAAATGGAATTTATTAACTGTAAACATCTGTTAAGTCAAGCATCCTGTGTCTACTGCTGAAATACTCTTTCAAGTGACTCTGTCTGCATCTGTCACAGTTTTTTCACCCTCCAGAGACCTATTTGCAGTAGCTCTCTGTGTACTAATGAAAACGTGGGATTGGCTTTACCCTTTATTGTAGCTTGGTGTTAAGACATTTTTAAAATAGGCAAAAGGAAGATAGGGGAAATGATCCATTCTATTAGCAGAATTTTCTTCAAAACATGGATTAGTCTTGCTGCTTCTATGTGATATTTAGTATGCTGAACAGATTTTTGTGAAACTCCTGGTGTCTTCTGCTGCAGGTGGCTGGGTTTGTTGACAAATCTTCAGGTGTACCATTTGCCTTCAAAGGGCGTGCTGCTGTCTCGTCAATATAAATGGAGTGGTAATAACCTCTCACATTCTAGGGCAATGTATGTTTTACAGAGTATCTTCACTGTATTACTGAGTTGCTCTCATTTTATTATGACATCAGCCCTGTGGGGTAGGTATTCATTCCAATTGTAATTAGCTCCATTTTTTAAACAAGGAAACTCAAGGCAAAAGACTCATCCAGGGCCACACCATTAGAACTGGACATGTTGGTATTTCAACCCATTTCAAGTCTCAAGCTTTGTTTTCTTATGTATATGAACTGTGGGTAGAATAGGCACAATCAAACAGACATGAGTTGCTGTTTCCATGTTGTATTTTATATATCTATATATCTATCTCTATCTATATCTATATCTATATCTATATCCCACTTCCTTTTTGCTTCCTTAAGCCACACCAAGCACAGTTATGATGCAGAATGAGTTTAATTGCAGCACACCCCACCTCTCTTTTCTACAGCTCAACCCCACAACACAAGCTCATACACACACTTCTGTTGCTCCCTTGGCTTAGGAACACGGGTTCCTGAGATGCTATCGGTTTCCCCTCATTTAAGGAGAAAATCATCAGTAGATCTGATAGAGCTAATAATACCTCTCATGAATCTGGAGAAAACAAAGTGATGGTTCTACACTGGTGCAATTTCATTTACCTCGATCTGAGTAGAAGAGATATGAGGCTCCAGGAGGAAATCCCCTCATCCTTTGAAACCCCACACTTCAATTATCTCAGATGTTGGGAACAAGGACATGTATCCCCAGAAGCTAGGGAGGACAGATGCCCTCGTGGAGACTCTGTGTCTTCTATTTCAACAAGCATAGTGTTCTCTCAAGAATCTGCCAACGAGAAACCTTGAGAACTAGGAGCAGCAGCTCACCAAGCACCTAGGAATACATTGTAGGACAATTTAGATAAGCCCCATATGATCCAGGGAGACAAGGTCACCCCTCCCACTCCCACCCCTGGCTTTCCTCCAACCAAAGCCATACCACCAAACAACTGCATTCAGTGACCAGTTGCACTTGGCCACTGGTTCTTTGGGAGAACACAAGGTGGGTTTTAAACTGCCCTGACACAGACCCCCATGAAATCATGTGAGACATCTCTATTTGGGTTTTCCAAATATGCTTTGGCAGTACTTTCTCATATACACTTTCTTTTTTATTTTTTTGTTATACTTTTTAATTTTATTTTATTTTTATATTTTTATGTTTTTTTATATTTTTTAATTATACTTTAAGTTCTGGGGTGCATGTGCAGAACGTGCAGGTTTGTTACATAGGTATCCATATGCCATGGTGGATTGCTGCACCTATCAGCTCATTATCTACATTAGGTATTTCCCCTAATGCTCTCCCTCCCCTTGCCTCCCACCCCCAAGCAGGCCCCACTGTGTGATGTTCCCCTCCCTGTGTCCACATGTTCTCATTGTTCAACTCCCACTTATAAGTAAGAGCATGCAATGTTTGGTTTTCTGTTCCTGTGTTAGTTTGCTGAGAATGATGGTTTCCAGCTTCATCCATGTCCCTGCAAAGGACATGAACTCATTCTCTTTTTATGACTGCATAATATTCCATGGTGTATATGTGCCACATTTTCTTTATCCAGTCTGTCATTGATGGGCATTTGGGTTGGTTCCAAGTCTTTGCTATTGTGAATAGTGCTGCAATAAACATACACATGCATGTGTCTTTATAGCAGAATGATTTACAATCGTTTGGGTATATACCCAGTAATGGGATTGCTGGGTCAAATGGTATTTCTGGTTCTAGATACTTGAGGAATTGCCACACTGTCTTCCACAATGGTTGAACTAATTTGCACTCCCACCAACAGTGTAAAAGCGTTCTTATTTCTCCACATCCTTTCCAGCATCTGTTGTTTCCTGACTTTTTAAGGATCGCCATTCTGACTGGCGTGAGATGGTATCTCATTGTGGTTTTGATTTGCATTTCTCTAATCTCATATACCCTTTCTTTTGCTTCAGAAAGAGAGCAAGGGATTTCACATTACAAGAATTTCTTTGTTGGAACAATTTTAATATTCTGAAGTCTTTTTCTTAGAGCATTCAAGTATGCCCTGGTTACCCTGTAGCAGGACAAATGCCCTTCCACCTCAACCACAGTCTGCCTTCATTCATCTGTCAACACACAAGTGCAAAGCGATGTAGAATACTACCAGAGTTTGCACTGTGGGGTTGTCTTTTATACTCTCCTTTTTAAAGTAATCCTGAAAATCTCTTAGGAAATTGGTGGAGGGTGGGTTCATAAAACCTCACAATGTCAGAGTTGGAAGGCAGTCTAAATTGTATGTGGTCCTTATAGTCTCATTATGATGGCCAAGAAATCAATTCCCAGGGAGGCTGAGATTTGTCCCAATTTACTATGATGGTGACTGTGCTGCATATTTTCTGTTTGTCCTTCACATTCTTTCAATCCATCAATATCTTGCTCTCTGCCCTGGAAGCCGACCCTATAGACTGGATCTGTGGATGCTCTATCCTCTAGCTGATTGCTGGATTGGCTCAATGGGAAGAGATCGAAGATCAGAAGATAGAAGTTGGAAGAGATAGAGGCAGGGGCACTTCCTACCAGCTTCCTCCTTGTCATTGTACTATAGCTGGCTGTTTCTCTGTATCTGAGACAGACATTCCCAGGTAGCCCTCTCCATACAGTCTTCTCTTTCTGGATTCCTCTAATCACTTCCACTTTTTTTTAGCCCTAGATCATTGCATGTTAGCTTTTACAAGCATTTGCTAGTTGTTAGGACTCACATTCTGTACATGGAAACATTTATTAGGACTCTGGTTCTGTAAGTGGAAAAATTCGCTGATTTTCTTGAGCCGTGTACACTGCCACAACTTCTGGTTTCCAGAAACCTTGACCACAACTGTTTAAATAGTCCCTTTATTAAACTCTCTCATATTGCCAAGTTTGGGTGTCATCTGCTTTCATGCTAGAACCTTGATTGATACAGAAACAGCTAAGGCTAAAACTACAGCCCAGTTAGTTCTCCGTCTCCTTAACCCTACTCTATTTGCTTTTCCACCATACTGCTTTTACTATGGATACCTTGATACTTTGAATAAATATATAATCGCTTCATAAACACACAATAATTTTGATAGTAGATAACAGTAGCATGCAGTGGTTAAAAACATAGACTCAACATCTTGGGTTCAAATCCCATTTCTGACACATACTAGATTATTTAACTAGCAGGTTGCTTAGGGTTCAAATTCCAGTTCTGACACATACTAGATTACTTGGGTTCAAATCCCTGTTCTGACACTAGATTACTTAACTAGCAAGTTGCTTAACTTCTCTGTGTCTCAGTGTCCTCTTTCATAACAATAAAGCTATTGTGGAGATTAAATCATATCAGTTCCTTCAAAGAATTTAGCACATATAAGGGTGTTAAATGTTCATAAGTGCTTAGCACATGGTAAGTGCTCCATAAATGTTAGCTTTTATGAGTGTTTGCTGTTTGTTAGGATTCACATTCTGTACATGAAAACATTTATTAGGACTCTGATTTTGTAAGTGGAAAAATTTTCAGATTTTCTCAAGCCTTGCATGCTGTCATAAAGTTTCATGAGGATAAAGTCATCAGTTCCCAGGATGACTGAAGAGTTACAGGGGAAGTGGGGAGGTGCAGGTAAGTGGGGGTATGTATGAGTCATCACAGGGATGTGAGGAGAGATGGGAAAGGAATGTAGACAACATCATGATGGACAAGCCCGGATGTGCCGGGAAGCTCTAATCCACCTGGGAGGGCTGTGAATCAGCCCCCTTCCAGAAGGGTAGGTGTCCAGTTCCTGGCTGGTTGACCTGGGAGGAGGCCATGGAAGCTATTGCCTCATCAATCTATTGTTGAGAGATACAGCCATGAGCCTGGATGTTCCTGCAAAAATAATGATGCAACAGTTAGTTTACAAAAGTGCTGACAAACCCCACCTGGAGACAGTATTTCTTTAGCTTCAAAGTGTGAAATACAGTGTGATTTTTTTTAAAAACATAGATTCTGTTTCTCAGATATTGATTCTTTCTTTTGCATATTTGATGAATATTCAGAAGTGTGAAATTGACTATACTTGAGCATGATCTTACTTGAGTTTACTAAAGCAGCGGCTATACTCAAGCTCTACATCTCTGGGTAGTCACTATGGGTATTTGGAGAGAGAGCTAAATTTGTGAACTGACTTATTCAGGTAGAATGCTATGCCCAGCTCTTCACTGATTAAAACTCCGCATGGCACATTTTATCCTCAATGGCTTAGCTCCTGGTCTCCCTAAGGGTGCAATAAATTGTGACTTCTCTTACCTAGAACAAGTTTCTTCTCTCCTATCATTAAATAGGGCACTGTGACACACCTCTGAAAGAAAGAGAAATTAAGTCATCCCGTCTTTCGTTGTCCAGGATGGTGACAACTCTCTGTTATTACTTTATGTCAGGCAAGGAAAGAATTTAATACACTGTTGGAAGGCATTGGACATAGGAGGAAGTGCATGGTGCTCTGTGGCTTCTGTGAGTTAGACTTAGGCCCTAACATCCAATTGCAGGCAACCGAGGCTTCTCCCACTTGTTCCCTTTCTCCTTGTTTTCTCTT
This sequence comes from Macaca thibetana thibetana, assembly GCF_024542745.1. Classification (NCBI taxonomy): domain Eukaryota; kingdom Metazoa; phylum Chordata; class Mammalia; order Primates; family Cercopithecidae; genus Macaca; species Macaca thibetana. The sequence goes on along the minus strand of NC_065583.1, from coordinate 13,989,771 downwards.
TTGCCTTTATTAGAATTTTTATTATTGGCCTGATTCTGATCGTTGGTAATTGTCCCTAGAGTGGACAGCCAGTGATTTAGGTAGACTTGTAAATAGGTAAGTGTCAACAACAGGTTCTACAGGCAGCTGCCTTCTTATCGTTGTTGTTGGGTGTTTTTTTTGTTGTTGTTGTTGTTTGTTTTTTGAGACAGAGTCTCACTCTGTCGCCCAGGCTAGAGTACAATGGCATGATCTCAGCTCACTGCAACCTCTGCCTCCCAGGTTTAAGTAATTCTTCTGCCTCAGTCTCCCGAGTAGCAGGGATTACAGGTGCCTGCCACTATGCCTGAGTAATTTTTGTATTTTTAGTAGAGACAGGGTTTCACCATGTTAGTCAGGCTGGTCTTGAACTTCTGACCTCAGGTGATCCTACCACCTTGGCCTCCCAAAGTGCTGGGATTACAGGGGTGAGCCACCGCACCCGGCCTTACTGTTCTGTTCATGTCCTGCTGCAATGTCCATGTCCTTGTCCAACAATGACCCACTAAATGTCTCTGTGGCACAAATGTCCAGGTCTATGGGTGACTAAGATAGTGAGTGAATGCCTTTTCCTATCTAAAAGTTGCTGCTTTTCCTCTTCTGTCTTTTGTAAAAATGAATCCTACTCTGAGCAAGCTGTTTAAAAAGGAAGATCATCCTCTTTCTCATCCACCATCTTCACTGCCAGTTTCCTCTCCCCTGCTTAATTTTTTACTTCTACTTTTGTTTTTCCGTGGCACATTTGAGTTTCTAACATGCTGTGTAGTTATTGATTATGTGATTTTCTGTTTGCCTCTACCCATTAACATATAAGCTCGACCAGAGCAGGAAACTTGGTTGTGTTGTTCACTGATCTACCCCATGAACCCAGAATGCTGTCTGATACATGGTAGGCAGAATAAATGAGGAAACAAGTGTCCCGAAGAAGCCACTCCAAGAAATTCTTCAACCTCCAAAAACGACCCAATATTATATTTCTCCACATTGAGAAATATGGACTGCTGTTAGAAAAAAAAATCATCTAAAATCATATTCTATCAAAATATCAAATATCAAAAGGGAAAATATCGAAAGGGAAGTTTTGCTTTCTAACTGATCATTGTTTTAGTTTTAAATTATTAAGTTGAAAGCATAAAATGAAAACCATCAAGTAGCACCTACACAGACCCGCAAATGGCTCTGCAGACCATGGAGTGAGGACCATAGGCCTAATGAGAAGTCACAGAATTCATCCCCAGACCCTCCAAGGAAACTGGAATTTCTCACTTCACTCCCCAAGCTTCTGAGAAGCTGTACAGAGCTCTTGTGGCCTTGCCATTCCTCCCATAGACACATTCAGCAATTATCGTGTATGCTGAGCCAGAGATGGAAGCACAGAGATAGTGCCAGAAGGGCCACATCCAGCAATATCGCTGACTGAAAAAGTTTTCTCAACTTTGAATCATCAATAAGCTTCAACCAGTGAGCTACAAGTGCCATCAGAACCAGTGCCCCAGCTAGAAAGAATTAAGCAGATGCAGAAGCACTGCCTAACTTGGGGCTAGCCTGAGAAACACATAGTTCTTGATTCTCAGATGACTCTTTGGAAGAAAATCAAAGTGACTAATTTTTAGTCTCTTTCTCTCTCCTCTCTCTCTCATGCATACGTGCATATAAACACACACATGCACGTGCATGGATACACAGCTGTAAGGTTTTCTACAAGTGAGTTAAGAATATACCTGGCTCTTTCGGAGGACAAAAGATCCCCCCCTGCACATCCCCAAAAACCTTTATTTCACTCTTAGGTGTGGGAGAACTTCCGTCTAATCTTCTGCTTTTCAACTGCATAAAGCATCAAAGCTTCTTTATCATGTAGACTAAACTACATTAAGGATCAAAAAGAACACATAACATTTGTGATGGCCAATCGTATTCCAGAGGGATGCTTCCCTCCCTTCCTCTCATTGTTTTTGTCTATTTCTTTTGCCCGTGTGAAACCCTGTGTGATTTAAGCAGGTGCTCCAGTCTGCAGTGCTCTGGTTGTCAATTGGCAATGGTGGGGTTAGGCATGAAAAGCCAATTGTAAATATTCTCCCGGTATTGATCTCTGCTTATCAGAAAGGCTTTTGCTGTGCTAGTTCACTTCTGTGCTTAGGCAAAGTCTTTGACAGATTGACCACCACAACATATTCAATCTTTTATAAAGTAGCATCAGCAAGCAAGGTGTTTTTCCCCTTTCTTTGACCCAGTTTAAAAAAATGCTTCATTAAGTTTACATAGAGGTTGCAAGGCAATCAAGATTCCTCCTACAGGAGTGGCCAGAAGAATTTCTACAAGTCCTCTACATCTTCACCTCCAAAAGCTGCTGTCTTTGGGGCTACAGAACAGCTGCCATGTGCAGGAAATACTTTACCAAAATTCAATTGAACTGTCAGACTTTTTTTTTCCACCCTTTGTTCCTTTTCCATTATCACTGATTATCCAGCTTATAAATTCCCCGTTCACACTTTCTCTTTGACCTGACTTCTCCCTGTAGAGCAATTCCGGAAACCGGGACTGTGGCCCTAATGCACACACTATTAAATATTGGCACTCAAAGTCACAAGAGTGTATTCCAGCTCTCTTGCTGAAGGCAGCTGGTGCAAGGCTCACTGCTTAGAGAAAAATGTGGTGAAAGCAAGTGAATGCTTTAAAAGATCTTTTAAGAAGCAATACTTGGGATACCTTGGTTCATGTTCCATCCTGTCTGGTGTGGTCTTTTTATTTCTTACCTATGTGGACCATAGAGAGCACAACTTTTACCAAGAGGCTTTTCCCAGTTCACAAGTCTAAATCATTGCATTCTTTCACGTTAGATTCTTTATGCTGAGAGTTTCAAATGGCAGCCTCAAGCTCCCAAGCAATCAGCAAATGTCAAATGTCCCCAAGCACCGCAACCAGCTGAGATACTGAGCCACTGCCTGCTGAATGAAAATTGTATTATTAGTAGTATAATGTTTCTGGTGGGGAGGGGAATAGGAAAGTCAAAGAAAAGAAAAAAAGTTGCTATTCACAGACACAAGCACAATTGTCTTCAATTGCCCAGCATTGTCTAAGAACCAAAGTCATTCTAACATCAAATCTGGGGAGAGTTTGCTAACTTCATTACCACTCATGCCTTGAATAAATGATAAATGGCAGTGCACGCTTCTAACTTTTCATGAATTTGTTTTAATACCTAGAATTTTTCTTCTAGGTAGGCTGAACTTCCCTCACTTTAAATTGTCTGTTTACTTTAATTAAGCCTTCCTCCGGCTCTCCAACTTGTTGAGCTTGACAAGCATTAATTTATAGTGAGCATTTTTTTTTCCTTTTTCTTTCTTTTATTTTTTCAACTTTAGCCCTCTCATCCTTGCCTGGCAAAGAAGCCAATGAGTAACTGACAAGCAACTTATTACTAATCCCAGCTTTCTTCGTGGGAAGGTGTCTCAATCAATACAAGTCAGAATTTCCAAGCCACTCCTGCTGATAGTCTGCATTGCGTGTCTCTGTGTTGGCTTCTTAGCGTAGGCATCTCAGATAGGATCTGGCAGACAGGGAGATGCTGAAAAATTCTCAACTTAACATTCCAGCTGTGGCAAGGAGAAAAAATATATATATTGTTAGGGGTAAATCTGGGAGACTGCTGAGTCTTCCCTCCACTGCTTATACCCCAATTTTAAGCTACATGCTGCTATCCGTTCTTTATGTCCTGGTCCAGATTTGACTTCTGAAAATTTTTCAGTGACCCTCCCTTTCCCCCTGCCACCCACAGTTAAGTAAGGTTTCTCATCCCTGCTCTGAGAACGCCGTCTGTTTTTTCCATCATAGTGCTTCTTATATCCTATTTAAATTAACTTAGCAATTTAATTTAAATTGACTAGATTGTCAGCTCTCCAAGGAGCAAGAAAGCCTGTCTTATTGTCATATCTCACCTGGCAAATCGTAGCTTCTCAAGAAAGAGACCTCTATTGAATGTGATTTGTAAGCTCTGTGATCTGGAAGCTAGAGAGAGCTCCCACTCTTGCCTTTGTGTTTCAGACAGTGCATTGAGTTACACATGGCAAATTTACCTGCCTCTTTAGATCAAAATAGAGCGCATTCTTAGGTGGAACAGCGGCACTTGGAGATGGTGGGCCGGTGAGGATTGACTCTTTACTGTCTCCAGTCTATCACCCGCATGCAGAGAAGATCAGGGCCAAGATGCATATTTATGATCTCTGAATGCATGTGCCTTCCCTACCTGCCCACGGGGAGCTCTCCCCTGAGTCTCCCCTCTGCCAGCCACACTCCTGTGCTCTGATGGATGGAGCTGACTGGGCAAATTGCTATGCTGATGAACTGCTCAGCTACCTGAGCAAATGTTCCAGAGAGATCTCCAGGGATATACCACATTTTAGAGAAGGATTCATCCCAGCCTGGGGTGAGCCTTTTAGCCCTTAGCAAGCTGAGTATGGTGGGATAAGGAAGATGAAAGGACTACAGTCTTAGTGCTCACTTTTCTGCAACCTGAGTGCCTGTCTTTGGGCTGGCGAGAAGCCTTATTGCATTTTTCACTCCTCCCAGAAAGTTATTCAAATTGAGACCTAGAGGTCTGGGTGTCACTGTGCTCACTGAAAGAGCAAAATCAAGAAGCTGAACGGAAAGCACTTAAAGGGAGGATGCATTACCTTAAAATATGCAGATGGAAAACTGACATTATTGTCAATGTCAGAAGTCACCTTTCTGAGTAAACATTTACCTCTGGGCAAATGCTGGGATGTGCTTCTTTCCATTTACAAATGACTGGGTATGCAAATGCAGGGGGTTAGAGTTGCGCCCCAGAATGTGGAGTTGTCTTCTTTCATATATCCATAATGAGGAACATGCAGGAATCTGTCAAAAAAGGCATCATGGGCTTGATTTGTACCTTCTGAATAAAGGGGATTTCAGTGTTAAATCTGCCAGCTGGTTTTGTGCCTAAGTATTACATCAGGCTCTTGTATGATCTTGCATCCTGTGTAAAATGCAATATTTTGGCCTAATGGGCAGGATTAGCACAAGCTGGGAAGCCATAAATGAAAGTTTCTTGTTTCTAGAGAGCAAGTTAGAGCTTTTATATTATCTGCCGTGGAGCTCGGTGAATTTAAATGTATCTCTTGGGCTTTGGTAATATTCGTGTTAATGTCAAAATTGATCCCATTGTTATTGAGATGTGTGGTTTTTTCAGGCTGAAGATGCACAGAGCCTGTTGCCAGGGCTGATGAATATATGCACAGGACACATTCTTTCTAACCGTTTCTCAGAACCGAGTGATGTTCTCATGTTATCATGGTGCCTGCTACCGTATTCTCTTCACAGGTCTGCATTTTTCTGTAAATCACTTGTAAACTTAATTGATATGTATTGAAAACCTACTGTGTGTCCGGCACTTTGTTTGACTCTGGGGATCAAGCAAACACTGTTGCAACAGTGGGCAAGATCTGGGCTCTTTTTCCATAGGATTTATCCCTAGAAACAGAGAGAGGGAGAGACAATAAAATAAATGAACAAGTAAAATGTTATAACTGAATATTTATGTTAGTGTTATGTGGAAAAAGAGCAGGAAGAGAGAAGAAATCACGATGAGTGGAGCCACTGCAACAACTGACGACCAGGTGGTATTTAAGCTCAGACAGGGTGAGGCGAAGCTCACTTTGAAAATAGAGAGGGAAAGAGCTTTCATGGCAAAGGGATTAATATGTGCAAAGATTCTAACGTAGGGAAAAATTTTACATATTTAGAGCATTAAATGGAGCTAAGCATATCTAGCACAAAACAAGGGGACACAGTGGGATGATATGGAATTAAAGAGATTCCTGCAGATAACAGATCACATAGGGCATTGTAGCCATGGCAGAGTTTATCATTTTGTCAAAAGTGCAATTAGAAGCCATAGAAGGATGTTTCTTAGTTCAGTTTCTGTCTTTACAAAGTATATTTTTACATCCATTCGAATGGCTATTATCAAAAGAATTTAAAAATAGGAAATAAGTGTTTGCAAGGATATGGAGAAAGTAGAACCTTTGACCAGGTGTGATGGCTCACGCCTGTAATCCCAGCACTTGGGGAGGCTGAGACGGGCAGATCACCTGAGGTCAGGAGTTCGAGACCAGCCTGGCCAACATGGTGAAACCCCATCTCTACTAAAAATACAAAAAAATTAGCTGGGTGTTGTGGTGCATGCCTGTAATTCCAGCTACTTGGGAGGCTGAGGCAGGAGAATCGCTTAAACCCAGGAGGTGGAGGTTGCAGTGAGCCAAGATCGTGCCACTGCACTCCAGCCTGGGAGACAGAGTGAGACTCCATCTTGAAAAACAAACAAACAAACAACAACAAAAAAAAAAACTAGAACCCTTAATCATAGCTGGTGGGAATATAAAATGATATCATTGCTGTGGAAAACAGTATGGTGGTTCCTCAAAACATTAAATGTACAATTACCGTATGATCCAAATCCACTTCTGTATGTATACGTGTCAAAATGAAAAGCAAAGACTCAGACAGATACCTGTACACCCATGTTCATAGCAACTTTATTCACAATAGCCAAAAGATGGAAGCAACCCAAATGTTGGTCAACAGATGACAGAATACACGAATGTGGCATCCACATACCACAAAATATTATTCAATCCTAAAAAGGAAGGCAATTCTGACACATACTGCAACATGGACGAACCTTGACGATATTATGCCAATTGCAAAAAACCAGACATGAAATGACGAATATTGTATGATTCTACTTAAATGAGACATCTTAGAGTAGTGAGATTCATTGACATAGAAGATTAAATAGTGGTTACCAAGGACTAGAGGAATGATGGACTGCAGGGTTATTGTTTAATGGGTATGGAGTTTTGGTTTGAAAAGACAAAAGAGTTCTGGAGATGGGTGGTGATAATGGCTGCCCAATAGTGTGAATGTACTTAATGCCATTGAATTGTACACCTAAATATGATTAGAAATATAAATCTTACATATACTTTAACACAATAGAAGAAAATCACCATATTTTATGCTAGATAGAAAGGAAGCAAAAGAATAATAGCAAAAAGAGAAGAGACTACTGCTCTAGTTTATTATTAAGACTATGATCATTTAGTGGCAAGAGAGAGGCAGAGAATCTCAGGATTTAAAACATTTTAGAGGAAGAGGCTGCAGGACTTACTTGTGGATCATATTCCCGTTCTTTGTAGTTTGAACTCTGATACACTTGAAGTCTGTAGACCACACTTGTGGGGGTAAAAGACTGGCAAAATCCCTTTGACTGGCAGATGTGTTTAAGCTTGATGTCTTGGTGCATGACAAGGAAAGCTTTATTTTTAAACTCTTCAGTAGTCTTGGATGGAGTATGGGAGCTATTGCTGTTGACATGTGAATATTTGCCTGCACTGTCATACAGCAGTGCAGCAGTCATATGCTCGGTGTGAATGTGGCTTGTCTTGAGATTTGCAGTGATAACTAGCATGTGGCTAGAGTTGTTCTTTCTCTCCCTTATTAGTAATGCACGCCTTCCATTAGCATATGCAACTAACTACTCCCGTTCCCCTGTGCTGTGTTGACATTCATTGTAATGATTTATTATCCAAGCTAAATAACCCTCAATATGAAACAACAAACATGCCTATGTTTGTGTTTTCCATTGGTTTTGTTTTCCTTTTCTTGCTTCCACATAAGTAGATAGTTCTTTATGTGATAATGACATGCTATAGAAATAAGCAATGGGAAAGCCCACTAGAAAGGTTAAGAATGTTGGTAAGGTTTATTTTTAAACAATTGAACATCCACCAAACTTAGTGACATCCCCCATTAGTGCCTTGGAATTTTTAAAAAACATGTAGATTATTAGGAAAATGTTTGTTATGTGCAAACACTCCATATAAGACTTAATGATCTATGAAAGGGCCACATTTGGGCTTCCTGTGGAGCCTCCAAAGCCCTAGAAGCCTTGTTTTATTTATTTGGGATGTTTCCAGGATGATCTCAACCATCAGGAGCACATAATGGTTATGAAGTGGTAGAGAGTGGTGGTGGGGATCTGAGCTCTTAAGTTAGACTGCCTGAATTTATATCCCAGCAAAGCCACTGACTGTTGACCCAGGAGGATTTACTTACTTACTGAGCCTCAGTGTCCCTCTTCTATAAAATGGGAACATTAGCCATGCCTTTCTCATGAGAGTCTTGTGATGATTAAGTGAGATAATAAACGTAAAGCTCTTGCAACAATACGTATCTTAGAGTAAGTTCTCAATAAAGGTTAGCTGTTATTATCATCAGTGAACTGCAAATCATATTCTCATAAGAAAGACATTATATATGAAAAGAAATAGGTATGTAAATACATAAAAAGATGAAGAGATAAATGTATACATAGAGGTCATTACTTGTGTGAATATGTACATAAAACAGTGAAATTAATGTGGAGATTGCCTTACAGTTTATGGAATGTTTGGTGTTCGTGAAGATTTGGTAGTATTTTGCCCCATTCAACAGAGACTCGAAATCTTCACCCATAAGTAATTTGATATTTCAAAGGCACATCCTCACTCACTCTGGTCATTTTATTTTTTACTGAATGTATGTAGTTACATTTTAATCACTGTGATTACATTTAACATCATTTTGGACACTGGGGCCTTTTCATTGGCTAATGATAATTTCTGTATGTTAACATCACAGAAAACCAATTGCATTATATTTTATACAGTTAAATTACCTTACCTGACTTACTATGGCAGTTTTGTTTTCTTTGTTTTTCTGTCCAGTTGCCACTTAAAAACTAACCCGGTTATTCTTGCCGCAGGTTTTTTCCCCAATAGAAAATTGTTATTGATGTTTTGTAAACACCATATTCTATTCAAAGGTAAAAGGCTTCTTCAACTTCCCATTTTTCCTGTGATTTTTTTCTATACTATGTCTGCAAGTCAACACTCCTGGGCTCAATTAAAATATGTATTTAGCTACTGGATTTGCAGAGAAATGATCAAACTTGAATACTAATACCCAGGCTATTGCCTATGAATACAAGGATTGTGTCCATTGAGGCATGGCTTTCAAGACAATGGCCAGTGAACCCAGGATGCCTGTGGGATTATTAGAGCTTGGTGTGGGTCTAAACCTGAAGTTTGCTAGTTTTTTTCCCCAGTAAAGACAGACTTCATTGTTCACTAAATTCACAATTGTATGGCTAGAATGTTCACAGGAGAAATTCAAAGCCACTTTCTGTCTTTCCAGTGTCTAGTGATCCCATCTGCCAGAAGTTTATTTTCCCAACATGTGCTCCAAGGACCAACACATTGCATCAGGATAGCACTAATATTTGTTGAGTTCTTACTATGTGTCAAGCCCTCCAATCCTGGCTGTGGAAAGAATGATGAACAAAGGTAGGCACCGCCCCTACCTCATGGAGAATCCATTCAATGGATTGGAAGAGGGAGTGATGTAGTCGTGGGAATCAACTGGGCAGAACAGTAAAGGCTTAGTGATTAAGAATGAGTATTCCAGACAAGGAAAGCAGGATATACATGACTCTATGGCAAGTTAGAACATGGACAGGTGGGGAACGGAGAGAAGTTATGGATAGCTGCAGCAAAGGAAAGCAAAGTCCAAAGTGATTCTGGAGAAGCAATAAGAACCAGTCTACCTAGGCAATGTTAGGAGCTTTGCATTGACTTTTTATACCAACCTTAGTACAATAATAGGTACTATTGATATTCTTATTCCAATGTTTAAGCAAAAGTGGTAAACTAACTTCATTCCTTACCTAGCAAGTGGCAGATGCGGAATTTGAACCAGAACTTGCTCTGGTAACCACCATGTTGCACTTCCTCTGTAAGATGCATGCCTAACATTTTTACGGAGTTTTGACTCACAGCGTTATCATCCATTGTCAATGTGGTCTTTCTATAGGGTCTGTTACATAAGTCTGCCATTGGTTTGCTTTTCATTAAAAAGGAATCAAACTAACTGCTGGAAGAGTAAACGGGATACAACACAGTAAACTTCTAAACAGCTTTGGTTAACTGTACACTGAATCCTGGGTCTCTAAGACTCAGAGGGAAGCTTACAATGAGGGTTTGAGGGCTGTTGGTCCCACTAGGCAGGACCATGGAGAGAGGATAGTACAGTTTTCTTAGCGGTTTCCAAGTTGTAAAGCCCAAAATTAGAATTTAAAGAAGGCAAAAATTGGATATCAGAAAAAGTTTCAATGCACTTAAGGAATAAAAATAACTTTCTGAGATTTAATACAAAGAGAAGGAAGAGAATAAAAGAGGAAAGGAGAAGAAAGGAGAGGGGAAAGAAAAGAGAAAAAGAGAGCAACATCATTACATTATAAGGCTACTTCAGTGGGTCTCTCTATCTCTCTCTCTCTCAACTTTTAGTTTGAAGCTAAACACTTGATAGATTAGCCCAGCACTAAAGGAAATGTCCTCTTTTATGTGTGAAAGCTTGGTAATTGCTGCAGAAAGATACTTAGTGGCTCCTAATATTCATATAATCAGATTAGTTTTGAATCCTACCTCAGCAGAGGATGTTGGAATAATCCAATTCATGCCTGTTTACCTTGTCTGTGTGTTCACTTATTTTTCTAGTCATTTTATCCTTTCTGTTGGACTCAGTAGGTGCTAGCAACAAAGCTACCCCAGTATCTTGAATTCCTTCAAGTACTGATTCAAAAAGGAAGGAAAAATAGTAGATTTAAATGTTTGAAGAGGAGTAGGGTTTTGTTTGTTATTTGTTTTTGCTTGTTTGTTCCTTTGCATTCTTGGTAACAATTGAAACAATTCTATGGCTCTCATCCTATGCTACTAAAATTTTGTTGGGCAGTTAACATCTCAATTCATAGCAACTGTCTCATGACCAATCCTCTCTGAGCTTTGAACATATGGCTGCATCTGATGGCTTCACTGATTTCACCAGGGAGAGTTTTAGAAGATCTCTATTTGAGGGGGCAGCCATTACACAGATGAGTGATACACTGCTGGAATTAATTATTGCTTGCCAAGTTTAAGGATTGATTCATTCTAAACTCAGAGCCAAAAACTCATCTTAAAGCTGAAATGTTTTTGATTCACTGGGTCCAGCTCCTCTTCACAGACCCTCTAACCTAGCACCATGTGTGTTTTGCTGTTAACAGTGAACTACGTATCTGAATGCCCTAGTTTGAAATGTACTTTCTAATTATATAAATATGGTGGCCATACAGTACCTGGGACTCATAATCAAGGATGATCTTACCTTGCAACTCCAGGCTTCCTTTTTGTTTTCCTGTGAAAGCTTCCTTTCTTCCTGAAATGAAAGTGGCATTTCAGCCATCTGTTGTGGGCTGCTGTCAATAAAAGAATCCAATCACATTTTACCCACATGATTCTGCATGAATAATAAACTTGGTCTTTATAAATTAATGTGTGTTCCCTGAAATTTAGGAGTGGCCTTCAATATTTCTGAACTTTCCTAAGATGAATACCACTTGAGAAAAACAATATATCAAAAATATTATAATAATTGCTGGAATTTAATGTAGAAAAGTGGCGGAGACTATGGGTGAAAGCTGCAGGTCAGTCTTGGAAATCTACCTGAAAGCATGTCAGTTGGGTGAGCTTTTTTCCCTGACCAATGTATCACTGTCAGGACATCACACTTATGGCTTGATTAGCTTTTTTAGGCAGCATGGCTCTCTATTCATTTTGGAAGTTATCCCAGTGGGCAGTCTCCTAGGTTTCCCTGGGGAAAGGGTACAGGCCAACGTCTCTCATTTTATGTTAGGACTTTGAAGTCTGACGTTTTCAATTACATACCAGGCCCGACATTTTCTTTGAATAAAACACTTACCAAGTATCAGACCCACATTTTTTTTTTTGCAGTTTATAATACAAAAAGCACCCTATTAATAGTTTTCTTCGTATAGATTGTCACCATGCCAAGTTTAAGCACCTATAATAGCCAGGTTTGCATGTTAAATAGAATCAGTATTCTATTAACCAGAAGAACAAATAAAACCATTCTCAGTTTTCCATATGTTTAACCTCCTTGAAACTACTGACAGGTCTTTTATTTTGGAAGTATATTTTACAGGGAAGGAGACTTCCTAAATATGATTTAATTCTTTTCTTTTCTCCAGAGAAATAGGATTTAAAACTTTGTGCTTGTACCCTCCAGAAATGGCTCAACCAAACAGAGTCAAAATATCAGAGCAGTGAAAAAAGATGCTATATTGTTTCAGACTCAAGATCTGTCTCTTGTGATAAAGAGATTTAAATTCTCACTATTCACCAAGGAAGAGCCAATCTGAGCCATGGAATATATTGAAATGATAGAATGCTTTCAAGTTTAGCATTTTTTGTGTGTGTGCTCCATGGTTGAAAATTCTGTTGGAGAAATATGGTTAGACTATTTTGACAATCTTTAACCTGCTTAAATTGGATTTTTTAAAGTGCACAAATTGATGTTCTGCCTACTTGGAGAATGTTTTAAAGATATCAAGACTTCAAAGAAAAACAGTGAGAGTAAATCAGATGCAAACATCCCTGTATCCATCCTAGCAAAATTAGTTTAGTATTTCCTAGGGCAATGCTAAATTAGAATGATGCTCAGGCATTAGGGCAAGTACCACTGGTAATCATCGTTTTTGTTATGGGGTGGGGGGTGGCTGAGAAAAGAAAATATCTTTTCCTATCTTGTAGGAATCACTAAATGACATCAACTTCGTATATATTTTCTGAGGATACAATTGAGAATTCTTAGTGTCCCTGCTACTGTCACGGATAATTGTGTCATTTTCAAGTCTCTTGGAATTTGGGGTGTTAGGTGGCCTCTCTTACCCTTGTTGCTCCTTCCTGTCCTGCTATTTGGTCATCAAATACCATTCTCTCTCTTACTGCAGGGTAAATTAGGTCCTGAAAATGGCAATGAGTATTAGACATGATTTCGGCTCCAGAAGCTGAAAGCATTTTTTTTTTAAATGAAGCCAGAGAGATGGAGTGATCTGCTTGATAATAAAGCTTAGCTTTAATGCCAGCTCCATGCTGTTACAGCATATTACTAAACAGCAAGAACTGTGGCACAGATGTTGTGGCGGCCATATTTTACACCATCCAAAAGGTCATGTCGCTTGTTATTACATTCAGAATCAATATTAAGTGAGCGTTCCAAATTTCAGCTGTCAGTTGAATTTATTGCTGCAAACCAAAGCTGAAGGGTTCTCGACTGTGATTCAAGCAAGCTAACAAATTAACTAATATAAGGGCACGCCTAGAAGATGCAGGTGACCCACATGCCAACAGCAAAAGCTTGGTTCTTACATTGCTGCAAGAAAGAGCTGCTCCAGCTGCCAACCAGAAACAACTGTCATCTCAATAATAAAAGGAAGGAAAGAAGGGAGGGAGGGAGCAAGGAAGGAAGGAAGGAAGCGAGGGAGAGAGGGAGGGAGGGAGGGAGGGAGGAAGGAAGGAAGGAAGGAAAATTAATTATCAGGTGGAGTTAATTCAGGTGGATGAGATATCCTGAAGGCCGCTTCTTGAGATAAAGTATGATGTATGCATATCTATCTCACAATGCTCAAGATCACAGCACCCGTTAGAGATGACTTGCATTGCCAAATTAGTCCAAAGATCTGGCCACCTACCCTTACTCCATGGTCTTCTTTAGACCTAGACGTAGATACACTGACCCAGGTACTAATCAGACTACCCTTTTCATCTCACCATGTGTCATCTCAACAGCTACATTAGGGAGAGTCTTTCTTATAATCAACTCTAGAAAATGTACACAAATATCTAATAGATGAACATCCATTACATCCATTTAACTCATACATGGATACCCCTAGGTGGTCTAAGATGGTTTATTAAAGGGAATTTGAGAATTCCAAGTTAATGAGAAGAAACTATAGGTAATATCCAATCACTAGGTCAAGAGGGGATGACAAAGTCTCAGAAATGCCCTACCAATGTATTCTGTGCAGAATGGTGGATGAGGAGGAATTTCGAGGACTGTCAGCAGCAAGCCTGAGTCCCCATGCCCATGATTTTCTCTGAAATAATTCTCAAAACATCTCCTTAAAACTATCTATGTCCATGATAAATTCCCTCTAGTGCATCTGTTGAGACAGTGAGTGTTGCCCAATTTGCAAGTGGTCCAGGGAATGTGCTGGGGCTTCTTTGGGTATGAGATTTTTTTCTTTCTTTTTCTTTTCTTTTCTTTTCTTTTTTTTTTTTTTTTTTTTTTTTTTTTTTTGAGATGACGTCTTGCTCTGTCGTCCAGGCTGGAGTGCAGTGGCGTGATCTCGGCTCACTGCAAGCTCCGCCTCTGGGGTTCAAGCCATTCTCCTCCCTCAGCCTACCGAGTAGCTGGGACTATAGGCACCTGCCACCACACCTGGCTAATTTTTTGTATTTTTAGTAGAGATGAGGTTTCACCATGTTAGCCAGAGTGGTCTCGATCTCCTGACCTCGTGATCCGCCCACCTCAGCCTCCCAAAGTGCTGGGATTACAGGCGTGAGCCACCGCCCCCAGCCTATTTTTCTTTTTTTGAGATGGACTTTCACTATTGTTGCCCAGGCTGGAGTGCAATGGCACAATCTCAGCTCACCGCAACCTCCATCTCCCCGGTTCAAGCAGTTCTCCTACCTCAGCCTCCCAGGTAGCTGGGGTTACAGGCATGCGCCACCACACCCGGCTAATTTTGTATTTTTAGTAGAGACGGGGTTTCTCCATGTTCGCCAGGCTGGTCTTGAACTCCCGACCTCAGGTGATCTGCCCGCCTCGGCATCCCAAGGTGCTGGGATTACAGGCGTGAGCCACAGTGCACGGCCAGGATGTGAGATCTTACAAGACCACCTTGCAAGAAGTAAGCAGGAGGAAACTGTCGGATAAAATTTCTCTCTTAAGAATTTCCCATCACAGTTGGAAAAAAATATCCTGAGATTTTACAGATAAATAAGTCTCCAAACTGCTGGTAATGCAGAACTAGGTTTAACTGGGGCCCTCAGCTTCCTGACAAAATAGTACTTGCTTTTTGGTATTGACTCTTATTCTGCCTTCTGTTACAAATGCCAGTTATAATTTTTAATTGACTTTACTAGAAGTGTTTAGGAAAAAAAAAAATCTGTAATTCTAGTAAATAAGTACTTCAGTCAAGGACTATTCATTATTCAAGATTCAATAAACATTTTCTGAGTACCTACTCTGGGCACATTCTGTGTTCAGTGTTCTGGGATTAAAAAAATAAACAAGACATGGTCTCTATTCTCAGAGACTGGGAGAGAAACAGGCATATACAAGAGAATACAATGCAGTGTAGCCAGATGCAGTTTAAAATTCTGTTACCTTAGACCCAGCAGGTTTATTTCTAGGAATTTATCCAGAGAAACAGTGTGCAAAATTGTGTTTAAATGAATGTTAATTGTATCATGGTGACTGGCAGCTAAGTAGGTGCTCAATGACTGTTTATTGAGTAAATAAATATTATTTTGAACCATTTTCAAGAGCAGAAATGGGAAATTCTAAATGTAAAACAAAGAGGATTGGTTAAATAGGACATCTACAAGTAAAATACTTTGGAGGAATAAATATTTGTGAAGAATATTTAATGGCGTTAAAATGAGTTCCTAAATATATTGTTAAGTGAAAGAAGCTTACAAATTAATATATGAATTATGATTGTGGTCCCGTGAAAGGGAAAAAAAATCCACACACACACACAGAAGAGAAGCATTCTTATCCTATATGACTAAATCAAGTGATGGTTTGACTAAAAAAGTAAAGCAAGGAGTCATAAAATTCAGACTATATATATCAAATGTTTTAACTTAAATATAGAAAAATAGTCCAGGCATGGTGGCTCACGCCTGTAATCCCAGCGCTTTGGGAGGCCAAGGCAGGTGGATCGCTTGAGTCCAGGAGTTCGGGACCAGCCTGGGCAGCATGGCAAAACCCCATCTCTACAAAAATACAAAAATTAGCTGAGCATAGTGGCGTATGCCTGTAGTCCCAGCTACTTGAGGTCTGAAGGGGGAAGATTGCTTGAGCCTGGGAGGTCAAGGCTGCAGTTAGCCATGGTCACATCACTGCACTCCAGCTTGGGCAACAGCTGAGACCCTGTCTGAAAAAAAAATATAAATATATATATAAGTATATATATATACTTATTAGGCAGCATCTATGATTTTCTATTTCGCTTCTTTAAAATAGAACAAGAAATTAAAAGACTTACAAAGAAGTCTGAATCCTGACTCCTTCTAGATGTTTACATGTTCCCCATCTTTTTTTTCCAGTTGTATCCATACCTAATTTGACAGCATTGTTTGTAGCAATTTGCATGCATTGAATTTTTTTCAAAAGACTGAACTTAAGAAAACACTTTGTTTTTACACTATTTTATGAGTTCATGCTATATTTAACTGAATTGTGAAATTAGATTAAAACAAAACTGGCATAAATAAGTTTGAGAATAAACACAATTTACAGGAGTAGAAGGGGGAGGGTTATTAAGACTGGCCTACAAGCTGCATGCTGTGCATATGTTTATATGTTTTACAGAGGGGACAGACAGCGTGAACTAATCTAAGTCAACCAAATGAAAGTCCACTGAGGCAGCTTTGGGTGTGTACATTAGCAAAGGAGAGAGAAGACAGCAATGGAAAGAATGGAATCTCAATGTTGACAGTGCTTATCTCTGGAAGAGGAAATTATGATGATTTGTATTCTTTTTCTCTTTTCCTATATTATTTAAATTCATTACAATGAATAAGTATACCTTCAAAAGCAAATTATTCATTTAATCAATTTATTTTTAATAAATAGGTACTAAAAATAAAAGATATAATGTGCCTAGCACTGTGCTATTTGATACAATCAGTGTTTGGGAGGTGGAACGACATATTTGTGAGCAATGCTCTCTTTGTATTTGGGTTCCCTGGCCTTGAATCTCAGTCCTGGCACATTTTACATGTGTGATTTTGAGAAAGTTCACTTAAAATTCTCTATAGTGTCCCAGTCTGTATAACTGCAAAATAGAGATAATAGTAACATGCCTAACAGCCAGGGTTGTTGTGAAGATCAAATAAAGCATATAAAAATCTTAGACGAGCATGTGATATGTTAAGTGCTTATATGTTAGCTGGGTCTTGTTTACTATTATTTTTCTTATGTCAGCAAGGGGCTTAGTTTCTAAATAGTGAGCCAAAGCTTAGCTCTTCATGTCATTCACAGAAAAAAAAAAAAAATGCAAGTAAGTAAATTATTAAGTGACAGCATGTATGTGCTTGTCTGGATTCTGTGGGATACGGGCTGGCAAATTATAGTCTGTGAGCCATCTAACCACCAGTTGCCTGTTTTTGTAAATAATGTTTTCTTGGAACATAGCCATGTCATTCATTTATTATCTGGTCCTGGCTGCTTCGTTGCTGCCACGGTGGACAGAGTTGAGTAGTTGCACCACATGGACTGCAAAAGGTAAAATATTTACTATCTAGACTTTTCTAGAAAATGTGTGCTGGCCCCTGCTGCAAGGGATCCATCAAGGTAGTCTCCTTGTGGGCTACAGTAAAAAGAGAAAGCTTGGTTTGCTAAATAAGATTTGAAGAGGTGGGAGGAAAGAAAACCTTGAGATATGAATCCACATCATGGATGCATGGATTCTGCTGAAACCAACACGAGCCATTTATGTGGAGAAGTGTTCTGAAAGAAGAAAAAGTTTGGCCAAGTAGGGTAGGAATTAATATGAAGAACTTTCTTGACAGCAACAAAGGTATTTTAGGTCTAGTGTGTTGGGCAGTGGAACCATTACAGGCTGTTGAACAGGACAAATACACACAGAGCATGGCTTAAAGGAGATTATATGACAGTGGTGTGCACAGGGATGGTAAACCTATAACTGGAGAGTAACTCGGTACTTGCTAGAGTCATATGGTTGTAAGAAAACAGGGTTTCAGCAAGAGTATTGGTGGGAGAGGATAGAAAATTAAGTTCCGTATAGTCCTTTAATCCTTATAAGAATGATTTCCCACAGTCTCACGAAGCAAACACTTGGGGGTCTTCCCTAGGAATAAACACAATAGTATATAGTCAACAGCAAAATTTATCATTGTTAGCAGTATTGTTAGCACAATTTTTCCTACAAAAGGAATTAAAATAATAACTATAGAATGGGATACTGGGTGAAATGTAGAATAGGCTCATGATGCCTTTCTTTGAAAGTCGTGTGTGTGTGTGTGTGTGTGTGTGTGTGTGTGTGTGTGTGTGTGTGTGACTCCACAAGTTTTAGTTTGGGGAAGCAACCTGAATACTATCTTACTCCATCAGGATGCCTTCTGTAATGGTAAGATCTTACCTTGCCAGTTGTCAACGTCTGATCTGACTTGCTCTCAACTTAGCCCTTGGCTAATGGTGTAAGCAGTATTAACACATATCAAGCTGTCACCCAGAGTTCAGAGTTTCTTTAAAGTCCTTTGTTGTGGTACAGAACATCATGATGGCAATGAGGTGGAAGGAAGAAAATTTTTATCCTAAACATAAAGTGAAAAGAAAAGCATTCTCCGCATACAACCTCTAAAACACCAAGTGGGCCAGCAGTGGTGAGCGGCAGCTCTGCCTCCTTCCTGGAGGGTGTTTTGTGCTGCATGTTGTAAGTAGGGACTAACATGAAGACCTTTCCCAACAGCCACAAAGGTATTTTAGGCCTAGTGTGTTGGGCAACAGGGACCCATCACAGGCTGCTCATTACTCCAGCCTCCATCGACAAAAAGTCGTTAGCAACTTGCAACCAAGAAGCAACCAAACAACAGAGATAATATTAGAAGATAGATTTATTGTCCTACCAAACAAGAACCTCTCTAGATTTCAATGGGGTTAGGTGAGGGGAGTGGTGGATCCTCAGTCACCTTGACCATCCATTGTGAGATCCCAAAATGCACTTCTATGGTGTCTACGATTTCACAAAATTAGGTGGGGTGAGAAATGAGAACATGTTACTTCATATTGTCCTATACACAGTGACTTTACTAGGATCTGTTCTTCCTTTGTAGTCTTAGCACTCATTAACTTAGAATCACATTAACTAAGGCAAAACTACTTAAATAACTGAGTTTTAGGATATGTATCAGTCAGTGGCTCCCCTCTTCATGTTTGAATCAAGTAACATACCAGAACAAACAAGGCTCAGAGAGAGAGGCTTTCTGCAACATTTTAGATAAGCCCTGGCATTGCAATCATCTCCTATGGATGCTGCCCACAAATTCGGTCCTGTTCCCAGCACAACTTTAGAGAAGGCTACAACCAGCTGGAGCTGGTTAGTAGGGAGGGAGGAAGGAAACACAGCCACTGTTACACTTGGCCATGAACAGTGTTGAGCCATTCTTCAATGTACCAAATGTTCTAATAAGGCCACGATCAAGTTCCATTTGCCTCATGGCAAATCTTAAATATCCCAAATTTGTAGAGAGAAGGAAGAATTTCCCAAAGCAAGGAATAAACAACACTGGTGACATTCTGGGTGACTCTAGGTGTTTTACACATTTGGCATTAAGAAGCACTGAATCACACAGCACAAACATTGTTCACTGGTTACACTCCTTCAGCTCTTCTTACTGTGTCAAGGAGAAAGCCTCTATTCGATCCTAGCATGTCTTACTTCATAAAATCAATCCTTGTGATTCTTGGATCCCCTGCTTGCTAATTTGCCAACTCACTTACATTTATTTGTAACCCAAAATCAAAACCCACAGTGCTCTCACAGTCATTTGCAGACATGCACAGAGCAGTAAAAATCTTGAGTCACCCAACGTGCACAGTCCCAGCTGGAGCCAAACAAGGCAACATTCTGCCTTATTGTGTCAGCTCTCATATCGTATACAAGTGTCCTTTCATGGTCTATTTAGTGCCATGTTTTCCACATTTGTGTACCTTTTGTTCGTGATTTTGCTGTTTAAAATGGCCCCTGAGCATATTGCTTGAGTGCTGTCTGGTGATCCTAAGCACAAGAAAGCCATGATGTGCCTTACGGAGGAAATACATATGTTGGATGAGTTTCATTGAGGCCTGAGTTGCAGTGCTGCTGGCCATGAGTTTACTGTTAATGAATCAGCATTGCACATTAAATACGGTATCTTTAAACAGAAGCTCACATACAACAAAGCTATGTAATAATCAATTGACAAAAATGTTGTGCCCAGAGACTCACAGAAACCTAACTCTGTGTTTCCCCTAGGAGCTATGATTCAGTATTCCCTAATTCAGTGTTCACCCTTGCTGACATTGTAAAACATAATTATTGCAAATACTGAGACTCAACTACACTTACGTAACACACTGGCAATAGTATCTTTGTAAGAATTTGTCAACACTTTTGTTTCCACTTATTTATTTGTGTTTTTGTTTTTTTTTTTACATTTTTATTATTTGTTCTTGCTGTTACCTTCTATTTATGTCATAAATAGCACTTAAAATGTCCCTATGTTACAGGTCTGCTGCGGTGGCTCACACTTGTAATCAAAGCACTTTGGGGGGCTGAGGTGGGAGGATCACTTAAGCTCAGGAGTTCAAGACCAGTCTGGGCAACGTGGTGAAACACCATCTTGACAAAAAAAATGCACATGTTAGTTGGGTGTGGTGGCATGCACCTGTAGTTACAGCTACTTGGGAGGCTGAGGTAAAAGGATGGATTAAGCCTGGGTGGTCAAGTTTGCAGGAAGCTATGATTGCAACACTGAACTCCAGCCTAGGTGACAGAGCAAGACCTTGTCTCTAAAAAAAAAGCTTCCATGTCATAAAATGGTGATGCAAAATTTTCCAGATACCTTTATTGGAGCTAAATGTGTTAATATAAAGAAAAAATATTAAGTAAATAATAATATTGGTATTACAGTATTAAAGCCAAAATAATATGTGAAGGAAGTAAGCAAGAAATAAGCTTATCATCCCTGGGATTGGAGAGAGCATTCATTCTTCTCCTTTCTTACTTACTGCCTCCTTAGAGTCTAGCCCTGTAGCTGAGAGCAAGTTTAACAGAGGTACGGTGACTTAGTTCGCTGAGAAAATAAAGAATGAATGAAAGTGATCAGGTGAGTATATGGCCATGCTAAACTCAGGCTATAGGCCTTGTAGAGCTTAGAATTTATGAAAATCATAGAAAAGATTAGGAATATCCTGCACTAGCCCTAAGTTTCCTTAGAAATAAAAGTTGGACTGGTCGTGGCGGCTCACACCTATAATCCCAGCACTTTGGGAGGCCAGATGGCTTGAGTCCAGGAGTTCAAGACCAGCCTGGGCAACATAACGAAACTCCGTCCCTACCAAACATACAAAAATTAGCTGGGTGTGAAGGGGCACATCTATAGTCCTAGCTACTTGGGAGGCCGAGGCAGGTGGATCAGTTGAGTATGGGAGGTCAAGGTGCAGGGAACCATGATTGCATCATTGCACTCCAGTCTGGGTGACAGAATGAGGACCCTGTGTCCAAAATAAATAAATAAATAAATAAATAAATAAATAAATAAATAAAAATGGGCCAGGCATGGTGGCTCACATCTGTAATTCCGGCACTTTGGGAGGCTGAGGCAGGTGAATCACCTGAGGTTGGGAGTTCGAGACCAGCCTGACCAACATGGAGAAACCCAGTCTCTACTAAAAATACAAAATTAGCTGGGCTTGGTGGCACATGCCTGTAATCCCAGCTACTCGTGAGGCTGAGGCAGGAGAATCACTTGAACCCGGGAGGTGGAGATTGCGGTGAGCTGAGATTGCGCCACTGCACTCCAGCCTGGACAAGAGCAAAACTCTGTCTCAAAAAATAAATAAATAAAATTTTAAAATTAAAAAAAAAAACTTGACTTCTGAGATACTGTTAATAATAGAGCTCATTGTTCATCAAACTTGGCCTCTAAAGCAGGATTTGACCAATGGCCCAAGCAAGCTGGCTCCCTCTTGTTTTATAAAGATGCACCATGTGCAGCCCTGGGAAGGTGGGATGGGAAGATGCTCTCACCATCCCTCAGTCAAGTCATTGAGATCATTTCCAATTTCAGCTGTTTGCGTCACACCATCCTTCAACTGGCTTTATTGTTAATGCAAGAGAAGGGAGGTTTTTGGCACTTGGAGCAAAAGATGTAAAAACAAAAAAAATTACAAGGGAGCAGTCAAACAGAAAAGAGAGCAATTAAAGAGACAAAAAGTCCCCTTAGCTGCCTTTTGGGTACTTTTTTGATCTTTTCACCAAGGAATTAGTAGCTTTTAATTTTCCCCACCTCAGCTTAAAAGAGTGCTGGCAGGAAAGAAATTAACATTATGGGAAGGCTGCTTTGGATTAAAAAGCAAATGTAGGTGAGACTGTCAGGCAGCTATCAGACTCCGTGAACACAGGCCTGCTTGCCCAGCTCAGCGGCCAGGTTATTGCTGGGCAACAAAAGTCCCCAGTCTAGAAGCGGTGGCTTTCCTTTATTTAGAAATAAAGCTAATAGAAATATTACCCTTATTTCTAATAATCAGATGCATGCCTCCACTTGGCTTGATATTTTCTATGATCATCTGACAACTTGCTGCTTCTGTCACTTAAAAGTGGGGAAGGGGTTGTTTAATTTTCAAAGCACAGTGCATCCGAATTTGAGTGAAAGCTCAGGTCCTTGTTCTCACTGTGGAAGATGAAACATTGATCAGCTTCAACTAGAAACAGGCTATTTTTTCTCTGTCTTTTGTTTTTGTTTGTTTCTTTTTTCCTCCTTCACCCAGGAGTGTTGTGTTCAGCAGCACACACTGGGTTCAGCCCACCTAGCAAGTCCAAGGAGAAGGGGTCATGTTCGTCTGGGAGATGGTAAAAGCCAGGCCTGGGCAGTGAGGGGCAGGAGTGAGCCGTGTTTGTGGACAATCAGTGGATGCTGCAGGGCAGACCCACATGGCACTGGCGGCAGATCTCACCATTGGGAACCAGAGTACAAGATTTCAAAAAGAAGGGTTTCTGAACCCCGGTTTAACAAGCCCTCTACAGCACCAGTTGCAATCCCCAGGAAACTCGTTAATGCAGTTAGATGCCACGGCAGTGTGCACTTAAGACAGGGAAGAAGTGCAGCTGCTCTTCAGCTCCACGGATGCCAAAGCAGCTCCTCTGTTCATTAGCCCAGCCTCTTCCTCTATACTGACCTTGTGGAGATGCTGCTGGCCTTCTGAGAACTAGTAGAGGCAAGCTTCCAAATCATTGTGTTGTTTTTAACATTACGAAACCATCAACCAGTATCTGAAGCGTTCTTTGCCTACCAAGAAATCCCTTGGTCCTGCTGAGGAACTACACAGATGGTGTGGGAGCCCCAGGCTCCCACCCAGGGTGTGTGTCTCTCCCCAGGGGGGCACCCCAAGGTGGCAAGAAGTCCCCCAGAGAGACTTGGCCAAGGCCTTGGTCAAGTTTAGAGGTGCAGTGTACCCAAATTCTAACCTGGAATATATGGAGTATCAGTCAATGTTGGTGACTAAATAAGAGGGAGATTGAGGGATGCTTGGAAGTCACTGAGTCAAGCAGGAGGCAAAGCTAAATGGTCCATCTATTGATAACCTTGTGAAATTTTTTGCAATGAAATTAGGTTTAATTTAATTGAGAAAAATGGACAAGGACCTGGCAGTGTCATAGTTGCAGCAACAGTTGTAACCATGGGTGCTAGAGTCACTGTCTAATTCAAATTCTGACCTTGTCATTTATGAGCTTTTAAACTTTGGAAAAATTCCTTAATCTCTGCAGCCTTAATTTTCTCTTTTGTAAAATGGGGAAAAAATATTGATGGCCGGAAGGGGTTTTGTTGTTTTGGGGGGTAAAGAAATAAATAGAACAATGTGTGTGAATATGATTAGCACAGAGCCTAGTTCATAGAATGTGTGCAGTGAAAACTCAATGCTTGCTGCTGCTTCTCTTCCTCCTTCTCCTCTTCTGTGATTAAATTATTTAAAGCAGGAATAATGATTTTTATAGAAATCATCCACCCTTTCATTTTAGGCTAAGTAGCATACTATAGTCATGTGAACCGTAATTGTGATCACACATACAGGCGTAAGTGGAAAGATGACATAGTTCCTGCCTTCTAGGTGTTTACATTCCTAGTAGTCTGTGCTCACCTGCTTTTAACCTTCTCCAGGATAATGAGTTATGTGACTTTTGGGTGCCAGATACATAAAACCATGTTTTCCTGTCAGCCAGCCAGTGACTATAAGAATTCACACATTTGCATTTGTCATTGTAATTCTTTTGTTCCAAAAAAGAGGTGAAAGAAAGGTTAAAAGGAATGTCATCCATTGGAAAGAAATATCAAAATGTGTACCCGTATCTCATCAGAACCTCACACAGAATTAAGAGTTTGTGTTATTTGGGTTTCAATTTAAGGTAAAGAATCAAAAATACCAGCGACAAATGATTTGTGACTCCCACTCAATTTATTCAACTCCAAATGATTTCAATAAATCTGGGAATTCATCTATATCCTGTTGAATTAAGGGTTTTTATTTTTTTGAATTATTCTCTAAATATGCTTAATCTTCATTAATGCAGCTCTACATGGTATTCTGAGCCAAACTGAACTAACAGGAAAATTTTTTACATTTCTAATTCTTAAAATAGACAGAATTTCTTTTTTTTCCTACTACACAGTCTGCCAAGGCATGTATGTATAGAGATTTGATGTACATGTAGAGTTTTCCTCTCTCATTCGCCTATCCTGTTTTATCCTAGCACACCCTCATTTCTGGATATCACATGATGTGATTTAATGTGGTCACTGTATTTTATTTATTTCTTCTCTTTTTCCTCAGTGCCACAGGAAGATAAATCAACGATCTATTAATATACACTTCATTTGGGGAAGCAGTTTTTTTTTTTTTTTTTTTTTTTTTTTTTTTTTGAGACGGAGTCTCACTCTGTCGCCCAGGCTGGAGTGCAGTGGCCGGATCTCAGCTCACTGCAAGCTCCGCCTCCCGGGTTCACGCCATTCTCCTGCCTCAGCCTCCCGAGTAGCTGGGACTACAGGCGCCCGCCACCTCGCCC
Organism: Macaca thibetana thibetana; assembly: GCF_024542745.1. NCBI lineage: Eukaryota > Metazoa > Chordata > Mammalia > Primates > Cercopithecidae > Macaca > Macaca thibetana. Next base: position 13,964,720 of record NC_065583.1, on the reverse strand, counting down.
GGCTAGTTTTTTTGTAGTTTTAGTAGAGACGGGATTTCACTGTGTTCACCAGGATGGTCTCGATCTCCTGACCTCGTGATCCACCCGTCTCGGCCTCCCAAAGTGCTGGGATTACAGGCTTGAGCCACCGCGCCCGGCCGGGGAAGCGGTTTTAAGGAAGTTTCTTTCTTCCCTTTTTTTTCCTCCTTGCTCATGTAGTTAATGAAACAATATGCATTTCAATTCCAAGGCTCCCTGGATTCAGACCCAGAGAGTAGCTAACACACAATTGATTTCTAGTCCCGCAGGAAAAGGGGAAGCAGTAGAGAAATCAGATGGATTGATCGCAGAGATACAGGCCCTGTGGGATGCTTCGCTATCATCCATGTCTTGAGTGTATATGCAATCCCTTCATCAATAGAAAAATCCCCAGGATAGGAGCTTCATAGGGTCCAGATGGCAGTTCAAGCAGGCAGGTGTGTTAGCCTGTAGTTCGTCCCTCTTCGGGTCTGCCCTGCCATAATAAACTGCCAAATTTACAAATTCAGACTTTAGAAACTGGCAAATCAGAGGTAGAAACGTTGAGCAGTGGTACTGACATTTCCTAAGAAAGCATTAGACAAGGGATTGCAAGCTCAAATGTCCGCAAGCACCATGTAGGTTGGTGTGAGACAGTAAGTGTTAAATAACTTCTGTCCATCCCTCAGGATAGCACCTGCCTACTTACTTTGTGTTATAAAGCATGCTGTGGGGTGGGGGAAAAATAGCCAAACAAAACGTATTTATGGGTCATCTTTATCCTACAACCTGCTATTTGTGACCCCTGAATTAATCCTACTCCTCATTTTACAGAAGAAGAAACTCAAAACATGAGAAATGAAACCTCCTTGCCCAGTGTGTCACACTCAGAATTTTCCAAAGTGTTCACATTTTTTTTTTTTTTGTCTCAGACACCATGACCAAATGCCATGCTTAGAGTTCAACTTCTAGTTTTGGAAAACCAGCCTCTAATGCCTCAGGTACCAAGCCTCTGTAGAATGCTATTGTTTACACTATTAGACAGGATTCTGTCTCTCACAAGTGGCAGAGGCTGAACTCCAACTGGCTTTGGCAAAAACTAAAGGTGAATTCATCACCTCATGACTGAGAAGAATAAGAAAATTCTAGCTAACAGAGTGACTGGACCTCTGTTCATCTCTTGGCTTGGTTTTCTCTGTTGGCCTTGTTCTTAAGAAGACTCTCCATTTGTAATGAGAAGATAAGTTCCAGTGTGCCTAGGCTTACATATGTACCTGTTTAAAAACCCAACCAAATTGTCCTAGAGCTTCTCTTTCTTAATGGATACAAACAACACACTCCTAAGATTGAATCTTATTGGATAACTTAGGTCATGTGCCCTTTCCTAAACCAATGGCTGTGGCCAGGAGAAAGGAATAAACTGATTGACCAGGCGTTGGAAATGCCCCACTGAACCTCCTGGCCTGGAAATAAGGAGAAAAGATTGAGACCTTGTTCCAAAAGAAGGGGATGGGAATCAGGCAGCCAAAAGCAATAATTACCAATCACGCTTCCACTTCACACTCTGTTTGTTCAGAGCCTGTCTTTACCACCCAGGACCTTTAACTTAGGGCATAGGGGTTTGGACTTTGTTGGGCCACATCTCAGAGCTGCCTGAACCTATCAGAAGGCACACACTAGGAACTGATACAACTTTCAGGGACTCAAATGCAAAAAGTTAACCCCTTATAGAATTCTAGGTTTCTCCACTTTTCTTTATTCTTCTTTAACATGTGTTACTAAGCACTTACTAAAGTACTAGTCACTTTGCTATGTATTAAGCACTTAAATACCAGACACTTGACAACATGCTTTATTTTATTCATACAACAATCTTGCAAAGCAGAGATGATTATCCCCAGGGGGCAGATAGGGAGCATCTGCTGCTGTTCAAGGTTCTAAACTGTTCCAAGGAGTCATGAGATTCCACACTTAGGAGAGGGGGCACTGGGAGAATCCAAAGGGTAGATCACAAGGCCAAGCCCTGGTCTCCACCAGAGCACTTCTTTTGTTGGTCTTGCATTTTTAAGTTTTGAGTACTAATTTTTCTTAAGGCATTGATAGTTACATTCTTTTTGTGAAAATCACTTAGCAAGTAATTAAGTTATTTTACTGCTCAGTACTCATACAATTGCAAATAAAAGAACTCTGACTTCACCTCGAAAAAATTAAAAAAAAAAAAAAAAAAAAGGAAATGTATTGACTGAGATGATAGAAAGGTCCAGGCCTGGCTGAATAGAGAGTTTCATGTTCTGGGCTTCCTTCTACTCAAGGAGGGTTCCGTTCTTTGACTCCATGTGGAAACATGATGGAAATCTGTCATGCTTTCCCTTCTCACTTTGTTCACAGCCCACCTTTCCCACCTGGAAGCTCCAGGCATCCATCCTATCTTCTATCAATCTCAGCAGAGAAAAGGCTTTCCTTTTCCAGTGATTCCAACAAACACCCTGTCACTGAGTCTTATTAGATCTTTTTGACCTAGCCTGCACATCATGGCTGTCCCTGACCTCTGTGGCCAGAGAAGTACCATGCTTTTTTGGCCATGGTGGAATCGGGTGTTCACCTGTGCAGCTGGGAATGGAGACAACCCTCAGGAACCACATGGGTTGGGAGTGTGAGTGAGTTGCCCTGCTAAAAGACAACTGGAGGATTGTTGGTGAAGGTGGAAGGTGGTAGATGAGAGTCCACTTGCCCACCACTACTGTGGTAGAGCTGAGACCATAGCATAGATCTTTAATTTCAAATGAATGCTATTTCTAATACTTCATGTTACTTCTCTTTTGTCCTTGATATGCCTTTAAAAATAACAGCTATTAAGTTTTTGCTGAATTCTTTTTATTTTACCATTGGCAATCAGTGGTGGATGGGTGGCCCAAGGAGTTTTCTGTTTGCCAGAAGTGGGTGGGATTGTTTTTATTTACTACACTATTTGAGAAGCCACAGGCATAGCTATTAGAGGCCCTACTTTTGACATCAGATAATGGGTTCAGATCCTGATTGTTATTGAATGATTTTGTGTGACTTTGGGCCCTCCAGTCCCCTCCTTCATAGGATTTTTGTGAGGATCAATTGAAAGCATATGATATATAAAATGGTCTTAGCACAGTTGCTAGCTCCTAGTATTGCTTTTCTCTTCCTTAACTTGATTTACTCCCAAGGATTATTTAAATTACAAAATTCCTTAAAACATGGGATGCATAGATTAATTGACAGTAAAGGAATCTGTGAAAACATTTCTTCAATTAAATCTATTGCATAAAGAAAAAACCCCCTGATTTACAATTATTGTTGTGGTAAAAGTGTCATTAGTAATTGTTGGCAGCGTATACAAGCCACAGTGAAATGCCAAAGAAGATCTCAGAAATAAGGAAAATATCTTAGTCCTCTGAGAGTCAAAGAGGTAAAACTCATCATATAATGGGTCTTCAATAGCACTTTTCTTATATACATGTATTAATTAGGCAATGCAAGCTGTGGTAACAGAAAAACTTAGATTTCCAGTGACTTAACTTAGATGAAAAGTGTATCTCTCACTCTCAGCATGGTCCAATGGCCAAAGGTCCAGTCTTCTTTGTTATTATTCAGGGCTCTTCCTTAGATCATCAGCTTCCTCTCCATTCAGCCATGGCAAAGTCACCCTTGTTTCTCAATTACTGAGCCAAGAAGTGACTTATGTCACTCCTTTCCATTAATGGTCAAGTAGCCCTTCCTAGATACAGGTACTGGGAAATTGAGTCCTCATAGCAACCCTTCACAATGACAGGTAGGAATTACAAAATCTTTGCGGTTCAAGCTGACCACACCTGCTGCAGCTCTACCCTGCTAGACCTACTGCACAGTCCTGTGATCTATGAATCTATGAGCATCTTGAGAAGAACCACTGTGTCTTACTTAGCATTGCCTCCAATGCCCAGCATAGTACCTGGTTTATAAATGTTTTCTAATTGAACAAAGGTATTAATTAAAAAAAAAAAAAACTGACAGATAATCAGGCTAGGCCTCCAAAATAATTTCTAGGCAAAAATATGCAACCAATTGAAATCCATATTTTTCTTTTCCTGATCTCTGTCCAACTTGTCTATTATGGAAGTAAAAGTAGGGTAATGTAACCCTAATAAGCACCTGACAAGAGGACTCCTAAGTAAGAGCAACCCATTGTTGGGAGCCAGAACCAATTGTAGGTCAGTAGCTGCTTCACCCTCATCCCAATTTCTAGCCTATTTACAAAGTTAAACTCAATTCGTTCCTCGACTTGTGTGGATGAGGAGCCGGAGGTAATCCTGGACAGGTGGAATGGGCAGAGTCCAGCATTTCTTCTCTGGGTCGCCCAGCCAAGTTTGGCCGCTTCCGGTCCATGGGTCTGTCCTCTTGCAGGTTGGGTGGACACTTTGAATATCCTGTGATTAATGATTATTATAGCATCCACATAAAGTCATTTGGGTTGGTTTTCTTTGCTGTTTATTTGATCATGTTGTTTAGATTCCATCCAGCTTCCTCTAATAAACCACTTTAGTGTGTGCTTTCATTCGTTTATTTTCAGAGCCTACAACATTCTTTGGTACTAAAGGTAGTTTAGAGAAGTAGTTGAGAATGTACTATCTGCAGTCAGACTGGATTAGTTCAAATCCTGGCTCAGCTTACCAGCAAAATGAAATGGGACTTTAATAAGAGTTCCTTCTCTAGCAGGTTTTTATTTAAAAATAGTACTCAGCACAGTGCTGGAGGCATAATATGTACTTAATAAATGTTAATCAGCATCATTTTTATTGTCATTATTCAATTTTCATACTTTACAATTTTAAACAGGAGTAGATCCCATTATAGTTTACAGATAAAGAAATGACATCAAGACAGTTGAGTTTCCCATTTCCTGGTTTCTTGATTTAACCTCTATCTCAGTTCTTTGAGCGTACTTTTTGTTATTAACAGACAAAATAAAAAGCAGACTTTTTTTTTTAAAGATATGATGAAGCCATGCCCTGGCTTTGATTCCTGCACAGAGCCTCTGTTCGTGTCAGTGCGATTTCTCTGCATGGATTGATGGCAGAATACGGTCTGTTTCTAAGACTGTTTAAAGCAGGGCACAAAAGAAATCACACTGGCTGAGTCCACAGCTGGCAAAATGGGAGAGACTAAGCTGGTGAAAGAAGCTGTTAATACAGACCAGAAAATTTTTAAGCTAAAAAAAGGAACATGCCCACTGAAAGTCGGAAAGCAAAAGTTTTATTTGGGTAAAGCGATGTTCGACTCTGCATGATTCCTACTTAGAAAATGCACACGCTTGCCTTCTCCAACTGCCAGAACATCATTTTTTAACACAGAGGAACCAAAATAGAGAGAGGAATAATGGGCTTTCAGATAGTCCATGCCCAAAAGCAAACCTAGAAACATAAACGTTGCAGTGCCTGGACCCTTCAGAGTATAAAACAGGGAACTGTTCTCATCACCCCTCAGTCTCAGAGGTGCCTCCGCCATCTTGCACCATTTCTGTGGGAACTAATATTATCAGCAAGATAGATTCCGACAGAGACATGATGTTGTGGAAAGAGGAGGTGCTCAGTTTCCAAGTCACTTTTTGGCATTCCTTTCTCTAACCTTCTCGCCATAGGATCCCTGCAAAGACCTTTGCCCTAAGTCCCCAGGTGGCAATATTCCCATGGGGCAAACACTCTCTGAAAATAAGGCTTCTCCATCAAATCCTTTCTATATTGAGCACAAAATGTTTCTCTATCACTGGCAGGGTAGGCATTCAGTGACCACACTGATTTTTCCTTATTTGTAATCCAGTAAAAAATATCTTTGCCTTTCATTTTTCACCCCAACCCCCAGAATATGACTCAAAAATCTCATGGCCATGCATGTGTCTGCCAGAGGTTTCTATTTCTCTGTATCTCAATAGCTGCCCACAAGAATGTATTTGGCTTGGATTGTAAACCCCAAGTGTGTAAGCATAGAGTCTTGGTAATATTCTTAGAATTTATCTAGCAAAGCACCATGCCTTCAATAAAAGATCTCGAGTGTTGTTTTAGCTATTATATTTCAGATTTTTGTGTACTTTTAATTTCTCTCATGCATTGTAAACTCCTAAAAACAGAAACCATTTTATATGTATATGCATGTGTGTATTTTTATAATCTATGTATCTTATGTATAATGTAATACATATACACCTTACATATTGAAATATGTAAATATTCCACAGAATGGATAGCAAAGCGCTTTACATATAGTAAATTCTTGTGTGTGTGTGTGTGTGTGTATATATATATATAAATGAATGAGGAAAATGGTTGTGTAACACACAGGAAAAACAACTGGAACCCTAAGTACAATAATCCCAAATTCTTCAATTAAGAATCAGGAAGGGAGACCTAGTCTTGATTTCAGCCCTCTCTGATCATTTAATGAAGCAAACCTGTCTTATGTAACCTACATAGTGCTTAAGAAAGTTTGGAATGAGTGGGCTAGAATTAAAAACAAAATGTATCTAGATTTCCAATTGCTCTTGAACCATCAGACAGCCTCACCGCTGGGCCACATCCCCATGTGTCTCAGAGTCATGTGGAGTGCAAAGGCAGTTGACTCTTCAGATGGAACATCTGAAAATACATTTTCCAGGGAGCCATCATCCCCGCTCTCCATACTCCATCCACTCTCTCATCATCCCCACTCACCTTCGGTAGTGAGGAAGAGTGTCACTTGCCATTTACAAGATCAAGCTTGAAGTATTGTTTTTCTTATGGTAAAGAGGAGAGTAAACTATTTATTATTCCTATGTCTCTGTCAAAAATGGACAAGTGAAAAGCAGTCAAGACAGCTGCAATTTCACATAGCTGACCTTGCTCATTTATGGGATCTTCCTAAGCCCTCTAGGCAAATAAATCTGCAAACCGTGCCTTAAGTAAATCATAACAGCCCTGAGCCTTCATTACAGCTTCTTCCCAGCTCACAATTTTCCTTTGAGGAAAAATATGGTTATGGCCATGATGATGTCATTACAACCTACGCAGGATCAGCCATTGCCTTTGACTTGCAGGTCATTCTGTGTAGCCTGGGACAGCTTGAGGATGAAGGCAGAGCCTGGTGGCACATGTTGGGAGGAGACTCTTTCTGCTCAGGGCCCATTTCCCTATTATTGTTTGTAGCACAGGTGCGGAAAGATATTTGGAACATATCCCAACCAGAAGCATGCATCAGGAGATGTGATGGTCACGTGTGGCTCCAGAGGGTTGCTCGAGACTTGAAGACAACGTGTTCTGTCCACCTCACTGACTATAATAGCTCCTCGGGAGCCACAAAGAGCAGTTGTATACATCCTTAAGTTTAAGGACTTCCTCCAGAGCTGGCGTTTCACACAGTAGAACATAATGGCTCCCTGGGAACGGTTACCAGAGGTCAGATAAATCTGCATGGAGGTCTTACTGCCTTTTTTGAAAAATGGAAAAAAAAAAAAAAAAAGGTGACTCATTTTTACCCCAGGAGGTATTATTCTGTTAACAGGCATTTACATGATAATATCGGTGTCAGCATGTGCAATGTTATGAAAAGAGTTTTGCTCTAGGTCCAGCAACATTTTCACGGTTTCTGCAGGTGCCTGTCCCTCTGAGCTTTCCGTCCCTGACTGAGCTTTCCAATTTGTCTCATTCTTCCTTCTGCCCATCCTGCTACACACGAAGTATGCCAGGGAAGGAAATCTTTTCTTTTTGTACACATACTTCCTGGATTCCCCAGGACCATTAGTAAATTATGAGTTCCTACTGGCTTTAGGTAGTTAGTGCACGCTGGGCTTTGAGATCAAGAGAAAACTAAGTTCCAATCTGAACTCCACTACTTCCTACTGTATGATCTTGAGCAAATGACTTAACATCTCTGAGCTTCTATTTTCTTATCTTGGCTCACGCCTATAACCCTAGCATTTTGGGAGGCCGAGGAAGGAGGATCGCTTGAGCCCAGGAGTTCGAGACCAGCCTGGGCAACATGGCGAAACCCCATCTCCACCAAAAAATGCAAAAATTAGCCAGCCGTGGTGGCACAGGCCTGTAGTCCCAGCTACTCAGAAGGCTGAGGCAGGAGGATCACTTGCGCCCAAGAGGTTGAGGCTACAGTGAGCCATGATTGTGCTGCTGCACTCCAGCCTGGGTGGCAGAGCAAAACTCTGTCTCAAAAAAAGAAAGAAGCACCAAGAAGTGAGCAAGCATGGCCAACTAGAGTACAAAGCATTATATTGCAGCACAGCAAACTTTCTATTAGTCTTCACTTTCACTTCTGTATGCACCTTTCTGCATGCTTGGAGAGAAATATTAGAAAAATGTTAATAAGCCCCAAATTTGAGAAGTAAGAATAGAAAAATGATAGACAGTGAGGAATATCGCTTAGGGCTCCTCTCCCCAACAATTATTATTCCTGAATATTTAAATTCTATTTCTATCCACCTATTTAATTGAAGAATATATTACAGTAGCTATGTCGCCCACCAGTCCACTCAGAACCCAGATAAAATCCAAAGCCGTGTCTCCAAACACACACTACACAAATGCTACAGGTGGTACACGTTTGCCAAATAAAACACTTGTTTGAGAAAAATAAACATTTACTTTGGGCATGACAAATTACACATGTTTATTTCAAAGCTGTGGCTTCTGCTGGTGAACCTGAAAGGGAAATAAGTTGCTTTGGTCCTGGCAGCTTAGGCAGAAAGGGGTTAGCACAGTCAAGTCATCAGTAGTAATTCCTCTACTAGGAAAATATTAGGGAAAAATTACATTTGTGATGGATCCTTTACAATATGCATTTGCTATGAACATGGTTGGCAATGACTCAGTAGGTATTTGCTGATTCCCTCTGTGTTCTGGTTGCTGAAGTTGATGTGGGCGTACACGACAAGGGTCAAATTCGTGGAATAAAGAGTAAGATCTGGAAGAGTTTGAAGGAAAGAGAAAGAAGTGGGCAACTGTCTTGGGGACATGTTTCACATGAAAGATGAGTAGGAGTCAGATTCTTGGCACAAAGTTAGAAACACTGTGGAAAAGAAAAAGTTGCAAGGTCCTTGAAAGATAACTGGTGCAGGGAAGGGACATTTAGGCAAAGTAATGCTAATGGGAACTTAAACACATTGCTAATGCAATATGGTTTCCTGGATTGCATCCTGGGACAGAAAAACCTGATGAAACCTACAGGTTAATTACTAGTAATGTGCTGATGTTAATTTATTTCTTTTCACAAATGTACTGTGGTTAGGTAAGAGGTTAACACTGGGGAGACTGAGAGAAAGTTTCTAGTGAACTCACTGGATTATTTTTATAACTTTTCTATACTCTAAAATTCGTCCAAAATAAAATTTTATTTTACAAATAAAATCGGGAATGAGGAATACTAAGTAGAGCAATTCATTAAACTTACCCGAAATTGGGGTAGATGAGTGAAAATTACAGCTGAGATTGAGAGAAGGATTGGTGTCAGATTAGAGAGTGACCTGAATGCCAGGCTGGAGAATCCTCACCCTTAGGGAGGCGTTTTTGTTTTGTTTTTTAAGCAAAGTAGTAATCTCACTGAAGTATGGTTGTAGAAAGATTAATGTGGTCAAAAGATTAATGTGGTCAAAATGTGCAGGAAACACAGGTAAGAAATAGAGATTCCCACAGGTGGACAAATGAGGAAGCTCTTTTACCGGAAAGTGTTTTGGGGAAAGATCGTATTTATGCTTGCTTTTCCCCCTAACATTCTGAGAATTCAGTAATGGTGATACATAAAATCAGATCTATTCTATCAACTCAGTGATTTGAGGCTTCTAAACGGATTTTGGAAAAGATGTTAAAGGAGAAATTCACATTAAATTATGTTAGATTTTGCAAGGGAATGACCCAGAGAAGACCCATCTAAGGACCTCCGCATGGTAGAAATCTAGAGTGAGGATTGCAAAGGAGAGAAAAAAGTCTTGAAGGCAATGGAGAATGCAAGGTGGAGGAGCCTTGAGAAGCACCAGGAAGGTACATTGCTCCCAAAAGTAAAAGAAAGAAAGAATTTCCAAAAAAAAAATCATGTGAACAGTATTGTTAAATGCAGCAAAATAGTATATATCAAGGCAAACAGTAGCCATACATATATAATCAGGTAGGTAACTAATGACTATCAAGAGAACTGTGTCACTGAAGTGATGAAGACAAACCAGATTTTCAAAACGTTGAGAAGACTTCGAGGCAATGTGCATAAGAAATTATTTCTTTAGAAATAAGGAGAGAAATAAGATGTCAAATGATGGAGATACCTCTATGAGTAAGAATGCATTCTGTTCTTCTTGTTGCTATTTTATTACTATTTTTAAAGACAGAGTAGGTGGTTTTGGCAAAAGCAAAGGGGAAAGAAGTAGGAGACTATGGATGCTAGAGAAAGCAATGGAAAGGAAGCAGTGACCTCCAGAAACTAGAGATAGAAACAAGGGCGCCCACAAAGGGGTTGGTTTTGTCTCCACTGACACCACCATCTTGTCTCCTCCTCTGGCACCATGGTGGCCTCCTACCTAATCTAGTCATATCTACTCTTGATCCTCTTGATATATTCTTCACAGTTCAATTAGAATCTTATCATGTGTTATCCTGCCTGTGACCCAAAAAAGTCTTTTATGCAGTTGTTTTTTGGATCAAGATCAAAATCCTACAAGGGGCTACATGATCTCCTCTGCAGCTTTATCTCAATCTTCTCTCCATGTTCTCTGGTTCCAGATGCACTGATTTGCTCTCTATTTCTTCAACTGCTGTGGGTCTCTGCACATAACTGCTTACTCTTCCTTGCTCTTCCATCTGTACCTTCATGTACTCAACTGGCAGCAATGAACTCAGTTAATATTAATACCTGAGTGATGCTTTTCATGATATCCCTAAGTCAATTCTCCCATTTATACCCTCTTGTCAGCATCTTTCTTACATTTATCACAGTTCATTTGGTGTGCATGTGTGTGTGTGTGTGTGTGTGCAGAATATTTGATAAATGTTTGTCTCTCCCATAGAGTTGGGAGTGACTCATGGCTGTGGGGATGCCATACCTTCTTTGTAGGAGATTGCCTTAACATTCTTCGTAGGTTGGTAATAGCAACTCGAATATGAAAGTTGCATATCTTTTGGGAGTTGCTATTAACATGGGCTGTCCAGGTTCAAGTGTTTTTGTAGCCTCTCTGGAATTCTGTCTAGCTGGCTTTCAAAGTCCTGATGCAGCGTGAGTTAGGCATGTCCTCCTTGAGGATACTTTTTTTCTTATTCTTTCCTCCTTCATACTGTCAACATGGCATTTGTCAATATTGGAGTGATAGCTCTATGCTCTACAGGAGCCAAGCATGGATCCACTCTCCAGTTTGTTACAATCCCCTCTTGAATACCATCCAGATAAGTTATTAATGGTAATGAGGAAGTGGAATCTCTGCTTGCTAGTAATCTTAGCCTAACATTGACAGTCATTTGACCATTTTGCTGAGGTGAGGACTTAGCAATTGTTGACATGCAGAAATATGCACTCAATGTTGTCGCATCTGCTGATTTTTGAGCCAGATTCATCCCAAGGTCCTTCAGTCTGACACCTCGGTGTGTGGGAGATGTCACATGGTCCCTGGAGTCCTGACCTCATTTTTCTTTCAGCATCCCACTTAAAGCTTCCTTGCATTAACTAGGACCCATTCTAAATGGCATCCCCTTTAATGAGCGGAAGTATTTGTCCCCTTTAACTGAACAGCTCTTAGAAGCAATTAGCATTTAGGGAACTTCTTGTTTAGAAATAATGTCTTCATCAAACTACCCATTATGGACTAATTTGAAACTGGAAGATAGATGCTCATTTTCCTGTGGTAGCACCTGCAAGCATTTGTGGCAGTGGGGCTAATAGCAGCACTATTGTAAGTCATTGTATTTCCATCACAGTTTGTGTGGTGGGTAAATAGAAACCCCTTCGACATGTAAGCATTTCTGAGGACAAAAAATATGTTCCTTTCAAATTGTGCTATTTACCTGTCATTACAGATCTGAAGGTTGAGAATGCTTCTCATGTTACAATTAATTCTCTCATTGCCTTTGAGATCACTGCCTTTTGGCCAGTGTCTAGGAAATGAAGAGGGATGCTATATGTGAGAAAAGAGTACTCTGTCAGAAAAGGAAAGGAGAGAAAACTTGTTGCTGACTGATAGCTGCAGGAAAAAAAATCTTTTGAATTAGTTTAAGGGGAAAATATGGATCTAACACAATGTGTTTATGACTCCATCAAAGTTGCATGTGCTTAAATTAGTTCATCCTAAGCAATGGGTGGCTCTGGCACCATTTTGGTAATATGGATAATAATAACAAGAAATTTTAGTAAGTGATTATTAAATTCCAGAAACTATGCAAAGTGTGTTTCATAATCTTTTTCAATGACTCATCCTGATAATCCCCTTTACTGATGATAAAATGATGCTTAAGGTTCCACTTATTCAAGTTTACTCAGCTAGAAAGTGGAAGAGCTGGGATTCGCATCCAGGCAAGCTAACTGCAGGCCAGAGTCTTGACACCCCTACCACACAGATGTCAGCTTTACCAGCACTGAAAGTGAAGGCCTCCTGTTCTCCTGCCCCATCTCCATCAGTTTTCTATAATTTAAAGATTCCAAGTGGGTCACTGCTTTGGAAAAGCCCTTGTTAAACAACAAAGAAGCCACTGCTAGCCCCCTATTCGCCACTCCAATCAGCCCACAGCAGAGAACGAGTTCCTGATGAATTAGGACAAGAGGAAGAAGATGAGAACCTCCAACCATGCAGAGGCAGGCACAGTACCAGGCATTTCACACCACTCTTTAGGGAGGAAGGCTTGTGGGGCCAGAGTGTACTGAAAAGGGACTGTGCAGTTCGAGGAAAGCCCCTTCTGTGGGTGGCATTGACTGACATAAGGCTGAAGCACTCAAAGGAGTAAGACAGAGCAGGCATAGTATTCCAACAGATCGCAGACTCTGCACTTTTGCCTAGGGCCGGCCCTGCTTCAAAGTGAAACTTCCACAGGAAAACTAAATAAAGGAAAGAAAAGCCAAACAGAACAAATTCCCATTTAGTCAGCTTTTACTGTCCTCGGAGGCTCTGTGTTTATGCTAGATCTTAATTATGCTGCTTGTCAAAGACACACTAAACTCCACTGTGGTTGAGGGAGCTATTTTATCTTTTTATCTTTACAGTCAGAAAAGGACTTAGTATGCTGAACCCTACCCTTGATGAGCTTCAAACCTGGAATAAAAGAACAATTCTCTCTCTTCTGCCCAATTGTCCCCACCTCTGCACTGCTGTCCGTGAACACCTAATCAGGAGGCTTTGGTGGGGTTAGGAACAGTCAGCACCCAGGTGGCCTGCGACAAAACTGTAACGTCCAAGGGGACTGCATGGGCTTCCCGTGTTCAAGCCCTTATAGTGACCCTCCTGCCCCAGGACCCATGCATCTGCCCTCCAACCCTCCCTCTGCAGGGCTCATGACCTAGACATTCTGGAGAGGCACTCAGCTGTATCTCCCAGCAGGGTAAGTGGGAGAGCCTCCCTCTGGGTGTGTAAATGCAGGGGAGAGGGTGTACTTGAGATTTTAAATGCACAATAATGTGCATTAAACAACTTCAAATCACACAGTGAAGAAGTTATTCCATTTCCAACTCTCTTTAATCCTCCAGATGAAATCAGGGAGAACATCTCTGGTTGAGTGTTTTTGTAATCTTCCTTTCTTTTCACTGTATTTATTTTGGCCTTTGCTTTCTATTTATGGCAGATACTTTCACTTTTCTGGTGGTGACATAAATGTCTTTTAAAATAAATGCATCTACTTGGGGGAAAATCAAATTTGCTTAAAGAAAAAATATTACATAAATAATAAAGGTACATGACAAAATGAAAACTGTGAGAAATACAAGGACTCACTTTTAGAAAAAGCTCTAATTAAGATGCCTTGTGTTAGGGTTCACTCTGACTAAACCTGTGAACTGATAGATGTTCATGCAGCTCTCCTTCCAGACATGCCTGTGTTTAGAGGGTCTTGAAAACTGTGGCAGATCCTTAACAGAGTGATAAGTTAGGTCTAACAACCATTTCAGGTCCCTAAAGGCAAGATCAAAAGAAGGATATTTTGTGTTGGGCATGTTTATCCCCAGTCTAAACACATCATCTATGATGATCGTAGTTTGATCATCAGTTTTCAGACTTATGGGAGATGTTGGCTTTGTACCAAAATTCAGATACCTGGGGCCCATCTCCAGAAATTCTGTTTTAGTAGGCCTGGGGTAAGCCCTAGGCATGTGTGTTTTGCTAACTATCCCGTATCATAGAGAAGCACCCCCAACTAAGAATCACTGATGGACTTTGGTCAGTGTTACCACCCAGTGTTGTATGCAGATCCAAAATGAGGAAAGGTATGTGATTGCACCTTGAAAATATGAGGATAACAGATCTGGCTGGACAATCCATTAGAGGTCATTTTTATCTACACAATATGCATGCATTTGTTTCTATGTACAAAGTAATCCCTGAAAAACTGGCTCTTACAGAAAGCCACAGATGTCATCTAGGAATTTTCCTGGTTCCTGTTAGAGGCAAGTCTTGAGTTGGGTTTTATTTAACAGATCAGAGGAACATCTTGGTTCCCTCTAGTAGTAGCTCCATAGTCCTTCTCTTTGCCAGGCTTCATGATGTTGTTTACTTCAGGTCTCTGAGAAAACCAGTGGAAGTCTGTCATGGAACACCCAAGACCAGATGTGATATGATTCATTTCTAATCACTGGCATTATCCAGGTGACTTGCTCAAGCCTAGCTTACACAGAGTTCCCTTTCAGCATAGACGTTTCCTAACTAGCATTACCCTGCCATACCCAAAGCCTTGTGAAAATATTTTCAGCAGTTAACAAGCAGAGCCTGCAGTTATAATATGCTCATTAGGCCGCATGTTAGTTTTCAAGTCTTGCAGCACGCATAATCTGCTACTTGATTTCCACTGAATTTCAGTTCTGTTGGGCATCAGCAGAGGAGTGCTGGCAGCCCCGTGGGCTTTGCCAAGGGCTGCTGTCTTTATGTGTGTTTTCCACAAGGCCATGCTGACTGTAAAATAGCACACCTACCCTATTTGAATCTCCAGTCTCTCTTTGTCTGAGCGTCCCTTCAATTATCCCAGAGCCTTTCTTGATCCCCTGGTGGAGAAACTCCTTCAGGAACCACACTAATTTTAGAAGACAATGCAAAAGATATACCCAGTAGTCCCAGTAGATGAATAGGCTGATCTCTGGAATTTATTAGATCTTCCTTTGTTCTAGACTTCACTTCTACATTTCAAAACCACTGCCTTAAAAAAAAAATGCTCTCATTCCAAATTACAGTTTTCGAATAAAGGCCTTTGACCATAGAAGTACAGTACTTTTTCCCTATACTTTGAACGTGCTGTACTTGAAAATATATATATACATATATATAAAATCCCCAGGGTCAAAGTGTTCCAATGCTGTGCAAGCTGAGAATATTTTGGCAATTTCACATTAGTAAACAAATGTTTCTGGCTGCTGAAGGCATAATTTATTTTTATTACTTTTTAAAAATTTCTTGGTGACTGGCTATGAGGGGCAGCATTTATTTATTCCTTGATCAATAAGTCGGTGCCCAGCATATGCCTGGCAGAGTGTTAGGCTTTGAAAGTACAGAGATATATCATACCTGTTCCATATCCTGATAGAGCTAACAGTCAGTGGAGAATGCCAACCCTCTAAACAGATAAATACAATGGACAAGATGAGTGGTATTGTTGGAGCTATGAACAGAAGGCTACAGGATGGAGAGAATGGAGCTAGTACAAAGAGTTCACAGATAAAGTCCCATGTTGGAGGAGACTCAAGAAGAGTTGGAATTGAATTTAATTCAATTTGGGGACAGGAAACCAGAGATCCAAGGAAGCAAGAGTGAAGGAAGGAAGGTTAGAACCAAATATTGGCAGGGGCAGGGGATATGCCTCCTGAGAGATGGCCAGAAATGCAGAATGCAGGCTTATATTTGATTTGTATGTACGGACTGGTAGAGATATGACACTTGGGTACATCAGCCTAGTTTAGAGGGCTGGGTAGGGCTAATAGGCAGAGAATGGGTAATTCAGTGGTAAGACCAGATCACAGGAAGCGTCTTAGTCCATTTGTATTGCTATAACAAAACATGCACACACACATGCACAAACACACACACACACACACAGGGTAATGTATAAGAACAGAAATTTATTTTCTGAGAGTTCTGGAGGCTGAGAAGTCCAAGATCAACGTGCGGGTAGGTTTAGTATCTGATGAAGGCTTATTCCCCATAGATGGCACCGTATCAGGTGTCCTCACGTGGTGGAAGACCTGAAGTGCAAAAGGAACAAACAGCTCTCTTATATCTCTTTTATGAAGTCATTAATCCATTCATGAGGGCAGAGCCTTCATGGCCTAATCACCTCTTAAAGGCCCTTCCTCTGAATACTGTTGCATTGGGAAATAAGTTTCAACACAAATCGGGGAGGAGACACAGACATTCAAAATATAGCAGTAAGTGAGGGACCCTTCGTTGTTTAAAACCCTTGAACCCTCAATGTGGAGTGTGGATAAAAACTCATCATATTTTCCCACTTAACACATTTCTTCTGATGCCTTCCTTAACTCTTCCATGACTCAGCCATAATAGAACATTTCCCTATTACCAGTTGCTAGGAGTGTTAAATGAGCTGATGATGTGGAATAACCCTGCTAAGAGCCTAGAATGTGAAAGAATTTATTTTGGTCACATTTTTAAATAATTTGGAATCATTCTAGTTCCTTAAAATGTGTGATCCTCTTAGATGGGAATGAATTGAGCTTTAAACACGAAAGGAACATCTTCCTCCTTTAGTCATGTCAGAATATCTCGTTGAGGGGTACCCAAGGTGTTCCTCACAGCTTGAGGTAATTAAACCAGTTACACACTGGGCAGTGTACATATTTCTTTGCAGCTTCTACTAGTAGGCTTCTTTATTGTATCTTGTGATGATTTAAATGAATTCTTCCTGATTCCTGTCATGGTGATAAAGCACTCATGTTGGCCTGAGTAAGTGTAGGTGCATTGTAGTGCAACTAATGATGTCTGAACAAGGTTCACACCTGTCAACCTTCATTCTTTCACTAGGAGACTAGCAGGTATTTCCTAAGATGCCAAATCTTAACTTGTGTGAGTCCTAGAAATGGTGGCATGTTGACCCTGTATATTCAAAGGAAATCAAATGAGTATTTGCAAAGACAGTTGCTAGCTGCAGGTAGATACCAGCGGAGACTTGAGTGCAGTAAAACCTAAATGCCTGATGTAGGAGGCATTAGGAAGAGCCTCAGGCACACAGAGAAATGTAGCAAATCAATAATTGGCCAATCACTTCTCCGAGTTTATCAAATTCTTTACCTCTTACACAGTGAACACCAAATCTGCCTGCCTGGGCCAGATTTCTCTTATGTGGCCACTTACATGAGAGGAAACAGAGGGGTAAAGAATGCCCCACTGCATTCCTAAAATTCCACCAGTCAAGATTTCTTCAAGGGAGACTGACATTCTAAGCATATCAGCTCCATCTGTCTCTGCTCCTTTGAACAGATAGAAATTTGAGGGTAGGTTTTGGTAAGTGGGAGATTTCAGAGAGCGTTAGGGCACCCTGGAGAACTGAGCCAGGGAGAAGAGAGGTCTTCAATGGAGACAAAAATGAACCAGTGACAGCTTTCCTATTCTCCACTTTTATTTATTTCTGGGAGTGGGTCTGCTTTCTGTGTTGGTGTTGGACCAGGAGTCAGGAAGCACCAAACCTGTAGGGCTCCTGTGGAGCTCCACATTTTCCATTACCAGGACACAGATCTGATACTTCAGGGTTCGTGGGAGTAATTACTATTCGGAACAGAGGCATAAATACTTGTGATTCAGAGGATAGACCTCATGCTCCTTCCCCTCCTTTCTTTCCTCCTTCCTCCCTCTCTTTCTTTGTTTATTAACTATATATATATATATATATAGTTGCCAGATCTCTTTATGGTGGCCTATTTGCATACCAAAATTTCACTTATGGTAAGTGTACAGTTCAGTGACTTTTGTGCATGTATATAGTTGTGCAGTAATCCCCTAAATCCTGTTTCAAAGTGCTGGCCCTACCCTTTGCCCAATTTATTTCTAATTAACATACAAAACCCCATTTAAAATTGGCTGATATGGTTGAGCATCCTGCATCTGAAATTTTCAGTTTTAAATGCTTCAAAAGCCTAAACTTTTTGAGCGCCAACATGATGCTCAAAGAAAACACTCCTTGAAGCATTTTGGATTTTGCATTTTAGAATTTGGGATGTTTAATGGGTATGATGCAAATACTCAAAATTTAAAAAATCTCAAATTCGAAGCATTTCTAGTCCCAAGCATTTTGAATAAGAGATACCTAATCCATAGGTAACATTCTTCTATTTGAACACCAAGAAAGCATGTTTTACAATCTCTTATTCTAAAATTTATTTTTTTCTCGTTTCTATGATAATAAAATTGCTACAGCAAGAGCAGAAACAGAAATGGAAAAAAGGTAACCCTTTCTCGCTGTAAGCCCTATTTGCAAAAGCGGATCCTCTTTCCCGGACTTTGACACTCTATGCTGAGATCTGAAGACGTAGCGCATGTTGTGGGTGGTAGAAGGAAGAATCTGCTTCTTGGGTTACATACGTCCTAAACTGTAGTTATTAAGCCTTTAGTTGCCAGCAAATTGGAACAATAATCGTAATAATCTCTGCTCTTTATTGACTATATATTCTGATTCATTTCCTTTACGTGCATTACCTCATTTAAGCCTCACCATGGGCTCTCTCCCTTTATATAGATTAGAAAACTGAGGCTCAGATAGATCAAATAAAGTTTTCAGAGTCACTCCATGGTAGATGTCAAGGCCAGGGATCAAACCAAGACCTGTCTCACAGCTCAGTCTCTACTTTCAAGAGCACACTTTATCACATCTCTACACAAATGAATCATGGCATGGCAATCAAGGGGCAGCTTAATTGTCAGAGGTCTGCTCCTATTACAAGGAAGAAAAATTGAAAATATGTGGTCCTAGGGGGAAAAAAGTAAGCTAACATCCTATTTAACAGCTACCCCAAAATGGCAGGAGTAAAAAGCAATTTAAGGCAAGAATGCTTATGGCTTTGGAAGTTTTGAGACATTTTTTAACCACACCAGTGTTTGAGGCTGAATGACAGGGTGAGACAGTGCATGGACACGCTACAGCTTGATTCACCTTTGGTGACTCTGCACCTGGGAATGAAGTTCACCAGGCATCGGTGCTAGAGGTTAGGGAGACATCCTGACTTGGCTGCTTGAATAAACTTGGAATAGGTCGTGATTATATAGCAATTGGGAGGGCGTAAGAAAGGCATTGTCTGAAGTGGTCTCTGCCTCAGCTAACTCCTTGGTGTAGTACTCATGTGTCACTGAACACATAAACACTGCCTCCCATTCGATTGTTTTCATGTATCTGTTTTATTAGCTGTCCCCATGGTTCTCAAAGTTGGTGAAGTACAGCAATCGTGGGAGACACTTATTAAAAGAATAGGCATCGGCTCTCCTGAGAAATTTTTTATACAATCGTCCTGAGAAAAGGTTCAGATGCCTGTATTTTTATAAAGCTTTCCTGTGATGCTTGGAATGAACCAAATGTGGGATTTGTTGCTCTTCAAAACTGTAAGTCCATGAGGGCACTTTGTTTCCTAGCAGCTCACAGAGTGCTTCACAGAGAGTGAAATTCAGTGGATACTTGTTGACTGAAGGAGGGAATAAATGGATATTGTAGCTTCCTTGAGGTCAACAATGATGAAATTTACCTCCCACAGTGGCAATAAATAGTGATCAATAACTGTTTACTGATTTATTAGTTTTAAACCTATGTTTTATTTTTTCTTTTTGCTTAGCTCTGAGCAAATGGCTATGAATTTGCTTGAAGTTTTGTGTTCTAAAAGACCTGATGCCTATTTAGTGAGGTGAGGTGGTGGGCATAGCATCCAGGAACTGATTTTGAGCAGTTTCAGGAGTTTATTAATCCAAAATCTGAGAAGAGAACCAATTCCCATATTTTGCAAGTTTATTTTGCTCTAGTACAGTGAATAATTGTCCTGGGGGGACTAGATGGCATAGGAGAATATTAATCTTAGATTTTCATTTCCTATAAAATAATTTCCCACTTATTACATTCAGTGAGAATACTTTGGGTTTCAGGAAATATGCATATTTTATCACAGACAGTCCAAAGCGTGCTCCCAAATGTATATGAAACTGAGGAGTTAAGAGGGGCAGGTGCAAGCATTTCGGTAAGCCACGGGATACCAAGGTAGGCTGTAAGAGGACTAAAAGTAGAAGCAGGACAGAGTCACCTGGAGTTTCCACACCTTCCACAGTGTTGTCAAATTTTAGGCTTGAGCTTTAAAAGAAATTTGTAATAGGAAAATATTAAAAATTAAAATGACAACAATAATAATAATTAATGGCTAGCATTTTTCAAGCTCCTCACTATGTATAAGGCAATATACTAAGCCCTTTCACATATCATGTCGTATAACTGATTTTTTGGAGAGCCCAATGAGGTAGTACAGTGGATTATAGATGAGAGCATCTCAACTAAGATTGCATTTAAGAAAAAAAAGATTTTTACTCTTGGAACAGAAAAGAAGTCCAGAATAGCTTCAGACATTTAGATTTCAGGGACTCAAGTAATATCACAGTACCCTTCTCTCCCCTGTTATCTTCTCTTCCCTATTGCTTTTCACTATGTGGTAATGAAGATGGCCCCCAGCAACTCCAAGTTAATGTCCTCGAAGATCAAGTCCAATGGAAAAGAAAATTCTTTTCCTGCAGAGTCAGGGAAATCCACAATATCATGCTTACTTGTGACATCAACTGCAAAGTTTCGGGGTTCCTAAGATCGTTCTCATTTTTTATAATTCACCAAAATGGCTCACAGAACTCACTGAAAACTGTTATACTTGCAGTTGTGGTTTTTTACAGTGAAAGAATACATATTAAAGTGAGTCAATAGAAGATACTCATGGAGCAGAGTTCAGGAAAGTTCCCAAAACAAAGTTCCCAGTTGTCCTCTCCCAGTGTAGTCATGGACAGGGCTAACTTTCCCAAGTAACAGTGTGTGACAGTACACACAGAGCACTGCCAACCAGGGTGTCTTTCCTGAGCCTTCGAGTCCAGAATTTTGATTTGGGGCTCAGTCACAAAGACATAATTGACCACCCTTGTGGCTCACCATTAGTCTCTAGTCCCTCCAGAGGTCAAGCTAATGCTACATGGTCCAAAGCCCCATCATAAATCACATTATTCGACTGTACAGTTTGGCCCAAAGCCCCTAGGTTAAAAAAAAAAAGAAGAAGAAGAAGAAGAGGTTTTTGGCAGTCAGGATATTCCAAGGGTTTTGCAATCACCTCCCAGTAGCTGAGGGCAAAAAACCTTTTTTGGGGGTAAGGTTAATTCTTTACTACACACTTCTCCAATGTTCTAATAAAAGCCTGGCCTGCATTGTGTTCATGGACCCATCCCTGAAGCAATCACTCTGACAGAGATGAACATGCTAATAGACTAGGCCTAAGGATGGGGCCATTCACCTTGCCCACCACATAGCACAAGAGCAAGGAGTGATGATTCTCCAAGAAAACTGGACATTGACCAAGATATTTCAGGAGTAAATAAAATAAGAAGACAGTAGTCTATGTTAACTCATGGGAAGGCTCCGTAGCAAAACTAAAATACTAAATTCCCTTTATTTTGATTTGATGTGCTATCATTAGCAAGTCCATAGGAAAATGAACTGAAAGTGACTTAATAAATGCACTTTAAAAAAAAAGAGATAGAACCTATTAAAATATGACATGTGTGACTTAGGGAAGAGGCAGAATAATAGCAAGTTGATGAAGAGGCTCTATATGTGATCACTTATGCAAATTTCCCACCAAGAACGAATTTGTCTTGTTTCCCTAGGGCAACATGAAAACTCCCTAAAGCAGTGGTTTCTGAACTTGTAGTGCATTAGAAATACCTGGGGAGCTTTTAAAATCCTGATGCCCAGGCCACACCCATACCAGTAAAATCAGAATGTGTAGGAATGGGATCCAGGCAACTGTGTTTTTTAAACATCCCCAGGAGATTTGGAAACTACTGTAGTAGACCCTGAAACAACAGCAAACACTACTAATCTGAATGCTAATTTCCAATATGACCCACCTTACCCAATTAAATGGACACGATTCAATCACTGGCAGAAGAACTGCTCTTGAGTCTCCGCAGGATGTCGTATAGAACCTGAGTTGGAGAAATATGTGTTCAAACCACAGCTTACACTTACATGACTAGCTGTGCCTCGAGGAAGCAATTTAATCACCTTAAGGTTCAGTTTCCTCATCTGTGAGACAATTGATAATTTATATGACATGGAACTTTTTTTTTTTTTTTTTTTTTTTTGAGATGGAGTCTCACTCTGTCACCCAGGCTGGAGTGCAGTGGCACCATCTCGGCTCACTGAACTCTCTGCCTCCTGGATTCAAGTGATTCTCCTGCTTCAGCCTCTCAAGTAGCTGGTATTACAGGTATGCACCACCACCTCTGGCTAATTTTTATATTTTCAGTAGAGATGGGGTTTTGCCATGTTGGCCAGGCTGGTCTCAAACTCCTGACCTCAGATGATCCGCCCACCTCAGTCTCCCAAAATGCTAGAATTACAGGCGTGAGTCACCATGCCCAGCCCAATGTGGAACTTCTGAAAGAAAATACGTAGAAAGTACCTGGCATAGCAAACGTCAACTTCCTTACTTATGCTATTACCTTTATTGTAAGAGAGATAGAAACCCCTTGTCTTTTTTTCCTGCCTTTCAGCTTTTGTTATTTTGGGTTGTTTTGTTTTGTTTTTAATATGTCCATGTAGGATTTTAAAAAGTGTATCTTTGTCAATAATGCAAAACTTAAAAGTTGTCTGTCATTAAATACAGTTGTTCCCTTAAATATTGAGAACTTCAGGAGGAGGTGTCCTATTCATTCAGTCATTTATCCACACAATATTTGTCAAGTGTCTATGACAATATTTCATCAATACTAAAATGCACTCATTTGCAAGATGTATCATTATTTTATGTATGAATAAGAGAAGGAAAACTCAGCCAATTAAACTATGCCACACCCTCAGTTACAAGAGGGATTCCTATTTCAGAAGTCTTAAGTTAAGCAAAGAAATGTACAAGATAACATCAGCGAAATGCCGTCAGGGTGGAATTAATCCTCCAGGATGCTAGGCATAAGACACAAAGTTACACAAGATGCTGTCTCAGTGATGGGGGACAGAAAAGAACCAAGATCCACAGTTGGCTTCAACCCTCTCGCTCCCAAATACAGAGTCAACTCCAGTTTCATCCAGAGAAAATTCTTTTTCATGCCCCTTTTGGATCATTAAATGTCATACACTGATCACTGTCTCACCTTTGAGAAATACAGTGACCTGTTTAAATGGTCCCATTTTTAAATCACTTTTCTTCAAACAGGGCCAGTTTTAAATGGCTGTATGTCATCCCACCCATGGATGAGAGTGAAAATGGCTCTCATTATTTCAGCAGATCACATAAGCCATGCTGCAGGAGAGCAGGAGGTGAGAAGGTAGAGGGAATTCAATTTGATGATCACATGATCTTTCTTCCCCTGAACCTCCCCATTCAACTGAAGATTTTGTGTTGTGATCCCAAATGGGTCAAAATACAAGCTTGGAAAAGTTTTCTGAATAGTCTTTCTCTATTCTATATATACTTAATACAGATATGCCCCATTTCTCTTTCCTTACATTGAAGCCTGCTTGGCCAGAAATGTGCTTATGTTGGCTAATTTTTTTTAAGTAGTTGGCAAAATATGTTCCCGAGTGGAGGCAAAGTATTAGGGGAAGATTTTGGGGACAGGTGTACCATCAATGATTCTGACTCAGCCCATTGAAATGCACTCTTTGTATGTAGTTTGGGGAATTAAATTTTGGTGACAGAAAAAAAAATTCCAAAAAGAGAAAGAGAAACTAAAAATAATAGGCTCTTTAAATCCAAATGAGAATTCTACTAATAGCGTCTTGGTGTGCCATGCCAGGCCCATGCTCCAGTCAATAGAGATTTTCTTTTGAAGGTAAGCAATTTAGAGAATGAATCTGCTCTGCCGTCTGGTTGGAGGATGGGTGCCAAGGTTAGATCTTTAAGGAAATAATCTTATTAGTCCCTCTTATTAAGGAAGCCTCTGCAGTGAGTAGACTTTGAACCTGCCTGATAAAAAGTAGGTCTTGTCAAACAGCTCACAGCTCCTAGTGAAAAGGTTGAACTTTGTTGGTTTAGATCATCCAATCCAAATGCAAACATGTTTCTAAGCTTCTGTTTGCATACTCTGGGAGGAAAAAAAGACTTCCTCTTTTTCCCTGACTCTGACACTAATAGTATTCTGAGGTGATGGCAGCTCCCATGGAAATTACTAAATCACTGTGTTAGTGGCGCATACATAAAGGCAAAAGTTTCCAGTGTAACTTGAAATGTAAAGCTTCCAATTGTCACTGTTTGGGTCCTTTTATTTCTTTAAATCTTCATTTTTTCCCCCTTAACGGAACCTGGTCTTCCCATTTCTCCACCATTACATCTCCGTACTGACCCCATCTGGAAGCTGTAAGGCTGAAATTTTGACAGCTTTGTCATTTTCATAGCTGTGAAGGTTGATGTCGAGCTTACAGGATTATTGCTCTCCAGGAATACTTCACTACAAAATCAAGCGGAAGGTCAAGAGAGGTGGAGAGAGGGAAAAAAAATAAAAAACTCTAATTAAATCAGGAAGGGCTGACTTGTGCCCTAAGAAATGCGTGCAACTTCAGGGAGAGCCATGCTTGTATCCAAGTGCAACAATTGGCCTCAGTGAGGGGCCGCATTTGTCACAAGAGACAACAAAGAAATTGCCATTAAAGCAAGCAGCTCCTTGAAGAACTGGCTTCATTCTTTGCTTTTACCCTGCTATTAAGGTCCTTCTCAAATCAGATTAAGGAAAGGCACTGTAACACATAGTTTCATTAGAGTAATGGAAAGAGGAGAGCAAGCGCTTTTCTTACGTCTTCTCCTTGGTTTCCGAGATTTGTGGCTTCTGGATACCAGCCTGGTATATAATGCAACCAGATAATAGTGGCCACGAAGAATGAAAGACACGTCTGAGACTTATGCTACTGAGAACAGAATTGAGAAGAGTCTTACTCCAAATTTTTGCATGATGTGTCCCTGCAAGGAGGAACTAGACACTGTGTAGAATCCCCAGAGTAGAGAATTCTCAGGTAGGATTTGCACAAACTGCATTTTAGTTCAGCAAATCCTACCTGAAACCTACTGATACAGTTTGGATATGTGTCCCCTCTAAATCTCATGTTAAATTGTAATCTTCATTGTTGGAGGTGGGGTCAGATGGGAGGTGTTTGGGTTATGGGGATGGATCCCTCATGGCTTGGTGCTGTCCGTGCAATAGTGAGTTCTCGTGAGATCTGGTTGTTTAAGTGTGTGGCATGCACACTCCCTCCACTCTCTCTCTTGCTCCTGACTCCACCATGTGATGTGCAAGCTTCTGCTTCACCTTCTGCCATGAGTCAAAGCTCCCTGAGGCCTCCCCACAAGCCAAGCAGAGGCAGGTGTCACGCTTCTTGTACAGCCTGCAGAATCATCAGCCACTTAAGCCTCTTTTCTTTATAAACTACCCAGTCTCAGACATTTATTTATGGAAATACAAGAACGACCTAATACACCTACTGTGTGCCAAATATTTAGCAAGACATTAATGATTCAAAGAAGTCATGGATAGAGTTCTGTGTTTAACCCATTTATGCTGGAGGTTGCAGATTTTTGTGTGTGAAAAATAGACATTGGCGATGACCTTGAGCAGTAGGATATGAATAACTCCCACCAGCTTAGCGTTCCAATAGTGGAACACTAGGCATATACAGGTTAATAGAGGTTTAAGAGAGATGAGCAAATACTACATATATAAGGTGGGATAATCATAACTGTAAAAATTATTGAGCAGCTACCATGTGCAGGTCACTGGTTTAAGTGCTGTGCAGAAAAAAATTTGTTCAATATAAAGGTCAGACTATTATGCCTAGAGCACACACGCAAGGACGTCATTTCAGCTGTGGAAGGTAAAGGACATGGAAAGTTCCCTGCAAAAAGGGATATAAATGTGTATTGAAGGATGGATAAGAATTATACCCAATGTTTAAAACATAGAGGAGTGGAAGATAAAACCTTTCTAAATTTAGTAAACTTCATAAATAAAGGCGTAAAGTGCTACATAAGATGACATCACCCAAGAAAATAGAGTATTCCTGCAGCACAAAGTAAAAGGCAGGTGATAGAAAAGGGGCTGAAGATGATGGAATGTAATGAAGGCTTTGTCGGGAGCCGAGGGAGAATTTTTAAGTAGGGCTGATGTTCAGATTTCCATTTTGGAAAGATCATCCTAGGGCACTGCTTCTGTCCCTGCTGAAGTGGTAATTGTGCCAGTTTGCCTTGTAGACCTGGCTTGAAGACAATCCACTCTCCGAGTGCAGGCACTGCCCCTGGAGGGGGCATCTGTGTAGAACCCTCAGGATCAGGCATCCCAGCATTCTATTTGTTGACTTAAATGGGAAGAATGAAGATTTTTTTATTTCTTTAATTTATTGGTGAATGCTGCTCATGGAAATTTAATGCTGCTGTATCAAATTAAATGCGCCAGGATTTCTTAGAAAGAGTTGCATTCTTTAAGCGCCAGCCTGAGTGTGTATCCTGCTGATATCCTTTTATGTCTACGGAAAAGACCCTCCCTGGACAGTTGGCTGCAGCAGACAGTAACCCCTTCTTCGCCAGGCTTGAGCCTGAGGATATCTGTGTTTTATACTCACAGGCCAAGGAGAACCATCTTTCTGAGCAATGCCTATCTTTGATGGCTAGATGATATGACCAAGGGACAAGGCAAATGAGAAAGGCAGTGAGAGGAGAAAGGGGCAGAAGAGAAACAATAATATGTTGTGAACCACAGTGAGGGACCTGATGCCACGCAGACTGGTGACCACATCCCTGGGATTCATTCCACTGAGACTTAGCACTGCAAAAAAGGCAGGCTACAGGGCATAAAAAATATGAAATAATTTATCAGGCCAGAAAGTTATACTCATTTCCTTTCTAACTATTTTGCTGCAGGTTAAGCTTTCCTTCGTGCTTCTGTAGGGCAGCTGCTGGAAATACAAAGACTTGTATCCAGCACCAGAAAGTGCCAGACTTTCCTGGCCACCTCTGCTGGGGGTGGAAGCTCCATTTCTTCATGAGCAGTGGCTGGGCCTCTGCATTCTGAGGGAGATGTGTGCATCCCAGTTAGTAGAGATGGGATGAGGTTGTAAGATTGTATGAGTCTCCAAAATATTTCTAGCAGGGAAATAAAGAAGTCAAACCAACCCAGATAAATGATTTGGAAGGCTTTTAGAGGAAGGGGAAATACTATATGTCTGCCCAGGGTTCTGAAAAAGGGTCCTTTTGCTGAAGAGCTTACAAGTTCTGCGCGCGCGCGCGTGCATACACACACACACACACACACACACACACACACACAGTGGAACTAAGGTCGGCACTGGAAACCACTGTGCTATGGCAGAAAGAGTGTTGCAGTGTTGGAGGAGCAGGAAGATGCATGTCTGTTGAAAACCTGGGTTTTGCTTCTGGGCTTGCAACTGTGGCAGCATTTTTTTTTCTCTCTCTCTGTTCCCCATACCGTGCCATGATACAAAGCAAACATTCCATTGACAGTATGTTGACAAACTGAAGCCTTCAACCACTGGCCCAGTCAGCAGCCTGAGCAATCACAGTTCCAACCTCTCCCTTCCTCTCACCGCATCCCTTACTCCCCAGATTTCTCAGGAACAGGCTGTGCCCCCAGTGGATCATTTCAGGTCTGTGGAGCCTTCATAAGTCCTAACCACAGATCAGCTTTCTAAATAGAGAAGGTGATGAATTTTTAAATCCTTGAACCTATGCTATAATCATCTTTCCACCACCCTACATATTACAAGGCAGGAAGTCAACAGAAGTGTTTTCTTATGGTTCTGGCAACATGAAATATTGATAGGGACGGGAGCGTGGGCTTGGTGTTGAGGTTCACGTCCAATGAAGGTAGCAGTTCTCATCCCAGCTTCTCATCGTCCACCTTTCTTTTCTGACACTTAGGACATGAAGAAAGCTCCATACCCGTGATACTCAAGGCTAGTTCAATGAAAGCTCTTAAAAAGCTGTGCAATGAAATCTGTCTAAAAAGGTCTTTATCAGTCTCCAGGGGCCAATTGCTAATGCAGCTAATACACGTTTGATCTATACAGATGATTTTTCCTTTGTCCTCAAGGGAATCTCCACAAACACTTTGGGTTTACATGGTGCCAAGCCCAAGTAGCCTGTCGGAAAACAAATCGCATTTTAACACATTCAAGCATCAGTCCCCAGGATGAAAAGTAGCACGTAGACTCTTCTCTGAGTTTTCTAGCTGGGCTATAGGACATAATGAAAACTTCATTTTTAGAACATTTCTTTTCCTAGTGACATTTCAGTCAGAGGAACTGCATTCTGAAGGGGAAAAGGCACAAAGTAGACACTCTGATTTAAAAAGAAGAAGAAGAAGAAGAAAAACAATAAAGCAAAAAAGAATAAAATGTTATATAGGACAGTATTTCCAAATGCACATATGGGTGCCATGTACCAATCTGTGTGGTGCAAGTATGCAAGATATCCTTAAGAGGCACATGGTTGAAGGTTTTTATTTTTTAAAAAGTTTTAATATTTATTTATTGTAATATATTTTAGAAAATATATATTATATACATATATAGAGATAGTGATATAAATGTAGTTATGTATAGCTAGCACATCCAAGCTGTGATTTTATGGATATTATTAACTAAGATGAAACTAAAGTTAGAAACAATAAGTCAATTTGCAGAAAAATTTTTTTTTATTATTATACTTTAAGTTCTAGGGTACATGTGCACAACATGCAGGTTTGTTACATATGTATACATGTGTCATGTTGGTGTGCTGCACCCATTAACTCGTCATTTACATTAGGTATATCTCCTAATGCTATCCCTCCCCCCTCCCCGCTCCCCACAATAGGCCCCGGTGTGTGATGTTCCCCTTCCTGTGTCCAAGTGATCTCATTGTTCAATTCCCATCTACGAGTGAGAACATGTGGTGTTTGGTTTTCTGTTCTTGCGATAGTTTGCTGAGAATGATGGTTTCCAGCTGCATCCATGTCCCTACAAAGGACACAAACTCATCCTTTTTTATGGCTGCATAGTATTCCATGGTATATATGTGCCACATTTTCTTAATCCAGTGCAGAAAAATACTAAGTAAAGGAAAGAATTGAAGACTAGATGGAACTGCAGCTCCACTAGCTCCAATCAGGGAGGACTGGATAGAAAACACACCCAGAAGGTGTGAGGAAGTGGCTAAAGTGGGAAATGCTGATGGAGAGAAATTCCCCATGTGTTAATAGAGGAGGCAGAGCCAGCGGTCAGTGGGATGAGTGTGAATCTACTTTTCCTGGAATGTCTGTCTCCTTACAGAGACGTCAACTGCAACAGAATCCATGTGGCTCCTGCACACGTTCTCTGTTGTCTGAAGTTTTGTTTTCTTTGTGGTTTTAAGCAGAAAATCACACATGTTCATGCTCCCTCAATCTGACATGTCTTATTAACCCTTTGCATGTGACTTCCATAGGGTGGGATATTGCAGGACACTCAGGAGATGTGCCTTTCAGAGAAGGATTCCCCTCAAAAGAGTGGACTCTGCACTGGACTCAAGTGAAAGGAGAGAGTTTGTAACTCTCCCATAACATATCTGAGCCCATGATAGAAAGAGGATAGCAGCTCCGAGTTACCAAATCTTCAGTATCTTCCAGGCATGACATATTAAATCTCATCCTCAGATGAGCTAAGTGAACCAAGCACCATTATTCTCATCGTTGTATTTATGGGGAGGCTAAAGTGGGAGACTTACACAGCTAGGAGGAGATTCAAAGCCAATTGTGTCTGACCAAGAGGTTGGACTTCTTCACAAGTTATAGTAAGAGGCCATGCTTAGGCTGTGAACACTTTTGGGGAATGGCCTCTCCTATAGCTTTGGTTCTATCCACAACAGAACCTATGTGAATCCTACAAAGCCTTCCTTAGAATAATGCCCACAGCAACTGTCCTCCCTAGCAATAGGACATCACAGAACAAGAAAACATTGACTATGATCTTTTTTCTTGGAAAAGGGTGGTAGAGTCGGGGGGATGGTTCACGTGGGAGAACGAGGGGGAAAATAAAATAATGAATTCATACAGATGAGAGGGATGCTCATGTATACACTGGGAATCCCATGTATAGACCGGGATGCTCTTCCCAGATCAGTAGTGAGCCCCTACATGACACTGAGAAGATCTCCTCTTTCCCCTGACCTTTTTTGTTCCCTCCATAGTATGAGGGGTTTGGTCTAAAGGATCACTTAAGTCCCATTATGATCCTCTGTGTGTGTGTGTGTGTGTGTGTGTGTGTGTGTGTGTGTGTGTGTGTGTGTCTGTGTGTCTGTGTGTCTGTGTGTCTGTGTGTATGTGTGTATGTGTGTGTTTCCTCCTCTGATGTAGAATAGCTCAGAAAGAAGGAGTTGCCCTGGAGAGTGGTCGCTAAAACAATAGGGAAACAATAGAGAAACCTTACCTTCACGGGTGACTCAGTCTGAGAAAAAACAAAACAGCCACATTATCATAAAGGATCCCAAGAAGTATACAGAAGGCACCTCTTTCTGGCACAGAAGGCACCTCTTTCTGGCGCAGAAGGGAAGGGAAGGTGTGGAGAACATGAAGCCACACTCTACCCCCTTCCTGTATTCCCTTTGAGCTCTCTACCTGCTTCTTTCTTGGTCAGCCACAACTTAGAATCAACCAAGTTTTTGAATTAGCTTGTATAGACAAGAAATGCTGTGAGCCCTCCTTCTAAAGACCTTACCTTTAACTTCAGGAAACAAGATGACTGCTTTTCTCCTGCTTCATTTGCAAAAGTTATTCAGATGAGGATTATACAGTTTCTGAATCTTCTCTGCCACTTTCTGCCACGTTATTTATTTATTTATTTATTTATTTATTTATTTTTGAGACAGAGTCTCGCTCTGTCTCCCAGGCCGGAGTGCAGTGGCGCGATCTCGGCTCACTGCAAGCTCCGCCTCCCGGGTTCACGCCATTCTCCTGCCTCAGCCTCCCAAGCAGCTGGGACTACAGTCTCCCGCCACCATGCCCGGCTAATTTTTTTGTATTTTTAGTAGAGACGGAGTTTCACCGTGTTAGCCAGGATGGTCTCGATCTCCAGACCTCGTGATTCGCCCGCCTCGGCCTCCCAAAGTGCTGGGATTACAGGCGTGAGCCACCGCGCCCGGCCGGCAATTTTCTAAGCCACCAATTTAAAGATAGCCTTAAACAACTGTTCTGCCCCTGTGGAAACAGGAAGTGGATGCCTCAGGCAGTTCCTTGGGTTGCTGTGTTGTAAGGAATGAAAGTTTCTCAATTCTGCCGCCAGTGAGACACAACTTTACCTCAGCAGTGCATATTTAGGGACAGTCATCGTTAGAAATTGAGTGGGAGCTTCCACATGAAAAAAAAAAAAAAAAAAAAAAAAAAAACGCTAGAATTTAAAGACCACCAAGAGTGCCTACATATTGTTTATAAGACAAAGACAGACCTGTGTTTTACAACAAGCATTCTTAACCCCGCACATTGTGAAAGTACAAATGGCCTAGCAAGGTCAGAATGATCGGGGTGAAGTATCATTCTTCCCGTATCTTGGAAGTATCATTCTCCCGATCTTCCAAGTATCTTGGAAGACAAGAAATGTTCAACTTCGTGCTGGCTATACCATTAGTAGGTACCATGGAAGTACATACTAAATAAGGGGAAAATAAGAGAAATGCTAACTTAATGAAGCAAAATCATGACTTGTATTAGAAAGTGATTAGCTGAGATCTGTGCAGTGAATAAAACAGGGCCGTGTTACAACTTGATTTGGTTGATGTGTTTCAGAAGGACTCGTAATTCATGTTCCAACTGGAGAAATAACTTCAGCGAATGATGCAATATATCGTATTTTTGTTCAGGTGTTTTGACAGGAAGCAAACGATAGAGTTGTTTGGAACTCTCATTGAGAGACGGATCTTAATGATGTTCATGCAGTCCAGCACTGGGATATAGTATGCTGATATTTCCTAGCAGAGAAAATGTTGTAGAATCTGCTGCTTCTGAAGATTTATAATTTTGATAGCCTTTGTTTATGTAAGCAAGAAGTGTGATTAGTACTTCAAATAACTGCATGTTCAAGATCTCTTTTGTTTGTTTATGCAGAAAAGGGTGCAATTATCTATTTAACTATATCATTAGAGAAAAATATATGGAAAAAACTTCTGTAGTCTTCAAAGATATTAATAACTTATATGTGTGATGCCATCTTATGAAAAGACAGCCTTTATAAAATATGAAGAGTTTGAAGTATTGCTTTTCTTACTCAAAAGATTTAGAAGTGACCATCAAAACCATTAGATAGTTAGATGGCTTACCAAACTGTGGAAAGTAGAACATTTTCTCCATAAAGTAGGACATTAAAATCAAAATTTAAAGCAATCTCTGTCTGAAAAAAAAAATGTGTTCAGTAAAAAGTTAAATACTGGTCATGTAAGCTCAGTATTAACGTAGAGAGGCTGGATTGAATCAAAACCAATTTGTCAGATAGTGAGATGGCATGCTAGCTATGAGTTCCGCTGGTTTTGCCTTCAGCCTTGTGGGGGAATGGTGGGGACATTTGATAGGAAGTCAGTCCTGTGGGTGCCAGCCCAGCTCTGCTGGGGGCATGAATTTGAGCAAGTCCCTTCATCTGTCCTGTCGCCTTTGTCCTCCTTTAGGAAATGCCAGTTTTGCATTAGATTGGAAGTTCTCAGCCTCTGTTCCCTGTAGCTTGGGAGATGGGATGTATAGATAAGAAGGAGGAAGATTCTAGAGGGTGCGGCTCATAGTCACTTTCTTCCCCCCATCTCCTGTACAGCAGCCGGGTTTTGGGTATCAAAAATCTGAAATAGTGTTACTTTACAGTTAAATGAATAGAAAGGTGTTCAGTTGATGTTGAAAACTATAGAATCTCCTTTCTAAAAAGGTAACTTTCATGATCCTTCTCTTAATGCTCTCAGTTTTTATACTCTTTAGTTTTTATTGACATCTCTGTCATGGGGCAGCTCATCTAGACAAGTTTATTGAAGGCAAATGATAGTGATGACTACGGTGCTTTGCACACAGATTGTCAATAACAATCTGGTTGTTTGGGGAGCACTTAGAGATGTGGTTCATACATGTGTGAACCTCGTCAGTGTAAGTTTTGTGCCATTTAACTGATAACATTTTGAAAATTTATAATAGCTGAGGGTTATCATAAGCTCATAAGATGCTAGGCACAGAGCTAAGTACTTTACATTTCTTACTAAATCCTCGAAAATAATATGGTCTCATTACCCATAGTTTCCAGATGAGGAAACTGAGTCTCAAGGAGAATGAACAACTTGCCCAAGGCCACGGGGTCAGCATATGACTGGCAGACCCTTAGGCCTTCACACATCACAGCACTCAGGGCAGCAAGGGAGTCCCCAAGGGATCTTTGCTAAGACTTTTAGCCTGAGGTCAGCTTCTAAGTTGATTATGACTTAGTTATTACAAAAAGACATAATTTTCTTCAACAATCTTCATCCCAAGGAATAGTCTTTGTTCTCATCACTGCAGTTAGTTGCTTTTAAACCCTATTCGAAAAATTGCAACGTGGGTTGGATTCCTTAGTGGAAAGGACGAGAGGAACCACTTCAAGCTGAGAGCACAGTTGTTTCCAGATGTGGCCAGGGCCTCCTTAAAGGTTAGCGGGCTGGATAACCCAGCATTCTGGGCCTAGGGAACAAACACACCCACATAACATCATCCCACAGGGCAATCTGTATCCTTTACTTTTTGCCATTCATCCAGTTTTGGGGTAGCTATGTTGTGTCATTGTGTGGTGTGTGACTCTGTGTGTGTGTGTGTGTGTGTGTTCTCTAATGCTACGCTTTATTCATTTATTGCTGAGGGAAGTCCTGCTTCTTCCTGCACTGGAGCCCAATTCCCATTGCTTTTCTAATGTGTGCACTGGAGAGTGGGACTTCCCCTGTCCAGGCTCTGATCTACTGACCTGCACTGTGTTCTCTATCCATTGCTTCCATCTCAGACAGTGCTTTTCCTCCCAAGATATCTGAGTTGGGTTGGACAAAGTCATTGGAAGTGACAGTCACTTAAAAAAAAAGAAAGAAAGAAAAGTAGCAAAACACAGGAATGCATGTTCAGGGGAAGCCGCTGAGAGAAGCAGGTGGCTCTTGCCTCCTTGTGTTCTTGGATGAGACAACTGACTCTCCCCAAGCTGACTCCTTGCTTAGATGAACTGACTTAACTGTGAGGTCCTGCCAAAAGTTGTTTCACTAAGCGGTGCCTGGGGCTTTCACAAAGTGAAGTCACCTCTGCATGCCAAGCAGGGACTCTCCAGCTAGACACTGGGGGAATTTCATAGACTTCTCACTACTCCTCCAAAAGAGGAAGTTCCTGTCATCATCTTACCTTTACCATGCCAGGGTGCAGTTCATTCTGCCTGTGGCTAATATGCCCAGCTCATAATGTGCTGTTGAGTATAGAGAAGGGAAATGGCGGACTGTGACTTGGAGAATTGTTCATTTTACTGAAGAGAAGGCTTGAGGACAGAATCATTGCTCTACTTGGCTAAATCTGTGGTCTTCCTGTCTAGTGCTGTGGCTTCAATGGGGCACCAAGGAGCATTTGTGAAGTGAGCGTGATTGCTCTCCATCCAGCTAGGAAGGTTAGTCATGTCACCGAATATTCCTTACTTCCCTTAACAGCCCATTCTAAATCAATCTTCCATGAATTTATCAAAATGTTTTTTGTATTGCCTCAACTTTGCTGCTTCCATGTCAATTTCCTCAACCCAGGGAGGCCACGTGAAGGGCATTTCCCAAACTGTTATCTGAACCTTCCTACCTGGAGTGTCTTCTGCTCACTCCGGGGAAAGAGTCCTTTTCCCTGGGCTAATTTGCTGTGGTGGCCATATTTTGATGCTCTCTTGGCTTCTAATAGATGAGTTGGGACACGCCTCAAAGTGTTTTTGTTCCCTCTGAAAGAGGTTGAATCAGGGAAGAGAGGGGGAGAAATATATGTGGGAACAGTGTAATTGTATCCATGAGGATTCTTAGTAATCAGGATGCCAGTGTGTGTTTTCCAGAGCCTAGAGCTGACATAAATAATGTAGCGTACCTCGCTTTGTGCAGGCTTGCTGAGGAATGCTGATGGAGAAAAAGCCAAACTGGGATCTGAAGCTCCCAGCTCCCAGCACAGCCTTTAAAATCCTTTTATTGAGTGGTACTTTTGAAACTGCAGCCAGGACCTTGGCGGGCTGGATGTGCCAGGGAGAAGCCAACAGAGGAGGAACTCCGGAGGAGGCTGCCTCACTTGGCTTTTGGAGAATGAGAACCTGGTGCGGCCTGGATGGCTCCAGCTAAGATTGGTTAATTTCATTTTGCATTCCTAATCCCACAAGGAATAGGACATCTCCTTCAAGGCCCTGAGAGCCGGGTAAGTGTATGCAGCTGTTGCTAACAAGATATGACTGGCCCCTCAAACATAGTTAAAAGCATCTTGCTAGCCTTTTACAGCCTCTTGCCTTAATGGGAAGAGCCAAATGAGCTTTGCGGGACAACTAACCCCAAATGAAGTCCTGCAGCTTTAGCTCATTTAAAGGCAAAGCGTGCACTGGGGAGAGGGAGAGGGACCACAAACGCCACAGTTCATTTGCAGGAAGGAAACAAATGTGTTCTCACGTGGGATTTTCACAGGAGGTCTGCCAAGCCAAATATCCAACTGAAACATCTTCCAGATTTTGATTTACAGTGCAACTTAAGCCTAGTCTTGGCCACAAATGATAGAAGTGAAGGAAAAGATGGGGAGTATGGGGAAGGAATAGAGGGATGTTAGAAATAATTCTCTGTTGTTGAGGATCTTCAGGGACAGGCTCTGGGCATTTAGTGAAAGAGACAGCGATTCCTTTGCCTATACTCTGGTGGCTTAGAAAAGGACCTCAGGGAACATTTGTTTTGTTTTGTTTTGTTTTGTTTTCCTTTTGATTAAGGCATTTGGGGTCTAGAAAAGAAGATTAAAGCAGGATCCGTTTAATTTATTTAGTTTGCCTCACAGACATGAAGCTTCAGAATGGTAAGTGTCAATTACATTCCTACCAATTTGAGTAAACTAGCTGGGAGAGGGTTCTCGCAGAGCAAGGTTCTGTTCAAATCCGGGCTGTTTTACAGTTTTCGGCCAGTGATAGGAGCTGCTGTGTAAACACAGAAAAAGCATAGATGACAAGTTTGATTGGGAAGGAAGGTTTTGTGTGACTCGTCCTTTTGCGGGATGGTTCTCTGTTGTTGTTGGTTTGACAATTATGGGATGTCCTTTGGAAACCATCTATAGCACACTTAAATTCACTTGACAAATGTAAACATGATCCGATATTTATACCACGGGGAAGGAGTATGTATTTTCCTCTTATTTTGCTACAGATTTGTTGTTTTCTTCTTTCTCCATTTAAAAATGGAGTGTTTTATAAAATAGTTTTTGGAAATTTTGTGTTATGTGATGTATTGCTATAAACGTATTATTACTAAGAACTCTACAAGTCCCTTTCAGTGATTTCATTGAACTGGTAAGGAAAGGAGTACGTTTTTGTCTGAGTTTCATTCGATCCTCTCCCATTAGAGTCTGTGCTTTGCTTACCTACTGCGTTAAGTGGTTTCATCAGAAGTTTCATTCAGTAGTCCCAAACGCCCCACGTACTTCTCCCTGCTTGGACAAATGCCTTCCCAAATTAGCGTTGTGGTTTTTTCTTGTGAAGGAAAACTTTTATCTTCATGGATAAGGACAAAACAAGTTTTTTGTTTGTTTTTTCATTTTGTTTTTGTTTTTTTGTTTTTGTTTTTGTTTTAATTGGGGCAGGCCGTATTTAGTCTTTAGTCTGAAGAATCTGTTTGGACAGTTTTCCGGCAAGCCTTCCACTCTTTGGGAAACAGCATGCCCATCTGTGAAATGAGCTTGGGATTTGATTAAAAAATGTAACACCCCCGCCCTCTCAGTCACATTGTGAATATTTGAAAGGAAAAAAAAAAATGATTGTAGAGGGTTAGCTAAGGGGTTGTCAATAAGCTGGTCTCCATAGGACTGAGTTTAAACATGTTTTAAGCATGCAAAATCTGGGTTGCTTGTTGGTTTCTATTTATAAGTGCATTAGAAGAAAGTATATCTTAAGTGCAGGGAAATACAATACTTCTAATAAACAAAACTTCATTTTTATAACCTAAGAAGTGACCTGAAAGAATGTGAGGAATTGTTAGAAGGCTGTGGTTCTTGGGCGCAGAGTCACAGCTTCATGTTTAATTTAACAAAACATTAAACATTTCATGTTTAATTTAATGAAACATTAGAGCACTAGGATTTGTCACCTTCATGACAGAATGTCAGAACTGTGGGATAGTTTCAGAATATATGTTCTTTCTACAGAATTCACATATCGCACTGGAGATGTTTCACATCCAAAGGCCTTTTACTTTTTTCTAGGGGTCTTTTTTTTCTTCTCTAATAAAAGAAGGAGAAGCAAAAAAGCAAGTATAACAACAAAAACAACAACACATTAGGCATGCACTACTAGTCTAGCTAATTTTAGGGGGGCTATTAGCAGGCATTTAGGCAAATCTATTAACATTTAGCATCAGCACAAATGCAATTGCATTTCTACTTTTTGTGCTTCTGACAAAATAAGCACACAGATCTTCAGGACAAGAAAAGAACGGACGTTGGAACCATTTGTTAGGTGATGAACTTTTTATTAAACCCATTTGGGTTTTTTAATGAACTATTTAAGAAGGTGGGGTGAGATCTTTGGAAAAAATTAGGTAAATGTATCCATTTGATAAAGGTTAATACCAGTGTGAGAGAGGCAACCCTTTGTACTGCATTGCTTGCCAGATTTTTTCTTAGTCTGGAAAATGTGGTTGGAGGTTGATAGTGCTAGTTTGCCTTTGGCTTGTGATGGGAAATTTCCCTTTTTTGTATTTCAAAGTGCTGAAATACAGATATGCCCTACCTCTCTGTCCATATTTTGCAGATTGATGGAGCTCTATTTTCATCAGATGCTTAGAATGCTTAGCTCTTTTCCATGAAAAACAAGAATTGATGTTTGGGCAGTGAAGGCAATTACTGATCCATAATGCATGCATGTGTGTGTGCATATATGTAATTATACATGTATATCCCCCCACCCCCCCCCACACACACACAGACATACAATGTACAAGTCTACAAACCCTTCCCCTCACCCCCCTGACACCAAATTCTCCTTCTATTCATTTGAATTGCCTCCTGCACCATTTTTGGAATGCTGTATAAAGCACAATGGAGATTTATGCAAGGGCAGTGTTTTGCTTTGTGATGACAGGAGTGCGAATGGCTCTCCTGTTATTATATACTCAGTCTGAACGTGCGGCTTCCTTGGGTACCTTGAAGTGGCTGAGACCAGATGCTTCAGAGAGAAATGTCATATTCAAGCAATTCAGAGGAGCATATGGTGAGAGAAAAATCGTTGTGACAGTTGCTGACCTGTGGAGCAAGTTGCTTTTTTAACCCTTAAAAAATAGTTTTAACCCTATCCTAAATAGCCACAGATACATTATTTAGTTGAATAATTTTCTAATTCTCCTGTATGTTGCATTCTGGAAAAAGCCTGCAATGGGGGCTGGGGAAGTGGAGAAGCTGCCCTGGCCATGGCAGGATGGATGGTCTCTCCTACTCACACCCTACTCTCAGGGCTACATCCACACTTCTCTCAGCCTCTGGGTCCAAAGGTTGAGATTCAGCATGGTGTGACCCAGCTTACCTAGTTAGGCTTGTGATGGCTCCCCTGCCTTCCCCCCAGGGAGCTGAGGAGGACTCAGCAAAGCTCAGCCCTGTGTGCTGTCCTGGAGGCCAGAGGCATCTCCTGCTGCCTTTGTCATCCTTCATGACCACCATCCTAACCCACAGATAGCACAGGGGTAGCAGAAGTTGCCAAGGAGGTCCCTTCACTTTGTAAGGCCTCTTTTAATCTCTGCCTATGTGCCTGACACTCGGAAAGACCCTGGAAAGGAAAGCAAGTGTGACATGCCTCACCCTGCCACCACCACCAAGGATCTCCTAGTGTCATGTAGAAGATCTATGAACAAAAATGGAACAAAACATTATCTTCAGTGCCGTGAGGCAGAGAGAGGAAAGCCTTGTATGGCCACAGGTATTACGTGGGTGCAGGGGAGAGAGCTGGCAACCCTCAGAGAGGTCAGAACAAGCTTCATAGAAGTGGTTTTTTTAAGAGAAGTGGCCTGGCAGATTCTCCTGGAAGCTGAGGGGCGAGGCTCTCCACACCCAGAACGTGGCAAATGCTTAGCAAATCAAGGAACTTCAAGTACTGAGTTCAGTAAGGCTGGCACCCAAGGCATAAGGAAGGCAAAAGATTGTACTAGAAAGATAAGCAGAGCCCTGTGGTGAATGGCTTTCCATATCATCAAGTCTAAGTCTTCTCTAATCTGCTACATCCTCATAAATCTGAAACAGCCAGTCAGCTCATAGCTGTAAGCAAAGTGAGGGTTGAGCATATCAAAAACAACAGTATGGTTTATGTGAACACATCTAAGTTTTACAACGTCCACAACTAATTCAACATTTTTTAAAAATGCTGGCTATCACTGTGTGAGCCAAACTAACCCCATGTGCATGTTTCAGACGGAGGCTGGGGGCTACCAGTTTGCAACCTCTGCAAATAGTCAACAGGCGCCTGCAAAGGGATCTCACCCTACCACTAACTTGCCTCTTATCTGGAAAGATTTTGGAGAAGAGCTTTGACAAATACAGAAAGAGTGTGTTTGGAGACAAATTTTCTAGTGTCCCTGCTTAGAAATCTGGTTGGGAGGGAGGCAAATATATATGTTCATGTTCCTATCTGGATTTATATTTTTATATATTTCTGTAATGGTGGGTGTGTTCTGCTTCCTTCATATAGTCAAAGCTTCTGGAGGTGGAATCCAAAATGCAGGTCAAAATTCTGACTCTGTAGATAGACACATAATCCAGCAGATCACAGCTAATGAGTACCTCTTTGCATAGTGTGTATAGTACATGGGGGGTGGGGTTCTTGGTGGTTTTTATAATGTTTAATTTCCTCACCCACCATTTAACTTTATGCCATATGGTAATGGCAGAGCTGCCCCCACTTCTGTGAAAAGACCCTAGTGGTTCCATGAGCATCTTTTGAGAAAGCAGACCCACTGAGTGTTTGACTAGAAGAGCAGAAGGAGGCTGGGAGGATGCAGTAGCCATCACCTTTTCATCTTGATCTCCAAGACCTTAACTCATCTGCTGCCATTTGACTGTCACTGTCATTTAGCTCTTGGCAGGACAGTCTGCCGGCAGCACCTCCCAGGAGAGACTTGCGATCCCACGGGCTCTGCAGTCCCAAATTGCTAGGGCTGTCTTTTGAGTTAAGTGTCAGGCTGGCCATGGAAACCTGGGATTGGGCCCTGGCTGCCTTAGTGACTTTGAGCAAGAGGGCTGGGCATTTAGCATTTGTTGAAGTCACTGAGCTCTCAGTGCCCTAATTTATCTGTCTGAATAGTAGAT
The DNA here is from genome assembly GCF_024542745.1 of Macaca thibetana thibetana. Lineage (NCBI taxonomy): Eukaryota > Metazoa > Chordata > Mammalia > Primates > Cercopithecidae > Macaca > Macaca thibetana. The sequence goes on along the minus strand of NC_065583.1, from coordinate 13,923,805 downwards.
GGTAATACTTCTCAGCTCCATGGAGATAATGGTAATGATAATTTAAAAAAAAAAAAATTGTGACCCAGGTATCAGCTCAAACCCAGTTCCACAGACTATTCCCACTTTCTGGGTGTTCCCTCAGCTCCTGTGCTCAAGCTCCTTTTTGTTCATTTTTCAGCGCTTGCTCCTTCCCACAGCCCATCACGTCGTGTACCTGTCCCTTTCTCTCCACCCCAAGCTGCTCCAGTTGTGGAATTTGGCCTCTTACCCCAGCATGTGCGAAAAACAAACAAACTAGCAAACAAAACCCCAGGCAGACAAAATCATCCACCCAAAACCTTGTGTGGAACAGACTTTACTGAAAGTTTGGAGAAAACGAAGAATTTAGAGTTTCATATGCCAGCAATTAAAAGAAGTTTAAATAGAATATTTGACACCTCTCTTCTTCAAGAGTCCTTGGGTCAGTTCTGACTAACTGGGGCTCAAGTTCCCTGCTGCATTTCTATCTCTTCTGAGCCAGAAATTCAAGTGGATTTCATTACATTTTTGCCGAGCAGCTCAGCACTCTCCACCTGCACCCAAAGAGCCATTGCTTTCTTCCTTCTTCACAGACCCCTTGACAGACTCTGCAAAAGGAAGACTATAGTATGGAGATTTATTTCCCCAAAGATATGAAAAGCACCATTTCCCATCACTAACCTTCAAGCCAAGAAAGGAAAACTTGTTACACTTTTGTTTTCAAAAACACTTTTTCTGACACATAATACTTATGTATTTCCTTACATTTTTAATATCCTTCCCACATGGATGATTGAAATAATCTCAGTTTAAATGGGTAGTGTGCTGGGCGTCTGGCACAAGCCAGATTGCACCTTGCCCCACCACATAGAAACTGACTCTATCCATCCTCCATCCTCAAGACAGAAGCCGGATGGCCTGCTGCCCTCCCCTAAGTAGTCTTCAGTTTCATGTATATGTCTCTGTAGTGGCCTTCCTACTGCTGCTGTTTTAACCAGACAACTAACAAATCCAAGGTGGTTTGAAATAACTGGCATTAGCTGAACCTTTTTCCAGCCAACGTTACTAGAAACACAATCACTCAGAATTAACACTCTCATCTTCAGTGGAACAGAATCCAATTGTTTGCTCTTGGTTTGAGTCCTCAGAGTGGGGCTGGTAGAGGGCACGGAACAATTATTGCAACTAAATTTTAATCAACAGTTTCAGTAACAATATTGAATTAAAAAGGTACTAGCTACTAGTTAGAGCATGGCTTAACTTGTACACAGGCAAATCAGTCATTCTGTGGTGATTAACATCTATTCAGAACAGAGAATGTATTATGGGTACTAAATTATCATAGGAATTAATGCAGTCTTTTTAAAGGGCTTAAAATATGTTAATAAATACAGTATTCCAGCACCTGCAGCTCAAGGAACCAAAGTCATTAAAGATGGATATAATTATATTTATTATTGCAAGGATCTAGGTGGGATGGAAAACAGTTTAATGAGCATGAATGAAATAGAGGTTCTTTATTTAAAACTTCTTACCTAAAGAAACTGTTCCCTTTGAGGAGTTGAGTTATTGCATGAAATCACTGAATGAAAGAACTATACAAAAAGTTAATCAGGATAATTTTCCAGCCTCTGGGCAATGAACTTCAGAGGTCTACTGGGGTCATAGAAAACCCTCCACCTTTTTCCCTTTGAACTTACCATGGAATCCCTCTTCCCCTGCTGTGCCCTGTAGGATCCCTGTGATGTCTGCCACTTTGCCAACTTCAGTTTCCACTGCCCTCCCACACGTGCTCTACCCAAATGCCATACCCACCTTGCAGTTGCTCACACAATCCTTTATCCATCCCACCTCAGGGCCTTAGCACATACTTTTGCCTCTACATGACATTTATTTTGCAACCACCTCAGTAGCACTTGGCCAGGCTTTGTCCTAGACAAATGTTAAATAACTATCTGATTTAATCCTCAGGAGAGCCTTATGGATTAGATCCCATTATCATCCCCATTTTACGGATGAGGAAAATAAGTCAGAGAAGGGCTAAGGGGCTTGCCATAGGTCCTGCTGACTTGAAGTTCTCTTCACCACCAAGTTCTACTGCATCTTTGTGGGACCAGCTACTCTCATCCCTCAGATCTCAGCTCCTATGCTGTCCCTGACCCCTTTATCTAAACTCTCCTTTCCCCCAACCTCATCCCCAGTTTCTCTGTTTCAGGACCCAGTTTATTCTTTGCAGCACCTGTCACACCATTTGAAGTGATTGTCTGCATGTGTATTTTTAGTTATAATTTTCCTTCTCTTGCACTAGGATCATGCCCATGAAGGCAGCAACTGTTTTTGTTTGATGCTGCATCCCCAGCCTTGTTGAAGTAACTGACACTTAATATGTCCTGAATAAATATTTGTTTAATGAGTCCTTGAACTCATATGTTCACCATTTGGTGTCTATAGACAATAATAAATGATATTCTTAATCTATTTACCTACATAGACAGATGAAAAAAATATTTATTTTTCAAATTATCTGATGACTAAAATATAATTTTATTAGGAAGGGTAATCCTCTTTAGGAATTAAAAATTTTCTTAGCTGATTGATATAAAAGTGGCAGTCTAAAATAACCATTTCTATATGAAATCTGGGCCCTTTTACATAGAAGGCTGGGGATTGATGATTAAAGATAACTTTTATTTGACAAATAAGAAATAGGAGAACATGAGAGGAAAAGCCGCAGGTTCAAGGTGTGGAGCTGGTTAGGGCAGAGTACTCTGGCTCTTGGTTTCACGTTGTTTCTGTCCATCTGCCTTGCCTCTTGTCGCCTATGTTGATAGCATCTGGAGAAGCCCATCAGAAACAGAGGAGCTTTTTTCGGACTGGCTCTTGCTGCTACTGAGAATGTCGTGCTTGGCAGGTCAGGAGCAGTGGATTGAAGCTCTCTTATTTTCTTAAATCTTGGGGGTGTTCAAGGTGAAAATTAACTGTCTGCCTATCCTCGTGGTGAAATGCATTTGAAATGCTATTTCCTCTTATGAAGTAGAAGAAGAAAAGTAAACAAACACACATCGTGTGGAATTAAAAATGGAGGTCCCAGAGCTGCGTATCACACCTACAGTGAGACACCAGCCTTAAAGAAACTGCCTCATGTTCCAGGTTTAGCTTGTTGAGGATACAATCTGGCTACTAAAACCCCTAGCACCACACTTCTTTATAATATAGGAGACATGAACCACACACCGAGCATCTGATTAAAGTTGGGGGTTCTATGCCCAGAGAAAAAGAATATATGTAAACATGAAGCAGTTTGCACATTGTTTCAGGGAACTTACAGACATTCTTTTGTTAATTTCATGGATCTCTAGAGGCCCATGAATTCCAGTTTAAGAAGCCCTGGTAGCATAGAGCACCTAATCATGTTAATTATAATAGCTAATATTTATTAAGCAATTATCATGTGTCAGATATCTGACATATATAATAATTACACATTTTTTTTTCATTTGGCTTTCAGATATAACAATTGTTTCCATTATGCAGATAAGAAAACTGAGGCGCAGAAGAGCTAAGTAAGCCAGAAAGTGTTGGAGCCTGGATTAGAATCCAGTTGGTCTGATACTAGAGCCTCTCACAAAGGCAGGCACAGAAAGTTTGTCTAAAGCAGACTTTCATCAGCTGGCATGTGACGCCATGAGGAATCCCATGGTGGGAAAGAGAGACTATACAGAATACCTTCAGAGCATCAGTGAAGGCCACAAAGGGCTGGTGAATCCATATTCCAGGTCTTTCAGCTCCTCATGGAGAAGCAACAAGATGGTCCCAGGATACCTCCTCTTGCCAAGAATTGCCTTCTATCCTCCTACATATTGGGGTACTGGACAAATGCATTTCCATGTGAATTCACATCCTTAATCCACTGGGCTGGAGCTGAGAGTTCTTGGCATTTTACTGAGCCAAGTATTCAGAATACTTTCAATTTAAGAATGTCTATCATCAAATGGGCAGATGGGTGCTATCTGAACGTGAAACTCTCTCAGGAATATTTAGAATGGATTGGATTGTCAGCCTATTTTATGAGAGGCTATTAGAGTGAGATGTGTTCAATTATTTCTTTCATTTCTTAAGAGAATACACAGTACCCTTTAGAAGTTGCTTGAGAGTGTTTCTTTGATCATTTTTTTTCTGCTTTCTTTTTTAAAGAGAGCAGGCTCATTTTTACTTAGGAATGAGTCTAATCTAACAAGTTATAACTAATAACTTTAATGAAGTTAAACACCTCTCTGGATGTTTCTTTTCTATTAATTGGGCTATATTTAGTATCTTGTAATTAATATCCTAAGCACCTGCTTGGTTCTAATATCCTAAGCACCTCCCTGGCATAAGGAATAATGAAGTACATCAGAGACAGCCTCTGGCCTCAAGGAGTTTACAGTCTAGTAGGAGAGCAGGACATGGAAACAAATCGACGTTTATACTATGGTGTGTGGTTGAGGAGGCAAACAAAAGAGAGTGGTCAGCTCAGGCTCAAAAGTTTGTGATTGGCTGCAAAGACTGTCTTAGAGAAGCAGTTAAGAAAACTATAATCTCTAGAACAGGAGTTCTCAAACTTGAGAGCACATCAGAGTGCCTCAGAGGGTTTATTAAAACACAAATTGACGGGCGCCAAGCTCAGTTTCTCACTCAGTGCATCCAGAGCGGGTCTCTGAATTTGCATTTCTAACAAGCTCTCAGAGGATGATGATGCTGCTTGTCTGAAGAAAACACTTTGAGAACCACTGTTCTAGCTTCTCAGAGGAAAGAATATAGAAAATGCTTGTGTTATTTCCAGCTTTTTATCTCCTACATTTTGAAATATTTCATTTCATCTTTGTCTGTCTCACTGTTTGTTTTGAGTTTCCTTGTCAATATGTGTGCTTCCATTCTCTCTGTGGGAAATACAGCTCCGTGTTTTTCTGCAGGCTCTCTTCCTCTTTTCCTTCTCCTTTTCTCTTCCTTCATCTTCTCCTCCTTCTTCTTATACCTGACTATGACCTCTGATGAGTAGGAATGACTTATATAAATTTTGAATTGTATACATTCTTGTGGATGCAGGTCTGTGAGTGTGAGTTTATTCTGAAACCAGCACTATGGTCCGCATTATTCCTCACAGTTGATCATGTCTCACAAAACACTTTGGACTCTGGGTAGACAATTAAATAAAGTAACCAAATGGAAGATCCACTCCTGCATATCTTTTGGTCCTCTCACGTCTTATAGGGCCAACATTATATTCCTAGTGGGTGCAGATCAAGCCAGGAAAGAAGATGGCAACCAAGCAAGCCTAAATCAGTTGCAAAAGAGTTCAACACTTTTTTTTTAAACAATACTGCAGCCTTTTCATAAACAGAGTCATATTTTGGCCCCAATGCAATAAAAAGTATAAACTCATGTCAGAAAACAATACCAAGTTCCCACATTAATGAATCTTTCTCCTTTCCTTTATTCTTTCAGTCCATTTTGCACAGGAAATAAGAACCTTGTGGACAGAAAGATCATCATTTGTCAGTCCTTTTGCAGCAATTTTCCCAATAGTTCTTTCAGCTCTAAACGCTTTTAAGCATCTGTCAGTATCATATAATAGGCTTAATGGTAGGAAACAACAACTATTTGCTGCATAAGAATGAAATGAGTGAGTGGCTCTGTTCTTCCTGGACCGCAGTGAAAATGATGGTCCTCTCCATATGTGGATTTCCACATGCAGCCGTGCAGTTATTGTTTGCACTTAGATCTTAAGTTGTCTGTAATTTTTATGTGTGTAGGCATGTTGCCAATTGAGAGAGAGAATGGACAAAAAAAAATATTTAGCATCTCTGAGATGAGACAAGTCAATAAACAGCTTGATTACTAATTCATTCAGGAACAAAAATAATGGCTTTCTAAACTGAAACGACCAAATCCAATAACTAACTGTTTGTCAGGGCAGTAATAATGGTATTTGTATCTCTTTTAATTGGCTTTAACCTTTCCCTTCATGTGTGCAGTATTAAAAAATTAAAGAGGAAAGTATTTAGAGGCAAAGATTTACGACACTGCGTGGATTACATGCTTTTAATGAGGTCAGGACAATAAACCATCTGAGCAGAACCTGCTGCCCAATGATGAATTATTCCCTTTTACAATAGATAGACTACAGCAAGTGTGTGTGCACACACATGCTCACAGGCCCGCATGCTTGTCTGTGTAGACCAAGTGAAAGACCTCCAGCTTCGCTGTTGAGCTGCCACAACGTGTTTCCAGTTACAAGGAGTGTTAAGCAAGTTTCAAAATACAGAGCTGCAAAACATTATGTAAAAAACAGAAAGTTGCAGAGCAAACTGCACAATGTTCATGTAAGATGTTAATTCATTATGTCTGTGCATGTTAGTGTATATATGCAAGTGTGGATGGATGGATGGAGGCGGGGATGGAGGCATGGAGGGATGGAAGGACGTCAGTAAGGATGGGAAGAGGAAAACAAAGAAGAAGAAAAGTAAAGGAGGAAATAAAAGGAGAGAGAGGGAAAGGAGGGATGGAGGAAGGAAGAAAAAGAAAGAGGAAGAAAGACATATATGTAATGAGAGAAATATTGATAATTTAGAAGGATACACACAGGAGTGTGCTGGAGCCAGCTTGCGCTGGCTTGTAAAGGCCCATTGTGCAATATATTTTCTCAATTCTGTCATATTCTTAACTTACAATTGTAGATAGTGACAGTATTTGCTGCACAGAAATCAGCAAATGCTACAGATCAGGGTTTTGTTTTTCCTGGAGAGTCAATTGCTAAGCTTTTATCAACACATCACTGGACACACACAAAATCATTCAGAGTGGTTCTATCTAGAAAGAGGGTTTAGTACAGAACTAAAAAGGGTACATGTCATCCTTTTTAGAACTAGAAGGATACCCTTCTAGTAGATAGGTAGATGAAGCAATTGTGTTGTGAATGGGAAACAAGACATTTTTCCTCTTTATTTTATATATTTATTTATTATTTGTAATTTTTATGAAGCATTTATTATTATTAAGCATCCATCAATTTTATAATAAAATATTTTATTTTATTAAAATGTATCCACAAATGTTATTAAAACTTGTTTAGTAATAATAGAATTAATCACTTTACTTTATGAGTCAGGTACAAATCCTTCATACAAGGAAACAAATTTCAGACAAACAATAGGATCAAAGTACCAAAGGACTTAAGACTCAGCCAGAAGTGTGTCTTTTGATGGTGAAAATATCCTCAATCTTCCAGAGCAAAGGGAACATTCAAAAAGTGTTAACATAGATTGGGTCCAGAAGAGGAGAGTGTTCAAGTCAGATCCCACCTGATGACAAATTCTAGTGAAGAAAGTCACATGGTGCCTCCAAAGGTTATCTCCTCATGCTCATTGGTTGACCCAAACCTTATCGCGGTCTTTGGGTAATCAGGGGCCTAGATTTAGCAGTGTGAAACATCTCTAACAAAGAGAAAGACACCACACTCCAGACACTAGAGCTGCAATCCCATTGGGAGTGCACCATCTTTGTGGGCCAGCCAGTCTGTCACTAATTGAAAAAAAGTTGACGCTTCCTTTTTGCCACTTTGACATGGTGTGATCTCTAATCAGCCTCAATAAGCAACTCGGAGTAAAGAAGGTTCTCTGTTTCCCCTTCCTTCCCAAATCTTTCCCAATTCCAGATGATATTCTACTTACGACCTCAATTCTCTCATTTCCTACAGACTCTTGTAAATGAAAGTCCCTGACTACAAGCCCATACCTGATCTGTTAAGGAAAACAGTTGCTTGATTTTACAAACACATACTCATTCATTCAACAAATAGTTCTAGATGCCAGGCTATGGGTTAGATATGGGGATACAGTGGCAAACATGTCAGACAAGGACCTTGCTTTCATGGAGCTGACATTCTAGAAGGTGAGACAAACATAAACAGGTAAACCAATGAAAAATATCAGTGGATAAGAAATATTTGCAAAACAAGAAATGGGGGATGTGATAAAGAGTGACAGATACTTTACCTCCTCTGCTTTAGAGTGGCTAAAAGGAATCACCTTTTGAACTGAGATGTCAGTGACAGGAAGAAGCCAGCCATGTGTAGATCTTACTACAAAGAGTAGGTCCTAGCTCCTTTTATGGGGATCTTTCCTGCATCCACTGAGGCCTTTTAAGACACAAGTCCAATGAATGGTAGACTGTAGATGCCTTATTTTCTGGTGACTATTTCAAAGCAAGCTTAGGCAGTCTTTATTGCTGCAAGTACCTTTGAAAAATGTGCAAAATTGGGATCAATTGTGTATTTGAAGCTGATTTCATGTGCTTAAATATCTTGAAGGTTGTGTACTGGTTAGTGCTCTAAGTAGCGTTGTTTCCACGAAAGAAAGAAAGATAAGGCAGTCATAAGTTCAACTGTCATAAACTGGGCTGTCTCACAGTTGTGTCTGTACAATTTCAACCAAGGGACAAAGTGTTGGAGAGAAAGATATTATAGATTTTGAATCAAGAAATATCTGGGTTCAAATCCTCTCACTGCCCCTGAGCATGGTATTGGCCCTCTCTGAGCATGCAGTGCTCTCAACTGCAAGGTAAGGTTATAAAAGTGCCCACATCATAGAGTAATGGTGAAAATGATATAAAGTCATGTTTATATAAAGTGCCTGGCTCTGAGTAGCCTGAAGTGTCTACTTAGAGAAGGTTCTGGAAATGTTGCTGAACTGTGTGATTCACCAGAGTGAGACTGTCATCCCATGGGGACAGGGATAATTCATTTATCTTTGCTTCAGTCTTTCTGTTGAATGCAGAGCTGCAATTTGGGACTTGACATTGCAGCAAAGATTTTCTGATTGGGCAAGAAAATTGAGAATGCAGCTGTCATTCTTTTAGTATGATCCATAACAGAAGACAAAAGAGATTGGGTACTCAGCCAGAGATAAACCAATTCCTTTAATCCTTTACTTACTCAAGAGTTGCCCTCTGCCCCTCCTCTGCCTGAATCTTTTCCCCTCTTCTTTTAGTCCTTTTTAGTTCTTCCTGGAGAACCAGAAATAAAGCTTAGAACCAACTGGACAGAGTCCTTGAATCACATCACCTGAGCAGTGCAATTTATGCAGCAAACTGCATTGCCTGAGAGTAGAATTGGAAGGACATGCATGAATGCTGACTATACTCCTAGGGGTAATGGAAGCTGCATATGAATATAATAACTAAAAAAAAAAAAATCAAAAACCTTGGAAGACAAATAAACATGGCAGAAGCAGCAAGATAATGTTTTTATGTTTTCACTTTTAATTGACTAAAAATATCAATACAACATATTCCTTGGACAGTCACCCCAACACCCCTCCCCTTTTTAACGGAAGCTAGGAGGTGGTTGGGAGGAGGAACACTCACTGAATTGATAAAACAACAGTTACCCCTGGGAAGTGCAAGTAGAGGGCTGGAAAGGACTGTATTTATTTTAATACACATCCACATTGTTTGATTTTTGTTTTGAACCAGCCTGTACTACATTTTAAAATTAAGAATATACCTTTTTTAAAACTGGTGGGGGAGAAGGAAGAAAGTTACTTTCTACACAAGATAGCAACGTTGTTTTTAAGTAAGTTTTATTAACAAGTGACAATTACTTTTTTATGATACATTTAAGATAGTGAATTATGAATGACTGAAAATCCCCTCCAGCCTAATTGAGAACCATTATGTCTGATAATTGCCACTGATTTCTGCAAACAGTCATTTTTCTCTGGCTTATTAACATAATTTAAATTTTTAATTGCCCTTCGTAATTGTCTATTGGAGTTAACAAACAGTCCCATTCACCTAAGGGTTTCCGACCAGGCCCTACCTCCAGGAACTCACACTGGAAACATCTAAGACCACTTGAGAACGCTATTAGGAGTTCGTGGATGGTCCTATTGAGGTGGCAGCCTCTGTGACAAATTGTGACATCTTTTTAAGGACTTGTCCAGCTATGGAATAATATATTTTTGGATTTTTGTATCGGGTTTGCTCACTTTTGCTTTGTAGCTACCTCGCCAAAACAAAACAAAAAAAAAAAAATCAGTGACATCAGAGGAGGGGGCAGAATTACCAGTAAAGATACATATTTATCTCAATATATGTGTGTATATATCTATACGTATATGTGTGTATATATAGGTGTGTGTGTGTATATATACTATATATACACATATACATATATACACATATATACACATATACATATATACACACACACATATATATACACCCAACTCAGAAAAAACGATCATAAAGCACTTTTGTAGTTTATATAAACTACTATCATTTTTTCTGAGTTGGGTAAATTCAGAAAAGTACAAAGAAAAATGCAAAGAAAATTTCCTATAATTTCATTAATAGTGTATATTTATACCTAAGTACATATATATACACACATATATATAGATAAATAGTGTTTTATATTTTTATATGATTTACTATTCTTCTAAAATTTTATTTGTAAGGACTACATGTGATTCAATATGTGGATTCGCCTTTGGTTATTTAAACATTCCACCCCTGTTGGATATTAAATTTCTTGGTTTCTACCATTACAAAAAACTGAAAGAGTGAGCCACCCTGCATAATTTGTATACATCGCTGATAATTACCTCAAGAAAACATCCTACAAGGTGAGTGATTCAGGAGTATGAACATACTGCTGAATTATCCTCTAAAAAGGTTGTAGATCAAAATACGCTCTCTCATCAGTATATGAGAGGGCTGAATTCCCATAGTTTTCCCAGCACTAGATATTAACATTTATTAAATTGTTGGTTTCCTTGCTTAGTCTAAAACGTCACATTCATTCATTTCTAAAAGTTACATTAATTTGACCAAAAGATGCTGACAAACATTTTTATGTATTAAGGAGAGTATAGGTGTACATTGTGAATGGCATGTTCACCCCTACCTCATCCACTTTCTATTAAGATATACATGTTCCTTTTCACAGTCAAAACTTTAAATTCTCTATGCTTTTTAAAAATCTCTTAAGATTGCTCTGCCTCAAAACCATCAGGTAGGTGTTCGGTGCCAAAGAACAATAGACTGCAACCACACAACTGGTTCCCATGCTACCTGAAGAAGGGCTTCGTTTTTTTTCTGCCACCTTCATGCTCTTATGCATTTGCAGTAGTTGGGAGGGATAGCTCATCTCTTAGTGCAGCATATGAAACCACAAACAAAACTATCCCAGTGGCCTCAAAATCTGTCTTCCACTTCCCAGGTCCCTTCATCCTCCTCTTGGTTCCCCTCAGAACGTCCAAGTGAATCCCTTTGGGCATCCCCACCTGGTTTAGTATTGAGGCAAATGGGAAATGCCCAGGAGAAATACCGACTTGAACCACCAGTGTGAAATACTAACTCACAGCAATTCACTCCACACAAGTTTGCAGCTTCCAACATAAAGCAATGTCTAATCAATATAATGACGAGGAATCTGACGCGTTGTGATACAGCAGTAGCCACAGAAATGGTCGGCAGTGAATATCTGATTATCTGGCTCAAATCTATATCCAATGTTGGGAGCTCCAGGGTCCATTTAAGTACCTTCAAACAAATGTTCCAGCCGAGATATTTATGGGATTCTCTACAGGCAGCTGACTGGCTGCTGTGGGAGGAAGTCCAAAGCTGACATATTTGTCCTAGCTTGAAAACTGTCAGTACTATTTGTATGAATGTGTTCAAAGTGGCCATGTTTCTTCATAACTTTTTGGACTAGTTCAACAGGGACATGAAAGAAGGACACTAAACTAATTCCTACTTGGAAGCTTCCATTGCTTACTGACTGCTTGGAACTCTGAGGGTGACATTTATTATAAAAATAGCAACAGTTAGTTATGATTGCTGACACATTCCACGCTTTCAAATTGAGACTAATAATCTCATTACTCTTATTTCCTCGCCTCCTCCTAAAAATTCCAGTGATAGCACATTTTTCTGTGATTCCTATCTCAGCCGGTTCTTTGCCTATTTTGCATACTTTGATCAAGCTCGGTTTTCTGAGAGGAGGCACTGGAAAATCTCCTTTTTTCATCACCTAAACAGGAAGAAAGAGAGTTCTGTAAGTTTAAAGCAAAATTGTAGATCGGGGTTTCAACCGTGAACTTCGGTTTGTTTTTTTTAAAGCTTAAATAATGAATGAGGACTTCTTTGAGGCAGTGTGGCTTTCTTTGGGGAAATTTATAAGCACCTGATGGCTGAGAGTGCAGGGCGTGGTGTCAGAAATTGGCTCAAATTCTCGGCTTGCTGCTTTCTGGTTTAGGGTGTTGTTTTGAGTGAAATAGGAATAGGGAAATGGGGTTGTTGTGAGAATCAAATGAAATGACACAGGTACACAAAGCACACTCAATACATGTTTATAAGTATTGTCATTCTTATGATTAAAACTTGACAAAAATCCTTTCGTTTAACACTCAGGACGCGTGAGTCGGGTGTTTACTGGTTCCTCTGCTTCTCGATGACACCCACATTCCCAGTTGATTCTTACAGGCCCAGTCCTGCTTTTCATGAAAATACAAAGGAAAAAGGGATGACTTAAGAGATGCCAGATGAATCTTTGCCCCGAAGGCAACTGTTTATTCAGCTCATTCAGCGAACAAATAATTTCACTGATGATTTATTGTTTTCCTCAGTGAAATTTTCCTTCATACATCCATAATTAAAAAGGGTGCAGAACAGTAAATCGGTGAACCTGTCGTATAACATTTGTTAGCATCGAAAACCAAGGCATTGTAGCTTTTAGAAAAGAAAAAATGAAGAGGTTAGATAGACCCTGATGTATGGATTTTTTAAACTGGCTTTCATTTCAGAAATGAAAGAGCGTGAGGTATGTGTCTGTGTGTGTGTGTGTGTGTGTGTTGTATGTGTGTGTTTAAAGAATTGAGACCAAAATGTAAAGTGAATATATTGCCCTGTCTTCCAATATAATGACCTAATTTCTATTGATATTGAAAATATACCCCTTATTAGCAATGAGCATGTGCAGTGTTTGCAGTTTCTCTAAGGAAGGAATACCTGGTTTTGCTTGTTTGTTTTATTTTTTAATGACAGAAAATTTTCCAAGGTTAGGAAAAAAATTAAATTACCTATCTAATTCACAAACCTTCCTCTCTTTTTTGAGATGGAATTTTGCTTTTATTGCATAGGCTGGAGTGCAGTGGCACAGTCTTGACTCACTGCAACCTCCACCTCCCAGGTTCAAGCAATTCTCCTGCTTCAGCCTCCCAAGTAGCTGGGATTACAGGCATGCGCCACAATGCCCTGTTAAATTTTTTTGTATTTTTAGTAGAGAAGGGGTTTCACCATGTTGGCCAGGCTGGTCTCGAACTCCTGACTTTAGGTGATCCACCCCCCGCTCGGCCTCCCAAAGTGCTGGGATTATAGGCATGAGCCACCACACCTGACTCAAACTTTCCTTATTCAAGCCCAACCCAGCAAATGCTTTGCCCATAAGGAAGCGCTAAAAGTGGCAGTAAGTAAGCATTTGATCTGAGGGTCTGATAACAGAGAAATAAAAGTTTAACTTTGACGGAGACTTCAGAGCCAAAAAAAGCAGAGCTTGGCCCCTGACTTTAATACTAAGCAAACAAATGGCTTTGGGATCCAACTCTACAGTGTGACACATGGATCTAATAATGATACTTGTAAAAAATATTATGAGAGAGAAATGATGGGAGAAATTAAAGGAACACGTGTATTTCTCCCATACAGATCCTGTTATAACTGAATGTCACTCTTTGGCAAATTCTACAGGCATAAAAATGAACTCAATGCTAACTGAATTCACTAAGTTCATCCTGGAGCACCTAACCGCGTCTCCCCTCCTTCCTCCCCCAGTCCCCCACAATGTTAACTGAGAACCTGATAAATCAGCAAACCCTCTAGAAGCCTCATTAAACCTCCAAGCAGTGCCTAGTCTCACAAGAGAATAGCATTTTGAAGGAGACAGAGAGCAACAACAGACATCATCATGAGGAAGAAAAACACCAGAATAAAAGAAACATCAATAAAATATACCATGCACCATTAAGGACCACCTCGAGATAAGATACTCAGCACGGCAGTAAAGATCACAAATGAATTAATGTCAAAAAAACAATGTTTGTTCTATAAGAGTATGTCAGACTGGGTTGAAAATCACAGCTGCCTAGGGAACTGTGCAGCACTCCCGGACCTCCGTTTGTGGGGTATTTGTGCCGGTGACTCATAATGCAGAGACCTCACAACATCACTTTTCTTCGCACAACACACCCAATTTGTTGGAGCAACCACATGCCATCTAGGCAGGCTGTCCATTCCTTGGAAGAATAGGTCATTTTTATGTAAAACTTGTCATCCTTTTTTTTTTTTTTTTTTTTTTTTTTTTTGAGATGGAGTCTCGCTCTATCACCCAGGCTGGAGTACAGTGGCATGATCTCAGCTCACTGCAACCTCCGTCTCCCAGGTTCAAGTGATTCTCCTGGCTCAATCTCCCAAGTATCTGGGATTACAGGTGCCCACCACCATGCCCAGCTAATTTTTGTATTTTTAGTAGTGATGGAGTTTCACCATGCTGGAGCAGGCTGATCTCAAACTCCTGACCTCAGGTGATCTGCCCGCTTTGGCCTCCCAAAGTGCTGGGATTACAGGCATGAGCCACCACACCCATCCGTCATTCTCATTTTTGTAACTTTAACATTTTGATATAATTTCAAAATTACGTAAATGGTGGGGAAAACACCCTTATGCCTTTTACTTAGATTTACCGCTCGTGTATATGTGCCCCTTTGCCATCTGCAGTATCGTTCTCTCCCGGCTTCCCCACACAAGCGTGTATATTATTTTTTAACTAATTAAGAGTGACATCCCCCTGCACATCATGCCTCTTTACGTCCAAATATCTCAGTGTGTCTTTCCTAAGAACAAGGACATTCTCTTACATAACCCAGTAAAATTACCAAAACCAATAAATTTAGCATTGATATCATATATTGTCTAGTCCTTGGTCCCTACTCAACTTTTATCAGTTGCCCCAGTAGTAGTCTTCATAGACCTTTTTTTCTAGTCCAGGGTTCATTTCAGGATCACATGTTACATTTAGTTATCTTTTTGCTTTAGTCCCCTTTGTCTGAAACAGTTCCTTCACCTGCACTTTTGGTTTTGCCTTTATCTTTTTTTGATCGTTACATTTTTTAAAATTTTTATTAATATGTTTTTTATATATGTATATTCATATATATGTATGTATATTGATATGTTTTGGGGTCTATATATACGTACACATACATGCAGTTAACTTGTATTTTACACATTGTATAGCCAAAAGAACCATGAATTCTTTTTGACCAAATTCAACCCTGTGATCCTAGCACATCTCATGACTATATTCCTAAGGCTCACTGCTGTTACTGCCCAGACATCTTGCTGCCATCTCAGACCAAGAAGCTGGAGTCACTGCCATCTGTAGTAGTCTAAATGAAGCATTTGGCCTCACGGACACTAGATAGTGAGATGATATTGTTTGTCTCCTCAGAGCAGAACTTTGCAAGCTGCCTGTGATAAATTAAAAACAAACAAACAAACAAAACCTTTTGGCCAGGCACAGTGGCTCACTCCTGTAATCCCAGCATTTTGGGAGGCTGAGGCGGGTGGATCACCTGAGGTCAGGAGTTCAAGAGCAGCCTGGACAACATGGTAAAAGCCCATCTCTACCAAAAATACAAAAATTAGCTAGGCATGGTGGCACATGCTTGTGGTCCCAGCTACTTGGGAAGCTGAGGCAGGAGAATCGCTTGAGCCTGGGAGGTGGAGGATGCAGTCAGCCGAGATCGTGCCACTGCACTCCAGCCTGGGAAACAGGCCAGACTCCATCTAAAAAAAATAAAGAAAAGAAAGAACATTTTACCCCCCAGTTCCTCAGAGACCATTTATATATGACCCTTCTGCACAAACCCAGGTAGAGTTTGCACCCCATGTGGCTCCCCATTCAAAGTTGCCATCAACCACTCAAGGAGCTGAGTCTACTGAGCAAGTGCTTTGTTTCCTTGTGGCAGTGTCCAGCTACTATAGAAGTTTCTAACCCTTAGCTCTAATCTCCTTTATTATCTCAGCAAACGCTGATTGGATGAGGCCAAAGGAGCACACTTAGCAGTGCTAGGCTAGCACAGTTGGCTCCTATCAGTTAGAATTCAACCGAAGACTTGCATCCCCATGGAGCATTTCTCATTCACCAGCCTGTTTTAGGACACCATGAAATGCCCTTACATAGCACTTACCTCAATTTCCAACAACACTTTGATTTTTAAGATGATTGTATTGGTGTCTAGTACCATGACCCAACTCTGGGGTCCATGAAACAAAGACTCCCGCAATTTTGCCTGCTGTTGTGTCCTCAATGCCCAGTGCACAGTGGACACTCAATACGTAACTGTTTAATGGAAGAGTGACTGCATCAGTAGTGACTTCTGACAAATGATGAAACACAATAAGACCACGGGCTAACTCAAAATACGTTTAAGTCCAATAAAATTACATTTGGCATAAGAAGATAGGGATCATGCTTGTCTGAGAATTTGAGGACGTTTTTGTTTGCTTATGTGTTTGTTTCAGATTTGAATGAGGGAAATCGCACTTTTGAAAGCACCAAACTGTGTCTTATATATACATAGCAGACACTTGAAAAGCATCCATTTCGAATTAATCATTTTGAGAGCTTAGCACAACCTTAGCAGTTAAACTGTCTGTTACTATTTTCAAGAAAGTCTATACTTGTTCAACTGTATTTCTTTATTTGAGAGTCACATTTAGCCAGGACTCATTTCACTGTGTACTCTTAATATTTGTGGGAATGGTGAGGGGTACAAAATAATATTTTGCTAAACAAATAGAGCCTGATTTATTCAGGAAAATAGAGATTATAGATGGGTTGCAGGAAAAAGAAAGTTTGAAAGCAAAACCTGTGAGCAGATTGTTTTCAAGAACTTTAATAGGCTCAGCTGCTTCCTCTCCTCCACTTTTCTTTTCCATGAATAAAATAATAATGATGATAAAGGTTTATGCTGGACTCATTATAACAATAGGGACTATCACCAAAATATTCTAAAACTCTCTTTCAACCATAGGACATGATCTTCAGAGAAAACACTTGAAATTGCTACTTTGTGTTATCAAGCTCTGATGATTTAGGGTATATTGTTTCTTCTGTGTGGTCCTGCTTCAAATTAAGGCTGGATAATGGTAGGCAAAACAGTCAAAAGCATGCTTTCACTGGTGAGGCATCTCTGTTCACTGAGTTAATCTTTATAGTGAAGATATACATTGAATGTATGTGTTTCCTTACTGCCTGTACAGCTTAGTTTGCTCAGTGTCCAGGTGTCTTTAGTTATGACTTATGACTCAAGGATGGCATTTTAGGAGAACCAGTGGAAAAAAAAAAGTCGTATGAATGTAAATGTAAAAGATACAGCTCATTCTGTCTTTGAAATTGTTGATGTGAAAAGAACTCAACAGTGTTTTATTTAAACAAGGTCGGCTTCGACCTTGATTGACTTGCAGTAAATTGCCTGATACAAGAGGCAAAAGGAAGTGGAGAGAAAAATGGCAATCAGCACCAAATGTTTCACATATTGATTGACAAGCACCAGAGATGTGCTAGAGTAAGATAAATTGGCCAACAGGGCCCATCTTGACAGCTCTTGAGATGGGAAAATTGTTCTTGTTAATTTGCTGCAGGAACCTTGTCATTTATGGAATCTGCACGTGAGTGTCTCCTAATTGTGTAAACAAAGTTCAGATTCCTACACAGCCTTGTTCTGTTATTGGGTTTGGTAATTCTTTGGTCTGAATCACCAGGATGCATTTGTAAATGGCTTTTAAATTGGGGAAGAAAAGGGGAAGTGGTGCACCTGCTATAAGCTGGCATTTTCAACTGAAATATAGCAAATTACTTGGTGGACATTTTCCATTTAACAATAGATTTCAGACAAACTCATGTGCATAAGCTCTCCTTCCATCTGACTGCCATGATTCTCTTCTGCCATACTGGATCTAATTGGCTTTATCTCAATGCAGGTTTGAGTTTGGGGGTTTTCAAGTATGTAAATTTTATTTTAGGAGTTTGTTAGTGGCAAAAAAAAAAAAAAAATCCTTCATAAACTTTTCTATCTTTGGCCCTTCAGTATTTCTATCTCTCTTTTCTCCCTCTCTCCCTCCATGCTGAATTAGTGAATGTCTGTTATCACCCAGGTACCTCTTTACACCTCTCTCTGTAAGATGAACTGTATTATGGACCAGACTTCCAAGGATACCCATCCAGAAGCCAACTTTCAGCCTTGTTTGTCATTTTTTCCAAATTAGGTAAAAATGCATTTTTCATTTAGAGTATAATTTAAAGTAAAGCATTGTCACAGACTTTTTTTGTTTTAATGTTTTACAAGTAGAAGCCCTCACCATCGTTATTACCCCTTCCCCCAGCAGCCCCCTTCCCCCGCACCCAACACACACACACAACATGGCCCCACTCTCTCTCTCTCTGAATTTTTCAGACCATTAGTGCATTCTTGCTTGGGCAGGAATGGTATTTATTTTCATTTAAATGGGCTGCATGAAAAATAAATCTTAACTTCCAAGACCTGTTCTTAATCACCTTCATTAACATCGCAGCTCAGAACAATGCATCACTTTCCACTGTCTAAGAGGAAGATCCAGACTCAAAAATATTCACCTTTCCATATTACTTTGTGCAGACCCCTTTAACATTAACTTGTTCCAGTGTTGGGCAGGTCACATGGATGCTTAAAGCAGCTTGCATATGGAATAAAATAGGGGAATAGTAGGGGAAATATGTACCCCACTGAAGGCATTCAGTGTCACAGCTACAGACAGACAAATAGACAGACAGAATATTCTGCAAGCTTTAGAGCTGTAAGGTTTGTTATCCCTGGCCTAGACTTACCATTCTTAACCTCTTTTCAAAAACATTCTTCTCTGATTATCTCTTTTTGTCTTCAAAATAGCCCTGGAAAGTAGGTGCATGAGACTCCATTTTCCCCATTTCACATTGAAAATAGAAGCATCAAAAAGTCAAGTACACTTGTTATATAGAGGCAAGGAAAGGAGCCTGGACAGCTGGCCCGACTGCTCCTAAGTGACCTTTCCACTTAGCACTCTCTCATCTACTTGATGTCACTCAACAGCTCCTTCCAACCTCATCCTTCACCCCATCTTCTTCACAATGCCCAACTCTAAAATTACCTTCTCTCTCCAGTTGTCATTGACCTCGTCTTCCCCAGTCAAAGTTCACTGCACCCTCTTCTGGGTTCCCACGTCCCTGAAAGCAGGCCCCTTTCATAGTAGCTCCCAGGTTGACAATGCAGCCACCTATTTACATGTGTCTCTCCCTCACTGAAGTGTGAATTCGTCAAGGACACAGACTGTGTCTGGTTCCGTGTCACTTTCCTTGTGTGCTCCTGCCACATAGTCAGCCCCCAGTGAATACTGGTTGAATGAATTTGAAGTGTTAGTATATAAACACTACAACACAACTTAGAAAAGTGCTCAGTCCAGAATTCCCATCCTAAATTTCTTCTCCATCTGCATGGATTCACAGTGCCTGAATGGCAAGTCATTTCATTTTGGAATTATCCTGAATCAGAAAAGAGAAGGCAAGACAAGCTCTGGCCACTCAGCAGCGTGCAGATTGCTAGAAAATGTTTGTCCCTAGGAAGCCTAGAAGTGCTGAGGAGTCGTTTTTAGAATGCTCAGGTGTTGTTTCTATGATGCCAAGAATCTTATAAAAGGTTGAGATGAAGCCACAGAGAAAAATGCTTCAGTGTTTCAACATTAAAAACTTAAATGCTAGGATATTTTAGGTTTCTTTGATTTACAAATTAATACCCCCAACTATATATATAAACATTCCCAAAGCTGAGGTTCACCAAGGACCAAGTCATTGAACAAGAAAGCCTCTTTGGATTCTCCTTAAGTGGCACTTTTGGTTCACATAAAAAATTCTACCTCCTCTAAAACAAGGTTATGTGAATTGAAACCACAGAATCATATTCCAAAGATCATTATGTATTATCCTGAGGGCAGGAAGGACACAGCATCAGAGAATATCACTTTTGGATTGGACCACAGAAGTCATTTCATCTTATTTATTTATTTATTTATTTATTTATTTATTTATTTATTGGAAATGGGATCTCATTCTGTCCACCCAGGCTGGAGTGCAGTGGCATGATCATGACTCACTGCAGCCTCAACCTCCTGGGCTCAAGCCATCCTCCCACCTCAGCTTCCCAAGTAGCTACAGGTATGCACCACTATGCCTGGCTTTTTTTTTTTTTTTTTTAATGTTTTGTAGACGTAGAGTCTCACTATGTTACCCAGGCTGATCTTGAACTCCTGGGCTCAAGCGATCCTCTTGTCTCAGACTCACAAAGTGCTGGGATTACAGGCATGAGCCACCGTGCCCAGCCTCACCCTATCTTTATCCCACATAAATTTCTTTTCTAACATCCTCTCTAAGGGTCATCTAACATCTGCTTAAATGCCTCCACCCACAGTGAACTCACTTCCACACAAGAAAGCCCATTTCATTTGTGTACTGATCAAATCACTAGAAAATCTATCATTCTATTAACCCAAACTCATTTTTTCTATCACTTCTATTCCTTGGTCTCTGTTATACCCTCTGCAGATAAACAAATCAAATGTCAACTTCCCTGCACAGGACTGGACTGCATAGCTTGGATTGAACCTTCCTCTGTACACACAAGACCCTGTCTGTTCAAGTTTCCAGTTCTCCTGAGAATCCTAGATTCCTTCAGACCTTCACCTCACTCAAAGTTAGCACATCTCCACAATTTGCCCATTTACTTCTGAACACCTTCAATACAGATGTTCATTTTGAAATGTTACTGTATCTTTGAGTATGTTCTCACTAAACCTCAGAGCAAAAGTTGAAGAAGTACAGGTTCTCTTCATTAGAACTTTGACTTCTATTCGTGGTTTATTTGGGGCCAAACATATTAATCTGTGTCTCATGCAGAGATTAAAGTGATATAAAACTCCAAAGCCTTTTTTATATGTGCTTCCATTCAGTCATATTTTCCCATCTAGTACTAATATTTTTTTTTTATTTTAACCTAAGTGCAACACTTTACACTTACCCTTTAGATTTCAGTTTGGGTAATTTGGACATATTTGGATCTTCATTATTTTCCAGAATATGTGTTCATTCTTCTAGATTTATGTTCCCTACAGATAAGATGACCATTTCTATCCTTAGTTGTTTCTCAGCATACATACTGAGCATGCCCAGTAACAGAACCCTGTGATACATCATTAGGAACAAGTAGAGAAATAGACTTCAGTGGGCTACAATGAATGGCTGAGTAGGTCATGAGAGCTGAGTGGATCATGAGAACTGAATAGGTCATGAGAATTCTTCAAAGTGTTAAAGAGTAAGTGCATAATAGAGTCACCATAGATCTTACCCTTCAATTGAAAACCCAAATGTCCATAATGATCAGTTAGGCAACATGAATGAATGAAGTAAGAGGGCATGGTGGGGCTTGTGGTAAAGTGGAGAGTGCATATGTAAATCAAAGCCACTAAAATTCAATTAAAAGAAACAACACTATTTTGGCAAATATATGTATATATTTTTATATAACATATTATATATTTATTTATTATATATAATGTATTTATATATTATATATAACATATTATATATTTTGTATATATCTATATATCTTTATATATACACACACATACATCTATATGCCAAATGAGGCCAGAGGGCTGCCACAGGGCCAACTCTGCTCCAGAGCGCAGCATTAGAACCAAGGAATAGCCTTGTATGTTTCTACTATGTAGACCCATCCTCTTAATGATTTCTTGGACAGTAATTGCTGAAAAGCTACTGCTGTAAGCACTTTTTCTCCTTGGGTAGTTGTTGAGACATTGGTTCACTCTCTGGTGACTTTTTTCCAGAGCTGACAGTATCAATGTTATTTCCATTTATGGTTGATTTAAAAACTCTCAGAGAGGTTGGTTTCCTGGACAAAAAATTTGGGAGGCTAAACATCTTCCCCACTTCTACCCCTTTCCCAGCCCCCTGCTATGGGTGATCCTGATGCTAGATTAGATGGACCACTTAAAGTGGGCTTCTTTCTTTGTTTTTTTTTTTTTTTGTTTTCTAAGCCACATTGTACATTGTGTTAGTTTCCTATTGCTGGTGTAACAAATTACCACAAACTTGGTGGTTTAAGACAATGAAAATGGATTATCTATCTTACAGTTCTGTAAGTGAGAAGTCTAAAAGCAGACTCATTGGAATAAAATCAAGGTGTCAACAGGATGGCATTTCTTCTGGGGACACTATGGAGAAACTATTTCCTTGCCTTTTCCGGCTTTTATAAGCTGCCTGCATTCTTTGGTTCATGGCCCCTTCCTCACATCACTCCAACCTCTGCTTCTGTGGTCACATCTCCTAGACTGCTAACCCTCCTGCCCCCCTCTTATCTCCTTATCTCAAAATCTTTAACTTATTACAGCCGCAAATTCCTTTTTACCATGTGCACTACCTACCAGAAACAGGAAAAAAAAGAAAGAATTATTTTTCCCACTCTCACACTTCTGACCCCTTATTCTGATGAAAAAATAAAATCCTATTATTTTTTCTCTCTCCATTCACACTCAACACACAGAACACTTCACTCCTGGTTACCATGATGTTCAAGGGTTTCTGCCCACCAGCAACCAGTCAGTTCTCCAGTGGACACCACCTGGGTGTCCACTACTTCAATTCAATTTTGACACTATCTACCTGGAGGTAGCATTAGATCCCACAGGTTAAGGGCTCAGTCCCTCAAGACTGCTCCCACTTCAGATGTTAATCACAAGTCCCAGGTTGTGATGTGTGCTTCTAAATGACCTAACAGGCTCTGTGAGGCTGTCGCAGAGTGGAGTGAGGGGATTCGTTAAGGAAGGCGATTCTACTAGGACTTAGGTGTACTGGAACAGACTCAGGGCTGTACTAGAATATAAGGCAGAGAGAGAAGACATTGTTCAAAATTTAAATCCTCCCCTGAGTTCAAAATTTAAAATGAGAAATTTTTAAATGAGAAAATTCCTTTCTTTCTGCCACATTTACCCCAGAGATGATGGAACCCAGCTTCTGAGAGTAGGCAAAGCAATAAATATGAAACACGAAACGCTGATAAATAACTTCCTGGGAACTACTCTGGAGGATGGGGGCTGCCAAGCTAATACTTTCTTGATATTTTGAGGGAAGCTCCCTCCAAACCACCTGGGCTGTGAGAAGAAGGAAAGAAACCTGGACCCTCAACCAGTATCCAAGGGCTGGCTTCATTTTCTCCCCCAGTTAGCTTGCAAGGAGTTAATAGTAGCTCTGTGGTGCTGGATCCAGGGATTTGTGTGACGTAGATGAGGTTTGGCATTAAAAATGCTAAATAATTACAACTCTGAATTTTCTCAGGTTCATTCACGAAGGTGTAATCTTTTCCACCTAGTACTATCACTCTGAGGGTGTATGAATCACTAATTATTGCCCTAATCCCAGGAGATAAATTTCTCCAAGGAACCCAGCAGCAAAGAGCAAAGCCTTGAAACCTACTTAGGAAGAAATGTGTCAGCCCTCTTGGAGATTTTTACTTCCCAGCTTGGAAATTATGTTGATTGGAGTAAGTGGAAGCTTAACTGGGGGGTTGTTGATCTGTGTTATCATCTGGGGTGGGAGCAGACGGGATAAACTGTGAGAGAGAGCGCCAATTTTATCTCAGTTTGTCCTCTGACTCATGAATTCTGAGTCCTGCAATGGAGTTTTTTGTCTTGGAAGAGAAGCTAGATTAATGCTTGTGTGCATAGTCATTGACTTAAAAAAAAATCAGATTACAGGCTGAGCACGGTGGCTCACGCCTGTAATCCCAGCACTTTGGGAGGCTGAGGCAGGTGGATCACGAGGTCAGGAGATCGAGACCATCCTTGCTAGCACGGTGAAACCCCATCTCTACTAAAAATACAAAAAATTAGCCAGGCGTGGTGGTGGGCGCCTGTAGTCCCAGTTACTTGGGAGGCTGAGGCAGGAAAACGGCGTGAACCTGGGAGGCGGAGCTTGCAGTGAGCGGAGATCACGCCACTGCACTCCAGTCTGGGCGACAGAGCGAGACTCCATCTCAAAAAAAAAATAAGGGCCGGGCGCGGTGGCTCACGCCTGTAATCCCAGCGCTTTGGGAGGCCGAGGCGGGCGGATCACAAGGTCAGAAGATCGAGACCACGGTGAAACCCCGTCTCTACTAAAAATACAAAAAATTAGCCGGGCGCGGTTGTGGGTGCCTGTAGTCCCAGCTACTCGGGAGGCTGAGGCAGGAGAATGGCGTGAACCCGGGAGGCGGAGCTTGCAGTGAGCCGAGATCGCGCCACTGCACTCCAGCCTGGGCGACAGAGGGAGACTCCGTCTCAAAAAAAAAAAAAAAAGTCAGATTACAAGGAATAAATTTTGCATACATTTATATATACAAATTTATCATAATCACCAAGGATTTTAAGAAAGACTTTCCATGGTTTCATGGACTATTGAAATATTTGGTAAGGTGAGAAAGGCCTGTTATCCATATCCTTTCTAGATGTTATTCATCTTCTTGTTTTAAGGTATAAAAATTTTCCCTGAAAGCCTCTGATTTGGGCCTTGGATGTAACAATACCAGAGCCTGAGGGTAGACTTTTGACTATAAAGAATAAAAAAGTTCCAGGGCTTAAGCTTTGATTGAGGACATTTCTGTCTGTGTGGGAAACAGCAACAGCAAAAAGAAGTCCTGTAGCCAAGACTTGCTTGGGTTTTTCTGCTGAGGACAGCCAGAGATTCCTGCAGCTCTCTTGTTTGGGAGGGAGATGGGGAGGAAGAAAAGGAAATAGGAATGCTGTGTTCCTTCATCTTCCCTTCATTTCTCCCATGTAAAAAAAAAAGTAGCCAAGGAGTTATTGTCTCTTTTAGGAATGTCTCAGACTGTTAGAGTTATATCAATTGATACTGTCTTAATTTACCCTATAATTTTTTTAAAGGAAGAAAGATAATATCAGCTCTTTATTGCCTATGTCTATACTATAGATGAAATGTGTCACACTCCTTAATTCTCTCCCACATTATCATATCTTTGATAAACTCAATAGAGAACCAGTAGCAGAGGATGCTTGAAATGGTTTTTAAATTATTTCAGAAAGGCTTCCAATTAAGCTATTGGGAAATATGTGTGTATATATATTTGTTAAAATGGTAGGTAGTTGACTTGCTTTTCAACGTTTGTAAGGTTTTGCAAGCTTGAACCACTTAAGTCAAAAGTAGAACTAATAAAAGCACAATTGAACTTAATATATTATGTCAAGATTTACAGTAACAAATTATTGTTTTTCAGCTATGAAGATATCATTAAGCATATGCCAAGCAATCAGCACATGACTGTAATAGGTTCATGAAGGAAAGGCTTTTTCTAATCGTTTTCAGTGGTGTTTTTCCCAAGACAGCAA
This sequence comes from Macaca thibetana thibetana, assembly GCF_024542745.1. NCBI lineage: Eukaryota > Metazoa > Chordata > Mammalia > Primates > Cercopithecidae > Macaca > Macaca thibetana. The sequence goes on along the minus strand of NC_065583.1, from coordinate 13,898,239 downwards.
CAGCTTTTATAAAATGATGGTTATATCTCCTCATTATGGAATCTAATCTCCCCAAAAGACATTCAGCAGCTGCAAAACGCTAGCATCTTTTAGTTGTAAATTGTTTTTTATTATTTATCCCTATTTAACTAAAGAAGAAACGGCCATCAGATGATTTAACAAGACAAGAATTTAGTAGTTTTAACATTTGACAGCACCCAATTGTTAGCCCATGCATTGATCTCTTTAGATCTTGGCTTAATGGTAATTGGTGTATTTTTGCTTTCATGCCTCTATGTACTGTATAAGCTGAGTATGAGTCTTCTAGAAAGCAAATCTGCATGATCAGCTCTTTTATATTTCTCTTTAGCATGGGATTTGAAGTTGTGTGTACTCATAGAATTTAAGAAATTGCAGAATTAGACAAAAAGGAACACAACCATCCTATTGTGAGTCCAATTTTAATAGTGGGTGTCATTATGAGCTGGATTTGTTACCCACAAAGTGATAGAAGAAAGTTGGAAAATGGAAACCTCTGTTTGAGTGATGGGTATTATGATTTACTGGTATGCATCCCATCCCAAAGGAGGCTCTTCAGTGTGTCACAGTTTTTGGTTCTTAAGAAAGTGATTGGGCTCTATTTGAGACTGTTCTGTGGAATTTAAAAATAACATGGCACTAATGAGTTTTCAAATCACTCCATAGGTAGAACTCTCATGAGACAACCAGCCAATTTAAATAAATAAGGTTCTATGACCCTATGGGAGCTTACAGGGGTGAGACATCCATTTTAATCGAGGCTCAGTTTGAGAAGAGGAAATTTCACTCATAACATACTTTTAAGTGGATTGGCTGCAATGTGATTTTCTGGCGATGTTTCCTTTGTTGCTATTTTAAGGCAAATGTTTATGTTCCTTTACAAGACTTGGCATATTTTACTGGAAAGGTTGAAGCAGTTTCTCCACCAATAATATGGCATGCCTTTCTAGAATGGTCACTCAGAACCAATTAAGCGACAATTTCTTTCCATAGACTATTGCAATTTGCTTTTCACTTATTCTGTGCAGGCTGAAGTTGTATATTCATGGACATTTCCTATGTAAGTTTTAGATTTTCCACTTTGTAGATGGAAATACTTCTTCCAGTTATGTGATAAAATAACTCAACAACAGCAAAATTCAAATAAGACCGAGAAAGAAGTCTTATTAAGCCTTACATAAATAGCTGCTTCCCTATCATGAAAACAACTGGGAACATTGTACTGTTGTGAATCTACATTTCTACTTATTCAGTAATTGTACCCCTAGTGCTGTTTACCATTTCATTTGTATTATTTATATATCAACCAAAGGGTATGAACACTAAAAAATAATTTCACATCACCTATCTTCCATTTCTTTTTATTTTAAAAGCCCTGAAGATATAGTTCTCCTATAAATAATGATAAAAACATGCTGTATTAATATTTCAGCAAAGATCTCCATCTACTCACATACTCACAAATAACATATTCTGTAATATATACACATACCCCTCCCTACAAATTAACTGTGCCTGGGGCTTGCAAGAAAATCAGGTCAAGCTAAAGGAGAAATCAGAGAACAAGACCAAAATTAATTTACTACTCTGTACCACATGTGAATATGAGTTTGTAGGGGGAAAAAAGGGCTTATTTTTTGGACCATCTCTATCCCTCTTTATGTTGAGTACTTTTAACTCAGAGATATGTGCCACATCTTCTTGCCTGGATGAAGGTGAAAGTTCAACTCTCTCAGCTTAGATTTTTATTAAATTTCATTAAGTCAGATAAAAGGAACTGCCTACCTTGTCAGTTCTGTTCCAAAATATCTAAAAGCCCTTTTTGTACCTCTTTCTTCCTGGAGGTAAAATTGTGAACACAACCATAATTTGCCTATGTCTCTGAGAAGGGTTTTCCAAGCAACAATTGGCATCATTTTCAAATATTTGGAATGTTTTTCAACCCAGTTATGTCATGTATCTTATGCTATGTGTTAAAGCAAGTACACTGCATATGTATGTAAATATGGTAGGAAGGATGCCCCTTTAAATACGTATATTCATGAACTATTTTGGACTCCTTTCTCTCAAATCCACATTAACCCATCAGTCAAACATATTGGCATTACCTTCAAAATGCATCCAGATTCTGATCTTTGTCACTTTTGTCACTATCACCCTCATCCAAGACTCAGCCCCACTATCTCTGAACTGGATTATTGCAACCACCTTCTAATGGGTCTCCCTGCTTCTACCTCCCTTGGGTTTGTTCTTAACACAATAACAAAGGTGGCTTTGCTAAACCATATATAGGACCTTGTCACTCCTCCCTCAGAACCTTCTATCAGCTTTCCGTCTCACCCAGAGTAAAAGTTAAAGACCTTGCAGTGGCTTCTGAGTCCTCCCTTTTCTCCAGCTCTCATTCCACTCCAGGAGCACTCACCTGCTTGTTGTTCCTAGAATATACCAAAGGTGCAGCCAGCTCAGAGTCTGTGTTGTTGTTATTTCTTGTGCTTCCCTTAGACACCAGCATGGCTCCCTCTCTCACTTCCACCAGGTCCCTGTTCAAATGTTATCTTAACTGGGAGGTCTTCCCTGATGATCTTATATTAAGTATCACCCACCTCTTGACCTCTACTCTGCCATTCCCTACTCTCCTTACCTTTCTCTACTTTCCCCTTGAAAACACACACAGATGTGTTGTGTTTACATATGCATATATGTATACATACATGTATGTTCATATACATGTGTCTGTAAACATATTTACTTATGTTTAATTTGCTGTTGTTTTTTCCATTGTTTATGTGTTGATTGCCCCCTCTCTACCCTCCAGAACATAAGCTCCAAGAAGGCAATGACTTTGCTTTTTACTTCATAACCCCAGTTTATATAATAGAGCCTGATATGTACTAAACACTCAATATGTGTCGAAAAGATGGAAGGAGGAAGGAGGAAGGAGGAAGGAGGAAAGAGGAAGGAAGGAAGGAAGGAAGGAAGGAAGGAAGGAAGGAAGGAAGGAAGGAAGGAAGGAAGGAAGGAAGGAAGGAAAGAAGGGAGAGAGGGAGGAAAGAAGGAAGGAAGGGAAGGAGGGAAGAAGGAAGGGAGGAAAGGAGAGAGGAAGGAAGGAAAAAAGGAAGGAAGAAAGGAAGGAAGAAAGGGAAAAACAGAGAAAGAAAGAAAGAGAAAGAAAGAAAGTGAGAAACCAAGAAAGCAAAAATAAGGGAGGGAGGGAGGGAGGGAGGAAAGAGGGAAGAGAGGAAGGAGGGAAGGGAGGGAAGAAGGGAAGAATTGTTCAAGAATCTGTTTTCATGGCTGGTCTAGGAACTCTGATGGAAATTCCCTGTTAGTCATTTTATCTTCCACACAGTCACTTATTTTGACTTCACTTAGGCTGGGTACAAAGTATTTTAGTTTGGTATACACATGCCACCTCTTTGCTTAAATAAACAATGTGATCAGTTTTCTGGGATCATAGGAGAAATAAGTGGGAACACAGAGGCCACCATTCCCATTTCTGCCTGGACATTGACAAGTCACCCCTCCCGCCCCCACTTTGCCAGATGAGCTGAGGAAATGCATCCTTACCTCCCAAGCGAACATTAATTACTGTTTGCACCATGCTTTGAGATCCACAGATGAAAGCAGTTGTAAAAGCAAAAAGGGTTATTATGTTGGGAATGGTTATAGACTCATTTAGCTCTGGAAACCGATCAAGCGGGAATGTTGAATCATGAAACTAGGGTTGGCCAAATATTACACTTGTTATAATTAACTTGAGCTTAAGCTTCAACACAGTGACATGTTTCCTTTAAATAAAGTTAAGTCCTCTAAGGATGCATGAATCTATGTGGATCTCGATTTTCAGCTGGGAATTGAAATTTTTCAGATATGTGGAATGCAGAAAAGCAAATGTCTCTGACTTCTGGTGGGGCAGGGTGAATATCTGGGCAGACTGCTTATTTTTGAGACATCTTATAAATAATCCTCTGTCTCCTTTTCCCCACGGGGCTGTGAGAGGAATGTTCACAAAATTATGGGGATTTAGGACTGGAACTGAATTTAAAGGGCCTACAATCCTACTTCCCACTGAATGCCAACATTTTCTACAACCTTGCTGACAAGAGCCACTCAAGACTGCTGAAATAATTTCTGGGATGAGGAGCTTGTTACTTTGCAAGCGTGCCGATTCTGATGTTGTTCAACAACTATTGTTAAAAATATCTTTGCATGTTTATCCATTTTTGTCAACAAATATTTATTAATCACTTTCTGTGCACATGTATTTTGTTAGGAGCTTTGGGATATGGAAAGATTAAAAACAATGCAGATTCCACAACTACCTAGAGCAGTGCCCTGGCCTGGGAGAGAATCTGAAAGGTGGTAGTTTTTCAATACAGGTGTGTTGATTGAATGAATGAAAGAGTAGATTACATTCTAGCAAGAATGATACAGAACATGCCAAAGAAACCATGATACCAGGTGGAACAGGTATAAAGGAGAGGTATAGATATTTGCAAGATTTATCAAGCTGAATTTAGCTCTTTCTCTTGGTTTCTTTCCAAACCAGCTTATAAAAGTCCATTCTGTTTTTTCATAGGACATGGCTAAATTATTTGAGGGTTGCTACAACGTCCTTTACCTCTCTTCCAGGGTTAAGAACTGCAGGGCCTCGAGTCTATTAAATCATTTCTAGTACACACATCAATCTGAATTTCTTACCCTAGGCAGCTCAGTGCCTCAACTAGGCTCTTAAGAGGTCAGCATAGAATAGAATAGACCAACCAATTCAGACGTATTCATACAGGCATACAGTACATTGGGTCTCTCTTTCCTATGATCTGGACATGCTTCCCATACCATCTCGTACTGCATAAACTATTTGTTCATGGAGCCCTTCTTTCCTGGGACATGTTTAATCTTGAGAAAACCCAATATTTCAAAGATCATAGTTTGGAAGATGACAGTCTAATGTCATATGTGGATTGGTTCTATTAGGGGGTTCTAATAAAGCCTGATATGTACTAAACGCTCAAAGAATATGTGTCGAAAAGATGGAAGGAGGAAGGAAGAAAGAGAGGAAGGAAGGAAGGAAGGAAGGAAGGAAGGAAGGAAGGAAGGAAGGAAGGAAGGAAGGAAGGAAGGAAGAAAGGGAGGGAGGGAGGGAAAGAGAGAAAGAGAGAGAAAGAAAGAGAAAAAGAAAAGAAAGAAAGAAAAGAGAGAAAGAAAAAGAAAGAAAGAAAGAAAGAAAGAAAGAAAGAAAGAAAGAAAGAAAGAAAGAAAGAAAGAAAGAAAGAAAGAAAAGGAAGGAAGGAGAAAAGGGAGGGAGGAAGGAGGGAAGGGATGTCATATGTGGGTTGGTTCTATTAGGGGGAGGGGAGCAGAGTAATTATTTTACACATACTGCTTTAAAATTGTAGATTTATAGTCCATTTATATGATTTTCTGTGAAGGCAGATTTTCTTCATCCTTATTTGAATTTTGGGTTTTCTGCTCATCCCCAAACTTAAGTACTGGAGAGCAGTGTTACCTAATAAATAGAGCCTTAGACTCAGGTTACTAACTTACTGTGTGGTCCAGAAAAAGCCACGTTCTCTTTCTGAATTACAGTTTTGTCATCAGCAAAGTGAAGTGGTTGGTCAGGGATATTATCTAACGTTCTCTCTACAGCTAACATTCAATGGGCTTTCTCCGTAACTTTCTTTGACTTCATCTAGATCATTCTATGACTTTTGCTAATCTCAGGGACAGAGCTATCAACTATAAAACAATTCTAAACAGAAGCATAGCAAAAGCAAGACACAGCAGGTCAACCCAAGCCCCATCTTCTAATGCTTTTTTAGCATGTCAGAACTGCAGAGACCGGGAAGAAAATGTGAGCTAAGAGCCACAACAGTCTTTGTTCTGCATCTGTACCATGTGGCAAGTCTTCACAAGAAGAGAAAGAAGCTGGGCATTTTTGCATGTGCGAACCAATGCTGACATTTCTGTCACATCACTTCTACCATGATGGATTTCACAAGTTGGCCACATGAACATGTTTGTTCATGTCTGACATGGCACATCATTGTATCACCTGACATGCAAACTCCTCACTCACTTCAAGTCTTTCAGCATTTCTACCCTGGTTCGTAGTGGCTTCTTTCCTGGCAACTATAATTATTTGAAAACAATGTCAAAATAAATCCGTTCTCATTTTCACCCCTGGCAATCACTCACTTGGCTATGTCTATTTCAGGGTCTCTGCCCACATCTCTCTTTATTTCCTCCTTTTTCTCTCTTCTCCATAGATTTTCTCATCTAATGCAAAACGTTCTCAAGAAAGTGGGCAGAGGCCTCTCAGGGTTGTAGGGGGCGGAAGGAGAAAGAACCAACCATTTCCTAGTGTACAGTACTGTTTCAGTACCACGGAGAGCGGTGCTGGGTGTGGAGACCAGGGAAAAATCTGTTAGTCAGCCTTGCGGGTGGTTTTCGGGCACCATTTGGAGCCCCATAGGTAGTGGAAATGACAAACCTCTACAAAGAAGCTTTGCAGTAAGAACTGCTCTCCCCAGAGCCTAAGCGCCAAGCCTTACATCGGCACATGCAAAGAACAGATTGCATCTGGGGCCGGGTGCCCGTCCTAATGTCAGCCCGCTTGGCATTTACCTTCCTTTCCCAGGCTGACCTATGAAGATGGGACAGGCTCTGGGGACATTGTTCTAGCCGTGCAAACGCTGTGGCCATTGTGTCAGCATGGAAGAGCTGCCGGTTCCTTTCCAGCTCAACACTGTAATTTTATCAACTCTGGCTCAGAGAAACCTATATTTATAATGCTAATTAGAAGGGCACACATTTAATTTGAGTGGAAGACTATTTGTATCTCGCTGAGCCTGATAGCACAGGGCTCAAGCGACAGCAGTCAGAGGCAAAGCAAGCCTTTCTCCCTTCTCCAAGTATTTGAAACAGGGCTTACTCTTGCCAAACAATTTCTCTTTTGGATTAAAAAGAGAGCGAGGGAGAGTGCTGAATATGCTGGAGCTCAGAAAACTTTGTGTTTATCTCCTGCCTGCATAATATATTTCTCTGTGCACTGAGAAAACATGCCTCTTATGTTATCTAATTGTTTCCTGACACATTTAGCAACATTTCACACTCTTTAAAGTGACATTAACATTGCTGACAGTGGAGGTATTTTCATTAGATGGGCTTTGAATTGTAGCCAGGATGCACTGCAGGTCTTCAAATAGGCTTGTAAAAGGTGAGGAAGGCATTATTTATGAAACTAGAGACTTGGCCAACAGTGCCCTGTGGATGTGTATTAATTTTGCTGACTCTAGTCAATTTAGAGAGTGTGTGTGTGTGCATGCATATATACATGCATTTATGCATACACATACACACACACACAAAACAGCAAATTCTTGTGAGCTGAACTAAAACATCTTCATTATCCAGCAGACCACTAAGCTGTGTATCATGGAAATTCCCAAAACATCTCTCCATCCACATATTTTTAGCCATAACTAAGCAATGTGCTATTTCAGACAAAAATTAGTCACTTTGCACCCAATCCTGAGGCTGAGTAGCCATGTGGCTCATGTATATAGGCAACATGATCATCACTCTCCCAGTGTAAAGTTAAAACATCCTCCTTGTTTTCTCCCTTCATGCTCCTTTGTGCCCCAAGGCCATTTTTCTGATGCCTTCAGCTGTCTGCCTTGATGCATAGTTTTCCCCAGAGAGTGTCCTAAGTGAGTCTTCAGAGAACAGTACCTTGCAAGCACCTGCCTCTGTGGGGCCTGAAGAGAGATATTTGGAGGTTCATTCTGACCTTGATGAAAAAAGTAAACCATGCTTGGAGAAGGTGGGGAAGATGCAGTTCAGGTTGTGAATTTCTACTAGGACACAACTCACATGGAACCTTGACCCAATTGTTGATCTCCATACTTGTCATGAGAATAGAATAATATTTAGACATTCAAAGCTGAAGAAGAGAACTTGCTGCAGATTGTCTAGTCATCTTGACACTGCTACCATTTCCAGTCAGCCTTCCTGCCCTACCCTAGTTAAAATTACTCTTCTCTCTTTGCATCTCCAGCATTGCAATAACTCTATGTAGTCATACAATGCTTAATTAGAGAGCTCTGAGTTCGTATCTTGGCTTTGCCCATTACCTACTGTATAACCTTTGTCAAGTCCCATGATCTCTTCAAGACAGTTTGCTCATCTGTAAAATAGGAATAATAATAGTGACTGCTAGATAGTATTGTCGGAAGGATTTTGTAAATTACAAACTATGATGTGCTAAACATACTGCCTAAAACATTTGTGAGTGCTCAAGAAATGTTAGTAAATATTAGTTTCTTCCATGGCAATATGGGCCCTCTTTTGACTGAGACAATGTCATCACATTTCTTTAAAGTACGGATGCTGGCCGGGTACAGTGACTCATGCCTGTAATCCCAACACTCTGGGAGGCTGAGGCAGGTGAATTGCCTGAGGTCAGGAGTTTGAGACCAGTCTGGACAACATGGTGAAACCCCATCTCTACTAAAAATCCAAAAATACTAGCCAGGTGTGGTGGTGGGCACCTGTAATCCCAGCTACTTGGGAGACTGAGGCAGGAGAATTGTTTGAACCTGGGAGGCAGAGGTTGCAGTGAGCTGAGATTGTGCCACTACACTCCAACCTGGATGACACAGCGAGACGCTGTCTCTAAATAAATAAATAAATTTAAAAATGCGGGTGCCATTATGTCATGGTACAATAAAATTGCGTGTGTTGACTGAGGCCTACAGAACATAAGAAGTTTGTTGTGACAAGTAGCTAGCAACTAGGTAGCCACAATAAAGAACCCTGGTCTCCTAACTCCTAGCCCAGTACTCTTCCTAATTGTACACTAGTGGGGATTTTTCAGATACAAGGCAGTGATGTTCAAACAATTGTTCAGGGAGGGTATAAATCAATGCATATGTTATCCGTGCCCTGACGTCTTCCTAACAACCCAGACCTAGTCCTCCTCTCATTTACATTTTCAATTCTAATTTCACAACATGTATATGTCTTTGAGGGGAGCTTTCCATGCTTTATATTGGCTACTGGTGGGTAGAATCCCAAGGCATCTAATCTTTAGCATCTTATCAAGGACCATTCAATGAGGAACGGGTGGGGTACTGTGAGCGTGGGCAGCATAGAGATGAAATAGTTTGAGCATCTGCTGCCTAGAGTGCATGTTTTATCTTTGTGGTCCCTAAAGCACATAGCAAAACACAGATTTACAGTTGAGAACTGTTTGCTATCTGCAGACAAAGCCTTTGAAAAGGAAAGCTTCCAATAATGAGAATGAAAACAATTACCGTTTGCAGAGTACTTCACCATTTGCAATGCACTTTCATCTATGTTATTATTTAATCCTCAAAAAGTCCTGTAAGGGGAATAGAATACCTATCTCTTACCTTTTGTAATGCATGATAATAACACATGCCATTTAATTCAGAAAGTTTATAGAAGTGTCTCCTTTAATACATTTAAAACTAGTGAAGTACATTTCCACACATTTCACTTATCTAGTAGTTGAACACAGAAAAGTTAGATGACTTTCCCAAGGTCTCCCAGAAAATCAGTGGCAGAATCAAGATTTGACCTTCAATCTGTTTCAATGTCAATCACATTGTTACGTCAGCACTTGGTACATTGTTATGATAAAACCTAATTAAATTATCTGTGCAGTGTGGTATGAGGTCTAAAACCAGCATACCTAGGTTCAAACTCTTCTTCCCAATGAACTTATCCCTTCTGTAGTTCACTTTCTTCATCTTTAAAATGGGAATAAGATTGTACAACCTACTCCCAAAGGGTTTGTGTGAGATTAAATACAATAATATATGTAAAGGGCTTGGAAATAATACCTGGTACATCATAAGAGCTCAGTCAGTCTGAGCAATTGGCAATATTATTGTTTCTATATACCAGGAACCACAAGAAGTGAACATAAAAATGAGTAAGATGAATTCCTTTGCATCATGGAACATATGTTCTCTAAGGGAGCCTTTTGAAAATTGTTTCAGCATCGGCATACAGTTCCTTTTAATCTTTCTCTAGCAGTTCCCCCCCTTCCCCAACTAAGCTCTTACAAAATAGATTCTAGGAGGGCAAGAAAACAGCTCAATGTATCTTCTGCATATTACTCAGCACAGACAGACAACTCAGTAAGTGACAGCATTGCCCACATAGTTTAGCACCTTCATCTGAAATTGTTGGATTGTCTTGGGTTACATCTCCCAAGTAGCTCCTGAAGGTGAGAAGCTTTCGTAATTAGAGTGGAATCAAATTTCTCTCTCTCTCTCTCTCTCTTTTTTTTTTTTAATGTAGTTTTGCTCTGCAGTCCAGGCCAGGGTGGCACAATCAGGGTTCACTACAGCCTTGGCCTCCTGGGCTCAAGCAGTCTTCCCACCTCGGTCCCCCAAGTAACTGGGAGCACAGGTGCACAGCACCAAGACTGACTAATTTTTATATTTTTTATAGAGATGGGGTTTTGCCATGTTGCCCAGGACAGTTTCAAACTCCTAGGCTTAAGTTATCCTCCTGCCTTGGCCTCCCAAAGTGCTGAGATTACAGTCGTGAGCCACCATGCCCAGCCTGGAATCAAATTTTATACAATGGTTGCATTCTAAATTTTGAAAATTAACCAAAAAATGTGGTCACACTACCATGCCTGAAAATCCCTTGCTTCTCTTGGAGACTGACACATTGTCTCTTAATAAATTTAACAGTCAGTTTTTCCTCCAAGGTTGTGACAGACTGGTGTGGCTTCATTTGAGCACCAAGTGAAGTAGTGGCTTAATATTCTAGGCCACTTGGCTAACAAAAAAAACCATACATTTAAATTCAAAATCAACTCTTCTTAGCAAAATACTTACACACTGAGAGAGACACCCAAAACCTAAGACAACAGCCATAGCAGCCAACAGTGAAGTGAATGCTATGAGTAGTTGATATACATCCATACATGTTGGTGGAGTAAATTGTTATAATCAACCAATCATAGTGCTATTTATTAGGTACAGGCTCTGTACTGGGCACTAGGATACAAAGATGTGTATAGTGTACAATCTCTACCCAAAGTCACTCATAGTCCCATGAATGAGCCAGACATTTAGGCAAATACATAGGCTAACATGTAATAAAAGCAATGATGAAAGTATGTCCTGGGTACCAGTGAGTGAGGTGATCAGAAAAGACTTCCAAAGAAGGTAGTTCTGGAGATGATGAGTCTTTAGAAAATCTTCAAAAGGTCTCTAGAAGGTCTTTGCCAGCCGGGCATGGTGGCTCACGCCTGTAATCCCAGGACTCTGGGAGACTGAGGTGGGTGGATCACCTGAGGTCAGGAGTTTGAGACCAGCCTGGCCAACATGGTCAAACTTCATCTCTACAAAAATACAAAAATTATCTGGATGTGGTGGTGCATGCCTATAATCCTAGCTACGCAGGAGGCTGAGGCACGGGAATCAGTTGAACCCATGAGGCAGAGGTTGCAGTGAACCGAGATGACACCACTGCACTCCAGCCTGGGTGACACAGTGAGACTCCATCTCAAAAGAAAAATGTATTTGCCAACAAAGAGAGAGCACCTTCCATGCACGGGGAGAGATAGGAGAAGGGAATGATTCATATTCAACAGGACAGTTGTTTTGGCATGTTTAGAGCATAGGGAATGAGGGAGTCTGGCACAAGATAACAGAGTTTAAACTATACTATAGGCAATGGAATGTCTTGGGAAAGTTGAGAGAAGGAACATGACCTGAGCAAATTTGTGCATTCAGAAAGATGTTGGCTTTTGTATGAAGGGAAGGAACACAGTGAAGGATACCAGTAACTGGAAAGGTAGAACCATAGTCTAGACTATGCTGTCCAATATGGTAGCCACTAGCTGGATGTGGCTATCTGAATGTCACTAAAACTTAATACAATTAAAAATTCCATTTTTCAGTTGTACTAGCCACATTTCAAGTGTCCAATAGCCACATGTACTAAACACTACGGATATAGAACACGCCCATCATCACAATAAGGTCTGCTGGACAGCATCAGTCTGGACAACTACACATGACCAACATAATAATGGTTTTCCCTTTGAGAGGATCTGGGAGATGTAATTAAGCTGCATGTGTCAAGCGATTAGAAATTTCTGGTCAGAAGGTATTTGACGATACATTGCCTTTTGGTAAACAGTTGTGTCACTGCACGTAAAGTGGGTTTGTGTCTTCGCAAGAGGAAGCTGCAAAGAAACACCGCATTTCACCTCATGAAGATGAAAGGGCTAGCATTAGAAAATTATAGAAATTATTTTAAAAACAGAATCTACTCTCCATCTATAGCCTCATCTATATTTGACACCTTCTGAAGTGCAATGCTGCCAGGAAGATGTGATATATAAACATTCATGTTGTCGGTGAGATAGAGTAATGACACCCAAATGCATAGGGTCTCAAACTGTGAAGACAGTTCATGCTTGAGCTCCTCCTGCAAGAGGCCCTTTAACTGGGGCAGGTCCAACAGCATGCCACCCTTCCAATAAATTATGCATAAGAGCTTGTTCACAATTGGGATAGTTTTGCCAGGGCCATCTGAAAACGATTTGTTTTCAAGAAAATGCTTAACTGGGCTTTCGTGGGTTCAGTGAAGTGTGAGTGAAGAGGGCAATTAGGTCTTCCACTGTAAAAATAAAAACTTCAAGCCAGATGATGTGGAATAGAACAAACCCAGTCAGGCTGATATCGCCTCATTGAGAAGACATAAGAGGTCCTAATGAAAATTCCTCAGGTGAGGTTAAATAACCTAAAACTGAGGTGGAACATTCTCCTCTGAATCTCCTGCCTCCATAAAGACCACCCAACCCTCTCTTGTCAAACAGATCTCTCTCACCTCTGGGGAAAACCATGCTGTAACTTCCCCCAGTGACAATTAGACTTGCTTTGAGGAAATTTTGCCTCTTTCTGACTTAAATTCCCCAATGATACTTTAAGTTAATTTTTGTGGTGTTTTCTTGGGTGGGGGAAAAAGACTGACTGAATCAAATGTTTCACTTCTAATATCTGCCCAATGCTTATAAACTGGAAAAAAGAGCAACTTAAAAATTAATCATGTAACATAAAGTATACTTATCTAAAGCCATCACGCGTGGTAACCCAGGATTTCTCAACCTCAATACTATCAATATTTGGGGCTGGATAATTCTTTGTTGTGGGAAATTGTCCTGTACATTATAGGATGTTTAGCAGCACCCCTGTCCCTACCCACCAGATGCCAGTAGCACCCCAACCAAAAAGTTCCCAGACATTGCCAAATGTCTCCTGGGGAGCAGGATTGCCCCCATGGATAATGACTGAGCTAGTCTAACATTAGCACTAAATATTAGCAGCCTGCTATCAGAAATATAGAAGGTAGGTAGGTAGATTTATGTAAATACATAATATTATGTAAATATAAAATATAAATATAGGTAAAATATAAATACATAATATATATCTGTATTTCAATTTTAAGATGCTGACCAGGTGTGATGGCTTATGTCTGTAATCTTAGCACTTTGGGAGGCTGAGGTGGGCGGATCACCTGAGGTTAGGAGTTCAAGACCAGCCTGGCCAACACGCTGAAACCCTGTCTCTATTAAAAAATACAAATATTAGCCGGGTGTAATGGTGTGTGCCTGTAATCCCAGCTACTCAGGAGGCTGAGGCATGAGAATCACTTGAACCCATGAGGTGGAAATTGCAGTAGCCAAGATTGCACCACTGCACTCCAGCCTGAGTGACAGAGAGTGAGATTCTGTCTCAAAAAAAAAAAAAAAGAAAAAAATTCAGATGCTGTATTTGTTAGGGTTCATTTCGCAGTCTGCAATAATGATCGATACTACAGTCTCCCTACCTATGGTATAGTCATGTATACACAGCAGGTGCTTGTGAACCAGCTGGAACCAGTAAGCTAAAAGTCTCATTAGCTCCATCTGGGTCCCTTGTCCCTACTGTCTGTCCAACACTGTTCTATGGGCTCTACATATAACATCTCCACCCTTCACAACAACATGTAGAGTAGGTGTTAATATCATCAGAGAGGCTCAGAGAGGTGAACTGAGTTGCTCAGACTCCCAAGTAATAGAGTAAGTGGAAGGGCTCAGTCTGCCGGACTCTGAAGTCTGTGCTCTCTCCATTCCTCCCTTGGGCTTTGGAGGAAGAAAACTGGATGGGCTACAAAGTTGGGGATGAATTACACAGCACAGAGACAGAAAAAAGGCAGGTATGAAGGGAGAAATAAACATTTGTAAAAGACAATTAGGTATTACATCTGTTGGAGCCCAGGGTTTCATTTGGAGCAGAGTACAAAATGAGAATGGGTTGGGTTTGCTTGATGAAACCAACTCACAGGTGAACTTGAGTGTAAGGCGACTCTAGGTTGAGGAATAGCCCATTGTAGTTTATGGCAATACACAAACCTGAGTTCGAATCTTGGTTCTTACCTTTGGGTATGTTATTCACGCCCCGGAGTCTCTATACTTGTTGAACAACTGACAATGTGGGTGGTAAGTGTGGAAGGGGCGTAAGCAAAATCACTGAGGCTGGTGTTCAGCACATCAAATAGGCTGAACAGATAAATGTACTGTGGCTTAACCCACCTTTCCAGTGGTGGTGAATGCGATGAGCTGGAGACAGAGAGTCTAGCCGGCATTGTTATCAGGGCAGCTTGCAGCTTCTGCAGTAGTAGGCCTGGCTGCCATGCCCCAGTGCTCCCTCGAAGCCCATGGTGAAGCCTTGGTGAAGAATATCTTGTCACATAGCCCTCTGAAAGCTGCACATGCAGAACTACGCAGACCTTGAAAAACCTGATGCACTTTCCTGAAAAATATTCTTATGGGTCTTAATGGCAAGGAGAACCACATTTTAAAAAATCATTAAATGCAAACAAAAGCAATATCTCAGGTATTGAAAATATTTTTATCTGCATAGAAATAACGTAAACTTTTCTCACTTTTTGACCCCTTCAAACATAGGGGCTTCACAAACCCCAAAGAGTTAGAGAAAAGTAGATACTTTAGTCAAGCATCTGAATAAATAGCAGGTATTAAGAAATATCATTAGGACAACTGTTTAAATCCTCTTGCTTAAATGTAAGTCCTTTTGCAGTACTCAACTTTAACACAAAAACCATGTTTTTACTAAGTTCTCGAAGTCACGGAGGATTTTTAAGTTTTGACTCAAGTTCTTTTTTCTCTCCTTACAAATTATTTTTTTCTGTGTGAGTGGGGCACCATGGTTATTTCCAGGAAGAACCTTGTTTCTGCCCAGGATTAATTACCTCCTCTGGGATGACTTCTATTGTGCATTCCAGAAAAGGACTCATGAGTTTGGGATTCACATCTTATTCATTTGTTAGCACTTTTGTCTAATGTGGAACATAGTCAAATGGACTACTCAAGGCTTGGGCTTTGGAGTCAGATGACCTGGGTTCAAATCCCAGCTGTGCTGCCTGCTAACAGCATGATGTTAGGAAAGTCGGTTTAACTAAGCCTCAGTGTCCTTACCTGTAAATGGGGAAGATAATCTTACTACGTTCAAAGGAAAGTAATGAATGTAAAAGAATGTATATATATGTATATGTGTAGAATACTTAGTACTTAGCTCAGTTCTTAGAGTAAAGCAAGATCATATATATATATATAAGTGGTAATGAGGTCATTGAACTTATTATTTTGGATACAATTATTCCTAGTACCTTTTTTGTTACTGTTATCTGAGCATGTCTCTTTGCTTCATCAAATATCCTGACATCTCATCACTACATAAATCAATTATGCATTGCCTACACAGAACATTCTAATGTCTGCTTGCCATTAATCTGTTGAATAAAAAAGAACCCGTTGTTTTAAGTGAATTTTGGGAATTGATCTGCAACATGCCCTCTGTCGTAAATTAGTGAATATATTAAAAAGGGTTGGGCAGAGCAGCAATTTCACTAATAATATTTACTGCTTTGGAGATGGAGAGGAGAATGGTAGTCCTTTGGTCTTGGGGAACTAAGTCAGGATCCAAATTAACTTAAAGAGGAAAATGGTTCTGTAATTAAGACAATGGGAGTTAGAGCACTATGGTTTCAACCACAGGTTGTGTAGGATAAAGTTTTCAGGTATAACTGAAATGGGTGATGAGTGAGGACCTGGAGCATGGTTGTCAAATAAGCACTGTGATCTGCTACCTCTCCCCACTCTGCGTCCATGAAATTTCTAATTGATGATTTCACTGTTTCCCACTGAATCCAGGACATCCTCACAGTCCTTCTCAACACAACATTCCACATAGCCACTACCAATCTATCAGAGTTAGCACAAAACCGGCTATCGGTACGTTAATCAGAAAGAAAAAAAAAAAAAAAGAATGAGTTCAAACTATCACTAAATTGTATTCATTTGGAAATGGATAAATTAGAAAAAGTTGGATTAGTCCCCATGTTTAAGGTCATGGTTAATCCAATCACACAGATAATTAGTTTGACTTTGATTTACATGGGGATCTTGGAAAACACGTACACACACACCCACACATACACAAGACCATATGAGTTTAATGAAAGACATATTGCTGCCTTTGCCTGTTTCCTTTTGTTTTTTAACAGATCAGTTGAACCTGGTTTTCTGTGCATTTGCTGGAGACTATACTCATTCAAAATGGAACTTTCAACATAGTTGGAGAGTCAAGGGGCTTCTGTAGTACATAGAGTGGGAACCAGGTGAATGCCTATCACCTGGTTACCTGCCCATGCCACACTAAGCATTTCTGTAAGAAATCACGATTTATAAAGTGAGCCTGTAGAAGTTTCAGTTTCCTCCCCGTACTTTGGAACCTGTTTGTGTCTGTACAGATGGTCTCTGTCAGTTGGAATAGTCGGGGGGAGAAATGTAGCATAAGTGAACAAAACTAGCAAATGACATAGCAGACAGAAAACAGCATACCAGGGCTGGCGTGGTAGTTCACACCTGTAATCCTAGCACTTTGAGAGGCTGAGTCAGGTGGATGCTTGAGCTCAGGAGTTCAAGACCAGCCTGGGCAGCATAGTGAAACTCCTTCTATACAAAAAATACAAAAATTAGACAGGCATAGTGGCTTGCATCTGTAATCCCAGCTATTTGTAGGGACTGAGGTGGGAGGATCACTTGAGTCCAGGAGGCAGAGGTTGCAGTGAGCCAAGATCACGCCACTGCACTCCAGCGTGGGCAACAAGCAAGACCATGTTGAAAGAAAGAAAAAGAAAGGAAGAGAAAGAAAGAAAGAAAGAGAGAGAGAGAGAGAGAGAGAGAGAGGAAGGAAGGAAGGAAGGAAGGAAGGAAGGAAGGAAGGAAGGAAGGAAGGAAGGAAGGAAGGAAGGAAGGAAGGAAAGAGAGAGAGAGAAAGAAAGAAAAGAAAGAAAGCGAGAAAACAGCATACCATTTGCTGGAGGCAGAGCTAGGGACTGAGAAATTTCCCAAGTAATGGTAGGTACCAGCAAGCAGAGTTGAAGGAGCTCCCAAAACATGGGCTTAATGTAGGCAGAAAAATAACAGGAATCAGACAATTCTGTGATGTGTATTCTCAATACACTGTAGTAACCCCAATGCTTTCATTGTGTTATGACTGCTCTTCTATTGTCTGTATTTGTATAAATTAAAAAGCAGCTCTGTCTGTACTATATGAAACGAATTCATGCTGAACAAAATTTCAAAAAGTTCATGTAAAGAATGATTTCACACAACTATCATATCAGGCTCCTGGAAAATTGCACTTGAACTTCAGTTCCACCTCAGTCACTCAAAGGAATTTAAAAATTGGCTTCCAGCCATCCTTGTTCTTCAACATGCAGTTTCAGATATGCCTCAATAACACAAACTTTAAAGCCTATTGATTGTGAGTTAAAATCTGTTCCTACCAGAGCCTCGCTGCTAAGTGGACGTCAACACCAACTTCACAGTGCCTTGGTTAGGATTCCTCTGAGTTCAGGAGCCTTGAAGAAGGCAGAGGGTAACATTGCTATAAAGGAGCTGCTTTGAACTTTATAACAAAATGACAAGAAAAACTTTGAACTCTGTTGGATGATAGGTGCTGTAAATGGTTATTCAAAGAAATGTTTCTTATTTGAAATTGGAAGAGTCCCTTGGGATTGGGAGATGGGAACCCGGAAACATGATCTGCCGTAAATCACTCTCCTTCTTTTATGTCACTTCTTCCCTTTTTTCTCACCATGCTGCTGTGTGGGCAAGCATCACGTAGAGTGGTTAGAGGGTGAACTTTGAAATAGTTAGACACAAGTTTGCATCCTGGCCTCTGCTGCTTAACTAGCTGTGCAGTTTAACCTCTCTGTGTCTCAGTTTCCTCATGTATAAAATGGGAATGTGTTATTTCATGTTATGGGACTATATAATAATTCTAACCTCAAGGATTGTTTTGAGGATTAAATGAGATAATACATATAAAGGAACTAGCACAGTAAGTGGCAGATAGTTATTGTGTAAGAAACATCAGCAGTTAAATTATTAATGATAATGATAGTTATTTTGCTTAGAAGGAGACCTGGGGTGGGTGATGTATTGATTAAATATTAGCATTGATTCTGATGAAACTCCAATGTATTCAGTCTACATTTCCAGAACACCCAGCAAGAAAGTCATGCTTTATATGAATCCCAAACAGCCACGAAAGAAGGGAGTTTTTCAAGTCAAACTCCATTTATCAACTGATCAATTTCAGGAATGATTTGTCTCCATTTTTATTCTGTTCTGTGCAGGAGTCCCTAACATTTAAGTTTTAAGGGTATCTCATCTCCTATTACTGCCACCCCCATCCTCAAAAGGGTAATGGGCCTTGGGTTTGATGCCTCTGGTGCGATTCATCCTGTTTTCTCTCCCCAGAAGTCACTTTTTTCCTCTTTGGACGTTTGCTCAGGCATCACTTTTCCCAGGAATCCTTATTTGACTCTACACTCCCACTCCTACCTGGCCAGGCTGAAACAAGTGTCCCTTTTCTCTGCCCCCACAGTACCATGTCATTACATGCCACTATTCTGCTTTTTATCATGTGGCACTGAAATGACATATTTACCTGTTTGTCTCCCACTAGACTATCAGCTCTCTGAGGGCAGGGTTGGTGTATTACTTATTTTTGTATCCTCAAGGTCTAGCAAAATGCACATACATTTTATTGAACCAAATGAACCCATAAATAGCATTAAATGTACCGAATAACAAATCAGAAAATACAATTATAAAAGTGACAATAAAAATTGACATTCATTTGAGGTGTCTGCTGATGTCGCTACATCAGCAGTACATCTAAAACCAGGAACACACAATTCTTCTGTCTCAGATACTTCTTACCTGAGTTGCGACACTCACCTGGTCCTCAAGTTTGCTTTCTCAATGTTCTGTCCTTCCTTCCACACCCCCAGATTTAGGACATATGCCATGGGCTGCTTCTCTTGGCTCATTTTCCTGAACTTCCCAAATGAGCAAACCAGCAGGCAAGCAACTGCAAAGACCCCAAGATGGAAGGATGAAGCAGGCAAAAGTGTAGGTGGTGATTGTCCTCACCTAGCAATTTGGCTGCCAGGAGCTCCCCTACCATGTGAAAGAGAAGATGCAGCAGCCTGTGTGTGGGAGGACAATTTCTTGACCCAAGGGTAGCTCCATGTCACTGAGCACCTGCTGCTGGACTGGCTGCTCCTCCTCAAGGCTAGAGAGTCTGTGCTTTTCTTTGTCTGAAAACCATAGTCATGGTGTTCCAAAAACCACATAATGAAGAGAGTGGGGGTATTGGTCAACTCTTTGGGATGCCAATGCATCACCCTTTCCACCACTCTTCCACTTCTACCTCAAACTAATGAGTCTGGTTTTAGAGTATCTCATTTTTGTTCATTCATTCAGCAGATGCTATTCTTTAGGAAGACATTGGAGATGCAGGGGGTGAATAAAATAAACAAGATGCCTGCATTCAAAGAGCAGTAAGGGCTATGAAGAAATGTAAGCGGAGTAGTTGCCTAGAGCAGGTAGATGGGCAAATTTCAAGGAGACAAACATGGAAGGGTTGATTGAAGAGAAGAAGTCAGACTGTGAATGTTGGCAAGGTGTTGGGGTGGGGGGTTGGGGGTGGTGTCCTGCATAGAGGGGACAGGAAGTGTGAAGACTCTAAAGGTGGAATGGCTTGGTGTGTTCAAGCAACAGAAATAAAGATGACCATATTGGCTAGAGACTAAGGGGCCATGTGGAGAGTCGTAAGGGTTACTATGGGAGTGAGGTGGGAGAGGCAGCTATGGGCTGGAGTGCTCAAGACAGGTAGGTCATCATGAGGAGTTTGGGTTTCTTTCTGCAAGTAATGGGAAGTCATTGGAGGGTGCTAAGCGGGCAAGTGATACAATCTGATTCCTCACCTTAAAATTTCATTCTGGCTGCTGCAGAGATAGGATTGGGACAATGGGGAGTAGGTGGTAGCTCAGAGAGAGATAATGAGGACTTAGATTAGGACTGTAGCAGAGACGATAAAAGAAACTGGATGGTTTCTGGACTGATTCCATTTCAGCTGTGTACATGGATATTTCTGCTCATGTCCTTTTTCTGAAATATGCAACTACCTAAAATATGAATTTAGGAGAAACATCAAACCCTCTTTAAAAAAAGCACATCTGGAGCATTTCTTTTTTTTCTTTTTTTTTTTTTTTTTTTTAATATTTGTATTGTGAGCTGGTTTCAATGTAACTTTCTTGGGATGCTCTCATGACACTCATTGCTGACCTTTGACCCCTCTGTCCTCTTTCCCAGGTCGTCCCATTCCACCTACATCCTCGCCTAGTCTCCTCCCATCTGCTCAGCTGCCTAGCTCCCATAATCCTCCACCAGTTAGCTGCCAGATGCCATTGCTAGACAGCAACACCTCCCATCAAATCATGGACACCAACCCTGATGAGGAATTCTCCCCCAATTCATACCTGCTCAGAGCATGCTCAGGGCCCCAGCAAGCCTCCAGCAGTGGTAAGGAAACTCTGTGGTGTCTGAATGTGTGGTGTTTTGTGAGTGACATTCTTGATTCTCCAGCAAAATGACAACGCTGAAACAAGGGCTGGGGGAAGGTGGTGTGGGGAGCATCAAGGTGAAATGCATTTGTTGTTTTATGGCATGGTATTTTCAAGATACAATTGTAGAAGGTCAAAGTTATTGAAGAGGTTTTGCTTATCATAACAGGGTTTGGGCCTCCTTCAGTGGAAGGCATTTCCCCGTTGCTGCATGTGTGAGCATGCTGGTCTCAAAGGTGAAGCGCAGAGAGACACCGGCACAATGAATTTTGTATTACTACAATACTGGGCATAGCTGAGTGACCTTAGACACCCTCACATGCCCAATTTTTGTGTATCTCAGATCCCCTGGATTTTTTTGTTTGTTTTGGTTTTTGGTTTTTTGATGTTGTTGTTGTTTGTTTGTTTTGGCTTTTAACTTCTAGTCCTTGCTTATTTCGATGATTTTGAAATTACAATGTGTTCCCTTGACATCAATACTGAATGTCTTGCCAAGTCTGAAGTGTTTGGGGGGATGACCTCTCCTGTAACCCTTTACTTGTGACCTCACTTGAATTTAACAAGTTGATGGTGTGGTACTATGATAAATACTGCCTCTAAATCCATAGTTCTTATTTTGATTTTCTCATTCACAGAACAAACAGACTGGACCCAAGGTCCTGTCCCACTTTTGAAGATTTTGTGGCCACTGTCTTAGCTCCCAATCTCTGAATCTTGGGTGGAATTGCCCTGGACCCAGAAATAATCATGACTTATTTTGATTTCTCCTGTTGGTGTTATGTTCACGTGAACATCTGAACGTAGGAATGGGCAATAACTGGAGTTTAAGTATCCATGGCCCAAGGAGAGACGTTTGCAAAAATTAATTGCTCCTGACCTAAAGGGTTGGGAGTTATCTTCTGAACTGGCCACTCATGAGGTTCATTAGCATATCCCATCCAAAGCAACACAGAGCTTTCCATGCCGAGAGTGGGTCTTGATGAGATTGTGTTTAGGCTCCATCCAGGAGTATATGCCACCCACCACTGGGCCCAACCTCTACAATTAGAGAGGACCTCCCAAATACATTTAAGATGACTCATTCTGGAAATGGAATGATGGACTGCTACTTAGGATGGCCCATGCCCTTCTTCATAGCCAGGCCTGATATATTTAGTAAACTCATATTCTTTTTCAAAAAAAATTACCTAATCAAATCTCTCATCAAATGAGCAATCCATTGTTGATATTATGAAGGCCTTTAATCTACCATAAATCTTTATTAGAACTCATCAGAGCTTCTAGTTTGAGAGAAATGTGATTATGGCACTCTTAAAATGACATTACATCATTGGGGTGATTGGTTTATCATTTGGAGAAGAGACATCAATCATAACTAGCATAACCACACAGTAAATGAATTCAACCTTTCTACCGTGGAACAATGACACTGTAATTGCTCAAAATCAGGCTTAAAATGAAATCGGAAAATGCTCTTTCTTCAAATATGATGTTAACTTAATGGAATATATTATGAAAAATCATGTTTGAGGAAATTCTATATAATTAAAAATATGTGGAAATATATTCCCTTTTTACTTTCATCAGAACCTGATTTTAGCTACCGAGCCCTTTTTTTGCTGCAGAGATTATGTTGCATTTAATTGAACTACCTTCACTTATGTTTTGCTGCTTTTTATTTCATACTATGTAATCGTGATGAATATTGTATTATGAAGGACAAGAGGCTTTTGAAATGAGGTGCACCTGCTGATAGCTTTTTAAAAACAGACAATTATTAGGGATAAAATGAGCTTTTAAAAACTATATCCTTTTATGCATATATGGATACCCAGGCAATGATGATTTCCATAAGAGAGGTCAGTTCATATCTTGAGGCCATCTGGAATGTTTTCTTAGCAATAATGCAGTGAGTGATTTCCTTTCTTTTGGACAGTGTATCAGATTGAAACTTGTTGATAGGATATTTATGTCAGCTTTATGCCTAATCAAGACCTCATTTTGGTGGACACAACAGATCTGTGTGTTCAGAGTCAAACTTACCCATTTTTCATCACTCACACCAATTTGTTCAGCTCACTTAAGACTGATAGCGATTTAAGCTTCAGTAACAGGAGAAAATACCACAGAAAATTTAAGGGTCCATTTTCATCCCAAACAGGAGCTGTGCTGATATGATTTCTTCAACTGAGGGGATGAAGACCCAATTGTGCAATACCCTTGTTTTCAGCAGGTACTTATCATCAGAGAGTTTGTTAAAGCTCCAGTCAACAGGCAGTCATTTGAAATTCTGGACTCTGGCTTAGCTAAAATGAGAGCAAATCAAGTTCGAGTGTGTGTGTGCTCACATCTGTGTGTGTGTGTGTGTGTGTGTGTGTTTCTTGTGGAATGGATTTAAGGGCAAATTGGGGATTCTATCAAGATCTGAATGCAGTTGCCATGAATTTAAATTTGATATAAAGGATTGAAAATAGAGTTTGACACGGAAGATGCAAAGTGCAGAGCTATGTCTGAATGTTTTGAATTGAGTCTGATGAAAGGGGCTGAATTTTTCAGGAGGTGTCACAGCACAAACAAAGTGGCCGTGTGTTTGGGTGTGTTGTGTTTAGTTGGTTAATTACACAGAATTTTTTTAATTTGTCTCTTGGCAATGACCCTGTGTTCTGAGAATCTGGTACTACTTCGGTCTGTGTCTCTTTCTTAGGTGAAATAAAACACTTTCCAACACATCAGCCGATATACGACAGTAAAACATTATTTCCTGCTCTCCTCTTATAGTTGCTGTTATTATTTGATGTCGGTGAAGCCCATCATTAGGAGGGTCACAGTACACAGTTCCTGCCCACGGAGCACCTGCTGTTTAGAAACAAACGGGACATAAACTACAGGAACTAAAATGTTTTTCCCCAACATGAAAAACTCCTCAAAGCAACAACAAAGCTTCATCTTTATGGCTTGAGTGTCATTATTTTCTATGACAGCAGTGCATTCTTTACTGGACGGTACTCAAACCTTGCCACCTTTGGAGCCAAATTGCTCTAACCCTCAATCTATGCCAATCAAGCAGATACCCAGGTACAGTTAGTGAGATGTTTATAGGAGTGATGTTTCTCTCCCCCTTAAGCATTTTCTTTCAGATAGCTGAGCTCCAGCGAGTGGCTCATTCTGTGTTCTGACCTTCTGCCAGAGCAGGTTACTCCAGAGATGTTTCTTGTATACAGAAGCATAATTTCAAATCCTATGAAACAACTCATCTGGAAAAAAAAAAATCTAGATCCCAGCAGCAGCATAATGGAGGCTCCTGCAGATGGAAGAATGAGACTACCTTCCAAATCAGAATAGGGTTTGCAGTTTGCTCTCAGCATATGTTGCAGAAAATATACAAGCAACCACATTATCTTCTAAAAGCACTGGCGTTCCTCTACCTGTGAAACTGAATTTTAGTTTTCTTTAAAGTTTAAATAAAGGGGCTTTGAACACTCATTAGTAGCATCAGACTATACACATAAGAAATGTAGTAACCAAGATGCCCTAGTCAGGACATTTTGGTAGAGCTTATTTGGCAAAAGAGCTGTCCCAATCAGAGAGTCTCTATTTGTAACTGAGCACACGAAGGGTGCCTTGACCCTTTTTAAAAGAGCAATGTCTTCGTTAATTCTAAATGAAAATAGAATATCAAAATCAGCAGGCTTTGGGGTTGCCTAAGATCAATAAGTTGCCTGTCTAATTTATCATGCATCATAAAACAAATGAGATTCATTCATTCATTCATTCATTCATTCCTTTTTTGCACCTCCCTCATATATGTAACAGCTTATAACAATTGTTACTTTTTTTCTGAGACAAAGTCTTACTGATCCAGGCTGGAGTACGATGGCGTGACCTTGGCTCACTGCAACCTCTGCCTCCCAGGTTCAAGTGATTCTCATGCCTCAGTCTCCCTAGATGCTGGGATTGCAGGTGCACACCACTATACCAGGCTAATTTTTGTATTTTTAGTAGAAATGGGTTTTCACTGTGTTGGCCAAGCTGCTCTCGAACTCCTGGCCTCAAATGACCCACCCACCTCCACCTCCCAAAGTGCTAGGATCATTGGTATGAGCTACCACGCCCAGCCAACAATTGGTTTAAAAAAATTAAGCTATAATTAGATGATACAATAAAGGTAAAGGAAAAATTTAGGGGGGAAGATATACATATATGCTCAAATGTATAAAGTCCTATTCCATTATTTAAGATAGAGAACTTGATTTTAAGCTTCCTAGCAACCAAAGCAAAAAGGGAAGCATGGGGAAAAGAAGATGCATAACACCCCATGAGATAAAAGCAAATCAGTCATTTCAGGGAAATTCTGTGAATCCTCACAATGAGGCCAGAAAGAAGTTGGTCATAAAGGAGCTCATGTGTGTATCCAGATGACTGGATTCTTAGTAACATCATATAATACATATGCTAATTTTCTGTCAAAATTCCTTGTAACCTCCCTCTAAATAAGACATAGAGCACACTTTCCACGTGAAAACAATTCTACAAATGTCCAATATTTGCACAGCCCAAGGGCAAAACTTGATCGATAGACAAACCTTAGTTCTACTAAAGGACCATGTAAATTTCATGCCCTATAGGCAACAGACCTTAAATATCATTGATCATAACTGAAGTTTTATGGGAATTAGCAGACTTTGAGGTTAAAATCACCATTCAGGACCCGAAAAGCAGATGTTCTGTGTTATAGATCTGTCCTGACAGCCACTTGGAGGTTAGAATTGATACCCTCTCATGAAAACTTCAGGACAGCCTCACTCATCTGGTCCCAAGGATCCATCCATGGGGCTGGATTTGGGATGAGGAAGAAGTCAATATTTTTAACTTAATGAAAATTCTTCTCCTTACATATCTTAGGTTTTAGAAAGAAATTTTTTTCTGAGATGTTGTAAATTTTCTTGCCTCCCTAAGCAGATTATGCCCATTGTAATTTAATTTAATTTAGGATTCCCTGAATAGCTCACAGCAGTTCTTATGCACATTGATGATTGTATGGTGCTGATAATACTATCTTGCTTTTTTTTACAAAAGTCATTGTACATCCTGTGGTTGTTTATCCCACTTCTCCTAATGTTCTGCATTTTAACTGCTTATTGTGCTCTTTATCAGCTTTTCTTCCTCCTCCCAGCATCACTTTATTCTTCAGGGACCTCCACTGCAGTTTCCCTGGTGACAGATTCATAGTAGACACTCACTAAGTATTTGTTAAATAAATGAATGAGTGTCTATAGTAACCACCTTTAGTTTTCACTCTTGATTTTGGGGTCAGGATATCAAGTGCAAACATCATTCACTTTCCCATGTTGGATCTGTACTGTGCATGAGCCACTTGGACTCCAGGTTCTTCCCCAAGTCCCTTGGATGTCTGGTTCAGACATTCAGAACTATCTGTGGCTCCTTCCTGGCATCCAGGCAGAGGTCTGGTTCCAGCTGCCTCTCCTCTGGGTGGGTACTAGGCCCACTGGGTAGTACAGGCTAAGTCCAGCATGTTATCTTTTCTGTAGAGGTCACAGAAACAGCCATCTCTCTTGCCCCAAATGCAGAACCACAAAGGACTTGGGCTTTCAGCTCATGGACCTTTTTCTCCCTCAACACTAGTTAGTATGCTAAGTACTTAATATGACTTTCTTCATGTACTTGTATTTGGTGCCCCCCACCTCCCAATGCATCAAGGATTATCATCATACCCATTTTATAGATGACAAAACCATGTCACAAAGAGGTTAAGTAACGTACCAAAGTCATAAAGCTGGAAAGTGAAGGATTTCGGCTTCAACCTTAACCTTCCTAATTGCAGAGACTTTTCACCTCACTCCTCTGTTAAATGTTAACCTCAGAATATTTGTTTGGCTGATTGAGATATACAACAGACAGTGAAAGCATTGTATTAAAGGGCACGGGTTACAATTTTTTAAAGATTTCTTAAAACTAAATACGGCATCACAAAATACCCTTCACGCCCACTGTTTGGCAAACACACATATCCCCAGACACTTTCCCTGGAGATTCTGATTCCCTAAGCTCAGGAGGGGCTAAGGAACTCTGCATTTACCATTCCCTTCAGGTGAAGCCTGTGCTCTGACAAGTCTTGGAACCATTAATGTAGTGGGGAAGCTCTAAAATGAAAGTTGGAGAACTTGAGTTTTCTTCACACTGCTCCTGATTCACAGCATGATTTTTGTCAGGTCATTCAATCATTGTGTTAGTCTGTTCTCACATTGCTATGAAGAAACACCCAACACTGGGTAATTTATAAAGGAAAGAGATTTAATTGACTCACAGTTCTGCATGGCTGGGGAGGCCTAAGGAAATGTACAATCATGGCAGAAGGTGAAGGGGAAGAATGGCACCTTCTTCACAAAGCAGCAGGAAGGAGAAGTGCAAACAGGGGTAATGCCAGATGCCTATGAAAGCATCAGATCTTGTGAGACTCACTCACTATCAAGAGAACAGCATGGAAGAAACTGCCCCATGATCCAATTACCTCCACCTGGTACCACCCTTGACATGTGGGGATTATGAGAATTACAATTCAAGATGAGATTTTGAGTGGGAACACAGCCAAACCATATTAATCATCATGAACCTCAGTTTCCCTATCTGATTAGATTGAGCATTGACTTAAAAGGCATCTTGTTCTAGTATTCTGTGTCTGTAAGCTCCTTGTATCTGGCTGGACCAAGCTGTCCCAATGTTAGAGACTCCCCAACTCTTCCTCTGTATAGTGTGGATTTCATCCCAATATCTGGGACATTGTCAAAACTAAGGCCTACACAGTCATGCAAAACAGATCCTTGTAACTTACATGCAAAAGTTGGCAAGAGTGGTTTTGGGATGTTACAACACTTGGCTGAAAATGTTGATGGCAATCCCATCAAGGAGAGAAAGTACAGCTCCACCAACACAAACCTGGGCTCCCAAAGACCCTCACCCTGGCCTCCTAAACAAGGTCTCCCACCCCAATAATTGGGAACAAATAGTCCTCAGGACTCTCTCGGCATTGTTAACTTGCCTAGCAATGTAGCAAATAGAGATTAGACTTTTCCTTCTTTTCCTTTGTGCCTTCTTGAAACAGAAAAACACTGCACACGAGCACGTGCACACACACACACACACACACGTATATGTGTAGTTTGTAGGTCCAGCAATTTCCAGCCCAACTAGAGTCAGGACCACTCTTCTGCACCGTGGTGCAAATGAGCACACAATCAAGATGGACAGGTAATTCCTTTAGAGATGCACAGCATGGAAGTGACGGACAGCAGAGAACTGCTCTTTCTCAGCAAATAATCTTGATATTGACAAAATTCTCAGGGTCGATAGGCATTGTGTACATTCTACCTCGCCATTTCTGTCCCTGGCTGCTTGGTACATACAAAAAGATATCCTAGGCAAGCCCAGAGACTGGGAACTACAACTGATATCTTAACAGTTCCTGCCCTAGTAATTTTTACCCGGAACTTCAGCTTCTCCCAAATTCTCTTAAAGAGTAGATTCAATTCTAACTAGCTTCCTGCATAATATTCAATAGTCATTTTTAAAAGTGTCCCCAGTCCCTTGTTAGAGATGTCTCAATTCTTGAGTTGAATCAAAGGATTTCATTGTTTTACCAGTGGGCAGTTTCAACAGAAATTATAGCCCCAGCCCTGGATGCATCTCTTAGACCCATATCCGAAATAAACATGAAGAGTGTGGACTCTGACATCCACACTACATAGATTCAAATCATAGGTCAGCCACTTTGTAACACTATAATCTTGAGCAACTTACTTAATCTATACCTCAGTATTTTTATCTGTAAAACAATAATAAGTGTCTACTAGTTCTAAAGCTGTTATAAATATTTAAATGATATTCTGATACATCTAAACACTGTTAAAAGAGGCTGAGACAATTGAAGCAATGGTTGGGTTTGAGAGTACTTGCTTTCTAATTTAACAAACAATGTTCTATTGTGGGCAAATATATATAACATGAAATTACCATTTACACTATTTTTAAGTGTACAGTTCTGTGGCTTTAAGTATGTTCGCAGTTATGCAACCATCACAACCATCCATCTCTAAAACATATTCATCTTCCTCAACAGAAACTCTATACCCATTAAACACTAACTCCCTTTCCCTCAGCCCCTGGCAATCACTATTTTATTTCTGTCTCTATGAATTTGTGTCTAAGTACCTCATATCAATGAAATTACACAGTATTTGTCCTTTTGTGATGGACTTATTTCACTTAGCATAATGTCTTCAAGTTTCATCCATGTTGTAGCATGTAATTCTACAGGATAGAATTTTCTTCCTTTTAAAGCTGAAAACTATTCCATTTTCCCTATATACCACATTTTGTTTATTCACTCCTCGCTTACTAGACACTTGGGTGGTTTCTACCTTTTGTTTATTGTGAATAATGCTGCTAGGAATATTGGTGTACAAATAATTGAGCATCTGCTTTGACCTCTTTTGGATGTGTCACCAAAAGTGGAATCACTGAATCATACAGTAATTCTATACTTAATTTTTTAAAGATTTAACATGCTGTTTTGTACAGTGTCTGCACCACTGTACATTCCCACCAGCAATACACAAGGGCTCCAATCTCTCTACATCCTCTCCAATACTTGTTACCTTCTGTGTTTTTGATAACAGCTATCCTATTGGTGTGAAATGGAATTTCTTCATGGTTTTAATTTGCATTTCTCCAATGATTAGTTCTTTTCATGTGCTTATTGCCTGTTTTTATATCTTCTTTGAAGAAATGTCTATTCAAGTCCTTTGCCTAATTTTTAAACAGATCATTTGTTTTTTGTTGATATTGTTGAGTTGTAGGAGTTCTTTATATATTCTGGATACCAATTGCTTATCAGATAGGTGATTTGCAAATATTTTATCCTATGCCATAGGTTATCTTTTCATTCTTTGATGGTGTCCTTTGATGTGTGAGGGTTTTTAATCTTGGTGTGGTCCAACATATCTTACTTTTACTTTTGTTGTCTATGCTTTTGGTGTCATGCAACAAATACTGTTAAAGGCTTATTCTATGGCAGGCATTTTTCTAAATTTTTACAAATGGTAATTCATTTAATCCTCACCAATGAGAAAGAGAAAAGCAGCTCTTGATTCTGGGAACAGACATGACAATAAAAACTAGGCTTAGGTGCATTAGGAGGTGGCTTGTCACTCACAGCTAGGTTGTAGTGTTCTCCTACTGAACATAAACAATCTTATAGAACACCAGCACAAGGCCACTCCATGGTTGTGGTGACATGAAATAAGATGACAAGAAGACCACACCATGATCTTGCCTCAAAACAGACAAAACCAAAGTCACTGTCCAGACAACAAAAATACAAAACACCCCTCTCTCTAGGCTAAAATGGGGTGACTACTGTTTTTTTGGTTTTTGTTTTGTTTTTTCTTTGAGATGGAGTCTCGCTCTGTTGGCCAGGCCAGAGTGCAGTGTCGTGATCTCGGCTCACTCCAACCTCCGTCTCCTGGGCTCAAGCAATTCCACTGCCTCAGGCTCACGAGTAGCTGGGATTACAGGCATGTGCCACCATGCTCGGCTAATTTTTGTATTTTTAGTAGAGACAGGGTTTCACCATGTTGGACAGGCTGGCCTCAAACTCCTGACTTCAGGTGATCCGCCCGCCTCTGCCTCCCAAAGTGCTGGAATTACAGGCATGAGCCACTGCACCCAGTCCACAAGCCCTTTCTAACACTCTTACTGAAGAACCCTTCTGGCTCCCCTTGTGTGTCTTCTCCCTCATGAGTTAATCAACTGTGTTAGGCCACAGTGTGATCCTGCCTGGTGGTGTTTTGACTGGAGGACATGGACACCTTTATGCTGTGAGTTGGGATCGTTATCCCCGTTGTACAGGTGGGAAAACTGTGGCACAGTGAGGTTAAGTAATTTGCCATAGGATATATGGTTATTAAGTAGTACAAGAACTTGACCCAAAGAAATTAGTCTCCACAGTGATAAGTATGTAGAAATTTAAGTGAATTTTTAAAAGACAATTCCAGAAAAAAATACATTCAAGAAATAAAATGTAGTCATCATTTACTGCATGGCCCAGCTCTGAATAGCATTTACATGGCCATAGTAATGTAAGCATTGAACAATGACTTAGCTTTTAAATCAGAAGGATGAGAGGATATGTGGGCTGGGCAGGTAGAGGGAAAAGCCAAGACCTGCATCTTTTATAGTAAGAAGTTACTAGATAATTCAAGAAGTTACTAAATAAAATGGAAAATGCAAGAAATAGCAGCAAAGCATGTTATTTATAGAACTAGAGATAAATGCCAAAATAATTAGCTATAAAAAGGTAAATGTGGTTGCTGCTGGGAAGGAAGAAATTGGCAGTGATGGAAGAAGATTGCTATTTTTGAACTGAATGTTATAGAATGATTTATTTCTTTAAACTATGTGCACTTTTTCTTCTGATGAAAAGAAAACATTTACAGGAGATTGGGCATGCAAAACACTTAATAAAATGTTAAAACCCCAAAATAGTAGTTATTTACTTCTCTCAAATATATTTTATTCAACAAGTATGTATTGATCAGGGCCGATGTGTTTGAAATGACATCAGGTGCTGTGAACCTGAGTAGTTAGGCATTGGAGCAATTGTGTCAAACCCGCAGATTTGTCTGTATCTGCCTCTGTTGATTAGGGAGCCCTGTGGAGTTGTTGGGGCTTTACCTCTTTATCCCAACACAGCTTAGGATGGCAAGAGAACAGAGAAGATATCATGACCTACTGTTCCTCCTCGTTTCTAATCCAGTGTCCATCTAAGCACAGGTACCATCATTTCCTCAGAGCTTTCCCAACCAACTCAGCCCAACTAAAGCTTTCCTTTTGCAGAATTACAGAACAGCCTTATAGTCTGGCTTATTCAATTTAGCACCTCATTGCATTCTGATTTGTAATATTCTCTTGGTGTTTCATGCATATAAGTCACTTGTGTCAACATCAAATTGTCACCACTTAAAGACAATGGTCATTTCTTTGGTCTTTTTGTGTCCCTTAGCACATGGTGCAGGTAGAGATAAGCTCAAGAGCTAGATCCTTATTGATCTAACTTAAGCAGGACAATGTTAGAGTGGGGCAACAAAAAGGTGGCAGCAGCCCCCACCAAGTCCTTCAGATTTGGGCCTGTTGACTGCAGGTCACTGTAATGTTTTTAGATCTGAGACTATCTGTGATTGTGGGTGTGATCACATTTAGAAAGAAAAGAAAAAATACCATAGGGCATGATGAGAAAAGAAGTGTGTTTGTCTAACCTGCGTCTTCCTTGGAAAGGACAGAGAGATGTGAATCCAAAATAATAGTTCTTTCTTCATTTGTTTAGTAGCTGCTATCCTGAGTTGATGTTGCCTTGGTCATAGTTGCTTCCATTGATAAATATTTTGTGGGGTATAGCTACAATCCTAGGGAATGCATGGGCTTAGTGTATGGATTCGTTTGCTAGAGCTGCCCTAACAAAGTACCACAAACTAGGTGGCTGAAAATGACTGAATATTATTCTGTCACAGTTCTAGAGGCTACAAGTTCCAAACCATACTCCTTCCAAATGCCCTAGAGAAGAGTCCTTCCTTGCCTCTTCTAACTTGTGGTAGCTGCCAGCAATGCTTAGCATTCTTTGGTTGTGGCAGCATAACTCCAACCCCTGCCTCCACCTTCTAATGGCCCTCTTCTCCCTGCGTGTGTCTGTCGGTCTTGAACTCTCTCTCCTTATAGGGATACCAATTATTGCATTTAGGACTCACCATAATTGAGGATAAATTTATTTGAATTAAATCTGCAAATAACTTCACAAAATCCAAATAAGGTCACATTCCCAGCTATCAGGAGTCAGGACTTCATATCTTTTGGAGAAACACAACTCAACCCACAACAGAATCCAGTTGAATACTCAGCAGGATAGAGATACTAGAAGTAGCTCCCCAGGTCTTCTCTATTATTGAACCCACCATGCTCCTTGACTGCATTCTCCATTAGATTTAAGTTCTTTGAAGGCAAAAACCCTATTTCCCTTGTGTCTCATTTCATTCTATGCATTTAGCTAGCACTGAGCGTGGCACATAGCAGATGCTTAATAAATTCTAGGTGAATTAACAAATAGTGCATGCAGTCACAGGATGGAGGAAAGGTATGCAGAGGTTATTTGCAATATCCAAAGAATGGTCCAAGAAAATAGTGCACGCACACCCTAGCTCACGGGCTGGCTCCCTCTATCTGCAGTAGGAGAGACAGAGAATGAAGAAGGCATTTCTGGATGATGGCATAGTGCAACATGAATGGCAAAGAAAGCCAGAAGCAAACAGAGAAAGCCAATGTAGTTAATATTTAAACTCTAGAATCCAAGTAAACTAGTTAAAACATAGAAAAACTGTTTTGTGCGGTGCTTTAAAATTCTAGCACCAGCCTTTCATTTGATTTCCCCAGGGCCAATACAGTTCTCTCTTTTGTCATTTTCCATCAGATCTTTTGTTTTGTGACTTCTGTTGCTTATTATCCTTATTCCTTTCTGGTGCTTGTAAAGCCAAAGATGAGAGGGTACATGCATTCTGATACTGAAGCATTTAGGCGGTTATCACTTAAATTAATGTTTTCTGCTAGAGTTATATTTTAGTGGAAAACAATAATTGTCTCTAAGACAGCATCTTGGAGTTGAACCAATTCTATCAGTGAACACTCAACCATGGGAAGCTAACAATAAAATGCAGTGATCAATCGTTCTTCTTTTCTCTCTTCCACTCCAAAGGCAGACATTACATCCCTTTGCTTAAATAGATAAATAAATAAATAAATAAATAAATAAATAAATAAATAAAATAAAATAAAAAATAAAAAACTGATGGTAGAGCACCTTTTTAACACCTCAGCAGTCAGTTTCCCTATAGAAAAAGACCCCCAAATTCATCTTTATCACGACTTCCCACCCCTCACCCTCACTTAGGATTTACAAAGATGCCTTTGCGTAAGTTATAAACTTGCAAACCTCTGCTTTTGAATTGTGTTGATGTCCACTGTGGATAGAGGGCTGTGGGACAGGACTATCTTCCTGCATGCTAGCTCCCCGAATAATTCCACGATGCAATCTATGGCATTCACACTTGACTAGGATCGCATTTCAATCTGTTCCATCTGATTGGATACTGTGTTTTCTTCCCGTCTGTGGTAATGGAGCACTCGTTCCCAGTTCCCAAGGTTATTTTCATCTCAATGACCTTTTGTGTCTCCCTGGGGAGCCTGACCATTACCCACCCCCCCTTTCCCTCTATCTGCTTGGAATATTGCTTCACTTGTCGCTCTTTCTGTAGTAACCACTGTCTTTGATACATTCCTATCAGCGACTTTATTCCTGAAGGAGCAGTGATCTTTACCAGTTTGTGATTCCCCCTTTTTCTCTGTGGGTTCTTCTCGTGGTCTTACAGCTCAGTTCAAGCAATTTGCTTTTAAAGATGAAAAGAAAGAGGCTGGGACACCACCTGTTTAAGACATTAGGATGCTGGGTTTCTGATTTTTTTTAACTAACCTGCGTGCCTTCTCGTGAAGACTGAAAACTGGTTAGAATATAAGAGATGGAGGATCTGTTGTGAAAATAATTCACAGGGAGGGGAAAAAGTCATATTACACTGGGCAGATTTGGCCTTTTCTGCTGCTCTTTATTGATCTCAAATTGCTGAAAGGGTTCAGAAGATAAAAAGAATCTGTGAAACAAAGAAAGGAAACCATGGTGAAGAAAGAAACGGCCCTGAGATGGTGGCAGCCAGAGAATCTGTCTGAGTCCTAATTCTACCCAAAACTCACGGTGTCCCCTGGGCAGTCCCTCCTCCTGTTGGGCCCTCTGTTTTGTCTTTTGTAGTGTTGGGAGGCTTTGAGTCAGATGTTTTGAAAGTTCTTTTCCAACTTTCAAATATCATGATTCTAGGAAAAGACTAAGAACTAGGCACAACACATTATTCCACTTCCAGTGATGTGCTGAGTCGCCAAGTCTGTCGCCTCTCTATAAAAACACACAGAAACAACTTTTTCCTCCCAAAGGGAGGAAACTAAAGCTGTTGCCCCTTTCTGGATTGGTGAGGATAATGATATTAAATAGTAATCATCATCACTTATGTTTGTGTAATATTTTCTATTTCAAGGAACAAGATCATGTCCTTTCTTTTAGATTGCAAACATCTGACCCTTGGTCAAAGGAGCTTGCAAACCAAATTGATTTGTCCTGCTTGGTATTATTTTTTAAATTATGCTTTACTTAGGTGACAATGTTGAAAAACCAAGAGATGTACATAAACACTCATAATTCTATCCTTCCTGAAATAATAACATAACTAGTAATACCTACCTGCATTACGTCATGGCCACAAATCACTAGAGTACAGTAGAGACTGCCCATTTGAGATCAGTCATGATCTTTTAATTTACTCATGTATGAGATTTGCATGGCCTTTGTAGCATTTGAATCTTCAATCTCAGTTATCTAGCTTGTTGGCAACAGTGATGATGATGATAATGATGATGATGATGATGTTACCAGTGCTAATGTCATTAACAATAATCTCCATCTCCATGTTGGCACACCATCTTTACTTTTAGAAAACACTATCATGTGTATTACCCATTTAAATCCCCACTACAACCATCTGTGAGGAAGATATAGAAGGTATTATTATCTCTACTTAACAGATAATCTATTTGAGGGATAAAAATTTCAAGTGACCTACCAGTGGACCATATTTAGTCTAATGATCTCAAATTTTCCACTATCAAAGTCTTTTTAAAACTTTTTTAATATACTCTGTGTTTCACAGGACCTGGTCTCCCTATTCACATGTATTTAAAAATAGGTTGTTTACTTGTTTTGTGTTACATGAAGATATATAGATAGGTAGGTACCTCTAACCTCTACTCTCAATGATGAATTTATTTACCAAGTACAATCATAACTGCTAATAGACAAATTCTTTGATTCCTTTGCACAATTACTCTTTTTTTTTTTTTTTTTTTTTTTTTTGAGACAGGGTCTCCCTCTGTTACCCAGGCTGGAGTGCAGTGGCACAATCTCCACTCACTGCAGCCTCAGCCTTCCCAGTTGAAGTGATTCTCCTGCCTCAGCCTCCCAATTACAATTACTCTTCATTTCAATGCTTTCCTAGCTGGACTTCTTAACAAGTACATACAATTAGGAGGAAGGGAAGTTTAAGTGGGCCATGAAAAGGTCAGGTGAGTTTTAGGGAGCCTGGACCCAATATCCTTATTACATAGCTGGGGCTTATGCTGACCCACCAAGGTCAGTGCTAAGGGAGTTATAAGCAGAATTCAAACTCAAGTTTTTGTTACTGTTTTTATGTTTGACACGGGAGTATACAGCGTGGGAGATCACCTCACCTCTGGTTCTGAGGTTGGTACTCAGAAGCTATGGACTGTCAGCATATTTTGATTAAACACCTATCATGTGTCCACCATGTCATAGGTGCTGGGCATTGCCTGGGTTTGAAGATCTATCATCACATCTGAGTCAGGTCCTTGGCTTCCTTCTGGCATTCTGTTTGACACTGATGAGTTCTGAGAACCTGCTGGCCTTGACTTGCCCACTTCCTCACAGCAGCACAGACTTAGCATGAGATCCTTTTTTCCAGAATAACCCAGAGGCTTCCTAGATTTGATTGAGTTCTAGCTTGCTTTGGAATAGATTCCAACTTTTACAAAGTGAAATTTCCTATGCTAAGCAAACTCTATTTATATTTTATTGTATTCTGTTGTCAGATGCCACAAGTACTTGAAAAGAGCTTGTGATATAACATATTCTTTATTGTAATATAACATTGAAAGCACATTATGGTCTGAATTACGACATTTCACGAGAAGAAAGGAGAAATCCTACATTAAACGTACACATGATTCATAAAACTTCTAATTCCAGGAAAATTAAACTTGAAAAAGTTATTTTCCAGAATGGATGACCTATAGTGCGCAGGTTCTTATAAGTCAAATATGGTTCTTTATAAATACGTGGAAGATATGTGCCCAACTTGTATGCAGGCCTACAGCAGTATGTTTTGCACAACCTGAATCAAACTAGGTCAGTCTTCTAAGAAACATTCCCATGTTACAATGCAACCAAACTTCAACAGGGCCTCTAGGCAGAGGAATGGTCTTCCTCTCTTGGGTGAAGAACCAAAAATGTATCACTCTTCATTGTCAAGGTGTATGCCAAAGCATAGATCATGAGGGGAGAGCTTACACAGAATGACATGGCATGTGCCATCCAGAATCCACTGTGCAGCTGCTTAGGGACAGGAATGTTTCCATTTTCAAAACCGTGTAAGTTTCAGAGGTCAAGCTTAGCAAAGTAGCTTGGAAAGTGTGTACTTAGTAGGCTTGGGGAAAAGTTGGAAGCCCATGCCCTCATTTTGCCTCGCTTATAGCTCTGCAAAAACCCTCTCTTAAGAGCTCCAAAGTCTATGCCTTATTCCCTTCCCCATTTGGACTATTGTTACCCTGGGCAAGTTCTTTAATTAACTTCTCTGTGTTTTAGTTTCACCATTTATAACACAGAGATAATTATACTTCAAGATAATATGTGGGAAAAAAAATGCCTCTCCATTGCACAATGAGAAGGGGACATGCAAGTTATCATGTTTGTTTATTAATAGCAATAACGTCCCACATGAACAGTGGAATCAGCACTCTTCCCCACAGAACTCAGAACTTTTGTCCCGATTAACTCATTACGACTGATATTAACTCTGAGATTTTGCTGGCGGCGATGTGTCTTACTGTCTTTTTATTCTTCATTGGCACCTCCTGTAAGTAACTGGGTTTGGGCCGCTCAAAAATCCCTGTTTCTGATAAATAAGGGAAATTTCAGACAGGATGGTAACTCCATAGCTATTCAGGCCAAAGAGTTGGTAGATCATAAAAACAATTCACATCCTTCATGTTCAAGGTTTATATATGCATATTTCCATGGTCTTACTCACTCCAAAATTGGTCATACCAGTTCAAGGTTGGATGACAGATGTGAGCAAATCAGCGTCAGACAAGTTGAGCAGATTTTAACTTCCTATATTGTAGTAGAAAATTCCTCTCATAAAACAACGAGGCGCACAGATCAAGACCCCTGCTGTGTCCAATTAGACTTCTTTAAAAAGGAACAACCTCTTTAACTTTGTGAGTTTCTGGGGGCTGTTTATCTTTTCCTTTTGGCTTATCACAACTCTTAAATTACCTTAGCATATGCTTTGTTGCTAGTATTTTCTTGAATTTTCTTTTTTTCCATTGCCATGAGAAACAAACAAAAAAGTTTTTTTTTTTTAATTTTCATAAGAGGCATTTCAAGAAATTGTTAGAGGGAGAAAGAATGTTGCTTAATGAAATAAAGAAGAGATAATTTCCAAAGGCTTTTAAAACTACATAGTAGGACAATCATTCAAGTATGGGATGCACCCTTAAGCAAGATTAGGTCTTATGGGTGACAGAGGAACTAAGTTTGGTGTGTCAGCCTTGCATTCTTATTACCTTAGTTCCTGCGCTTCATACAAATTTAAGATCCAAGCAATTATGCCTAACATGCTTTTGAATATAGTAAAATCATGCATTTTATGTAGTCAGTAATCAAAGTACTGCAGTGGTTTTTCCATCCAAAGACACAGTCCCATTATGAATAATGACTCCTAGAAAAATATAGCAAGGTAGTCCAATGCAGCAGCATAATCATTTATGAATCTACCAAACCTCTTTCACACTGCAGGAAGTTTAATAGATGATCAGTTCCTTGAGGGAAGAAGCTTTCTTATTTATCTTTGTATCTTCGTTACCCAGTAAGCACCATTCCTGGCACATCAAAAATCACAGATGATTAATGGATGGATGGATGGATGGATGGATGGATGGATGGATGGATGGATGGATGGATGATGAATGGAGAAAAAATACTTTCCTCTTTTGGTCTTTGAAGTTTCTAGGTATTACCAATGAAGATACAGAGTATAGGGCAAGGTTCTCATACCTAAAAATCAGGCCAAACCAGCACGTTTAATAAAATATTTTTTCATTGCCCTTAGAATAAAACTCAGATCATTTATTGTGGCTAGTGTGATGTGATTTGGCCAGAGGCTAACATTCATAACTTCATCTCTTTCCATTCTCCTTTTCTCTCCCTACTCTGTGACACTAGACTTCCTTGCATTCTTTGGAAACACCCAAACTCTTTCCTGTGACAGCCTTTTACTTCCTGTTCCATCTGCCCAGAATCTTTCTCCCTATCTTTGCATGACTGGTATGGTCATTCACCAGACTCAAATATCATTCCTTAGATACCCCTGCCCCATCCAAATTTGTTCCCCTCCTCCCTTTCAGTATCCTCAACACCCAAGAGTGCCTTGCACCTAGTACGTACTCAGTAAATATCTGTTGGGTGGTTGATAAATTGTTATACATATTTTGCAAATATTTAATATGTTACTATTGAATATTTAATTTAAAAATTACTGAGGTTTTTCTTCTTCCCAAACTCCAATTAAAAAGCAAGCAATCAAAAACTCCAAACCAAGGTGAAAATGTTTCTTTTGTTTTGTTCTCCTAACTTACTAGAAGCCAAGAGGTTTCCTATTCTACTCACCATGGAAGGAAGGAAGGAAGGAAGGAAGGAAGGAAGGAAGGAAGGAAGGAAGGAAGGAAGGAAGGAAGGAAGGAAGGAAGGAAGGAAGGAAGGAGGGAGGGAGGGAGGGAGGGAGGGAGGGAGGGAGGGAGGGAGGGAGGGAGGGAAGGAAGGAAGGAAGGAAGGGAAGGAGGGAGGGAGGGAAGGAAAAACTTAGAAAAGACTGAATTAAACAAAGTTTAAGAAAAACAGGAGTCGTAAAACTTCTCAGGGCCTTTAATATGTTTATGTGAACTGAGACTTTCTATTAGAATAGAGGCTTTACTTCTCAAAGTTATTTGACCAGAGAGCATTTTTCCTCCTCCTCTCCCTCCTTCTTTCTCTGAGTACTTTGGAGACTAATCTTTGACTGCATACATTTTGGGAAACAATAAAATAGGAACCACCATCTGCTGAGCATTTTCTGTGCCCTAGGCACTGTACTAGGCATTTTAAGTTTGTCACTTGCTTTGGTTCTGGTGCTTTTATTAATGAAGGAAATGAGCCTCACAGAGTTTAGCTAACTTGACCAAATGCACATAACCATCAAATCAAGCACAGCAGCTACGATTTGAACCATTGCTGCTTGATTCCCATGGCTTTGATCTTCTCACTGCTATGTACAACTTTTCAAAATATTACTTCTAAGTAGTTAAAGCAGAAGTTCTCACTCTCAAATACATACAAAGCTTATAAAATACACATTCCTGGGCCCTATACCAGATTTTTTTTTATTCAGTAGGTCTGGGTTGGGATCCAAAAATTTGCATTTCTAGCAGGCTCCCAGGTGATGCCTGTTACTCTGGCCTGGGGCCCACATTTTGAGAACCATTGACTTAAAGCCCCGCGATTCCTTTTTAATGATCTTTGCAATAATGTTATTAGAAGCTTAAGAAGCTGAAGACTTTTTCAATTAGTTTACACTGCCTTCGATAATGCAGATAACTAGATAACAGGGAGCTCAACGATTCATTTCAATTCCACAAATGTTTATTGAGCATCTACTGTTATAGACGTTATGTAACATACAGGAAATTTGAGATAATTAAGACCAGGCACTTGGCCTTAAGGGGACTTTAGTCTAGTTAATAGCAGCATGAGGTGGATGAGGCTTTAAGAAGACCAAAACAAAGAGATGGTTGTGACTCAGCAGGTCGGGCGGTCTGATAGATATCAACCCAGTGCCAGCATGGCACATCACAGCCCTCCCCATCTGGGCTAGAGCTGGGACTGGGGAAAGCCTTCCCACAGAGATGGCACCTGATTGGCATCCTAAATCATGATCAGTAGTCAGCTGGGGTGGAGTATTTCAGGAAATGCCAGCAGCAAGTGCAAAGGCATAGAGAGATGAAAAAACATGGGGCCTTTGGGGAAAGCTTGAATAGCTAAAGGAAAGACTAGCACACAGATGTGTCCAGATTTAGGTTAGCAGAGGGGAATGACTGAATTAAGGCTGGAATCTGGCTGTGAGAAGGCCCTTGTCTGCCTTCCATGGATTATATACAAAAGTCAGAGCAATGTTTAAGAGAACTCATGGTTAAGATATGTGGCTTCCAATCATTCTTCAGGCATGCTTTCCTTTCATAAATAATTTTGCAACTGTATTGCTGATGAGGGCAGCACAAAGAGTACTGAAACACTGAATCTGTCCTCTAGGAAGAGAAATAAAACATTTACAATCTAAAACTCAATACAAAGGTGGAAATGTGCCCTTATTAAAAAGCATGGAGACATAGAAAGAAGTCCTGGAACAGCAAAGAGGAAAAGGTCGCTCCATTTATAATAACTCTGGTAAGAGAGTCAAAGATGGGAAGCAAAGTAGGTGCCATTATCAACCTCGCAATACCTTTATGGATATTTTTATAGATGGTTCTCTTAGTCACCTCAAAGAGTGCTGGGATAGAAGCTGGGAAGTGGAAACTCCAAAAGCTGTTAGAGAGGAATTGCCTTTAGAATCATGCTTGCTTTTTCCTCTTTGCTAAAACGTCCAGAAAATAGCTAGCATGTGCGTTTCCCCAGCCTGATTAAAGGGTGCATGTGCAAGTCTCTAAATAATTGCTGCATGAATCTTTATAACCACCCAAAATGAGCTTAACTCGGTTGGTCTACGATGGCAGAAAGGCTTATAATGTGAGGCTCATCATTCTATCACGCTTCAAAGAATGGGAGGCAGAAGCCCTGTTCCATTCTCCCCTCGCTTCCTGATTAATCCACACTTTTAGAATATGAGTAAGGGCTGACTGATGAGCTGATTTAGTTTAGCTTTGTAGGATTTTTCCTCCAATTTAGCAAGCAATGAGGACCCGCACTATTTCTACTCTTTCATTTGGCTCTTAAGTCTCATTTGTGCCATTAGCTGAACTGGTACCTTTTTTTTCCCTCCTGCTCAGAATTCAGAGACTTGTCCTTCTCTTGTAATTATAAAGTGCTCACAATCAAGACAGCCCTGGTAAACTTTGCTTTTTGGCACAAAAACAATATTAGCTAAAGAGCTGGTTGTAACACAGATGCTTAGAAAAAGTAGGAAAAAAATAGGTCTTAAAAAGATTTATAAACCCCATTCCAGCTTGCATGCATCATCTTCCTTTCTTGCTATACACCCTGGAGAATAAGGGATGCTATTTACAATGATCCCTGTCAGGAGATGTTGAATACAGACTTATCTGCCTGCCAGGTCACAATTACCTTTAAAACCTAAATGAAATGAAAGAAAAGAAGCCGCATTTTTCTCAGTAATGGGATATTCCGGCCGTAGTCTCATCGGCATCCACAGTCTTTGCCCCATTTGTGAGGGCCGCCTCAGGTTTGTCAAAGGGTCCTTATTTTAGAAGAAAGATATACAGATATATAGATTGATAGCTAAGTAGGTAGGTATAGGTAGGATGGTATGGAGAGAAAGAAACGGAGAACTAAATTTATGAGCCTGGGAATTTGAGTTGGGTAATCCATAGTTTGTTTTTTGGTTTTTTTGTTTGTTTGTTTGTTTGTTTTGCATCTGCTGGGCACCTGCTACCACCTTAAACATTGGAAGCAGCATGAAGTCCAGCCCCTTCATGGTGGGCAAAGTGATTGGAGAGGCAAGGGATTTGCACACAGAAGACGTGACTTCCTCCTATCTCCTGCTGATCTGGGTTTGCCATTCAAGAACCATTTGCCATAGCATTGCTTAGGACTCCTTAGTTTACCCAAACCTAATGAATGTGGTTTTCCTCTCCATAAACCACCTTCGATGTTTCCAATAAAGAGAATAATTTACTGCTGTGATTCTCAAATTTTGGTCCCCACAGAAAAACAACATCACCAGCTCCTGGAAACTAGTTAGAAAGGCAAGTCCTCAGCACTCTACCTCTCTCCTTTCCCTGGACTTAGGGAATTGGAAATTCTAGGGGTGGGGCCCATAAAGCTGTGGTTTAACCAGCTTTCCAATGAGTCTAATATATGCTGAAGTCTGAGAAGCACTAATCTAGTAGCTTGGACTTGCTTAGCTATCCCTTTAAGCTTAAATTGGCAGCTTAGGCCAGTCACTGGAATCGCCTCAGGAGTTTGAAACGATGTAAATGCCGGGGTGGGTGCCAACCCAGAAACTCTGATGTAATAGGGCCAGGCAGCAGCCTGGACACCACAGTGTTTAAAAGCTGCCCAGATGCTCTTGAGGAAGAGTTCATATGGAACCAAGTGTAAGAGGAGCTGGGAGAGAGAGACTGGGGATGTACAGATATTTAGCTGATTACTGCAAGACCTAAACCAGGCTCTCAGCATTAAGGAGAACCTTGTGTGAGGCTGAGTCACTGGGTATAGGGGTCACCAGGGACCAACAGGAAAGAAGGTAGAGAGCTCATAGGCTGGTTGAAAGTGGAGGGAAAGGAGAAGGAGGAGTCAAAGATAGCTTTGAGTTCTTGAGCATGGCTAGAATGATGAGGCCCTTCTTAGGGAAAGCAAGAATGGAGATTGGGAGGGAAGGAGATATTTGTTTGAGTTGGGGATGGGAAATAAAATTGAATCTGAAAAGGCGTGGATTGGTTCCATGGTCATATCCAACAGGCAGCTGAAAGTTTGGGTCTGGATTTCAGGGAAGAGAGGCAAGAGGGAAGAAAAGAATGGAAGGGAAGAGAAGAGAGAGAGGAATGAAGGGAGAGGGGAAGAAAAGAATGGAAGGGAAGAGAAGAGAGAGAGGAATGAAGGGAGAGGGGAAGAAAAGACAATGAGAAATGCTGAGAGAGATTTTGCATTTTTAAAGCCTATGACAAGAATTCCATTGCTGAAAGAAGAGCATTTGCTGAAAGGAGAAAACAGGAGAAAGAGGACCGAGCCTCCACTGTTGCCTACATGTGCAGGGGAGAAAATAGAAAGAGAAGAAGAAAACAAAAGGGGCAAGAGTTAGAAGAGTCACGTTAATGTCGCGTGATCAAAGCTAAAGAAAGAGTAGTTTGGGGGATTGGTGCAGGTAAGGTCAATTGCCAGCAGTACCAAACGCCAAAGACAGGCAAGGAGGGTAGGATATCTCAGGCAAGAAGAAAGCTTGCAAAGTCATCATGATAACATAGTAATAATAACAATAATAATAATAATTGG
Source organism: Macaca thibetana thibetana (assembly GCF_024542745.1). Lineage (NCBI taxonomy): Eukaryota > Metazoa > Chordata > Mammalia > Primates > Cercopithecidae > Macaca > Macaca thibetana. The sequence continues at coordinate 13,853,907 of NC_065583.1, read as the reverse complement.
TGTTCACAATGGATTTATCACGTGCCAGGCTCTTGGCCAAGTGCGTTGCATGAATTCAACAACTCTCCAAGTATTAGGTATCCCCATTTTGCAGATGAGGAAACAGAGACATCAGGTACCCTGCACAAGGTTACACAGATAAAATGTAGGGGAGTGAATTCAGGAGATCCAACTCCTGAGAGACACCTGACCTCTCCGTGGAAACCAGAGTGGCCCATTTAGAGGTCCACACTTAGTGTGGGTGGGAAAACCAGTAGGTGCCGGAACTCTCTGCCCACATGGATGAAAACATCTCCCTGGTTGTTCCAGACAGAGTTCTACTGCACAGGAAGCAGATTCCCTTTCTGGAGTGAATGTCGCTGGGCACATGACCAAGTGCCCATTTTAGGATGGAACGAAAGAACGGCATCCGACTCTTACAAAAAGTTGACATCTGAACAAAGAGAAATAAAAGCAAGTATGTTAAATTAATTTGAAAGGTCTTGTTTAAATCCACTCACACAAAGACGTTCTCAATTAAGGCTTTTATTCTACCCTAAGCTTAGTTAAGTGTGGCAGCTCAGAGCACATTCCGGATGATGCCAGGAAAAATTCATTTCACACCTGAAATGCTTAGACCTCATGCCATTTCTTACAGTGTCTTTCTGTCTGTGCCCTCAACCCACTAAAAAAAAAAAAGAAAAAAGAAAAAAAAAAGGAAGGGGGGAGAAAGGAATGATATCTTTCTCTGGAAACACTGCACTGAGGCAAACGTTTTCCCTTTGGTGCATTAGGAAGCCCTTAGATGTGAGAAGCTGGTGAGCTATGAAACAGCACTGGGACTTCCCTTGCAATTAAAAAAAAAATTATCAAAGCACTTTCCATACATGAAACTGCCGTCACTTATGTGGGGGAGGAATTATTATCTCTGTATCACGAAGGTGGAAATTGTGGTACTGAGAGGTTAAACGATCTTTCCAGCAGGCAAGAGAAGAAACTTTTCCAGGCTTGGCATGAGGACCTCTCTGTTTGTATATGTGTTCCCATTAGGGCTGCTCTGATGATCCAAATAGAAGTTGGGAGTGGGGGTAATGATTTATAAGCCCAAGGTTTTTAAAACATCATTTCTCATGTTTGGAAGTGAAAGTTGGCTGTGAGAATTCATTGAAAATGAGCCTGGATAGATGAGGCTGATGCAGATTAGTTTTTGAAGTGGAAGGATTGGAGGATTGGCCTTGTTTTCAAACTGCTAATTTTCTTGTTAATCACTGCGTTGGTTAATAACCACCTAGTTATGACCGTGGCAGAGAAAGATTGTCTGAAATAGGTCAAGCCTTCAGACAGCCTGGCGTGTCCTGTCTTGATGGAAGGCTCAGGAAGCAGGAAGACTGGAGTGATGGTGGGGGTGGGGGTGAGGTGGGATTGAGGCCTTGAGAGGAGACAGCAGTGACCACCTGGGGGACTTTTCTATGGGAGACTGACAGCACTGGATGCACTCCTGAGGAGCCCTGTGGAGCGGGGGACAGGAGTGTAAAAAAGGCCTTTTGGAATATGTGTGCCTTTTAATTCCTTGAATTATTTTTTCATTAATGACATGAATTAGATATGTTTTTCCTACATTCTAAGAACATGAGAGAATAATTGGAATATGCATGTAAAATTTAAGAAGGCAATGAAAACCACCCAAAATTGAACACCCAGAGATGATCACTGTTACCCTTTTGATATATAACTTCCTTTTCTCTTTCTCTTTCTTTCTCTCTCTCACGTGCTTTTTTAGTTTATCTTAATAGTTCCTGACTGAATTGTTAGCACCTACCATGGTTCCTAGCACATGGCAGATACTCAATAAATGTTGATGTAAGGATGTAAAAAGCTACATCATATTCATTATTTATGGTATAGAATTATATAATAGGTATTACATAATTCTGCATCATTACATATTTTTACAGTTTTCAAATACCAGGCTGAGCTATTACGTAAGGACACTTCTTTCATGTGGAAACATACAGCACCATGAACCAGCACGCAGTGACACTGTGGTCTAGAGTTTGGGTTCTGAAGTTAGTCTGTCTGGATTGGAAACCAGACTCCAACACTCAACCAGCAGTTCTTAATCTGTCAGGTAGGAGCAATACTCATACACATCTCATAACATTATTGTGAGAAGGAATAAATTAGTGTATTGAATGGGCTTAGCACCACACCTGGTAGAGTCATAATTGCTTGGTAAATAATAGTTATTGATATTATAGTATGTTATTAAATAGTATGCTAGAATACCTTATTAATGTTCTTCCATCATGCTGGCATATCACAATTTTTAAAAATCTACCCCCTTTTGGCAGGCATTTTTGTTGCTTCAATTTTTTGTTATTTAAAATACTAAATAGATCCTCTTTACATAAAAGTTTATTTGCATATCTATAGTTATTTCCTTAGAACAAAATTATAGAGGTAGAAATATAAGATCACAGGCAATTAATCTTTTTATAACTTTATATGTTGCCAGCAAAATGTGGTATTAGCACAGAAAGCAACGGTGTGTGAGCGAGTCTGTTTTCCCATATCCTAAGTAATGGTCCTATCCTTTGCACATTTTATGCAGGCTCATTTTGAGGCACAAATCCCCTTCCATTTCTTGAGGCCATCTTGGGTTAGGCCAAGAGGAATTCTGCCAACATGCAACAGATTTTTAGGAGCAGGTTCTGGGTGTTTGTGCATGAGAGTGGAGTGGGGAGTGGGGTGGGGTGCATGGGCATGTACCCTCTGTCCCGAGAAGCTGCAGTGAGTATGAAAGGCACCAGACTTTCACCCTCAATAAATCGGAAGACACACAGCAAAGTGTAAAAAGTGCTTGACAGCTGTTACAGAGGATTTGGAAACTGTCTTCTCAAGGTGTGGACTGGGGTTGGAATCTGGAAGGCTGGCTAGAGAAAAGAACTCTGCTTCTGTCATTGGTGCACTTGGATGCCTTGTCGTTTTAATTACCTTACTCTTCTCAGGATCAGATTCAAAGTCATTCCAGCCTCCTCGGCCCCTAGCTTCTGCCTCCGTGACACAGATAACATAACTCACTTCCTAACTCACTTCCTGGGGCTGCCCCAGCATAAGAGGATTAATCCCTCCTATGGAGTTACCTCCTCAAGAGGAAAACTGATAAGATAGTTGTAAAACTCCTGGGAGAAATGGAATGAGTTGTATAAATAAAGTGTTATGGCAGCCGACTCATCGAGAATGAGACCCAATGTCACTTAAATGTTTTGTCACTCTCTGTATCTTATGAAGGGGAACCTGTTTTCATATTGCAATACTTCAACTCTGCCTGGAAAGTGATCGTGTGTGACAGTTTGCTTTTGTACTCCCCCACTTTATAGAAAAGGAGCAGGGCATTTAGGTTGGCTGTATTTGTTCTGAACAGGAAAACAAATCTGGCATTTTTACATATTATTCTGTACTCCTGGGAAAAATAGCTTTGACAGCCTAAGGAAAATGCAGTTCAAATGGTAGCGATTCCCATGAATGTTTTGTTGCACTTTAAGTAAATCCACTATAAATGATAAGTATTTGAGATGATGGATACATTAATCAGCTCAACTCAATCATTTCACATTGTATATGTATATCACAGCATCACTTTGTACCCCATGAATATGTACAATTATAATTTGTCAATATTCAATAACATTTCAAAAAAAAACTAGAAAACATATATATAATAGATGCCATCATACAAGAAAAGAGTACATCTGATATTTGACTGGATAGTACATCCATTCAGCTAATAATCATAGCCCACCTACCCCAAACCAGTGCTCTTATAAGCATTATGGGCTCAAGAGTACCCAAGAAAGATGTGGCGTCTAAGCTCATGAAGCTTCTCTTTTAAAGAGAAATTTAAAATTTTGGAGTAATAAAAATATAATGATTACCAGTGTGAGAGCTATGCCAGAAACAGACAGGGTGCTGAGCTAGACAATCACATGAAGCCACCTACTCAGGTAGAATGGAGGAAAAAAAGGCTTTTGAGGTGACTTCTTAGCTGAAACCGAAAAGTGAAATATTGGTCACCCATGTGACAAGATTTGGGAGGCTGGGATGGGGGTGGAGGGTGGGAGGGCTATTTTCAAGTCAAGGAAACAGCAGGGAAAAAAATGATCTAAGACAGGAAGCAGGAAAGTTCTTGGCTGTGTTGAGGAACTAGGAGAAAATGTGTGCAGCTCCAGCATAACCAGGCAGACGAGAGAAGTTTGAGAGGAGACAGAAAAGTAGTTGGATGTCACACCAGCAGCATCAGCCACATCTAGGAGTTTCTTAGAAATGGAGAATCCCAACCTTAGACCTTCTGAATTTTGATTGTCAATTGGTTCCTGGGAAAGCACATCCATGTTGGCTAAGTGCTGATGTAAGCCATGGCAAGAGTCTTGGGTTTGGATTTTCACTGCAGTGGAAGTTATTGGTGGATTTAAAATGGGATGTGTTGTGCTCAAACACATATTTAAATATCACTCTGGCTGAATAGAGGATTTCAGAGTGGCAAGAATTGAAAGGGGGGACTAGTTAGGAGGCTGTTGTAGTAATTCATCTGAGCAGTCAATTTAATCTAGACCAGATGACAGAGAAATTTCAAGCATTGTTATGTGCCTGAGAAGTTTGTCTGCTCTCTGGTGATTATTGGCAAGCAGAAAAATATATGCCTATTTTTGCCCCCCAGGCAGGAAAATAGAAAATTGTTTCCCCTAAATTAGATACTTTGTCTTAGAACTCTTGGAGAGTCAACACAACCAAGGGGTTGGATTAGCCAAAGTACACTGTGTGGTTAGGAGCATGGGTTATAGGATCATGAGAGCTGCATCCCCACCTGCCACCCCACATCCTACCTGGACAATGGTGAGCAATCACCTAGACTCTATGTCTTGGTTTCTTCATTGGTATAGAAGGGATAAAGATTGTACAACACTGCTTTCCTTAGTACGTTGATATGTGTGTTAATTGAGAAAATGCACTTAACTAGCAAAGTAATTTAATCAGGGCTCTATAAATGAAGCTATTAATATTAGTAATATTATTTCACAATAATAATAAGTACAGAGTCCCTACCACACTCTGGATACTGAGTGAGCTTGCATGCTTATATGAGTTACAATGCCCAGCCCTGCCCCACACAGAGATTACATGCTAGTCAGAAAACAGCATCAGAAAGTGATTAAATCCAGCCTTTTATTGATTTTTTTCCCATTTCCCTCTGTGTCTCTGTCTTGTATTCAGAAAACTCAGAACTTAAAGAGAGCCCAATGTATAAAACATTTTTTAACTCCCAATTCATAGACAAGTTAACTTAACCTGTAAGGAGGATGACCAACACTGCCAGTTCCCTGGGGACTGTCTTGGTGCTAGCACTGAAAATGCCTCATCTCAGAAACCCTTCAGTCTTGGGCAAAAGGGACAGTTGGTCACTTTGACTTTAGGGCTTGTGGTTGAGTCAAAAGAGCTTCTTTCTCTCAGTTAAATAGCCACAGAGTAGGTATAAAATGTTGGACAACTCTTTAAGCTTCAGGTTCGTTATCTGTAAAACTGACATGTATATTTCAGGACATGGTTATAGGATAAAGTCAGACAGCATTTCATAAAGCACATGATCAGAAATGTTGAGTCCATAAATGATCTCATGGCTGCAACTATTATCACTAGGGTGGTTATATGTGGAAAAATCAGAGGCGAAAAGAAAGAAACCCTCAAATGTGAACATAACTGTTTCCTAGAAACCCTCTGTCAACGTCTATTCCATTTCCCAACAGTTAGAAATACACAGGTAGTCTAAAACATCAACTTTCAACCTCATCGTTTTAAAGGGGGGAAATAGGCACTATTTAGAAGGTATTTGGGATATACGGAGTTACCGCAAATGAATCTTCATTAGAATGGGAGTTTAGACCTGTTGAATGAATAAAAATGAGCCATCATGGAAGATGATTATGAGAAGCTAAATCCATACCAGCTCGTAACAGTGGCACACTGTCAGTAGCTGGGCTAAGGCTGAGATTTTGCAATGAGAGCATCTGGCTTAAAAACTCCACAGGAGGGGGCTGGGGGTAGAGGAAGAAAATCCAAGAAATCCCTATGAGACCTTTTTAAATTTAGCACTCAAGGCACTGATATAAGAACATACCAGCGTGTGGATGAGAAAACGAGGGAGTCTTTACAAATAGGAAAATTTGGGATATCTGTGTTTGAGAAATTCTTTTGGACAAAAGTGGAGAAAATGACATTATCTGTAATTAGAAATAATAATGTGTAATTGGTTCATTTGCCATATTTCTACAGTTCTGATTTAGTTGAACAATGTGATCATTATGCCACCAGCTTTCAATAGAGGTGTCACAATGAAAAATAATTGCAATATTCCACAATATTAACTGCACCCTAATTGCAAAAGTTTTGAAATATAATTACCATGAAAGCTAATGCGACAGGGAACATTAAGCATAATTAGTGTTTTTTAAAAAAAGGAAAAACTGTTAGGAGCTTGTTATTGTCTAGTAAGGTAGCATCAAATTAGCTGGCTGTAGAGCACTTTCATCTAGCTTTTCTATAATTTTCATTATTAGCACAGACTGTAATAAATTTATTTGACATAGCTCACACCTGCCAACCCTGCAGGAGATAACTTATAATGTGCGCCAGCCCTAAGATTTCCCACTGAACCTGTCAGAGCTTCCTACAAGGAGGCAGCCAGGAGTGAGGTTATTTTTTTAAAAAAAATAAAATAAAATAAAAACCCTCAATTGCACATTACACAGTTCAGATTTAACACTTAAGCTGTGTTTTAAGTAATTTTCATAGAAAGCCAATGCTCTAGGAATGCAATTAAGAACCTCTTGTGGGTGGTGCTAAACAATCAAATCAGTGAACATTTCAAAGAACTCCTAAGGTGCAAGCCTGCTCTCCAGTGACTAGCAAGCCGCACCAGGGAGCTGACAATTAGCCTGTGCACCTGTTTGCCCAAGTGCAGCCCCTGATTTTCTGAGAAAAGCACCGTTACCCACCAACCCTGAACTCAGTGGCCACCATCAAACCCCTCAATTTCTTCTTTGACAAAACTACTCAAGGTCAGCATTTTGAAGCAATCACCTGCACCTCCTACCCACTCTGGCCTCAGCCTGTCTGTAATGAGGCTTAAGAGTCAGGATCTTGACTCCATATAGACCATCTGATGAAGGCAAGGAGTGTACTCTGGGTGGGTACACAACTCCAGGGAGCACCATTCGAGTTGTTTTTTATGTAAAGTTGTGCATTGGGGGGGGTGTTCAGTGTGAATGGTGCCCCCTGTTGTTTCTTATTTCTCTTTTTTTAGGCTCTCTGCTAATTGGCTACATTACATCCCTTTGATTAAAAAAGAGAGTCAGGAAAGCTAAAAAAAAAAAAAAAAAGGAGGGAGGGGGGAGGAGCAGATATTTTTGAGACCTGACCATAGAATCTAATTAAAAGAGACCCTCCGTCTCAGACGATGCAGCAGACAAAATCTAAAATAAAGGAAGCAGGCCGGGTGCGGTGGCTCACGCCTGTAATCCCCACTCTTTGGGAGGCTGAGGCAGGCGGATCACCTGAGGCAGGGAGTTCGAGACCAGCCTGACCAACATGAAGAAACCCTGTCTCTACTAAAAATACAAAATTAGTCAGGCGTGGTGGCGCATGCCTGTAATCCCAGCTACTCTAGAGGCTGAGGCAGGAGAATCACTTGAACCTGGGAGGCGGAGGTTGCAGTGAGTCAAGATCGTGCCATTACACTCCAGCCTGGGCAACAAGAGTGAAACTCCATCTCAAAAATAAATAAATAAATAAATAAAATTAAAATAAAAGTAGTATAGCAACTTAAGAGAATACAAGTCTGAAATACTATATTCCATACATTTACATGTCAACTTTAAAAACTCGCAGACTCTTGTTTGCAAAGCATTATATCGAAAGGTGAACATTGTCATTTTAAATGTGGTCACTAATAACACTATCTGAATAAAATATCCAAATAATAGTAATAAGGAAAAAATAATAACTTTCTTGATCAAGATGGCCTTTCTGCCTTAAGTAATTTTTAGATTACCCTAAAAATAAATATATATGTTATTGTAAATTCTTAAAGCATATTTAGAGAGCTAAGAATTTATGGCTGAGTGTGGTATCTCATGCCTATAGAACCTGGGGCAGGAGGATTGCTTGAAGCCAGGAGTTCAATACCAGCCTGGGAAATATAGTGAGATTCCATTTCTACAATAAATAAATTATAAAATATATTTTTTTAAAAATTAGGAAGCTATGTTATTCCATCTTCTCTCTTGCAGCCCAACCACAGAGATAAAAGTTCCACCAACTTTGCATTAATAACCATGCAGCCAATTTGTTAAAATGATGATGCCCTAACTTAATTAAATCTGATAGAGCTGATGACATTGAACCTCTTAGGGGAGATAAAGTTCTCTGGTTCATAAAGACACCATGTTTATAGAAAGACAACCATAAGAGAGCCAGTCACTTGCCCATATGCCTCAGTTTCCTCACTTGTAAAATGAGGACATTCAATTTGATGATCTCTCTGTCTGTAAAATCAAAGTGAGTTTTTGACTAGAGCATTTCTTCTGATTTCAGGTTTAATACTTCTGGCCAATTATTGGTTCTCGGAATCACTCTGTCCTAGACTTTCTCTTGTTAGAACCACACATTCTGTTAGTAACAGATGAGCCTAAAAATGTTGTCTGGAGACAACAGGCAGGACCTCAGCAGGCTGTAAATCCTTTCAGGAAAAAGGATCCGATCCTCCCCTCCCCTCCCTTCCCCTCCTCTTCCTTTCCCTCCCCTCCTCTTCCTTTCCTTCCCCTCCCCCGCCTTCTCCTCTCTCCTCCTCTCCCTTCCCCTCCCCTTTCCTCCTCTCTTCCTCTCCTTGCTTTTCTTTTATTTCTTTTTCTCCCTCCCTCTCTGTTTCTCTCTCTCTCTTTCTCTCTTTTCCCAACACAGTCCTCGGCATATAGGTTCTCAACAAATATGCCCTGAGGAAAGAAAAGAAAGCCCAAGCTTGGCAGTTCTCCAGCCGGAGTGTATTGCTTGTGTGAAGAGGAAGCTACCACAGATCAGAGTTAATCTTTAGGTCTGCACGCCATGGGCATCATAGAAGCTTTCCTTAGTTCAGCATTTGAGGCCCATAATCTGCTGAATAGAGTGCCTTTCAATTTATGGAAAGGGGTCATATATTTTAGTGGTTATGCATGACTTAAATAATATTTAATGCTTATTATGATTCCTCAGTGTGACATTTCTGCTGAGTTTTATATTTTCGTTTTCTTTTCTCGCTCTCTTTATTTTTTAGTAAAAATTGAACCAGTTTTATTCTTTTTCAAGGAAGAAAATTCCCTTTTCTAAAGGAAGAAGAAGAAACAAACTAGAAATTTACAGCATATATTTTAAATCTTTGGTGACATACAGAAGTTTGTTTTTATTTTATTTATTTATTTTTTTACTTTCTCCTGTGTCTGAGTTTACAGCTGGACTTTTGTAAGGGAAGTGGACCAAATGTGTGATCCTTGCCTTACTTTCAAGGTATTAACTACATTTCCTTTGTTCTGTTGCATAATGTACTCACTTGTGTTTAATCTCCCTTCTACAGGGAATGATGGATTATTAAAAGTATTGCTGCAACCTGCGCATGTACCCCCAAATCTAAAATAATGATAATTTTACTAAAAGTATTGTTGCACTGCCACTGTAAAATTACTCAATGAAATCTACATTGTCAGTGCTCAGATATTGCCCTTCATTTATAATTGTGTGGTCATTAATTCTTATTTGTCAGTACATTTTAGGTTAAGAGGTTTTTTACAGCCTTAAGGTCTAATCTTTATTTAACAATCAATCATCAAATCTGCATTTGCAAAGATTAGAAATCCAATTTTAAGTAAAAACAGACGAAGAGTTAGGATTTGAACCCAAAGTTTAGAGGACTGTATTATCACCCAAATGCCTAGATGTTACCATGCAAATCAAAAATAAAATTTTGAACAAGTAGTTTTATTTTGAAGAGAAAAACATAAATATAGAACAGACTTATGTCATGGATAGAACAGAGGATAGACTATTAAAGTCATGTGATTAGGGAAAAATTATGCTTTCCGAAGTTAATACCTGGCTTTGAAATTGTGAGTAAAGCTTTTTTCCAGCACAAACACATCTGGACAAAATGTAAGACTCTGTGTCAATATTTTTTTGAAGGGTAGAGTGGGCATATAATTATATAATACTGACCTATGACTTGTCCCTTAGGACTTCCACAAAATGAGATTTTGATCTGGTACTTTTGGATGTGTAACTTGTCTATTCTCATGAGAGAATATGAAAATGTTCTCTCATGGTTTTGGAATCATCTCCATTTTGGCAGATACAGACACATGTGCTACCACTTCTCATTCTTGCACCCAGGACAGACATCACTAATCGATCACAGCCCTCTTTCCCACTGGGAACAGATGGAGCCTGTCAATATGTCTCAGCGGTCCTCTAGGCAGCTACTACGAATCAATCAGAAATGGCATGCAAGATTAAATGCCCTTGCCATTCAGGGCAATAATCACAGAAAATGGCAATCACACAGATGTGAGTCCCTGGGGTAGCCAAAATGCCAAAACCTAATATAATTGCCTCTTCAAAATGTGTATTAAATATTATCTTTCCCTCCGTCATAAGGAAAAAGAATATAGTCATGCAAAATAGGTTTGGTTTGGGGAAAAAATAAAAAATAAAAAACTTCTAACATCTGCATTTCTTTGTGGCTCCAAGATCCGAACTGTTCTTACACAAAAAAAGACCCATCATTGAAATCCACTAACTTGTAGCTCAGTTACTATTTATTTTCTCCAAAAAACTAACCTTTATACTACAGTTTTACTATTATTAAATCACTCTTCCATGGAGCAGATGTTTCTGAATTATTTTTTGCATTCTTTGTCTTGAATACTCTCACTAAATAGTGTCCTTCCACAGAATAAAAATCTTGAAGGAATTATATTTATAGAGGAATAATTTATCCTAAGTTACATTAAAATAAGTAAATCCATGGCAGCACAGTTGAATTCATAAGAGCCAAAACCTATCATTACTCTCAGATTCTCTTTGGATCTCTGCTAAATTGAAGACTATACAATTTATGAATACATATTTTTTGGTTAAACAAACCCTAGGAAAAAATCATATTATGGATTAAAAACCTGTTATTAAGAGCTCAAAAAACATAAACTTCTTATTAGAAGATTTGAATTTTTTTTCAACAACAACAATCTCTAGAATTAAGAGTAATTTTATATTTCCTTTTGTGGTAAGGTACAATCATATCATGTTTTACTTGGGATAAATGTAACTACCTATGGTTTTAATTGTTACTGTAGAATGCAGTTGTTTCACAAAAATGATAATCCATGTTGTAGAGTGGTTAGTGAGGTGAGAAACTCAAATGAGATCAGCAAATATCTGTTGGGCACCTACCCTAGGTTACGCATTGGAACTACACCTGGAGTGCTTTGGGTTAGTTCCAGGAGCACTGGGGCAGGAGTACTAACCATGGCGTGTAGAAAGAAGTAAATTCCAACAGTCATTCATGCAGCAAATATTTATTGGTGTTTGCTGTGTGCCAGGCAGTGTCCTTGTCCTCCAGGGACACTACCAGACTACAGAAATATGTACAACTGGGGATAGGGGCTTACTACCATGAATAATTTATTTTAAGTTTCTCTTTTTTAATAGGCTTCCTTTTTTAATTAACAAAATATGTATATATATTTTTTTATGCTATGCAGCATGATATTCTGTTATATGTATATAATGGATATGTCCATAATGTTATGGAACAGCTAAATCAAATCAATTAACAGATCTCTTACTTTACACACTTTTTTTTGTGGTCAGAACACTTAAAATATACTCATAGCAATTTTCAAGTATATAATACATTGTTATTAACTATAATCACCATGTTGTACAATAGATATCTTGAACTTATTCCTCATTCCAATTGAAATTTTGTATCCTATGACCAACATCTACCCAATCTCCACCTTCCAGCCCCTAGTAACCAACACCCTACTCTCTGCTTCTGTGAGTTCAGCTTTTTCAGATACCACGTGTAATTGAGAGGGGCGGCATGTGTCTCTCTGTGCCTGTCTTATTTCACTTAACATAATGTCCTCCAGGTTCATTCATATTGCCACTGTGACAGGATTTTTTCTTTTAAGGATAAATAGTATTCTGCTGTGTATATATACCACCTTTTATTTACCCATTCATGTATTGATGGAGACTTAGCTTTCTCTTGAATGGAGTTCTTTGGGAGCAGAGACCAGGCTTTCCTAGTTCATTGTTGGTCTCCAGCAGCCAGTACAGTGGTAGCACATAGTAGTCACTCAATCGGCACATGTTAACTGAATCAATTATACAAAGGGAGTGGGAGGAAGGAGTGGGTGAGTGAAAAGTCCTTTTGCACATTGCTTTTGCAGGCAATCCTGAAGGGAAGGGCACAAGTCTGTTATCGCTGTGCTCTGAGATCCTGGCATCTCATGGGCATACCAAAAATGTCTGTGGAATGACTTTGGAGGTAACCAAGGAACAGTTAGAGGTAAGTTAGGCGTTAGAGTGTGAAGCAAAGGGAATGGTCAAAGCGTAAGAAACTTTTAGAACACTGATTTTGAATATAGAAATTCAAAGTACTTTCCTTCTCCCAAGAGCAACTACAGAGTGGGGGTAATTTACTTAGTGTACATATTTTGTCCATCATTATGCCTGTGCCAGCCACTGGTACACCCTGGGCAAAGGCAAGAAAAGGAGAAGGTATTCCCAGATGGAACAGGATCAGCCAAGCAGCAAGAAAGGTTCAGGCAGGCATGATGTGATGGATGAGAGGGCTATCTCTTAAAACGCCTGGGGGCATTCATTCCATAGCATCCCCGCATTCCAGAAAAAAACTGTGCAGCAACCTCAGCGACATAGAGCAGTATTGCCATAATGTTGAGAACCATGGGGGAGCTCACCCAAGCTCCCTGGCCAGCTGGTTGGTGGACCATTTTAACTCTGCATCCACCTGCCTCTTCTCCTAGTATAACCTGGAGTTTCTGACTACATTCTAATGGGCTGACTTCATCCTCTTTGCATGGGATTTCAGTGTGTTAACTTTGTGCCAAAGATCAGTGGGTTTTATAAACTTTGATAAAGCGGTAGAAGAAGCAAGTTTCACATACTGTCACCAATCATATTTTCATATTGGGCAAGAAGAATACGTTTAAGTGGTGTTACAAAGCATATTTATTTATGCAGACGCTCTTTTTATCCTTTTCTCGACAGGATATTGGCACTACATTTGAAACAGGGAGAAAAAAAAGCAACATGTTCCCATTTCTCAATCTCTTTACTGCCAACTTCTGAATTGAGACTAGCTTCAAGATTTTGAATATCTACAGCATTGATCTACTGCTAGTTTCTGGTGGAGAAATTGAAACAATAGAAACCTTAAACCGAGATAGACAGCAACGTGCAGTGTGCATTTCCTCTCCTGATGCTTTTATAGACAAAAAAGACAGAGGGGTTACATCTTATCCTCCAGCTCGTCTGGCCATCCCATCTCCAGGAGGCCTATTTACTCCAGAAAATACTGTGAGGCCCACCCAACTGCCATTTCTGTCAATTCCAGTCCAGGCTGCACAATTGACTAGCTGTATAACTTAGGTGAAGTTATTTAATCTCTATTGCCTCTGTCTTCTTATCTGTAAAATGGACATATGCACAGTTTAATACTTAAGGTTGTTGCGAGGATTCGAAGAGATCATGTATGTTAAGTGCTGCTAAGAATGGTGCCTGCATCTGGTGAGCAATCAGTAAATGTTAGCAGCTGTTGTTATTATGACTACTCTTTTTATTGTATGTGTATAGAAGGGACAATTACCTGTGTGCTTTAAACAAGAAGGGGAGGATAATAAAGTCTCCCCCTGTCTTCATATATTGACTGAACCTGGGGGATCTCTACCTCTCTGAGTTGACTTGTACAAGTTCAGCATTACTTCCCTGTAGTAGTTTTCTATGGCTGCTATGGCAAATTACCACAATAATGTGGCTTTAAAAACATACATTTATTATCTGAGAGTTTTGGATATGAGAAATCCAAACTGGTTTGATTTGGGCTAAAATCAAGGGGTTGGCAGGACTGGATTTCCTTGCCTTTTGCAGCTTCCAGAGGTCACCTGCATTCCTTGGATCATGTTCCCTCCTCTGTTTTCAAAGCCAACATCATTAGGCTGAGTCTTTCTCATGCTCCTGTCTATCTGGTTCTCTCTCTTCTGCCTCCCTCTTTCCCTTATAAGAATGCTTATGATTACATTGGGTCCACCTAGATAATCCAGGATAATCTCCCCATCTCAACATCAGCTGATTGGTAGACTTAATCTCATCTGCAACTTTCATTCTCCCTGGACATCTCTATTCATTTCCCAGGTCTGCAATCCCAAATTACCACAGAATGGGTGGCTTCAAGCAACAGATGTTTATTGTCTCACAGGTCTAGGGGCTAGAAGTTCAAAGTCAAGGTGTCAGCAGGGCCATGCTTCCTGAGCCTCTCGGGGAGGATGCTTCCTTGTCTCTCCCTGGCTTCTGGTGTTGCCAGAGATTTTTGGTGTTCCCTGGCCTGCAGCTGCAGCACTCCACTCTCTCTGCCCGTGTGGTCACACGGTGCTGTCCCTGTGTCTCTCTGCATCTTCACGTGGCTGTCCTCTCATAAGGACACCAGTCATTTTGGATTAGGAGCCCACTTGCTCAGTTATGACTTCGTCTTCACTAGTTACATCTGCAATAACATTATTTCCAAATAAGGTCACATTGTGTGGTCCTAGGGGTTAGGACATCAACATATCTTTGTGGTGGGGAGACACAATTTAACTCATAATATCATGCGACTTAACATATTCACAGGTTCTGGGGATGAGGATGTGGACATCTTCAGGGAGCCATTATCCCACCTACCACATCTCCCTTCACTCCTGATTGGGATGAGAAGATGATAGTGTAGAGTGGATGGAGATAGAGAAACTTATGATTTTCCCCCAACCTCAAGAGGCTAACATCCCAATGTCCATTACTGCAAGAAAAGGTAGACCCCAAATGACACATGCAGCACAGCTAGACACAGTATTGTCAGAAAGGGTTGTGGTCCACAGGAGTAGGGAAGGGAGATGGAAAGACAGGAAAACAGGAAGAAATTAAATCCCTACAACATATGGTCAGATCTCATCCCAACTGAGCTTTCATGTAAGGTGTCTGAATCCGTTCTTGGAAGTGTCTTTTCCCCTCCTGTTCGCTAAAATTTGCTCCATATTGAATTGCTTTTCTCCCCTACACCCCCACCAACCACCAACTCCCTTCAGCTGGCATTGGCCTCTGTTCCTCTGCTGATATTTGAAGCATGTGGCTGGGTCTCACTTTCCCAGCAAAATCTTTTGTTCCCCCGTATCGATTCATCAATTATCCACCTAATCCCCATTCTCCAATCCCTCCCCTTACAACAGAAACAAAAGCAAAAATTAAAAGCATAAACCAAAAGAACAGAACACCTTCAGCCTTCATAGCGTCCCTGAGAGAGAAAACCTATGTATGAACAAGAAAGATGATCTGTTCTCTCTTTCTTTTTCCCTAGGAAAACATACCCAGGATTTTATTTCATGAAAAGATTGCATTTCCTTGATTGGGAGGGTATTTACTCTTCCAAAATAGACTTGCTGTTAAGTAATCGTGTCCATGCAAGTGACATGGTATATGAGTGAGAAATGTGGGCAATAGGTATATTTGATTATCCACACTGCTATCTTATCTGACTGATCTTAAAGAAGCTATTTGGTCTCCTTGGGGCTAAGTTTCCTTATCTGTAAAATGAGGATTTTAAAAAGGACCTAATTTATAGGTTTGTGATGAGGATGAAAGAAGCTAATAACAGATATCGAGCATGTGCCGGGTGCCAGGTACTGTGCTCAACACTTTTCATGGATTATCGCATGACTTTGTGTTATGTCCATTAGCACAGGGTCTGAGGCTTCGCCAGCAGTCAAAGAATCGTCACTCTTTTTGTGAGTACACGGCTTGCTTTATCTAGTCTGCCGCTGGAAGCAAAATATTCTTTCTGTCCTGGATGTCCAGTCTTGGAACCAGCTCCGAATCCATTGAAAGGCCCCCAGTGTCTCTAGGGGGTTGGTACCTTCAGACATTATTGTACTACATTTTTGTTCAATGAGTCAGAGTCAAAGGACTTAGTTGGTGAAAAATTTAAATCAGATCGGTGAGAAGCAGCAATCTTCATCTCCCCCACTGCTCGGCACTGCACCTTTGCCACCAGGTCAGGGAAATCATCAGTCCTGGGGAGCAACTACAAAGCTGTTTCCAGAGCCAATTTCCTGCTGAACTGTGTGTTACACTCTTAGCAACATTCCAAAAATTATACTCACTTCAAAGCCAGCTTTGATCTGGCCCCCCTCCCTCCCTTCTCCCCCAGCCTTTGCCGAGGAGCGCATCTCCAGGAGTAGAGTTCACCTTGAAAGGCTGAGACGCCTGTGAGCAGAGCTCGGATCTTCCTGAGAGGAAGGGAGGGAGGCCCCAGAACCAAAAAAAAAAAAGTAAAGAAAAGAAAATCCGTGGGAGGCCTCACTTATTCTCTGTGGCCCACTGCCCTTGCCTTGGCAGCTCAGTTCCTTCTTGGGGTGAGCAAAACCACCAGCCCAGGCTCTGCCCTCCACAGAACAGCAGCAGCCGCAGCTGATCTCAGCATTGTTGCCCTCACGTGGTTTTGGTGTTGTTGCTTAAACAGGGAGCTGCTTTGGGTTTCTCACTCAGAGCTGCATTGGGAGGCGTGTAAGCATCACCCAGGGCTAGGGCAGGAAGGAAAAGCTTGCCCCGAAGGGGAGACACTGTACCAGTGCCTTTCAGGGAAAGGCCTTTGTTTGATACTGTCAGGCATCAGATGCACCTGACAATTTTTTGAAAGGAGGAATTCTTGCAGCAGCTCCTCTTTCCTTCATTTAACCCACTCCCTTTCCCTCACTCCTAGATTACAATGTGGAAACTGAGGTACACTAAGAAACTTGCTCACCAAACAAGATGCCTGTGGATTCCGGAGTGATTCGCAAATCCCAGTTCTAGCCCGAGAGAAAATTCCCTCAGAAGCCGAGCAAAAAGAAAGGGGCAATTAGCTGCAAATGCCTCATGCATGGATGTGGTGCTGGAGTCTCAGGGGGTTGTAGGGATTGGGTGCTCTAAACCCACTAGATGTGCCACGCTGGCTTCATTTGTGATTTGGGAATCCTGGGGTTTCCCTAGGCAGGGAGTTTTTTAAATAATAGTTACCAAGTTTGAGGAATGTATTTCCACCTATTTGGGAGTTGGAGAAAGGGTGTGTCATGACAGCCTGGAGGAGGATCAAAGTGCTGCCACCTGCTTGCTTGTGACCTTGAAAACCCCACCTCACCTGTCTAAGTCTTAGGGTCCTTGCCCAGAAAATGGGAATTTTGTGGTGAGGATGAGTGATAAAAATCCATGTAAAGCACTTCTCCCTGTAACTGACACAGTTCTTGCCCCACAAGTTCATAGGTGAGTTGGAGTGAGTCAAGAAGCCTTCACTGAAAGGGGTCTCACGCTTGTCTGTCTCCCTAGTATGTTGCCTTGCCTTTGATGGAGATTCAAAGTGCATTGACTAGATTGAGTGACCTTAAAGGTAATAGTTCAACGTGCTGAGGGAAGTCTCCATAAGGGAACCTTGTGACAAAGTATTGTGTAAAATAAAGAATCTGTGTAACCACCCCAATATTATTCTACTATTATCATTATTGGTTCTTATTATTATTGGTTATTATTATTATTACTATTTTTGGCTATAGTGGACAACAATAACAGCAACACTGCTTACTGACGTATGACATTTAGTACAGTTCTTAGCACAAAGTTAGTGCTCTGTGAAGGTTAAACAATAGTGAGAAAGAAACACTGCCTGCTTTTCAAAACATTGATTTCTACATGCAGTTTTTAGCCTTGCATCTGTGAGATCATGATGGGTTTATTTATATTTCTCTTTTTATGAAAGCATAGCGGTCGCGTTGAGTGAATACAAACAGTTACCATAGGTCCTTAAAAAGGAGCTCTGAGATGTGTATTGAGCGAGCACTGAACATTTTCAGGATGTGGCTGGTTCCCTGGGGCCCACTGCATCAGGCTGACCATTCTGAGAATTAATAGCCACCCTGACACTTGAAGCCCATCAGGAATGAGATGCTCGCCTCGTCTGGAAGGATGGTGGGACATGTTACCACCTGCACATCTCCCTATAAGCTCTTACCTGCCGAATTAGCAAGCTGCAGCTATTATGTTAGACAGAGCCACAGCTGAACCCGCAGTTTGATTTTTGTCACAATAAAGGCAGGACTGGAATTGACACTGGAGTAATTAGGAATGAATTCTCAGATCTTGACTTATCAAGCACACTGCCAGGGAGGGAGACAGGAGCCGTGTGGCAGTGTTTTGGAAGCTGAGATGGTGACCTTGCAGGCTGACCTCACTCTTAATCTTTCTATTAGAGAGACCAGTAAGCATTTGGCCAACACCTCCTGTTAGGCTGACAACCAGAGCAGTTCGTTTGGGGTTGGATTTTTTTCTCCTTTTTTTTTTTTTTTTTTTTTTTTTTTTTTTGTAGCCTGTAGGCACTTAGAAGAAAAAGGAGCAGGAGAATGGAGCCAATATGGGAAGCAAAGTTACCACGGGGACAAAATGTTCTTCCGAGCAGCTTGAAATGAGCATAATTTTGGAGAATTTCTGCAATAGCGAGTTAATTCATAATTGGGTTTGCTGAGCAATCAACAATGTGTTGCTTGTATTTTCATATGCTGGGAGCATATGACTCCGTGTGTGCGCTGTGTGTGTATTATAATGCTCCAGTACTTTGATACTTCACTAATGTGCAATCTCTATTTCTTGCTTTTGTCTGGGGGCCTCTCATATTACATTTAGATTGTATCCTTTATCATCCCAAATTGACATTTATGCTTTTACTTCTATTGTTTCCCTAGCTTCTCCCTGGTATGGATCAACAATTTGTTTTAATCTGTGTCACTTCTCTTATCTCCCTCGACACAGAGGAGCAGTCATTTTGCACCGCCATCCGCCTACAGAGGTTGTGCTGTCGAGAGTGTGGTGGGGTCCCTCACCCTCTCCCCACTGTCTAAAGTGCTGGCGAATGTTAATTGCTTTTCCAGTTAGTTTATAAGAATGCAGAAACCGCTGAATGCAGCTTGACTGGTTTTGATGAAAGTAATGGAATGCTAGTGCCTATGAATAAATAAATCTGATTTACATAGAGGACTATTGTGGTATTGGGTAGGAAGCCTCCGAATGCAAGCAAATTATAGTTTAAGGACACATTATTCCTTGGCTTTCATTCTAAGTAAAGGAGAAGAGCTCAGGTTTCCTTGGGTTCCCAGAGCGGGAGGCGAAGAGGTAACCTCTTGGCCTAAGAGGAAAAATGCTTTCTGAGAGCAGCGTTGATCTGAAACTTAAGGGGGATGCACTTTGTTTGGAAAGAAGCTGTGTGTCTAGGTCTCACTTCCTGAAATTCCCTTACAGAAAGCATAGAGAATAGCAAGTGGTGAAGAATTTATGAGAAGCAAACTGAAAATGTGTGAGTGCCTATCAGAGTGCTTTGGTGGAATAACCGGAGAACACTCTTGGAGGAAGACGGGATCACAACCATCATGACATCCAGTTTTATTTGTGTTTCCTAAATTCCCACAAGAATGTGTAGCCACTAGAACTGAATAAAGCAAGACATTCTTTTTTTCAGACGAGAAAAGGCAAGTGTGGTAGAATGAAGAGGACTCACATCAGGGCATCTGCATTTCGGAGTGCCTGAGGATTCTTCTGGGATGAGTCCATCTGGCAGGAAAGGAGATGGGAATAGAGAGGCTATGGGAGGCACAATTCAAGTAGATGCTTAGACTAAAAAAGCAAAACTGCTACGTTTTAGAAGTGACCCTACTGGTGGCTTCCGATAAATGAATAAGGATTAAACACCAAAATTAAATCACTTAAAAAATATTTGTATGGGCCAGGCGCGGCGGCTCATGCCTGTAATCCCAGCAGATTGGGAGGCCAAGGAGGGTGGATCATCTGAGGTCAGGAGTTCTTGACCAGCCTGGCCAACATGGTGAAACCCTGTCTCTACTAAAAATGTATATATACAAAAACTAGCTGGGCGTAGTGGCAGGCACCTGTAATCCCAGCTACTCAGGAGGCTGAGGCAGGAGAATTGCTTGAACCCGGGAGGTAGAGGTTGCAGTGAGCCGAGGTCGTGTCACTGTACTGCAGCCTGGGCAACAAGAGCGAAACTCCATCACACACACACACACACACACACACACACACACACACACACATTGCATGGGCCAGGTACTATTGTAATTGCATGGGCCAGGTACTGTGATGCTGAGGGCACAGCGGCAAATAAAGCCAAGTCGCAGACTGTGTAGGACACTTACATTATCACAACCAGCTCTCAGCAAATTCTAAACTCTAAGGAGATAAATAATTGGGGGAGATCTTGAAACTTGACTACAGGCTTAACAGGGTAAGATTGCCAGAAAACAGGAACAGTTTTCTCTGTATTTAGTGCCATTCACAACATAACAGCATCCACAGCGACTAAGCAAACAGCCCAGAGGAGCAAGGGTCTGAGTTAGGAGTTAAGTAAGAATCAGCAACAATAAAAACGAACACCTGACATATTTTGCCCATTCTAGGGTCCTCTGTCTATAATTATGTTTGAAATTAGGTTATTATCCTCTCTCACCCATTCTTATCTCCCAAGGTCTTCTTAATCATTTCTTGGGTCCTGATGATGTGTCAATAGGCTATGGATTAAACATGAAATTACTGCAAATCTCAAGCACCCAAAGATTTATGGACTGAGACTTAGGCCTTATATCAAATCAACCATCTAAGAAAATATACGATTTCACCATAATATTAAAAATTACTGGCAGCGTCTTCATCTTATCCGATTGGTGTTGTCCTGATGATAAGCTCCAGTAAGCAGAGAGAGAAATTGTGTGATAAATTATGGAACAGACATTGAAAAATATATTTATTACATTTGGATGTGCAAGGATTTCACTCACTGTGTACAGAAAAAAAAAAAAAAGAGTTTGTGTTTTAATGCCTACTTTGGTTCCAAATATTCTACAGTCCCTAAAGACTAGCTGATCTTCTGTTGGCCTCATTCACAGGAGTTGAGTGCATAGGTGGGAAAACTACGTAGTAATTACAATGAAAGTATTTGTTCTAAAAGAGTTTCCTGGTCAATGTGAAGAATATCCACAGAGAGGAGAATCTAGGTCCTTGTTTCTCAAAGTATTGTCCATGAACCAGCACACTGGCAGTCCCTGCGAGCTTTCGAGAAATGTATACTCCCTGAATTAAAGTCAGGCTCTTAACAAGACCCCCAGGTGATACATAACTGTTTGAAAAACGAGAAGAACATACTATGATAGACAGGAAGCCAGACAGGAAGACAGAAGTTCTTAATGTATCTCAGGGAGGGTGCCCGATGGGAGGCATGACAGAAATTATATTAATAATAAAAATAAAACAATTAAAATCGTGGTTAATGTTTATTAAGCACTTATGAACAGACATGGTACAAAGATTACTTGACCTCATGAAATCTTCATGAAGACAGCCCTGTGGGAATACTAGTATTATCCCAACTTTACAAATACAAAGATGAAGGCTGAGAGGATTATAGAACTTTCTCTGGGTACCAAAGCTTGCAAGTAGCAGAGCCAGGATGCACAATCACACCTATCTGATTTCTTATTCACTTCAGTGAAGTCTCATGAGTCAGAAACTCTAGTGGATAGGGTCAACCATATTGGAGGGACACGTTGAAATATCAAGAAAAAAGAATCATGAAGTAAGTACTGTCTTTGTATAGAAGGAGAAAAGGAAAACTGGCAAAATGGTCTTTTAGGTTCTACTAGCATATGCCTCCCTTTGAAATCCCCAGCTAGAAACTTGCAGCCATCCTTGGTTCTTCTTGTTCCTCATGGTCTATATCCATGAGATTTCTGATTTCTGTCATGTCCCCTCCTTAGTGTACATTGACTGTGTCCCTGGCTCTTGAATTGCACCTGCTGTCATAGTTCAGACCTCATCATCAGTAGCTGGGTCTTGAGCAACATCCTCCAAATTGGCCCCTGCAGCTCTATACTCTCCCTTTTCCAGCCCCTCTACCGTGAATCACTACGATCTCCCTAGAACCCAATCCAACCGTGTTCATTTTCTGTCTGACTCTGTGCTAGATGCTGATAAAACACACACCCCGCCCTCAAGGAAGCAACAAGCCCAGGGAAAGTCCTCCCACTCTGTCTGGTCTACCACTCCACTCCCATTTCACCTTCCTCTCTCTGTGCTTGCACACATCAGTCTTGTATTTGTCCTCATACGTATCGCTTACAGGTGAGCAGAAATCAAGCACAGCACCTGGCTCTCAGCCACTTCCTGCTTCTCCTCAGTCACTGTCTTTCCACTGCCCAGGACGTTCTCTCCTCCTTAATTATCCTGTGAACAACAACCCATCCTTCAAGGGCCAGCTCAGCTGTGCCCGCCTCTGCGAAGCCTCGTCCTTAGCCTTACCTCAGTGTAAGCACTCACTTCCTTCCCTTTCAGATCCATCAGCATTTGTCTTCCTTGTTTATTGCTCCTCCTAGACCAGGGTGTGGATTCCCATCATGTACCTGGAACAAAAAAAGGGCAAGGAGACAATAGAATGGCTTACAGGCTGAAAACCTGAACTTTCAAACCTGTTGTTGGGTTTAAGACGGTTTAGATGCTTCTCTGCAGTGCCTCTGTCTCTTATACTCTAATCAAATCCATGAGGGCCAGGTGCAGTGGCTCACGTCTGTAATCCCAGCACTTTGGGAGGCCAAGGCAGGTGGATCACCTGAGGTCAGGAGTTCGAGGCCAGCCTGGGCAACATGGCAAAACCCCATCTCTACTAAAAATACAAAAAATTAACTGGGCATGGTGGCGTGTAGTCCCAGCTACTCAGGATACTGAGGCAAGAGGATCACTTCAACCCAAGAGGTGGAGGTTGCAGTGAGCTGAGATCACATCACTGCATTCTAGCCTGGGCAAGAGTAAGACTCTGTCTCCAAAAAAGAAAAAAAAAAAAGCCACGGGAAGAGGTTATAGAATGTTTTCAGGCTTTAATTTACGATCCAAGCACACCACCAGGTCTACCTGCCACCTCTGTGCCAACAGCCTTGTTTGCATCTGAATAGAAATAGGATTAATTGATGCATAAATAATTTAAATTACCTATATAATCTCAGAACCTCTGCTGCTGAGGTAGAAAGACTGCTTGGGTGACTTCAAATCAGAATTATGTCCCCAGGGGGTAGTTGTCAGATTCAGTCCACACTTGAGGTCCTAGTCATGTCTGGTCTGTATGGTAAATGAATGCCACATGTATTAGCTCATTGATTTCTCCTAGTAGCCCTGTAAAGTAAGTGTTTTAACTTCCATTTTACAGATAAGCAAATCAGGGCCCTGGATCTATTGAATACTCTGCCCACATAGCTCCCTCCCACACTCGAAAGTGGGAGAGTTGGGCATTAACTCTTGGGCAGGAAGCCTAGGATCTCCCGCTGTCCTATGCTGCCCCACCCCGAACGAACTCTTTTTCCTGGCCATTACCTTTCTGTCAAACGTTCTCAGGGTGCATGTGCATTGAAATAAAGAGATAAGGTGTGACTGTCAAGCAGAAACATGCCAGCGTAAAGCATACATGAAAGTCTATCTTAATGCTTTTCAATCGTGCCCATGGTGTGAGCATGCCTTTGTGTTTATATGTGTGACCAGTTGTCAGTGCTGACAAAGAGTGCCCAAGTCCCGGGTCTCCTTATTTCTGTTTTCTTATTGCTTAAATAGACCATGTGGAGGACAGGATGCTTCATTTTAGCTCAGGGATCTGGTTGCATCATCTCCCCACATCCAAACATCAGTCGCATATCTGTCTTCATGCATATTCCTTACAGGTGAGCAAAATCAGGTGCAGTTTTTGGCTCTAAGGCCCAGTTAGCTGAACACAGATGACAGGCGAAGTGCTCTTGCTGACTCCTCTGTCAGTGTCGTGGGGACCAGCTCTGATCCATTTCTGTCCATGAGCGCTTGCCAGGAACCATTCAGGCGAGTCAATAGGATGCCCATTGATGGGCCAAACGTTGTTTTTCTTGACAGGAGCATGCAGAGTAGGCAAGAATGTCCAACTGGCTGTGTCTGACCTGTCAGCCAATTTTTCTCTCTCCAGGCAATAGCTTTAAAATGGTAAAATATCTGGAGTTCATGACACAGGTTAGCACTTCTTTCAACCCAAGGTGGCAGCAGCATGAAGAAAGCATTCATCAAAACCAAAGGGACTCCACTGAAATGGATACATCAGAAACACATGAAACTTATTTCTCAGCACCCTTTGTCAAAGTGAAGTGGGAGGACCACCTCCATTAGAAGCACCTGGAGAGCTTGAGATTGCACGTCTCGTCTAAAGGTTCCACCTAGAGGCAAAACCTGGGGCTTTAACTGAGGTCTGACTTCATGTCTAATTAATATTACAAAATGTGTCTCAAGATCCTCTTTCTACCATGCCTTCAAAAAAAAAAAAAAAAGTACAAGATGATGTTTTTTGCAGGAACATGGATAGAGCTGGAGGCCATTATCCTTGGCAAACTAATGCAGGAACAGTCTAGGAACTTCTAGAAAGTGAAAAAACACTTAGGTATCATTTCATAAGCCCCAGAATGGCTAAAATTACAGAGACTGAGAACACCGAATACTGGCAGGGATGTAGAGTACCTCACATACTCTACATGTGGTAGGTGTGTAAACTGGTACAACCATTTTGGAAAACTGTTTGACATTCCCTTATATAGTTAAACATATACCCAACAATCCCACTCATCAGTATTGACCCCCCAAATAAAAATATGTGTTCAAATGTAGATTTATGCATGAATGTTCATGGTAGATTTGCTTCTCAGTAACCCCAAACTGGAAATAAACCAAATGTCTATCCATATGTGAATGAATGAACAGACTTGAATAGCATCATACAATGGAATACTATTCAGCAATACAAAGGAATAAGCTACTGACAACTCAATAGCATGGATCAACCTCAAAAATTTTATGCTGAATGAAAGAAGTCAGACATAAAATAGTACTTGCTTATCATTCCATTTATATAAAGTTCAAAACATGTAAAACTAACTTATATGGTGATAGAAATCATGGATGTGACCTCCAGGGGGCTGAGGATTACCTGGAAAGGGGCACAAGGGAACTTTCTGGAGTGTTGGAAATATTCTCTATCCTAAGAAAGCCGATAGTTACATGGGTATATATATTTGTCAAAACGTTTCAAATTATATGCTTAAGACACTACTGGTGGGAGTGTAAATTAGTTCAACCATCGTGGAAAGCAATATGGGGATTCCTCAAAGAGTTAAAAGCAGAAATACCATTCAACCCAGCAATCCCATTACTCGGTATATAACCAGAGGACTATAAATCATTTTATCATAAAGATGCATGCACATAAATGTTCACTGCAGCACTATTCACAATAGCAAAGACATGGAATCAACCTAAATGCCCATTAATGACAGACTGGATCTTAAAAATGTGGCACATATACACCATGGAATACTATGCTGCCATGAAAAGTACCAGATCATGTCTTTTGCAGGAACATGGATGGAGCTGGAGGCCATTATCCTTGGCAAACTAATGCAGGAACAGAATACCAAATATCACATGTTCTCACTTATAAGCTGGAGCTAAATGATAAGAACTTATGAGCACAAAGAAGAAAACAACAGACACTGGGGTCCACTTGAGGGAGTAGGGTGGGAGGAGGAAGAGAAGCAGTAAAGATAACTATTGGGTACTGGGCTTAATACCTGGGTGATGAAATGATATGTACAACAAACTCCCAAGACACGTGTTTACCTATGTAACAAACCTTCACATGTACCCTCAAACCTAAAATAAAAGTTAAAAGAAAAATAAAATAAAAATAAAGTTCGAGATTGAGTATGATGAACCTCAATATAATTTTTTTAAATAAAAATAGGGAAGAAAGACCCACTTAAAGATGAAAATGAAAATCACCTGTATTCTTCCCACACAGAAATATTCCTCTTTATAAATTTTGTTGAATTCCCCTCTAATGTTTTGCATATATATATATGCATATATATAAGCATATATATATATAAAATTAAATACTCCTCAACTTGTCATTGTAAAAGAAATGATTTCTATATGTAAACTTCACCTTAGTTTTTAAAAAGCAGGGTGTGAGAGAAATGGGCATGGCTACAAAACAGCAACAAGAAGGACCTTCTTTGCCAGGTGTGGTGGCTCACACCTGTAATTCCAGCACTTTGGGCAGCCAAGGCGGGCAGATCACCTGAGGCCAGGAGTTCAAGACCAGCCTGGCCACCATGACGAAACCCTGTCTCTACTAAAAATCCCAAAATAGTAGCCAGGCTTAGTGGCACACACCTGTAATCCCAGCTACTTGGGAGGCTGAGGCAGTAGAATCGCTTGAACCCAGGAGGCGGAGGTTGCAGTGAGCTGAGATCACCGCCACTGCACTTCAGTCTGGGCAACAGAGTGAGACTCCACCACACACACACACACACACACACACACACACAAAAAGACCTTAGCGTCTTAGCGCTGGGAGTTTTCTTTATGTTGACTGTGTCAATGTCAGTTCCTTAGTTGTGATATTATGATATCATTTTATAAGATGTTACCTTTGGGGGAAACTGGACAAAGCATACTTGGCATCTCTCTGTCTTATTTCTTACAACTGCATGTGATGCTATAATTATCTCAAATTAAAAACTTCAATTAAAACGCAACAAAATTTGGTATTAACAGCTTGGAGTTTGATATTTTTAATTTTTAATTTTTTGGCCAGCTTGAGATTTTAATTTGGACTTCTTGTAGGCAGCCCATTGTATTTGTGTGTATGTCTGCATTTGCGTGTGTGTGCACATACAAGTCATGAGAGAGACAGAAAAACAGAGGAGTTTTAAAATTTATTTTGATTTTTGTTTTGATTTCTCCCACAGATGGGGGCTCATGATTTAAAAGTCACCCTTTCCATCAGACTGGGTTCGTCGGTCTACAGTCAAAAATCTCTATGCCACTTTCTACTTCTTCCCAATGTTTTATAATTCCAAAGTGTCCTTACTAGACAAGGAGCCTTCTTCTTGAATGTTACATTATTCCACTGACATTGTAGAGTGAATAGTGCCTGTGAGTATCTTGGCTGCTGAGTTGGGGGAGATGTCAGCCACATGTGATTTTGCACATCTTCCAGGTAATGCAGCAGTGCTAATGTAGTCTCCTGGATGCAGGGACACCAACGGGGTTTATGTCACTCCCTTGGTGGCCTTAAGTGCACAAATCAATCCTTATTTTTATGCCAATCCATATGGAAAGCTTCCTTGTGTGTGCTGCACATGGGGAGGGAGGGCAGGATACCTCCTTGAGCAAGTGGTTTGCATTCAAAGAAAGCAAGCAATATTGGAACCTAGTTTGGGGGTATTTTTGTTTCTTTATTTAAATCCCCTAGGAAGGCTTCTCTGGCTTGGGCAGAACTCAGAGTGAGGGGATTCATTAGCCGGAGTGAGGTTGGTGTCAGGACAAAAACAGAGCTCCTGCCTTGGCTTGCCTGGGGACAAGGCTTGCCTGCCTTGGCTTGCAGGACATCACCCTTGAGTCTCTATTGCTGGCCCAGGTCCTGAGTGCCTGCCCACCCCAACTCTAAAGCAGACCTAGCCTGGTGGAGCCTGCTATAGAGAGGCTGATGTTCTGAAATACATATGCCAATGATGATAAAGGCATACTCTAGGAAGACTAAATGCTTTTGTGAAATTATTTCGTTAGGGAATCACCAGCATTATCCCAGTTAACTCAATAGTGTCCAGGAGGTGGGTTGATACAGTTTATTTCATTCAGCAAAAAGGAAAATCAGTTAATCACAACTCTTCCTCCTCCTCTTCCTCCTCTCCTTCCTTCTTCTCTAGGGTATGGGGGCATAATAACAATGGTAAGACAAATGTAAGAATTATGTTTGTCATTTCTTATCTCTCCTATTGGCATTTCCTTACCATCTCTAGGAACCCCCGAAATGTCTATGATTTCCATTTCATTCTCACTCCAACATCAAAACCTACCAATTCCATTCCCAAGGCCCTCAAAACCCCAAGTCTTAATAGGACACTGGATGACAATGAGATTAATTTGATAACATGAAGCTTTAGCAAATTTGAAGACATTCATTTCCTCTAGGCCCATAAAAGATATTACTTATGTAGTCCCAGGCACCATGATAGAGCTGGGGGAGAGAGCAAGATTGTTAGGCAGATAGCTAGAGCTTTGGTCTTCTCAAAATTGCATCCAATGGGAAAAACAGCACATTTAATTATTTGGTTATTACTGAAGGTGGGGCAATATGCTCATATCATCCCCTGGCACAGAAGAGACACCAAAATATGTGTTAAAAGAATGTGTGTGCCAGGCATGGTGGCTCACACCAGTAATCCCAGCATTTTGGGAGGCCGAGGCAGGTGGATCACTTGAGGTCAGGAGCTCAAGACCAGCCTGGCAAACATGGCGAAACCCCATTTCTACTAAAAATTAGCTAGGCATGGTGGTGAGTGCCTGTAGTTCAATCTACTCAAGAGGCTGAGGCATGAGAATCACTTGAACCCGGGAGGCAGAGGTTGCAGTGAGCTGAGATTGCTCCAGTGCACTCAAGCCTGGGTGACAGAGGGAGACCCTGGCAAGGAAGGAAGGAAGGAAGGAAGGAAGGAAGGAAGGAAGGAAGGAAGGAAGGAAGGAAGGAAGGAAGGGAGGGAGGGAGGGAGGGAGGGAGGGAGGGAGGGAGGGGGAGGGAGGGAGGGAGGGAGGGAGGGAGGGGAGGGAGGGAGGGAGGGAGGGAAAGGGAAAGGGAAAGGAAGGGAGGGAGGGAGGGATGGAGGAAGGAAGGGAGGGAGGGTTGAAAATCAGGATCACTCCTCAACTGTTTAAAGAGCATTTGAAAAATGCCTCTTAGAGGATGTTACAGCCTGTCTTGCTTGCCAATGAAATTGTCCTAGACTAGAAAATTCTGAGTCCATGCAAAAGCGTATGAGTTTCTATTATGTTATCATCAGAAGAAGATAGTTCCAAAATACCCTGCACATTCCCTTTTCTTTCCATTTATCAAGTTCTGTTAAAGTCATCTGTCTCTCATACTAAAGGACCAACTCCTCAAGGATGAGGACTATATTTTAGATATTACCATGTTCTTAATATCACGATCAGGCTCAGGCATACAATACATGCTTAATAAGTAGCTGTTGAATTTATGGAGTATTATTTCTGGGTCATTTTCTGGAAAGACTGCCATAGAATGGCTTGTCAAAGAAACTGGAGTCTGGACCTGAAGGAGTCTAAGAGATGTTCCTCAGTGATCTTATTTCAGATTCCCTTGAATTGCTACATGGGAGAGTGGATTCTAATCAAGGTCAGCCATGAGCCACAAGCAAAAATAGAGACTGACAAAATTGGTAGAGGAAGACTTATGAAATTTTTCTTTATGGCTCAGGGCTATGTTTTCATGCAAGATAAGAGTTGTTGTCCCTCAGATAGGAGCACAAGTGAGCAGTTCAGCTCTGCCTCTCTGCCTTCTGTCCTCTTCATGCACCAATTCTCAAGACAACACTGTTATCTTGCCAGAAAATACAGCCCAAAGCATTACAGATGTCTGGTACAAGCGGAACCCATATTAATGGTTATTGCTTAAAGAAGAGGCATGCTCAGATCTCTTTACTGCACTCTAGGGAAATCGCAGTTTTTACTTTCTTCCAGAGCAGACCAGAGACGTAAAAAGATCAATTGAGTTTGGCCTATCTCAGATAGAGGGGGCTTTTTTAGAGGTAATTTGAATGGTGGTCATGACATGGCCTGAGACACATCCTCACAAATACAGATTTCTTAACACTTATTTTTGTTTTATCAAGGTGCTTAGGGATGCTTAGACATAAATGTTTCATTTTGCTGTAGGAACAAATAAGTTAGTGATACTATGTGAAGAATCAATGAAGAATCTTTTTTAAAAAGGCATTTTTAGTGTCTGTTGACAATTGACTTATGGTTTAATTTAAATTAGCTGAGCTTTTCTTAGAATTTTATTTGTTTATTTATTTATTTTATTTATGTATTTATTTATTTATTTATCTATTTATTTGTTAGAGACAGGGTCTCACCCTGTTGCCCAGGCTGGAGTGCAATGGCTTAACCATAGCTCACTGTAGCATTGACCTCCAGGGCTCAAGTGATCCTCCCACCTCAGCCTCCTGAGTAGCTGGGACTACAGGTGCATGCCACTATGTTAGCTAATTTTTCATTTTATTTTTATTTTTGTAGAGACAAAGTCTCGCTACATTGTCCAGGCTGTAGAAATTTTTTAATCCTTAGCCAATTTCTGACAGTGAATGAATCCTTTCTAGAGAAGAGAGATTTTTTTCTAAAACAAAGCATGATTTCTTTTCATGGTGCCATTAATTGAATTAAACTGAAAATGCATTAAATGACATTTAAACTAGCCCCAAAAGAGTTATTGTTTTTGCTCTGATAGAAAATGGCCAATTTAAAACACTTATCAAGCAATATATGCACACCATACAGTTGCATAAGGTTTACAACTTTGTCAGTGCCAACTTTAGCCAAGAGGAGTTATTTGCCTTTGATTCTTGCAAAAAAACAGAAGATCGCAAACTAATGCAGCACCATTCTGACCATGCCTTATGCTATAAGCTCTGGAAATAAGATAACACCCTTTGTCCCTGAAAAGCATTGCCGTTTGTAATCATCCCAAGTTTCCAACTATAGAGATTGTCAACAGCAAAAGGAACTTTTAAATTGCTTGCCTTTGATGAAAATGAAAATATTATCCATGAAAAATCTCTAGGAAAACAAATTCAGGCCTGATTCCTGCTATGCAAACAGATATATACAGTATCACCCTGAATCAGCTTTTTCTCATCAGAAATGGAGCTACTGTACTTTATTATGATGTCAGAGATTGAACTTGGGTGAGAATGCACTTCTGATAATTAAGATCATATCGGGTTGGGAAACCCTAATTCGTAACAGAAGATAAAAAGCCTCCTGATGGTGTAGACTCAAAATGCCTGCAAATTGGGCCATATAATAGTCGTAGAATATTGGGATAAGTTTGAAATTCCTTATTGCTGAAATGTGCAGACAATACAAGAAGAGAGAGCACCCCAACCCCATAAACCCATTTAAAAAAAAACAAGAAGCATTTCTTGGAGCAGGCAGGTGGTGTATCATATGTTCCCCGGGTGGAGAATGAGCTTCTTGCCTTTAAAAGTAATTGATTTTATAGCGAAACGTGTCAAGAGCACTGGTTTTCAAAATGATTTCGTTCATGAGTGTTGGGAAATAATATATACTGCTAATTGCTTCAGAAATAGCTGGATTATTTAACTTTGGTTTTGATGGGAGTTGGAAGGAAGATCTGGAGCCCTTATGCCTTTTCCCTTATTACAGATTAATAGCTGTTTTGAAACTGTGTCTACTTCTGCTGTTTCCGAGATGGAATCTGCATCCCCTCACTTTCTTGTGTAGGGTACTAGCTACAGTGTTCTTAGCTCAAACTCTATGAGTGTTCTAAAGATAGCAGTGTGACATTTCTGTTTCAATAAAGCCCAAGTGGTAGGTGAGATATAAAACACCAGAGAAGAAAAAAGATATGTTTGCTGATTTCACCGAGGTCCATATTGAGCTGCCTAGGTGAACAGTTGTAAGTCGGGAGTCTGACTGCAGATGGAGGAGGGGGAGAGAGTGTTAACTTCTGTGGGGCATCATTTGTTGGCTGCTTAGCACCACGCCTCTTGCTGCAATTCCATCATGAAGGTCTCAGTCCCATACAGACTAATGGTGAGTGGATGTAACGTGGGACCTGCGAAAGGAAAGGTGGTTGTTTCTTGTCCTGTGGCTTTTCTTCTCAGTTGTGTCTTCAACGAGCTAAAGTGAATGTACTGATTCACAGTCTGTATTTGCTCACAGTAGTGGTCTCATTATTAATTCATCAGGGTCTTTTTCCATCTTACACACATGCGTATGTATGTTCATTGTATGTATATGTATGTTTGAATGAACGATGAAATAAACAGGCATAATTAGTAGGGTCGAATCATTGTCCATGGTCAACACTAATTGACCCTACCAATTATGCCTGTTTGTTTCATCTTTCATTCATTCAACCATACATATTAAATATAATAAACATACATACATATGTGTGTAAGACTGAAGGAGACCCTGTTGAATTAATAATGAGGTAGTGCATGTACCTTTTCCTCCAGGAAGCCTTCCCTCATCCACTAGGCCAAGAGTCAGCATTTTTTTTTTCCTGTGAAGATCTAGATAGAAAATATTTCAGGCTTCACTTTGTGAGCTGTACATGGTCTCTATCACGTACTCTTCTTTTTCACAATCCTTCAAAAATGTATAAAACATTCTTAGCTCGGGGGCTGAATGTGGTCCGTGGCCATCATTTGCCAACCCCAAAACCAAACCAAGTGCCTCCTGTCTTCCCCACCAACCATAGCAGCCTACACATTGTATTGAAAAGAGCTAAACTCTAGACTCCTGGAAAGAAGGTTCATATCTTTGCAGCCTCAGCCTAAGCAGTGGCAAGATTTCATTTTTCAAATATAAGGTGATCTCCACCTTCCAATTTTATATTCCACCTAAGAAAACAATGTCATGTGCAGAAACAATTCAGAACACAGTCAGTGTTCTTGACAGGCCCTTGACAACTTTGACTTTCTGGACAATAACCCCAAGTAAAGAAATTAGTTTCAGAAACTGCCCTGTAAGTTCTCAAAATGGCTTTTAGAAGGCATTTGCTCTATACTTAGTTAGACCTTCAGCTAGGTGTTTGTTTGTTCTTTGTTAACACATGACTTTTAAAAGTTTATTAAAAAAAAAAAAACAAGAACTTCAGAGATGAAGAGCAAAAATGGTAAGGGGTGTGTGATGTTGTGAGTAGCAGTCCCAGAAACAACCCAAAGATTGACAGCGTGACCTCAAGGATGGAGACAAAATAAATCAAAAGGAAATACGCAGCTATATGACTGCATAGTACAATATGTTTTCTCTTAATAGGTTTTCAGTCATCAATTAAATGTTGAATTATGCTCATTATGCTCTCTTTAAAAATGCAGCCAAATTTAGCTTCCAATTTTGAATTATTATATCCACACAGCATGGTTAAAATAAAAATACCAAGTGCTTGAAGACAGTGAGATGGGTTTGTCTGGGAAGTTCATGCATTTAGACTAATTCATTTATGAACAAATTGTGAAAAAAGGCGCATTCATGACCCAGGACCAACTAGAGTGAGGAGCCAGGGATGGGATGGCCTGGGCTGACAGTCACTTCCTACCTGAGGCAAGTTACTTACCCTTTCTAAACCTCAGCCTCCTGATCTGTATAATGGGTATCTCCTTCCACCCCAATATGGTCACTGTGATGATTAAATGCCATTACCTATGTAAAGTTCTTAAAACAAAAGCTGGCAGGTAGTAAAAGTGCTAACAAAAAGTTAGCAATTGTTATTATTATCATTATCATCAATATTGTTAATAAGTGTGAAAACGAATTTGACACACACAATGTGCTAAAGGAGATGACAGAAAAGTATAAATGTGAATATGGTGAAAACGTCTAGGATTACACCTTTTAGGAGGTAGTACTTGATCTGGAATCATCAAACCAATTTTAGAAATCAGGTTAAACTGGGACTGATTCTCCCAGAACACACATTACCCTGGACCTTTCTTTGGTTAGGCTGAGAAAGGCTGCTTTGTAGAAGAGTAAAACCTGCCCACATAATATTACATCAGATCCTATTATAAACTTTCAAATGTTTTGAATTTCCAGCACCGTATCGCATTAATTGTTTTATCCCTAAACTATCAGAGAAAGCAGCATCGTAACAGGGTGGAACAAATGCATTTAACTCAGAAAGCCAGACATCCCTCCTCCTAGAAGGGGAAAGATTCCAATTTCCTCTCCCAGCATTTTCTTTAAAATTGTTTTGGCTTCAGACCATACCTCATCTTATGGCCAAAACGTAACCTGGTAGGAGTGTAGACATCCCCATTTGTCGTCATCTTTAAAAGCAAGTACTGGAAAGGGTCTGTTTTCCCCTGGAAAACAAGTACCGATGTCAAGCCTAGCCACTGATGTAACACGATGAAAGCTGCTTCAGAGGAAGAAATTGGGACGAGGGAGTTTGGCTGGAGCAATGAGACATGTCGAGAGCCTTTGGGTATTAACCAGACTGGCAGTGTGATCCCTGGGAGGGAAGACAAAGATAGCACCCCGCCTGTCTGACTCAGGGCATGCCTATATCGCTCAAACCTTCCTGTCTTCCCACAAGGAAACTCGGCTCCAGCCCATTCAGGGCAGCCTTCCAGGGCCTGGCATGTGTGTGCTCAGCATCACGGGCAGCTAGCAGGGACCAGTGCGACGGAGGAGGCTTAGCTTAGTACGCGTTCGGCAGGACGGGTGTGCAGGCTGCACTGCCCTTGAGTCGTCCAGGTAGGCAGAATGATGGCTTTTATTGACTTTCTCTGAGACTAGAAGCAAAGAAAGGGGGTGGGAAACAAAACAGTAGGTGGCATTTTAGTTGTGCCCTCATGACTGCAAGCGGGAAAGGTCAGAACACCTCAGGGGACAAGGACAGAGCCAGGGCAAGAGTGTTCCCCAGAAAGCTAGACAGCAGTAGGACAAGGTACTGCTCTACAAACCGAGAGAGAAACGGAGGAGTGAAAAGAGCCGTTAGTGCAATGGAGTATCATGAATTATCTGTCAGTGCTGATGACACTCTTGTTAGGATTCTCACACTTCTCACATGTTGTCCTAGTCTACTTCCTGGGACAAGCTTTTGTGAGCCAAAGTCCCTATTGTGAGCCTAGGCAGTGCCATTTGTCTGCACATCCCTCTCCTTTCTGTGAGTTCCCAGCCCCATCATTTAGGAAACCCCTAGAAGCTGATGGACAGGACTGATGTGGGTCACAGGTGCCAAAGCTGTACAGACAGCTATGCTAATTACACCACACCTGTTTCGCCAGGTTAAGCTGTTGCTATTGGAAACTGTGATCTAATGAACCGTTACTGCAGCTCCCCTTCAGTCATGTAACAGACCTCGGACTTGGGGCTCAGTCCCTTGTGCAAAAGGATAATGAGAGTAATGAACGAGAGTGGTGGGTGGGAAAATAGCATCTGTACGTGGTTCCTGGAGGTGGTGAAGGAGAGAAGTTGGTTCTACCTGCAGGGGAAGAGAGTGGTCCAGGAAGGTACTCCAGGAGGATCTGAGAACTAAAAGATGAGAAAGCCTCTGCTAGTTGCTGGCATTCATGACACAGGGACTAGAACAGACCAAGTCATTTTAGATGTCTCCATAAATTGCCAGCACTGTATTTGGCATCCCCTCCATTCCTAAAGGTGTTTTTCCAATAAATCCATGGCAACATGCAGAGCTGTGCCATCGCATTAAACAAAACAGGTATGATTTTTTTCCATTTCCCCAGCTCATGTTCTGTATCTCTACCCAATATGTTGCCCAGCTGTGAGCACCCTTAGGCTTCTAGCTAAATAATTTTTAAACTTTTTCTTTCTTTTACCACTTTGCACTTTTTGTTCCTAGAATGGACCCCTTCTACTATTGGAAATTTCCTAAGACAAACAAGTTTCTCTTCCTGGGTAGCAATTTCCATTCATGAAAAATCACCTTGTATGCAGTCAGGAAGTAGAGCAGATTGGGAAGCTCTGTAATTTGTTTCCCATCAACTAATAATCTTATTGTGATGAGTAATGTAGTCCTGTTAATGTCTCAACAAGGTTATGGATTGTGCTGAGTGTCAGTAGAGAAGCCGACAGCTTTGCGCAGTGAAACCATTCATTCTCCTTTTTACACAGTATAGTTTCTTAAACAGCTTGCAATAGATCACATGAGCTTTAGCAAACAATATTTAAATGAATGTAAATACACAAACGATTAACGATATGCCAATAGGACTTTTACTCAGAGGTTGATTCCGTTTTTGTGTTTTCCAGTGTGCTTTTTATTTTAAGGACAAGACAAATATTTTGGAAACAGATTTGCCAAGTTTTCAGGCTGCTGTGCTCCCTTTTTTGTTACAGAGTAGCCTCGATGTCTCTGCCTGAAACGGCTCCTGCCCTTAAGCAAGTCTTTCCTCCATCCATCGAAGCAAGTCTGTCCTATTCTTAGCATTCAGCGTGACGTTTAATTTTATTGTTGTATTATATTTTTTAAGTTAACATACAGTAAAATTGGCTTCACTGTGTATAGTTCTGTAGATTTTAACACAAATATAGATTTCTGGAACTGTCACAACCGCAGGAACCCAAGACAGCCCTTTCACCTCAAAAATTTCCCATGTTCTCCTTTCGTAGTTACTTACACACCCCAACCCCATCTCGGTCTCGCCTAGTCACCAATCTGTCCTTGTCACTATAGTTTTGTCTTGTGAAGATGTCATATAAATGAAATTATACCTTTTGCAACTAATTTCTTTCATTCAGCATGGTACCTTTGCGATGTATCCAAGTGATTGTGTGTATCGATAGTCCATCCTTTTCTTTAATTAATTTCTTTAACAGACAAATAAAACTTGTGTGTATATATATATATATGGTATACACCACGACGTTTTGTTATAAGTACATTGTGGAATGGCTAAATCAAGCTAATTAACATATTCATTACCTCACATACTTTTCAGTTCTTTGTAGTGAGAACATTTAAAATCTACTCGCTCAGCAATTTTCAACAACACAATACTTTGTTATTAACTCTAGTCATGCCTGCCTTTGCTGCATAGTACTCCATGAATTATACTTTGTACTATATGAATTACTATACTTTGTTTATTCATTTACTTGCTGTAGGACATCTGGTTGTTCTCAGTTTTTATTGATGAGAAATAAAGCCACTACAAATTTTCATGTGCAGATTTTGGGTTGAACATTAAGTTTGCATTACCTAGGGTAAATACCTAGACTTGGGATTATTAGGGCGTATGGTAAGTGTAATATCATGGGAAACTGGCAGACTGTTTTCCAGAGGGGTTATCTCATTTTGCATCCCCACCAACAATGTGTGAGAGTTCCCATCATGGCAATGTGTTTAGCTTTCATGAAAAGTAAAACGTGTATTTCTAGCATGATACACATTTTATCATGAGCTGCTTCTGGTTAATTCTATGAGTCTTCTATAAGTCATTTTTTAAATTCCCTAATGAAAGCCCTTACATTTTCTGTTGGTTAACAGAAAAAAAAAAAAAAAGCAAAGTTCGCCTGCCTGCTTTTCTCAATTCTGTTTGTGGTTTCTCCTTCCAGTCAGACTGCATGTGTTTTCATTAGAAAAATGCTGAGCAATGAGTATTTGTTTCATCCATGGAACTGGCATGATGGTGCTCAGAGTGTTCAAAGACACACAGAGAGGTGAGGACTGGATGATTGGAGGAAACCCAGGAGGTGACATATCTTCCTATCCTCCTCTTTCACTTTTCCTTCATAAATCTAGACGTCTTGCTCCATTTCATACGTGTAAAGAGTACCCTGAAAGTCACATGTCTCTACTGCTCTCCATCATAGTCTCCACTCAGCAACTCAGAACCCAGTGCAGGAATTCTGACTCTGAAACTTGCAGAGAAAGCAATACAGCACATGTATTCCGTGTGCTTAATTGAAGACTCCAATTTGCCGTGCTCTATTATCTAGAATTAAACACAAAAGACAGTTGATAAATACCACATTCAGTTGAAAACACAAATGAATCAAAATGTTACAATTCCTCTCCATAGGTAATAATTAACATTCTTGTGAATTGCTCTGTGTGCCATGATGCATCCTTTAAATGGTGTGTTAGCAAAAAACCTGTACATCCCACACCTGGGATGTGCATATGTGTAGACCCAACAGAATAGTGACTTAGCCTTGGGAGATAAAGCTGGGGTGAGGAGAGGGGAAAGGCGTTGATGTAGAGTTTAACAATATGCATCTGTGAAACATTGTCAAAGCAGTGTGTCATAATGGCCTCTATAAAGTTTTATACATGAGCTGAAACATGAAAACAACATACATGGAAAAGTAAAGTATTTTAGTGGTTAAAAACCACAAGGGAACAAAAGAGTTAAGGTGAAGTATTTGTGTCTTATCCAACAGGTCAGCATAGGACATGTCTCTTTCTTTTCCTTCCTCAAGGCCAGGAACTCTATATCTCCAAAAGCCCTCTGACCCAGGGTAGGTGCCCAATCATTAATTGCTGAATGAAGGAACATGTGAACAAATGAAGACATGAATAAAGGAATGAATGAACGAACAAATCAATGATTAAGAATTGAGGCCAAGGTAGGTGGATCATGAGGTCAGGAGACCCAGACCATCCTGGCTAACATGGTGAAACCCCGTCTCTACTGAAAATACAAAAATTAGCCAGGTGTGGTGGCATGCACCTGTAGTCCCAGCTACTCGGGAGGCTGAGACAGGAGAATTGCTTGAACCTGGGAGGCGGAGGTTGCAGTGAGCTGAGATTGTGCCACTGCACTCCAGCCTGGGTGACAGAGCAAGACAGCAAGACTGTCTCAAAAAAACAAGAATTGTTTGTCATAAGTGAGCTTGGCTAATGTGTCACTGTTCTTGTGTAAGGAATTTAATTGGACAGAAGGCAAAAGGAATCTTGTGGAGAAAACTGTCACTTCTTTGGATTTCTCTCAGAGAATATAAAAGACTTTCTCAAGTAACTCCCTGCATATGGCTTTTCTAGGTTCTATACAACAGCAGTCCTCAACCTTTTTGGCACCGGGAACCAGTTTCATGGAAGACAAATTTTCCACAGAAGAGGGGGATGGTTTCAGGATGAAACTGTTCCACTTCAGATCATCAGACATGAGTTAGATCCTCATAAGGAGCACGCAACCTAGAACGTTCATGTGTGTAGTTCACAGTAGGGTTCACACTCCTATGAGAATCTAATGCTGCCACTGATGTGACATGAGGCGGAGCTCAGGCGGTAATGCTAGCTCACCCTCTGCTCACCTCCTACTATGCTGCCCGGTTCCTGTACTGGCCTGTGGCCCAGGGGCTGGGGACCCCTGTGATACAAAAAAAAAAAAAAAAAAAAATCCGTTGAATGGAAACTCTATCCAAGTTCTATTTCACCATGTATAAATCAGAGAAGCTTATAACAATTTAGTGGGCTAAAAATTAACAAATAAAGTCTTTCAATATATAATGTGTTGATGTTAGCTCCAGTGTCAGCCCTAGAACGCAGCAACCATAAAACATCATACTTGTCAGCGTAGGTTGAGGAAGCCATTGGATTTCGTCTGATCCAACCCAAAAAGCCTTCCTGAAAGAAGCAGAATTCCAAATATCTTGTTTTTGATTTGCAAACTCTTAGCAAGTCATCCTCTTTCTGTGCCACGCTGAGTTCCTTTCTGTATCACCAACTACGCAGATGAATCAGGATTCACCCCACCCTGTTGAGTCAGAAGCCTTTAGCAAAGATTCTTTAACACAGCAGATTTGTGATGAAAAGTGAACGTTTTCAGGTGGCAGAAAGAGCCACAGGAGATCCTGTTAGTCAGAGTTTGGAAGTGAAATGTGTCTATTCCCACTTGGGGTGTGTGGGAGGCCTCTGCTCCCATTAGTTCCATGGGGATTTCTGCTGGTAAGGCATTTGTTGTCGTGTTTGGATTGCTGTAGGAAGAGAAAAAATTACTACAGTTTGCATGAGATAGAGCTGTGTTTTGGCAAGGAAGCTCATGATAATTTTTCTTCTTGAACTTTGATGAAGTTCAAGCTTTTGAGATTTGTCTCAAATGATACCACGGTATACTTGGACATACTTTCATTTCTGATGGAATTTGGAATATTTCTCCAATTTCTTTGTTCTTGCCATATTTGTCAATAATTAATTAATTAATTCAGTCATTCATTCAACAACCATCTATTGTGTCTACCAAGTACTCCAAGAGTCAGGGATTCAACAGAGAATAAAATAGCATCTTTGCCTTCAAGGTACTTACTTTCTGCTGCAGAAAGACAAATGAGTTTTTTAAAAATGGGTGCCAATATGTGCTTTAGAGAAAAAGAAAGCAATGGAAGGAGGATAAGATGACTGATGCTGTCTTGGAAGGCAGGTCTTAAAAGATGACATTTGAGCTGAGACCTGCAGACATGGAAGGTGTGAGCTACTCAATTATCTGTATCTCCAGGCCAAGGGTACAGCAAACGCAAAGAGCCTCAAACAGAAGCCTGCTCAGCCAGTTCCAAATCAGGCAGAGGCCAGTGAGGATCCAGATCAGTGTCTTTCTTATTTCTTGCAATATTTTCTTCAAGGACTAGACTTAAATCTGCAGGAAAGAGACGAACCTAGGCTGATATTCTGGGCAATTCCTATACACCACACAAGTCCCAGATTTAAAATGCCTTTGTTCTTGCTTTTCCCTCTGCCTGAAACATTGTTCCCCCAGACACTGGAATGGCTCTCTCTCTATTTCCTTCAGGTCTCTGATCAAATATCATCTTATCGAGAAGCCTTTCCAGACTACACTATTAAAGTGTCAGATAGGCAGTGTTAGAAATGGAAATTATTTTCTCCGCCAAATCTGATTATTTCACGTGAGAGATGACTCCCTCTCTACATTATGGGATTAAGAATGATCCCATTTGAGATGATAAATACTAGAATGTTTCAGTAACCCAAGAAGCCCTGAGAAACAAATTGCTAATTCATGACTTAAACCATCTAAATGTGATGAACAACTCAGGACGTCAGTGAATTGCTCAACAGTGGATTGCAATGATAGAGCAACCTGCATATCTCATAAATGAGCCGAAGAAACTTGAAAACTTTGATTTTATTATAAGGTTTTTCATGCAAAATGGGGGCTGATGCTTACCAGGACTACCAGAACTCAAGGAAACACAGGTCTTCCTTGTGCTAATTAATAAAAGAACAAGAGAATTTATCAAAGGAAAAAAGCTACTATAAGGCACTTCACATTGTCCACCATTGGATAGTTTTATTTCAGTGTATTTAAACTGCAAATGTGAAAAATAAGTGCACTGATTGTTTTGATATCCTGTAAGGCCTGGAGTTATTATAACTCAGTAGGAAAAAGGTCCCTTATTCTTAAAGGTGCTATTTACCTTAAAAGTATCTGGCAACAGAAAGTTTTTCAAGTCATTGAAATAATAATCTTGGCTGTGTGTAGTGACTCAAACCTGTATTCCCAGTACTCTGGGAGGCCAAGGTGGGAGGACTGCTTGGGGTCAGGAGTTCAAGACCAGCCTGGGCAACATAACAAAATCCCATCTCTACCAATAAAAAGAAAAAATTAGCCAGGCATAGTAGTGTGGGCCTGTAGTCCCAGCTACTTGGAAGACTTAGACAGGAAGATTGCTTGAGCCCAGGAATTCGAGGTTACAGTGAGCCATGATTGTACCACTGCACTCCAGCCTGAGAGCAAGACCCTGCCTCTTAAAAACAACACACACAAAAATCTAAATCACAGGGTCTATGTCACTCCTGTCTCCACCACCTCAAAAAATAGGCTAGGCACAGTGGCTCACACCTATAATCCCAGCACTTTGGGAGGTCAAGGCAAAAGGATCACCTGAGGTCAGGAGTTTGAGACCAGCCTGGCCAACATGGGGAAACCCCATCTCTACTAAAAATACAAAAATTAGCCAGATGTGGTGGCACATACCTGTAGTCTCAGCTACTTAGGAGGCTGAGGCAGGAGAATCGCTTGAACCTGGGAAGCAGAGGTTGCAGTGAGCCGAGATGGTGCCACTGCACTCCAGCCTGGGTGACAGAGTGAGACTCCCATCTCAAAAACAAATAAATAAATAATTAGCCTATTCTGGGGAAAATAAATGCTGACATTTCCTGATGGCCTCCTATTTGTAATGCATTTTCTGAGCACTTTAAACATAGTATCTCATGTAACTCTCTTTACCAAGTAGGAACTGTTCTTAACCACCTTTTACAGATGAGGATACAGAGGTTAAGTACCTCAAAACTTTGGTTGTCTAACTTCAGAAGTCCTCCAGGCAAAACTGGAGAAATCAATGTTTTCAAGACTGAAAAGGCCCTGGAAATGGCATCCTGAACCCTTGCTAGAAAGAAACCTTTTTTCCAGTGGAGCACCGTGGGACCCAGTGATCCTAACGGCAATGCCTCTTCCTCCCACTGCAAAACTGAGGGCTGAGCACACACTGGCCTCCCAGTGGTCCCAGTTTTTTCTAAAAGTTAGTGGCATCCTGGGGATCTTGAAGGTGGGGGTGAGGGGTTTCTCCTCTTGGCCTGCTCAGCAGCGGAGCACTTCTACTCATCATTCATGCAGCATCATAAGAAGGGTATTGAGCACTGTGGGAGGTCTGCTTTATTTTAATTGGGAGGTAAAGACAACTCCAAGACAACTTTGAAAGAAACCAGTAAACAATTATGAGCAAAATCCAGAGAGCGCTCTCTCTGACAGCACTTGAGCCATGTAATCTTAGGCAGTGGATGTTTCTTCAGATATTTGATTGTCTTGAGTAATTACTTGTCTGGGTGCATGCATGTGTATGTGTGTACATTCTAAAGGCAAAAAGGGGGTTCTGAAAATATCTCCAGCGATATGTCTTTACATCCCATGACATCAACTGTCACTTGACATGACACCAGATGCAGTTCAAGGTCTGACATTCAGCTGGCTTCTGTTTATATAGTATGGAGAAACTTTTGTTCCCTTGCCCTATAAGGCATGTACCAGGAGAGATTTTGGGAAAAGGTCACCCAGATAGTAAATAATTCTGCTGAGCTTTGAAGTGAAAATGCTCCAGGAACCTTTATCCCATCCTTGCCATTTAACTGGTGTGCTTCGGCCACTCTTGGTATTAATGAATGGTGTAGATCAGAGTTTGTTTCCATTATTCTGTTCATCAGAGGTGCAATCTCAAATGAAAATTATATTTTATCTTTGTTTTGATCCTCTTTCTGTGTTTGGGGAAAAGCACTGTAAACATCTCAAAGAGAGAGAAAAAGAAAGAATGAAATAAACCCCAAGGAAAATCTAGTTAAAGACCTAAAGAATGGCATCTTGGTAGAAGAGAATTCCACCGTGAGGTTTGGCTTTTTTTAAAAAAAAAAAAATAGCCTGGTCTTTGAAAAACATATTATCTTTCATGGGTAGGGAAATATCCAAATTTTGCCCAGCCTATTTTACAATAAGACCTTGAAAAGCTATGTGATGAGCTGGAATGAGAGGA
Organism: Macaca thibetana thibetana; assembly: GCF_024542745.1. Taxonomy (NCBI): domain Eukaryota; kingdom Metazoa; phylum Chordata; class Mammalia; order Primates; family Cercopithecidae; genus Macaca; species Macaca thibetana. The sequence goes on along the minus strand of NC_065583.1, from coordinate 13,810,374 downwards.
GTTTAAATTTTTGATGCAATTCTCTGCCTGGGAAAGTGATAATGCTGCTCACATAACAGAAAGAGTATTTTCTGCTACAGCACAACAATCAACATAACGTCTGGGCATATTAATAATTTCACTCCTAAACTTCTCGACAGGGAGTGCATGGGTCTTAATAGTATTGTCAAGATCCTTAGGGCAATTGAAAAACCCAAAATCATTACTTTCTACTGATAGGCTTTCCTCTCCCAGAGGATGCCAAAATACCTAGGGTAATGTAGATTTATTGAAATGCTCAAATAGGCATTGCTCAGACGTAACTGTGTAATAAAATCTTCTCTTTAGAAGGGTTCTTCTCAAGTATTTCAAGTGGTCTTTTTTATTTTGTCTTTGTCACTTGGAAAGTAGCTAATGGAGTTGACATTGATCTCAAGTAATACTTTCCTGATGATTTAGGAAGGCAAAGAATGAGTATAGGGGCAATAGTCAAATGATGTGGCACCTACGATTAAAATCCCTTTCTGACCCTCATGTGTAAGAACGTGCCCTACTGGGGTGGGATGGTCCCAAATTCACAATAACTATTAAGCTCTTAACCCAAGGGCAGCTACTGACTTGGTACCCAGTTCAAGAGTCCTCTTCTCCTTTCTCCTTTCCCCTCCCACAAATGTCCCTGCCTGTGCCTGGCTAGGTGATTACAGCCATGCCTGGACCACTAGAACAAATTCCAGGCTTTCCCTCAGACATTCACATGTGCAACTGGCTCTCAAATGCCATCACCTAACAATCTTCATCTGAAAAATATGAACAGCAGCAGGGTCTCAGCCAAAAAAAAAAAAAAAAAAAAAAAAAAAAAAGGCCTGCAGGGGACATGCTTCAGGATGCCAGGGGAAGATCTTTATAAGTGCTAGGCAGTGTGCCCCGTTTGAGATTGAACTTTGACTGGCTCTGATGGAGCTCTGCAACAGACAGATGTCGTGGTTATAATAAACAGAGGGAATTGCCATTTCCATGAAATGTCCAGGATTGGCAAATCCATGGGAACAGAGAGTAGACTGACATTTGCCAGAGGCTATGGGAGGGAGGAAGGGACTGGGCCGTGACTGCTGAATGGTATGGTATATCCTTTGAGGGTGATAAAAATGTTTTAAAATTAGATAATGGTGATGGTTGCCTATCTTGTTGAATATACTAAAGAAACACTGAAATGTGTATTTTTAAAAGCTGGATTGTATGATATCTCAGTAAAACTGTTATTTTAAAAAAGCAGAAGAGGTGATCAGGCAGCAAGTGCCAGGAAAAACAACCAAAAAACAATCAAAGATGGAGGAGTTTGAAGTCACCTTCCCTCTGTGTCTAGCCATCTCCCTGTTAAAGGAGCCTTAGAGGTAACAGGAATGAGGGAATTAAGTGGGAGGGCATCATTGATTCCAGCAATCAACTAGAATGTACAAGGGATAGAGGCAGAAATCTACTCTGATCCCTGTCCTCTGAGACTCTGAATATAACCCCCAGGGACATGATTTGTCCATTCATTCATTCATTCATTCATTCATCACCAGTAGTTTTATACCAGGCACTGTAGCCTTATGCTGGGATATACAGACGACTGAGACAGACTATTTTTAATGGAGGAGCTCATGATCTCGTGGAGAGCACAGGATAGTCCAAAAATAATATAAAACCATGTGCTCAGCATTTCAAAAGAAATGTAAGCAGTGCGCAAAGCAAGCACCCAGGGGGGCACAGATATATTACAGTTAAATACAAAATCTAAGGAGAGAGAATTATATTACTTAACCTCCCTGCACCTTGGTCTCCTCATCTTTAAAGTGGAGAGCAATATCTACTTTAAAGTGCTTTAAAGGTTACTGTAAGTTTTAAATAAGATGAAATATGTAGAGTGCTTATCACATAGTTGGTGCTTATTAAATGGGAGCTATTGGACTTAGGTGATCTAAGATGTCCCTGCAGACCCTAGTCCTTTATGAAGGTAGCAGAGCTGAGGAAAACTTTGGATTCTGAGCCTGCAAATGATTGCTCCTTGTGACTGTAATTCCCATGTTCCGCTATGCAGTGTTGATCTGTGTGTCATTGCGAATACATTTGGAATGTTTTTCTCTGAGGTCATATATTTTGTGTAAGAAAGAGAGCTATAAATCATTCCTTACAGGCAAGCACAGCCCTTTCTTTCTCTGCCCTCTGTTCAGGCTGAGTAGGATGCTTCCTTCAAGGACAGCCCCCTGATACAGGACCGTGTAACCTAGGCCAGAGGCACTGGCTGGAGCTGGAGCCAGGCACTAGGGAGATAAGGAGGAGGCTAGACCTTGACTCACTCCTTCATCTCCCTTCTTGTCTCTCCTCCACTCTGAAATGTGGAAAAGCTGCAGCTGCAGCTTGTGATAGTAGTGACCAGATCCAAGAAAGACTACGGACAAGTCACCTGCCCCCTGAAGCCAGCAATACCGTATGTGTGTCAGTAACAAAAAATGCAAATCCATTCTTTAGGAGATAAGTCATTCTGTAGGTGTTAAGACAGAAGGAGGAAGCAAGCTCAATGTCCAAAGTGCCCAATACCTAGAGACAAATAAGGAAATCTCTTTAAATATGAGAGGAGGCTGGATTTGGACCTATTCCCTCCACCCCCGGGCTGTTGGCAAAGTACCTCTGGTCAGAGCAGGACAGGACAAGCTGGGATGGAGTGTGCCCTTGGTTCTACCCCTGACAGGCCTAATTGCCACTCGTTCCTCATGCCGCCCCTCACGCCGCTGGTTAGGGGAGACAGGGATGAGGCACAGTGGAGGAAGTTTGGGGATGGCCTTTGGGAAGGCATAGAAAAGAGATTGCACTGCAGTGTGGCTGTTCTGGCCTATTTCTCCTGATTCAAGCAGCATCCGTGAGGTGGTGCAGAGCTTTGAGGTGGGCGATTCCCTCCAGTTTCTCACAAGACTGGATTCTGCCATTTAAGCAAATGTGCAAAGAAATGAGTCAAGTCTGTTTTCCTCTGTATTTGCTAGGCATATATGAGCAAGGTCAGGGGACCTGTTTCCTCCCTGTGTGCCTGTGTTCTGGCTTTGGGTTCCTTTACATATGGCTGGGAGGGGAAGAGACCCTGGGATCATGTACCAGCTCTACCACTTACTGAGCTATATGACATTTGGTGCATTACTTAACCCCTCTGAACCTGACTTACTGGATCTGTGAAATGGGCATGATAAATGACCTGTACCCTAGGAGTAAGTGGGAATATATTGAAATGATTTACGTACAACACTTAGCACAGTACCCGATACACAAGGAGAACTTAACTCATGGCAGCCATGGTCAATATTATCATTTTGTTACCATCAGCATCAACTGTTTTGTTTATGGAAATGGAGCATTTCTGAATCCCAAGTTTTATTTGTGTGGGCTCTTAGAGAGACACTCTTGAGACTGTCTGTTAATAGCTCCTGGCCATGTCACTTAGTCACTCTGCCCTCCTGCCGACCGAATTTGAAGATGGAGAGGTCAGAGGTTGATGATTTTGCAGCCACATGTTCATTGAATATCCCCCTCCAAGAGCTGCCATTTCAAAGAACTTGGAAAAGTAGGGCCCACCGTGCCCTAGGAGGTACTTATCATTTTCCTCAGAGTCATAGTTGCTATAGCTGCCATTATTATTATCAGAATGATTAATTACATCAAATAATCATAATAATATGTATTAATAGCTTGCTAGGTACCAAGAATTGTGCTAGGCTCCTTAAAAATATATTTCCATTCGATTCTCCTAACAATCATGTATGAGAAGTAAAATTACTGTATCCATTTTACAAGTGAATAAACAGACTCAGAAAGAAAAATATATCACTTTCCAGTGGCCACACATCTGGTCAGTGGCCAAGTAGAGATTCAAAGCTAATCACTAGCCTGAACATCTGCAATAGACTCTGTCCTCCTTAGATCTAACCAGACACTGTTATTCTTGAAATTCCTCACCCCCAATTCCCTCTGGCCAATTCAAGGTCAAATTTGAACAGGATGTCCTGGTGCCAGTTATCATCAACCAGAGATTCCCAAGTTTCTGCCAACACCATCTCCTCTTTTAGAATCTTTAAATTGCTATCAAGATGTAACTTGCCCCAAGAGGTGGTTCAGGAGAGGAAGGCAAAGAGTTTGTGGTTAATTGGTCATCTGAGGGTCTGAGGGAGTTGAAAATGTTAAAGACCACCCATTGGCATGCCATTCCCAGGAATGAGTGATTTATTAGCAGCTAGGCAGGCCCTTACTTTATTTTTTTTCTTTCACATATTTTATCATCATTTCTAATCACCAGGAAAAATTGGTGAAGACTATGGCGCAAGACAAGTCTGGTTTAATTTGTCTCTGCTTTCCCACCCCATCTATTTGTCGACCCTTGGCTAGAGTAGACACGTCCTCCAGCTGTTTATTTAGGCAGAGTGCAACAACAATAGTCGATTATTAACAATTTCTTCCTTAGAGCCCCGGAAATTCTCCCTTTATATGTTGTTTAAAACGTGGACATTGATTGTTTCCCCATGATGTATGAGCAACTCTAATGGAGTCAACACAAAAGTTGATATGCCAAGGTTTTTCACTTCCCACATCTGACTTCATTGGAATTGGTATTGTGACTCAACAAAGAAGCACTGCTTCATTTTTCTCAAGTTTCACTGCCAACCAGTAGGCATTTAGGAAGGACAGACTATGTGACTGTCATCCCTCTCAAAATCAACTGGCGGCAACTGTCCCACAGAAAATCTAAAAGCAGAGAAGCACAGACAATTCTTTAGCAGGACAAACAGCAGTACTCATTCAAGCCCTTGATTTTTAAACACACAGGAAACACCTTCTCTATAAATTCACTTGTCTTTTCCAGGAGCCTTACCTAGACCTCCCCTGGTTTTTAGTAAAGAGCCAACAAGACAGTTCTTTCTTCCTAGGACTAAAAGCCATGCAGCACCTAAAAATAAATTCCAGGTTCTGGACTGAAGGTACCTCAGGTGCAGTATCAGGTCAGCAGTAATATATTAATGACAGTTGCCTTTTGTCTACTAATAGCATACTGATTAGGTTGATACTGTGTAAGAATTTACATTACATAGTTTCTTATCTTTAAATTGCATTACTATGTGATTTCATATTTATGTAATAGAAGAGCTCTTAATAATATGCACATTAATTGAACCCAATAAATGTATGGAACTTACAGTGGACATGAGGCTTCCTTCATCCAGCTGAGTTATTCATCTCCCATCAGAGTAGGTTGAAGATATCAGTTGCTTTACAGAAGAGCTTTTCTTGTATTTTGACTTTTCGGAAAGCAAGAAGGCATGTTGTCAGCCATTGTTTGCATTTTTGAAACAGAAAAACCTTCCCACCCAGCAAGTGTGTTGGATGACTGTAGTGAAAAGTGAGAAATACAAAAAGTTGCTTGTGATCATTTGTTGTAACAGAGGTGTTTCATACTAGAGGTACGTTACTTACACCGAATGCCAGGGCACCTGAGTGAAACTAGGAGTCAAAAACATACTATTAGGTGTCAGTAAATGTAAATGCATACAGCCAGCTAGGTTAAGAGAACAGGGATCGCTGGGGTTGATGGCAAATCAGATAAGCCACCCCACCCTTCACAGCATTCAGCTCTATCCAGTTGTTTTGAGAGGATACAGACTCCTTATTTGGGGTTTGGTTTTGCTTTCAAGAGAAGTCAGAAATCTGGAACACTATGCAAAATCTCAGCTTTGAATTTTTGATAATATTCTGCTTGAGGGCTGTCAGTCTGTGACATCTGCCCTAGATAGATGAAATTTGGATTTAATTTTCCTACTCAAATCTGGGCTCCCTGAGAGCTGCGGTTATGTCTTATCCATCCTTTCATCCCTGAAAGAACCTGTCACTGTTCTCTGCACTTGGTTTTCAAGGACTTGCCAGCCATCAGGCAGCATGCTTAGCACTTTACATTCATCCTTCCTCTCTAACTTTCACAGCAACCTTAGCGGGTAGTTACTGCTGTTTTCACCAGTTGGCAGATGAGTAAGCTGAGAATGAAAGAAATGAGGTAGCATGCCCAGGTTCACACAACTAGAAAGTGGCAGACTCAATTCTTGAACCCAGTTCTGTAGATTTTGTCTCCTAACCTCTAACTAAATGCCCCTTCTAGATGTTCCCACATTCCTCTGTATATATCCCAGGGGTCACATTTACCACTCTGTATTGTAATTGTCTTTTCCTTCTGCCTCCTGCACCTCGTTGGAAAATATGACTTCAGGATAGATAGATAAATGAGCAAATATAATCAATGCCGTGGTGAAAATGAGCAACAGTTAGGAGGAGAATGTCTTCCAATACTGAGAATGCTGGATAATTTTTGTTTTTGTTGCTGTCAATAATTTGATTTATTTGCAATGAAATATCATGTTGCTTTATAGGAGGGCTGGGTGAGTGGAGAATTAAGTATTCTTCCATTTTCCCTTACTCTTCCTTCTCCATTTCCCCAAGGAAGCTCTATGCCTTCTCATTAGGATAAATGAAAAGAGAACTTGACGTCTCTTCTAGTTAACTGGAAAATTCCCAATTCATTTTATTTGGAACACAACACACAGCACCCAGGTCGGAGCTTCTCTTCCCCCTGGGAAGAGAAGCACACAAGCAACCGTAGGAATTCTGCCCACGCACAACACAGATGGACCTCACGAGGGCCACACAAGCTGGAGTAGACAAGGAGAACTTAGCTCAGAGTGAATCAACAGGAAGCAGGAGGGTCTGGTATCTCATTTAGGGAATTAAATCCTTCACATGGCCTCTTTGTGCTTTAGAAGAGTGTGTGGTCTGGAGAGGGGAGTGTCGGGGGCAAGGACAGAGGGAGATGGAAAGTTAGGACTTAGGGCTGGAGAGGGCAGGTTCTCACTTGTGCACTGACCCACTCCATCTTCCTGAAGCAAGTCTCGTAATTACCTAACTAATGGCGAATAATGACACCACTTGGATGGGAGTTGAGAGAGGGGGAAAGAAAGGCATGAGAATTCATTAACCGTGTGTGCGAAGGGCTTGGATAGCATCCCTGAAGGATCATTATTACATCATTTCACCCCCACTTTCCCACCTCTTTCCACTAATATGAGACAGACAAATGCTAAATAACTATGTAATAATACATTACTAGACAGACAACAATGCCAGGAAATATAATAGCCTGCTACAGCTATGAAACTCCCCCAAAGATATATTTAAAATGTCACTGATGCATAATGTAAAATAGGAATTACAGGTTCATTTGGAGGACACAATTTAAAATCTATACAACTGTACAGTGGTATTTCCCACTGGGTTTTTGTTGTCACTGTCCTTTTCTAAACATCACAAAGAAAAAAAAAAAAAAAACACCCAAGTAATTTCAGCCTAGAGATGCAAACTTCAAGGAACCTGTTTCCTCCGTATGTTTCCTTTTGTTTTTGTTGGTCAGGATGCTCTCCAAACCTAGTATCTTCTTGACATGTTGTCTTTTCTTCAGAATGTTTCTGCAGCCGGCACAGGAACCCCAGAATGTAGATTACACCTTTTGGAGATGTAGCCCGGCCACATAAGGAGACAAGTAGTTGAAATTTGTGTCAAATTGCTTGTTTAAATGACTTGAGCCAACTTCTTAAAGCCAGGACAGCAGGGGCTGAGGATTTTTAAAGTTGGCAGGGGCCAAAAATGACAAGGCTCAGCAGTCACCTGGTGAGCTGCCAGCCCTGACTGGAAGCTTCAAAAAATAAACTTTCTCAAAGGACACAAATTAAAAGTCATGTTTCAGCATCCATTAAAACGAAATTATAGGCTTCATCGCATAGCGAACTACTTTCATTTTCATTATGCTTAAAATATTTCATTTTGTAGATTGAGAATCGGTTGCTAGGAAAACCTTGTGTGGAGTTGTCAGAGACAGCGATATCTACAAGCGGATATTTTCCAAGGGAAAGCTCTCCTTTGTTTTTCCTGCAAGGATAGAGGATTTTGTCATTTTAAAAAACGCAGGATGCCATTTGGAGTCAGGGTCATGGCTTGAAAACATCTGCCATGACCTTCTCCAGAGACTGAGTCCTCGGGGTTCATCTCTCGGAGGAGAGAAGTTAGCAGCCTGCTGAGCTGAGCGGGCTCACAGGTGTGTTTTGTTCACTCTCATTTAAAAAGATAGATAGATAGATAGATAGATAGATAGATAGATAGATAGATAGATAGATAGATAGATGATGTTTATATGTATTGTGTATATTATACATATACACACATATACACACAAATATGTGTACACACACATACATATATATAAATCTTATTTTGAGTTGTCAGCATCTCTAAAAACTAGGAAATTTTATCTACAAGTCCAGATTTCCAGCTTTTCTAGAGAAACTAGAAATTACGGCTGCCTTGAGCTCTGTCCCTCATTCCCATGTGACCAAATTGACCTGGTGCTGAGTGAGGGCTGCCCCCTAGCCTCTCCACCTCAGCTCAGTCCATAGCTAGCCCACTCCACCCTCCTGCCTGGTCCCTACAGGTATTTAAAGGTGCTACTCCCTGACGTAGAGTGTGCCATATTCTTAATATCTTCAAAAGAGAAAATTTTTGAAAAGAATGTGTACAGTGTACTAGTTTACCTGGAAAGGGAATAGGGACTTGCTACGGCAGTGATCAGCCTTGAATGTCATGTTACTTTCATTACAGTATTAATATGTTTCAAGTAATTCCTCTGGTCAGCCCTTATCCACCTGGTTTTGCTAAACTAGTCTCTCATTATTCTTCATTTGATGTGTGTGGATAAATGCAAATCAAAGCCAATTATTTATTTGTAACTAACTCTGGGATGCCTGCTGCAGTCTTATCTGTCGCTCTAGCTTGTGGCTTTCAGCAATTGTCAGCTTGGAGACTTTGGTTTCAAACTCTCCTCCAGAGGTTTGCAGAGTGCCTGAGACTGGAATCTGCAGACACTGACAGTCATTTCTCCTTTTTTTTTCAGGTCCTCCAAACCACCACAGCCAGTCGACTCTGAGGCCCCCTCTCCCACCCCCTCACAACCACACGCTGTCCCATCACCACTCATCTGCCAACTCCCTCAACAGGAACTCACTGACCAATCGGCGGAGTCAGATCCATGCCCCGGCCCCAGCGCCCAATGACCTGGCCACCACACCAGAGTCCGTTCAGCTTCAGGACAGCTGGGTACTAAACAGCAACGTGCCACTGGAGACCCGGTAAGTCCCCTCTCCAGCTCACAGTCACACTCAGTGTCACGTTACCCCTGAGTCACCACACAGAGCCACTGGGTGTCTCAGAGTTCCAGTCGGAGAGACACTCTGGGCATAAATAATGAGACAACTTTACCACCTCCTTGTTCCCTTGGTAATTTGACCCTGGGCAGTAGGTTGACAGGTATTTCTTTGTTCACAGGTGTCTCCTTTTAAAGCTTGTTTACTTTCTTAGATAGCTCTTGTGTACCCAACTAATAGAATTAGCATAACATATTTTTACTCGAAGGCTCATGGGAAACATGCTTATAAGGGTATATTGACTGAAAGCTGCTGATAAATTATGCATTTGGCCTTTCTTGAAGTAATAAATGAAGACTCATTTGAAATTAAGTGTTTGGGGAGACCTTGAGAAACAATCCCTGATTCCAAATTGACAGAAGTATAATTTAAATTTATATTTCATCCAACATGCAGTCTCACTTTAATCCCTCCTGTACACACTAACAGCTTGATGCCTGTGGGGCAAACAATAATGTATAAAAACAAACAAGAAAAAAGGGGCAGCACTTATATGAGGAGGGAAGAGTTTGAAAATGATCTCCAGGTCTGGCTTTGTTTTGTTTTCCTTTGCTTCTGTCCTTTTCTCACCTTCGGTTCTGTTCTCCAAAACCATATACACCTTAGTGACCTGAAAGAAGACCTGTCAGTCAGGGTATGGAGGGGTTGGGATGTCGTTGACAGGGAAGGCTGTGTGTGGGTTGGCCAGACTCTGAAACAGCCTTGCTGCTCTATCCCCAGGCACATTCTTGGTTGGTATGTTTTAAATGCTATTGTTTCCTTGCCTGGAAGAACCATGGAGACTGAACAGAGAGGAGGGCTAATTCATACTGACCCTTCAAAAAGTTCCCAAATAGATTTTAAACTTTAATAACTTAGGTTTGAGGAAAGACAGAAATAATCTGTAATCTTTCTGATAACGGCCGGTGAATTCTCTGCACACAGCTGGAAGCAATTTTGAAAGTCATAGCATTTGGAGTTGTTTCTTATCTATAATTTTTTGTTTTTTTATAAGATCCTGAAAATTAATATATTATACATCTTTGTCACTATAATCACTCCAAATTTTAATTTTATTTTCTGACTATTATAGGGTTTTTTTTAAAAGAATTTTTGCTTTATTAAAAGAAACTAAAAGAATGAACCTAAGCTAATAAATATCCTTGATCTCAACATTAGTTTAAAAGAATTGGTACAGAAATAAATAAAATGACACAAAATGAAGCACTAAGCAAAATACAAAGAGTGCTGCATATTATTATTTTCCTCTGCAAAAAATTACCTAACATGCACATGCACACACACACACACACACAGGCTCTTACACAAAGAATGGTTACATAACAAAGTAAACATTATAACAACCACATCAGTTTGACTGTTAATCCAAACTAACGTGAAAAATCTGTCGTTGAGACAACTGGGGTAATTTAAACATGGATTGGGTATTTAATGATATTAAGAATATAATTATGATTTTGTTAGGTGCAGTTTTGGAGTGCATGTTTGGTTCAAATATTTAAAACATTCCAAATCAAGGAATGAAAAACTACCTATCGAGTATTATGCTTTTTAAAAAATTTATTATACTTTAAGTTCTGGGATACATGTGCAGAACGTGTGGGTTTGCTACATAGGTATACACGTACCATGGTTGTTTGCTGCACCCATCAACCCGTTATCTACATTAGGTATATCTCCTAATGCTCTCCCTCCCCTAGCCCCCTACCCCCTCACAGGCCCCAGTGTGTGATGTTCCCCTCCTGTGTCCATGTGTTCTTACTGTTCAGCTCCCACTTACGAATGAGAACATGTGCTGTTTGGTTTTCTGTTCCTTTGTTAGTTTGCTGAGAATGATGGTTTCTGGCTTCATCCATGTCCCTGCAAAGGACATGAACTCCCTTTTTTGTGGCTGCATAGTATTCCATGGTGTATATGGACCACATTTTTTTTTATCCAGTCTCTCACTGAGGGCATGTGGGTTGGTTTCAAGTCTTTGCTATTGTGAATAGTGCTGCAATTAAAACATATGTGTGTACGTGTCTTTATAGTAGAATGATTTATAATCCTTTGGGGTATATACCCAGTAACGGGATTGCTGGGTCAAATGGTATTTCTGGTTCTAGATCCTTGAGGAATCACCACACTGTCTTCCACAATGGTTGAACTAATTTACACTCCCACCAACAGTGTAAAAGTGTTCCTATTTCTCCACATCCTCTCCAGCATCTGTTGTTTCCTGACTTTCAATGATCGCCATTCTAACTGGCATGAGATGGTATCTCATTGTGGTTTTGATTTGCATTTCTCTAATGACCAGTGATCATGAGCTTTTTTTCATATGGTTATTGGCCACATAAATGTCTTCTTTTTAGAAGTGTCTGTTCATATCCTTCACCCACTTTTTGATGGGGTTGTTTGCTTTTTTCTTGTAAATTTGTTTAAGTTTCTTAACAAATTTCTGGATATAGCCCTTTGTCAGATGGATAGATGGCAAAAATTTTCTCCCATTCAGTAGGTTGCCTGTTCACTCTGATGATAGTTTCTTTTGCTGTGGGGAAGCTCTTCAGTTTAATTAGATTCCATTTGTCAATTTTGGCTTTCTTTGCCATTGTTTTTTGTGTTTTTGTCAGGAAGTCTTTGCCCATGCCTATGTCCTGAATGGTATTTCCTAGATTTTATTCTAGGGTTTTTATGGTTTTAGGTTTTGTGTTTAAGACTTTAAATCATCTTGAGTTAATTTTTGTATAAGGTATAAGTAAGGGGTCCAATGTCAGTTTTCTGAATACAGCTAGCCAGTTTTTCCAACACCATTTATTAAACAAGGAATCCTTTCCCCATTGCTTGTTTCTGTCAGGTTTGTCAAAGATTAGATGGTTGTAGATGTGTGGCATTATTTCTGAGGCCTCTGTTCTGTTCTATTGGTCTATATATCTGTTTTGGTACCAGTACCATGCTGTTTTGGTTACTGTAGCCTTGTAGTATAGTTTGAAGACATGTAGCATGATGACTCCAGTTTTGTTCTTTTTGCTTAGGATTGTCTTGGCTATGTGGGCTCTTTGTTGGTTCCATATTAAATTTAAAGTAGTTTTTTCTAATTCTGTGAAAAAAGTCAGTGGTAACTTGATGGGGATAGCATTGAATCTATAAATTACTTTGGGCAGTATGGCCATTTTCACTATATAGATTCTTTCTATCCATGAGCATGGAATGCTTTTCCATTGGTTTGTGTCCTCTCTTATTTCCTTGGGCAGTGGTTTGTAGTCCTTCTTGAAGAGGTCCTTCACATCCTTTGTAAGTCATATTCCTAGGTATTTTATTCCCTTTGTAGCAATTGTGAATGGGAGTTCACTCATGATTTGGCTTTCTGTTTGTCTATTATTGGTGTATAAATATGCTTGTAATTTTTGCACATTGACTTTGTATCCTGAGACTTTGCTTGAAGTTGCTTATCGCCTTAAGGAAATTTTGGGCTGAGATTATGGGGTTTTCTAAATATACAGTCATGTCATCAGCAAACAGAAACAATTTGATTTCCTCTCTTCCTATTTGAATACCCTTTATTTCTTTCTTTTGCCTGACTGCCCTGGCCAGAACTTCCAGTACTATGTGTAACAGGAATGGTGAGAGAGGGCATCCTTGTCTTGTGCCAGTTTTCAAAGGGAATGCTTCCAGCTTTTGCCCATTCAGTATGATATTGGCTGTGGGTTTGTCATAAATAGCTCTTATTGTTTTGAGATACGTTTCATCAATACCTAGTTTATTGAGAGTTTTTAGCATGAAGAGGTGTTAAATTTTAGCAAAGGCCTTTTCTGCATCTATTAAGATAATTGTGTGGTTTTTGTCATTAGTTCTATTTATGTGATGGATTGCATTTATTGATTTGTGTATATTGAACCAGCCTCGCATCCCAGGGATGAGACCAACTTGATCGTGGTGGAGAAACTTTTTGATGTGCTGCTGGATTCGGTTTGCCAGTATGTTATTGAGGATTTTTGCAGCGAGGTTCATCAGGGATATTGGCCTGAAATTTTCTTTTTTTGTTGTGTCTCTGCCAGATTTTGGTATCAGGATGATGCTGGCCTCATAAAATGAGTTAAGGAGGAGTTGCTCTTTCTCTATTACTCGGAATAATTTCAGAAGGAATGGTACTAGCTCCTCTTTGTACCTCTGGTGGAATTCAGCTGTGAATCCATCTGGTCCTGGACTTTTTTTGGTTGGTAGGCTATTAATTACTGCCTCAATTTCAGAACTTGTTATTGGTCTATTCAGGGATTGGACTTCTTCCTGGTTCAGTCTTGGGAGGATGTATGTGTCCAGGAATTTATCCATTTCTTCTAGATATTCTAGTTTATTTGCTTAGAGGTGTTTATAGTATTCTCTGATGATAGTTTGTATTTCTGTGGGATCAGTGGTGATATCCCCTTTATGATTTTTTTATTGTGCCTATTCTTCTCTCTTTTCTTCTTTATTAGTCTGGCCAGCAGTCTATCTATTTTGTTAATCTTCTCAAAACACAGCTCCTGGATTCATTAATTTTTGAAGGGTTTTTCATGTCTCTATCTCCTTCAGTTCTGCTCTGATCTTACTTATTTCTTCTCTTCTGTTAGCTTTTGAATTTGTTTGCTGTTGCTTCTCTAGTTCTTTTAATTGTGATGCTAGGGTATCAATTTTAGATTTTTCCTGCTTTGTCCTGTGGGCACTTAGTGCTACAAATTTCCTTGTAAACACTGCTTTAGCTGCGTCCCAGAGATTCTGGTACATTGTGTCTTTGTTCTCATTGGTTTCAAAGAACTTATTTATTTCTGCTTTAATTTCGTTATTTACCCAGTAGTCATTTAGAAGCAGATTGTTCAGTTTCCATGTACTCGTGCGGATTTGAGTGAGTTTCTTAATCCTGAGTTCTCACTTGATTGCACTGTGGTCTGAGAGACTGTTTGTTATGATTTTCATTCTTCTGCATTTGCTGAGGAGTGTTTTACTTCCGATTATGTGGTCAATTTTAGAATAAGTGCAGTGTGGTACTGAGAAGAATGTATATTCTGTTGATTTTGGGTGGAGAGTTCTGCAGATGTCTATTAGGTCCACTTGGTCCAGAGCTGAGTTCAAGTCCTGAATATCCTTCTTAATTTTCTGTCTCATTGTTCTGTCTCATATTGACAGTGGGGTGTTAAAGTGACCCACTGTTAATGTGTGGGAGTCTAAGTTTCTTTGCAGATCTCTAAGAACTTGCTTTATGAATCTGGGTGCTCCTGTGTTGGGTGCATATATATTTAGGATAGATAGCTCTTCTTGTTACATTGATCCCTTTATCATTATGTAATGCCCTTCTGTGTCTTTTTTTTTAATCTTTGTTGGTTTAAAGTCTGTGTTATCATAGACTAGAATTGCAACTTTTGCTTTTTTTTTTTTTTTTTTTTTCCATTTGCTTGGTAGATATTCCTCCATCCCTTTATTTTCAGCCTGTGTGTGTCTTTGCACATGAGATGGGTTTCCTGAATACAGCACACAGATGGGTCTTGACTCTTTACCCAATTTGCCAGTCGTGTCTTTTAATTGGGGCATTTAGCCTCTTTACACTTAGAGTTAATATTGTTATGTGTGAATTCGATCCTGTCATTATGATGCTAGCTGGTTATTTTGCCCATTAGTTGATGCAGTTTCTTCATAGTGTTGATGGTCTTTACAATTTGGTATGTTTTTGCAGTGGTTGGTACCAGTTTTTCCTTTCCATGTTTAGTGCTTCCTTCAGGGGCTCTTGTAAGGCAGGCATGGTGGTGACAAAATTTCTCAGCATTTGCTTGTCTGTAAAGGATTTTATTTCTCCTTCACTTACGAAGCTTAGTTTGGCTGGATATGAAATTCTGGGTTGAAAATTCTTTTCTTTAAGAATGTTGAATATTGGCCCCCACTCTCTTCTGGCTTGTAGCGTGTCTGCAGAGAGATCCACTGTTAGTCTGATGACCTTCCCTTTGTGGGTAATTTGACCTTTCTCTCTGGCTGCCCTTAACATTTTTTCCTTCATTTCAACCTTGGTGAATCTGACAATTATGTGTCTTGGGGTTGCTCTTCTCGAAGATTATCTTTGTGGTGTTCTCTGTATTTCCTGAATTTGAATGTTGGCCTGTCTTGCTAGGTTGGGGAAGTTCTCCTGGATAATATCCTAAACAGTGTTTTCCAACTTGGTTCCATTCTCTCCATCAGTTTCATGTACACCAATCAAATATAGGTTTGGTCCTTTCACATAATCCCATATTTCTTGGAGGCTTAGTTCATTCCTTTTCATTCTTTTTTCTCTAATCTTGTCTTCACGGCTTATTTCATTAAGTTGATCTTCAGTCCCTGATATCCTTTCTTCCACTTCATCTATTTGGCTATTGATACTTGTGTATGCTTCACGAAGTTCTTGTGCTGTGTTTTTCAGCTCCATCGGGTCATTTATGTTCTTCTCTAAGCTGGTTATTCTAGCTAGCAATTCCTGTAGCCTTTTTTTCAAGGTTATTAGCTTCCTTGCATTGGGTTAGAACATGCTCCTTTAGCTTGAAGGAGTTTGTTATTCCCCACCTTCTGAAACTACTTTTGTCAATTCATCAGATTCATTCTCCATCCAGTTTTGTTCCCTTGCTGGTGAGGACCTGTGATCCTTTGGAGGAGAAGAGGTGTTCTGGTATTTTGAATTTTCAGCCTTTTTTGTGCTGTTTTTTCCTCATCTTTGTGGATTTATCTACCTTTGGTCTTTGATGTTGGTGACCTTCAGATGGGATTTTTGAGTGGATGTCCTTTTTGTTGATGGTGATGCTATTCCTTTTTGTTTGTTAGTTTTCCTTCTAACAGTCATGCCCCTCAGCTGCAGGTCTGCTGAAGTTTGCTGGAGGTCCACTCCAGACCCTGTTTGCCTGGGTATCACCAGCAGAGGCTGCAGACAGCAAAGACTGCTGCCTCTTCCTTCCTCTGGAAGCTTCACCCAGAGGGGCACCCGCCAGATGTCAGCTGGAGCCCTCCTGTATGAGGTGTCTGTCGACCCATGCTGGGAAGTGTCTCCCAGCCAGGAGGCACGGGGGTTAGGGACCCAGTTGAGGAGGCAGTCTGTCCTTTAGCAGAGCTCAAGAGCTATGCTGGGAGATCCGCTGCTCCCTTCAGAGCCAGCAGAGGGGAATGTTTAAGTCTGCTGAAGCTGTGTCCACAGCCACCCCCTCCCCCAGGTGCTCTGTCCCAGGGAGATGGGAGTTTTATCTATAAGCCCCTGACTGGGGCTGCTGCCTTTCTTTCAGAGATGCCCTGCCCAGAGAGGAGGAATCTAGAGAGGTAGTCTGGCTACAGCAGCTTTGCTGAGCTGTGGTGGGCTCTGCCCAGTCCGAACTTCCCAGTGGCTTTGTTTACACTGTGAGGGGAAAACCACTTACTCAAGCCTCAGTAATGGCGGACACCCCTCCCTCCACCAAGCTCAAGCATCCGAGGTCGACTTCAGACTGCTGTGCTGGCAGCAAGAATTTCAAGCGAGTGGATCTTAGTTTGCTGAGCTCCGTGGGAGTGGGATCTGCTGAGCTAAGCCACTAGGCTGCCTGGCTTCAGACCCCTTTCCAGGAGAGTGAATGGTTGTGTCTTGCTAGCATTCCAGGCACCACTGAGGTATGAATAAAAAAACTCCTGCAGCTAACTCAGTGTCTGCCCAAACGGCCGCCCAGTTTTGTGCTTGAAACCCAGGGCCCTGGTGGTGTAGGCACCCAAGGGAATCTCCTGGTCTGTGGGTTGTGAAGACCGTGCGAAAAGTATAGTGTCTGGGCTGGAATGCACTGTTCCTCATAGCACAGTCCCTCGCGGTTTCTCTTGGCTAGAGGAGGGAGTTCCCCGACCCCTTGTGCTTCCCGGGTGAGGCAACACCCCGCCCTGCTTCGGCTTGCCCTCCATGGGCTGCACCTACTGTCTAACAAGTCCCAGTGAGATGAGCCTGGTATTTCAGTTAGAAATGCAGAAATCAACTGCCTCCTGCATTGATTTCACTGGGAGCTGCAGACCAGAGCTGTTCCTATTTGGCCATCTTGCCAGCCAGCAGAATTATAGATTATTTTTAACCATGCCTACAATCTTAATCTTTAAAGGTTAAAATATGTAAAGTCAATAAAAACTGTATATAATAGAGATATTTAAACTTCTGCCCTGATATAGTAAACCACTAATAAACAGCTTTGCTGGAAGCTGACTGGGTGGCCAGGCTTAACTCAGGATATTGTCAAAGTTGATGATGGTCTTAAAGGCTAGATAGTATTTTCTGTCTTTTTCCTCTCCACGCTTACGAACTGCCATAGAGTTTGTTAATTAGTCAGCCTATTTTTACATTAACAGACTATTATTTGAAAAATAGTTTCTGGATATAAGTGCTACTTATAATGGACTAGATGAAGAATAGAGGAAGGAAAGAAAGGGAAGAGGAGATGTAATAACTATTGTAGAAAAAGAAGAGGACCACCATGACCATTATATATGCTGAACATTAATGCTTTACATGCATTATCTCACTCAAGCCTGAAAGCAATCCTATGAAGTAGGAAGGGACTTTTATTATGGCCATTTAAAGATTCAGAATCTAGGGATAGAGGGACAAAGTAACCTTCAAGAAGTATAAAACTTCAGGAAGATAGTAAACTATGAGCCATGTGGGATGAAACAATGGAAGTTCCTACACCCAAAATAAGGTGGTGGAATGTCTGATGGGTGAACAACCACAAATCTAGGTTTATTGCCCTACTTGTTAACATTTATAGGACCAAATCCACTGGAGTGTCTGCTCTTGGCAATTAGTCTGCCCTTTGTGATAAGAACACACACAACACATAGACACATCTCCCATCTCCCAACTCCTGATTCAATCAGTTGGTTTTCCAGGAGATTTATTTTGAATAACTTTTTGTAAGAAAGTGTCCTCTTGACAAATATCTCTTAGAGAGGACCAACGAAACCAAGCAGATCACTGTCCTGCTTTCCTAAAGTAAGTTCTTCCAGAATTTACTTACTGGTCTAGAGTCCTTCTTCAGATTCTTTGAATATTTGGCATTTCTCCAAGGATTAGGACTTCTCAATGGTAATTTCAGAAGAAGCACATTAAAGAAAAAATTTGGTGGGAAGATAGGATTGCCAAAACCTTGACGTCCATCAGAAGGAAAAAAAAAAAAAGTGAGACAACATCTGAGTATTCTTCAATCCATATGTTCAAGAGCCAAGGATTAGAGCTCCTTGGGATGGAGTTGTTAGCAGAAATCCAGCACAAGGTGCAAAACTTGGTAAATATTTGAAACTCCACTCATGGAACTGAGTACATAGAATATGCATCTGGTCTCATGTATGAAAATGCTAGTCGTAGTTCATAGAACTGATGAAATGTATGATTCTCTTTTAAATATTATTTGTACTAGTTTGTTCTCACGCTGCTAATAAAGACATACCCGAGACCCGGTAATTTATAAAGGAAATAGATTTAGTTGACTCACAGTTCAGCATGACTGAGGAGGGCCCCAGAAACTTACAATCATGGTAGAAAGGGAAGCAAACACTCTCTTCTTCAACATGACAGCATCAACTGCCGAGCAAAAAGGGGGAAAACCCCTTATAAAACCATCAGATCTCATGCGTACTCACTCACTATCACGAGAACAGTATGAGGGTAACTGCCCCATGCTTAAATTACCTCCCACTGGGTCCCTCCCACGACACATGGGAATTATGGGAACTACAATTCAAGATGAGATTTGGGTAGGGACCCACTCAAACCGCATTGTTATTAGTTCAGTCTCTTATTAGCAAATATTTATTGAGTCCCTTGTGTATGCCAAGAGCTATGTTAGGTACTGGCAAGATGCTGATTAAAACATGTGTTGTCCCATTAAAGGTCACCAAGCCTAAAGGAGGATGGAGGTACATAAGCAAAAGATGGTTCAACATATACACTAATGGAAGTCTAAAAGTTACAGAGATGTTATAGTGGAAGAAGTGATTAACCATCTGAGAAAGATCAGGAAAATTTTTGTAGCTGAAGGGCTGCTTGAGCTGGGTTTTGAGGGATGAGTAGGAGTTTATCTATTACATAGGTAAAGTCAGATATGATAGCATATTATTATTTGTTCTCATTCACCACTGTTTTTCCATATAGTCTTGGCAACAGAGAATTAAATGAATTCATTGATTCAAATGCAAAAATATTGTGAGTTTACTCATATCATTTTCTTAGCCATGAGAGAGTATAGATATGGGATTTCTTCTTTTTAGGAGCATGATGCCATGCTAGTATTTCCATTTCTGTCTTTCATACCAAATAAGAATTGGTCTCTCTCCAGGAGAGAGAACCATCAAAAACAAGACATTCTGAAGGTTGGTTATAATTTAGTCACCATTTTTGAAAATGTGGTGTAAATTTACAAACAGCTTGACCACCCTTACTCTCATTAATACAGATTTCTGGGTGTGATGGAATAATTTCATAACTCCGAGAGGTAATGAACAGGCATTGTGCTGCCCCCATAATGCAAAACCAAGTCCAGTGTGTCTCCTTAGACCAATGGGGAGTGGACTCTTTCCTCTCCGCATTGCTCTTTTGATGTCCCCATCGGTCTTAATGAAGCATGTTAGATCTTCTCTGAACTATCCTTCTTTTTTTTTTTTTTTTTTTTTTTTTTCCAGGATGAGTAAATTGGAGGGGCTGATTAAGGAGGCATAACCAGAAAATAGGACTGTTTAGAATTTAACAAAAGGTAAAAAAGCATATAAGGGAAGTTCTGTATCAATGTTAAATAGAAGAACAATGCATATAAATTTCTACTACCAAAAGCAGTCTATTCATGTATAAACCATAATATAATCCAAGAAAAATCAAACATAAGGCAGAACTAATTGCAAGCAGTCTGTACTGTCTTTTCTTAAGTAGTGTGTTACAGAATCACTCTACCCTCCACCTTCCTCCTAGCCTATTCACAGAAGGTCTTGAAACAAAGTCTACTTGCAATTCTTGTTCAATATCACCTATCTACTTCTTCCTCTACTGAAAGTGACAAGGTGAGGAATCTTCCTGGTCGGCTGCTGCTTTGGGAGTTTCTAAAGTCAGCTTCTCTTGTCTAAAACAGTAGAAAGTAGCTCAGTGACAGAACCTAACTTTCCTTCCTTTGTGTGTTTTGCTGAAGCAAGCGTCTCTCTTTGGATCCATCTGAGCAGCAGATCACAAAAGAGAATCCCTAAGCAGGACAAAAGCTTCTCTCTGAGTTCATCTTTTGCCCTGACATACTAGAAGCTCTAATTTTAATCATCAAGAACCTCAAGCTGCAAAACAGTTTGCAATTTGCCTTTTTAAATGGTCATTCGTTAATTATTCTAGAAACATCTATGAGAACCTACCATGTGTCAGGCACTGAGGATTCAGCAAAGGAGAAAAACAAAATCCCTGTCCTTATGGAGATTCTAGACTAGAAGCAGACAGAACATGAACAAATGCCCCTTACACCATGACAAATCCAGTAAGTGCCACAGACGTCTGAAGAAGTCAGACCCATGAGAAATGGACATTTAAACTGAGCCCTGAAGATGAGCAGGGGTTAATCAGGCTTAAAGAGTGCTCATGGTCACAAAAACAATGAGCCACTAGGGGAAAAAACACAAAGAGAAAGCAAGAGAAAGCAAACTAGAAAAGTAGGCAAGGGCAAGAAAGATCAAGGCTTCGGACCATGTTAAAAGCTTTTGGACTCTACCTCGAGAACAATTAAAAGTCATTGAAGCTTTTTAAGCAGGAGAGCAAAATAATAAGATATACTCTGCTTTTTGCTTTTAATAATGGTAGCTGCCCCATGATAAATGGATTGTCGGGGGCAGTTAAGGTGGAAGGTATGCGGGACTAAAGGTCCAGTTTGGAAAATAAAATAATTGTCAAGATAAAAAGTGGAATGCCTTTGATTAGGGAGTGGTGCTGAGTATTCAAAGATGTGAGGTATAGTTTGAAGGTAGAATCAGTAGAAATTAATGATTGCTGGGATTTGAAGATGAAGGTTAGGATTCTTCATCAAGTTTTTGACTTAGATGTCTGGGTGAATAGCAATGTCATGTGCTGAAGAAGGAACAGGTTTTTGTGGCAGAAAACAAAAGTTCAGTTTTGGAAATGTTACCCTTATGAGGCAAGAGAAATGAGTGCAGTTATTGGCCAGTTTTATTTTGATTCTAAAATAATATGTATAACACAGAAAATCATCCATTTACAAATAATGGCATATGTAGTATATCCAAAGCCCTCAGTGATTGATTTTTCTCTTTAAAAAATGTCTCTCCAGGCCAGATGCAGTGGCTCATGCCTATAATCCCAGTAATCTGGGAGGTTCAGATGGAAGAATCTCTTGAGCCTAGGATGTGGAGGCTGCAGTGAGCTATGATCCCACCACTGCACTCCATCCTGGGTGACAGCGTGAGACTCGGTCTTTAAAAAAAAAAAAAGTTCTCTCCAGAAATTTGTTAAATTTATTTCACACGATCATATAGGCCTGTGAATACTAACTTTTCTTTGTCAAATACTTTTTGCTTGGCACTAAGCTTTACCTACAGGATCCCATTTAATCCCTTAAGCTCTTCTGTTAGGTATACGTTATTACCCACATTTAAAATACAGGGAAACCAAGGCTGGGGGAATTAAGTTACTTACATGTCATCCGTTAGTAAGTGACAAAGCTGAAATTTGAATCTGGGCTGACCTGACTTTAAATCCTATATTCTTAATGACCATATGATAATGCCTTTGGAACTAGGAAGGGGGTGGGGGGAAACTCTGCCTAACCTGATGGCAAACAACAAATTAATTTGCTTAGGCCATGAAATGAAGTCAATGCATTCTAAGTGGCATAAGGCGAGAAATGATCTATGGGATGAACTCCAGCTTGTTACTGGACATAGACTTAGTCATTGTCAAACTCATAAGCCAGGCCAGATGCAAGAGACCCTTCCCTGCAGTGCTGAGGAATTGGTGGCAACCCCGACGGTAAATCTGAGGCCTCACCACTCCACGGTGGTGGCAGCATAGCATAGGATTTACAGGGAGAGGTTTTATGCCCTGCATATGATAAAACGTGAGTACAGATTGACAAAGAAGAATTAAGAAGCACAGCTACTTATTTAGCTCTGCAATTCGTAGGATCTTTTTCACTCTAGGCAGAGCTCTGCCAGATTGGTGGGAGAAAGCTCAGTAGCCATGGGTGCCATGGCTGACCCTTGGGGCATCCCTTGAATATCATCCTTGTTCCCATTAGCAGGAAGCATGACAAGTGCTCAGAAAAAGAACTGAGCATGTTAGGCTTGCTGAGTGATATCTAAGGAATCTCATTTTGGTGTCAGAATTTTTAAAAACATACTTTTTGTCTTCAAGAAGAAGCAATCTTAGACTAATCTGGATGCCTTATTGGTAGTACGTATTTGGGAATCGAGATTCAAGACCTTCAGTAAACAAGGCTTTCACAGAGAAGAAACAAGATTGTTGAAACATCTTCACCATGCTGAGTGCAAAGACTATTCCAAACTTGTTCTCAGATTGATTTTTCTACCTAAAGATTAATTTTCTGACAGAATCACTGACAAGCTTGATCTTTAGAATATTAAACCTAGGCAACCTGTTTGCTTTTTTGTTTGTTTTTTAATGTTTTCAAGTGAGGTTTAAAGGTAGGATTCATTCTGGGTGAACCAAATGCATTGAAGCACTTTCAAATCAATAGGCAGCTTGATTTCTCTGTGTTGCGAAACATTATGCCCCCTCTAAATTCTCATCACAGGCAACATGGAAATTAATGAGACCTTTAGGTTAGCCTTTCAAGCTCAACCCTATTTTATAGCTTTACCTTGCCTTTTTGACACCACGATCTCGCCTGGCCACCAGCAGCATTTCATGTTGCAGTGCACTTTAATTTTGCAGTTTTCTTAGTCTTCCTTGGAAACTGGCAGCTTATTAATCTCAATAACTGAGCTGCTCAATAGGCAAGCTCACCAATGAGAGACCAGGCTGTGTCTTTTTTTTCTTGGCAGATGGAAACAAGGGGGTTGGTTGCTGGATGGAGGCAAGGGAGGTGGCAGAGAAAAAGCCAGTTAGGAGGGGTACCTCATTCCCCACATCACTTTCTGATCATTGGCAGGAAAATAAAGCGAGCCTAGTCTAATCCACTGCTCTGCAATTTATGGCTTGTGGTGTTAAACACACTTGAACCCATTAATAAGAAAATAAAGTGTTGTGGCACGTGTGCAAATTACAAGGTGCATTAAGAAAGAAACAAGCATTACATCTTATTCAAGACCACTCCAGCCTATTCTTGGCGTGGTTTGCAAACTTGGAAGCATCCTGGAAAGTGGAGGTACCTAAGGAGAAGCTGTCCTTTCTAAATTTGCCTGCCTCTACGAAATTAAAAACTTATTGAAGAATTGAACTTCTTATTGCAGGGGACCACAGCGAAATCTCTAGGTAGAAAGAACTTAAAAATAAAATAAAATAAAAATCCATCCCTCAGCATCCTGTACCATGGGGACCCAGTTACAAATTGAGGCCACCCCGTGGTCGTGCGTTGTAAGAGCAAGATTTTGCCCTGAGTCCGTGTAAATGTCGAAGACTTTGGGGTTAAGTTCACAGTTGAAAAAAGTCAAATATTTCCATCTCTGTCTGTGTTCTTTCACCCATTCAACTAATACCAACTGTCATTCCCTTGAGGCACTTCCTGAAGTCTCCCCAGAGGATATTTTATCTGGCTCAGACAGAAGAAACTTGATGAAGCGCAAGTCCTTTCTAATTCTGGCTTTCTGATGATCCTTTTCTTTTCACAGAAGCCAGATAAGGCATCCGCAGTCCTCCCAGGCAGGGGAAGTAGGTCCTGCAACTTTTCTGAAGGTTCCTTTGGTTTCATAGTCCTGGCCTCATTTGCTTTTGTGAGTTTGAATCTTGTGTCCCCAGACTTGCAAACCATCACAGGATACTCAGCCATTCTGCTCAGCTGCAGCTGCATCCTTTGGATTTTTTGCGAATGTTTAAGAAACTTTTCCTACATTACGTTTTTTCTTCCAAAACCCACCAGACAATTTGGGGCCATTCTGTGAGTATTCTTTGCAAATACTCCTTTTTAGAGGTCATGGCAAAGCTCTATACAAAGGATCACCCTCAAAATTGTGTATTTTTCAAATCCCTTATTAAATCATTTCTTGCTTGAAATAACTGTTTAGGAGTCAGGAAATACCTCCAATTTCTGTCATTCTTACTTAAGCTGTGTATGCCTTATAGTTCAAAAGAGACTGAATACTAATTCTTTTCTATGTGTTAAAAGGTACTGAAATCAGATTTCAATTTGCTAGAGCTTCAACTGGGTACCAGCATTCATGAGTCCATTTCTCAACAATTAGTACTCCTGTAAAGGTATTGCACACCAATAATATGACATTTAAATTCTTATTTTATTTTTTAATTATTTGAACAAAGGGTTAAAATCCTGCCCTAAAGGGAAGGTGGGAAATGTTGCTTTACTTAACATCGGTATGTTCTTAGATAAGAATTTTACATGGAAAACTTAATCTTAGTGATTTTCTAATTTCTTATCAATCAAGATCCTATCCCCTATACTTGGGGACATGTGATGAGAAGGCATAGGGAGATATTAGGCCCACTGAAGCATTTGGTGGGACTCTAAGGAACTCTACTCTCCCCCATCCCCGCTCTCACCAATTCAGGAAAATGAAGGAATAAATTTACAAGCCCCCTGTGCAAGGGGTGGTGCTATGCATATGTGCATTTTCTGGATGTTCTTGTATTCGGTCATCTTTTCCAGCTTCTAACTCTCAGAATCCGTATAAGGAGACATTGTAGCTCTATGGACAATCTTTTCACTTGTGGGAAACCATGGACCACTCCTTTTGGTCTTTGTTTTTAGATATAATCATCTCTGAAATGCCTACTTTGTGCCCAGTAGGATGCTAGGCACTTTACATCATGTTATCTGAATTAAAGCCCTTGGGGAGAGATGTTGATAGGGTTTGGCTGTGTTGACACCCAAATCTCATCTTGAATTGTAGCTGCAACAATTCCCATGTGTTGTGGTAGGGACCTGGTGGTGGGAGGTAATTGAATCATGGGGGCGGGTCTTTCCCATGCTGTTCTCATGGTAGTGAATAAGTCTCATGAGATCTGGTGGTTTTATAAGGGGGAGTTTCCCCACACAAGCTCACCCTTTGCCGGCTGTCATCCATGTAAGACGTTACTTGCTCCTCCTTGCGTTCTGCCATGATTGTGAGACCTCCTCAGCCATGTGGAACTGTGAGTCCATTAAACCTCTTTCTCTTTATAAATTACCCAGTCTCAGGAATGTCTTTATTAGGAGCGTGAGAACAGACTAGTACAGATGTTATTGTACCCTTTTAACATATCAGGAAAATGAAACTTGAGAAGGTGGAGGGTTTGGGACAGAGAGAAGATCCGGACAGAACAGGATTCAAGTAGTACTTAAACTTAGGCATGGGGAATCTCTCAGCCTTGCACTTCTTTACTTTCTACCATTGCTGTTATGCAGGCCTCCGTTTGTGGAATTTTTATGGTAACTATATGCTATATTCTCATAGCTTAGAAACCTAACAGAAAGTGAAACTCTTCTTCTTGATATTTCAACAACACTTCCTTGATTGAGTCTCATGGAATCCAACTAGAGTCACATGCCCGCAACTGACCCAAGCCTCAAGCCTGGAGTCTTGGCGAATAGACCACATTAATTGATCAGGTCTGGATCACGTGCCCATATGGGGCCTCATAGTGGAGAGGAAGGAGTGTGACCCATAACCAAACATTGTGCTATTAGGAGACCCTGAAATGGAGGCCTAGCAGGCAAAAGCCACAGACCAACTCAGGTCACATTCAATGTTAGTTTGGTCACAGCCCAGCTCATATTGCCTGATTGTAATGATTTTCTCTTCCAGGCAGGCACAGTCCTGGCCAGGGTGGGGCAATTTCAGGATACTGAGTTATCTCACTTGTCGGAGCACAGAAGGGGGTTTACATTTGATTCCAATAAGAAGTTGAAAAACTAAGTTTCACTGACTAACTCCCACCCCCTTCTGACTCATCACCCTCTCTGGTTGACTTCTCAAACGTCCCATGACTTTACTTCTGAGTTCACTGTGGCCACTTAATGCATTTTAACTTTTATCAGTCCCCTGACATCTCTTTTAAGCTATCATCTTCTTTCCTGCAAAAGTGCTTGGATTCCACATTTTCTAATTAAAACATGCTCATTTATTGTCTTACTAACCAGTGCTCTTTATGAGGGCTCATGATGAGAAAGTTAACTCAAAACATCTCAATGCATTTCCTATCTCTTGGAAATGGCTGGAGAAGCAGTTTTGCCTTATAAAGTTGAATGACTGAAGAATTTTTGGTTTTGCTTTTTAATAAAACCATGCATGGGAAACATTTAACTCTATGCTTCAAGCTCCTAATGTTCTCAGCAATGCAGTATATTCTGTTTGTTGTGGTGTGTGTAGACGGGACAGATTGCAGGGGTCAAATAGCTCCATAATGAGTATAGGTAACATCAGAATAGTTCTGTGTTTAATTAGACAAAAATTTTTGTCCTAAAATGCAACATGTCCTAATGTTAATAATGGTGCCCATTGCTGTTTATGCTCCAGTGAATTGATCTGATATTATTAGAGGTTGTAAGCGTCAGTGCAGCAGGGGGTAAGGGTGGCACACATGCGTTTAAACCCACCGAGAATTTCAATATAATCGTGTGTGTGGTGGCATTGGGGTGGGCTGGGAACAAGGTAGAAGGCGCATATCATATTTAGTACCTGTCTACGTATACTTTGTTTTTTCAGTTTCACTACTGTTTGCTTTGTCTTTGGAAACATAAAAGCAGTGTTACAACAGGGACATCCTCATGTTCTGTCTATAATGTGCATCTTCAAATTCATAATACCATTCAGTTTGAGGAAAAGAGCGAAGTGTAGCATTCTTCACAGAGCTTACCCCAAAGGGCTAATTCAGGCGGAAAGGGAGAGACACAGATAGAGGAGACAGAGACAGAGATAGAGATAGAGATAAAGACAGAGACAGATGGAGATGGAGATAAAGGGAGGCAGAGAGAGAGAGAGAAAGAAAGGGGAAAAAAGGACCTGGTGATGCAGATGTGGAAAAAAACAGATGCCCTCTTCAGGGAGGTTGGCCCTTGATTCTGACCACTACATTAGAAAATATTAGAAGAAGGAGTCAAGGTCAACGTGAATTGGGTTGGCCAAGACAACTGAGCCCTGCTGGACGCAGTACCTCACACCTGTAATCCCAGCAATTTGGGAGGCTGAGGCAGGCAGATCACTTGAGGTCAGGAGTTCAAGGCCAGCCTGACCAACACTGAAATCTCGTCTCTATTAAAAATACTAAAATTAGCCAGGCGTGGTGGCACATGCCTATAATCCCAGCTACTCGGGAGGCTGAGGCAGGAGAATTGCTTGAACCCGGGAGGCGAAGGTTGCAGTGAGGCGAGATCGCACCAGTGCACTCCAGATTGGGTCACAGAGTGAGACTCCATCAAAAACAAAAAAAACAAAAACAAAAACAAAAACAAACCCTGAGCCCTGATCATTTAAGTGAAGGGGTCACCATTTGGCTGCATACAGGCAGAGTTTTCAAACTGGAAACCAGGTTAAGATCACCTAGTATAGTCCAATGTCTATTTTTACAGACATGGAGAGTGAGGCTTAGAAAGTTCCACGACACGCCAGCACCTTCCACTCCAAATGCCTGAGTGTGGCTGGAAGCCAGGCCTCTAGCTAGAGCTTTCCCCAGCACAGTTCACTATTTCCTGCATGATTAGGGAATGTTGGTGCCTACTTATCCTGCACAGAATATTTATCTCCATTTCCGGCCGGGCGCGGTGGCTCAAGCCTGTAATCCCAGCACTTTGGGAGGCCGAGACGGGCGGATCACGAGGTTAGGAGATCGAGACCATCCTGGCGAACACGGTGAAACCCCGTCTCTACTAAAAAAAAAATACAAAAAACTAGCCGGGCGTGGTGGCGGCGCCTGTAGTCCCAGCTACTCGGGAGGCTGAGTCAGGAGAATGGCGGGAACCCGGGGGGCGGAGCTTGCAGTGAGCTGAGATCCGGCCACTGCACTCCAGCCCGGGCGACAGAGCCAGACTCCGTCTCAAAAAAAAAAAAAAAAAAAAAAAAAAAAAAAAAAAAAAAAAAAAAAGAATATTTATCTCCATTTCCTTCAGTAAAGAAAAGGTCATGAATTTAAGGCAAAGAATTAGAGCACATATTGCAATAGCTTTTGTCTTCTCAGTTATTTTATTACAGAATGTGCACATTCTCTTGGTAAAATATTCAACACATAGACAGAAAGTAGAAAGGAATATTCCCTGCTTTTCAATTTCCATTTTCAAGGAAATTTAACTTGAAGGTTGATTATTTTAGGCTTTCAAAAATGCTTGTGGAAGTCTGAGCATGTATATTTTAAGTTTAATATAAATAGAATCATATACATATCATTTGTCAACTTCCTTTTTATCACTTAATGAGATATTGTGGAAGCATTTTCAGGTAATTTTATGTAGACTTACCTCATTCCTTTTTAAAGTCTGTGTAATATTCCATAATGCTCTAATTTATTTAACCAGTCTCTTCTTGATGGACATTTAGGTCACTTTCAGAATTTTGCTGTTACAAACAAATCTGTAATGAAATGTCTTGTGTATATATCTTTCTTTGCATACTTATATAATTATATTCAAAAGTTAAATTCCTGGAAGTGAAATTGCTAGATCAAAGGGTATGTGTAATGTGCATTTTGAATTTTGATAGATTGTGCCAAATTGTTTCTGTCTCCATTCAAATGTTACGATCTCTCTTTACTTCCCCTTATTTGATAGCCTGCGTATCTTTTGTGGGTTTAAAATAAGAGCCCAGAAGTTTATGGTGTTAGATTTCAGACACAGAATTCTGAGGATTTTTTTTTCAAGGAATAATGTAATAAATAATATGTAAATACCCTAGAAATGTCAATACCGCTTCTTAATGCCAGATGTAGTATGAGAAACAGACATAGCTGTAGGGAGAAATCTGACTCTCTCACTCCCCTTGGATCTAGCTGTAGGGCCCTTTCTCTTCATTCCCAGACTGTGCTACAGCATGGCCTACGTGATTCAAAACTCCTAACCTTTGTTGCCTTTCCTTTCTCATTATAATTTGGCAATGTTTGAGTTTACCTCTTCTCCTCATCCACCTTGCCTCTATCTACCTAACGGGGATATTATAAGAATGTCTAAAAAGACCTAGTCAAGTTTCTGAATCCCAAGAGAAATGCCTAGTAAGGTGGTATTATTGTTTAACTATTACAGAAAAGCATTATGATCAAAGGCTTGAATATCTGGCAAGGAAGACAGCCTTTTTTGTGAAATAAGTATGTGAGGGCTCTGTCAATAGGAGGCCCTCAGGCCAAACTTATATAGTTACTTTATCTGAAACTCTGATTTTATGCTAAATAAGGATTTTTGTATTTCCCACCTCCTGTTGGTAATCCCATTACCAGCTGTGTTCACAGGACTTCAGCTTAATTCAGCCAACATTTGTAGGGGTCCGACTAGCAGCTGAGCACCACGGCATAGATAATGAAAGATCGAACAGACATGGCCTCTGACCTCTGGGAATTACAGTCTAGAGGGAGAAAGGCCACAGAGCAGATCATTTGTATAGATATAGGATGTTGTAAGCTGGACATGAGCTCAGGGGACTCTACAGAAGCATGGAGCATGGAGTGCATCCAACCTACCTGGTCAGGGAAGCCTGACTGGCAGGAATGGGGTCTGAGTTCCATCTGGGTGGAATAGTTACAGCTGCCCCAGCAAAAGGGCATTCCAGGCAAAGGTGAGAGAATAGGAAAAGGCTGGAAGAGCAAGACTGTGCCAGGATTCCGGACCAACCAGAGTGAGCCTCAGGAGGCAGGGTAGAGAGGTCTCATGACCCAAGACAAGGTCACCTTCTGGGTGCAGTCAAGCACCCTAAGGTCTATTCAGTGTGGGATGGGGAGCCCAAAAGGGTTGTACACAAAGGCATGTTATGGTTAGATTTGCCATGAGGAGGTGGAAAGGGAGAATACACCAGAAAGGGAAGAAACTAAAAGTACATTGAAGTTAACCAATGCATCTGATGGAGGGAAGGAAGGAAGGGAGAAAGGGAGGGAGGGAGGGAGGGAGTAAGGGAATGAGAGAGAGACAGAAGGAGTGAGGGAGGGAGTGAGGGAAGGAAGGAAGGAAGGAAGGAAGGAAGGAAGGAAGGAAAGAAGGAAGGAAGGGGAAGGGAAAGGAAGGGAAGGGAGGAAGGAAGGAAAGAAGGAAGGAAGGAAGGAAGGAAGGAAGGAGAAGGGAAGGGAGGGAAGGAAGGAAGGGAAGGAAGGGGAGGAAAGAAAGGAAGGTAAGAAGGGAGGAAGGAAGGAAAGAAGGGAGGGAGGGTTGGAGGAAGGAGGGAAGAAAGAAGGAAGGAAAGGGAACTAAAAGGAAAGAGATATATACTTAAAGTAGGCAGTCTATGGGATTCATTGATAATTATCTGCATAACAGTAATAGCCAACATTTATTGAGGATCCACTCAATGTCAGGTGTGTGCTGAGCCGCTCATTTAATCCACACAATATTCCTAAGAAATACTTTCCATCATTTTCACTATTTTCATATGAGGAAACTAAGATGTAATAATAATAAGTCATTTGCCTTAGGCTGCACAGGTTTAAGGTGAAGCAACCAGGCTCTGACCCCACCTGCTACTGACAGTTTCCTTATTAACCATCGCCCTATCCAGCCTCCTCTAATCAGCAGGGCTGTCCCGACCTGACCGTGACCCTGACCTTCCCTCTTCTTCCTTGTTCCTCCTCCCTATCAATTCTCTTCCCCTCCTTCCTCACTTCCCTCCACAGAAATGCAGACATTGCTTTGTTTTTCACGTAACCACTTAACTTCTTGTCAAGCAAAACCTGAG
Source organism: Macaca thibetana thibetana (assembly GCF_024542745.1). NCBI lineage: Eukaryota > Metazoa > Chordata > Mammalia > Primates > Cercopithecidae > Macaca > Macaca thibetana. Next base: position 13,779,097 of record NC_065583.1, on the reverse strand, counting down.
AGCCAGAAAGGAGCTCAGTTCAAGTCCAAGCCTTCAAGATGTCTGGAAAGGCAGCCTCCCCACTACCAGACTTGCCTTTAGGTTTTGTTTAATTCTGCCACTTGCAAAGCAAATGCCTGAAGGCGGGCACCTGCCTTTTAGTCTAACATGCCACCTCCCTGTCAGGCAAATTTCAATTTACCATGCCTCGGCTTGTCCAACTGTATCTTCATCAATACTTCCAAGATGGCAGTGACAAGCATTTCAGGTACTTAAGGCAAACCTGCATGACAGTTTTCCTTGACACTTGCATTTTTAAAAAGCTTTGCCTGGGGCCCTAGGAAACCCAGCATTTAAGAAACTAGGAACCTTTCAAGGAAACCCAGCTTTCAGAGCCTGCTGCCCTGGGACTTGTTTTGTGATAGGGATGCTGCAGGGTCTGCCTTAGAGTATATTAAGTGCCATGGCGATATTTATGTGTTGATACTAAATGATGGTTACCTTTCTTAATGGCATTTTTTTTTTTTTTGGACGACTGAAATGTATGGATCTGTTCTGTGCATTGTCAGTGGGTATGTGGCTGGCCTACAAACACACTTAAATGGCACACTTCTGCACAACATTCCTTTCTGAGTATCCAACAGATATATGTAGGCAGGCAGACATGTCACAGGGGTTGCCATAAAGCTTAATTAATATCCCTGAAGAGTTCTTGTGTCATTTAATGAAGAGTTCTAAATAAGAAGAAAATATCATACCTATGGCTATTACACATACAAAGAAATGTGAGTAAATACGTCGATAGGTCTTCTTCTATTTGCTCATGCCTCAAAGAGTCTGATGTAAATTCAAGTGGGAAAATAGATAGCAATAGAGATGACCACTGTTTATTGGGGGGGGGGGAAGCAACAGTGCCCCAAACTTAAATACTTGAAATTACTATACACATTTGATGTGAGAGGAGCAAATCTATAATAAGCAAAAAGGAGTGGCAGCTTTATTTTTATTTTGTTTTCTTTCACCTCTGCCAGCCCCTATATTTAGAATTGTTTTGATGACTTAAGAATTGTCGGTAGCTATACAAGAATTCAGATAAATCATTTTATTTTCCTTCCTCTGCCTTGAAGAAATCCCATATAATACTTTGTCTGTCCCCGTTAATTTTTACACCATTTATATACCTTCCTCTTTCTCTTCTTTCTTTCCTTGCTTATTTGCTTCATCTACCCAGCAAATGCATCTTGAGCACCTACAAAAATAACCACTACTGGATTTTTTGGTTGGTTGGTTGGTTGTTTTTTCACTTCTTTCTGGGCCTTAGGATACTGATCTAGAAACAGAGAGAAATGAATTAGAACTTCATTTCTCAAATGAGGGATGCTGTGGAATACCAGTTTTAAGGCTGAGAAGAAGTTTGGTATAAAACTTACAAAAACAACTGGAATAATAAATCGTGTAGAGTACTGGGATATTTATTATATTTAAATATTAGGTTTGTGAAGATCTGCAGTAATCTTCTAAATTCTGTTTTTTCCATTTCCCAAATATCATGGAACCCTCTCTTTATCTAACACTAGCAATATACAAATATACTTGTTGATCCAAAAAGCACATTTTAAGATGTTGTATTTCAGATTCAGATCCTCTCTGATCTTATGACAGAAGTAGAAAAGCCAGAATTTTTTCAAGCCCTTACTGGGAAGGACTTTGTGATCTTGCCTTCTAAAATAAAACATAATTTTTCTCTCAGCATAAATTTTTAAAATGAATTTATACCCAAACTCAATTATCAAGTCAGGCAATATTTGGGCTTGGTACAAAAGTACTGTTTATAATACAGCGCTTAGAGTGTAGGCTAACAATAAAAACTTTTGTTTAAAAATTTAATGGATATTATTGGGTATATACCCAAATGAATATAAATTATTCTACTGTAAAGATGATGCACATGTATGTTCGATGCACCACTATTCACAATAGTGAAGATATGGAATCAACCAAATGCCCATCAACAGTAGACTAGATAAAGAAGATGTGGTACATATACACCATGGAATACTACGCAGCCATAAAAAAATGAGGTCATGTCTTTTGTGGGAACATGGATGGAGCTAGAGACCATTATCCTTAGCAAACTAACACAGGAACAGAAAACCAAATACCACATGATTTTACTTATAAGTGGGAGCTAAATGATGAGAAGAGAACATGTGGACAGAAAAAGGGAAACAACAGACACTGGGGTCCTACTTGAGGGTGGAGGGTGGGGAGAAGAGAGAGGATCAGAAGAAAAAATGCCTACTAGGTACAATGCTTAGAAGCTGGGTGACAAAATAACCTGTACACCAAACCCCCATGACATGAGTTTACCTACATAACAAACCTGCACATGTACCCTTCAACCTAAAACAAAAGTTAAAAGGGAAAAAAGTATTATCTATCACATATTAAAATAAGACAAGTGAATATATAAAAAATTGAAGAACTTAAGCTGATGTATGAGTTCTTCTAAATACTTTATAGAGTACATCCAATAAAACAGAAAAAAAAATGTCATGGATAGATAGCTTTCCTAGAATGTAAACCCCACTAGGCTCTCCCTGAAAGCTCTTTCCTGAAATGAGAGCCTGCTGACTTGGAGATGCTAAGACATTTACTAAGGTATGAAATATTTTGACTCTTTCTACTACTGCTGCCACCTGGCTCCTTGGTGATACTTCTTATTTTGTAATTCATTAACAGTTTTCAAAAACAAGCTCAGGATGTGGATAGGATGCAAAGAGACTGGCAAAATGTTTACTGTCAACCAGAATTTGAGCTTCCTGAAGAGTTCAATGTTGATTATCATTTTCTACATTTAGAAAACAGCTAGAAGTTTCTCAAAAATTAACCATTTTATTACCATATTATATAGTTAGGATGTTTGTCTTCTCCATGTCTCATGTTGGAATGTGATCCCCAATGTTGGAGGTGGGGCCTGGTGGGAAGTGTTTGGGTCATGGGGGTGGATCTCTCATGATCAACTTGGTGCCTTCCTCCTAGTAATGAGTGAGTTCTCGCTCTATTAGTTCCTGCAAGATCTGATTATTTTAGAAAAGCCTGGTGCCTCCTGCTCTCTTTGTCCCTCTCTTGCCATGTGACGCCAGCTCCCCTTCCCCTCTGCCATGATTGGAAGCTTCCTGAGGTCCTTACCAGAAGCATATGCTGATGCACGGCTTCTATTACGGCCTGCAGAATCAGGAGCCAAATAAACACCTTTTCTTTGTAAATTACCCAGTCTCAGGGACTCCTTAATAGCAACACAAAGTGTACTGAGGCACCCCTATGATCCAGCAATTCCTTTTCTAGGGATAACCCCCAAAGATTTGAAAGCAGGTGCTCAAACAGACATTTTCACACCAGGGTTTGTAGCAGTACTATTTACAATAGTCAAAAAGTGGAAACAACCCGAATGTTCATCAATGGATGAATGAATAAAGAAAAAGCATACACACACACACACACACACACACAAAAAGGAAAGGAAACAGTATTCCACTATAAAAGGAATGAAGTACCGATACATGCTACAATGGGGATGAACTTGAAAACATTAGGCTAAGTGAAAAGAAGCCAGACACAAAAGGTCACATATCGTATGAGTCCATTTATATGACATATCCAGAATAGGCAAATCCATAGAGACAGAAACCAAATTAGTGGTTGCCAGGAGCTGCGAATGAGAGAGTGAAGGAATGGCGAGTTACTGTTTAATAGATTTTGGGGGGAATCTGAGGGTTTTTGGGGGGCGATGAAAATGTTTTGGAACTTAAATAGAGGCAGAATTTAAACACTGTGAATGCTCTAAATGCCACTGAATTGTGCACTTAGAAATGGTTAATTTTGTATCATGTGAATTTTACCTTCTAACGTAAATGACGAGTTAATGGGTGCAGCACACCAACATGGCACATGCATACATATGTAACAAACCTGCATGTTGTGCACATGTACCCTAGAACTTAAAGTATTAAAAAAAAAGAGTTCATTTAAAAAATTAATTAATTAATTAGAGAAAATAGCTGGAGGATCAGCGTGTCACCCTCTGTATAAAACGTCTACTCAAGTGAGACACAGAAAGATAGTCAGGCTACAGAACCAGTCTCTTGCTCCAGTCTTCTCCTACAAAGGTGCCAGGAAAAAAAAAAAAAAAAGTCTATCCTCAAAACATTCCTTGAAAGGGTTAACCTAAAAGTCACAATGCAAAATACCCAGTACATGTGATTTGATTAATAGTGGTAAATGGATCTGAGTGTGTAATATGTTGACATCTGAAAGACATGATCCCCATTCAACGTCATGGCAAATGCAACTCTTCACACAGACGTCTTGAAGCACCAAAGATAAGGAAATAAAAAAAAAGGTGCACCGAGCAGGACTGCTTTGTTACACAGGTAGAGGAAAAAGAGAATGCTAAATGGATTCTTCTCTAGGTGGAGGAGGGTCAACATAGGATTTTTTCAAGATGAAAACCATTTTGTCATATTCTATTAAAAGTGATTCGGAAGAGAAAAATGCACCATGAAATCTTCATGTTTGCAGAGATACCAAACCTAGGAAGATAAACTGCTGTGTGGGTGGGCAGAGAAGTGACAGATAAGGAGCATGTACATTTACGGAAAATTCTTCCAGACTTATAGGAAAACTATCTCTGATGTCCCAGTTACAAACTGGGAACTGGCCAGGCAATTTGTGTAAGTAATGCCTGAAGATATACGTCCACTGGGTTCCTGTGGGAAGAAAGGAGGGGATAGGGCTGCAAAATACACAGCATCCCTATAGAAACTCTAGAAATTATCAAAAATGCATTATCCCACGATTTTCCAAAATCATTAGGTATCTACAGTGGAAATCATCATGATTATAGCTGAATCCCTCAAGAATGACAGAAAACTTGAGGATAATTCCAATCTAAAAGATCAATAAGATGAAGAGACTCCCACAAAACACACCAAAGTGCTCCTTCAAATAGAAAGACAAAGACTTCACAACGGATTTTTCAAAAATAACCATGTGTAGGAATAATAAGAACATGATGTTGTTTATCGAAATCTTGAAAACCAGAGTGACAGGGGATTCCTTGACAAGGACACTACAGGGAAAATAAATAAAAGTGTTGCATCTGAGAGCAGACAGAAACTTTCTACATTCATCAGCTCCTACAGGCAGTATAAGATGATCTTTCAAGATCTTTTCAACATCTATGTTGGTTCATGCCTTTATTCATTAACTAAAAATTGTTGGAGCACCAAGCATGGGCTGGGCATTCTTCCAGGGGCTGGAGATACAATGGTGAGGAAGAAGACGAAATCCTGGCCCTCCTGGAATGTGCATGCCATTGGGAAAAGCATGTGACAAACAAGGAAGGAAGGAGATAGCTGCCCAAGGTGATGCATGTTAAATGAGATATCTCAATGCAGGGTGAGGTAAATAGGCCTTTGTATTCCACCCCCATCTCTGGATGTGGACTGTTTCCAGCTATAACATTGGACAAGGTAGGATGCAAGATGCTAGGATGGGAAAGGCTGATCAAGAAAGCCTTTCTGAGGAAGTGAACTTTGAGGATAGACTTGAAAGACCTGAGAAAGAGGAGCCATGCAATGAGAAGAGAGAAGGAGAGGAGGAGAGAAGTTTCCAGACTGAGGGAAACACAGTGTGACTACCTGGATGTGGGGAGGAGCTTGGCCTCCTTAAGGAACAGAAAGAGGATGGCAGGTGCCTTGGGAGCAGAGCCTGGAGAGGTTAGGAAGAGATGACCTCGACCATCACAAGACGCCTTGTAGGCCATGATGCGGAGCAGGATAACTTCTAAGTGTAAGGAAATGGGAAGATTTGAAATATGTTTTGATTTATGTTTGTAGGAAATGACTGACTCCTATGGGGAGAAGGAGTGTCAAGGGCAAAGTGGAAAGAGGGAGACCTCTTTAAAGATTGCTGTGTGCAGCAGGCCAGGTGCAAGGTGATGTAGAGGTGTGAGTGGTAAGAAAAGGACAGGGATGTGTTGGAGGCAGAGAGGAAATCAACTGATGATGGACTGGGTGTGAGAGAAGGGCAGGAACCATGGCAAAGCCTAGTGAGGTAGATGGCATGGTGCCCACCCAGATGTCACCCTTCAGGACTGGAGCAGGTGTCCTTGCAGTTGCTGGTAATGTTGGCAGCCAACAGAGCTCAGCCAAGTCCCTCCCTGAGATTGACCTTCAGCAGAGGAGAGCCACCTCTTCCAGGGACCTCCTCTGGGAACAGTCCAAATCCAGTGACTGATCTGAGTAGGATATGAAAGCCCAGCCTCCTTTGCCCAAATTGGAACAACTCAGCAGAGCCGTCCCTGCTCCAGAGCTTTCCATGGAATCGCCATAGGCCCCTCTGCAACAGATCACAATTCAGCTCCCCTCCATCCCCACCCAGGGAGGTCTGCTTCCTTCACTCCTTCACACATGGTCTTCCCAAGAGCACATTCAAATATACTTCCTGCATGCAATATATTTTCCATTCCTGGGGGTGGCTCCTGCACAACTAGAGAAGTGATGACATCTGTAACTGATATCAGTGAAGCCTGGAGGAGAAGAGAAGTTTGGAGTGGAAATCAAAAGTTGTGTTTTGGTCATGCTAAACTTGGGATGCCTACCTATATCCAAATGTAGACAGGGTAATAGGTGTAATATTGAGGGCTGGCTAGAATATTCTGAACAAAAACCAAAACCCTCAAGGCAGAAGTCAAAGAAGACAGCTGAGCTCTTTCATCACAAAGGCCTGTGCTGAATTCCTCAGGAGTCTCTCCTATCCTAGTAATTTTCAGATAGAATGTTCCTAAATGTGCTTCGTTAACTCAAAGAGATGGCAGAGTTAGAACCCTTTGTACTTGGTCTAAATCCAGATCCCCTTGGCCGGGCATGGTGGCTTACGCCTTTAATCCCAGCACTTTGGGATTAAAGGTGGATCACCTGAGGTCAGGAGTTCAAGACCAGCCTGGCCAACATGGCGAAACCTTGTCTCTACTAAAAATACAAAAATTAGCCGGGCATGGTGGCGTGTGCCTGTAATCCCAGCTACTGGGGAGGCTGAGGCAGGATAATTGCTTGAACCCGGAAGGCGGAGGTTGCAGTGAGCAGAGATCGCACCACTGCACTCCAGCCTGGGCAACAAGAGTGAAGCTCTGTTTCAGACAAAAAAAAACAAAAAACAAAAATCCAGATCCCATGCCTTCAAGCTGTGAATACTTTTCTTCCTGCCACTGGCCCGGATCACATTTCCCTTCTTTCACATCCTCAAAAATTCGGTCTTTCTCACCCCAGGGACTTTGCACATGCTGTTCCTGCTTCCTGGGATGCTCTTTTATACCATTCTTCATATGGTCAATTACTTCTTATCCTCAGACTTCTCCTCAATCCCATGGTACTTCTGACATTTTGAAAGCATTTCACGTATTTATTGTTTACCTGGATGTGAGTTCTGTTTATTTGTTCCGTCTCTCAGATTGGAAATTTCCTATGAGGATAAGGACTTATTCATCAATGCATCCAAGCATCTAGCACCATGTGATACATATTCCATGCTCAATAAATACGGGCTGGGCAGTGATTTCATATTCGAGATATTGTGTTCATTGCAGAGGTGGAGGCAATGCAGTACACACATGTATTAAACACTTCCTGTGGGCCCGCTTCTGTGCTCTCAGATTGTATTCATGTTCTCTTTCAACCCTTCCAATAGTTCTGGGATGTAAGTATTGCTGTTGTCTCTATTTTTTTAAGAGGAGGCATCCGAGGCCCAGGGAGAATACCTAGCTTTCCCCACATCATGTAGCTCCTGGTGGAGTTGAGATTTGAGTCCAGGTGCACCTGGCTTCAAGCCCGTTCATTTTCCCCTCTACCATAATTAGTGAATTCCTTCAGCAGACTTTTTGAGCACCTACTATGAACAAGGAAAGATACCAGAAAACAAAAGAGAGAGAGCCTGGCTTTGTAATTTGACTTAAGAAACAAGACAAAAACAAATGTAATCACATGAAGCAGAATATGATATAGGGACATACCCAGAGGGTCATTCCAGCCTGAACATCGTCTGACTGTCTGAATGGTCCAGACACTAAACGTGATGGGAGAAATCATCCTGCTCCTTGGCTGTGTCTGAGGGTGTGCATTTTTTCTTCATCCACCTCTAACTGCTGGTGAACACAAATGTAAGTCCATTCGGAATGGCTGTCTGGACACTCCCATATGATAGTGCATAGCGAATTCAAGGTCAAATCTGAAGTCAAAGTCAGACGTCTTTGTTTTTTTTCCCCTACTGTATCAAGACTCTTACCAATTAACTTGAAAAAAGTCACCAAGTTAACAACTCCAGAGGGGAAAAAAGAAAAAAAAAAAAAAAAAAAAAGACTCTTCATTTCATCCAAAGACTCTGAAATGGATTTGCTCACAAAACACCAGGTTTCTTTAGTGACCTCGAGAGACCTTGCCTGTCACACTGAGCAGTATATCATTTCATGGAGGAAAAAAAAAAAGTTTTACCATGAAAAAATGCTATGTTATATCACAGTGTGACACTATTTAAATATAAAGAGTTGAAGCTTCTATTTAGAAAACGGAAGGCAATAAATTGAGTTGCTAATTATTCCAGCTGTGAATATTTTTGGTACGGCTGCAAAATTTTGAAGAGGGCAAAACAGAGGATTTTCCTGTTGTTCATGGCATATGCAAATGTAGTGGCAGTCCCCTATGAGCTGCAAGGTTCAGGGATGAGAAACTTTGAAAGCCTATTTTTTCCTGAATCAGACTGGCTTGAGTCAAAGCTTAGGGAACTATGATATAAAAGGGACTTTTGACTACACTAATTGGATTATTGGCTTCTTGTTTTTCAAACTTGAGAAGTAAGAATTTTAAAATTTTTAAGTCCTATTTTAAAGGAAACAATTCACTTCTCAACCTAAGCATAAATTCTCAACTGGAAGAAGAGAAGAGGCACATTAGTCACATCCCTAGTCCCTTCTCTTCCTAGGGGACAGTGGATGGGGGTGCCTGCAATTCTCCAATCACCAGGCTAATTAGAACAACTCATTCATTCGACACATATTTTAAATCAGCTGGGCGCTATGCTAGGTCAAGGAGATTTAGTAAAGGCTAAAATATACTGTACATGGCTCCTGCCCTCAAGCCATTAATATCTGCATTTATTGACCATTCACTGGATGTCAATCTCAATGCTAAGCATTTCACAAATAAACTCACCCAATCCCCCTAACAAGCCCATGAAGTAGCGACTATCATTCTCAGCCTCCTAGCAAGGTTAAGTAACTTGTCCAAGATCACACAGTGATAAATATAGGAGCCAGGATGCAAACCCTGGTTGTCTAAGTCTAGAATTTGCAGACTTAAAACTGCCTTCTAGGTACCATCCTATTGGATTTCTTAAATAATTAAATGAATAATAATCATGATGATGACAACAAAGAAATGTTTCTATGTAGAAAAAGAAGTCTTCTGACTACAAACACCAGATGTTTACCAATCTATCTCTAAAGTATAGGAGACGTTTACTTTCTATTTTTAAAATTTATATACTTGACCCAGTGCGGTGGCTCACGCCTGTAATCCTAGCACTTTGGGAGACTGAGAATGGTGGATCACGAGGTCAGGGGTTTGAGACCAGCCTGGCCAACATGGTGAAACCCCGTCTCTACTAAAAATACAAAAATTAGCCAGGCATGGTGGCACATGCTTGTAATCCCAGCTACTTGGGAGGCTGAGGCAGGAGAATCACTTGAACTGGCAGGTGGAGGTTGCAGTGAGTTGAGATCAGGCCACTGCACTCCAGCCTGGGTGACAAAGCAAGACTTCGTCTTGGGGGAAAAAAAAAATCATATGCTTTTTTTTTGTAATGTGTACATTTTATATTTGCAAACAGGAAAATAAAGACAGAACGCTTAAGCAATCACCTACTTTTGCTACTCCAGTAGGGCTCAGTGGCACAGTATCCATCATTTTTCTCGTTATCTCTTCTTTCACCTCATCCTCTATGCTTCTCTCCTTCTGTTCTTGCTTTCTCTCCACATTCCATGTCTCTGTCTCTGTCTGTCTCAGGACCCTGCCCCTTGAATTTTGCCTCAACCGGCACCATTCCTTTTCATATTGGAGAGTATATTAATGGTGCCAGAAAGGGTGGTGGTTATTTAACCTCTCTCCAGCTAAATGTTTTATTATAACTCCTGAAAACCTAATTACAGTAACTTTACATGCTACAGTACCCTTTATAGGCTGCCTCTTTATTAAACTTACTCTTTTAGAGACAATAAACCTGATGCTTCAAAGGGCATGGCCAGAACCAGTGAAATGTAATGAAATCTGGAGTTTTCTAGTGCACACCTGATCTCCCTCACTGAGCACCACGCCTCCGTTCCTGGGGTGTTTGTGCCTCTATCCTTCCCCTGGCTTTTTATCAAATTTCAGACACTGAATGTATGATAGTCAGAATATTTTAGGGATTAATGGGCTGTGTATCAATGTTTTCATCCGCTCCTCTGAATACCCGTGAGTTTATTTACTGGGGAGGTCAATTTTCTCGGTAGAACAACAGTCGACACCTGGTTTCCCTGATAACCAGAGTTGCTCTTTTGCACACAGTGCTACGTTGAGATCATTTAAGACTTTTGCTGTATTTCAAAAACACTTGCTGCTGCAGACTTCGCGAGCAAAGAACAACATGTCGGTCTGCTCTGTTAGTCATTAGTTGTCCTGGTTAGCTGAGTGGTACACTGTGATGAGATCGTGGGATAGGGGGTGAGAGAGAGAGGAAGAGAGAAACAGAAAAAAAGCGTTGACCTTTGGAGTTGAGGCAGCACACTTATTTGTGTAGTACATTTCTGTTTCACAGCCCTGCTAGGATTTTCCCCTGGGAATAAAGCCAAAACAACAGAAAATAAGGGGATCCCCTTGGTTGCAACCTAAATGGGACTTGGTGTAAAGGAATTTTATGTATGTGTTTGTTTGTTTCTTTGGTGTGATTTAAGGTTAATGACTAAGTTTACTCGTGATTGACTCAGAGAAAAGGGAAAAACAAGAAAAAGAAAAGAAATCTTTTGTTGGAGCCTCAGGTAGCTTAGCCAGCCTCCGCTTCTCAAAGCTACCACTCTAGATTTGTCAAGCTCCTTCTGTATCATAAGAATAAAATAAAAATTCACAGCCTTTTGGATTGGTGGGGGCTCTTCTTGCATGGATCTTATGCATGAGGTTTTTTTGTTTGTTAGGTTTCTTTTTAAAATCTTTCATGATTGTTTAATCAGAGACAATGCATGCCCTTAATTTTCTAAGCCAATTTGAAGCAGAAGCCTGGTTAACCAAGATTCTGCCTGAAATCCATATCTTTGCTGTCATGTAAAGCATATGGGAGAATGGCTGTTCAGCTTTTAGGTGTGCTTCTCAGTTTTTATTAAATGGTTTTGTTTTCACATGAGGAAAAGTGATGACATTTACCAAAAAGATTGATAGTTTAGGGTGAAATGATGATCCCTGTATTCTTAAGAAGTCACAGGAATGCAGGATACAGAGCTGAGAACACAGAGCCTTTGCCTCACTATTCCATCCCAAGCCCCTAACCTGTGCCTCACAGAATGCTGGGTGCTATGACCAAAGCTCTCATCCCCTACCATGACATGACTGGGAAGGGAAAGAAGTGTGTGAGCTCCTCTTTTATTTTTTGTAAGACATCAAGGACTGGTTTTCTCTATCTCTTGGAGTGTTAGCAAACTCCAAGGACAGCACTTTGGGGGCCCCTCATTTGCCTTTCCTTTCCAAGGCACAAGTGGCCAATTCTGAGAGCAATTGAGTTGTGCTTGAAAAATGTCAAGTGCATTTGGAAACTACACATTTTTGCTGACGCCTGGAGTCCCGAGCTGAGCTACTTCCATGACCGACCACTGGGAAGAAGTTCAGTTGGGGCATCACAAATGATTCATCTGAACACAATGAGCAGGCCCCTGAGGGGGAGAAGCTGTCTTAATAGCCGGTTCAGGGAAAAATCAGGAGAAGTCCCCTAAGCCCTCTTGGTTCTCCCTGTGACCATCTGGCCAGACCACTACCTTGTGGGTCTTGCTTCATTTTATTTGATTTTCTAGCAGCATGTGACTGAAATCCTTGGGTGAATCAAACCTTGCATTTTTTTTTTCAATTTTTTGTTATGAAAATGTTCAAACATACAGAAAACTTGGAATAGTACCATGTGAGAATAACCACCTGGTTTCAACAATTGCTATCATTTTGCCACATTTGCCTTATCTATTTTTATAGAGCTTAAGAGATAGAGATCTTTTTGCTGAATCTTTTGAAAGGGAGTTGCAGACTTCATGAAACTTCACCTAAAGATGCCCACATTCAAAGCTTACATTAAAAAAATATATATCTGCTAACAATCTGGTGTGTCCTCTGCAAGTAAGATGCATTTGGAAGGGCATAAAAATGATTCAGGTAGAATTTCTTAAATGTTAATGTACGCTAGAATCAGCCAGGGAGCTTCTTTGCTTCCTTTTTTTTTTTTTTTTTTTTTTTTTTTTTTTTTTTTTTTTTGAGATAGAGTTTCCTTCTTGTTGTCCAGTCTGGAGTGCAATGGCACGGTCTCAGCTCACTACAACCTCCGCCTCCTGGGTTCAAGTAATTCCCCTGCCTCAGCCTCCCAAGTAGCTGGGATTACAGGTGCCCACCACCACACCTGGCTACTTTTTTTTGTATTTTTTACAGAGATGGGATTTCACCATGTTGGCCAGGCTGGTCTCGAATCCCTGACCTCAAATGATTCGCCTGCCTCAGCCTCCCAAAGTTCTGGGATTACAGGCATGAGCCACCGTGCCCGGCCACTAGGGAGCTTCTTAATCAATATACTCCCAGACCCTATCCTCATACCTGGATAGGGCCCAGGATTTTGTACTGTTTTTAACACTGAGGGCTGCATTAAAAACAGTACAAATTCCTGGGACCAGGTGATCACTTGAGTACTGCGTTAAAAACAGTACAAATTCCAGGTATTTATGGGACACAGTCTGAAGATCACTTCTATCAAATCTTTCTCTTTTTGTTTGCTGAATTTAATCTTCTAAAGATTAGTGACACCAGGGTGTAACTGTATCATGGGAGAAATAGGATTCTACTTATCATTGTTTTTTTGTTTAATCATTTTAAACCCCAGAAACTAGAAGGAAGGGAGATGATAACTAAACGGGTTTCTTTTAGCTGCGATCATCACAGACACCACAGTGCCAATGAGCGGCCTGAGAGATACATCCTGCGAGGGCTTATGCAGTGCTGAAAAGTATGCAGGTTGTTTTTTCTGTGGAGGGATCTGGCCTTGCATGTGTAAATATAGACTCTTGCCTGCATGTACATATGCAAACTTGTAAATCTGTTTGGCAAACAGGCATCAACACGGCAGGAGGAGCCTATTTTAAAATTAAAAATGTTCACAGCACTATTCTTTTAGCATTCATTATTTTGGTCTTGGAAAAGGTTGTAAGTTATTTATTTAACAAAGATTTCTTGAGTTCCCCCACTGTAAGCCAGGCTTTATTTTAGGTGATAGGATATAGCATGAAAAAAATAATTATTTTAAACTTTATTGAAATTCAGTTCTAATGAGGGGGACAGAAAATATGTAATATGCAAATATACATATGCATTTAATGAAGAAAAATAAGGCAGTTATGACAGGGCAGATAGTAAAAGAAATTGAAAGGGTCCAGGAAGATCTCTCTGAGAAAGTGCTATGAGAGCAGAGATTGAAGGAACAAGTTGTGCAGATATTTCCAAGCAGAAGGAACAGTAAGTGCAAAGACCCTGAGGCAAGAAGATGTGATATGATGGGAACAGTAAAAGGACAATATGATGGATGGAGTAAGGGAGGATGACAGCGGTGGAAGCTTCAGTGGGAGAGGTAGCCAGAGGGCAGATCATGCAGAGTTGTAGGTCATGAGAAAGACACCTGATTTTATTCTCAATGTTATTAGAAGCCTTTGTCAGGGAGAAAGGGTGCTTTGTTTGATGACATGTGACCTAAGCTGACTTTATTTTTAGAAGAAAGTGTAGAAAATGGACTAAATTGTCAAGGGAACATTTTTAGGATTTCACAAAGAGGTGCCATATGCAAGATATAATCATAGCCTTATATGTTTCTTATAAATGAGTATTAAAAATAACATTAAAGCCAATTTAAACTTCTTAATTTTCACCATGTTGCTCTCATGTTGCTAAAACATTTCTATTTTCAAGTTATTTATTCTGTCCACAAATATGACTGATACCCAGGCACTAATGTTTCCACTCTAGAGATAACAGGAGTAAGGAATATATACCAGGTCAAGTGTCCAGGAGTTCACATTCTGGTTGGGGATAGACACATTTAAAATAATATATATAGAGAGAGAGATTAATAACACCAGGATATAACCGTATCATGGGAGAAATAAGTTTCTATTTATAAATAGAATCTAAGATAGATAGATAGATAGATAGGTAGATAGATAGATAGATAGATAGATAGATAGATAGATAGATAGACAGATAGATAGATTTGTGAGTGCACAAAGTGATGGGGGCCATGTTAGAATAGATTCCCCAGGTAGGTGGTTAGAAGTTGGGTAGGAGTTAGCTAGGATGGGTTAGGTGAGACAGAACAGAAAAAGCCATTTGATTCAACTGAGCGGGCTTGTTAAAAGAAAGTGTGTCTTTTTGTATGGCTGAAGCGTGAGTGCACAGGAGCTGAGAACACTGATTAGAAACAAGGGTCCAAAAATGGGTAGTGGTTGTAGAGAGACTGGTTCCATGTTGAAACTTAGGTCTCCCCTTTCAGGCATGGAAGGATAACCATGGATTTGTAAGCCAGAGCACACTGGCATTGTGACTTGGGAAGGAAAAGGCAGGAAGGCTAAAGGATGGGGTTAGTGGGTGAGGTTTTCAGAAATGAAATTGATGGAATTCGTTAAGCTATTGGATGGGGAAAGGCAAGGGAAAAGGAGGAAGTTCCTTGGGTAACTGGGAGTAAAGGAAGTCCAGGAGGGGTGGACTTGGGCGTGTAAAGGAATATAGTCTGAGTTTGGTTGTGACTTGTTCAAGATAGCTGTGAAATGTAGAAGACAAGCTACCCAATGCACAACGGGATGTGGGTCAGGAGCTAAGGAGTCATGAGCTAGATAGAAATGGAGCTTTGGAGACTCAAGACCCATCAGTGGTGGCTGAAGCCCTAGAAATTGGCAAGATCACTGAGGATGCGAGAACTGGAACTCGTATGTTCTCACTCATTAGTGACTCCTTACAATGCCTTTACGTTCCTTTGTTTTCATTTGATTTCCTATTTTCAACACTCACTCTGGGAGAATTCTGTAAGAAATAAATTTGAAGGAGTCCTAAATCAAATTCCGAGGTTTCTCTGTCACCCTGGCTTTCTGCTGTGGATATGTTCTAGTGTTGTTATAAGGCAGCAGACTATTATTTAGTGACTTAGAGAACTCTTCAGGTGTTTGTTCAACATTTGCCAAGCCTTAAATTAAAATCTACATTTCAGGCTCCTTATGTAGCTCTGAAGAATTAATACTAAAAGCTACTCACATGGGCTGACACTTACTATGAGACACACCTTGGTTAAGTGCTTTTGCTACGTAATCCTGCATGATATTATGGGATTAGTGATGCTTTTCCTACACAGTGTTGCAATCCTCACAGTAAGCAGTTATGAGGTATCTGTACTCTTTTACCTCTGTTTTACAAATGAGGAGATGGAGGTTCTCAAAAGCAGTGTCAGGTACTTGTCGGAAATAGCACGACCAGGAAGGACTACCAAGGTCTGTCCTGTGATCCAGTGCTGTCATGAACACCATGCTTACTGCCTCCTCTTCCAAAACACCATTTTAAAATGGAGCACTAAAAGAGAGCCGTTGGACAAGGAGTCCAAAGTCTTAGTTATGGAATCAAACTTCTAAGCTTTATTTTAATGTTAGCTGTGTTAAACAATTCACTAATCAGATACTCATTTTCTGACATGATTGTCAGTCGTATTGGGTTTGTTTGATCTCTGTGAAGGATTAAAATACTTTCAAGGTTTTATCTGGAAGCAGCCAAGATACAAATATTTGTAATGACAGCAATCCTGCCTTAGAAGCCCACTGGGAAAGCCTGCTAGCCCCCAGAGGCAAGGCAGTGTGGTGTAGTAGGTCTGATTAGAGCTTCCAAAGGGTCTAACTGGATGTAAATAAAATTTTTTTTTAAGTCAGGCAGACTAGAGCTTGAGCCCTAATGACCCTGCTTACCAACTCCGAGCATCAGTTTTCTCATCTGTAAAATTGAGGTAATAATAGTACCCACCTCCTGGGGTTAATGTGAGGTTTAGTTGCAAGTGAAACATGTAGCATCGTAACTGACACATTGTAAGTGGCCAATAAACTAAGTAGCACCTACCGAAGAGGTGAAGAGAAAGGAAATAACTGTAGTAACATTTTGAAACCTTAGAATTGCAGCTGAGTAAAACTACAAGGTAATGAGAGGACTCATTCATTCATTCACTCATTCATTCACTAAAATCCCCCTCTGCATGTTGGGCTCGATGTGAGTACTGGGAACATAGGACAAACAAGGTACAAAATAAGACATAGACCGTGGCCTCAGCTGCTCAGACTCTAGCATTTACTTAACTCCTGCCTGAAACCCCGCTACATATTTCCTGGAAGACAAATCATCGTTTTAAACAAGGTCTAGCAAGTCACATTTGAAGTCTTAGGAGTGGCATGTATAAGAAAGAATCGTCAGAGAATTAATGGTCCTTCCTTAAAGTGCCCGTGGAGTGACAGACTCCTGACCCTGAGGAGGAGCTATATCCTCTTCTGCACTGCCTGTTCTACCATATGGTTCTGTGGTGTGGTTGTCACACCACAGCTCTGGCTAACACGGACACCTATTCAATCGATAGGCAAAGACGATTCCAAAGAACTAATCATGATCACATGACCTGGAGAAGGCATCTCAGAACAGGAATCAGGATTTCAGGGGAGGTGAAAATAGAACAACAAGGGTG
Source organism: Macaca thibetana thibetana (assembly GCF_024542745.1). Taxonomy (NCBI): domain Eukaryota; kingdom Metazoa; phylum Chordata; class Mammalia; order Primates; family Cercopithecidae; genus Macaca; species Macaca thibetana. The sequence goes on along the minus strand of NC_065583.1, from coordinate 13,762,036 downwards.
AGACAGTGTAGGGTAACATGTAAGCACACAGGTTTTATCAAAAGACAGAGCTCTGGGTCTCAGTCCTCAGACAGTTGCTTGGTGTCTTCAAGCCTAATATCTCCCATCTAAAATGGAGATATTCTGCCATAAAAATGGAATGAAATAATGGCTTTTGCAGCAACTTGGATGGAACTGGAGGCCATTGTTCTAAGTGAAATAACTCAGGAACGGAAAACCAAACATCATATATTCTCACTTATAAGTGGGAGCTAAGCTATGAGGATGCAAAGGCATAAGAATAATATAATAAACTTTGGAGACTTGGAAGGAATGGTGGAGGGGGCGAGGGATAAAAGGCTACATATCAGGTATAGTGGACACTGCTCTGATGACAGGTGCACCAAAATCTTAGAAATCACTGCTAAAGAACTTGTCCATGTAATCAGAAAACACCTGTACCCCCAAAACTATTGAAATTTTAAAAAAGAATATATCTGGATTACAGAAAGAAAAAATTAAAAATTTTAAAACATAATAAAATAAAATGGAGATATTAAAACATTTAGTTTGTCAATAGTTGTGACAATACATTTCAAGTACCTTTCAATAGTAGGTATCTAGCTCTATCCATGTTCCTGTAAAGGACATGATCTCATTATTTTCATGGCTGCATAATATTCCATGGTGTATATATGTCACATTTTCTTTACCTGGGTGACAAAATAATCTGTACATCAAATGCCAGTGACACAAGTATACCTATATAACAAACCTGCACATGTATCCATGAACCCAAAATAAAAGTTTTTTTTTTTAAATAGTGGGTATCTGATATGTGAAAACGCTTAGCATCCTCAACCGCATCATCTCTGAGGAGGTGACAGTCATTCAGTTTCCATATTTGTTTTGAATGTTTTGCAGGTTGTTGTGGAAGATAACAACTAGATGCATATGTGAAAGGAGCAAATTATGCACATTTGTGGAATTAATTTATGTCATCATTGAATGTAATGTTCGCCCCTTCTTCACTCCAGCGTAAGCTTAGTTAACTAGGATTATGCTAGGATTAGATAGAGCAGGGTGGAAGAAAAACAGCTAAAGGTTGCTCCTTGGCTACCCACGGCCACTCTGACTGTTTCCCTTTTCCTGGCAGGCACTTCCTCTTCAAGACCTCCTCGGGGAGCACACCGTTGTTTAGCAGCTCTTCCCCAGGATACCCTTTGACCTCAGGAACGGTTTACACGCCCCCGCCCCGCCTGCTGCCCAGGAATACTTTCTCCAGGAAGGCTTTCAAGCTGAAGAAGCCCTCCAAGTACTGCAGCTGGAAATGTGCCGCCCTCTCTGCCATCGCCGCGGCCCTCCTCTTGGCTATTTTGCTGGCGTATTTCATAGGTAAGTCAGGGCGGCCTCATTCAGCAACGCTGGGGGTGACAACGTAGGGGAGAGGCCATGGACTTGTGAATCTAGAGGCCCTCTGATGTCTGTACAGTTTGCTTCTTGGCTCCTGAAAGATGTGATAATGAGTGATGGATGGAGGTGATTTTTTCCCTCCTGAAATCTACTTAAATCTGATGAGTTTCTCCTTCATGTTTCTAAATGACATTCATCAGAAAAGAAATTAAGCATCCTTACTATATCCTTTCTTGGAGATGAGCTGAGACTTGTCATTCCCGCAAACCTATCCCTCACTCTCGGAGTGGCCTTCTAGTTTTCTCCATCCTTGGATTTTAACCCAGGTCTGTGCTTTGAGATGTATGCAACATTGGTTAACTTCAGCCAAAAACCGAATTGAAGAATAGCGGTTGGCATGCCTGAGAACATCTTGATTCGAGAGAAAGCCAAAGTAGCTAGCTTATTTTCAGAGCTGTGGAACAGAAACAGGACTGACAGGCTGGAGCATCCATCCAGGTCTTTATACAGAATTGAATTACCCAGACACACTTGGCCTTGCCCATATCCCTTCCACAGTCTGTCTTCTCAGCCTCAATTCTCTCCTCACCATGGGCAGCTGAATCTGAATCAGGGTCACCTCTCCTGGCAAGGGGGCTTCTGGTGACTCAGTGTATGACACATAGGTGAAGTTGCTGGAGTATCTTTCTCCGCACGCCAGAGGTGTTGGTTTACAGCCATAGGGTGTAGCCGCGTCACCACGGAAAGTGGCAGATGCTGAGCGCCCAGAGGCAGGGTGCCACGTGCATAAGAGCTTCTCGGGCTGCACACAAAGCCTGCTCACAGTTCCTGGCCCCAACAAAGATCCCCAGTGCTGCTGCTCTGTCAGTTGAGCCTGCCAAAGGCAGATCTCCTGGCTTAGGAAGAGGCCATGGTGATGTTTGTTAAAGTTTATTTGAAACACTTGATGGTTCTGGCTTGGTTTCAGGGCAGCTATGAGAGACCGGCCCAGTTTGGCTGTGCCATGTTGCAAAGCAAACCCATAAAACACCAGCTCAATGAAGCTGACTCCAAAACAGTTCCCAACACGTATGCTGAAACTCCTCCCATTTAAGAGAAAAGAAAAGGCAACCCTGACTGTGTTGGCCTTGCCCCTTCCCTCCGCATAAACCCTCCCTTCTCGCTCAGCACTGGGGGCTCCCACACTTTCCTTCATCCCCAGGCAGCAAGCATGGTATCTGCCAAAGAAGGAACTGGCCCCATTCTCCTAAGCTTGCCTGATGGCAAAGGGGCATGACCGTGCACCCCTACAGATCTGGGGCCCTGCCTAAGGCACCAATACAAACCAACAATTGACATAAATTTTTCACCTTCTTCCACACTAGAGCTATGATTGTCTTAATATGGAAAAATAAGCATTTATATTCCTTACCAGTTGCATTTCTCAGGAATGCCCTCCCAAAGTGAGAAAACTGACCCTCCAGGGAAAGGTGCCGTGTTCATCTGGGGCTTTGCAAAAGTCTAGCTTGCACTCTAAATCACAGCTCTATACCGGAACAGAGGCCTGAGACCTACCCAACCCTAATTTCAAGTCATGTCTTCTTCTCACTTACCTCTTGATGAAGGATGAAGTAATGGATTGACCTGAGAAAGGCGGAAGGATATCTGTTGCCCCGTTGAATAACTTGAGTAGACCCTTGTGTGTTGCTAAAGGTAGCTTTGTGTGCTTCCGCAGGTGTCTGTTCAGGGGGCTCCGTAGAAGCAAATTGAATGTGCCTTCGGGGTCTTTTCATGATTTGGCTTTGTGTCAGAAACTTCAGAAAGGATTCATGCGCTTACTTTTCAGGCCTAATGTTCTGCGGGGCCACTGAGCACCACTGGGATCCCAGCTACAGAAATTGAGGTACTGCCTGCCTCTGCCAATAGCGTCCCCAGTGCCCCTTCTACTCTGCTTGCAGGAGAGAGGTAGATAGCTACTGCCTGATTTATGGGGCTTGATAGTTAAAATAGAATAGCTTTCTGTAAGGGCAATCATATACATGGGAAACCGTACAATGAGAGTTTAATGTTTTAATCAGGTATGTAACTTGTAAATGATAGATTAGGAAATATGTTTATTTTCAGTCTGCAGGCTGCTGGAAGCTGGACCTGAGCATCTTAGCATCATTTATTAATTCATAATCCATCATTTCTTATTATGTATTCTTTAGGTAAGATTATGCTTTGACCCTGGAGTATCAGGAAATAGTTTATGACACAAAATGAGTGATATAATGGGCCAATTTACCTTGCAGTGATGGCAGTGAGCATGCAGCTATAGGGCTACTCTCAGCCACTCTCCAGAGGTGACGGCAGGTCTGCAAGCATGGTAAGGGGTCAGGATCTGAAGTGCTGATCTTGGCCCCAGTGACTCCTTTCTCCTTAGCCTTGGCAAACTTGTTTGCCTTCTGGGTCTTGGTTTCCTAAGTACATCATGGGAGTAGGATGATTATTTACGTGCAGAAACTCAGAAGTATGGTGAGGATTAATTAATGTGTATAAATCACTTTGAAGATGAAAAGCAGTATATTATTACTTACCAAGCTGCAGGGGCATAAACAGTGCATTGCAAACACAGAGAAAAGTGCCTTTTGGAAGAACCAGTGATTGTGCCCAGCTGGAAAACAAGCCATCAGGGAAGGGCAGAAAGACAACATAAAAACCGAGGCCCTCCTGTTAAGGAGACCGGCGCTTTTAAGGGCTGAATCCATTCTGGTTCACACATGACTCTGCATTCCACTAGAACATGACAGCTCCTGAAATTGATGCATCAGCCTCAGGACCTTTATGGACAGACAGTGGGTTCAGGCCTGCCAGGCACTGTGACAAATAAGTGAAATTATCATCCTTGCATGTTCAAACCCGAAGAAAGAAGACTTTCCAGAAATGAGCAATTTGGAATAGCTCAGCCCCTTGACACGTTCTTCCATAGATCCAGGCCCGTGGGTGAGTGTAAAAGCAGAATGCCAGCCCTTGTGCAAACTAGAAGACCCAGGCCTTTACCAATTCAGCAAAGATGCCCAGTTCCCACCCACACAGCTGGGGTCAGAGAACTTTTATGATATGCTCCTCCATCAGACCCTCTCTGTGCCAGATTCTCTCAGTGTACAAACATCCTGGAATAAATTACTCTGAAAAGCTGCATAAACCACCAGGGGACCACTTTGTGCATCACTCAGGCCCTGGCACAAACAATTATTTGTGGGAATACTGGTTTAGGAGGATACTGGTTTAGGAGAATTTTTCTGTGAAATGCAAGAGACTTTCCTCTCAGGAAGGTGTCTTTCTTCTTTAGGCAGCTCAAGTACTTTCATTGCCTGCACCACCAGAAGTCCCTAAGTTTCTGATTCATGTAACCAAAGTATTTTATAACCAACCTCACCTATTTTATACTAGATGTGTTGTGTTGTCTTGATAGTATGCATAACAATCACTAGTTAGAACCTTCTACCTGTTTAGAACTAGAAGCATTTCCATTTGAAGCACTTTTTTTGTTTGTTTGTTTGTTTTTGAGACAGAGCCTCACTCTGTTGCCCAGGTGCCCAGGCTGGAGTGCAGTGGCATGATCTCGGCTCACCGCAACTTCTGCCTCCCGGGTTCAGGGGATTCTCATGCCTCAGCCTCCCAAATAGCTGAGACTACAGACCTATACCACCACGCCCAGCTAATTTTTGTGTTTTTAGTAGAGACGGGGTTTTGCCATGTTGGCCAGGCTGGTCTCAAACTCCTGGTCTCAAGTGATCTACCCGCCTCAGCCTCCCAAACTGCTAGAATTACAGCCATGAGCCACCGCACCCAGCCCATTTGAAGCACTTTTATATAACTATTCAATTTGAATCATATCCCCATAAAATCTGCATATTATGATCATTTGACAAGCACTGACACTGAGGCCCAGAGAGTCTAAAGTCTCCTGGCTAGGTAGGTAGTTGCAGGGCAAGCACTAGGCCCTTGGTCTCTTGATGTCTCATCGAAGGTCTTTCTCTTCACTCCTTTCTCCTAAAGATTGAAGTTAACCAGTTTCTCACATACTGTATGAAACTGAAATAAATGGTCCCGTTAGTAGCATTAACTCACCTTATCTAGTTCTGCCCTCTTTAGCAAGGTAGAGTAATTGGTTCCTCCTTCCTGAATCATCTTCTAACTCAGTGGATAGAAGCTATTCTATATTATAGAATATAGAATATTGAATCTCCTCAGTATTATAATTGGTCCTCATATTTCTGCTTTCCAGTTGTCTTATGTTATAGAGGTCAGCAAACGTTTTCTGCAAAAAGTTGGAGACTAAATATTTTTGGTTCGTGTTCTACTTAGTGACAACTGTTTAACTCTGCTGTTGTATGTTAAAAACAGCCATAGACAGCGTGTAAACAAACAGGCGTGGCTGTGCAGCCATAAAACTTTAATTATGCCCCCTGGTTTTTGATTTTTAAGTACTTTCATGTGTTATGAAATATTATTTTCTTTTAAAAAAATTTCAGCCATTTAGAATGTAAACCCATTGTTTAGGTTATGTGCCATACAAAAACAGGTGGCAGCCTGGATTTGGTCCACAGGCCATAGTTTGTCAACCCTTGTTTGATTACATTACAACTTATTTCCTAAGAATACCTTTCAGGGTGTCACACCTTTATTACAAAAAATTGCTTTCCAACCGTCTTTAAGAGTCCAACCATATGTCCACTGTCAGTGAAGCAGGTGACTGACATTTTCTGATACTGCAACTCCATTTCATAATGAGTAATTGCAGCTGACTTTCTGGCCCAAACCAAAAAGTAGACAAAGCAAGTCACTTTTCTCTTTAAATACTTTCTACAGGATAAATTTTTCCAAGGAAAATTTTAGTAGGAATTTTAGGACACTTCATCCTGAAAGCATAGCTTTTAACTAGACTGCTTGAAACAGTGCTCCAATCCATGGATAGAGTGGAATTGCCTGGCCATTTTGCCTAGTACTCATTTGTCCTCAATCGTTGATTATCCCAGGTTCCTCTGGAAAATTATCACCTGTTTTTAGAAGTTACTTAGTTTCTGATGCCTTCATTGTTGAGATTTTCCAACAGATGGTAATAGTGCTGTGTCATGGAATGACATCATTGCTTTCTTGTCCTAGGTTAACATTGGAATAGATCTAGTTTCCTTAAAAGGCATCAAAGTTCTTGCGGGGCTACCCCACATCAAGGAAGAAAGATGCCTCTCATGTGTGACTCTGTTGTTTAACTCCAGATAATCTTAGAAATTCTAAAGCGAGAGTCAACACAAGAGTTCGGCGTGACATGGGACTCAGACTGTCACCCCTGAGCTAAAACAATACACAACATACACTGAGCTTCTGCCAAAGACACTTCATGGGGTTGGGAAGGAAAGGCAGGAGAGAGAAAGATAAGAGCATTTATGTCATCCTAAATTAGTTCTTAGCTCTTCAGATCTCTGCCAAACTAAAATACATATATATATATTAGAAAGTCACCTTGTCTTTTTTCACTACAGTAATTCCTGCCAAATATGAAATACTGTGTTTGAAGTTAGCTGCTCAACACTCTGTCTTCTGCCACTCTGACTTTGATCTGGAAAGAACACGGGCCATCAACATGTCAGGATGTTAAAAGTGTGGTAATTTGGGGTGCTTTCAGTTTCTTTTGAAAACAATGAGAGATTATTTTCTATGGAAACTAAAAGCCTACCATGTGTTTAAAGTTGCTACACTTGAAAATTGATATGTTGAGACTCACGCTGATGAATCTTGCGTTCTCTGCTGCTATTTTGTGTATTCTCATCTCACTGAACAGAGCAGGTTTGGAGAAAACATAAAGAAAATGACAGAAAATGATGAGAATGGTACACTTGCCTGGCATCTTTTGTGGGGGCGCAGACTAGGAAAAATGTCAGCCCTCTCATTCCAACTCACTGCTCTTTGACTATCTGGAGCGATGGGAAACCTCATCCTCCTGTATGAATTCCAAGTTGTGTACTTACCTCCCACATCTAAAGGGCAAAATGCTAATGATTAAATCTGAACAGTCCAGCAAATAACATTTCCACCCAACTCCCAGGGCCCAGGTGGTCAAACTGAGAAAAAGCGATCTGCCCACAAGTAAGTCAGGAGACCCAGTTATATTATCTATGCCAGTGTTAGTAGCAGACTTCTTATCTAATAGATATGCTAATGTGCTCTTAACCTGATAATAAAGTCCTGTCAGTGCTTACACACTGGTGAGTCTTTGGCAGGGGGACTGCCATTTCATAACTGCACATCTGATTTCAGAGGGCCTGTCAATTTATGGAAAGAAAATTACATCATTCATTAGCTAGGCCTCCATCACCTAGTGGCCATGTGGCAATATTTGTACCTCGTGTTTGACATTCAGAAAACATGAATCCCTCTGCTTCAGAAGAGGATGTGACCTCTTTAAAAACATATTTGTGCAATCTGGGGGACTTGAAGTGCTTCAGGAGGGTCAGCAGCTGTGGGGAGATGCCTTTGCTTTCCTCTCCAAGATTCCCATGAGAAATCAGGATAATTGGCCAACGCAGGGCTTTCCCGCCCTTGTGGGCAGATGCTGGCGATGAGAGCCAGGAAGCAGATTTTGATCTTGACTTTGTAGAACATCATAATACAGAACCAGAGAGGAGTGATAGGTGCCACAACCCTGCGTACCTCAAGGGCGCCAAGGAAACAATAGTGGGTCTGCCAGTCCAGGACTTCATGCCTCCACAGAGTATACACTGAGTAAATGAATATGGAGAGTTCTCCACCTACTATCCCTGAATCACCATTCAAGCCTTGCCCTGGACTTTCTGTCTGTAACAATGATCTCTCTAACAGTCATCCATCCAGAAGCAGTAATAGGATGCTAGAACATCAGTGTTGACTTCTTCGCACACCCTACTTATTTGACTGGATTCCTTTGGGTGGTGGCCAAGCCAACAGGCCCTTCAGCTTTCACAGCGTGCTTTAAATTCTCCATTTCTGAAGTCTTTTCTTGGTTCATTTATTTGTGCTTGGGGTTTCCTGATTGAGGATTCTGAGCACAACTTCTAATGGACTGTAAATTACTGTTATTTCATTCTGTGTTTCACCTGGAACACAACTTCAGGTTCTTGCTTTGCCTTGGTAATTAGACAAGAAGCAGCTTGATGTCATAGAAAGCACGTATATGGACTTTGGTGTCAGAGAGGGCTGTGTTTGAAGTCTGGCCTGTATACATAAAGTCCATGTAACAATGGGCTTGCTATTTAAAATCTCTGCACCTTAGTTTCCTCATCAGAAAAATGGGGAGAATTCCTACTTTGTAAAGATGCCTCAAGCATTCATTGAAATGGTAGATGCATGCAACTCTTCTTCAAATCCAGTATGTCATCAATTATGAGAAATGCCCTCATTGTGCATCCCTAAGGGGGAAAGAGGTTGTCAATTAAACTATGCCGTGATTTCTTAGCATTTGTAATTTTTATTTTATATATTTGGAAAGAGATAGGCATAGGCATTCTACATTGGTGTAACAACCATGTGCATAGGTAGGTCACAAAGGCCCTGTAATACAACACCAATTATAAGGTGCATTCTGATCCCAGACTTGTGGAAGTATTTTTAAAATTCTGAATCTTATAGTCAGTGGAACATGGTGGTACCTGTCACACAATAGAAGCTCAACTAAATGGAGCTATGGTGATTGTTGTACTAGCCACTGCACACCTATGCCAGGTCCAATGAGAAGAGTATGCCCAAAATAGTGACTTGCACTGCCCAGCACTTCGTAGGCAACAGTACATATTTGTTGAACTAATGAATGCTGATTAGGGTTACATCTGAGTTGTACCAGTTGTGGAAGATATTTTCCAAATACCCAGAATCCCCGATCCCTAACTTCACTGTTCCCCTATGTAAGGGGAGGTTTTCGGTTTCTTGATGTGGTAATTGCCTCTGTTCCCAAATTGCACTTCTGAGTTAGAAAGCACTTAGGCAAAGGAATGGTTAGGGGGCCGTGTAAGCACCACATTTAAGCCCTTTAGTAGGAATCTGTGATTCCCTGAAATCAAGAGAACTGGCTGAGAGAAACTGGGAAGTGTTTGTGTCTGGCATAAGGCCATCGTTTGGCACTCATATTACAAAAGTGTAGCAGAATTTAGTTGGAGTTCAAGGTGAAGAAGCAAATAATGGCATAAATCTAAAAGTCTGTTGGCTGTTTCTCTGTAAATGAGGATGTACTAAGAAAAGAAAGCAATCGCTACAAGGCACCAAGTAGAGAAAAGAACTATTATATGGTAAATTAGGTCTGTGTACACAACCCACACAGAATCTTTTGTGCTCTGAAATGCCTTGCTTAGCTACATAGCCTCATACAACAGAAACCTAACCCGAAGCAAACTTCTAAAACATACATGTTTCTCTTAAGGTCACCTAAAACCAGACTTTTTTGTGTCCTCCATTGAAAATTCTTTTATAGAAAATTCATGTTTTTATTATTAAGAATAGACACCCAGAATGTTTGCCTGAGCCCTTCTCTTATCATACAAGTCATTTATTAAATTGATGTTTCATAATAAGATTCTCTGCATTCAGAGAGCAAATAGTCCATCAACTGTATTAACACATTTAACATTACCATAAAAAAGAAGATAATGCATTGCATGTTCTGCTAATTTCGCTTTTTATGTCATCAGCCTTCTGGCATTAATAAGTAAATATCACACTGTATCAGAAAATATAACAGCACTAAGCTACATGTTGGTAAGAAGAGTTTTGCTAAAGAAAATACTATCCTCCCTTCTTGGAAAGAGAGAAAAATTATTAGATACATAATATGTGTCATCTTTCAAAGGCTTTTTTTTTTTTTTCGTTTGTTTCTGAAAACCAAAGCTATGGATGAGAAGAAAGGAGAAACTTTGCCTCCAACCTTTACATCTCTTTCATCATGACTTTCTTTGCAGTTATTAGGGAAGGCCCTTCCCTTGGGATGGGTTTTCAGTTGAGTTAGGTCATTTGTGTGGAGATTTGTGCAAACATGTTCGGCCCTCCCCTAGGGACTCTGTCTTTATAAAAGAAGGGCATATTACCTTGCTTTTGCCTTTGCAGTCATGATGCAATTCTGTCAGTTTGCTTACTTATATTACACCATGAGCATTTTAAAGTCACGTTAATGAAGTTTAGATTAGACTTGCTTATATTCCACAGGGAAAGGTCAGTGGCAGTGTGTCAAATGCATTCTGTTCTTCAGGCCATGATAAACAAGATGACGTCTTTCAAGGAAGTTCAGTGTGCCTTTGAATTAGATGCATCTTTGAAACTGGTTTTAAGGCTGCCTTATGCACCAAATTTTACAAACATAGACTTCTGGGACATTAGCTAAATTTAGAGTAGTGTGTTTAAACTTTCTTTTAGTAACAAGATTTGTAGACTTCCTGAATCCCGAGAGAATTGTGAGTTAAGACTCTTTTTCCCATGAAGAAAATACTTGTTACTCTGTATATTAGTTTTATGTTAATTAATTTATAATTTATTAAATGTACTTGAATAGGTTCATGTATATTCATTCAATGCTTTTCCATTAGGCAAGAAATTTCACTTTGGCATGTGATTGGCTGGTCACATTGTGTGCTGAAATCTGCAGGCCAGCCTTAATATCCAGGACATTTTTACTTGAAATTTTTTTCCTGGACCCAGATCCCAAAAAGCAACAAATGAAACAGTGCAGTTACCAGGAAAGTTTAAAAAGCCTGGGGTAAGTTTATGTCTTGCATAAGCATCTCCTGTCCTGGTGTTAATCAGGCATACACAGCAGCGATAGAAGGCATCTGAGTTTCATTTTCCTGGGACCGTCAGGGGAACAGAAGCTTTTATACTAAAAAGCTTTTTATTACCTGATTGGTATAAATCAATGATCAGCCATCCTTTTTGTTTCCTGGACATGTAGAGAGGTCTAACCAACGTGCAATAAGAAATTGAGGACGTGTGTGTCTATTTTTATCCAGTCTGTTTTCATCAAATGATGACATTATCTTTTCCCGAGTTTAAATTTATAAAGTTTTTAAGAGAAAAAAAAAAAAAAAACCCCACACACAAAAAAGCTGGCGTAACAGTGAAGAGTCAAGAGCCAAGGAAAGAGGAATTAATACCAAAAAGGGTGGGATGAAATTAAGAAGAAAGAAAAAGGCATAAGATGCTGAGAACAGAGTAATTAGAACCATTAACTAACAAGGGAAACTAGGAAATGCCATACATCAGTTGGGATAAAATATGGAACAATTAAAGGACAAAAATAGGAGGGGAAAATGGCACCCAGCGTACCAAATTACAAATATCTTCTGCACAATTTCTTGAACCTATAAGTCCAACCAAGGTAATGAGATGAAAAGCAATCATTGTGAATTGCTTGGAGGTGCTGTTTCGCCACCTCATCTTACATCATTAAACTTTTGGTCCCCTCATGAACTACTTAGATAAACAACAGTGGGCAACTCAACATTTATCCAAATAAACCAGAAAGCTACCACGATAAAGGAAATTGAGTTTATAGACACAGCAGACTCTTGCCTAATAGACGAGAGTAATGTGTCTAATGTTGAACATCAATCTATATTTCAAATATAGTATGAAGGAGGGCCTCGAGAAACAACTTATGCTACAAAATCACTTTGCACTAGAGGTGGTTTATCTTCTGTTGTGTCTAATTGATCTCCATGTAATTCAGCTACAACCCTTGCTACTGAAAATGATGTAAGAGATGGAAAGATTGAACATGACCACTGGTTCTCCAGAGAGCATAGCAAGTTGGGGGTTCCAAATCGCCTTTGTCTTCAAGTGTGTTGTCATTGGAATGATCCTTGAAGCCAGAGAGCAAGTCTATTTTTTAATCAAGCGAGGGCATTCTTGAACATCTTCTTTTCAATCCTGATTTTTAAAAAAATCTACATGAGGGAGAAGAATTATTTTATACCAGACCCTTCCCCTGCCTTACTTTGCTTAACTTCATAGTGTGAAGAAAGATCCAGTAGTGATATTTGAGATTACCCTGCAATGTTAGCTCCCCATCAAATTCTATGGATTTATGAACTGCCCACACTTAGGAGAGTCTCTTAATCCCGATGGGACAGGGTCTGGTCTAGACCAGGACATAGATATGCCCAGGCCATGGCTAATGGTAGTGGGGACTTGGGAGTGGAGCAGTGAAAGAGAAGGGAAGGGAGGTCAGCCCCCATTTGGGATGCACGCACACACACACACACACACACACACACACACACACACACACACACGCCACTATTCCCACTGACCCTGCTTCAGAAGTGCCAGTCAGAAACCTCTTTTAATATGTGCACATCTTAATAAAATATTTGGAGGGGTGGATTTGGTTTGACTTTCAGGAAACCAACTTCTAGTCCTGCTTCCAATGATTTAATCTTTCACAATGTTTTCATTTGCACAGATATGGATACCAATGTTTCTTTTTCCTCCTCTCTCCTCCCCTATATGCTCCACCTTTAAATAGCCTTAGGGGAAGTCCAGATTTATCCTGCTCTGTCAGGGTTAATTTTTTTTAAGTCATACAACTTTTTCAAGTCATATACATAAACAATTATAAAGTAATTTCATTTTAGGCTTTTAAAAAATTTACCAGTCTGTGGATCTGTGATTTTTTCCGACTCTTGTCCCCATCCCCTCATCCCCACCTCCGCCCTCGGTTCCTTGGGTGGAAGGTCATTGGGTGAAGGTGCTGCCTAAGGTCTCATGGACTTGGCCCTGTCTGGGAGAAAATGTCTGTATTTCTTTTCTGGGGATGTGAGTGCTGATTGCATGGTGTTTGATTCTTTTCTTCAAAACTGTCAGGAATTAAGCTTTTCAGAAAGGTCACTTGACCCATGGTAATATCCATATTGTAGTGAAACACCAATGACTTGTTTTAACGAGAGAGGCAAATAAGAGAGTGGATACAATGAAATGATCTGTGAGTACATGCATCTTGAAGGAAGAAAAAGAGCTGTCTGTCGTGTTTGTATGACTAAGGGATTTCTTAAACAAGCTGTGTACCCCACCCAGGGAGAATGCTGTCAAAACATGAAAAAAAAAAAAAGATACAGAGATCACACGAAAGCCAAGTCTGAACTCTTATAATTGCATGTCTGAATACCTTGCTAATTTTGCCCACGCCCTTTATAATTCTTTCTTCATAACACGCTACCACTGCCTCACCCCTCGCCAAAAACTTTACTGTACCTGTGTCTCCCAAAATTCCACAAAACAACAAAACCCAAAAACCGGCTGATTGAGAAGATACCCAGATTGGACTAAAGTGGCTCTTGGCTTGTTATCATGCCCTTCAAAAGTCACTTACTAGGACGGTTATACAGTAGGATTTTGTTGGAAGAGCTGGTCTGGAATCTTTCTTGGTAGAAATGTAGAGAGAGACCCCCAACATGAAAAGTAACCAGGTGTGAATTGCAGAAACATAGAAAGAATTATTTGAATTGTATAGATAATGGTGTCAAGTGCTGCCTAATTTGTCATTCACATGATAGGCCAAGTAGGGTGCAGACCCTAATGGCAGAAAGTATTTTTTGTGTGGAGGGGAAAATAAGTACCATAAGAAAAAGCAAGCATGCACAAGACAGAAAAGATAGGGGAAGCCTTCCTTTGCGTCACTGTGGTATATATGGTATATATTCCTGGGAATATAAAAAGAGGAGGCCAAATGCATAGCTAAAGAGAATTATAGTTTCCATTGGCTTCTACAGAACAAGGGAGAACCACATGCCCATCACTGGCTTCGTGAACAAACAGAAGTTCAAGCTTTGTGGGCAGTTAGGAAAATCCTCTGACTTAGATTAAGCCAGTTCTTATGTTTCCACTGGATGATGAGGCTACAGTTTTAGCCCATCTGTTCACAGCCCTGTCCCCAGCATCCTAAGAGACTGTATCCATTTATCTTTAAAAGCCAAAGAAAAGAGCATGTTGTGAGAGGGAGGAATAAAGCCGGTAGCCCAGAAAAGATTACCGTAAAGCTGAATGGGAAGACTTCACATCCCTACCCTTAACCACGTGACTCTGGAAGTGTCCTGAGGTTCTAGCACGGGAGGGTTGTCGTGCGGTCTTGACGGAAGGTTTTCCACATGTGCATATAGATTCTCCATGTAGAAAAGAATTTTGATTTGGGGCTTTAATGCCTTTGAATGCGCATTGAGAATAACACTGACACGCTTTCACCATAGCCTTGGAATCCTAAAATAAATAATAGAAAAAGTGTGATTTAAAATATAATTCCAAATACTAACTGGGGCCCGCTGCCTAGATGAGTAATAAGCTTCAATAAATGTGTGACAGGCACAAGGCTCTTCAGTATGAAGAGTAGTGAGGCCTCAGAAATAGAAATAGGTTTTTCATTACATGAGGGATTATGTTCAGCCTGACTGTGGAGCCTGTTCACGGAGCCACAGCTGCATCTTCTGCCTGCGGTCGTATTAACCAGTAATAGTAAAACAGCGACGTGCTGCCCGAAACAGCGATTTATTTTAGAGAAGAGAGAAAGGTCGCTTTCTCCTGCTTAAGTCAGGATTACCATTGTTTACTACACACTTTCCCTTAAACTTCTATCTGTCCGTGCTAATGAGCTGCAATTTCAGCTGGGTTCCACCTGGGTGCCTGCCAGGGATGAAGAAATCAGGATAGTTTGGGGTCGTGGTTACGGCTATTTTATTTTTACTCACCTCTGCTCATCAACAGGCCCAAGCGTATTTCTTCTGAAGATTGTATGAAGTTCTGTTTTTTAATTTCAAGCTCACTCAGCTATCTGAGTTTTTCCCAATTCAGGAACTCACAAATCAGCATGTGTACTCCGGGCCTTCCTGTTTCTTTCTTCTTCTTCTTTTTTTTTTTTTTTTTTTTTTTTTTTTGAGATGTGGTCTCACTCTGTCACCCAGGCTGGAGTGCAGCAGCATGATCTCGGCTCACTGCAACCTCTGCCTCCTGGGTTCAAGTGATTCTCCTGCCTCAGCCTCCCGAGTAGCTGGGATTACAGGCACCCACCACCTTGCCCAACTAATTTTTGTATTTTTAGTAGAGACGTGGTTTCACCATGTTGGCCAGGCTGGTCTCCAACTCCTGACCTCAGGTTATCTGCTCACTTCGGCCTCCTAAAGTGGTGGGATTGAAGGTGTGAGCCACCACGCCCAGCCAGGCCTTCCTTTTTCAAAGGAGTGAGATGTGTATTGGAGAGGCTGATGTGAGCTTGGTGCTACACCACCCTGCCCCTTGGGACCAAGGAGACTATGGGGTCTTCAAAGATGAGCTTCAGTTATGATCTGAGAAAGGTGAGGGGGCTCAGTATAGAAGGGCACTCAACGTGAGAGCTGATTATCAACTTGAGATAGGTTCTCATTTCTACACTTTGACACAGAATTCCTTTCTTGACCCACTGAAACAAATGACTCACTGAAAATATCTACTTCAAGGATGGTTGTTTACTTGACTCAGAAGACCTGATTTGTAGTCTTAACAGTTCCTCATTTTAAGAGCTATCTGGGTATTCAGGTAGTTCAGTGAAGAAACCCTGAATTTAGTTTAGAAGTTAGGTTCAACTCTCAACTTCTAATTGAGTGCTTTTGGGAAAGTCGATTAAATTTCCTGAGCCTTGAATTTTTTTCAGCTATAAGAAATGGTTGATAACAGTTATAGTGATAATACCTTTTTCATAGTCACTCTACTTAAAGTTTAAAGTAGGGCTTGATTTTTTAATATTATTCTTGTTCTTTATGTATTCATTCAAGAGAAAGTATGCAGAGATGCTAAGTTGCAATTCAGCAATTGGGCTATTGAAGTTCAGAGAAGGGAGAAACCCCCAAGGGCTGGAATAGTTGAGGATAACTGGATGGAGAAGGTTCTAGGCTGACCCAGACCTGGAAAGATGGTTAGAAACTGAACTAGGAATGGGCCAAGAATCATTCCAGATGGAGGAATTAGCAACAAGAAAGGTAAGAGGAGAAGCCAGAATTAATAGGGTATGATGAGGAGAGGGACACCTGCTAAGAGCAGTGAAAAATAGTGGAGGAGGTAGAGCAAGACCAGATGATAGATGGCCTTGAAATCTAGCAGGAGGTTTAATTTGATTAATTTGGCAATAGGGAGGTGCTTCAAGTTCATAAGCGGGAGTATAATATGATAAAATTATGACATGATATCATGTCAGTTACCTAGTAGATGCTCCATAAATATTTATTTGTTGATTGATTGAGGATTCAGGATAGATTGGGAGATGGGACAGGAGACAGCGAGACTCCTCCAAAGGCCCTGTCAATAATCAGCGGGTGTGTGTTGGTGAGGCCCTGATGAAAGGGGAAGCCATGGAAATAGAGCTTCAGAGTGAACTACAAGAGATTTCTTCCAAAGAAAAGACAGATTTGTGATACAATTTGTCTTGTGTCGACTACCAAGACAAAGAAGACAGAAGTACCTCATATGGCCTTGAAGTTTCTCTGTTGTCATAATGGGAGAACTGAAAAATTAAAAATTAACCCCATATCTTTAAATCACCACTCAGTTCCCTAAAAGCATGGTTGGCCAAAACATTTTTTATTGGTATGTAATTCTACCAAGGCTGGCCAGAAGCCATTCTTTTTTAATGCACTCAGTAAATCTCTGCACGATTTCTTTATTATGAGAGAGCCTTTGATCCAATAAAACCTATCAAGACCCCTTCTGAGGCATTCACTTTGGATTTTGTATGGAAGTCTATAGAGAAAAAGGAGAGCAAAATTGGGTTAAAACTAGACTCTAAAAGGCTAACAAAATTCCTCCATAACATAGTGCTTACATGTACTGCAAATTCGGCGAACTAAGAAGAGTCATTGGAATATACGTTAAGACTCAGCATACCCGTTTATGAATAGAAAACCAGACTCCGGGTCTTGAAGGCACTTGCCTGTACAAATGTGGGATGTGGTCCTGGGAGTCTGTACCATTGCCCTTTTTGATTTGGAGCAGCGAAGCTTACAAATGAAAATCTTGAAAGAAGAAACTTGCCTTTTGATCAGTTGGGTAGAGGCAGGTTTGAAATTATGATAAATCTGCTACATATTCACTCTATGAGCAGGTTTAAACTCTAATGCATCTGCCTGTATATCCGCAAATGAGGCCGACTTACTGTACCAGGCTGAAGGGTGAGATGGATGAAGTTAGTTATGGGTTTATGGATTGGGCAGAGAGGGCTAGACATCAGGGAATGAGCCTTTGCCCTCCTCCCCCCGCCCTCTCTCTCCACCACACTGAAGTCTCGATTTATTTTCTATGCTTTAACATTTGACTGAAGTGCATGAAATACCCTCTCAGATGCTAGGAGCCCAGAGGAAAGCATCAAATAGCATGCTCACCTGGGGAATTTAGAATTAGCCTCCAAACTAACTAAGGTAATCTAGGCCCCAAAGGCACTTTAGTTCTTGCTATCTGGATTGTCTGTGAGGATGAGCCTAAATTTGGGAGATAATTATGTCTCTGTGCTTTCTTTTAATCTTCATCCTTTCTCTCATCTTTCAAGTCTCCTTTCTGCTGCAGAGGAGCAGGAGATAGGGCTTGGCCGTGAAGCCAGACATCCCATTTCTGTGGAGTTTTTGACCCTGTGCCATGATGCTGGTCTTTAGGGAATCCTACATCAGTAACCATTTCTAAGCTCGGTTAGGTTAAGGCCATGGTCAGGCCCTTGCTTTCTTCACTTCAGCCCACAAGAGAGGCAATACCGTGATACTGAGATGAATCCAGCCCTGCAGCCTGCAGCCTCCTTCTGCTTCCCTGCCATGAGAGAGAAGTTACTGGAGAGGAATGTCACATCTTATGGAAGAATTAATTATGGTGTGCATTCCCGACAAGTCTATAGCTCAACATACATATGGGGAGTTATTTTCGATGGCATTTAAATGTAATTGACTTATCAGCCAGGTTAGAATAATCATAGGATAGCTATAGCGTTATTGTCTAATTGTGGTCCTATAGCTGACGACGCTCTGAAAGCCTCTTTAAAATATAAAGGAAACCCGCCCTTGGGAATACAAAGATTGCGTGAGAGTTGTAAGACATCCAGGAGAAGTTTAAAGTGGAGTTTGGAATAAAGTGAACAGGCTCTTAACCATGGGTAAAATTGTAAGAGAACAGCTTACACTGTTCTTGCAAACCAACTTGTCATTTCTCAAGTGTATAATGAAATAATGTGTATGAATATTTTCATGCAGAGCAGCCTCTCCCTCAAGTTCTGCCCTCTTCAGAGCTTCATAATATATACAACAGCATCTTTTAGTACAGTATTTTACAATCTCCAGACCAAGGGCTCCCAAAAAGATCCTGAGAGAAGTGTAAATGAGTAGCAACTCTAAGACTGCATTTTTGTAAGTAAATGATAACGAAGGATAAGGAGAGATGTTCATGGGGAAGAGCCCTGAAAATTATTGGAAGTCGTAGAGAATGAGAGTCAAATGCAAACACTCCTATTCTGCAACTACGCTGATTAGCAGATCTTTTATAGTCTCTGTTTGGGAGATGAGCAGGGGCTTGGCAAGTGCTGTCCATGTATTAGGAACAAATGCCCTCCGCATATTCAATTTGGGGGCGTTATTAAAAAATGGAATGAGGCTCCTTCTCAGGCTCTGCTTCCTTTTCATAACTGCTCTTGCAGTGATCCTTTTGGCTGTAATAGCACTTTGTGTGAAAAGGATGGATGGGAACCCGCTAGGTCTTTTTACAGAATATCAAACATTTTGCCCATTAAGCTGACTTGATTTGAAGAGGTCCTTGGCACAGATTGATGAAATAGTCCAAATATTATCACTCCTTGTTCTGCAGTCCGGATAGAGTAATAACCGGTCGCCTCAGCCTTTGCTCATTAATGAGGTGGTCAGGGCCCTAAGATGTGCAAAGTTATTTCTTTTTCTCTCTTGCTATTTTGCACGTTATGCAGGATTACAGTGCTTTGGGAATGATGTGCAGATAGTCTCCAGTGAGATTCACCCAGCAAGATTCTCTTCTTGCATCAGGATTCTGCCCTTTTCTCTAAGTCAGTGTGCCCTCACGTCAGCCCTGAGAACATTTATTTGGCAATGTCTGGAGATGTTTTTGTGTGTCACAACTGGGAGATGCTACTAGTAGGTAGCAAGCAGAGACCAGGTATGTTGCTAAACATTTTTCAATGCACAGGATAGCCGCTAGTTAAAGAATTATCTGACCCAAAATGATAATAGTGCCAAGGCTGAAAATTCCTGCTCTAATTGATTTATAATTACATCTTCAGATATGTTTTTTCTTTTTTACCACTATAACTAAAATAAGAGCTTATCTTGACCTGTGTAGCTCATCTTTGAGTCTGTGCCTCTCATTCCTCTTGGTGATTATTTTTGTATTCATGGCCCTTAGTCCCCTTCATAGAAACAAGCTGTGGGATTAAGTTCCAAAAGGTTATTTGAGTGAACTGGTCAGCTTCAGCTCTATGCAGCATAAACAGGATTCAACTGTTTACCCTGAGGTATAATGAGAGGTATAATGAGAAGTACCCCTGAATGTAAATCTTCCTAAAGCATGACTCACTGGTTTTTCTCTCCTCTAAAAGGATAATAAAGTCAACCATTTATGAAAAACCTACTATGTGCAGAAACTTCACATTTAATATCTGACCTAAATGTCCCAGTGACTCAGTATTCCTAATTATAATTAGAGAAAGAGATTCAGAGAGGTTAAATAACTTATGCATAGCCATGCATAGTCAGTGGTTAGGATATGGAATTGAAAATACAGTTCTGTTTAACTTCAAAGCTTACATTCTCACTACTATGTGTAATGCCATCAACTTGTAAATATATGCTTGAGTGACTTCGACTTTATGTGTTCCCATCCCCCAAGCCCCAGGAATCCTCAGAACCACCCCTAATAACAATGTTTCTAAGAAAAGAAATGTACAGTCCCTCTGATCATCCAAAGACTGGTCAGCTTCCCATCAGCCTTGTCCCGAGAGCTGAAAGATGACACATTCCTTAGCTAGTACTCTATTGTAAAACAAGCCATGTCAGGGCACATGGGAAGATGGGAAACAGGTTGAAGGAATTGGTAGATAAAATGAAATACACTTCAAAACTGAAGGTGAGGCCAGCCACAGAGGCTCACACGGGTAATCCCTGCACTTTGGGAGGCCAAGGTGGGAAGCTTGCTTGAGCCCAGGCATTTGAGACCAGCCTGGGCAACATAATGAGACCCCCGTCTCTACAAAAAAATAATTTTTTAAATTAGCCAGGTATGGTGGTGCACACTTGTAATCCCAGCTACTTGGGAGGCTGAGGTGGGAGGATAGCTTGAGCCCAGGAAGTTGATTCTGCCATGAGCCATGATCATGCCACTGCACACCAGCCTGGGTGACAAAACAAGACCCTGTCTCAAAAAAAAAAAAAAAAAAAAAAGAAAGAAAGAAAAAAAAAAACTGAAGGTGAGGGGACAATTCCAAAGTCCTTCTGAGGATGTTTAGTCAAGGCAGTGTTTTAGTTAGTGTTTCTAGAACAACTGTAAAAAACTCTAACAGTGGTTTATATTGAGGCTCGATTTCCTGACCTCACTAGCTTGATATCCAGGGTTGGCAACCCTGGCAACATTTATGCTGCTCAGTGATGCCATCCAGGACACTGGGTCTTCCCATCTCCACTTTGCCATTCCCAGCACTTTGGTTTTATTTCCTTGGGTTTGCTGCCTCATTATCTAAGGATGGCTGATGCAGCTCCAGATATCACATCCACGAGCTTCAAAGGGGGGAGATAGAGGAGGAGAAAGATTCAAGTTCTTTGCCCCTCTTACCAGAAAAAGTCTAAACCATTCCCAGCCCCCAACACATGCTTACACACACATACACATCCCAGCAAAATTTTACTTATATCTTGTTAATCGGAACTGTGTTACACGTCTATCCCTTGTTTCAAAATAACCTAGGAAAGCTTTTCTAGACCCTTTGAAGATGATAAGGGAAACAAGGGTTGGAATTGTCTGATGCCTCCAAAAATCAACAGTGTCTGATTACAGTACTTGAATATTCAAAAGCCAAGTTTCAGCCAGGCACGGTGGCTCACACCTGTAACCCTAGCACTTTGGGAGGCTGAGGCGGGCAGATCACCTGCGGTCAGGAGTTTGAGACCAGCCTGGCCAACACGGTGAAATCCCATCTCTACTAAATATACAAAAATTAGCCGGGCCTGGTGGCACATGCCTGTAATCCCAGCTACCCGGGAGGCTGAGGCAAGAGAATCACTGGAACCTGGGAGGTGGAGGCTGCAGTGAGCCAAGATCATGCCACTGCACTCCAGCCTGGGTGACAGAGCAAGACTCTGTCTCAAAAAAAAAAAAAAAAAAAAGGCAAGTTTCTGCTTTTCTGGAAATAGATGCAACAGCTACTTCTAGGAAATCTCTCTTACATACTTGTCCAGTGTGGCACTCTGAAAGAGAGTGTATTAGTTTGCAAGGGCTACCATATTAAGGGACCACACACTGAGGGGCTAACAGCACAAATTTATTGTCTCCTGTGGTTCTGGAGGCTGGAAGTCCGGGATCGCTGTGTTAGCTAGTCCATGTTCTCCCTGAAAGCACTAGGAAAGGGTCTGTTCTGAACTTCTCTCTTGGCTTCTAGGAGTTCTTTGGTTTGTGGCAGCACAGCTTCAGTCTTACATGGTATTTTCCCTGCCTTTATGTCTGTCCCTGCATCCAAGTTTTCCCTATTTATAAGGACACAAGTCATATTGGATTAGAGCTCACCTATTGAGCTCATCTTAACTTGATTATCTGCAAAGACCTGATTTCCAAATAAGGTCACATTCACAGCTATTGGAGGTTAGAACTTCAACATTTATGAAGGAGGGGGGCAATTCGGCTATACGTAATACAAGATTTTTCTAAATCCTTCTTTATATCTTAATAGTAATGGTGATCGTTAATATTTTTGAGCATTTACTACATGCTAAGCAGTTCATATAGATTTTTCTCATTTAATTCTTACTACCACTACATGGGATAGGTGCTATTATCATTTCTATCTTACAGAATAGGAAATGGAGGCACAAAAATATTAGGTGACCTTCTCCAAATTATGTAATTAGTAAGTAATAGGGCCAGGTCTCAGCCCCAAGTGGACTGGCCTCTGAGTCCTTGCATTTAATTATCATCTAGACTCTCTTAACCACAGCTATCTTCATCTCTGGTATAATAGGTTTCCTGCTCATCAATGCCAAATAAGGGTAGACAAGTTGATTTCCTTGAAGTTTAAAAAAAATTTCCACAAAGGCTTTCTTTGCTGCCTTAGAAACGCAAATAAAACACTTCATTCTGCACTAGGCGTAATGGTTTCCTCTTATTCAAATGCAGGGCCATCTGTGCAAAGTATTTTATTTCATCATTCATTGAAGTTCACTTAAAAGATGAAATCACCCTTAATGGAACAATGAAATGGAAGGATTCCCAAACTGAAGGCAAATGACTTGAAAATGAGAGGCTCTGGTTCCTGCCTGCAACCCCTGCCCAGGGTCTCACAAGTGACAGTGGTTCTGTTCTGACAGCCCCAGGGATGAGGAAGGGCTCTTGGGGAGCATAATGGCACCATTTCCAGCCAAGCAGTTCATGAGACTGAAGTGCTGTTTCCACACTGTCCTCTGGCCTAGATCAGCCGCTGGGAGCCTGGCATTGATCTGTGTAGGCTGGTGAAGCTTCATCTGCTTTGCAGGCATTGCTTTGGCTAAACAAGCCCGTAACTGATCCCTCCTGCTATAAAACAGCGTAAGTAGCCTCTTACCATCAGCCAGTACTCTGCTACCCTCCTCCTTCTATAGCAGGACCACAGATGGAAAGGAAAGCTGCTTCCTCTCAAGTAAAGGACCGAAGACTGAGGGAAATTTTGCTTTTTGTAGGCAATAGCACAGTTTCCCCCTTTCCTCCTGACTGGAGACAGACAGTGCAGGAAATGATGGTGAAAACCAAATCATGCTTTATGTTTGAGAGGCACCTCACGATTCTGTGGTGGACAGCAGGCATTATTAGCCGCATTTTACAATGGCAGAAACAGTCCTGGGTAGCGAAAAGAACTTGTCCACAACACACAGCTAGCAAATAGCAGGTCTAGGGCCAGTACCCGGGTAGTCAGACTCCAAACAATATGCTCTTTCCACAGTGATATTCGGCACTGCAGCAGAGAACGAGAATAAAGTGCTTCTGATTTGAACTGACAGAAGCTTCTAGAATCGGAAAGAGAAAGAATGCCACAAAGAAGACTAAGGCACTTATTCCATGTGCTGCACCTCAAGGAGAAGTCTGTTTAGTTTGGGAGACCAGAGTGCTTCAAGTGGCGCCTCCCCAGTGGCTTTCTTGAGTTTGGGATTTGTCCACTTCATGATTGCTTCTTTTCTGTGGTGGGTGTTTCCCACTCCTTCTCTGAGTCAGCAAACAACCATGAGGAAAAGTTTCCTCCGGTTTTTCTCATCCTCGTTCCTGGGGATAAAAAAACCTGTCCTTCAGATCAAAAGGGAAGGTACTATGATAGCAGCTAACACATGGTGAACATTAATAATGCTTTGAGCTGAGGGCTTTCCTTGAATCCCTCGTCTTTCTCTCTGTAAGAAGAATTGTTCCCATTTGGCAGATGGGAAAACCAAGTCTTAGAAAGTTTCAGTAACTTGCCCAAGGTTGCATCGCTGGGGGGAAGCAGCACAAACTCGAAATCAAGAGGGCTATATTCCCTTCCTTCTGCACTGTTAACTTGAGCTGGAACCAGGGACAAGCATGCACCTTTCCAGAGCCTTGGTTCCTCCATCATAACATTTATGCAACACTCACTCTATGCTGGTCACTAGGCTTTCCCTGCATCAACACATTTAACCCTCAACAACCCTATGGGATTGTACTCTTTTTATCTCCATTTCACAGATGAGGACACTGAGGCTTAGGGATGTTAAGCAGCTTGTCCAGGGTTGTACAGATAGGAACTGCCCTAATGAAATACTCGTGCACTGAACCATACTGCTTCTTCACCTCCCACTGGGAGTCCCCAAGGCCTTCAACTCTGTCTTACTATCATTCCTTATTTTATCTGACAAATAGTATATATTTTTTCTTCCCGAAAGTAACAGCTTCATAGTGAGTTCTTGCAACATTTCAAGGAGCATTCATTATCTTCATTTTATTCCCACTTTACAGATGCAGAAACCGAGGCATAAATCAAATAACTTACTAAGAGTAAAACAATTAGTGAAGAGCAAGAGTGACTTCAAAGTCAGACCTGCTGAATTCCAACACCCATGTTAACATAGATTCTGTGGAGCTGGCACTCAGAAACCACGTTTACTGCCTCTTGGCCTTGACCTCGTATGAGCAGTGAAATCATAATTCCCAAGCATCTTCTCAGTGGGAGGTGAAGGAGGCAGCTTGCTTGGTAGCTAACTGCAAAACCTCTGGAATTGGATAGAACGATGCTGGAATCCCCACTCTTCCACCTAGTGACTGCATGACTATAAACAAGTTACTTCACCTCTCTGAAATAGTTTTGTTATCTATAAAATGGTAATAATAAATGCACCCATCTCCAAGAGTCATTGCAAATACTATATTAGATGTTGTATGCACAGCTAGTTGCAAAGTACTTGGTATAAAATAAGTGCTCAATGATTGTTAGAGGAGATCAGAGTTGACCTCATAGGATCACCACACTGAACCATCCAGGATGGGACTCAACCTTGCAATGGGCTTCGTCTCCTAGAAGGCACCCTGCTCTGGTCCTTACCATCTGCACTGACCAGTTAGCAGCTTCTCTTACCCCTCAAGATTTCTTCACTTCCTTTGTACTGAGTCAGCTAGAAGGACCACTCATCATTTCACTAAAGTGAAAGGAAGTAGAGACAATTGATGATTGATTTTAGAAGCAGGGGACAGGGGTGGAAAGCATGTGGGCTTCAGATCTGTTCAGATCCAAGTTTGAATTTGGATATCACTTAAACCTCCCTGAGTTTCAGGTTATCATTTTAGACTGGCAGCATGAGGATAATAATGCTCACCTTTGCAGAGCTATTAAGAATAAACAAGAGGAAAATCATAAAGTGCTGTGACCTGTAATAAGACAATGGCTATCATTTTTAGATTGGCCAACTTGTTCACATGGAGCTCTTTGTGGCAGACCATTGAGACCTGAGTTCCACAAATGTCCTTTGCTCACTTTATTTGGCACTGTTTGTGTGGTGAACTTTCCCCACTCTGGCTGTGGCTGGTCAGTCTCTTCCAGTGTGTGGCTAGCAGATCACCTTTGAATAACATCTGTGACTATTTAATTTGTATCGGGGAAAGAAAGAAGTATTACAAGGAAAGCAGGATGTCCTGTTGGGATGCTCAGGGCCCATTTTCTTGCACTTAGCCTAGGATTGGAGTCTCTTGGCCATCGCGGGTCACCTTGCTGAGAATAAAGGGGCTTCACTGGCTCAATAATTATCCTGGTTGTTTTTTCAGTTGTGGCTCTTTGAGAAAGAGGTTTCCTATGTCAGGAGTACAAAACAGAGGCTGACTTCATAGATCTTCATGCCATTTTTGCCTCTCATCGTTGATGTCAGATGAGTCTTCAGGCCCCCTTCTCCTGTCACTTTCTTCTTGACATACTAACTTTCTTCTGTTCGTCCCCATCTTCCCATCTGCTCTTTCTCATATCTCCCTCTTCTACACCTGGCACTTTCCGGCCTCCATACTTCCACTGTTGGGCAACAGAAGAGCTGTCTTTGTTTAAGCTTAAACTTTATCTTCTGGCAAAATGGAGAAATTAACTGCCTACCAGCATCTTGGAGTTCGTTGTGGGGTTCATAGGTTCATACGTGTTAATTGTTTTAAAAAATTCTCCTTACTATAGCAATGCAAGAATCACTAATCTTTCTCTCTTTCCCTTTCTCCCTATTCCTCTTCTCCTCTCCACATTAAGTCTGATTTTTTTCTCTCTCTGAATTTATCCAGCTTACATAATTTGCCTTTTCATTTTGTGAATGGAGATAATTTGTGAATAGAAATTACTTCCAAATGTTTCAAAAATATTTTCTAAGCATTTGCTTTAACATGGTGTTGTGAGCTCTTTTTTTTCCCCCTCTTTCTTTTTTTTCATAAGGAAATAAGTATTTCCAGGGAAATGAGCTTTAGGGGGAGAAAAGGATTGAATTTCACTCTCTTCTTGGATCTCTTTTGTTGATGACAGTTTTGAGCTGGAGTAACTGCAGATATTGACTTGTCGACCACCTGGGGTGGAGGAGGAGGGCAGTTTTATTCAGACTCCTGCCCAGGAAGTCCCAGGAAGGAATAGAATAGGAGGGAAGAGAGAGGAGAGGGTAAATGAATTCAGAAAATAGAGCTAGTCTGGAAACTGATGACTTTTTAGGTGGGAGATTCCCTACATCAGTATTTTAATTTTAAGACGCATTCTCACATTTGGGTTGATTCTGGGGTGCCTCCTAAGGACAGACTTTGTCTTTTATTCATTAATTCAGCAAGCATTCACTGAAAACTTCCTTCTCTCTAAGACCTTAGTGATGCAGAAATGGGTGACTAAGGTCCCTATCCCCGAGGAGATCTCCATCACACACGGAGAGAAAATAGATGTGCAAACTATCACTTATAACACAAGACCAGGGAGACCACACCTATGCTAGCATGGAAGTGAGCATGGGGAGAAGAAAAGGAGTCGTTAGTCTGTTGGTATCAGGGAGTACTTTAGAGGGGAGGTGGCATTTGATATGTAGCTAGAAGGGTGTATAGGATTTTGGCAGAAGGGAAAGAGGGGAGAAATACCTTTCAGGAATAAGAACAGCAAGTGCAGTGATGAAAGCCTGGGAAATCATGGTGAGTAGAATGCCACATATCGTTAACACTGGAGGAAAAAGTATACAGGGATCTAGGGTATTGATGGAGAAACTATTGGGGAGAAGGGCAGCATGACAACAAACCTTTCATGCCATAAGAATGTGTATTTGGATTTGATTCTTAACTGATGCAAAACCCGCCAACAATTCTGAGTAGAAGAGGGCATGGAGCGGTCTGGTAGCCCCGTGCAGGATGAAGTGATGGGATGAAAACTAGAGGCGATGAGAGTCAAGGAGGCCATTCCAAAGCCCAGGAAGAGGAGACTGTGAATAAAACAAGAACAATGGCAGGGCAGGCAGAGAGGAGAGGAAATATGAGGGAGACATCATAGAGGTTGAATGTCCTGGTTTGATCATTGACTGAATCTGGTGGGAGGGGAAAGGAGACATCAGGCATAATTCAGTCCATTGATCAGCCTTTTGCTCAATACTGGACAGAGTAACCTGGAGCCAGCCCCCGGGTAAAAGGGGTAGAGGGTAAGAGAAAATTTCCTGTTCCTGTAATGTACGATGAATAATCAGTTACAATTTCAGTGGATGTCAACTGGGCTAGATGATGCTGGAGTTTCTGGGACAAAAGATGCACTTCCTAAGTTATTTTCATGCATGTAACGAAAAAATTAGAAGACAGCAGAATAGAGTTTAATAAACTTTCCTATTTTTAATTGTCACTGAATGATGTTTTAAGGATAGTAAGTACTTAGAGGAAAGAAAAGGCTTTTTTTTTTTTTTTTTTTTTTTTTGAGACGGAGTCTCGCGCTGTCACCCAGGCTGGAGTGCAGTGGCCGGATCTCAGCTCACTGCAAGCTCCGCCTTCCGGGTTCACGCCATTCTCCTGCCTCCGCCTCCCGAGTAGCTGGGACTACAGGCGCCCGCCACCTCGCCCGGCTAGTTTTTTGTATTTTTTAGTAGAGACGGGGTTTCGCCGTGTTAACCAGGATGGTCTCGATCTCCTGACCTCGTGATCCGCCCGTCTCGGCCTCCCAAAGTGCTGGGATTACAGGCTTGAGCCACCGCGCCCGGTCAAGAAAAGGCTTTAAAAGCACCCACTTCTTCTCTTCCATTGAAATGATGTGTTTCACCTACCTGGTGACTTAATTGCCTAAGAGCAAGGAAGAGTGGAGCTAAAGATAACCTTAGTTGGGCTCTAGAGTGGGGAATGGATTTCTACCTATATGGCAATTATGTACCATGTTCTCTGAGGGTTAGGATCTACACTGGGCTTCAGGATTGTGCTTAGAGGGGCCAGGATTTCGATTGTTAGGATTAACAGCATCAGATTGGGAAGAGAATGTCGAGGATGTAGGTCAATATCAGTCAAGTTCATTTAGACCTCCCCCGACCCAAATATATACTTGCCACTTTGCTACAAAAGACAAGGTTAGGGGCTACAAGGTGACACCCGAGACTTCTTTAGTGGATGTTTGGAGTTCGCCCATTCTCCAGATATAAGTAAGAAAGAAGGATTCTCCAAAACCCGTACCCTCAGACCTCAAGCGAAGGTCTTGGAATAGTTACATTCCTGCTGTCCTTTGCTTCCTGTGGAAGTTAATTTTGTGCTTGTTTAACATTTTTAATTGGCCCAACATGCTCCTACGAGGCATTTTTCAGTCATTCCATGTTTGACTTTACCTGGTTATGACTGTTTCCTGTTTTGGGTTTTTGACATCGTCATTTTGTCTGGTTTTCATGAGAATATCGTTCCCTGCCCGCTGACAGCCATTTGATTTTTCAGCAGCTTAGATAGCAGATCCTGAAGACAGTTGCATCTTCACCTTGGGGAGTGTCTTTCAGTGATGCGTGGTTGGGTAAGATGGAACCTCCACCCGCCGGCTTCCCAAACTGAAATGTTGGC
The DNA here is from genome assembly GCF_024542745.1 of Macaca thibetana thibetana. NCBI lineage: Eukaryota > Metazoa > Chordata > Mammalia > Primates > Cercopithecidae > Macaca > Macaca thibetana. The sequence goes on along the minus strand of NC_065583.1, from coordinate 13,732,903 downwards.
TTTTCTGAACCTCCAAAGTTGCTAAGATACAGTGTGTCTTTGGACCCCTTCCAGGCTGTTTCCTTCCACACTCACAGCTTTGACGGAATATTTCCTCTGCCTGATAGCGTTAGAAAGGTGACATGCCAAACCAAAGTCAGAGCCGTTACAAGACATTTCTTTGAGTGCAGTTTCCTTGGTTCACCCGTTCATCTGCTGTGCTGGAAGAAAAAAGTGAAATCAAAAAAGCTCTATTAAATAGATGTGCCAAGGAACGAGGAAAAAAAGAAAAGTTTCTTCAACTTTTATATGCTCAGAATTGTCTCACAAGCATATTTTTGTTCCTTTCCTCTATTTAAAAATTGATAACCTAGAAAGTCAGGAGCAGGCTAGGAATCGTTTGTGGCACAAAAGTGGCACCTACTGGTAAGCCTTGGCTTAAATTTGAAGTTTAGATTTGTGCATGACCTTGACCAAAGTTATATCCTCCTGAGAATGCTTCCTAATGATTTTCTATGTCTGGAAGGGCAAACCCTCTTTAGATGTATAAATATTAAAAAGCACTTCTTAGGCATGAGGGCACTGGTTTCAGGGCTACAGAATGACTTTTTCAGCTTGTAATTAAAAACATGTACTGGATAACTAACCAGCAGCAGTGTTTGCTTAAAGGAGCAAATGATTTAAAACTGATTGGGTGGCACACCAAAGTGGAGTGACCCGTGGGTGGCTGTTCTTACCTCTGGTTTCTAGAGGCATCTACCCAGCTCCCCGAGGTTCCTCAAGTCATTGGGTTCTTGACACCCAAGGCCTTCCTTTACTTCTGTGTTTGGAGTTTTTGCTTTATCCTGGTATCCATGGTTTGTTTTTCATATCTTTACTCTGTATCTGAATATTTATTCCACGTTTTAGTTTTCATGTCTTTACTCTGTATCTGAATCTATAGAACTCATGCTCAAGAAAAACCATGGCTCCCCCTTTTGCAGTGCACACTTAGGGTTCATAAGAGATCCCAATGCTGACTGCACTCAGCAGGTCAAACAATCATTTTCAAAGGACCATAAGATTTTTTGAGAGACAGACTGTCCTACATATTTGAAATCTTTTTTTTTTTTTCTATTTTAAAGACAGATTCCATTGAATGCTGCAAAAGTAACAGAAATGACTAGGAACAGAGTTGTGACCTATCCAATTTCAAAAAAGAAAGGGAAGGGGTGAGATCTGCCCCCTCCTAAATAGTAACAGGCCCTTTCTGTTCATCTTCTCATCTAATCTTCTAAACAATCCTGGGTCACAAGGTACGGTCGTCAACTGCATTTTATAGATGGAAAAACTGAGACCTAGAGTTTGTCTAGTGGGATGTAACAATTAAGTGGTCATTTTAGGAATCTGTCTCATTTTAAAAACCATATTGTACTCCTTGTGGTGTAAATAAAGATGACCTTTGTTTATTCGTTTACTCATCCATTCATTCACTAAGCACCATGCATGAGCTGGCGCCCTGCTGGGGGCTGGGGATGCAGCTCAGAGAAGAGCAGCCAGGAGCTCTGCTCCTCTGGAGCTTTCTGTCTGGTATCACTCCGAGAGTCTCTACATCCCAATTTGCTGTCTGCTCTGAGGGTCTTTTTTAACCCCTGGGGGAGAAGCTGACAGATTGTGAACATCAATAGTTACTGAATTGGTTTTGTCCCAAGGCTTCTTAAAAACGCTTTTCAATGAGTGTGAGGCCCTAAATGTCTCCCAAATCCTACTGAAAAAAATCAGAGCAGGTTATGTTTTCATTGTCGAGCCACTCTTGGCCATGAGGCACTGCATCTGGCTTTTTCTCAGGAGGTCCTTTTTTCACCACAACTCTTCAGCCTTCTACCACTCGGGTTAAGTTTTGCTTGTGCATTTACAATAAGTGCCTGCCAGGCATGGGTGTTGCAGGATTAGAATAAAATAGTGGAGGTGAAGGAAAGCAGATATTTTGGAAACTGGTAGAAACGCTCTATGAAATGGAGCATTGTACCAAACTCAGCCTAGTTATACAAAATCATGTATAGTGTTTCTTTTTATTTTCCATCTTAATGGGAGGAGGCAGAGAACAGTGGTTACAGAACAAGTTTAGAATTGTTCCTGATTGTCCAAGTGGTTGTTTTACCCCTCTGAGATTGGGGCCTCAGGGGCAGCTGTGTCTCTCACACCTGCCCATTCTGCCTCACTCGACACCACACTGTGATGTTCCATGTCCATCCTGCCTGCACTCTCTAGGCAAGGGTGCATGTGCCAGGCTGTTAAACACCTTGCACCCCACTCGCCTGTCTTTCTCTAAGCAATGAAAGAAGTTTGCTTGGCCACCACAGCTCGGGGAGGAGGGACTTGGATTAGCCCAACAGCTTTTGCTACTGTCAGCATGTGGCCTAATAGAGTTGGAAGACAGGGTTCTTTAGAGGCACTGGTTCTGACAAGGAAAGCTTCTGTAATCTTGCCTTTGTTTAGAAATATGAACTTCGAAACCCTGCTGCAGAGAGTGTCGGCAGCCACGCTGATCCGAGGCCTTGGGCAAATTCATTTGAATTGCTTTGAAATTGGATATTCAAAATTCAATAAAAATAAGCCAGCCTGATGGTACAGCTGCAGCATTCCCCCCATCCAGCTGGGTAAGCCGTGATGATTTCCAGGCCGCGGACTAGCAAAGCCCGAGTGTGATGGGAAGATGAGCGCCTGAGCTGCCAGAGAACTCTCTCTGGCAGCCCAGCCCGCCGACGGCTGCCTGCCAGCTGACTTGCAGAGCAGGGCTGGCTTTGGCACTAAGTGGCTCCTCTCGCTGGCCTGCCCAGGCGGGGATGCGGGGCCTGCCTCAGTCATGGCTGGGGTCCAGGGGGAGGGGATGCCTCAAGGGCAAATGGATGGGGTGTCGGAAAAACAATAAAATCACAACACTCCAGTTGTTTAGAGAGCAGCTGGACTTCCCAAACACTCTGCCACAGATCCAGAGCCATCACACACGTAGGTGGGTTTAATTAAATTGTATGCAGATGCAAGCAAACATCATAATTTGCCCTTGAGCACACACTACTGCGTTTGCCTAGAAAGGGGGACGTGACATCCCGGAGGGTGCTCTCTCGCCACCTGCCCTGGGAGCTCCCTCTTCATCATTGTTTATGTGGAAAGGCAATTCTGCTAGAGATTTTAAGAGAAGACCATTCTCACTTTCCTCCAAGTCTCAAGCTGTTTGATCTCTCTGCTTTGCGATGGTGTATCACAATTATGCATAAAAACTGTGACGTATCTATAAGATGTATATATAGAGAGATATTTATACACATTTATATAAATACATATGCATTTGTAGATGGATAGAGAGATGAATAGATAGACCGACATATACAGATAGACTCCAAATTCGAGAAGTGTTTCTTATTACCCCTAAGCAATCTCAATTTTAATAATTGGGCTCATCATACCCCATGCATGAGTTCAGTCTCTTTTCTTTGTTGGAATTTGTGCATATGTGAACTGTCTTGAGTCAAATTCCAGGAGAAATATATCCATTAGCCTTCTGATTGTCGCACCTATGCCACCTATAGTACCATACCTAAAGAGGGGTAATTGGAGCTCCTGCGTGCAGGGACATTGTGAGCGGCCCACTCCATTGGCCTGTGTTACATATCGCCAGCCACTCAAGGGCCAGCCATGAAATTTAATTTGGAGTTTTACAGACACGTTCTGAATCCGAAATCTCAATAATAACTTTCCCTTTGCTCAGCCTTTTAACTGTGAAATTCAGTTGGGGAGTTTCGAAGCAGCAGGTAATGTCACAGCACTCCAGAGGGATTTTGCCAGAATTCTACTAAAGTGCTTGCAAGTGTCATTTCCATATTTAACTAATTTCAGTTTTTAATTAGCTCCATGTGAAAAATGAGAGTTCACGCTGAGCTCCTCTGTCAGCACAGACGCTTGTTTCCTTTCTAGGATCTCAGGACAATTAAGAAAAAAATAGTTGATGCTACAGTAAGTGTGATCATGCATAGCTCTCTCAAGCCATAACATTGTTTCCTGGCAGTAAGGAAGGGTCGCTGCCAGGGCCCACTCGCCAGGCTGGGAAAGAGCAGTTTGGAAAAGGGTTTTACGTGCAGATTTGTGAGTCCTTGGTTCTGAATGATTCCTTAGCTGCAAAAAGTATATTCTTGTCCCTGAATTCTCCAAGATGACCTGAGATTAGGTTTCAAAGGAAGGCTATGTGAAATCCAAAGACGATGTTACTCTAGGAAAACAGGTTTCCTTGGTGTTATCTCTGTGCTAAACTCCAGCATCCAGGTGCTTATCAGGTCATTTGACTTCAGATTTGCAAGGCCCTTGGCATACAAAAGTAACTTCTTTATGATTTAAGTTTCAAAATGCAGTACACACATGGAAATTTGTTAATCCTACATTCAAAGTGTAAATTTACCACTTGGGACTCACATGCAAATGGAAAACTACATACTCTTCAAAAAAAAATGTATTGGGAGGTTCTGTTTTGCATAAACTGAAAAATATTTGATGTGATCAGGTTTCTGAAACAATTTCGAGGAAGCCAAACAAATACAGGCTCTGCATTTCATTTGCATAGCATCCATGCTAATGGCATGATTTGTTTAAAAGAAAAGATTCATTAAAAGTTTTGAGAATGGTTAAAGTGGAAAAGTATTTGACACTTCTCTATAGTAGTAATTCTTGGAAATTAGTTTGGAAAGTAGAATCCTTTTTTTTTTTCTTCATATGTGTTAGTGTTGGGTAATCGTTCTCTGTTGACAATAGACATTAATAAATGATGTGATAGCAAGAACACTTGATATCTCCAACAGGGACTGAAAATTGAAATCCAAGTAGCAAGAAGAAGCTTAAGTATTAGGTTTATGTGGCTACATTGGGAAATAGGATAAGATATAGGTAGGGTTTCCTTCCATGTTCTCTTGACTACCACATGGACTTGAGTTCCCAAAGAGCAGACACAACTGTGTGGTTCACGGATGAGATTAGAGGAGCAGGTGTCCTGTGAGGTTGCCAGAAATGCCGCCATTGAAGATGTGTTGGTATAAGTGGAACATGAAAAGATGGAGGCAAATTCTTGAACATGAAGAGACCACCCACAAGTTGTTTAAACTAAAATAACTGCCATCTGAGCTACAATGGCTAGCAATAAAGGCTTCATTGGCCAGTGCATCCTGAGGTTGGAATTTGATCTCTCTGTGTGGGAGAGGGCCTATTTGAGCTCCGAGGGCAAAACCCCATCTCCCTGACTATGAAGGGGGCTCACTTGTGATGGGGAATTGGGAAAAACACAACTTCTATTAATAATTCAGTGTTGTTTGCACAACTCTCTGGGGAAGATCATAGTTGGGAGTGCTTATATTTCTTTGCTCTTCTCAAGGTATGACGTAATCTGTTTGCTCTTCTCAAGGTATGATGTCAAGTTGGCCTCTTCTTGGCCTCCCAGCAACAGTAGCTACAGCCACAAGAAGCCTTTCCTTCCCTAAGGAGATTTGACCCACCATTCCTCTGCATGTTGGGGACCCCTCTCACAGTGCAAATAACAGGCAGAAGCGGTGTCCGCCTAAACATTTATCCACCGACGTAGGGATTAGCAATTAGCCCTCTCATTATGGGGATTGGCTTAATAGAATTGTGGGACTAGCACACACTCTGGAGGGTGAAATTAGAATGAGCAGCAGAAGAGATGCTGACTTATGGAAGCAGAGAGAAATCCTGAAAGCAATAGTATTTTTAGGACTTATTATGTGAATTTTGAGCCTGATAACTAAGAATGGAAACCATGGATTTGTCATCAGAAGCACTTAAATCATACATGGTAAATTATCCACGTAGTTATTAATTTACACAACAAATGTTTCCTGGTACAAGGGAAGAGAACAGGCTCTGGAATACAGGCTGCTGGGTTCACATCCCAGCTTTTCTACTTACCAACGACACGAGCACAGGTATGTTACTTAACCTCACTGTGACTTAGTTTCCTCCCTGTAAAATGGATACAATAATAACACTTATCTCATAGGAGAGGTTATAAAGACTAAACGAGATAGCTCTTGAATAGCCCTTAGCACAGTGCTTGGCCAAAGGTAAGCACTAAATAAAATAGATTTTTACTATGACAGGTTCTGCTTATACCATAGTGAACCAAACAAACCTAGGTTCTCCCCTTCCAGAAGACATACCAGCATACACAGATAGAACCAAGGAAAACTAATCACTTCACAACCATTCCAGGGTCTATCAGCCTCCTGATTTCTATATGAAATAAGAATATCAAATTAGGAGGAATGTGACCATGTCAGCAAGAATAAACTAATTAGCTAAAGCTACTTATTAAAATGATAATCCCTCCACATGGCCTAGGCACTTGCATGTGCACCTGTCAGGAAATTAGCTACACACACACACACACAAACACACACACACACACGTGCTTGTGAAATGACACAGAAGCACACTCCCCATGCTGTGGAGAGCCAAGGTACCTTCACCCTCTGAGACTTGGCTCCCGACTGAGGTACTGAGCAGGAGGCTGTGGGGCAAGGACTCTGAAGGTCAACTCTGAGATCACTGGCACTTCATTAAGGAGTCTGTTCTAAGTGCACAGGGCTTTCCCAGAAGAGGAAATACAGCCTCCCCCTTACATCCAAACATACTGCCCAGAAGCCCCTAGAATGGCTTTTTGTTTCACTAACACTGTCAGATAATTCACCCAGGATTTTTCAGGCATCATAGCTTCTGCTAGCAGACTGGAGTACACAAAGAAAAAAGTGCTCAGCTCCAAATCTTGCCTGGAACTGACCTCGGCCCTGGACTGCCTTTTGTGTATCCCAAATTTGAACTCTGTGTTTTTGCCTCTAGCTTTCTAGTGCCATGTCCTGGGTCATGTGAGTGCTCAGGGTTCTTTTTTTGGGTGCTTGGTGCTGAAAACATCACTCCTCATGACCAGAATGAAAGGTGTTGTCTAAAGAAAAGTCAAGTTGAACTGTCTGGTTCCTCTACTTTTGGAAATATAATGGAACCTCAACTTTGCGTGGCTCTATCTGTGTTAAAGATTCTAACAGAGAATACATCTCTATATATGTTTTGTTTACTGTTTTGCTTTTGTTTCTAGCTTTACTGTTTTCCTTTGTGTGGAATGTTCCAGTGCAACTGTTTGTTCTTGCTGTCTAAGAAATATAGCACATAGGTACTACAGCAGATTTATGTGGTAGTAAGAAGACGTCCACCTATTGCTTTGTGTAATAAACTTCCTTCCAGAAAGAAGAGAAAAAAATGGCTGTGTCCTAACTGCAGAACAAGTTTAGTGAGCATTTACGGAAATCAACACCACTGGCACAAATGGAGGGTGCAGAGATCTGTGGGTTCCAAGTTTTCTGCCCATTCTAGAGAGGAGCAGACCTTAGAAGGTAGCTATCGTGTATGCCTTCTACGGAGGGCACTAGCACTCAGCCTGAGCGACAGGGTTGGACCAGCCAGTCAGCCTTCTGCCGCCTCTCTCGATATCAAATGTCTCTAAGGAGCTTTGGCAAGAGTGGAATCACAATTTGATCCTAGCTGAAGTTCCTGATAAATCCTCAGGTCCCACCCAGGAATCACTGTGGTTGATAAAAAGAGGAGTCCATATGCTTTACACACAAGACAGCCAGGCAGTTTTGACACTTTGTGGAAAGTGTAGAGGCTTGATATGGATTCTTATCTAGGCAGAGACCTATCCCAGCGTGACACAGAGAAGGGGCTCAGGGGCGATTCTAGGCATGGGCAGTGCTTTTCTCCGCAAAGAACTCTACTTCTTCAAGCTTTAAACAAGGTGTGATGGACACCAAATGAAGAGGAGTCTGCCTGGCTCACACCGGTTCCCTTGGTGACAGGTTGCCAAATGTAGGATGCCCAGTTAAATTTGAGTTTCAGAATAATAATGAAAATGCCTTTAATATAAGTATGTCCCAAATATTGCATGGGAAATTCAAATGTAACTGGCTTCCTGAGTTTTTATTCACTAAGTTCGACAAGTTTACTTGGTGGCTGTGTCTGTATCCAACACGCTCTTTGGGTCCCTAAATCGAGCAGGGTTGATATTATTATCTTACTTTCCTCACCATAGCAACTGTCAAAAAAAATGGGCTTGTGACCTCAGCTGAGCCAATTAGAGTCCTTAACTAGGGTCCCTAAAAGTGAACCTGGAAAAGTGGAGCTCTTTTTTCTCCTGGTAGCCTAAGGGCATGGGAATATTACCCTCTGTGCCCATGGTCATCCCCTCAGGGATAAACCCTCTCTTAATTTGGTCAGGCTGCTATAACAAAATGCCAGAGGCGGACTAGCTTTTAAAGAACAGAAACTTATTTCTTGGTTCTGGAGGCTGGGAAGCCCAAGATCAAGGCACCTACAGATTCAGTGAGGACTCACTTTCTGGTTCCTAGATGGCAGTTTCTAGCTATGTCCTCACATGGTGGAAGAGACTAGCTAGCTGTTTTATAAGGACACCAATCCCACTCACCACCTAATCACTTCCCAAGGGCTTCATCGCCTAATACCATCACCTTGGTTAGAATCTCAACATACAAATTTTGGGGAGGGATAGACATTCAAGCCATAGCAAAAACGATTGGTCAGCTACTCTTCCACTTTCACAAGCTGCCTTCATCACCTTCAAAAAAAATTCCTCTTTCCTGCTTAAGGTAGATCAAGGTGAACCCTAAAGATCCTATGCTAGTATGTAGCTACTCAGTCAAAACTCCCAAGTTTGGCATGATGGACTGAAGAAAGAGGAATTCACCCTAGGAATGCTTATAGACAGATGTTTACAATCAGATGCCCCAGCCACAATATATCCTTGGTGGATCCTCTGGCTTTGGGCAGCCCTGTGCCTGATAGTGGGGAGGGGGTGGCAATTGCTCTGCCAAACACAGCAGAGATCCCCCACGGTGCACCTGCCTCAGGTCAGTACCTCCACAGTCAGGGCTGACCAGAACATAGAGAAAGGAGCCTTCCTGTCATGCCACTTTGAGCCACTGTCTAAAATATCTTCTGTCTGAACATATCTCTCATCCTTAACTGGCACCGTGCCTAAAATTTCCACCTTTAGAGTTTATGCGTTTGGCTTAAATCGTTAGTCTTCCCTATAATTGCACATCCATTAATGATAGAATATGTGATGTTGTGGGGAGGATGTGGATGAATTAATAATTAATATCAAGATCCAACAGATTTTTTAAAGTTCCATTGATGTGGCTGATAGTTTGGAAAGCAGAGTTCTGAGAGAGTTGGATGGGAGTCCTGGAAACCTCTGAAGTGGTGGGAAAGCATTCATACAAGAGGCACTGCTGAGTTTGGAGGGGGGCACTGAGTCCCTCTGATCATGGGTCACCTGCAGCAGGCAGAATGGACACAGGGCAGATACTGGATGGAGAGGAGGCATGCTGAGAAAGAATGTCCCTGTTTCACCATGTCACTTTGGCCCAAGTCTGGTTCTGGCTCTTTTTTTTTTTTTTTTTTTTTTTTTCGTCTTTCCACCCTGGCTTAAACATCTCTTTTCCATACTGCATCTTCGCAGCTGCTTCTGACACGCTACCTGTTTGGGCAGACACCTAGTGCCTAGACCTGGAGGGAGATGTCTGGGCTCTCTCACCTCTTCCACCTTCATAGAAACAGACAAGAGGAGCTTGTTACTTCCCTTCCTGTTCTCTTTCATTAATTGCTGTCAGCCAAGCCTTGTGCAATACGTGTGGTTCTCAAACTTGAGCATTCATCCGAATCACCTGGAAGGCTCATTAACACACAGATACCTGGACTTCAGCCCTGAGTTTCTGATTTGCAGGTCTGGAGTAGGGCCCAATAATTTCCATTTATAATAAGTTCTCAGGGGACGCTGATTCTACTGGTCTGGAAACCACAGCCCAAAACCACTGGCCTAGACAGTGAGCTTCTTGAGGGCAGGAGTGGCATCTTCAGAATCATTGTATCCCCAGAGCCTAGCACAACAGCAGGCACAGGGTTGAAGGTTAGGAAATGCTTGTTAATGGAGCTCTACCAAGCTACACAAGGCTTTACCCTGTTGCAACAATCGTGTAAACACCCTGAATTTTCAGATATCAGACTAAAAGAAGAAAATACTATTGCCATCTAATGTGTTTTTTACACAGTGGCATCTCCAGAATACATACAGGAGGGGATTAAAGGTGCCAGACTGGGAGGAAAAGGGGAGGTTGGGGGCTCATCTTAAAACTCCACTTGCACAGGAAAGATACTGTTTTTACTGATACTCTATTTGTGGTAACTTCAGAGAAGGCTGATGGAAATCATTTAGAATTTTCCTACTCACCTTCCTTTTCCACCCCAACTGCACCCCCCAACCACTGCTTAGTGTCACCACTGATTTCACATGTGCATGAGGTATGTGCACCAGGTCAGCTGATCTGAGGTTCCTCTGTCAAGCTTCACTGCAAAAGTGCAGCTTCAAGAGTCAGTGCAGTAAGGTGGAAGTGAATGGGATCGGGGATCTGTGCTTTTCAATAGAGATGAATGTCCTCTCTGCCAAGGTATTAATCTTTCCAGGTCCCCAGAACCTCTTTTGTAAAATGAGTCTGGAGAAGGTGACCACTTAGTATTTTCCTATATTTCCTAATTTCTGTCATTTTAATTCAAAAGGCAAGCCATCTCAAATTTAGGAATGGGCTATTTGCTTGTAACCCAGCTGTTTGGAATTTTAGAGATTTTTCTCCAGACAGACCATATTCCTTCTGGATGGTCCACACAATGATTGCTCTTTGTCGGGTTCTTAACTGTGTGTCAAGCACTGAGATAAATGTTTTGCATGCTTTATTTCATTGAATGTGGCAACCCCCTGGGAGGTAGGAAATTTTATGATTCCCATTTTGCAGTTGAGGAAACTGAGGATCTGGGAAGAAAGAAAGACAGAGGGAGGGAGTGAGGGAGAGAGAGTGAGGAAAAAAATGAAAGAAAAGAAAGAGAAAGAGAGGGAGGAAGGGAGCAAGGGAGGGAGGGAGGAAGAAAGGGAGGAAGGGAGGAAGGAGGGAACCAGGGAAGGAGGGAAGGAGGGAGGAAGGAAGGGAAGGAGAGAGGGAGGGAGGGAGGGAGGGTGGGAAAGAAAGAAAAGAAAGCTTTCCCAGAGCCTCACAGCTACTAAAAACCAGGGCTGGGACCTAGACCTGAAGCCAGGTCTGCTGCTTCCAAAGCTACTCTAATCACCATATTCTATTGTTCCTACAAAAGTCTAGTTTACCCACAATGCACCTCCTGAAATGTAGAGTCTGGCTTTGGAGAGAAGTAGGTTTTCTTTTTTCTGCCACTTTCACTATAAGAGACAGAAAGCATGGTAATCAAGTGTTCTGAGCCAGAGTCCCCAAGTTCAAAGCCTAGCTCTGCCACTACTGGCAGAATAATCTTGGACAAGATACTTAATCTCTCTCTCCCATAGTTTCTTCAGCTATCAAAAGAGTATGATAAAAGTATCTGCCTCTAAAACTAGTATATTAAGTGACTAATACATTAAGCTGAACCATGTGAAACTGGTAATATTCTACCATATTTAATCTCCAGAAAGGGCAATTTCATGTCTAAATATTTAAAGTGCTTATTACAATAGTGCATGGCACACGGCAAGCACTATATTAGTGTTCGTTATTATCCTTATTGAAAATTGCCCCGAGGGTTTGCCGTATCTGGGGTATAGTAGGGGTTCAATAGTTGCTGGTGAATTTATTGAATGAAGTAGAAACTGGGATGCCCAGGAAACATCTGGGGTAGTCTGGGCTATGAAGACCCTCCAGGGTCGGGAGGAAGGCAGGTAGGGCAGGGGAGGAGGTTAGGGTTCTTAGATTTGAATAGATTTGAGACTCTCTTAGTATTGCCCTGGAATAAGGCAGGAAAGCTCAAAGTGAGAAGGACCCATCCCATAGGTCCAGTCACCCTAAAGTTTCGTCCTTTGGCTTCTAAAGAAGCAAAGAAAAACCCTCAAGGCAGAGGCAGTGGGGAGTTAGGTCTTATGGTTTGCTTGTGTCTTGCTTTTTTTACAGCTAGAAATAATGAGAAAAGACAGACAAGGGAGAGCCTCCCTTCCAGCCTTTCCTCAGCTGCTGGTGTTTTTCCTTCCTAGACCACTGTGTGAGAGGAAGGGGAAAACGCAGAAATAATGGTGGATCTTTAGGAACAGAAAGACCAATGTTAGAGGTTAGGTGTAACCGAGTACAGAGTAATATTTACCCAGGTGTGGCAGTCATATCACTGCATGGCTATGTGTAGCATGTGGACGATTCTGTATTACAATAGTTATGTTTATTTCAATGTATCACAAAAATCTTAACACATTAAGCTTTTTACTTCACAGATACTACCTTGGGATGAGGCTAAATGGATTAAAGTCTTTAAAAAATAGATTGCTATTTTTTCTTTCTTTTTTAATAATATTCCTTGTTGCATATATAACAACTTATGGGTTGCAAAAGAGGATTTATTTTTTCATACCTGTCTACTATAAGTCTTTGTCCACAAGTCAAACAAAAGCAAACACAAGTGCTAGAAAGGAGACTGATTTTAAAATGTAGTTAAGAAATAACAGTCTAAGTGGAGCTTAGATTTCATGAAAACCATGAACGCAGTAAATGATGACTATGGTTAGGGAAGCACCAGAAATGCAGTTAGGATACATCCATGTATTCCTGGCTCTGGATCTTAGTAGCTAGGTGACAGTGGGCAAGTTATTTAATCTCTCTATGTCTCAGTTTCCTCATGTGTAAAGTGAGGATACTTGCTACTTCAAAGGTGATTTTTTTTTAATGATCAAATGAGAAATATCTTAAAAGCAGGTAGTAAGAATTCAGTAGACACTGTTTATGACTATTATCATTATTATTAGCTTGGCACACTCCCAGACCTCAATTAATTGTCTTTTTTTAAGATAGAAGTTTTCAAGCCATTCTTTCATTCAAATAAATATTTCTTAAACACTACTGTGTTCTAAAGCTTATGCTAGCTGTGGGGACAGATTTGAAAGAGGGGAAGGAAGACCTACTCTCACCTCTCAACGTGTTCATGGCTCAAAATTTGGAGGGAGAAGTCAGGCATGGTAGCTGTAATCACGCCTGTAATCCCAGCACTTTGGGAGGCTGAGGTGGGAAGATCACTTGAGGTCAGGAGTTCGAGACCAGCCTGGCCAACATGGTGAAACCCCATCTCTACTGAAAATACAAAAAAATTAGCCAAATGTGATTGCAGGCACCTGTAGTCCCAGCTACTCGGGAGGCTGAGGCCGGAGAATGGCGTGAACCCGGGAGGCAGAGCTTGCAGTGAGCTGAGATCGCGCCACTGCACTCCAGCCTGGGCGACAGAGCAAGACTCCGTCTCAAAAAAAAAAAAAAAAAAAAAAAAATACCAAAATTAATCAAGAGTTGTAGCACGTGCCTATATTCCCAGCTACTTGGGAGGCTGAGGCAAGAGAATGAATCACTTGAACCTGGAAGACAGAGGTTGCAGTGAGCCGAGATGGCGCCACTCCACTCCAGCCTGGGAGAAAGAGTGAGACTCTCTCTCAAAAAAATAATAATAATAATAAAAAACTGGAGGGGGAGTAGGATGATCAATATATAAATAATTGCCATGTAAAACCATAAACTCTGTAAGTGGTGAGGTTATAAAATATCCAGGGAAGGCCAAGCGTGGTGGCTCATACTTGTAATCCCAGGACTTTTCAAGGCTGTGATGGAAGGATCACTAGAGCTCAGGAGTTTGAGACTAGCCTAGGCAACATAGTGAGACCACCCCCCCCATCTCTATTAAAAAATTAAAAATAAAAATAATTTAAAAATAATAACTTTAAATGATGAGGAATGGTGGCGCATGTCTGTAGTCCCAGCTACTTGGGAGGCTAAGGTGGGAGGATCACTTGAGCCAAGGAGACAGACAGCTGCAGTGAGCTATGATTGCACGACTGCACTCCAACCTGGGTGACAGAGGGAGACTCTATCTCAAAGAAAATAAATAAATAAATAACATGATAAAATGTCCAGAGAGCATGCAGGAGGATATCAGCCTAGAAAAATCCTGTCAGCCACTGTGGTCTAGGACCTGCTCTGTGAAATGTGTTCAGTATAACTGAAGAACTGAATTAATTTACATTTAACCGTTGAAAATTTAGCATCTGAATTGAGATGTGCTGTAAGTATAAAATACAAACCATATTTTGAAGACTTAGTGCAAAAAACAGTCTTTTTACTGTCTCGTTAAAGATTTTTATGTTGATTTTATATTGATAATATTTTGGATATATTGAGTAAAAGGTATAGTATTAAATTTTTTAACTTATTTAATGTGGTTACCAGAAAATTTTACATTTCATAAGTGGGCCAGGTGCAGTGGCTCACACCTGTAATCTCAGTACTTTGGGAGCCGAGCAGATCACCTGAGGTCAGGAGTTTGAGACCAGCCTGGCCAACATGGTGAAACCCTGTCTCTACTACAAATACAAAAATTGGCTGGGCATGGTGATGCATACATGTAATCCCAGCTACTCAGGAGGCTGAGGCATGAGAATTACTTGAACCTGGGAGGCAGAAGTTGCAGTGAACTGAGATAGAACTGCTGCAATCCAGCCTGGGTGACAGAGGGAGACCCTTTCTTTAAAAAAAAAAAAAAAAAAAAAAAAGTCATAAGTGGCTTGTGTTTTATTTCTATTGGACAGTGCTGATTAGAGCAGAATGCAAATGACATTCACAGTAGAGAACTCCAGAAGATGTGGACATTTCAGAAGAGACCCAACTTCGGTTACCTTGGACAATTCTTTCTGACAGATCTAGAGCAAAGCTTAAAGGATCTGAGGCACAGATTCAAAGGCTGTTTCTGGGGCTGCGGAAGAAGAGAAGTGCCTCTGAGGTTTCGTCCTAACTACAGGACCTTGCTGGAGCTGCCAGATTTAGCAAACTTATAAATTAAAACCTGGCAACCCTAGACCTTGGGTATGTTGTAGAACTGCAACAAGCCTCGGTCTCTTCATCTTTAAAATTGAGATAAAAAGTAACTGCCTCGTGAGTGTCTTGCAAAGCTTAAATGAATCGAATGAGACTAGTAAGAGATGCATGAAGAAAGTTTAACCTAAAAGAGCTAAGGAATTAAAACAAATTGGGGGACTTTCCAAACGTGCCTATCTTTCTTTAGCTCTGAGCATGCAGGTAAGGGAGATCTCTCCCAGGCCAGTGTTGAGGGAGACACCAGCCCCTACCTGGGAGATGTATTAGGTTAGGCCTGGCTTGGGGACTTCCATAGAGTTAGGATCAGGCATGGGAGCATAAGCCATAAGGAGGAGGGGGACACATCATGACCATGTCGAATGTCATCCCAATGCCTTGTATAAGCCAGAAATGCCACAGCAGTCTGCAGTGCTGCTGCCAATTGACAGAATCATGTGCCTTTAGCACCAAAGAAATTTGTGTGACTTGAGTGTCACATAAAACCCATAAAATTAGCTCCCTTGGGATTGGCGTGGTGGCTTACGCCTGTAATCCCAGCACTTTGGGAGGCCGAGGCAGGCAGATCACCTGAAGTCAGGAGTTTGAGACCAGCTTGGCCAACATGGTGAAACCCCATCTCTATTAAAAATGCAAAAATTAGCTGGGCATGGTGGTGGGTGCCTATAATTCCAGCTACTCAGGAGGCTGAGGCTAGATAATCACTTGAACACAGGAGGCAGAGGTTGCAGTGAGCCGAGATCACACCATTGCACTCCAGCCTGGGCAACAAGAGTGAAACTCCATCTAAAAAAAAAAGAAAAATAGCTCTGTTAAGTAAATTGTCACAAATTCAAAATAAGTCTAATTGTGTCATTTATCTAATTACAGATGAAAATGCAGTCCCTTATAGATGCAAGTAGTTTACATTCCAAAAAGAAATTATCCTCCCCCACCCCACCCCAGATTAGCTCTTTCCTCACAAGAAGTTGACCATATTGACATTAAGCGTATCAGAGGCTGAGGAAGACTGCCCCATTGCCCAGGTTTTCATTCTCTACTACCTAATCAGGCCCTAGGAGATAGAACTAATTTTTTAACGTGATGTTTCTTTCCATCAGAATCAAGTTTTAAATGTTTCAGGTTAGCTATGTGAAATCCACTTAACTGAAAACCATTTGCAAGAAAGATCAAACCCAATTTGCTAATACAGGACTTTTTTTTATTTCTGAGTTTGAAAAAAATCTTGAGCTAACCATGTCAGAAATTAAAAATTGAAAAGGACTCTGGCAGCCTCCCCGTGTGCCTAATTTGGCTTTGCTGAACAAATGACCAAATTGGAATGAGAATTACATACAGGATTTGCTCAACATCCTTACTTCTTCAACTCATTTCTCACTCCTGAAAAAGTACCAAGTTCACATGCAGGAGGGAGCATGTCTACATTGACCACAATGGCGTCAGACCAGGTAGAAATAGAAAAATGGTGATTTTAGATTCTAGCTGTGAATAAACTTCTGCAGTAGAAGACATTTGTCATAGAAACTCAGTTTAATGAATTTAGGATCAGAAAGGACCATAATTTTATTAACAGGTTATTTTGTTCATGCCCTATCTTGCAAAAAGTAGTAATAAAAATATTAAGTGGGTAAGAGGAGGAGGCTTCTCTGAAGTCCACCTCATTTTGTCTTTAATAAGGCATTGCATTGCACATAGACACCTGAATTCTCTGTCTTTCTTTAAGGAGATGGAAGAGAACAGTAGAGAGAGCACCAGAGAGTCAAAAGATCAAGGTTCAAATCCTGGCTCAGTCAGCCATTAGCTGTCATGACCCTAGGCAAGTCATTTCACTTAAGTAGGGCTCAGAGTCACCATCTATCTATACAGCAAAAGTCTGGACCGGATGGCCTTTGAGGCCCACCTTAACAGTGCCTCTGCCATTCTAATGTGACACAGAAAAGGAAACCACAGAGGTTTCTCTGAAGAGGGGGTTCGGGCAAATGAGAGAAAATACCTAGGTGACTAGAATCCCAGTCTTCACTGATGCTTGGTGTTGAGCTGATGGTTGTCAGCGGATGGAGTGGTAGTCAAGAGCTTCAGATGTCACACAGCTCAGGTTCAAATCCCACCTCTAATACTTACCAGCTGTATGTTACTTCAGCACTCTGAGCCTCAGTTTCTTCATTGCAAAATGGGAGAGCAATATATATCTCATAAAATTGGTAACCATTGCTTATCACAGAGCTTGGCACATGCTAAGGGCTCAATAAGATCGCCGTTGTTACAAAACAACCCAAGACCCAGCAGGAGGTGAAATGTTTCTTGAGTGCCTCCTGTGTGCCGGTTACCCCCAGATCGTCACCACTTTTGCACCTTCTCGACCCTATAAGGTCAGTGTGAGCAAGAAAACATGGCTAAGAGCACATACTTGGCTCTAAAACCAGCTGCCCCGCCTACCAGCCCTGTCAAAACCTTTATGCCTCCACTCCTTCCTCTGTAAAATGGGAATCATAGTTCTTACCTCTAGGTTTACTGTAAAGAGCAAATGAGGTGATGCGTATAGAGGGCTTAGAACAGTGGTTGACACTGAGTCAGTACGTCACAAAAATGTTAGTTGTTATCATAGCTAAGGAAAGTGAAGTTCAGAGAGGTAAATCTGTTTGCCCAAGGTATCCGCTTGTACGTAGTAGTGCAGAAATGTGAACTCTGATTGACATGAACCCAGCATATATATCCCAGAGATCCAGGATAGGGAGCTCCTTCTTCCTTTTACCTGGTTCCTATGGCCCCTCCTGGCCTGTTCCCCCAGTTTCAAAATGGCTGGCTGTGGACTCCAGAGTTCAGAACAGAGGGCTCACTGGGAGCAGTTTGTTGAGGGCTGCTGGGGACTTGGGAAGGGAAATGAAGCCCAACCCTCTCCTCCCTTGCTTGCTGCCACTGAGGGGAGAAACGTGCCCTAGGAATGGAGTATCTCGGGTGTCCTAATTGGCACTGACCCCCTTGCCACTCCTCCTTGCAGAAGGCTATTTTTCACGAGAGAGTTCTTTCTCTTTGTTCCAGCACACATTGCACATCTACCGATCAATATGACATCTTATCCTCTAAAACATTCATAATGTCTGCTTCCTAGGATTCCGGTGGCCGCATGCCGCGTGCAGCCTGCATCTTCTTTCCTTTGTAGTTGGTGGTCTCACGGATCTGCCTCTCTTTAACGGGGCTGCTGGTTGCCATTCTCTGAGGAAAGACAAATATTGTTTGGGCTGTCAACAGTGAATGACAAGCTCGGAGGGGAGAAAGATCCATTTAGGTGTAGATGTGTGGATTGTGGGGATGTGTTTCGTTATCAGAAAAGCTCTTAAAATCCCAGACCATGATTTATTTGGTGAATAAAACCTACCGATATTATCATTCTCTAAAGGTATTTTGATCACATGGGTCCTTTCTTGGAGAAAGAAAGGCTTTTATTTCTTACCCAGGAAAAAATCGCAGCAGGAACGGGGTGGTCTGCGGTAGGAAATGACACCCTGTGTGGCTAACGGCTCCAGGCATGTGTTTATCTGCATGAGGCTGAGCTGACTTGGTGGACAATAGGGTGCCTAACTAGCATTGCCAGTCAGGTACGTTCCTGGCCACCCCGCACAAGGAAAAGAAAGTGGCCGTGAGCGCATGTGTCTGTCCTGTGTATTGATCTGCCCAGTGATGATGAGAGCTAGGGGGTGTGGTTAGAGGTCACCTCTGCACACCAGACGCCACACACTCACAGTGTCAACAGCACCCACCTGCAGTGCACCTGCAGCAGCGGGTTCCAGGAGACAAGGGGAGGGATGCCGCCAGTCAGGGAGCCCCACACATCCTGAAGCTGCAAGGAGCCCCGTTTGTTTTCTGCAAACACAGCAATTGATTAATCTCGTACCACCTCCCACTCACTGTACCATCCTGAGCCTGTCATGAAAATACATTAATGCTCTGGTCTTTCGCTGTGGATTCCTCTTGTCTCAAGAACACACTGCTCCCTGGTCCCAGAGCTGCCTCACGCAACTATCACCTTGTTCTCATGGCAGACAAGAAGGAGGGGACAGAAAGCCTTGCTACTTTTGTGAGGGGCTAGAACTAGGAAGGCAGCAGGCAAAATCCCTGCTGAGGACAGTTTTGGGACTGTGGCTGTAAGATTTGAGTGCCTTTAAAGAGATGAATGCAGGCAAGTTTCTCCAATGCCCCCTCTCATTTTGATGATCCTGCCACAATTCTTGGATTGTATCTACCTCTCATCTTTCCTCTTCTCTGTAATTCCTGAGCCGTAAGCTTTGCAACCATTTGGAGCTGGAACCTGGAAGTTGGACGGAGGCTAGTAAGTTTTCAGAACATTCTCAGGAGATAGGTGCACAAATCCCATTACCGTTAAAGGGATTTGTGGGTGTAACTTCCATACGGTGCTTTGAAAATTCATTTCACTCAGTGTATTGCAACACTGTCTGGGAAAAATAAGAGAAATCACTTCACCAATGTGGTTAGAAAAGGATTTTGGGTAACCCTTTAAGATTTAAATTTTTAAATTCCTTTTAAGACTTACGCATTTCCAAGAATGTTATCCCACATGGTTTTGTTTGCATTGCTTCTTTCAGGCTGAAGGTAATTTTGGCACTGACAGCATTCCTAAAAATAATATCATTAATACGTTGCAGTGGGCCCCCTCCTGCCTGAGGAAGAAGCACTGTATCAACTGCATCCCCAAACGATGACAAGCAAACTGACAAGGAAAAAAATCACCAAACGTGTTGTTGACTGGCCTGACTGGCAATTGAAGTTGCCTAGCAGATTTATTTTACATTGACAATGGTGGTTCAAGTTAAATAGCAAACTAGTTGCTGACCAAGGACATATTCATAGAGACTAAAGGCTGCTTACAAAGGGAAGTGTGTATTCATGAGTGAACCTTGACAATGTTTAGTAAGTAAGTGATTCTGTAGCCTGCCTGTCCTGTTCAGTCTTGGCTAAATAGTGGTTCACTTGGAAACCTCACAGGGCCAATGTCCTCCAGTGAGAACTCTGAATGGAGTCTCTAGGAGGGCAGCATGGGAATTCAGAACTCTGGCTCTGAAGTTACATGTGTCTGGGTCTAAATCCCAGATTTCCCACTTACTGGCTGAGTTGTCTTGGGCAAGTCACTTAACCTGTCTAAGCCTCAATTTCTTTATCTATAAAATATAGATTATATTACCACCTCATCGAGTGAGAATGAAGAAGAAAAAGTGAGTTTTCATCCTTTTCAAAATCCTCCAGCGTCATCCCTTCTCTTCCAAACAAAAGGCAAAGCTCCCCAAAGGCAGCTACTCCTTCACCCTGCCTGTCCCTTCACCTGCCACTCCCCCTTCCCACTAACTCCACTCCCCTTTGGCATGCCTTTCCCCAGACGTTAGCATAAACTGCTTTCTCAATTCCTTTATGTCTTTGCTCAAATGTTACCTATCACAAATGCCATCCTTGACCAGACTACATTAAATGAAAAAAAGAAGAAATTTTCAATTCATCCCCCACTTCCAAGTGCCTCTGAACCCTAAACCCAGCTTTTCACTTCCGTGTTTAGTTTCTACACCTGCCCCTAGAATGTAGGTTCCATGACAGCGAGGATTTCGTCTTGTTAAAACTGCTTTACTCCTGGTGCCTAGGACGCATCTGACACCCAGTGGGTGTTTAGTAAATATGTGCTGAATGGTAAATGATGAATACATTATGCTGCATGCAAATAAGGAACCCAATACCTGGCACACGGTCAAAATGAACGTTAATTGTCACTATCACCATTGAGTAGACTTACTCACATGTGTTAATTTTCACTGCTGATTGCAAAGGGGCCTTTGCAGGTTGCCTGTGCAAGTTCAGGGTAAGCAGTTGTGCATGTTAGCCCTGATTATTCCACTGTGGTTCTCTCCTCCCAGCAGTGGCACTTTTGGAATTGGTATATTTCCCCTAGGAGCCCCGACATTGTTGATTTGATTGGCTGGTGCAGAGGCAGGGAGACCCAGCCCTGACCCTTTCTGTCATCCTACCTGGTCTCTGAATGAGCTCTGTCATCATCTCTAAGGCCCTTGTGAATCTGATGGCATGCTGAGCCCCAAGACCCAGCAGGCATGGCTTTCTCCTCCTGCTCCCTAAGCTCTGCGTGGCCTGAAGTCTTCCATTTTCAAAGGGAAAGCCCAATCTCCTCCTCGGGTTATGTATCGACAAGCCTGATCTTTAAAGGCACCCCCTGCTCCTGGGGGCCTGCTCAGCAAACACAGAGCATCCGTGGCCTCCATGTTTGCCCTCTTTGACAAGCGGGGGCTGAGCAGCTCTCTGGGAAGTATTGCTGACATATTGATTGACTCTCTTGTCAGGTTGATCCTCTGCCAGCCAATGAACACAGAAGGTTCTAAGTGGCACCCAGCAGGGCCCACACATTCCCTAATTACTATTTCAGACAACCCCCATTCCAAGTTGCCACTTTTCTGGCCCTATAATCTCCCTGTCCTGTGATTGCTGGAGAATCCTCAGTTACTTGCAACCAACCCCGCTCCCTTTCTCGGGCATCACTCCCTCGGAATATTGCCTTTGGAACCCACCTGGCCCAAAAACACAGCAACTTCAGTAAGAAAATATCACACCCTCACTCCATGTAGGTCTGTTTATTATCCTTACTGAAATCGGGGATCTGTGTGTGGTCCCACCATCCTGTCTTGGTTGCCTTTCAGAATGCCACGTAAGTTTTCTCCAATTAGCCAGAGGGATACTCTCAGAGTTTGGCTGCCTATTGTGTTTTAAGTGGCTGGCTTCCCAGCTACCACCTGGATTCCACAAGTTTCCACTCGGAGTCCTTCCCCATCCCATCCTTAGTGACCCATGGAGCCCGAGGGTCTCTCTGAAGCAGAGCCTGTCAGATCATGATGAATTGTACATTTTGGCTGTCAGTGACGGGGAGGAATGTTAGGGAGAGGTCCTCCCAAACTCATTTCACTTTTGACCCTCAGATGATCTGGACCAGACCTTTTGGGATGAACTGCTAGAGCATTCAAGGTGGGGTGGGAGAGGGAACCACCCCAGTGCATCCAGGATCTCTTGAGGAGTCCAGCATTTATGTGAAATCTTGATATGAAGCAGCAATAACTCTGGCTACTCTGAGGTTTCTCAGCTTTCTTTTTTTTTAATTAATTAAATTTTTGTTAGAGATAGGGTGTTCCTATGTTACACAGGCTGGTCTTAAACACCCGGCCTCAAGCAATCCTCTTGCCTCAACCTCCCAAAGTGCTGGGATGATAGGCGTGAGCCACCCCATCCAGCTCAGCTTTCTAAGTCTGGTTCTGAGAGTAAATTAAAATTGGAGGTATTATGGCATCACATTTAAAGTGCTGTTTTTTGTTGTTTTTCATAGAAACAAATACAGTGGCCCAAAGTATGTGCTAATTCTCTCTAGCTGAGTTTCAGAAAGGATCCAATAAAACCTAAAGGAAAGCACAGAGATTTGCTGTATAAAAATGCCATTTCCTAGTTTCCTTATGGGTGAAAGTATCAGTCAAGGTAGCCTCAGACATGCTGCTGTAACAACAACCCCAAACTCTCAGTGGCTTACAACAGTAACAGTTCATGTCTTCACACATGCTGTATTCTATCACTGGTCAGCCATGGCTGTAGCCCACGTCATCTTCATTGAAGACCCAGAATGACTGTGTGATAAAGTATGTGCTGAATTCAACAGGATAAAGATATCTAACCCCTCTCAGGAAGGAGTGTGGTCATTCACCAACCCCAATGAGATTATTATGAGTTTTGAAACAAAGATGAGGCTTGCTGAGACTCCATTGCCCATAGAATCTGTAACCAGATCACTGTGAAATATGAAGCAGATAGCCACCTCCCACAGTAATTTCCTTCTGATTCTGAAATCCCCCTGTTCTCAAACTTCACAGTCAATAGTTTCCTCATCTGTGAAATGGGGATAATAGTACCTACCTGTGAGTCTTAAGATAATGCCTTTAGAATGTCTACTGTGGTACCTGGCCATAGAAAAGGTTCAATGGTGGCGGGGCGCAGTGGCTCACGCCTGTAATCCCAACACTTTGGGAGGCCGAGGTGGGTGGATCACAAGGTCAGAAGATCGAGACCATCCTGGCTAACACGGTGAAACCCTGTCTCTACTAAAAACACAAAAACAAAATTAGCCAAGTGTGGTGGCAGGCGCCTGTACTCCCAGATACTCAGGAGGCTGAGGCAAGAGAATGGCATAAACCCGGGAGGCAGAGCCTGCAGTGAGCGGAGATCGCGCCACTGCGCTAAAAGAAAAGGTGCAATGATTGGCAGCAGGTGTTGATATACTGATAACTAAAATATCCTTCCATTTGCAAACTAGTCCATATTGCTACCAGCACTGTTTTATCCTATCTTCTATGCCTCTGATTATGTATTTTTTTATTTATAAGCATATAACATCCTACAATCCAACGCCCCAAATCTGCCCCCCGTGTATCATTATCTATTCTAATAAATATTGATGGAGTGCCATTTATATTCAAGACACTGTCAGATCTTTTGGGGGTTGCAGATGTGTAACCTCTCTCTGGCCCTTAAGGAGCCATTATTCTACCTGTACAGGGAAACCTTTATAAAAGGTAAAGGGAGAGATTGATTGAGAGACTGATTTCTCAGCCCAAGCCATAGAGCAAATCAGTAGCAGAATAAGAAATAGGGCTCTCATTAGTCAGGAAACTCATTTACTTCACAGCTCCCTGGAGTCTTTATCCTAAGGACACTTTAGTCCCTCCCCACAGGCCAGAGAGAACATCTCGCTTTCTTACTCAAGTGAGAGAGAAGGAATGGCTGATCAAAAAAAAAAGGGGCCAACAAAAACCTATTTCAGACACTCCCAAAAAACAAGAGAAGGTGGTTATACCCCCGATATAATTCTCACTTATTTACTTAATGTTCAATTCAACAACAGAAAATATGCCCAAACTTGAGTTTCATTTTTGTTGCGTTGCTTCTTCTGGAAGGACAGGTCTCATATTCAGCAGATTTGGCTTTTCCCCTTCTCCACCTCCATCTCACTTTCTTATTCTTCTTCTCACTCCTGGGAGTTGTCTGAGAAGTTACTGGTGTACTCTGACCCTAACCCTTTTCACCTCATCTGTAGTTTTCTTATTTTCAGGATACTTTTAAAAAATAAAAATAAAAAGATGCTATGGAACCCGAAACAAAGAAAAAGGTGGGGAGGGGAGGCAGGAGGGAAGGCATCTTTGGAAACAGAGGAAACACGGTCGCAGGGTTGTCTCTTCCTGTTCAGTAACATTAGGGGATTGTTTGCTTGCTTTTCTCCCAAAGCTGACGGTTGCAATATGTTCTGCACCTTGGAATGGCAAGATTGAGTGCTATAAGAGCAGAGCAGTTTTGACAAGAGTTTGAGATGGGGTGTTGGGGAGGTTGTCATCTTTGCCTGATGGGACCCACCGCTACTTCTGTAGATGTGAAATCAAAGCTTTGTTAGGCCTGGGTTCCAGCGGCACCTGCAGTACCTGTCAGTGTCTGTCTTGAGACTCTCCTTGAAAGAACCGCATCTCCAGTGCAGCTGCAGCTGGCCCAAGGCGAGCTTCAATAACCCAATAGTATTGTTTTTTAAAAAACATTATTTTAAAATAGCTAATTCCTTGGCTCCCTTCACCTGGTAATTACAAATCAGAAGCTATCGTTATCTTGAAGCCACCACGATTAGTTCTCATTTCCTGACCTCTGTACAGTGAAAATATGTCATTATTGGAGGCAATGGAATCTGGTCTCTTCAAGTAAGTGACCTACATATAACGGATAAACTGCAGGAGAAAATTAGGTGTTACCTTGATGGAAAGTGTACAGTAAATGTCACTTACTCTTATTACTATTTATCATCTCAAGAAGTTGTAACAGTGGGCCTTTCACTTTAGAGGAATATATGGAAAGAAAACATGGCTCTTAGATGGAGAAGAGTGTACGTGAAAAGCACACACACACACACACACACACACACACGCAGACACCTTGCCACCTTCATCTGTGGCCATCAATCTGAGCTGTATTGTTTGAAGATAGGTTTTTAACCTTAATAGAATGCAGTCTGACTTTAAGTGGTGGTAGACATGCAGAATTAATTGCTGTGTGAACAATTTCCTAAGCATTGTTAATTGTGTTTCCTACGGTTAATTGTTTCTCCCATCCCCACATCAGACTCCAAACCTTTCCCTGTCAACAGCCCTTTCTCTCCCGCAGCGGTAGGAATGCAGCAACAGCGTCAACCTGTGTCCAGTTGAAATGCCAGACATCATTTGGATGAGAGACATGCAGGGAAATAAATTCCTTGCTTATTCTCAAATGAAGCATCTCTTAGATAAGGGCTTTGAAACAATACAGGTGTTTAGGGTTTGCTTTTCATTCCACTCAGTAGAAACAACTCACCAAGAACCATCAGGGATAGGGCTGTGTTACGTTTGCTAAACTCATGGTGGGGAGTTGACATAGGCAGGATGACAAGGAAGACCAGAAGTTTGTTTGGAGGCTTGGGGTGCCCATGGGAGACAAGACGTCTGCGGACATGCTCAGTTCCTTAGCACAGAACAGGCAGTACTTCAGAACTCTGTTTCATTCCATACTCTGCTAAAGTGAGAGCAACAGAGAGAGAAGGAATAGTAATGTTTTCAGAAAAGGACCCCATTCCACCATCAATCCGCCAAGGTTTTTCTACAATGCGCTGAAACGTATCCACTTATCACGAAGAGAGGTGGAAAGGAAAAAAATTCTAAAGTTTGAAATAGGGAGGTGGACCAATACCACTATAGATGCTGCTGGCTGCACTGATAGTTCAGAACAGGTACCAGCAAACAGGTACTATTTGGGTAGCCTCCTTTGAAGCTGACTTACTTGTGAGTGTGTAGTTTGGGGAAAACAATGCTTGTCAATGCCCCTAGACTAACAGTCTAAAAGCAACTGTGTCCAGAGTGTAGAAAAGGATGGATGTGGTTGAGCAGCACTCTTTACTGTGATTCGAAAGGGCTATTTTCGCTTCCACTGTGGCACCATTTGGAAGATCTGGGCTGTGTTTTCTCCTCCCTCCTCTGCCCACTGTAAGGGATCCTCTCCCTCCTGAGACTGGGAGCAGCAGCACCAGAAGGGGAGACCTAACTACTCGGATCTCTGCTTTCTCTGTTTAGCTAATCCCTGCGGCCTGGGGCAAGCCATTTTTGACACAGCTTCCTTAAAAGGCAATCACTTGGAAAAAGGCACCTGGCCCTCCCCCTTGACATTTGCATTGCTGAATTATCTATTCATATTTTCATTACTTTGTCTCTCCTGCAGCAATGCATCTGCTCGGACTCAATTGGCAACTCCAGCCTGCAGATGGGCACACCTTTAACAATGGGATAAGGACCGGCTTACCAGGAAACGATGATGTGGCAACAATGCCATCTGGAGGCAAAGGTGAGGTTACAGCTGCTGCTTGCCCTCTTGAGGTCACAGGAAAATTCCGAGCTCTCGCCAGCTGGTTCAGGTTTTCTAACCCAAATCTTGGAAGGTATGCAAAAAGGAAAAGAAAAGGGGGGAAAAAATCTTTGCCTTTCATAGGTGCCCCCGTTAAAAGCTGTTTGCTGTTCCTGTCTGTTAGCTGTGTTTGGCTGGATCACTCAGAGCTGGCGTGGTGCCTGCTCAGAGCAATGTGCATACCTATGCTATCTGCAGTAACTGGCATGGTCCAGAGCTACTTGAAAGCATCCCAAGGCCTGTGCAGAAACAGCAGCCACAGCAGCAGCTGGAGTGGCAGCAGCAGCAGCAGCAGGAGAAAGTCCTGCCTAATCAGAAGGCAGAGAGCAGCAGGCAGCACATGCCATCAGACTGGGTCTTTCTCCCAGGAGGAGAGATGCAGCCTCCCTGGGGAGGAAGCTGCCTGGCTTGGCATGAAAGAGAAAGGCTCAGAGCTGCTCTGCTTTGGGGGAGAATAGAAAGGAGTTTTGACAACTGGGCAACAAAGCTTCTCTTCTCAGAACAGTGAAGGGGACAATAGAAATGTTTATTGAAGAAATCAGGCAACTGTATCCTTGCAGGAAAAAAAAAATAAATAAAGTGCTAACAAGGTGCTAAGAAGGAGAGAAAACAGAACCATGGGGTGGGGGTGGGGGAGACTGGAGCAAGTAAGACAGAGCAGCCAATGGAATGGTTAGCCAGGCTGGCACGCAGTGAGATATGCTCAATTCGGGATGGAAATCGCGAGGGAGAGATTGTATGAAAGGATTTCTCCAACATGCAAATTTCCATTCTGCCTTTTAGCATCTATAGCCACTTGACCCCCACATTTTGGAAACACCCTACAGGGATATTTCAAAGAAGGAAAAGGAAGCAGCATTTATTAGGCATCTATTGCATGCCAGGCTTAGCATTGTGTAACTTTAACAACTTTAAAGGAAGGAAAAATGTCTCTGAGAAGCTCGGGCCCAGAAGGTTAGAGGAACTTACCCAAATAGGTACAAATTTGGACTCCGAGTTGTGCCCTGTGTGTCTTTGGGCAGGAGGTTGGAGCTTTCCTTCAAGCAGTCATTTTCCACAGAGAAGATTCCAGAAATCATCTGCCCCCAGAGGTGCACATTAGTCATCCTGAGATGCTAATGCTGCTTCAATTATTCTCCCCAGAGCTGTCCTAATGCTTTGAGGATGACTTTTTTGTCTTTTTATCCAGTCTTTAAGAATCGCTGTACTCATCTGTCATAATCATAACACTAAATTACCTTTAAGTAAGCATGAAAAAGTTTTATCTGAGGATGAAATTATATGCTTTCCATTATCGGGTAAGTTAAACTAGACCTAAAACTGAAAAATATATTTTGCCTTAACTGACCATGTTCTGCCTTAACTGACCAAAAGCCCAGAGCCAAATGTATTGACCTCAGATTTGAAACCTGGTCCCCTCCAGTACTTGACACTGTCTGCTCCTTCAGTTTTCTCTAGGGCAATGGTTCTTAGCCATAGCATTTTTGCACCCCTAGAGGACATTTGGCAATGTCTAAAGACTATTTTGATTGTCACAGTTGGAGGGAGCATGGCAGGCATCTAGTGGATAGGGGTCAGAGATGCTGTTAAACAACCTATAATACACAGGACAGCCCCCTGTGATGAAGAATTATCTCCTTTCAAGATGACAGTAGTCCTGCCCTTGGAAACTCTGCTTTATGGGGTCTCCATCACGTTTTATCCATAAATGTCCTTTAATCTACAAGTCAGCACCTCATCCCTTCAGAAGAATGCAGAATACACATGTGAAATGAATATGCATATTCTATCATTGGGCACAGAGAAATTGTTTATATGTGTATGCATTCTGAAATTATATACCAATGCTTTTTGAGTAGTGTCCTTCATAAATGGGAATTTATTATCTCTACTGGCCTCCATAAATTAAGGTCAAGATCAAGCACTCCTCCCATTTGTGATAAGCCTCTATTTCTGCCTCTGCTCCCCACCAGCTTTTGCATTGCACACCCAGAGAACAAGTCTTAAGAGTACAAGAGTTATGTGTCTCTAAATTAACAAATGAAGAAACACTTTCCATTGTGTCTTTGGAAAGACCAGAATTTTTCCCCTTATGTGCAACATGCTTTTGAAAATGTTGTTGTATAAGTCATATAACATTACTAGTTCAGATATTTTCCAAATAAGTTATGTGACAGACAAAATGTTGTTTTGTTGTTTTGTTTTGTTTTGTTTTGTTTGAGACAGAGTCTCACTCTGTCACCCAGGCTGGAGCGCAGTGACGCAATCTTGACTCACTGCAACCTCCGCCTCCCCAGTTCAAGCGATTCTCCTGCCTCAGCCTCCAGAGTGGCTGGGACTACAGGTGCGTGCTGCCACGCCCGACTAATTTTTTGTATTTTAATGGAGATGGAGTTTCATCGTGTTGCCCACGCTGGTTGCGAACTCCTGAGTTCAGGCAATCCTCCTGCCTCAGCCTCCCAAAGTGCTAGGATTACAGGCATGAGCCACCGTACCCAGCAGAGACAGACAAAATGTTTGCCAAATCATTGTCCAGTGAATTTTATCAATAGACTACTCAAGAAAAAAGTGTGAGAATTTAAAATTGCTTAGAGATGAAATAAAATTTGAAACTTAAAAAGAGATCAGATCTCTTCTTAAGTTGTTTTAAGGTCTGACTTATAAAATGACTAAAATGTTTTCAATTTTCTCACCCATGCCTAATTATTTGATCAAAAGTGACCTTAGGTTTGAATTTGTACACCCAGTGACCTCCCGGCTCCCCACTCCCCAATTCTATACATTTAGATAACCTGAATCAATTCCAATTGACTACTTTTCCAGTGTTTCAAAGAGACAATCAAGATATATTGGCAATAAGTTAATTAAATAACACCCCCTCCTTTTTTTGGTATACGATATTCCTTCACTCCAATGTTTTAATCAAGATACACCACACATTGCCAAGGAGGATAATCTCATTAAGCAATTACTGGATAAGTATCCAGCAGAAGCAAATTAAAATGTAAGCAAAACACAGGCATGTGAGTCCCATTTAAGATGGCACATCGATAGAGATTTCATTACCTGGTCTTTAGGAGTATTTACATTCTTCAGGTTTGGGAACAAGTCTAATAGACAGGGCAGGCTACACACTCTGATATGTTAGTGGAAACAAAGCACTTGATTAATTAGTTGGGAGAGTACGTTCTTTGGTCTTTGCCTTTCCCTTTTCCATTTGTTGTTGTTCGAGCCTTATTTTTCTTTCTTCTGCTCTCCTTCAATTAAACCTTAACATGAATGGTTGTTGGCTTTCACATCAAGAAGAGGGAACACACAGTCTGCCAGAATCACTCACCATCTTGTGTGTATTTCTATGTTAAAAGGAATGAACTCATACATCTTCATTACAAGGGCATGGAGAACTTTCTCTGTAGATCTGGGATTAGATAAGCCTTGAGAAAGACGATTCAATACAGTATTCTGACCTGGTCAGATAACATAAGGGAATTCAGTTTGATTGGCCAGGCCCAGGAAAAGTATACAAGAGATTTTAAAGGGCACATCATACGTACCCAATTTGTGCACAGATTTTAAGAAAGAATAAACTCTCAAGTATAGAACTGCATGGATCATTCTCAAAACCTATCACTCATTTTAGATTCAAGTTGCCCTCTATATCAGGGGTCAGCAAACTACATCTCATGGACCAAATCTGGCCAGCTGCCTGTTTTTATAAATCAAGTTTTAATGGAGCACCACCATGACTACTACCTGTTGTCTATGGCTACTTTCAGAATAAAATGGTGGAATTGAGTGGGTACAACAGAGACTATATGGCCCAAAAAGCCTAAAATATTCACCATCTGACCCTTTAAAAAAAAAAAGTTTGATGACCACTCTGTATCATTCCCAATCCCATTTCCACTTTTCTAGAACTTTCCCTGTAACTATCCAAGTTATAGGAGACCAGAAGAGGAAGATCAAACTCCCAAAACATCACTTCTTCCTTCCTGACCAAGCCCTAGTTATAATATACTGTTGGTAAATTTGCATTGGAAGATGCTCTATAATATAGGATTTTGGAGCTGGTCTGGTGGATAAAAACACCAGCACCATCACTTAGCAACTGTATGACTGTAAGCGGGTCATTTGTTCTCTCCCAACCTCCAATTCCTCATCTGTGAAATGCAACTCCCTCATAAGCTTGCTGTCCATCATAAATGATGTGACCCTTGTAAAACACTGCATGTGGCATCAGGCATGTAATAAATGATCCACGAGTCTTAGTTGTTGTCACTGATGTCATCTTTACATCTCTCAGCTGGTCCATTTAACAAGTTTCCATGGCCTGTCACATCTTTTGAGAGGGTATATTTTCCAAAGGTGAAGACCAACCAGGTGCAATGACTCATGCCTGTAATCCCAACACTTTGGGGTGCTAAAGTGACAGGATCACTTAAGGCCAGGAGGTCGAGACCAGCCTGGGCAACAAAGTGAGACCTCGTCTCTATTTTTAAAAATATAAAAATAGGCCGGGTGCAATGGCTCACGCCTGTAATACCAGCACTTTGGGAAGCCGATCATGAGCTCAGGAGATCAAGACCATTCTGGCTAACATGGTGAGTCCCCATCTCTACTAAAAATAAAAAATAAAAAATAAAAAATTAGCAGGCGGGTGGTAGGTGCCTATAGACCCAGGAGAGAGTCAGGAGACTGAGGCAGGAGAATGGCATGAACCCAGGAGGTGAAACTTGCAGTGAGCCGAGATCATGCCACTGCACTCCAGGCTAGGTGACAGAGCGAGACTCCGTATCAAAATATATATATATACACATATACACACATACATATATGTGTGTGTGTATATATATAAAATAAAACTAAGGTGAAGACTGCCTTCAAAATATCAAGATAGACAATACCACTTCACCTTTTCCTTTACCTTCTAAGAATTAACCAAGCCCCAGATGAGGATTTCTTCCCAACAGTGGCTTGATGAGGTCAGCAGCAAGCAAGTCTTCCTATTCCAAAGGGCCAATGTGTACACCAAGTTGGCCCCCTGCACACTGCATTATTTGTCTCACTGCAGCTTGAGTTCCATCACTGCCAGCCTGTCTGTTTTAAGCCCTACCATTCTCGGTTTATAACTCAGCTGTAAACATTTATTTGTGCCTGGAGCACATTTCCTTCCTACCCTTTGAAAAAAAAAATTAGAATTTCCAGATGGTATGCAAGTTGGAAAAAAATGGCAAAGACTGTTATTCTGTTTAGAAACATGTTTTTCTACACTTGCCCTTTCAGCAAAAACTTCATAATGATTTTTACTAGTTGGCTTAATGCATGGTACTAGGAGCCAGATTAGCAGGGAGGTTGGTAAATTCTTCCGCTGGCTCTCATCAGCCTCTCAATGAACACAGCCCAGGGTTTTGAAATGATCACTTCCCTATATGGGGCTTTTCCAAAGTCGGTGAAGTTCCCAGAAGGGCAAAGGGTCATTATGTTTGAGCCAAACACCCCATTACTGCACGTCTACTGGCAAATATACCAACATCCTAATTACCAACCCAACAACTCCCCTCCTTTAGGAGGCCATGCTGTTCTCCATTGTTGCGGATGGGTACAACTTACATGCACTTATACTGGTGGACTTTTGCTTTTGATTGCCATCCATAGCCCCATGCTAAATTGTATAGTTTCTGTTGTACATAGCATCATGGTGGCTTGACATGGGCATTAATAATGAAATCCAATTTCCCTTTCCGTCCATTTTCCCATATCTTCATTGGCCACACTTCTCTTTCTGAATTGACTTCTACACCCAGATAGCTGGTCTGTGATCTCTAAGTATGCACCTCTGGTATACCTCTGATATACAGTTGGCCCTTCATACCCACAGGTATCCACAGATTCAACCAACCTCGGATTGAAAATATTTGGAATAATAATAATACAAAAAATGCAAATAAAAATGATAGTATAAGAACTATTTACATATCATTTACATTGTATTAGGTATTATAAGTAATCTAGAGATCATTTGAATTATAGAGGAGGATGTACATAGGTTATGTGAAAATACTACACTATTTTATATAAGGGGCTTGAGCATTTACAGATTTCGGTATCCACAGGCGTCCTGGAATCCATACCCTGTGGATACCAAGGGATGACTGTGGGCCTTAATGCAGTCAGCACAGGGGTGAGCCACATAGGTTTTAGTGTCTGTCAGTTGTGGGTTTTGATTACAGATCTACCAGTAAAAAGCTGTATGACCCTAAGTAAGTCACTTATCTTCCATGAACCTCAGTTCTCTCATCTGAAAAACAGGAAAAATTGTAAGAGTATCAGGAGATTACATGGTGATTAGCAGCCACTCAATAAATTTTAGCTACTGTCAATAACAGTAAACTAAACTAAATATTAATGCAGGAGCAAGTTCACCTGGAGAGTCATAGGTGTAAATACTTGTTAACATTCCCAGCGGCAAAGAGTTGACTATTTTTATCTAATGCAATGAATTGAAATTTCAAAAGATGTAAAAGCCACATGTAGTCCCAAGAGCTAAACATTTTCTAAAAGTCATTATTGTGTGATGTTGTGAACACCATCACAGAAGCAGTGACTTTCAGGATGGAATTACATTCCTGAAGTATAGCCAGCCAGCAGCAGGGTGAAGGCTGATGGGTTGCTGATGTCTCGGATGAGCTGTATTCTTGGGCAGTGAATCTAAGGTCCTTGGAAGAATCTTTTCACTTATCTGTTGGTTAAACGGAACCCTCAGATGGTTGTCCTGATTCCCAAATAAATGGAAACGAGGTGTAATGACTGTAGCAATATTCTGAATTCAATTTTATTTGCAATAGATAAAAATATGTGAGGCAGAATAATCTGCAAGGCAGATTTATGCCGAGGTGCCTCCGGAGTTCGGTTAAGTTAGGAAGTATTAATATGCGGCTTCATTTCCCTGGTATGACTATAAGTCCATTCCCTTTATCACTTGTTTGGGGAATAGTTTCGCTGTTTCTGTAAATGAATTATGGCAACATTTTCTGAAATGATTAGCTCCTAATGTGGCTATGGAAGGCTGTCGTTTTGCTCAACATCAGTCTTATTTCACTGGTTGAAATTTTAGTTACATGTTTCAGATATAGGTAATAGTTTCACATTTACATGAGCAATCTTCCGTGGAGTTATAGAGTTGGACTATCCTGTAAAATTGATCTAGAATGTTGCCTCTAAAAACCCAGAAATCTCATCTCTAAGCCAAAGATGAACTAGCCAGAACCATTGTATCTTACGCACATGCTTCTTAGGGCAAAATGATCATCATCTACACTTTTCATTGTGCAGCTCTTGGATAGACTGAAAGATTTGCCATGGAAGCCCCAGCTCTGGGAGACATGAACTGGACTGCGTCCTGCATGCCAGGATGCCAGGCCCAGTCATTGCCTAGAACCCAAGGATACCAGTGAGATCTCACAGAATGATTACAGGATGCTGTTTAATGCCTCTTCTCTTGATGCCCCTAATTCAATCTCAAAGTGTATTCACAGGACCCTGGACAACAGGCTGCCTAGATAAGAGATAATGGAAATACAACATACACCCCAACTCTGATGTTGACCAAAGAATACCTATTATTATAGTCAATGCTTGATAAATATTTATTGCATGGAAGTATGAATGTATGGCCCACCCAACATTGCTTAGGACATTTCTTAATCATTGTTAAGTAAATAAAATCTGGTTGCTTTTCAATAAAGCAGACTGCACAGGGTTGCCCATGTGAGAAGCAGCTAGACCACACACCAACAGCAGCAATTTGCAGAGAATGCGCTGGTGATGCAGTTTTCTCTGATCATCGTATCTTAATACATGTGACCTGTTGTCTGCCCCTCCCAGTCTGCAGACGTACCAGCCACTCACTGTATATTGATTTCAGCTGCTCTGGAAAATGACTGCCAGTTTTATTAAGGCCCACTCCACCCATTGTCCCTCTTTCATCAATAGTGCCTACAGTAGGCAGCCTATGTTTTTTATTACGCCATCACAAATTTACCCCCCACCCATCCGAAAAAAAAGTAGTTACACCTGTTTTTAGGTAGCACCGCAACAGACAGGATAGAAAGATGCAGAAGTACCTACAAGTTAGGTACAACATGCAGAAGCACCCCAACATACAGATGAGTAGACGGACTCAGAGAGGGCTGGTGATTAGCCCAAAGGCACACAGCTGGTAGCTGTCAGAGCTGGGATTCAAACCCAGGCTGACTAGCTCCATGGGGCAATTAAGGCTGACTAGCTCCATGGGGCATTAAGGCCTCAGAACTTTTCAATAGGAGGATATTCAGCTAGACCTTAAAATGTCTAGCTAAGCATTAGACATTTGAAGATAAAGATAGAAATCTTAACTACTTTGTTTCCTTGTTGCCTGCCTCTCAGTGGTGTCAGGTGAGGGACTCACCATATTGGTGGTCCTGGAACAGCTGGTGTGACTCAGGGAAGCCCAGCTTCAAGTCCTCCTTCATGGGACTCAGCATGGCTTTGATGCTGCTCTCTTTGACCTTAGAGAACAACAGAGATCCATCCTCCTGGACATCAGCCCAGAAATTTGACCTCCAGGAATACAGTCACTGAGATGGTTCCCCATACTGGCTGTAGCAATTTACAGAAAAACACCTTTTCTTTTTATCTCTTTGGAGGAAGTATTTGTACATTTTTCTCTTTTTCATTGTTTTTAAAATTACAAAAATTATACACACTCATTTTCAAGATTTTTTAAAAGTATATTTAAAAACTTTTCTTTTGCTATCATGAATATTTCTGTAACAACTGACAAATTTGAATAAGACCTGTAGATTATAGTCATGCATGGCAAAACAGTGTTTCAGTCAACGACTGGCCACACATTCAGCACTGGTCCCATAAGATTATAATGGGGCTAAAAAATTCCTATCACCTAGCAACATCTTAGCTGTCATAATGTTATAGTATAGTTACTTTTTTATTAATTTAGTGTAGCCTAAGTCTATAGTATTTACAAGGTCAAAAGTAGTGTACAGTAATGTCCTAGCCCTTCACATTCACTCACCACTCACTCACTGACTTAACCAAAGCAACTTCCAGTCCTGCAAATTCCATTCATGGTATGTGTCCTATACAGGTGTACCATTCTTTTTTTTATCTCTCATACCATATTTTTTACTGTCTTTTCTATGTTTAGATACACAAGTACCACTGAGTTACAGTTGCCTGCAGTATTCAGTATAGTAACATGCTGTACACGTTTATAACCTAGGAGCAGTAGGCTATACCATATAGCCTACGTATGTAATAAGCTACATCATCTAGGTTTGTGTGAGTATACTTACACAACTATGAAATTGCCTAAGAATGTACTCCTCAGAATGTATCCCTGTTGTTAAGTGACTCATGACTGTATATATAGAGAGAGAGAAAGAAAGACTTCATGTAAAAATATATATATGTACATATATTTGAGTAAAAAGTGAAAACCCCTCTTTGCAAAAGTGTAATTCAGTTACACACCTGAAGAACTTAATTTGAAAGCAAACACTAGCTTGTTTAACAATATGGATATCTTCTGTTAAATAAATCAAGCTTGTGAAAGTGAAGTCACCTGTTAATCAACAAAGCCTAAAAGCTTTCTAATAATTCCTCCTCCCTCCTGCCAAACCCCTACCCTGTCCCCTCGCCACGCGCGCGCGCACACACACACACACACACTCACACTTCTTCATAGCATATACCCAGCAGTGATCCTCCTGACCCACTCTAGAGACCACAATAGGCTAATGAGGAATGCCATTTAAGATATCTTTGGGTCCAAGCCACTCTTATATAGATATGGACATTGAGACTTTGAGTAATACACCTGCCTAAAACTAGCTAGATGCTTAGTAACAAGGATGGAACTTCAACAGAATCGTTCATTTACACCTGTTCCTTCCACAAACATTTCAAAGTCATTAAGTCATGACTAGGACTCTTGACTTTTGGTTCTTAATCTAAGGATTTTCTCCCTGCATCACACCTCTCCCAGTCTGTTTGTTTGTTGTAAGATTTTACACAAAAGGCAAATTAAGCATTTACTCATGACTCTTCAAAAGGATCCACAAGAAAAGTTCTTTCAATAGTAAATTTCATATAGAGCTTCCAAAAGGTTATTTTATTTAATAAATAAAATTCAGTTTACATGTAGTCAGGTTCTAAATGAGGTCTGAAGGGAGTCAATGGGAGAGTGGTGGGTAGCTGGAAGAGCACTCGAAGAATCATAGACAGTTTCAACACGGCTTTACTCTCTCTCTCCAGGCACGAGTGAGTCTGGGTGCGAGCCTGGGTGCAAGCTGTATGTACAGCATCAGCAGGGTAGTTGTACCTTTTACAGGCAGCAGTAGCTCCCAGCCAAGCATGAGCTCACGTGAGTGGTTACCTAATGCCCCTCATGTGGCATGATTACATAATAAGTGGAGCTGTGCGCCTGTGCTCCAAACTTGCTGAGTCATGCATGACAGGATGTATCCCTTGGCCTATTCTTGATGACAGCATATCCATTTTCCTTACGCATGTAGATTTTCAAAGTAAATCTTTGTTAAGGCTCTCACTTTACCCTGTCATCACAGGGGTTTGGTTACAATACCCCACCAGATGGGTTTGTATAGTTTGATTCCGTTCAATAAGCATTTATAGATCACTTACAGTTGCCAGGTGCAAAGCTTAGAGAACCTAGAGATGAATCTGCATCTCTGCCTGACCTCAGGGAGCACAGTATCCAGAGACAGAGACTTAGGCAGGCATGCAAAATCAAGTACAATACCTAACAACAGCGCTGTGGGCAGCAGAAAAGCGTAATTGCTATAGAAACACAAAGAAAACAATTTGTCTGGCTGAGGAGAGTGGTTGGGGTGGTGTTGTAAAGGAACGTACAGCTTTAGTGTGAAGGTGCACTTGACCTGAACCAGGCCATGACTCCCAGTTTTAAGCTTGTTCCCATAAATGAGTCTATTCCAGAAGAATTAGACTCTTGATAGAGAGCTAGATATATACAAATAGACACATAGACATTCATGTATATTACATGTGCACACACTCTTTTTTGTCTTTTAGAGAATTCCTTACTCTGCAAAGAAAGCCACATGCTTTCCCACATAGTTTTGCATCCTTTTTTTCATTCCATGTAAGAACTTAGCAATTATTGCACTATTATTTCATGCTGGGCACTATACTAATCTCTCTTTTGTGTACTTCTACTTGTCACACCCTCTAAGGCAGTTAGAACTATTGTTCCCATTTTACAGAAAAAGCTACTGGAAATCCAGAGAGTTTAAGCAAATTGCTAGAGGTCACACAACATGAAAGAAGCAGAGCCAGGATTCAAACCCAGTTCTGTCTGCTTCTGACTTCTGACTTCTGTCATCCCCGAGGTGCACTCCTTTATTTAGTGAGTGGGATGAGGAAGGGAGGATCTAAAACCCTAGGGGGCACTGTGACTACTGAGAAGTAGCCTGTGCTGGCTGGTAGTGGGAGCTAATTTACTCAGTGTCCTGAAGCTAGGGTGTAGTAAAGGAAGAGGACCTCACTGCTATAAGAACCGAAGCTTTGGGGCTCCTTGTCTGAATTTTCCAGAACAGCTGCTCTCTGGAGACAAGCTCCCTTGCACATCTCCAGCATCTGCATCTGGCTTGACATCATGATCCATTTAGGTTTCCACAGTAGATTAGAACACTCGTGGGTGCTGATTTCCTGCCTCTTTTTCAGATCCTGTCATTAACCAGCAATGCCGGAAAGCCCAACAGACATAAAGGAAAGCCCAGCTTATTAAGTTAAAGATGAATCATGTTTTTAAAGTTTTCTTTTTGTATTTATAAAGCATTTCTTTAACTTGTTGCCATGCTGATTGCTGGGGTTTCTTTTGGTACCTAGCAGAGACCCATACACTCTTCTTCTGCAGGCGGCTCTCTTACTATGTCCCTTCCTTACCAGCTCCTTTTTATTATATCCCTTCCCCAAGGAAGGGGTGTCAAATGCAGCATTTTAAAGTAAAATTTAGTTTCCAGTGTATACTAATGAGAGCTCCTGCTCAACTTGTTGTGATAACAAGTGTTTCGCCCTGGACATGCCATTATTTCAGCAAAACCCCCAAATAAACAACACCCAGTTTAGGCTTAGGACTTTACAGGTAACAATACTTATTTTGTGCCAGAAATTATTCTAAGAACTTTACACAGCCTAAACTCAGTAAAACCTTATAACAATCCTGTGAAATAAATTGTGTCCCATCTATACACGTGAGGACACTGAAGCACAGCAAGATACACTTAGCCGGTATCAAAGTTAGGATTTGAACCATGGCAATCTCAGCCCAGAGTCTCCGCTCTTAAACACGATGCCATATTCCTCCCCCTGCAGGTAAGTAATCAGTATCCATTAGAAAGGTTAGCCAACATTTAAAAGTTCCTGCTGGATGTGGTGGCTCACAGAGGTAATCTCCGCATTTTAGGAGGCCAAAGCTGAAGAATCACTTGAGCCCAAGAGTTTGAGACCAGTGCCTGGGCAATATAGTGAGACCTTGTCTCTACAAGGAAAAAGAAAAAAGGAAAAAAAATTAAGCTGACAGGCATGGTGGTCCATGCCTATAGTCCCAGCTACTTTGAGGGGGCTGAGGCAGGAGGATCATTTGAGCCCAGGAGGTCAAGGCTGCAGTGAGCTGAGATCGTGCCACTGCACTCCAGCCTAGGCAGCAGAGCGAGATCCTGTCTCAAAAAACAAACAAAACAAAACAGAAGTTCAGAATGTTTGATAAATAAACCATCTAGTCCCCATCTGAAGGTCTGAACCACTCAGGGCTTCTGGCTGTTCATTTTCTTTTTAAAGATGAGATGTGAAGGCAGCTTCCAAACTCCCTTTCAGACCTCATTCCCTACTTTTATTTTCCTAGAGGTCAAAGGGTTATTCTTAAGATCCAAACCAGTGTTTCTCTTGCTTTATTTTAAGTCCCTGCTGGCTTTGTATTGAGCTGCATAAAAAACAATCACCTCATATGTTAAAGAAAATAAGAGGGAAAAACTTTATATCTTCAAATCACTCTGTGGTTTTCTTTTATAATTTAGACATGAAAGACCTTCAGAGAACCAAAAGTGTCATCTCTCCATTTTACACATAGAGAAACTGGGACCAAGAGACAGAGTCAGACAGGTTCACTCACCATTTAGGCCAGTCTTTAGCAATTTTATCATTTCTCCAGATTATCTGAAACCTTTGCAATATCTGGTGGCCAAATGACAGATAAATATTTTTAGAAGAGTTAGTCCTTCACAGAATGTCGAGGGGAGCATCCTGGGCCCATCAAGCTGAAGAAATTTTTGAATCTACAAGGTCACCAAAGTGATTGGGGTTCCAGAAATGAAAAGACTCCCCTCAAAACAAAAATGACTTCAGTTCTTTCTGTTTGATTTCAGTTGGCTCAGAAGTTCTTAGGAATGGAGAAGAATACTATTTTATATTTCTTACCAAGTTCAGAATCAATTTGAAGGAATCACAAATGACTTTTATACTATGAGATTTTTTTTCCCCATTTTAGAGATAAGGAAAATTAAGCTGTCAGCGATTGATTAACTTGCTTTTCTTGAGCAACTGCTAGTCACGCTCAGCTTTTCCTTAATCCTGTGATTGCAAGAGAAACCACATGTGGAATATAGGATGTGCTGACTGGTTCATTGTTTTTAAGAACTCCACTTTAAAAATAGATATTTTTGGAATTCCAATTATTAAAGTTCTGAAGGATGCTGAGTGTGGGCAACCAATATTTTCAACATAAGCAATTTTAAATAATGCAACAGAGATGCATTAATATCAATGAAGGAGAGATGCTGTTTCCCTGCGGTTCTTAGACTTCTCCCTCTAACTCAAGATCTGCTTGAGTTTCAAATCTTCATTTTCTACTGAGTTGTTTTATTTTTTCTGGGCTGATTTTTGTTGAAAATGTCAGAGTGTATTTGTGTCTAGAAAGAATAATGAAAGGCTACAAGAATTAAATTTGGTGCCAAATTAACATCACCCTCCCCTCCCCTGTTGGTAATTTTTACATCCCAGTCACATTTGGGATAGTTGGAAGCTTTACATGTATTTATCAGGCTCCAGATCTGATTATATTTGATCAGTAAAGAGTAATCACATAATTTTAGAAAGCATTGTGCCAAGATTTCAGATGCCCTGGGGTGTGTATTTATAGCTTTGTTATTTGAAACCTAAATGTTTTAGCTGTAACTTAAAAAGAAACTTGCCATGAGTTTAATCTTAATATTAAAACAGCAAAAAAAAAAAAAAAAAAAAAAAAAAAAAAAACCTGGCATGTAATTAAACAGAAATACAGAGCGAACTAATGTATACACGTCACTGACTGGTATTTATTCCTTTTTTTTTTTCTTTTTTTTTTCAGTGCCCTGGTCATTGAAAAACAGCAGCATAGACAGTGGTGAAGCAGAAGTGGGTCGGCGGGTAACACAAGAAGTCCCACCGGGGGTGTTTTGGAGGTCACAAATTCACATCAGTCAGCCCCAGTTCTTAAAGTTCAACATCTCCCTCGGGAAGGATGCTCTCTTTGGTGTTTACATAAGAAGAGGACTTCCACCATCTCATGCCCAGGTATGACCATGTTTGATGTAATCAAGCATTTTTTTTAAATTATATATGTGTGTGTATATGCATATATATTTATATATATGTGTGTGTGTGTATATATATATATATATATATGCCACTTCACACCCACTACAATGCCTATAATTAAAAGATGGATAATAAAAATGTTGGCGAGAATGTGGAGAAATGAGAACCCTTGTACATTACTGGTGGGAATGAGAAATGGTGCAGCTGTTGTGGAAAAGAGTTTTTCACAAAGTTAAACATAGAATTACCATATGATTGAGCAATTTGACTTCTAGGTGTATACCCAGAGAAAATTGAAAACACCATCTTCTTACAAAAATGTATATATCGATGTTCATCATAGTCTTATTTATGATAACCAAAGAATGGAAACAACCCAAATGTCCAACTGGTGAATGACTAAACAGAATGTGATATAGCCGCACAATGGAAAATTAGTCAGATATAGAAAGGAATGGAGTATTGTTATATGCCACAACATGGATGAAACACTATGCAAAGTGAAAGAAGCCAATACCAAAGGCCACATATTGCATGATTCCATTTATGTGTATTGTCCAGAATAAGCAAATATATAGAAACAGAAAGGAGGTTAGTGGTTGCCAGGAACTGGGAATTGGGGCTGACTGCCATGGGGTTTTTGGGGGTGGTGATAGTAATGGCCTGAAATGAGGTGATGGTTTACCCAACGTAGTGAATACACTCAAACCACGGCATTGT
Organism: Macaca thibetana thibetana; assembly: GCF_024542745.1. Taxonomy (NCBI): domain Eukaryota; kingdom Metazoa; phylum Chordata; class Mammalia; order Primates; family Cercopithecidae; genus Macaca; species Macaca thibetana. The sequence continues at coordinate 13,691,030 of NC_065583.1, read as the reverse complement.
AAAATCACAAAAGCTACCTTACAGTTATTCACAGTGTCCTGTGAATTTTATCTCCAAAAAATAAATGCTAATATCCCAACCTGATGAAAACAGCTTAAATAGGTTTAGCGGTTAATCATTGGTACTTTCTGTTCAGATGTTCTGCTTATTGGATTAATTTGTTAAAATATCACTGGGAGACATCTCACTATATATGAAAGAATAATGTAACATAAACCAAAATTCAGCAGATGTTTCTCTGTGGCTTCCCTGTACTAAGTTCCTTGGGAAGTCCTTGGCGCTATGAAAGTGAGATTATTCACAGCCTTGGAAATGAAGAGATTGGATTACATTATGGATTTCATTATTTTTTCTCTCATTCTTCCCTTAATTTGTTCTGGTAGAAGTTCTATTATTATACATAACACCTGGGGTAAATTAACACCTACCTAGTTTGGTTTTCTTTTCCAATAAGAATTGTATATCCTGTGAAAAAAACAAGTTGGTTTTTCCTGCCTCGTTTGCCCTCAAATCCAGGAAGAACATAAGGTACATTAGGAAAAAACTCAAAACATGCATATATCCAGTCAAAGCTGACTTTGAAATGTGTTGGAAAGGCAATTCATCTAGAAAATTCAATTGGAAGAACTTAAAACTAAAAAAAAAAACCATTGGCAAATGCAAAGTAGTCAGGCTACAATTTCTTTACCTTTAGCTCATAGCAGACATTGCTAATCAATGGCAGCACTTTTCCTTACTGAGCCCAGTGCACACATAGCTCCCATATAACTCTCAAGGCAGCCACTACCAATCGACCATTGTTGACTCTCAGGATGAAACTGATTTGCAATCCCATCTTTATAGCCTAAAATGATCAATATAAGAACTAAAAGGACTATTTCTTTTTTGAGCAGGGAAAGCTGTGTAGATTTTTATGATCATACACAGCCCGTGCTATAGGGACCAATATGTAACGTGGTAATCAATGAGTCCTCCATCCATCCATCCATCCACCTAGAAAAAATATTTATAGGGCTAGACACTGATTATTTGGAGATGAGTTAACATAACCCCTGACCAAGCAGAACTCTTGATAACAGAAATCATATCTGCTCTTCAAAGAGATTCTCATCAAGACAAGGAGAGGAGTTCAGCTGAAAGGAATCCCTGGCGCATTTCTGTAGCTTCTGGCCAGGCTGCAGGGTGCTGCTCTGAGAAATTACGCAAATTGTTAGGTGGTGTCCTTGACCTTCAGGCTCCATTGATTCTCCTGTAGCAAAATGAAGGATTTATAGTAGTGAAATCTACTTATCGGCATTATTGAGGTAAGTGTGAGCATGCCTCCGGGCATAGCTGAGCATAACTTTCCTCTCAGCCAGTTGCATGCAAAGAGCTTTGCTAAGAAAACTGCTTCTTCCCCACATTACCCCCAAAACTCTGCTTGCCCTCTTCTCTTGCATGCTGCAGGAAACCAGAATCATGGAAAAGCCAATGATCATGGCAAGTCAAGTTGGTAACTCTCTGTAACTGAGTGGCAGTGGACAGCAGGCAGAAACATACTTTACCGTGCTTCCCTGCTGTTCTGACATTCAGGACTCAAATCCTCAATGACAATGTCTTTTCTTCCTTTGTGGCTATGCTGCACTGTCCATCTCCTGCCTAGACTGTGATTGTTCTAGTGATTGTCCTCTCAAAATAGCTCCACTCCAGAGACAGCCCCATCGCACATTTCAAGGGAAGGGAAATGAATAGGCATGGGCTGATGTGTGCTGAGGTTTCAGTCCAGCTGCCAGTTTGAAAGTTCACTGTGTGTTGAGGGGTCAAGTAAGCAAGGCACCGTGCCGATGCTTAGAAATTCACAAGACAGGTACAATATAGGGGCGCTGTTTTCAAAAAAGAAAGAAAGAAAAAGATTCCGTATGTATTCTCACATTCATTTGCTGTCATTACATGCATTCATGTCCATTTGATGAGATACATTTCCTCAAGGAGACAGTGCTTAGCTCTTTGTGGGGATAGGCGACTGACGTCTCGAACCATTATAGAATTTCTCATTTTTATTGGTATATCCTATCAAGGAACATAAGTTCTATGGGGATTGGCAGTCTAGCCAAGGTGACTCATTTGAGCTGGAAAAAGAGAAAGTGAAAGAGGTGGGGTGGGGGGAGAATATGAAATTCTATTGGCTGTGCTACATGAAATGGTTGTTTAAATTTTATTGAGTGCCATGCTCTGACCAAGAGCCTACAAGGTTTAGTATCCTTGTCCAAGGATATTACATACCTGCTTAAATTTCCCAAGAATCAGAGTCTGTCCCAGTTGACTTTTTGAAACTGGCTTTTTATAGAGATACAGAGAAAACATGGCATAGGAGAAAAAGTCCAGAATGTAGACTCTGCCACACATTAACCAGGGGACCTTGAGCATATCCCTTAACTTCTCTTAGCTTCAGTTTCCTTTTCTACCTATGTAATCTGCTTCATAATACTTTGTTGTAATTATACAGTAACAACAAAGGTAAGATGGGAAAACCCTTTGTAAACTAAAGCACAATAGAAAGCTATAATATATGAGTGTTCTATTATACTTAGAATTTCTGTATAGCCCTAGCAAATCCTGTATATAGATAGGCAATTATGCAAATATCGATTTTTTAATAAATTAATTTTCTAGTTTTTTTCTTCTTTCTAAAGAAAAAAACTACATTTCATTGCAGAAGTTTCAGAAACAGAGAAACAAAAGGAAAAAGTAAAAACACTCCTAATATAAAGCAGCCCCCTTTTGCTAAATGCTTATGTATTATTTTTGCTATAATAAAACACATCCATTGCAGTGGGAAAAAAAAGAACCTTGGAATAATGGTAGCTTCAAAGAACAAAGGTGTTTTTTTTCCTTCTTGTTTATGCTACACCATTAGTGGCTCTCAAACAGGTGTGATTTTGCCCTGCCACCACTCCCACCCTGGAAACATTTAACAACGCCTGGAAATAGTTCTGGTACGCTGGGAGGAGGTTGCTGCTAGTACCTAGTGGATAGAGGCCAAGGATGCTGTAAACACCCTGCAGTGCACAGGGAAGCCCCAACACAAAGAATTAACACTATCTTCAAATGCTAACAGTGCTGAGGTTAGAAAACCCTGCTTCACATGTCCCTCTTAGGTTAACAAGGCCTTTGCTCAATGTCAACCTCATTCACGGACACAGACCTATGAAACTTCTACTATCAGGAACAAAGAAAGGAGTAGATGCAGAATTGTGTACCAATTCCTACAGAACTCTGCTTACAAGTCACACATATCATTTAAGCCCTTCTCATGTCAACCAAAGCAGTCACATCGTAACTTTAGTGGAAGAGGAAGTACCATCGGATGGTGTCCCCTGGAAGGAGCACCAGAAATATCAATGAAGATCCCTAATGACTTAAACATAAAATGTTATGAGGCCTGCCCTGGTGACTGGTCTTCATGTGTATCCTCAATGCTTGTCTTGAAAATAAACCCTTAAGGATTTTATTTATATTCCCAAATTTTCCTTCCGAAAATGTGTACCAATCACACTCCTACTCACCAGCAGCATTGTGGAAATGCCCATTTTATTTACTTGAACACTTGCATAAATGTAATATTATTGTTTCTAAAACTTTGCCAGTTTTAAAGGTAGGTATTATATTGTGCTTTAAATGCAGCAGTTTTGACATCATGCATTGCGTTTTTAAAGACACAGACAGGAAAAAAAAAGTCAGTCTAAGTCATTCTTAGCCTACTAACTCGAACTCTTATGGGGATGGTTTGTGTCCAGTCTAAGCCTAATGCACCTTGCCAGATATCTGAAATCCTACAAACTGTGTCAGATTTTCTCAGCCCCAGTTCTAGAAAGGTAGCAGGCTGAAGAAAAATAATAATCTGAACTGGCTATAGTGCTAGGCATCAAAGGAAATCTCAGAGGCAGTTGCAGCAAGTCAGAATCTTGGGTGGTTAAGGCAGTGAGCAAGTTTGCTTGACAGTTCATCACTGATTGCTACTGATACGTCAAGCCAAGTAAAATCCTTTGCGAGAACAAGTCAATAATTGGCAAATTAGGTACATGATTAACTGGAGACAACAAGATGCAGTTGCCGCTTGGGAGCCCTGCTGGGACTTCACCTTCTCCACAATCCTGTTTAGCAAATATTAAAAATGCCTATTTCATCACTCAGACCGATGGAGCCAGGAGCCCAGTGACTTCCAGAGGCAACTTAAAAGTATATGATGGGCTTACAGCTCCAGCAAGTTGATTAAAAGAGATTCTAGGGATTGAGTGGCGGTAAGACAGGAGCAGATACTGGCACCCCCTAATGCTTTATGCTGAGAGGTATCTGTGGGATGGGAAGTAAAATTATCCTCACATTAAACTCATTAGCCAATAGGGGGGAACAGTTTAAGAGACCACAAATTGCCCCATGATCATACCAAATAAATGCAAATATGGCAGATTGGGCATATGTGGACCAAGATAAAATGAGCTGAGCAAACATTTCTATATGTTCTTATCAGCAGAATGCCCCTAATGACATTTTTTAAAAGCAGATTTATAGATGGTGATTAGTGGTTTTAGTCTTTGCCAGCTCGAGTTTACTCCTTTTCGTTTCAGATCCTTATTTGAAAATGAACTCTGTCTTTCCTTGTCCCCTTCTTTCTTGCCCGAGTAAGCAAACCTGCACATGGTTTCAATTAGATGTGGGACTAACTGCATTCCTGGGATGCTGGAGTGCCTGGCTGTTTGGAGCTCCCTGGCTCTGTCATCTTGCCACTCTCTCTTTACTCTCTCAGTGCCCATTGACCAGTCAGATAGGCTCCACTGGGCCTCACCTTTCACATGGAGCTGAAATGTGGAGGCAGTGCCAGGGTTTGGCTGTCAGCTTGCGTAGCACATCAAATCACGCTTTGCAGAAGCCCCTGATATGAAGTTTCATTTCATTTTGGAGGAAGCCAGATCTTTACAGGCATATTTTTCAGAACCTTCCTTTCCAAAGAAGCTCAAGGTGTAGTGAATGATTGTGTGAAACCAAGAGAATCTTGGTTTCTTCCGCATTGGACTGAAAGTGCTTTTGGAAAGGACTTTCCTGAGAGGCCCCTTCTGGTTAGCTGGTGGCATCCTAACAGGAGAGAGGAACTGAAACTGCCATCTGAGTCAGTGGGCACCCTCCTGGACAACTACTGAGCAGCGCAAGGAGAAATCTCATGGAATGCTTGAGTCTGGAAAGAGAACCGGTGTGAAGGGTGCACAGGAGGACACCGTGGATGTTTTACAAGAAGGACAAGGCTTGAGTTCATGGAATTCAGAGAGAAGGCAGCAACAGACAAAACAGGAATGAGTTTGAAGGGGCAGCACCAAATCACATATTTTAGACCGAGGAGAGTCTTGGAGGTGCTGTAATTCAGGAGTTTGCAAATTTTCTAAGCAAATGACCTTTATCCTCAAGTGAAATCTTATATAGAACCCTATATATAAAAAGATGAAAGTGACAGTTTTATTAACATAGAGTTTACAGTTCAAATCCACATTTAGTATTACAATGTTAATCTCTGTATATGTATGTTTATGTATTAATAAATCACATGTATTATATATATGTGTGGATATATATCCAGAGAAGAGAGAGACTAAACCCATGAGAGTGGTCACCTCTAAGAATAGTCAAGAAGAATAGTACTGGGAATTATGTTTTAAGAGTACTTCCTTTTATCCGTAAAAACATATTAAAGGTATGTTTACCTTAATATGTACCTAATATACCAATATACCAATATTGGTATTGGCTTACCTAATATACCAATCTCCAACATACACACACACAGACTGGATATAATTCCACAAAACCTTAACATTTATTCATTTGAGGGGTTGTAATATGGGTATCTTTTATACTTCTCTTAATTTCTGTAATCTCTCTCTCTCTCTCTCTCTCTCTCTGTGTGTGTGTGTGTGTGTGTGTGTGTATGTGTGTGTTTAATAAGTGAATCTGTAACAAGTTTGAGCCTATGTTCAGTAAAACAAACAGTGGTTATAGATGACACCTATAATTCCAATCACTTTCTCAAGATTCCATTTATTTATATACTATGTGTTTTTTTGCAATTTTGAGAAAAACCATAACAAATCTATACAAGTACTTGTGAATAGCAACAGTATTTCCTTTAATCATTTCCCTTACAGACTGTAGATAGTCTTCAATTAAATTAATCCAGAAGTTTGAAAGAGGAGGAAAAGGAAATAACTGTTTCAAGGTTAAATCACTTAAAATATTGAACAACTACTCGCATCCCTTGCCTTAGATATAAAAATAGGGGAGTTGCACCCAAGCTTTGAAACTCTCCTTATTTAAAAATAAAATCACCATTATGGGACATATTACGCATTCATTTGGAATTCTGCTCCTGGTTTTACATCCTGAATCAAACATGTGCCTCTGCTCTGCTTGGCATTTGGTTGAACAGGATCCCTCAGTGCAATTGCTTGTACGACTTTATCTGAGCAGACACACATCGGCCTGGATTCAAAGAAAGCCTAGTACACATCTTTAAGCTTCCTGATAAACGACAGTTACAGAAGTTCAATGTATGCTCAGAGATGTTAGGAAAAGCTTTATTCCAAGATCTTCACAAAAATTAATGGCTTCTAAAATGTTCATTGAAGCCCCTCTCAGTAAGGATGCTTTGTAGGGAAGCTAAAGTTGTTCTGAGACGACAATAATCATTAATCATTCATCCGAGCTCTTATAAAAATGTCCTGCACTCAGAGATCCCTCTCCATTTAACATGGTGTCTAAACCCACTCGGAATAATGGCCAGCACTCTCAGAGGACCACAATGTAACAGGGACTGATTGTTCCATGTGCATTATCTTGTTTTATCTTCACAACACCGTATGAGCTAGGTAGCATTAGTGGCACTCCCCTTTTACGGATGGAAGAACTGAGACAGAGGCTAGGGGCTCAAAGCTGGGATGTGGATCTGGCAGCCAGACACCTTCCTCTTCCTTCTCTCTGGTGCTCACTCATTTCTAGGAGCATCTACAGTACAACGTAAACACAATTGTTTATGGAGTAAAATTACACCTACTGCCAAAAACAGGAATTTTATCAAGTCAAGGAAAATGGTGGTGGGGATCTTCTTGAATGTGTCAGAGGAAAGCCTTGGTAAATATGGATCTGGCTGAGGTAGCACAGTTAAACACGGAGGCAGAGAAAATTAACAAAGAAGGTGATAAGATCGGCACATCAAAGAGGGTGTTTATAAAAAACGTAAAGAGAGATCCTGGGAAATTTGATGAAGATATCCCATCTGCTTACAGAAATGCTCTTTTTGATTCTATTGCACTCGTTACACTAAGTGATGCTTCACTGTCCTGTGTGTTTCACCGATTCTACGATGCATATAATGCTCCTCTTCTGACATCTCTGAAAACAGCATGTGTTTTGCTATCGATGAAGCTGATAGAACGAAATGTGTGGCGTCGTGTTTTTGTGTATGTATGAAAATTCAATGTTCATTCTCACAACTAGAGCATAGTTTCAAGTGTAACCTGAATTTCCCTAAATATGAGATAAAATAAACTTTTCGGCAGGGTTTCCTTTTCCAAGATAAAGTTCTAATCAAACAGTTTTCCATTTGTTAAGTGTATTGATTTTAAGTGGCCTCTTACGAATTCCAATGATCCTCAGATAACTAGAGCCTACCATATAAATGAAGTCAGTGTGAGATTGAATTATAATTTTTAAAATATCTAAATACTTATTTAGAAAATAAACTTTAGGCCAGCTATAGTGGCTCATGCCTATAATCTTGGCACTTTGGGAAATCAAGGCAGGAGGGACACTTAAGCCCAGGATATCAAGACCACCCTGGACAGCAAAGTGAGACTTCATCTCTACCAAAAAACAGAAAAATTTAATTATCCAGGTATGATGGTATCTGCCCGTAGTCGCAGCTACTTGGGAGGCTGAGATGGGAGGATTGCTTGAGCCCGGGAGGTCAAGGCTGAAGTGAGCCCTGATTGTGCCACTGCACTCCAGCCTGGGCAAAAGAGTGAGATCATGTCTCAAAAAGGAAAGAAAGGAAGAAAGAAAAGAAAGAAAAGAAAGGAAGGAAGGAAGGAAGGAAGGAAGGAAGGAAGGAAGGAAGGAAGGAAGGAAGGAAGGAAGGAAGGAAGGAAGGAAGGAAGGAAGGAAGGAAGGAAGGAAGGAAGGAAGGAAGGGAGGGAAGGAAAAAGAAAAAGAAACCGCTGTGAAATTCTTACGCTGCTCTTCCAGACAGGAATAGCAGGAGAGCCTGGGCAGAAGGAGTGTAGATCAGTCTAAACTATCTGACTTTGAACTCCAACCTCCAATACTTCCAAGCTGTATGACCTTGGGCAAGTCATTCAACCTTTCTGTGCCTCAGTTACCTCATCTACAAACTGGAGATAATATTATGTGCTCAGAGCAATATTGGATGTAAATGAAGTAATCTTTGTAAAGCACTTAGATTCACGCTGGCACATAGAAATGGTGTAAGCTATTATTATTATGGTTTCAAAGCATTCATGACATAAAAACAGATTCAAACAAAAAAACAGATTTCAATTTTTATAAGATAACTTTTATTTATGTTTTTCTCATTATAAAGTAAGACATGGTGATGATAGGATAAACAGAAAACATTAACATTTTTGAGTATATTTTCCAGACTGTTTTCTGTTCACATATAGTCATCATTTTTACAAACACAAGATCATACCACACACACTATTTTTACCCTGAGTCTTTGCTTAATAATAGATAGAGGACATCTTTCCAAGTCTGAATATTTTTCCATAAACTCATTTTAAATGCCTCAAAATAGTCCATTGTCTTGAATAAAATTTTTTTCAAGCAATCCCCCGTTTTCAATATGATAAATCATTCTACAGTAAACATTCTTTCAGGTCTATGTTCTTATATTTTTTAATAATTTCCTTGTGATGAATTCTTGGAGTGGAATTGCCAGCTCAAAGGATTTATAATACATCAAGGTGTTATAACAACAATAACCATGAGAGCAGCTCACATTAATTGAGTGCTTACCATGAGCCGAGCCGAACTCACAGCGTCCCTCAGGGGTGGGGACTTTTATTATTCCCACTTTGGGGATGAGGGAGCAGAATCAGAGCTGAAGACTTGTGCAGAGTTACACTGCAGCCTGGTGAAAGGTGCAGCTCATGCTTCAAGAGAAGCTGTTCAGTGCCTGTGCTTCTGTTCCTCATTAAGGCTTGGGAAGTCATTTTGTGACTGCACACATCCCCAGTGTGCTCCCTCTTCTTGGTGATATGTTTGAAATATTTTCACGGCCAACCCACATTGGGCCCTCCTATTGATCTTGGGAGGGCAAGGAGCCAAATGTGACATTTTTGATAAACCATTGGCTGAAGACAGTTAGATGGGAATGTGCGGTAAATAAGAAATCACATCAGCAAAGCACTGAGAGGTAAAACATTCATTCTCCTTTGTGTACCTTGGAATAGCCTTGAAATGCTCATCAATTTCACTGACCTTGACCCCAAGGCTCTGTGAGGTCAACATTATGGCTCACTTGGTCTTCAGAACAATACCTTCTACCCTTCTCTTGGGTTGGACCAAAAGGCAGCATGATGAGGGCATGACCTCGTGAGAAGATGAAATATAAAATCAATCCATTCATGCGCTCAACAAATACTCATTGAATGTCTGTACTGGGGATACAGCGATTAAAAGCATCGGCTCTGCCTTTAAGGAGATGGAGACCTGACAAGTTAAGAAATGATGACAACATCAAGTACGGAGGGTCGTGAGATGCAGTCCAGGGTGGAGAATAACAGCTGACACTCTACAATCATCCTGGTCTGGGTTTGAATCTTGTCTCTCCTATGAAGTGTTTCCGGATGAGTCACTCTAGATTTAGTTTCAACATTCAGAAAATGAGGACTATCCCTCATCAGGCCATTGTAAGAATAAATGAGATAATGCCCAGGAAATAGTAAGCACCCCATGGAGATCAATCAATCAATCTAACTGGTCTACAACCCTTATAGCTCACTCTCAGGTAGCCTAGCAACAAGGCAGCTCTCCAGCCAGAACAGCAAGGACGCTGTCCGATACCAATACCGACATGCAAACTGCGCTTCAGCTGGTTGTCAAAACTCTAGTATAAACTGCAAAGCTCAGAGTCTTCCTACTCAGTCAAGTGATTCCTGTCTCCTCCCTATCCTTCTATGAATAGGAGAGGTAGCAGAGGTTTGGGGTGCCTCTCGGGGGGACACAGTGCACACTGCATCTACCTGTGTGGAGCCCTTCATGGGATGGGAGAGGTGAAATAACATTCACCCTGCTAGCACTATGCCCTTGTATGTTTCCTGGAGCCACTACTGTATGTCATTTACATGATCTGTTCCTGTCCCTCACATAACATATTCAACAAATATCAGCTATTGTTATTACTAGAGGGTTGGATACAGGAGACTTGGGAGCATAAAAGTTGGCCACCACTTTTAACCTGTGAGGGATTTTAGGGCACCCTCCTAGAGGAGGCTACACAAAGTGAATCTTTGAGGGTGAGTTAAGCAGGTAAAGAGAAAGACAAGAGAGGGCCTTTCTAAGCAGAGGGCAGACCAAGACACCCCTTGTTGTGTGGGCTATGTTGAAGCTTCACGTAACAATTGACTTCTTTTTAGAAATTCTGCTTTGCTTTAGTCATTCTTCGCTAATGGGGACTAGCTTTTCCTTCTAGAACTGGCTCCGACAGTGACCTAGGGGGGCAGCCCCTCTGGAGGTTTAGTGGCTGTGTCCCTGTGTTAAGTTGTTGCATATTTGCAGCTGTGTACACAACCCCAGCTAGGAACACATGTTAAATAAAAGGAAAAAGTGGCCAAATGCCCTGAAGTTATGAGTTACCCTTCTCACTGGGAATGCACACCTTCATGTACCTGGGGAAAATCTTGTTGAAAATAAGAGATCAAGACTGATGGCTTCTGTTTCCCCTGTTCTCAGAAATTTCATATGAGAAGGGTTAACATTCCCTGAAGGAGACCCTGTGTTCAGACAGATGCACCATTCTGCCAGAGGCAGGCCATCACGTTGTATTCAGCCAACATTTACTGAGCACCTACTTACATGTCAAGGGGCTGCAGGCAGGGACAAGGCAGAGCTAGCCCTGTCCTCGTGTGGCTAGTGGATACCAGCGCCAATACCTGTCCCAGAATGTCCAGGGAACTCGCTCACCTATCAGGAATTGAATTGTCCCTGCCTTTGCTTGGCCCAGCCTCGTTCCTGTTTCTGTTGGGAATCCCATTCTGAAACAGCTCTGAGAAGAAGGGCTGCTGGAATGTGCCAAATATTCATAGTGATCATATTACTTTATCCTTCCGTTGTGACACTTTACCCATTTCTATTCATTTTTCATTTCCCCTACATCACCCCCCTCCCATACCAGAGACATTCCAAATACACTCCTTTGGAACTTGAAAACCACAATTTTAGGCTTGATATATGAAGGGAGGAAATTTGGCAGAACCCATAATCTGCTTATCTTCAACCAGCAAACCACCAAAACCCGTGCCAACCCCGGAGGGCCTTCATAGGAACCAGGGTCAGTAAACACACCAGGCAAGACGCTTTCCTATTATGACAAAAACAAGCTCTGGTCTCATCTTTTCAGCCTCTGAAACCCTCCACTGGCCTCCAATCATGCAAAGGGAAATTCTGAAGTTGTTCTAGAATATCAGCTCCAGAAGGGCAGCAGCTGTTCTGCTCCCTGCTGCGTCTCCCTCACTCACAGCTGTGGCCGTCCACAGTAGGTGCTTAGTAAACAGCTGACAGAAGATCAGTCTCTGTGGCTGGCCAGTCCCTCTGCAGTCTGGTTAACCACCAGTCTCCTCCTCACTCCCTGGACTCTACCGCATCAGCTCACTTGCTCTCCCTCAGCCCTGCCAAGCTCATTCTGCCTCCGAACTTTTTGCACTGAATGTCCTCCCTTCCTGGAATGATCCCCCAGGTATTCAGGTGGCTCCCCCTGACTTTTTTACACCTCATGCCCTCCATAAGCCCTTTCCTGACAAGTGAATCTACAACAGAATACTCCTTCACGCTTTATGCTTTATTTTTCTTAAATCAACTTAATGTAGGTATAAAGTTAAAACTACCCAATGCACACTTTAAAAAATTTATTTCAATAGATTTTGGTTAACAAGTGGTATTTGCTTCCATGAATAAGTTCTTTAGTGGTGATTTCTGAGATTTGGGTGCATCCGTCGCCCAAGCAGTGTACACTGTACCCAATGTGTAGTTTTTTTATTCCTCACCCTCCTTCCACCCTTTCCCCTGAGGCCCCAAAGTCCATTGTATCATTCTTATGCCTTTGTGTCCTCAAAGTTTAGCTCCCACTTACGAGTGAGAACTTACAATGTTTGGTTTTCCATTCCTGAGTTACTTCACTTAGAATAATGGTCTCCAATTCCATTCAGGTTGCTGTGAATGTCATTATTTCATTCCTTTTTATGTCTGAGTAGTATTCCATGGTATATATGTACCACATTTTCTTCATCCACTTGTTGATTGATGGGGATTTGGGCTGGTTCCATATTTTTGCAATTGCTAATTGTGCTGCTAAAACATGCACCAGTGCACACATTTTCTAAGTGTCCACTTGGATCCCTAAAATCTGAAAACTGTATCCACCTCAGTAAGCACCACCACAGCCATATAGAGGACAATGCCACCACCCAACAGCTCCCCTATGCCCCACACCAACCTCACCTCCAGGCCCAGGCAACCACTGATCTGCTTTCTGTCACTGGAGATTAGATTTTTCTCCACTAGAGTTTCATATGCAAGGAATCATGTGCTCTTGTGTCTGCCTTCTTTCACTTGCAGAATGTCAGCGAGATTCACCCATGGTGTTGTTTGTACCTGTATCAGTCTGTTCTCACGCTGCTAATAAAGACATACTCGAGACTGGGTAATTTATAAAGGAAAGGAGGTTTAATGGACTCACAGTTCCACATGGCTAGGGAGGCCTCACAATCATGGCAGAAGGCGAAGGAAGAGCAAAGGCACATCTTACATGGTGGCGGCAGGCAAGAGAGCATTTGCAGGGGAACTCCCCTTTTTAAAATCATCAGATCTCATGATACCTGTTCACTATCAGGAGAACAGCACAGGAAAGACCCGCCGCCATGATTCAAATACCTCCCACCAGCTCCCTCCCACGACACGTGAGAATTATGGGAGCTACAGTTCAAGATGAGATTTGGGTGGGGACATAGCCAAACCATATCAGTTTCCATAGCTTATTACTTTTATTACTGAGTAGCTTTTCAATTGTAAGTATATTCCACAATGTGTGTGACCATTCACCTGTTGATGGACATTTGGGTTGTCTGGTTTGCTTTATTTTAATTATTTTATTTTATTTTATTATTTTATTTTATTTTATTTTATTTTTGAGATGGAGTCTTGCTCTGTCGCCCAGGCTGGAGTGCAGTGGCGTGATCTTGGCTCACTGCAACCTCTACCTCCCAGGTTTAAGCAATTCTCCTGCCTCAGCCTCCTGTGTAGCTGGGACTACAGGTGCACCCCAGCACACCCAGCTAATTTTGGTATTTTTAGTAGAGACAGGGTTTCACAATGTTGGCCAGACTGGTCTTGAACTCCTGACCTTGTGATCCACCCACCTCAGCTTCCCAAAGTGCTGGGATTACAGGCGTGAGCCACTGCACCTGGCTGGTTTGCTTTATTTTTTACTCACAGTCCTCTTCCCTCCCTGACATTATATCCCCTCCTTGGAAATGTCAGCTCCAGAAGGACAGAGGCCTTGTCTGTATCATTCACTGCTGTATCCCCAGTACACATAGCAGTGCCAGGCACATGGTGGTTGCTCAATATTTGTTGAAGGAACAAACAGTTTTACATTCATTTGCCCTTACAGCATAACAGGCTTGAGAGCCACGCTTCAGATTTTTCTATGAACTCCAATTTAAGGACCCTTAGGCCTTCTAAGTGAAACCAGATGTTGGCTGGCGCTCCCCTGCCCATCAAAGACGGGGCGGAGTGTGCCTGCACCCTGTGGTCCTGTGAATACACACACACATGTGCAAATGAGAGAGGCATGCCAGCACCCCCTACTGGCTGCCTGTTCATTAGGCATATTGAGAAGACTGTAATACACTGGATTAAGAGTGTCCTCTTTGAAGCTGGCTGCTTGGGTGTCAATCTCAGCCCCACCACTTACTAACTGTTGGGCAAGCTATGTAACCTCTCTGTGTCTCAGTTTCCTCATATGCAAAACAGGAATAATTTGTATTCAGTAGGGTTATTATGAGCATGAATCACTTAGAACAGTGCCTGGCCTCATTAAATGTTAACTCATGGTAGCATCTGAACAGTAAGGAAGCAAAAATAAGAGAAAACTAGTGTCCACTAAAATTTCCAAAAGGCATTTCCTGAAGAGATTATATCCTTTAAGTAGTTGTGTCACCAAAACTCCACCTTGTTGGTACACCCTTCACTCTAGATACTATTTCCTTTTGGCTTAAATCTTTTTTATTCATGCAATAAAGATCTTTAGTGAGTACCCACTATGTGCCAAGCACTGTTCTAGGCACAGGGGATGCTGTGTTAAGTGAAACAGACAAGTCTCTCACTCTTTTTTATTATTATTATACTTTAAGTTCTAGGGTACATGTGCACAACGTGCAGGTTTGTTCCATATGTATACACATGCCATGTTGGTGTGCTGCACCCATTAACTCATCATTTACATTAGGTATATCTCCTAATGCCATCCCTCCCCCGTCCCCTACCCCATGACAGGTCCCGGTGTGTGATGTTCCCCACCCTGTGTCCAAGTGTTCTCATTGTTCAGTTCCCACCTATGAGTGAGAACATGTGGTGTTTGGTTTTCTATCCTTGCGATAGTTTGCTCAGAATGATGGTTTCCAGCTGCATCCATGTCCCTACAAAGGACACGAATTCATCCTTTTTTATAGCTGCATAGTATTCCATCGTTCATATGTGCTACATTTTCTTAATCCAGTCTATCGTTGATGGACATTTGGGTTGGTTCCAAGTCTTTGCTATTGTGAATAGTGCTGCAATAGACATACTTGTGCATGTGTCTTTATAGCAGCATGATTTATAATCCTCTGGGTATATACCCAGTAATAGGATGGCTGGGTCAAATGGTATTTCTAGTTCTAGATCCTTGAGGAATCACCACACTGTCTTCCACAATGGTTGAACTAGTTTACAGTCCCACCAACAGTGTAAAAGTGTTCCTATTTCTCCACATCCTCTCTAGCACCTGTTGTTTCCTGACTTTTTAATGATCACCATTTTAACTGGTATGAGCTGGTATCTCATTGTGGTTTTGATTTGCATTTCTCTGATGGTCAGTGATGAGCATTTTTTCATGTGTCTGTTGGCTGCATAAATGTCTTCTTTTGAGAAGTGTTTGTTCATATTCTTTGCCCACTTTTTGATGGGCTTGTTGATTTTTTTCTTGTAAATTTGTTTAACTTCTTTGTAGATTCTGGGTATTAGCCCTTTGTCAGGTGGGTAGACTGTAAAATTTTTTTCACATTCTGTCAGTTGCCTGTTTACTTTGATGGTAGTTTCTTTTGCTGTGCAGAAGCTCTTTAGTTTAATTAGATCTCATTTGTCAATTTTGGCTTTTGTTGCCATTGCTTTTGGTGTTTTAGTCATGAAGTCCTTGCCTATGCCTATGCCTATGGCCTGAATGGCATTGCCTAGGTTTTCTTCTAGGGTTTTTATGGCTTTAGGTCTAACACTTAAATCTTTAATTCATCTTGAATTAATTTTTATATAAGGTGTAAGGAAGGGATCCAGTTTTAGCTTTCTACATACAGCTAGCCAGTTTTCCCAGCACCATTTATTAAATAGGGAATCCTTTCCCCAGTTCTTGTGTTTGTAAGGTTTGTCAAAGATCAGATGGTTGTAGATATATGGTATTATTTCTGAGGGCTCTGTTCTATTCCACTGGTCTATATCTCTGTTTTGGTACCAGTATCATGCTGTTTGTGTTTCTGTAGTCTTGTAGTATAGTTTGAAGTCAGGTAACGTAATGCCTCCAGCTTTGTTCTTTTGGCTTAGGATTGTCTTGGCAATGCGGGCTCTTTTTTGGTTCCATGTTAACTTTAAAGTACTTTTTTCCAATTCTGTGAAGAAAGTCATTGGTAGCTTGATGGGGATGGCATTGAATCTATAAATTACCTGGGGCAGTATGGCCATTTTCACAATATTGATTCTTCCTATCCATGAGCATGGAATGTTCTTCAATTTGTTTGTGTCCTCTTTTATTTTGATGAGCAGTGGTTTGTAGTTCTCCTTGAAGAGGTCCTTCACATACCTTGTAAGTTGGATTCCTAGGTATTTTATTCTCTTGGAAGCAATCGTGAATGGGAGTTCACTCATGATTTGGTTTTCTGTTTGTCTGTTATTGGTGTATAGGAATGCTCATGATTTTTGCACATTGATTTTGTATCCTGAGACTTTGCTGAAGTTGCTTATCAGCCTAAGGAGATTTTGGGCTGAGACAATGGGGTTTTCTAAATATACAATAATGTCATCTGCAAACAGGGACAATTTGACTTCCTCTTTTCCTAATTGAATACCCTTTATTTCTTTCTCCTGCCTGATTGCCCAGGCCAGAACTTCCAACACTATGTTGAATGGGAGTTGTGAGAGAGGGCATCCCTGTCTTGTGCCAGTTTTCAAAGGGAATGCTTCCAGTGTTTGCCCATTCAGTATGATATTGGCTGTGGGTTTGTCATAAATAGCTCTTATTATTTTGAGATACGTCCCATCAATACCTAGTTCATTGAGAGTTTTTAGCATGAGGGGCTGTTGAATTTTGTTGAAGGCCTTTTCTGCATCTATTGAGATAATCATGTGGTTTCTGTCTTTGGTTTTGTTTATATGATGGATTACGTTTACTGATTTGTGTACGTTGAACTAGCCTTGCATCCCAGGGATGAAGCCAACTTGATCGTGGTGGATAAGCTTTCTGATGTGCTGCTGGATTCGGTTTGCCAGTATTTTATTGAGGATTTTTGCATCAATATTCATCGGGGATATTGGTCTAAAATTCTCTTTTTTTGTTGTTGTGTCTCTGCCAGGCTTTGGTATCAGGATGATGTTGGCCTCATAAAATGAGTTAGGGAGGATTCCCTCTTTTTCTGTTGATTGGAAGAGTTTCAGAAGGAATGGTACTAGTAACTCTTTGTACCTCTGGTAAAATTCAGCTGTGAATCCGTCTGGTCCTGGACTTTTTTTGGTTGGTAGGCTATTAATTCTTGCCTCAATTTCAGAGCCTGTTATTGATCTATTCAGGGATTCAACTTCTTCCTGGTTCAGTCTTGGGAGGGTGTATGTGTCCAGGAATTTATCCATTTCTTCTAGGTTTTCTAGTTTATTTGCATAGAGGTGTTTATAGTATTCTCTGATGGTAGTTTGTATTTCTGTGGGGTCGGTGGTGATATCCCCTTTATCACTTTTTATTGCATCTATTTGATGCTTCTCTCTTTTCTTCTTTATTAGTCTTGCTAGGGGTCTACCAATTTTGTTGACCTTTTCCAAAAACCAGCTCCTGGATTCATTGATTTTTTGAAGGTTTTTTTGTGTCTCTATCTCCTTCAGTTCTGCTCTGATCTTAGTTATTTCTTGCCTTCTGCTAGCTTTTGAATGTGTTTGCTCTTGCTTCTCTAGTTCTTTTAATTGTGATGTTAGGGTGTCAAGTTTAGATCTTTCCAGCTTTCTCTTGTGCGCAAGACTGAGACACTGCTTTAAATGTGTCTCAGAGATTCTGGTATGTTGTGTCTTTGTTCTCATTGGTTTCAAAGAACATCTTTATTTCTGCCTTCATTTCGTTATGTACCCAGTAGTCATTCAGGAGCAGGTTGTTCAGTTTCCATGTAGTTGAGCAGTTTTGATTGAGTTTCTTAGTCCTGAATTCTAGTTTGATTGCACTGTGGTCTGAGAGACAGTTTGTTATAATTTCTGTTCTTTTACATTTGCTGAGGAGTGCTTTATTCCAACTATGTGGTCAATTTTGGAATAAGTGTGATGTGGTGCTGAGAAGAATGTATATTCTGTTGATGTGGGATGGAGAGTTCTGTAGATGTCTATTAGGTCTGCTTGGTGCAGAGCTGAGTTCAATTCCTGGATATCCTTGTTAACATTCTGTCTTGTTGATCTGTCTAAGGTTGACGGTGGGGTGTTAAAGTCTCCCATTATTATTGTGTAGGAGTCTAAGTCTCTTTGTAGGTCTCTAAGGACTTGCTTTATGAATCTGAGTGCTCCTGTATTGTGTGCATATATATTTAGGATAGTTAGCTCTTCTTGTTGAATTGATCCTTTACCGTTATATAATGGCCTTCTTTGTCTCTTTTGATCTTTGTTGGTTTAAAGTCTGTTTTATCAGAGACCAGGATTGCAACACCTGCTTTTTTTTGTTTTCCATTTGCTTGGTAGATCTTCCTCCATCCCTTTATATTGAGCCTATGTGTGTGTCTGCACGTGAGATGGGTCTCCTGAATACAGCACACTGATGGGTCTTGACTCTTTATCCAATTTGCCAGTCTGTGTCTTTTAATTGGAGCATTTAGCCCATTTACATTTAAGGTTAATATTGTTATGTGTGAACTTGATCCTGTCATTATGATGTTAGCTGGTTATTTTGCATATTAGTTGTTGCAGTTTCTTCCTAGCATCGATGGTGTTTATAATTTGGCATGTTTTTGCAGCGGCTGGTACCAGTTGTTCCTTTCCATGTTTAGTGCTTCCTTCAAGAGCTCTTGTAAGGCAGGCCTGGTGGTGACAAAATCTCTCAGCATTTGCTTGTCTGTAAAGGATTTTATTTCTCCTTCACTTATGAAGCTCAGTTTGACTGTATATGAAATTCTGGGCTGAAAATTCTTTTCTTTAAGAATGTTGAATATTGGCCCCCATTCTCTTCTGGCTTGTAGAGTTTCTGCCGAGAAATCTGCTGTTAGTCTGATGGGCTTCCCTTTGTGGGTAACCTGACCTTTCTCTCTGGCTGCCCTTAATACTTTTTCCTTCATTTCAACTTTAGTGAATCTGGCAATTATGTATCTTGGAGTTACTCTTCTTGAGGAGTATCTTTGTGGTGTTCTCTGTATTTCCTGAATTTGAATGTTGGCCTGTCTTGCTAGGTTGGGGAAGTTCTCCTAGATAATATCCTAAACAGTATTTTCCAACTTGGCTCCATTCTCCCTGTCACTTTCAGGTACACCAGTCAGACATAGATTTGGTCTTTTCACATAGTCCCATATTTATTGGAGGCTTTGTTCATTTCTTTTTACTGTTTTTTCTCTAAACTTCTCTTCTCACTTCATTTCATTCATTTGATCTTCAATCACTGATACCCTTCCTTCCACTTGATTGAATCGGCTACTGAAGTTTGTGCATGTGTCATGTGGTTCTCGCCCAATGGTTTTCAGCTCCATCAAGTCATTTAAGGTCTTCTCTATGCTGTTTATTCTAGTTAGCCATTTGTCTAATCTTTTTTCAAGGTTTTTAGCTTCTTTGCGATGGGTTCGAACATCCTTCTTTAGCTCGGAGAAGTTTGTTATTACCAATCATCTGAAGCCCTCTTCTCTCAACTCATCAGAGTCATTCTCTGTCCAACTTTGTTCCATTGCTGGCGAGGAGCTGTGTTCCTTTGGAGGAGAAGAGGCACTCTGATTTTTAGAATTTTCAGCTTTTCTGCTCTGGTTTCTCCTCATCTTTGTGGTTTTTTCTACCTTTGGTCTTTGATGATGGTGACATACAGATGGGGTTTTGGTGTGGATGTCCTTTCCATTTGTTAGTTTTCCTTCTAACAGGCAGGACTCTCTGCTGCAGGTCTGTTGGAGTTTGCTGGAGGTCCACTCCAGACCCTGTTTGCCTGGGTATCACCAGTGGAGGCTGCAGAACAGCAAATACTGCAGAGTGGCAAATGTTGCTGCCTGATCTTTCCTCTGGAAGCTTCATCTCAGAGGGGCACCTGGCTATATGAGGTGTCAATCGGCCCCTACTGGGAGGTGTCTCCCAGTTAGGCTACTCAGGGGTCAGGGACCCACTTGAGGAGGTAGTCTGTCCGTTCTCAGATCTCAAACTCCATGCTGGGAGAACCACTACTCTCTTCAAAGCTGTCAGACAAGGATGTTTAAGTCTGCAGAAGTTTCTACTGCCTTTTGTTCAGCTATGCCCTGCCCCCAGAGGTGGAGTCTACAGAGGCAGGCAGGCTTCCTTGAGCTGCAGTGGGGTCCACACAGTTCGAGCTTTCCAGCCAATTTGTTTACCTACTCAAGCCTCAGCAATGGTGTACGCCCCTCCCCTAGCCTCGCTGATGCCTTCCTGTTTGATCTCAGACTGCTGTGCTCGCAGTGAGCGAGGCTCTGTGGGCATGGGACCCTCTGAGCCAGGCTCAGGATATAATCTCCTGGTGTGCCATTTGCTA
Organism: Macaca thibetana thibetana; assembly: GCF_024542745.1. Lineage (NCBI taxonomy): Eukaryota > Metazoa > Chordata > Mammalia > Primates > Cercopithecidae > Macaca > Macaca thibetana. The sequence continues at coordinate 13,670,545 of NC_065583.1, read as the reverse complement.
AGACCATTGGAAAAGCACAGTATTAGGGTGGGAGTGTCCCAATTTTCCAGGTACCATCTGTCATGGCTTCCCTTGGCTAAGAAAGGGAATTCCCCGACCCCTTGAGCTTCCTAGCTGAGGCCTCACCCTACTTCGGTTCACACTCTGTGGGCTGCACCCACTGTCCGACAAGCCCCAGTGAGATGAACCTGGTACCTCAGTTGGAAATGCAGAAATCATCCATCTTCCGTGATGCTCACGCTGGGAGCTGTAGACTGGAGCTGTTCCTATTTGGCTATCTTGGAACTCCAGCGACAAGTCTCCCACTCTTAAGTGTTGGAGGAAGTTCATATCCAAAAGGAGGAAGATTAATTATAAATTAGTAGCAAGGTTTTTTTTCAAAGAATCATGAGTTTTTGCTGAGGATAGAAACAAGAAGAAGTAATAGAGGTTTTTTAAAAAAATAATTTCAACTTTCTTTTTAGACTTGGAGGTACATGAGCAAGTTTGTTACCTGGATATGTTGCATGATACTAAAGTTTGGGATGCAAATGGTCCCATCACTCAGGTAATGAGCATAGCACTCAATGGTTACCCAAGAGTGAAAATCTTAATAGTTTTTCAACCCTTGCCCCCTCCCTCTCTGACCTCTCTAGTAGTCCCCAGTGTCTATTGTTCCATCTTTATTTCCATGAGTACCCAATGCTTAGCTCCCACTGATAAGTGAGAATATGTCATGTTTGGTCTTCTGTTCCTATATTTATTTGCTTAGAATCATGGCCTCCAACTACATCCATGTTGCTGAAAAAAATATGATTTCATTATTTATGACTGCATAGTATTCCATGGTGTATATGTACCACTTTTCTTTATCCACCATTGATAGGTACCTAGGTTGATCCCATCTTTACTATTGTGATTAGTGCTGCAATGAACATATGAGTGCATGTGTCTTTTTGGTAAAACAATTTGTTTTCTTTTGGGTACCCAGTAATAGGATTACTGGGTTGAATGGTAGTTCTGTTTTAAGTTACTTGAGAAATTTCCAAACTGTTTTCCACAGTGGCTGAATTAATTCACATTCCCATCAACAGTGTGTACGTGCTTGCTTTTCTTCACAGCCATGCCAGCATGTTGTTTTTTGACTTTTTAATGATAGCCATTTTGACTTGTGCGAGATGGTATCTCATTGTGGTTTTGATTTACATTTTGATAGAGGTATTTCAGAATGGGTAGTCAGGGAAGCCCTTTCTCAGGTCATGATATTTAGGCAAAGGCAGGATTAATGAGAAGAGATCACGAGAAAGAATAGGCTAGGCAGAGGGAATGGCTGGTGCGAAGGCCCTGAGGCTGGGATGAGCTTGGCATCTTCCAGGAACAGAGAGAAGAGCAGTGTGACTGGAAAACATACAGGTAGAATGGTGTTTAGGGAATTGGGAAGGGGCCGGCTCCCAAAGCCACTTATGGACCAAGTACAGCCAACACCCAGCAAAGCCATCCAGACCTTTCCAGGCACCCGTTTTTCTCTGCCCCAGTGGGATGTCTCCCTGTCCTCAGGCCAGCCTGCTCTGCCCAGGTCTGACCCTAGCACTGCTAAGCTCTTCCTTCCTCCTTCTTATCCGCTCAGTGGCATCGTGAGGGGACTTACAAACCAGGCCAGCCACCAGATATGCTGGCAGCTACAACTAGGTTCTTGGAAAAGATGGATCTGTCCCCCATAATTGTTAAAATTCATGCAAATCCAACTTCAAATCCTTGCTTGGCCACCAACCAAGCTCAATGGCACTGGATCCATTCGTTAACTTCTCTAGAAACCACTGTTCTCTTCCGAGATGAGACTAGGGTTTTGGGGAGGGTGGAATGCAATAACACACATCAGCATTTGCTATTATGCCTGGCATGTAGCAAGTGCTCAGGCAAAAATAGGCTCTTATATTTTATTATTACTTTTGTTGCTGCTGCAAGAGGACATGTAATGAAAGAATCAAGAATTCTGCCCTTGTAAGATAAATTCTCCCCAGCTGCTGACTTTAGGGAACCCTGTTTGGTTCCTCTCTAGCTTCCATCTGCTTGATTCTTGCCTGCGGAGCCTGGCGTGATGAGCTGCTACAGTCTGGAAATGCAGATGCTGTTTCCTGTCCGGAAGTTCAGGGGCTGGTTCTCACAGTGGCCCGAGCAGTGGTGCCTGCAGCTGGGCCTGTTGCATTTAGTTAAGTGACTCAGATACTGTAAGTAGGAACTGAGCAGGGAGTCCTGAAAAAGACAGGCAAGGCCACACTCAGGGAAGCCAGCCCCCACTGGAGCACGCTGTCATTCCTCCCCCTTCCCTGAGCGCTCAGCCCCTTTGAAAGAGAGCAAAGAAATTGTGCTGAGCTTTAATGAGGAATCAGTCAGGCGCACTTTGCCACAGGCCTGGCTGGAGGCAGAAAGAGATGAACAGGCCCCCATGAGTGAGCGACCCACCGCAGCTAAGTCGTTCCCGTGGTCGCTGGATGAGACCAGAGACCCTGTGGTCATGTGGCTTCAAGCAGCCCTAGCTCACACGTGCCGCTCCCCTGCATCCCACCAACTGCTGAGCATGCCCTGCCATCTGAGGTAGAATCAACATCAGACGTCGTCAGGAGGCCGGTGATGCTGCCAGTGCAGAGCGAGGGGAGTGGCAGGCTTCCCCGGGAAATGTCAGCATTTATTGCTTTTCCCGTTCGCGTTGACCCTCAGCAAGAAAACGTTCCAAATAGCGATGAAGTCATCTCCCCTTTTTGGGGGGTCCTGGACCCAGTAATAACATCCTCCCGAAGGGCAATGAGTCTGTCTTTAACCTTGCCCTCTCTGGCAGGTGTGTATCAGTGTGGTTTCTAGAAGAATCTCTGGGCTGCCCGCTCCCTGCCTGTGGCCGCCTTCCCTTCTGGGAAAGTAACAGCCCCCGCTCCACGGTCCAGGCTCTGCTGCTCTCCTCCCGCTCCTCTGGAAACCCACTAAGTTATCTTAATTACCATTCCTCCTCGGTCTCTGCCAAGAAGTGGGGAGATTTATAATTGGATCAGTCAAATATTTGCTGTGGTTTATTTCTTTGCCTCTCGAGCTCTCGTAAAAGTTGCATTTTCATGCCACTTTGGGGTATGACTGATGACTCAAAGGCACAGCCCTCACATTGCATGCCAAAGTGGGTTATTTTTCAGAGGCCAGGGAAAAGGAGAGAACTGGGCGGGGAGAGGTGGTGTTTACTTTGGGTTATTGTGCTATCACCCTCTGGGTGGCTGCAAGAGACACAAGCGGCTTTGGGAGACAAACTTCCTCCCGCAGCCAGCCCGTGCACAGACACATCCTTCTATTGGGATTTGGTCATGTGCCTCCTAAACCTCTTCTAGAGTTTCTGCAGACCTAATGGGAGGACGTGCTACAGAGTAACCTCTTTAGTCAACGAGGCACAGTTTGGTCCCCCAAGCATCCCCATGTCCCAGATTGATCACAATGAGGTCCTAGAACAGAGGAGCCAGATGTCCCCAATACTAAGCCTGAGTTATCAATTCCCAGTGTTGAGGGATGAAAAGGAAACTCTGGCCAGGGCCTGAGCTTTTGGAAAATGCCCTCCTTCTAGTGACAGTCAGTCTGCCAAGCAAGCTGGCCAGGCTGTAGCCTAGGAATCCTAGAGAGCAGAGGCTCCCCTACACCAGATGGCCTCCTTGCAAACCAGCTTCTCACTTGCTCCCAGGCTCCCTATCCTGGAAGGCAGTCTCCATGGCTGGCTCAGTTTATCCTCCCCCTGCATTTCTAGCCTCCAGCCCTTGCCCAAATTATAGCAGCAGTGAGTGATGCTGTGTGATGCTGCTTGACACATGTTAATCTATGTATAGTGACTCTATGTACACTCTACTCTAGAGCACTTTGAGATAGAAAGGAGGAACAAGAGGTATAAAGAGGGAAACTCCTGGGAAATTGTGATAAACAAACACCCTACACATAATAGAGTGGAATTTTACCAACAGAAGATGCTGCCGCCTTTTCCTGGGCGATCCTGTCCTGTTGTCCTGCAAGAAATTATCTTGACCAGGCACGGTGGCTCATGCCTATAGTTCCAGCACTTTGGGAGGCCAAGGCAGGCAGATCACAAAGTCAGGAGTTCGAGACCAGCCTGGCCAACATAGTGAAATCCCATCTCTACTAAAGATACAACACATTACCCGGGTGTGGTAGCAGGTGCCTGTAATCCCGGCTACTCAGGAGTCTGAGACAGGAAAATTACTTGAACCCAAGAGGTGGAGGTTGCAGTGAGCCAAGATCAAGCCATTGCATTCCAGCCTGGGCAACAGGGCGAGACTCCAAAAAAAAAAAAAAAAAAAAAAAAAAAGGAAGGAAGGAAGGGAGAGAGGGAGGGAGGGAGGGAGGGAGGAAGGATGGAAGGAAGGGAGGGAGGGAGGGAGGGAGGGAGGAAGGAAGGAAGGAAGGAAGGAAGGAAGGAAGGAAGGAAGGAAGGAAGGAAGGAAAGAAAAGAAAGGAAGGAAAGGAGAAAGAAAGGAAGGAAGGAAGGAAGGAAGGAAGGAAGGAAGGAAGGAAGGAAGGAAGGAAGGAAGGAAGGAAGGAAGGAAGGAAGAAAGAAAATGATCTTGAGGATCATTTGGCCTGTCCTGGGAAGGAAGAAGGGCAGTAGTTCTGAAGTCCTCACTCCTCACCACTCTACCCTGCAGATGAAACCCCTATCTTCCTGGAGTTTATGTTCTTCTGAGTAGAAAGACAACACACATAAAAATAAATTATATCATTTTAGGGGGTAATAAGTGCTTTGAAGATAATAAAGCACAATAAAGGGCTACAGGATTGAGACACATCAAACACCATATCATATCAGAGTCAATATCTTCTCCAAGAGCCCCTGGCTAGCCAATTCTTCCTTAAATGAAAACTGCCCTCTGTGCTTCTGTGGGGGGGACTCTGAGGAGCCAGCCAAAACAGATGTCTTCTCTTTCCCCTGAAAAATGCCTCTTCTTAGAGTAATTTACTGGGCTGGACGGTGAGCACTGCCACTAGTCCTAAGCCATTTCCGTGTCCCTTGGCTGGTCAGGTGGTTCGGCAAGAGATGACTAATGCCCAAATTAGTAATGAGCAATGGCCCCACACAAGTAATCACCTTCAGACAAACTCTTCCTCATGGGGGTGATTACTTGGACCCGAAATGAAGTAGATCCTTCTCACCTCGGCACCAAGGAAGTTACAGCCATTCCTCTGGCTGACAGCAATTTGTAGACATGGGTCTTTGCAGTTGGACATTTTCGAGGTTGCTAAGGAACAAATGCTTTGGTTAGAAAGGTCTCCAAAAGCAGCATCAGTTTGTCATATCACTTTAAGTCATTTATTTTATCCCACAAAGACAGCTGGGACCAATGGGATATGGGGTAGAGAGAAGCTAAACACACTCATATCTTGAGAAATGGAGAAAATTTCAACTTCTAAGCAGTGGCCATTGCCAGTGCCCCACGTGTGAAACTAGAACCACGCGCTGCTCGTCATGATCATTGTGATTTGCAAGTAGGTGACTCATAGTCCCTAGGTACTTAATAAAATGGTTATTAACTTTCTGGCCCTGCCCTAAGCATTATCTCATGTCATCCTTATAACCTCCCTGAATGTTAGGTGTGATTAATTCCCTGGTATGAAAACCAAGAAGAAGGTAAAAGTAGATGTGCCCAACATCAAAGAATAGTAAGTGACAGAGTCAGAATTCAAACCCAGGTGTGTCTGATGGCAAAGCCTTTGTGTTTAAGATTATAGAGTCTTTTGTTTTCAGTGATCACATTTCAGGTGGAAAAACTGGCGATTCTGACGACAGGAAAGGCACATTAGGAGATTCCTGGAGTTTCATTCTATGAAGTTCGTAAAAGGGGTTATAGTTGATGTCTGTAACCCATAAAAACCTTTTTATGGAAGGGAAAGTGGAGAGATTGCTTAATCCTACAGTGGTGGTTTTCATTGGCTAAAACCTACACTTTGAATGTTCTCTGGAAGTCAGCATGCAAGTGACTTTTCTATGCAGTGATTTTGCAAGTGCTCACAAGATTAGTCCAGTTCTACTGGGGTTTTATCGATTTTCTTGTCAACAAGTAAGAAACATTGGTGTCCTCTTTGCCTTCTCCTTCATCCTCTCTGTCCAGCCCACGGTCAAGCCCTGTCACCTCTTCCTTAGAAATGTTCCTCCAAAGTTGTCCCCCTCTTCTCATTCACTGTCCTAATCAAACCCTTTTTTACCTCACCCCTGGGTTTCTGCGATCACTTCCTAATTGGTCCTCCTGCTTTCAGCTTTCACCCTTTAGAATATCTCATATCCTTCCTACACACTAATTCTTCAAAACATCCCTTTCATCACATCAGTCACTGCTCAAGAGACTTCAATGGCTCCCACTTGCCTGTTACAGCATTTCACCTATTATTTAGAACAGGCCTCTCTTGGGTCCCATTTGACCTCCCCATCCCCTTATCATGGTAGCCTTAGTTGACCACTCTGTCTCTCATTAATCACTTCCAATTCTGAACCTGGTTTCCACTGAAGCAAAGTTAAACTTTAATTGCTGGTTTATCCAAGGCCAGGCACTATAAGGGCATAAACATAAACACCAAGCCAATCTATGTCTAAATTCTTGCTTGGCCACTTAGGAGCTGCGTGACTTTGGAACAGTTGCTTGACTTCTCTGAGCCTCAGCTTTCTTATCTGTAAAATATGGATGTAAATTATACCAAGATAGGTACCAAATCAGGGTTTCTTCAGGAACTGAATAAAATGATGACAATGATCATGATGGCTAACACGTATTTTGTGTTTGCTGGGTGCCAGGCACTGTTCTAAATATTATCTGAATCCTCACAACAACCCCGTAACACAGATACTCTTATTTTCAGTTTTGCCAATGGGGAAACTGAGGCACAGACAGGAGAAGCTAGTAAGCACCTCATTCAGGATTCTCTCAGGCTCCATAGCCCTCATCATGGCCATTCTGCTGTGCCATTTCTCCTAGTAAATAATCAATAAAATGGTAGCTGGTAACATGGGTTCATAATTCTTTATCTGAAACACTCAGGCAACCGATTACATTTTGGAATTCATAATTTGGAGGATTACGGAAAAGTTATACTTTGCATATCCTCTGTATTATATAATACAAAGGGGGACTGGAGCAACAGCATGTACCACTCCCTCCACCACACACACGCGCGCACACACACACACACACACAACACACACATACAAACAAACGAAAAACTTTGGGTTAAAGCTCTTTGGATTTCAGGACAGCAGATAAGAGATTGTGACCCAGAGTAATAAAAGTATTAATAGTAGCAATCATTATGAAGCATAATAAATAATGACCGTTACTGTTACACATTTTGCGGCTCTTGTTTTCCTGAATAAGTTCATAGCAAAATGTGCTACAAAAAAGGTCTTTCTCCATTAACAAATGGATAGGAGGGGAAGGTGCCACGTATGGGACCACATCTGCACCTTGTCTCATACATGGTACTCTCTCTTCTTTTCCCAGTATGACTTCATGGAACGTCTGGACGGGAAGGAGAAGTGGAGTGTGGTTGAATCTCCCAGGGAACGCCGGAGCATACAGACCTTGGTTCAGAACGAAGCCGTGTTTGTGCAGTACCTGGATGTGGGCCTGTGGCATCTGGCCTTCTACAATGATGGAAAAGACAAAGAGATGGTTTCCTTCAACACTGTTGTCCTAGGTAGGTGTGGGATCTCTGAGATGGTACACCATGAAGGGAAGATGGAAATGTTCTGGGCTTCTCTGCAGAAAACACATCTTCTAAGGTAGTTTCTAGTACAGATGACAACCAACAAGGATCCTTTGTTTAGACCTTATAGTGTCACACACCTGAAACTAGCTCTGATTAAATGGAAATGCTGCTTAAACCATGAAAGAGCCACCAAGGATGAAATTGAGGTTAAGAGTTTAGGTCAGACTGCCTGGGTTGAGTCCTGACCACACAACCTAAGCAAATCACTTGACTTTGATAAGCCTCAGTTTCCTCATAGTAAAATAGAACTAACATGAATGCCCACCTCATAGGGCCATTGTGGGGATTAACTAGAATAAATATATAAATCTCTAAGCATATAGTAAAGAAACTACTGGCAATTCACACCAGCTCGGAATTTTTCTTAAAAATTAAGGGAACCTCAAAATATTAATAAAAAGTGATTTTTTAAAAACTTTAAATCAGATAAATTATATAGACATTTAAAAATCATGTTTTCATTCTTAAGTAGGTAAATCTCAAAGTGTTTTAATTAAGTACTTATCATTTTGGCATAGGGTAGCCCTGCCTTCTATTAGCTGCCAAGGGAAAAGTGAAGTTTCAACCAAAATGTCCTTATACATGCAATACAAAGCTCTAAAACGGTCATTCGCTTGAGGAAGGTTTCATAAAGTTTTTCTACAACAAACCCTAAGTATGTTAACAAGCAAAGAAGCTGCAGATATTTTCATTAAAGTTACGTTACTGGGATTTTTAATCTTCCTCCTGACAATAATAATTGATCCTGGGTAGAACCTCTGTGAATCAGGGGAGATTAATAGACCCATTTCACAGAAGAATAAATTGAGATTCAGAAAGCTGAACCTCTCCAAGACCCAGGCTGTGGAAACAGTGGAAATGGCATGGGCTTCTAGGTCTTGTCCACCACCTTTGTACAACACCATGTGTCCCAACAACTTTTAGCTGTAGATCTCAAGATTCACGGGGGAAGCGCACACAAGGTGGCTTCTTGAAGAAAGACTTGGTAGCTCCAGCATTAAATCCAAGATTTGCTTCCCCACATGTTAACTGGGCAATTCACTTATCTCTCTGAGCCTCAGTTTCATCATCTGTGAAAAGGTAATGACCACATCCAGAAGTAGAGGGTGATGTGAGTATCATGACAAATAAAACGTGTGTGGCATGAGTTGGTGGTCACTAAATGACATCCGATTTTTTTTTCTTTAGGAACACATCTAGTATCGCTGTTTTTCTGTTGATTACATTTTAAGAACTTTTCTATTGGCCCCATGGATTTTTCTGAGGGGCTCCCTGATTCTTCAAAGAGCTATGTAATCCATCCTGAAATTCAGGTGGCAATTCTTCATCAGTGGCCACACTTCAGAATGGTGTGAAATCACATCGAGTTTTGGTACTGACCATGGGATTCACATCAATCCTTATTCCCTCTGCTAAGCAAAGGCTGACCCTGTCAAGACTGGCCAAATGCTCCAAAGCAGGAGTTGGCTCCACTGTAGCCCATGGGCTGAATCTGGCCCACTGCCTGTTTTTTTGAATAAAGTTTTATTGGAGCACAGCCCCATACATCTGTTTACATATTGTCTATGGCAGCTTTCCCACTGTCACGGCAGAGTTGAGTCATTGTAGCAGAGACCATATGGCCCACAAAGCCTAAATCGTTACTCTCTGTCCCTTTACAGACAAAGTTTGCCAACCCCTACTCTAAAGTCATGTCCTAAACTTTGTATAATGAAAGTCAGTGGAGAAGCGTTCCACAAAGGGAAAATACCCAGAATTAGGTTAGGTACCAATGGGGAAGAAAAGTAATAGGGTAGAGACTAACTCACAAAAGGAAAAAACTAGAAACAAATTTGGAACCAGCTTGAGATGTTGAGATTTTTTTAAATCTTTAGTTTAAGAACATGATGAGAAATGACTTCCTTTGTGTCGCTTTGTGTTTAAACTCAAGAGGCTTGACACATACGTGACAGCACACACCCTGCACAGCAGCTGGCTCAGCTGGGGTCTACAAGAATTCAGAGAAGTGGTTCATAACAACAAGAACAGCTATGCATTTATAGAGCGTCAACAGTGTGCTAGCCCCAGTATTATGCCTTCGTGTCTCTTGCTTCCTCAACCCATGGAGTAGCCACATGAGGTAGCACTATCACAATTCTCTGCATTTTCCAACTGAGGAATCCAAGGCTGAATGCAGTTAGAAAACTTGCCCAAGGTCACACACAGCCAGGAAAAGGTGAAATCAGGATTCATACTTTCCAGAGCCTGTGCTCTTAACCACTGGATTTCTTTGGATTCTAGCCAACTAAATCCTTTTCCCTCTAAACTTAGCACATTTTCTGGGGTTCAGATTATTTCCCAACAGCTTCTGTCCTCCTTCTCCTTTATTCACATGGACACAGGCGTTGTGGTAGTGAAATTCCCTTCCCACGGGCCATCATTCACCCTGGCCTGTTGGAGCTGGGAATAGCAATTCTCCCAAGAGGATTGCTCTTGTCTGGACTGTATCTCAAAGAGAAAGTCAAAGATAATCGGCCTAATAGTTGGGCAGACATCTTGATGGAGCAATGATAGTAATTGGCCTGAAGTGCAGGGAAAAGAACAGTGTTTTATTTGATTCGAGGTTCTCCCACACATAACTATCATCAGAACGTTCTCCATCAAGAGCAGCCAGGAGTGCTGTAAACCCCCGTGATGTGAAACAGAAGGAAAATGTTAGACAGGTGTCAACCAGCGATCACACTAAATATACCTTTGACTTGGGGAAGTCTTTTGATGTGTTTTGGAGAGAAGCAGCCTGCTTTCAGAAATTAGTTTCTTCTTGAGACAACAGAACGGCTTTCTGGAAGCACGATGCTAGCCTCCACTTGGGTAAAATCCCATTCCCTGGGCTTGATCTCACTTCCGGAGGCCACTTCTTCCTCAAGAAAATGTAAACAAAAAGGAAAACTGATAATATCTTAAAAATATTTAACTGAGTGTTGGAGAAAGGGGATTGTGAGTTCCTTTTTATTTGAGCTTTGCCACATCATTGTTTCTCCCTCAGAAACTATCAAAATACTTTCAATATGAGTTGTTGGGAAAGTTAAATGAAAAATACTGTTTATGACAATTACTGTTTATTTAGAATTCTCCTCCCCCACATGCAGACACACAGACACACACACAGACACACATACACACACACGCAGAGACACATACACACATAGACATACACAGGCACACACACAGACACACAGACACACACACATAGTCACAGACACCCAGACACACATACACACACACACAGACATACACAGACACACACACAGACACACATACACACACACACACACAGACATACACAGACACACACACAGACACACATACACATAGTCATACACAGACACACATACACGCACATACACACAGACACACACACAGACACACACACAGACACACATAGACACACACACACAGACACACACACACAGACACACAGATACACACACACAGACATACACAGACACACATAGACATACACTTACACACAGACACACACATAGACACACAGACACACATACACACAGAGACACACATAGACACAACACATAGACACACACACACATAGACACACACACATAGACACACACAGACACACACACACATAGACATACACAGACACACACACACATAGACATACACAGACACACAGAAACACACACACACATAGACATACACAGACACACACATAGATATACACAGACACACATGCAGACATACACAGACACACATAGACATACACAGATACACACACACATAGACATACACACACACACATACACACAGACACACACACACAGACATACACAGATACACAGACACACACACATAGACATACACACACAGACACACACACACACATAGACATATACACACACAGACATAGACATAGACACACACAGACAAACACACATATCGACATAGACACACAGAGACACACACACATAGACTTAGGCACACACACAGACACACACATATGCATAGACACACACACATAGACATACACAGATACACACATGCACATAGACATACACATAGACACAGACACACACACATACACAGACACACAGACATACACATACACACAGACACACACACATACACAGACACACAGACATACACATACACACAGACACACACACATAGACATAGACATAGACACACATAGACACAGACACACACACACAGACATACACATACACACAGACACACACACACACAGACATGCACAGACACACATATACATAGTCATACACACACACACACACATAGACATACACACACACACATAGACATACACAGACACACACAGAGACACACACACACACATAGACATACATACACAGACGCACACACATAGACATACACAGACACACACACACATAGACATACACACACAGACGCACACACATAGACATACACAGACACACACACACATAGACATACACACACACAGACATAGACATAGACATACACACAGACAAACACACATATCGACATAGACACACAGAGACACACACACATAGACTTAGGCACACACACAGACACACAGACACACACATATGCATAGACACACACACATAGACATACACAGATACACACACGCACATAGACATACACACACACACAGACACACACACACACATAGACATACGCAGACACACACACACATAGACATAGACAGACACACACACAGACATACACAGACACACAGACACACACATAGACATACACAGACACACACACACATAGACATAGACAGACACACACACAGACATACACAGACACACAGACACACACATAGACATAGACATACACTTACACACAGACACACACACAGACACACAAACACACATAGACATAGACACACACACAGACACACATACACATAGACACACACAGACACACAGACACACACACACATAGACATACACAGACGCACACACATATACACATACACAGACACACAGACATAGACATAGACACACACACAGACACACACACACATAGGCATAGACACCCAGACACACACATAGACACACATACACACAGACATACACATACACACACACATAGACATACACAGACACACAGACACACACAGACATACACAGACACACAGACACACACAGACATACACAGACACACAGACACACACACACATAGACATAGACACACAGACACACACACACATAATCACACTTGGACAACTTTTTACCAAGGACCTCTTGTATACCAAGCATTGAAAATACCTTGATGAACAGTTCAAATCGAGAGCTTGGTGAGAGAAGATAGATATATATAAGAATTACAAGAGCAAAGAGGAAGTGATACAAAGTCCAGATCGAGGAAAGTGAGGAAGACATCCAGGAGCTGAGACACAATGATAAATACCTCAAGTGAAGCCCTCCAGCCAAGCAAAGAAACTGTGCAAAGATCTCGGGCCTTTTCCATGGGATTGTGGTGGCAAAGAGCTCCCTGGACCTTTGCTGCTTGACTGCCAAAGACGTAAGTTTTGAGAACAGGGAGCCTTGACCTCAGGAATGTCAATTTCCACCAAACCATCCCCAGACCCAGATGCTCAGTGAGAAACAATCTCTACTTCACCGTAGGAAGGACTTCAAAAAATGCAAGCTGAAGAATGATGTTCCTCTGTTTAAATGTTTCATTTATACCCAGAAGTTCCAGAAACCCAAGTCATCCACATGGCCTATAGCAGGGGTCCTCAACCCTAGGGCCACAGATCAGTATTCACCATAATGTCGAATCAGTGGAAGCCCTGAGCTTGTTTTCCTGCAACTAGATGATCCCATCTGGGGGTCGTGGGAGACAGTGATAAATCATCAGGCATTAGATTCTCATAAGGAGCATGCAACCCAGATCCCTCGCATGCACAGATCACAATGAGGTCTGTGGCCCATTAGGAACTGGGCCACAGAGCAAGAGGGGAGCAGTGGGTGAGCAAGTGAAGCTTTATCTTTATTGCTTGCATTAGCGCCTGAGCTCCACCCCATATCAGATCAGCAGCGGCATTAGATTATCATATGAGGGCAAACCCTATTGTGAACTGTGCATGCAAGGGATCTAGGTTGTGTGCTCCTTATGAGAATCTAAAGCCTGATGATATGTCACTGTCTCCCATCACCCCTAGATGGGACCATGTAGTTGCAGAAAAACAAGCTCAGGGCTCCCATTGATTCGACATTATCGTGAGTTGTATAGTTATTTCATTATATATTACAATGTAATAATAATAGAAATAAAATACACAATAAATGTATGTGCTTGAATCATGCTGAAACCATCCCCAAGCCCCAGTCTGTAGAAGAATTGTCTTCCATGGAACCAGTCCCTGGTGGCAAAAAGGTTGGAGACTGCTGGCCTACATGTCCCTGGATGATCCGTCTCCCTGTCTGGATCTCTCCAAACTCAACTAATGTCACACTCTCCCTTGTTTGCTACCCTGCATCCATATTGGATTCAGTTCCTCTCTTTCCCACCCCAGAGCCTTTGCATAAGCTGTTCCTCTGACCTGGAACACCCTTCCCTCAGCTCTTTGCTTGCTGGTTTCAGCTCATCCTTCAGAGTCACTTGCATAGAGTAGAGAGGCCCTCCCTGAACACTCTCTTTAGGTAGCTTCCTCCTGTTACTCCATCTCAGTATCCTATTCTCTTCAAAGCACTTATTGTAATTTTTACTTATTCAATTTGCTTGATTTTTTTTTGGCTTGTATTCTCTATTATTGTGCAAAGTTTTATGAGGGCTTTGCATATGAGGAGACTATGTCTGTCATTTTCACTGTGGTATCTCCAATGCCTTTTTATATAGTGCCTTGCATAATATAAGTGCTCAGTTAGTAGACTGAATCATATGTAAGAATGTGACAGATCTGAGACCTTACCCTAGTTGCAAGCTAACATGTTAGCCTGACACAGTTTCATGGATGCCATCAGAAGACATGAGACTCATGGGTCAGAGATAAGGGACTTTATTACTCAGAGCAATGCAATATCCAGAGTGTCAGTATGTGTTCTGGTTCCCCAAGCCCCAGTTCCCTCAGAGTAACTCCTCAGGGCTTCCCTCAGGTCGGGTTATGCCAGTACATATCGTGGGTTGCATTGCAGAAGAAAAACCCTGAGCTTACTGAACCCGAGTCTCTTAGAATAGGCAGTAAGCATGCTTATTCTTTGTTCCAGAGGGAGACATTGTCTTTACTATACTGGGTAATAAGTAAACCTGCCCTTTACTCAGAAGAGAGACACTACTGCTGTCTCCCAAGGCTGTTCCCAATACAGACAGCCTTGAAAAGATAGTTCAGAACTAAGGCAGTCAATGCCTGTGCTCTCAAGACATTCAGAAACATGAGAGACCCAGGGAGAATGGTCTCCCAGCACCCTGTGAAATTACTGATTTGCTGATCCACAAAAGCACCTAACGCTTTTTGAATGAGGGATGAATAAATGAAACAAATAAGTAGCCACCTGGATGCTTCTCAGCCGACATTTACACAGCCAACCTCAAGGAGTTTCAGTCTGAAATGTTAATTATTGTTATACATTAAGGAAACTGGCTTGATGGGGTCTATAGTCTTTTGTCTGATTTTGAAAAAGCAAATATACTCATTGAGTTTTCCTCAGACTGCCAGAAACCAACTACAGTGTAGTTCTGGAAGATGAGGGCTGAGAAAGGAAACACTGTAGGAAGAAAACAGAATGGTATGATTCGGAGTTTCAATCCAGAGTAGGAGTAAATGGGAAATCAGGTTTAAAGGAAACACATCCTTTATCACTCTCAGGTAACTCCATTAGGAACAATTAGACTTCACAGCCTTTCATACTATGTCACCAGGTCAAAGTCCCCAACTCTCCAAGGGTGATATAACATCACATTTTGGGAATAGTGGCTTATACTTTCCTTTTCATCATCTTAGTAATTTGGAACCTGAAAGTCTAAAGGTATTTTGTTTTAGGACAAAAATTAGGATGATGGGGTAATAATTTTTAAAGAATATGACTATTGAATGACCCTGTCTGACAGCTTTGAAGAGAGCAGTGGATCTCCCAGCACGGAGGTTGAGATCTGAGAATGGACAGACTGCCTGCTCAAGTGGGTCCCTGACCCCTGAGTAGCCTAACTGGGATACATCCCCCACTAGGTGCAGACTGACACCTCACACCACACATGGCAGGGTACACCCCTGAGACGAAGCTTCCAGAGCAAGAATCAGACAGCAGAACTCGCTCTTCAGCGATATTCTATCTTCTGCAGCCTCTGCTGCTGATACCCAGGAAAACAGCGTCTGGAGTGGTCCTCAAGCAAACTCCAACAGACCTACAACTGAGGGTCCTGATTGTTAGAAGGAAAAGTAACAAACAGAAAGGACACCCACACCAAAACCCCATCAGTACGTCACCATCATCAAAGACCAGAGGCAGATAAAACCACAAAAATGGGGAAAAAGCAGGGCAGAAAAGCTGGAAATTCAAAAAATCAGAGCACATCTCCCCCTCCAAAGGAACACAGCTCATCGCCAGCAACTGATCAAAGCTGAATGGAGAATGACTTTGACGAGTTGAGAGAAGAAGGCTTCAGTCGATCAAACTTCTCAGAGCTAAAGGAGGAACTATGTACCCAGTGCAAAGAAACTAAAAATCTTGAAAAAAGAACGGAAGAATGGATAACTAGAATAATCAATACAGAGAAGGCCATAAATGAACTGACAGAGATAAAAACCATGACATGAGAAATATGTGACAAATGCACAAGCTTCAGTAACTGACTTGATCAACTGGAAAAAAGAGTATCAATGATTGAAGATCAAATGAATGAAATGAAGTGAGAAGAGAAGTCTAGAGAAAAAAGAGGAAAAAGAAATGAACGAAGCCTTCAAGAAATATGGGATTATGTGAAAAGACCAAATCTACGTCTGATTGGTGTGCCTGAAAGTGAGGAGGAAAATGGAACCAAGTTGGAAAACACTCTTCAGGATATCATCTAGGAGAACTTCCCCAACGTAGTAAGGCAGGCCAACATTCGAATTCAGGAAATACAAAGAACGGCCACAAAGATACTCCTCGAAAAGAGCAACTCCAAGACACGTAATTGTCAGATTCACCAAAGTTGAAATGAAGGAAACAATGTTAAGGGCAGCCAGAGAGGAAGGTCGCGTTACCCACAAAGGGAAGCCCATCAGACTAACAGCAGATTTCTCGGCAGAAACTCTCCAAGCCAAAAGAGAGTGGGGGCCAATATTCAACATTCTTAAAGAAAAGAATTTTCAACCCAGAATTTCATACCCAGCCAAATTAAGTTTCATAAGTGAAGGAGAAATAAAATCCTTTACAGACAAGCAAATGCTTAGAGATTTTGTCACCACCAGGTCTGCCCTACAAGAGACCCTGAAGGAAGCACTAAACATGAAAAGAAACAACCGGTACCAGCCATTGCAAAACCATGCCAAAATGTAAAGACCATCAATGCTAGGAAGAAACTGCATCAACCAACGAGCAAAATAACCAGCTAACATCACAGTGATAGGATCAAGTTCACACATAACAATATTATCCTTAAAGATAAATGGACTAAATGGTCCAATTAAAAGACACAGACTGGCAAATTGGATAAAGAGTCAAGACCCATCAGTTTGCTGTATTCAGGAGACCCATCTCACATGCAGAGACACATATAGGCTCAAAATATAGGGATGGAGGAAGATCTACCAAGCAAATGGAGAACAAAAAAAAGCAGGGGTTGCAATCCTAGTCTCTGATAAAACAGACTTTAAACCATCAAAGATCGAAAGAGACAAAGAAGGCCATTACATAATGGTAAAGGGATCAATTCAACAGGAAGAGCTAACTATCCTAAATATATATGAACCCAATACAGGAGCACCCAGATTCATAAAGCAAGTCCTTAGAGACTTACAAAGAGACTTAGACTCCCATACAATAATAATGGGAGACTTTAACACCCCACTGTCAACATTAGACAGATCAATGAGACAGAAAGTTAACAAGGATATATCCAAGAATTGAACTCAACTCTGCACCAAGCAGACCTAATAGATATCTACAGAACTCTCCACCTCAAATCAACAGAATATACATTCTTCTCAGCACCACATCGCACTTATTCCAAAATTGACCACATAGTTGGAATAAAGCACTCCTCAGCAAATGTAAAAGAACAGAAATTATAACAAACTGTCTCTCAGACCACAGTGCAATCAAACTAGAATTCAGGACTAAGAAACTCAATCAAAACCGCTCAACTACATGGAAACTGAACAACCTGCTCCTGAATGACTACTGGGTACATAACGAAATGAAGGCAGAAATAAAGATGTTCTTTGAAACCAATGAGAAAAAAGATACAACATACCAGAATCTCTGGGACACATTTAAAGCAGTGTGTAGAGGGAAATTTATAGCACTAAATGCCCACAAGAGAAAGCTGGAAAGATCTAAACTTGACACCCTAACATCACAATTAAAAGAACTAGAGAAGCAAGAGCAAACACATTCAAAAGCTAGCAGAAGGCAAGAAATAACTAAGATCAGAGCAGAACTGAAGGAGATAGAGACACAAAAAAGCCTCCAAAAAATCAATGAATCCAGGAACTGGTTTTTTGAAAAGATCAACAAAATTGGTAGACCCCTAGCAAGACTAATAAAGAAGAAAAGAGAGAAGAATCAAATAGACGCAATAAAAAATGATAAAGGGGATATCACCACCGACCCCACAGAAATACAAACTACCATCAGAGAATACTATAAACACCTCTACGCAAATAAACTAGAAAACCTAGAAGAAATGGATAATTTCCTGGACACTTACACTCTCCCAAGACTAAACCAGGAAGAAGTTGAATCCCTAAATAGACCAATAGCAGGCTCTGAAATTGAGGCAATAATTAATAGCCTACCCACAAAAAAAGTCCAGGACCAGACGGATTCACAGCCGAATTCTACTGGAGGTACAAGGAGGAGCTGGTACCATTCCTTCTGAAACTATTCCAATCAATAGAAAAAGAGGGAATCCTCCCTAACTCATTTTGAGGCCAACATCATCCTGATACCAAAGCCTGGCAGAGACACAACAAAAAAAGAGAATTTTAGACCAATATCCCCGATGAATATTGATGCAAAAATCCTCAATAAAATACTGGCAAACCGAATCCAGCAGCACATCAAAAAGCTTATCCACCATGATCAAAAAGGTTTCATCCCTGGGATGCAAGGCTTGTTCAACATATGCAAATCAATAAACGTAATCCAGCATATAAACAGAACCAAAGACAAAACCACATGATTATCTTAATAGATGCAGAAAAGGCCTTTGACAAAATTCAACAGCCCTTCATGCTAAAAACTCTCAATAAATTCAGTATTGATGGAACGTATCTCAAAATATTAAGAGCTATTTATAACAAACCCACAGCCAATATCATACTGAATGGGCAAAAACTGGGAGCATTCCCTTTGAAAACTGGCACAAGACAGGGATGCCCTCTCTCACCACTCCTATTCAACATAGTGTTGAAAGCTCTGGCTAGGGCAATCAGGCAAGAAAAAACAATAAAGAGTATTCAGTTAGGAAAAGAAGAAGTCAAATTGTCCCTGTTTGCAGACGACATGATTGTATATTTAGAAAACCCTATCATCTCAGCCCAAAATCTCCTTAGGCTGATAAGCAACTTCAGCAAAGTCTCAGGATACAAAATCAATGTGCAAAAATCATAAGCATTCTTATACACCAGTAACAGACAAACAGAGAGCCAAATCATGAATAAAATTCCATTCACAATTGCTTCAAAGAGAATAAAATACCTAGGAATCCAACTTACAAGGGATGTAAAGGACCTCTTCAAGGAGAACTACAAACCACTGTTCAGTGAAATAAAAGAGGACACAAACAAATGGAAGAACATACCATGCTCATGGATAGGAAGAATCAACATCGTGAAAATGGCCATACTGCCCAAGGTAATTTATAGATTCAATGCCATCCCCATCAAGCTACCAATGACTTTCCTCATAGAATTGGAAAAAACTGCTTTAAAGTTCATACGGAACCAAAAAAGAGCCCGCATTGCCAAGACAATCGTAAGTCAAAAGAACAAAGCTGGAGGCATCACGCTACCTGACTTCAAACTATACTACAAGACTACAGTAACTAAAACAGCATGGTACTGGTACCAAAACAGAGATATAGACCAATGGAACAGAACAGAGCCCTCAGAAATAATACCACACATCTACAGCCATCTGATCTTTGACAAACCTGAGAAAAGCAAGAAATGGGGAAAGAATTCCCCATTTAATAAATGGTGCTGGGAGAATTGGCTAGCCATAAGTAGAAAGCTGAAACTGGATCCTTTCCTTACTCTTTATATGAAAATTAATTCAAGATGGATTAGAGACTTAAATGTTACACCTAAAACCATAAAAACCCTAGAAGAAAACCTAGGTAATACCATTCAGGACATAGGCGTGGGCAAGGACTTCATGTCTAAAATACCAAAAGCAACAGCAACAAAAGCCAAAATTGACAAATGGGATCTAATTAAACTAAAAAGCTTCTGCACAGCAAAAGAAACTACCATCAGAGTAAACAGGCAACCTACAGAAAGGGAGAAAAATTTTGCAATCTGCTCATCTGACAAAGGGCTAATATCCAGAACCTACAAAGAACTCAAACAAATTTACGAGAAAAAAACAAACAACCCCATCAAAAAGTGGGCAAAAGATATGAACAGACATTTCTCAAAAGAAGACATGCATACAGCCAACAGGCACATGAAAAAATGCTCATCATCACTGGCCATCAGAGAAATGCAAATCAAAACCACAACGAGATACCATCTCACACCAGTTAGAATGGCAATCATTAAAAAGTCAGAAAACAACAGGTGCTGGAGAGGATATGGAGAACTAGGAACACTTTTACACTGTTGGTGGGATTGCAAACTGGTTCAACCATTGTGGAAAACAGTATGGCGATTCCTCAAGGATCTAGAACTAGAAATACCATATGACCCAGCCATCCCATTACTGGGTATATACCCAAAGGATTATAAATCATGCTGCTATAAAGACACATGCACACGTATGTTTATTGCGGCACTATTCACAATAGCGAAGACTTGGAATCAACCCAAATGTCCATCAGTGACAGACTGGATTAAGAAAATGTGGCACATATACACCATGGAATACTATGTAGCCATAAAAAAGGATGAGTTCGTGTCCTTTGTAAGGACATGGATGCAGCTGGAAACCATCATTCTCAGCAAACTATTGCAAGAACAGAAAACCAAACACCGCATGTTCTCACTCATAGGTGAGAATTGAACACTGAGATCACTTGGACTCTGGAAGGGGAACATCATACACTGGGGCCTATTATGGGGAGGGGGAGGGGGAGGGTTGGCATTGGAAGTTATACCTGATGTAAATGACGAGTTGATGGGTAATGACGAGTTGATGGGTGCAGCACACCAACATGGCACAAGTATACATATGTAACAAACCTGCACATTGTGTACATGTACCCTAGAACTTAAAGTATAATAAAAAAAAAGAATATGACTATTTCTCTGCAGACCCAAATCAACATTAAAAAGTTTCAAAATCATTCCTTTGAAGGTATTACTTGAGAGTACACATAGAAGGGTAAATCACAAGATAAGACAGTGATGCAGGTTAGAGCCAAATGTGAATTAATTCATTTTCATGAAAAATAACATCCTCAAAAGCTAAGCATAAAAGGACCTTTGTATAACCCCAAACCTCCTACTTAAAGAATTCCAAAATCATGCAGAATTTAAGCAGTCTTATGCATTTGGGTTTTTCTTTTACTAGAATTCCTTAAAGCAAGGAATGCTTTTACTCGACAAATCTGAGGTTAGCAATAACTGCTCCTATTTTGAAGAATCACTATACCTAAGGCTAAAAACTGACACCCTGCCTATCAGACCAAATCTTAAATGGCTGGGATGATGAAGGTTGGGGTGGGGGAGCTTGTGGGTACAGTGTTTAAAAACTTGTCAACATTCAAACACGGGAGCTTTCATAGTTTTTAAACCCAGACTGATAGTTTATTCTTTCTATTGGTTTGTTTTGTTTGTTTGTTTTGTTTTTGAAATTGAGTCTCACTCTGTCACCCAGCCTGGAGTGCAGTGGCGTGATCTCAGCTCACTGCAACCTCTGCCTCCTGGGTTCAAGCTATTTTCCTGCCTCAGCCTCCCAAGTAGCTGGGATTACGGGAGTGCACCACCACATCCAGCTAATTGTGTGTGTGTGTGTGTGTGTGTGTGTTTTTAGTAATGATGGGGTTTTACCACGTTGGCCAGGCTAGTCTCGGACTCCTAACCTCATGTGATCCACTTGCCTCAGCCTCCCAAAGTGCTGGGATTACAGCTGTGAGCCACTATGATGGATGAGATTGGTAGTTTATTCTTAAAAAGCAAAAGTTACAGCACTACTAGCCCTGCATTCCTGCCTGGGGCCATCACCTGGAGAGCACTGTTCAAGCTGTCCTAGTCCCCACCACTCCCTATTCTCTTTCTTCACTCATTCATATTCCTGACCAATCTCCTATTATAGGCATCTGAGGTTGCTAGCACTGGTCTTTAAAAATGGCAAGTTACTAATGGTTAAATTACTGCACCAGTAGGCAGAGGAAAAGGTAATCACTACATTTATCTCTTTTTCAGATTCAGTCCAGGACTGTCCACGCAATTGCCATGGGAATGGTGAATGTGTGTCCGGGGTGTGTCACTGTTTCCCAGGATTTCTAGGAGCAGACTGTGCTAAAGGTATGTGCCACCGCTTCCCTGCTATGGTTGGAAGACAGACCCTCCCTAGGCTTCTCTGAGTGGGTAACAGAAGGAGCACCCATGTAGCCTTCCCAGCAAATTCCCTGGAAACATCTTGCAAGGCCATGCATGCCAGAAGGCATGAGCCTTTGGTAAATAGTAGGCTTTGATTTATGACCATTGGCCAATGTACCTACAGGAGCAGGGCAGTTATCCTTGGCACTGAGGTGTGCTGAGAAGAAAGATGTGCTAAAAATGAGATGGTCGGATTTCCTGTAAAAGCAGAAGTGAATTACCATCACTCCTTTCTTATAATCATTAACTTCCATGTAATGGAAGATTAAGCATCTCAGGGTTAGTAAATTTCATTCATTCTGGCCAGCTACACTCTTAATCTAGGAAGCGCTATTTATCTTGGTGGAATCGGTTTTAAATTGTATTATTAATTTATCTACACTACTGTGCGCAGAATGGCTGAAGCCCTGAGATTCTTGGGGGAAAGGTAATATAAGAAAGAAAATGCTTCTCACAATAACAGAGAATTTAGGGGCTACACACCCTGCTTGCAAGAGACCTTCAGTGTGACCTTCAATGGCTCTCTCAGAGGCAGCTGTAGTGAAGAGCAGAGCATCTCACACTTATACACAGGCACACACACAGACACAGACACAGATACAGAGACACACAACTGTATATGTATAAATACAAGTAGGAAATTGAAATGAAACTCACAAAATGATATTTTACTCCATGTTTCTTTTCTATCCTATTTCATTTTTTATTTTATTTTATTTTTTTGAGTCTCACTCTGTCACCCAAGCTGGAATGCAGTGGTGTGATCTTGGCTCACTGCAACTTCCCTGTCCCGGGTTCAAGCAATTATCCTGCCTCAGCCTCCCAAGAAGCTGGAATTACAGGCATGTGCCACCACACCCAGCTAATTTTTGTATTTTTAGTAGAAACAGGGTTTCACCATGTTGGCCAGGCTGATCTCGAACTCCTGACCTCAAGTCATCTACCCGCTTCATCCTCCCAAAGCACTGGGATTACAGGCATGAGCCACTGTGCCTGGCCTCATTTTTTTTTAATACTAGTTATGACCCATTACGCTGATTTTCCACCTACTAATAGGCCATATCACAGTCTGAAAAATAGTGAAGGGACAGTTAAGTGCACTTGCTGCAGAGTCAGCAAGTGGTTCCAATCCCAGCTCTGCCATTGGGTGTCTGACATTAAGTGACTGATTTAACATTTCTGAACCTTGGTTTCCTCATCTAGAAAAGTGGGGAGTTACTTCCTAGGTTTATTGTGAGGATAGTGTAAGATAACACACGCAAAGCTCTTAGCAGGGTACAATAAGGCCTGAAAGGCCTTGACTTTCTTATTTAATTATGCATATTATTTTATGTATTTATATATGTAACTAATCTTCCCATTATTTTTATGTGTGCTTTATTAAAAGACCTTCCTGCCTTGACTTTCTGCAAGACAATCATTAGTGAAGCTGCTCTGTAAATGCTAAATAGTACCTCTCCTTTCCCACCCTCATCACAATTGCTCTGAAAAATACTATTTCAAATAGTCTCACTGTTTCAAAGATGTGAGGGTTCCAGCCTTCCAAATGCTGACAAGTGAAGGGGGCTTTCTGTACTTAAAGTTCTGGGTCTGATGGCACGTGCATGAGACTTAATTCCTAAATGACACCACTTACAGGCATCTCTTCCATCACGCAGTATGGTGAAAGCTTCGATAAACTTAAAAAGAAGACAAGGTTTGTAGTTCTCTTTGAAGAGGTCCTTCACATCCCTTGTAAATTGTATTCCTAGGTATTTTATTCTCTTTGTAGCAATTGTGAGTGGGAGTTCACTCATGATTTGGCACTCTGTCTGTTGTTGGTGTATAGGAATGCTTGTGATTTTTGCACATTGATTTTGTATCCTGAGATTTTGCTGAAGTTGCTTATCAGCTTAAGGAGAAATTTGGCTGAGACTATGGGGTTTTCTAAATATACAGTCACGTCATCTGCAAACCACAATGAGATACCATCTCATGCCAGTTACAATGGCGATCATTAAAAATTCAGGAAACAACAGATGCTGGAGAGGATCTGGATAAATAGGAATGCCTTTACACTGTTGGTGGGAGTATAAATTACTTCAACCATTGTGGAAGACAGTGTGGTGATCTACGTTATGGATCTAGAACCAGAAATACCAAGGATCTAGAACCAGAAATACCATTTGACCCAGCAATCCCATTACTGAGTATATACCCAAAGGATTATGAATCATTCTACTATAAAGACACATGCACACGTATGTTTATTGCAGCACTATTCACAATAGCAAAGACTTGGAACCAACCCAAATGCCCATCAATGATAGACTGGATAAAGAAAATGTGGTACATATACACCATGAAATACTATGCAGCCATAAAAAAGGATGAGTTCATGTCCTTTGCAGAGACATGGATGAAGCTGGAAATCATCATTCTCAACAAACTAACACAGGAACAGAAAACCAAACGTCACATGTTCTCACTCATAAGTGGGAGTTGAACAATGAGAACACAGGGACACAGGGAGGGGAACATCACACAGTGGGGCCTGTTGGGGGGTGGGGGGCTAGGGGAGGGATGGCATTAGGAGAAATACCTAATGTAGATGACGGGTTGATGGGTGCAGCAAACCATATGTATATCTATGTAACAAAACTGCACATTCTGCACATGTATCCCAGAACTTCAAGTATAATTTTAAAAATAAGGCAAGAAGCCGCCCAACAGCTCTCAGGGCTGTGTGTCAGGCGGGAAGCCGCCCAACAGCTCTCTGGGCTGTGTGTCAGGCGGGAAGCCGCCCAACAGCTCTCTGGGCTGTGCCACGCTTAGTGCACTCTATCAATGGCAGGGAGCACATCAGCAAAGTGAACAGCGGAGACTGGACCTCCTCGCAGCGCCTCCCTCAGGCTCTGACGGTCACTGATGGAGCAGGGAGAACAGAGAACAGCACATGCATCACCAGGCTGAGCGCTTTTCCTAGCAGAGGCTTTAAAGGAAGGAAAACCTCAGTGTCATTTGAATGGCTTTCCTTGCGTAATCTAATTTTCCTGGGAGTGAAAGCATTAATGAGAAGAAGGACAGAGTCGTCCTTTTATATGTGGCTGCAAATAGGCTGAACACTCAGCCGCACGGCCTGTGAGCTGTAAATGTATATTAACACTGACACACATCGATGTATTATTAATCCTAAAAACCATGCGTGCTCTGACTGCACATCCAGTTACTGGCCTTTTAAACCTAAGTACCCTGGCCATTTAAGAACCCTTTGCTTTAAATCCATTTGCAGATGAGCGTCCATTCTGCATTATGGATCTGTAATGGGGTGTCCATTTAGCTGCTTAAAAGGACTCTCAGTGTGTGTTTTGCATTCACCACCTGCACTGTGGCTGGGCGCACACTGCAAGTGTGCATTAGCCATGGTATATAATTGATCCTTGTGAAACAAATATTGAGTGGATGTTAAGAGTAGTGACTCCTCCATACTCAGTCGCTGCTCCTGAAATCGGGCTTTGAACTTGTATACTTTAATTTAGCTGTTCATGCACACAGTGGACAAAATTGAAGTGTTTAAAGAATAAAATTGCTTTTCCCCCTATTTCTCCGTTTATTCTGGGCGAAGTTGGTTGAAGAGTGCTAGGAGTAAGATTCTACCTTTTTGCCCTATAGCTGTTTTTGCCTTAGTGTTTTTTAAATGGCCACAGTTTAAGCTACTTCATTGTTAACAAAGAGAACTTTCCCCTCATTCTAAAACCTTCTTTCCCAATCTTTGATCTTTCATGTATCACCTTTATTATTTCTGCCAGTTTCATGGGACATAAGTATTATTAATCACTTAACATACTTCTTTAAGTCAATTCATTATAGTTCTGTAGATTTTTTTTTTTTTTTTTTTTTTTTTTTTTTGAGTTGGAGTTTTGCTCTTGTTGCCCAGGCTGGAGTGCAGTGACGCGATCTCGGCTCACACAACCTCCGTCTCCCGGGTTCAAGTGCTACACCTGCCTCAGCCTCCTGGGTATCTGGGATTACAGGCATGCACCACCACACATGGCTAATTTTGTATTTTTAGTAAAGACGGGGTTTCTCCATGTTGGTCAGGCTGGTCTTGAACTCCCAACCTCAGGTGATCCACCCACCTCGGCCTCCCAAAGTGCTGGGATTACAGGCATGGGCCACCGTGCCCAGCGATAAATTTATTTTAAAAAGAACAATGTCAAAACCAGAAAACTGGAAAAGAGAAAACTGTAGGAAATGTTAGTGCCCCCATGAACCCTATCTAGAGAGTAACATTTTCACTTTGATTAGCATCCAAGCCAAGTCAGCTTCTTACACACTTATTTCACATCAAGAATCCCAAAAGTGGACTTGAGCACACATAAGCCTGGGATCTGGAGAGACTCAAGCCTTAAATACCTCAATTCATAACTACTGGCTCCTAATATAACAAAATTCCTTGACCACACCTGTGGGATGAAATGAGAAACAAGTAAACACAAGCACACAGGTTTAACTGCACCAGGTTCAAGTGCAAAAATCTAATGATTAGCACCGAACTTACTTCTGAAATGTTAAACCTATACTTCCAGTTTTTTTAAATAACAACTAATAGCTTTTAAGTACTCAATATGCACCAGATATTGTGTAAAGTACTTAATATGTACCTTTGTCTTCATATCAATGATATGAGGTAAATTCTATTTTAACCAATCCTCCCCCCTACAATTTTTTAAACCTTATATTGAAATCAGTTTAGATTTGCTGACAAGTTGCACAGAGAGAACACAGAGTTTCCATACAGAGCTTACCCAGCTTCCCCTATGTCCACATTTTAAATTTCTGTAACTCAAAGATCAAAGCCAAGACATTAACATCCATACAAAGCCATTAGCTAATTTACAGACTTTTCCTAATTTTGCCCTTTGTTTCTCATCCAGGATCCCACATTGCATTTAATTGTCACGTCTCCCTCATCTCTTTAACCTGACCAGTCTGTGACAGTTCCTCAGTTATTCCTTGACTTTTATGACCTGGACCTTTTAGAAGAGCATTAGTCAGGTATTTTGTAGAGTGTCTCTCAGTATGGGTTTGTGTGATATTTTCCGGTGATTGGATTGAGGTTATGCATTTTTAGCAAGATGCTATGCCCTACTCAGTGCATTACATCAGAGATGCACTTCTGATTTTAATAAGAAAAAAAGTAAAATGTGATTGTGTGTATGTGTGTGTGTGTGTGTGCCTTTGTTCCCCCTCACACATAAGGCAGAGAGGTGGGAAGTCTCGATCCCGTTGGTCCTGCACAATTTAGCAGTGGCTGCGACAAGTTGCCACTCACAAACAACTTTCAGGTTTAAGAAGCTGCTGACTGTTGGCAGGGAGTAACCCCAAGCCAACAGAATGAGGTAATCAGCTAGCAAGTGCAAAGACAGGTGCACCTGAGTCTCCTGCTCCCCAGAACAGGACGCCCCATCTCCTGGCTGTGGGCCATAATCAGTGTCCTTCTTTCTTTTCTGGTTGGTTGGTTGGTTGGTTGGTTGGTTTTTTGAGACAGAGATTCACTCTGTCACCCAGGCTGGAGTGCAGTGGCACAATCTCAGCTCACTGCAACCTCCTTCTCCTAGGGTCTAAGCGATTCTATTGCCTCAGCCTCTAGAGTATCTGGGATCACAGGGGCATACCACCACACCCAGCTAATTTTGGATTTTTCATAGAGATGGGGTTTCACCATGTCAGCCAGGCTGGTCTCAAACTCCTGATCTCAGGTGATCCACCTGCCTCGGCCTCCCAAAGTGCTGGGATTACAGGTGTGAGCCACCAAGCCAGGCCTGTCCTTCTTTCTTGATGAAAACTCTTAAGAGGCCCCAAACATAAGGTCCTCCCGTATCACAAATTCGCATTGACCTTTGTTCCTTCACTGACAGCTGTGCCCAGGATGCCTTGAGCTCTGCCAGTTTCTGTGACTGCAGGCAGCCGGCAGACTCGGGCCCTCCTGCCAGGGGGAGAACTTGCCATGTTAGCAAGAGAGACTCCCATCACATCCAAGCGACTGAGTATGTGTCCAAGTGACAGAAATGCGGATTTACTCTCTTGACCTCACACTGAGCCTCCTGTGCCCTCAGATGTGCAGTGCAAATGGCAGCTCCTTGTCTTCTTATAAACCTGCCAGTCTGCATCAGGCATCTGAAGACATCCTTGCAGTGAATGGAGGAATCAGACGGCATGCGTTTGCAAGAGTGTTCATTCCACAGCCCCCACCATCTCGGGGGCCCTGAGAGGCTCCAAAGGCAAAATGAAACTGACCCGCTCATGGAAATAACATGGAATGGATCTAACACATTGTCCTGAGTCAGTCTAGGGGACTGAACTTACTCGTGCATTCAGTGAATACTTGTGATGTGCCCACTGTGAGACAGGTACTGCACTAAGAGCCAGACTAGAGGGAGGAGTGAGGGAACCACAGGCTCTGCCTTCCGAGAGCTTCTGGTCTGATCAATTCATATTAAAAGCAATGGGGTAACGTAAATGGGAGCTCAAAATGCTGTGATGCGGACTTTGAACGCTATAGACATTCCAAAGGAGAAAATAAGGAAGTTTATAAAGCAATAAAATGTGCGTGTTATAAATGGGGGAGTAAGTTCCCCTGGTGGGGTCTTTAAGGATCACTCCAACTGTGGAACTCACGCTGGGAGAGACATATGAAATTCGGGGACTTATTATACTCATAGATTCTAGAGAGGGAGCCACAGCACACATGCAGAGGGCTGTGTAGGACCAGCTTCAAGGGATCGGGTTCAGCCCGGCAGGTGGGAGCTGAGAGAAAGTCAGGGCTGGTGGCCAAGTGCCTTTATTGCCGAGTCAGGGTGGAGCCAAAGGCATAGGGTATTTTACTGGTGCATTTGAATGTCACTAGATCACAGTCAGGGAAGGCCGGAAGGGGAACCTGGGGCAGAGGCCGGCCTTATCACACAGGTGCTCCTGGTCTCCTGGGCGGTGAGAGACTGGGTCGTAAGGATGCCTGTAAGGCATCATGAACATTTGAAGTTTTCAAAGTTTTAAAAAAAAATTTTTTTTTGCTGCAATATATATATTTTAATTCAAAGTGAATCGACAGTAATACACTGTAAATTCTTATTTTGACACTCACCAAAATAGTCACCTGGAAAACCCGCTTTTTGTGACAAAGTACAGAAGGTTTGGTCACATTTAAATCACTGGGAACTAGAGACAAATACTATCGCAAACCGTAATAGACATTACCTCCATAACATTTTCCCAGTCCTTCTTGTAATATTGCACAGTGCAATTGCTACATGGCAAACTAGTGTAGCATAGGAGTAAAGGCAAAAACAAATAAACCAAAGAACAGTGGTGTGAATCAACAAACATAACCCATTAGCATCAGGGAATATGGAGAAAATGTGACCAAGAAGACTGAATAGTATAGAATTACATTAATTGAGCAACTTAATAGGCAAGCTGTTCAGATCCACAACTTCAGGAAAAGTGGCATTTCTTTCCCAGCGATTTGTACCATTTTCCATCAGGCACCTCTCCTGTCCAGCAATAATTGTGTTTATTATTCAAGTTATTGTTTATTCTACAGTTTTTTTGTTATTACTATTCCCCTTGCACGGTTTTCTTATTACTGTAATGCTATTTGTTGTGGGCTAGAGGTTTTTTAATTATTATTCCTTTCCCTTGTATTTGCTTTTATGTGAAGGCTTTAACTTCAGGTGCTTCCTAGGATTGTTTGTAAAGCAGCCTTGCATTTCAGAAGAGAACTGAGGTGTCTGGGGTTTTTTTGTTTTGTTTTGACACTGGCTTCTCGGATGGATTATTTGGGCTGAGCTTGAGGCCTCAACCTGCAGCAGAAACTTAACACACCAGAGCCATAGTTGTTAGGTAATGCGTATTTAATAGCTATTAGAAATGACAACTCCTGCTGCTAAACAGCTGTCAGTGGAGGCCCAGAAATGCCACAACCACAGGAACATAAAGTCTTCTCTCTAGGGGTTGGTTTCAGCTCCTACCCAGCTTCTGTGGAGCTTTGAAAGAAAAAAACAGGAATCCTGCCATTCTTCTCCTGTTAACTGGCAAAAGTACCCACCACCCAATTCCTCATGGCTACATGCCAGCACTAAAAACAAATCATCATCATCATCATCAGAGCTGACATTTATTGAGTTCTTACTATATATGCCAACCACTGTGCTGAACAACTACGTAATTATATCATTTAATCATCAGTAGCCCTAATTTATAGATGATTATCATCCCATTTTATAGATGTGGAACATGAGGCACACAGAGTTTAAGTAACTTGCTCAAAATCACTCAGCAAGTAAGTGGAATTGTTGGGATTCAAACCAGGCAGTCTGGCCTGGACTTTCAACACTAGACTAGCCATGAGACTGATCTCAGAGGTGAGGCATAAAGGAATTTTGTCTTTGCAGGCAGCTTGTGGGATGGTTACACACTAGAATTCTGAGTTTGAACTCAAGTAAACTTTTCAGGAGAGGAAACAAGAGTTTCCTAGGTAGAAAGTGGCAGAGCCAGGGTTTGAAACAAAAGCTCCTGGCCAGGCACAGTGGCTCACGCCTATAATCCCAGCACTCTGAGAGGCCAAGGCAGGCAGATCGCTTGAGCCCAGCAGTTCATGACCAGCCTGGGCAACGTAGTGCAATTGCATCTTTACAAAAACTATGAAAATTAGCTGGGCATGGTAGTGAAGCCTGTAGTCCCAGCTACTCAGGAGGGTGAGTTTGGAGGATTGCTTGAACCTGGGAGATGGAGGTTGCAATGAGCAGAGATTTTGCCACTGCACTCCAGCCTGAGTGAGAGAAAGAGAGATAGAGAGAGAGAGAAATCTTCTGACCTCAGAGCCTGATGTTCTTACCCTCTCTCCTCCCATCACCTGCCAACTCCTGTTCCATCGACCTCCAACAATCTCTGCTCCATTTTTCCTCTCTATCCTTACAGCTGGATTTTTCTATATAAATATTAAGTTGTGGGAGCCACTGCCCTGCTCACTTGGCCACCAGCCTCTCCATGATAGTATTTCTCCTCCCCACCTCCAGAGTTCTCCCAAAGCTCTTAGGGGCATGTCACTACTCTCCTCAAACACCTTCGGTGGCTCCCAGTCGCCTCTCACGTGGTTATAAAAGCTTTGGTTTAAAGACATGGATCTGAAGAGATTGTTGTCAATGTGTATTTCCAGGTTCCTCCCCCATGCCAGCCAATCTGACTTGTAGGACTGTTGTGCAGCTCAGGAATACCCCTTTTTAACAAGTCCCCTGGGGGAGTCTGACGCAGGTGGTCAGGGGCCACATTCCGAAAATGAAAATCACATTTCTTAGAATGATATCCAAGGTCATCCATGATCTGAACTACTCTCGCACTGTCATCTCCCACTGAAACCTGAACACTCACTCTAAGTTCCCGATAGTCACCCCTCATAAAGTGTGAGGCCCTGCTTCTTCTTCTTTGCTCAGGCTGTTTTCTCAGCTGGAATGTTCGCATCAATCCCAGCCTTTCCTATCAAGCTGCTGCTCCTCATGGAAGGCCATGCTCACAGTCGCCACCTCCCTGAAGCACCCTCAGATATGACCGTGCAGTCACCTGGGCTTGGCAACATCGCAGCAGCGGCCCCTGCCACATGCCGGCCACCTCCTCTCCAGGTGGTTCTCCTGCTCATGACAAGCTTCCAGCAGTCCCCCTGGTACCTCCCTGTATTTAGTTTGGTACCCAGGACAAAATATGTGCTTGTTAAATGTCTGGTTACTTGAATAGAGGAGGCAAGGCTTATAAAGATGAAATATGACTGGAAAATGTCACAAGAACCAAAGCAAGTGCTAAAGAACAAGGTTCTAATTTGTCGGATCAATCATGCAGCAATAAGTCAGCCACCTTTGAGGCACGGAGGGAGGGCATGAGCAAAGGAAGGAAAGAAGGAGGAATGAAAAAAGAAGGAAAGAAAAAGTTTACAGAAAAGAAATGCCATTTATTCCACAATGTACATGCATTGCCTCATAATAGCAAAGTGATTAAGAAGGAAAGCTGTAGAGTTGGAATTTTCTCGGTTTGAATTCTTGCTGCTCTAGTTAACCGTACCCATTTCAGAAAATTACTTAACCCCTCTGAGCCTCAGTTTTCTCATCTGTAAAATGGAGACAACAGCTATATTTCCTATTACATTGCTGTGAGGACCAAAAAGTAAATACATGGAAACTTTGTAGAACCATGCTTGGCATGTATTAAATGTTAG
Source organism: Macaca thibetana thibetana (assembly GCF_024542745.1). Classification (NCBI taxonomy): domain Eukaryota; kingdom Metazoa; phylum Chordata; class Mammalia; order Primates; family Cercopithecidae; genus Macaca; species Macaca thibetana. Next base: position 13,637,612 of record NC_065583.1, on the reverse strand, counting down.
CCAGTATCCACGTTCACAAGCCTTTGAAATAATTCATTATTATTATTCCTGTTTTACAGTAAAAGAAACAAAGACTTAGAGAAAGTAAGCTATGTCCCCAAAGTTACATAGCAGGGCCGTGTCTGCCTGGTTCTGAAGCTTGTGCCCTGATAGCCATCCAGGAGAGAGACGTGACAGGAAGACCCCCTGAATCCAGGGCAGTGTGACCACTCCTGAAGTCCTCAACAATAAGTACTGCCAGCAGCTGGGGTTCTCTGAGCCCCCTCTGACTCTGCCTCACCATATGCTCCCCTGTTTCCCATTAATAGACATCTTCCTCTGCACCGTGGAGAACAATGACAAAGGTCTTCGTCCCCTCCCTGAGGGTGGATGGTCCTCCCCGTCACCAGGAATGCCTCCCTCAGAGCTTCCTTCTCTCTCCATGAAGGAGGCTCAGGTCCCAGCTGTCCTTCTTGAGACAGCCAGGGCTGCATCCTAGCTCCTTCAAACCTTCCATCATTCATACCCATCTCCTTCTACCACCCCATCTTGCCCTGACATCCTCATTAATGCAGACAGGCCATGGGCCATAGCTGCTGCCCAAAAGAATGTCCCTCAGCCCACCACAGCTGGATGGCCAAATCCCACCTCTCTTTCCTCCCACCCCTGACCTGAAGAAACGTACAGGGATTCTTTGGCAGCAAAGGCCCAGGAGCAGGAGCTTGAAGCAGGTGCACTTGGGTATATGCTTTGCAGAAAGCGACTGAGCAGACACCCTTGGCAAAGTCACCTTTGATAAAATAGCATAAGAAGAACGCCACCACCTATTGAAGATCAACTACATGCCAGGTGCTGTGCAAAGGGTTTTAAGTGAATTCTCTCATTTCATCCTTATATCATACGTCATGATCATCTCTGTTTCACAGCTAAAGAAATTGAATCTCAGAGAGATTCAAGACCCTTGCCCAGGTATGGTTTTTGAACTATGCTCTTACCCACTGGATTAGTGATACCCACACCGGAGCCCTTGTTGGAATCATCCGTTAACACACAGATTGCTGGGCTCCACCTGGAATTTCTGATCCAGAAGGTCTGGGGTACTAGCATCAGGATTTTGTTAAATATCCAAATGCTCAGGCCTCATGCCAGACATTCTGAGTCAGAAGCTGCATTCTAACAGGGTCCCCAGATGACTCCCATGCACATTCAAGTTTGAGTCTAGATAAATTGCCCTTGAACTCTGCTCAGACTGCCCAAAGAGAACAGAGATCGAGGCAGTCACATCACTTTTGACCTCTCATCCCCCTGGCTTGCCAAGCAGGCATGGAGGAGCCCTTTCCTCCCCAGTTTGGAACTTACAGTGCACATTATTTGGTGGCCACGTGCGAGTCCATGCCTGCAAGCTCCAAAACACGGTTGCCCGTGATGTTTCTCGTGGCTGTTGCATTACCAAACAGAAATCACTTCGCGGGGCTTCAGTCCGTCAGCCCTCCCCGAAGTTAAATTGCTTCTGAGACTAAAAACCCTTCTTTTGTTTTCCTTTTTAAACTACTAGATGAGTAGCAGAGCAGCCCTGGAAGTCAGAATACCTAACCCTAGGGAGACGTGATGCACACAGAGCTGGGCAAATCCTGTGGTTTATGGGAAAATCTTTTGTGCTGGGAAATAAACCAGTCTTTAGAAAGAGGTCAGCTGGGATGGGGGACAGGGAAAGGACGTTTTACCCTATCTTGTCTCTTTACAAAGTGACCAGTTGGAACAGTTTTCTCCCAATGAGAATAGTGATAATAAAATCCTATCTAGTGCTGTCTGTGTGCCAGGCTCTGTGCACAGCACTTCACATCATTATCTCATTTCCTCCCCTTGGAAACACTATGGGGTAAGTCCTGCAGAATTCTTATCCTACGTCAAAGATAAAGCAATCAAGCCTGAGAGCAAAGTATCCATAGTCACACAGCTGGCAAAAACAAGGGAAAGAGGAAAGGAAATTCAGGCTGTCTAACTCATAAGCCTACACCACGCCCAGAACCGTTCTGCCTGCTGAGAGGCAGCATTGGATGAAACAGACCCCTCATGCCTTCAAGAAGCTTCCATGTTTGCAGGTAATAGGACGCCAACAACTTGCAAATTCATCTTGATGCTCCAAATACAACAGAAGCGTAAACCTACTTCCGTCTGGACTTGAGTTGCAGAAAAGCTTACTGTGTACTCCAAAGAATCTAAATATTCATTATGTAATTAATGCCGTTCAGTCTTACACACACACATACGCACAACAACGGAAACTTTTTTAAAGAACAGCTTAAGTACTTATCGATTGAGAACTTTTATAACTCTCAAAATGGAGGCATCCCCATATCTGTACAGGTATTTTAAATGAATTGAATTAATCATAGGCTTAAAAGTCTCTTGCGATCTTCGTTAACTTCCCTGGGTTTAATTAAAACATCTGTGCACTTTTAATTTATCGATTCATCCAACTCATATGTCATGTTTTTAACACACCCCAGCATGCTCTGCATCATTTTTAACCCGATTTCCACTTAACTAAAGCAATTAAATTCACCCCGGATTAATTAAAGCATCTATACTTTCGTGCTTAAGTCAGCGTGTGCTTCTTTCCCCACATGGCTCCTGAATGTCAGAGATTTGAAACACCTGATGAGTTTTTTGTCCTTCTGGAAATTCTTCCCTGAATCACTTTCTTGCTTATTAATGTGCCATTTGACAGAATGGGAATGAGGAAGTTGGTGTAGCTGAACTTTGGCCCTCTGAGCCAGGGACTCTGACCCCATCTGTCACAATGCACCATCTGGTTTCCTCTCTTCACGGGGGTCCTGCCAACTCTTGCCCCCACTGAAACCAACTAAAGTGTCTGAGTACTCTGGGCAGGAAGGTGGCGGGGGTGGGGGAGAGGGCTGTTCAGGTCAGAGGTGAGCATCACACTTAGGATGGCTGGTGATCTTTGCATTTGTATTTCATAATCACTGCCAGCTCTCTTTCCAACTTTGTCTCTCTCTCTCCTTCCCTACATATACAGACCTTTATAGCTCTGCCCATTTAATAGGTCAGGAAAACTGAGATGCCGAAGTCAACAGACTTCCTGCTTGGGCATGGTGAGCCAGGGAGCTGTCCACAGAGTGACAAATCATCTCCCTGAAAACTAGATTTGATTTGCACCCATCCACTGGGATGGAGAGAGCCCATCCCTCAGCCATGGCAGCATTGGGTGTAAGCAGCCTTATTTTTTTCCCCAGTCAGATAAGCCAAAAATATTTCTCATCATTTTTATCTGTACTTACTTAATTTTGAATGAAGCTGAGTATCTTGTCTTACCTTTATTGGCAACTTATCTTATTTCTGATATGTGCTTTGCCTAGGTTTTCATTCATCTTTTTATTAATTTGCAAGAGTTCTTTGCGTATTTCAGATATCAAACGTTATGCTGTAAAACATGAGAAAAAAATATTTCTTCTCAGAGTTGCTTGTCCCCTAATTTTGCTTAGGGTATCCTTTGTCACAGAGAAGATATTAATTCTCCATAATCAAATCTGATCTTCTGTTCCTTCATGGTTTCTAGAATTTATGTCTTACATATCTCCCTCCCAGGAAAATAAAATTAGTCTCCAGTATTTTTTCTAATACGTTTGTAGTTTTTGTTTTTCTACTTAGGTCATTAATCTGTATGGAATTTTTTTTAACTTTTACTTCAAGTTCAGGGGTGCAAGTGTGGGTTTGTTACATAGGTAAACTTGTGTCATGGGGGGTTGTACAGATTATTCCATCACTCAGGTATTAAGCCTAGTACCCATTAGTTATTTTTCCTGATCCTCTCTCTCCTCCCACCCTCTACCCTCCAGAAGGTCCCAGTATGTGTTTTTTCCCTGTATGTGTCCATGTGTTCTCATCATTTAGCTCCCATTTATGAGAATATACAATATTTGGTTTTCTGTTCATTAGTTTGCTAAGGATAATGGCCTCCAGCTCTATCCATGTCTCTGCAAAGGACATGACCCCATTCCTTTTTATGGCTGCATAGTATGGAATTTATTTTTGAATACAGTGTGCAGTGGGGGTCAAATTTTATTACTTAATTTTCTACCAGATGGATTGCCAGTTGCAGGGATCTTGCTAGAAGGGAAACTCACCTTTCTGACACTGTTTTGCTCAGCACCAAGTTAAGTCCACAACCTCAAAAGCCAATGGGGTGGCCTTTGGAGTTTTGGTTTGGGGAGTCACCGATCTTTGTTTACCTGGCCTCCGTGACCCAAATATTACATCCTCAATTGCTTCAGGAGGAACAATGCATCTTCTTTTCTCCATCACTTATCCTCTACCACCTAACCAAGCTACTAACCCATGTGAGTTATTCATCACTGTTGCTGACTAATTGGGATATAAGGCAACCAACTATTAGTGCTATTTTGACAATTCGCTTAGAGTACTAGCTTTAAGCATTCTCACCTCTCTTTTCCAAAGAAATTTTGAAACAGACTTCAGCTGGGTGTAGCGGCTCATGCCTATAATCCTAGCACTTTGGGAGGCTGAGGCAGGAGGATCACCTGAGTTGAGGAGTTCGAGTTCAGACAGGGCAACATAAAGAGATCCCATCTCTACAGAATTTTATTTTAATTAGCCAGGCATGGTGGTGCACACCTGTGGTCCCAGATGCTCTGGAGGCTGAGGCGGGAGAATTGCTTGAGTCAGGGAGGTAGAGTCTGCAGTGAATGGTGATCCTGCCACTGCACTCCAGCCTGGGTGACAGAGCAAGACCCTGTCTCCAATAAATAAAAATAATAATAATAAAATGAAATAAGTATAAAACAGACTTCAAATAATTTTTAAATACATTATTTGAAATTCCCTCTACACATCTAGTCCAGCCCACAAATTATTTGTCAAGATGCAGTCATTTTCGCTCTGCTTTTATTACTGAGCTTCTCCAATATCCTTAACTTTTCTCCATGTATTCTCTCTACTGCAAGCTCCAAGTGGACAGGTGGCTTCTCCTGTTACTTCCCACCGAGTATATAACACTGATCATTCATCTCATCCCTTACAGAGAACTTCGTGGAGGCTGGGGGGGCGGGGGAGCTTCAGCTGGATCATTAAAATGAGCTTTATACCATTTAGGTGAATCTAAATTCTGTCATTTTTTTGTCATCAGCCTGTTAACCTGTCAGTTGTTAGTGGTAGTGGTAATTTATTTTTCTTCTGTGGGAGTCTTAGAGCTTCCATTTACTAGATTTAGTAAAACAGGAATAGTCAATTTGTACAAACATTTTAATTAATTTTACATAGAAGCTTGAATGCACAATGTTCTGCTCCCGTAAGCCTTAGGAAGAAGAGAGACATGCGGAGACACAAAACGCTCCACTTTCGTACCTGACCAATCACAACCAACTCCCTCCCACACCAGAAAAGACTGGAAGAAGAAAGAATGAAATCTTTCCATTAGTATGATTTGACATACGTCTGGTGGTTGCTAGTGTTTGTGTGTGCTTGTTTAAGACCTATGGCATTTCTTTATTTTATTAGCCCTTGAAGTCAGATTGGAGATTGAGATGGAAATTTTATAAGGGAGCATCTGTTCATTTGCCTACCAAGTGTCAGCCCCTCCTGTGAGCCATACATGTTATCTCACTTAATCCTTCCATCAATGCTGAAAGACAATTTTTTGAAGAGGAAATTGGGTCTTTGAGAGGTGCAGTAATCTTGCCAAAATCCACAGCTGGTAAGATACAGGCTTGGTTTTGAACTCAGGTCTTTCTGGCACCAAAACCCTTGCTATTACCACTTCTGCTCCATAATACTTCTTGGCACAGAGTAGGCAGTCAGTGTCATTTTTCTATAACCTGTCATAAAAAATAATGCAGCTTGTGTGATAGTAAAAATATAAGACTTATTAGTACAAGAGCTTCCCCATTTCACATCCAGCCTCTTGAATAAAGATCAGCCTGAGCCTCAGATACTGGGATGCCCTGGGTTGAGTTATGTCTGAGAATCAATCAGTTGCCCCAGAGGGAAGGTGCTCTCCATGCAGGACACCCCAGCCACCACCGGAGGGAGCTCATCTGGTGTTTCTGCACTCTGCCCCATGGCAACTGGATTACTAGAAAGTCTCGCTCCCTGATGTGCCGCCTTCCACTTCTTTGTATGGCATAAACGAAGCCCATCGAGTGTCCTGCTTTCCAGTGAACATCACAGTGTTTTGCATTTTTGACCACACTCCCAGTGAGCATGCAGCAAACCCTGAAGGAAGGCTGCGTTTGGAAGGTGGAGAACTCTCTGACCTATTTTTTATTTTTTTCACTGAGTAATTTAAGTAGGTCAAATTTTAAATTTGATTTCCCAAGCACCTGGTTTTAAATAAAACCCATTCTTACCTTCTAGACAATCCTATTTTTTTTCTATTTGAAGTTTATGCAGAAGAGGAACAGTGTCACTATGAATAAAGAAAATAATTCGGCCAGGCACAATGGCTCACACCTGTAATCCCAGCACTTTGGGAGGCCACGGCGGGTGGATCACCTGAGGTCAGGAGTTCGAGACCAGCCTGGCCAACATGGTGAAACCCCGTCTCTACTAAAAATACAAAAATTAGCTGGGCATGGTAGCAGGCACCTGTAGTCTCAGCTACTCAGGAGGCTGAGACAGGAGAATCACTTGAACCTAGGGAGGCAGAGGTTGCAGTAAGCTGAGATCATGCCACTGCACTCCAGCCTGGGTGACAGAGCAAGACTCTGTCTCAAAAAGGAAGGAAGGAAGGAAGGAAGGAAGGGAGGGAGGGAGGGAGGGAGGGAGGGAGGGAGGGAGGGAGGGAAAGGAAGGAAGGAAGGAAAAAAGAAAAGAATTTTATCTATATTTTTTATCAATTAAAAAAGACATGGCCGGGCGCGGTGGCTCAAGCCTGTAATCCCAGCACTTTGGGAGGCCGAGACGGGCGGATCACGAGGTCAGGAGATCGAGACCATCCTGGCTAACACAGTGAAACCCCGTCTCTACTAAAAATACAAAAAAACTTAGCCGGGCGAGGTGGCAGGCGCCTGTAGTCCCAGCTACTCGGGAGGCTGAGGCAGGAGAATGGCATGAACCCGGGAGGCGGAGCTTGCAGTGAGCTGAGATCCGGCCACTGCACTCCAGCCTGGGTGACAGAGCGAGACTCCGTCTCAAAAAAAAAAAAAAAAAAAAAAAAGACAAAACTTTTGCACCTTACTTTCCACCCTCCTCCACCTTTTGGGAGGAAGGAGGATGTAATCAGAGACTAGTGTTGGTGATTTGATGTAACTTTCTCTGCCATCCATGACAGCCCATCCAATATATAACCCTTAGGTCAGAGAGTCAGAAACAGCCCTTGGAAGCTCATCCAAGTACACATTGTGCAACCATACTTCTCACTGTTTTTTTATTTCAGTGCAGGGCTGGAAGGGGGCTGAGAAGTGATGTTGATTCTAGTCTTCCCACCAGGAAATACCTTCACTGTTACCTAGATCAGAAATGACAAGTAGGTTTTCTCTTGAATACCAACTCTGCCTGCTTGCCGGTCTCAGCCTGGGCACTGCATTGACAGTTTTGAGGCTCTGTCTAGGCTCAGGGGAACGAGATGCCGTGATCAATTAGTGATGTCTGCAGTGGTGTGGAAAGGTAGTACTGTAGTTCATACGCACACACTTGCCATCCCTGACCTAGAGCTTAGCATGAGTCTCAGGAGGAACTGGCATGGAACAAACTTACTGTCTTAAATCCCTCTCAAAACTTTAAGAAAGTCCAGAGTTTCTCATGCTACTTCATATTTGCATATTCCCTAATTTAAATCTTGAGCACCCTGGGTTCAAAGCTCTTTTACTACCCTCTCTTAGACAATCAGCCTCTGTAGCAACTCTGTACAAACTCCTCTGTTTAAGCATCCTGGAGATAGAGAGTATGATCCCTACATTTAGACAGTTCATCTAAATTCAATGTGCGGCTTTGAAGTTCTCACTTTTGAACTCATTCTTCTTCTCTGGTACATTCATAAGGATAAAATTTCTACAGAAAATAGCGCCCCCAATAGTTTTGGCAGCTGTCCTATTATAAAGCATTTTGAGGGGAAATATCCCCTTCATTGTATGTCAACTATGAGATAGTTCTATTTCAAATCAGTTTGCAATTAAGGTCAAACATGCACTTCCCCAGAAAAAAGACATTGTGTTTACAGCATGAGATTCACTCCAGGGACTGTTCTTCCCACGTCTTTCATAAATGGCCATTTAGTGCTTGCCCACAACCCCCTACCACTGGGAAATCTCTGAATATCAGAAACACAGGAGAAATGTTTACCTAATCAAGCCACCATTGATGAATGTAGCAACAGAAGGAAATCAACAATGATAAACATAGTCCCTGTCTTGAATAGCTGACTATATCTTTGGGAAATTAGACATGCACAGAGGAAAGTTAATTACCATAAAAACTACATAGAAACATGACAACAAAAGGGGATTCATGAGGCTGGGTGGGGCAGGTAACTAGGAAGTGACATGATTAGGTATGCCATCGCTGCATGGCACAGGGAGCTCACCCAGGTTGTAGATGTGTATACACACACATGCAGAATTCTTGTGACCTGTGCATTCCAAACCATGGATAACACCAGGAGTCATTGAAACACCTGTGTCCATCGTTTCTGAAGGCCTCCAAATGCCACTTCCATAGCCGGAGGATTTTAGGCCCAAATTTGAAGGCAGACTAGAAAGTTAGGCTCTTTACAAACTGATGTGGAAGTGAGAAGTCCAAGACCTGAAGGAGAATGACCACTGAAATCCCATTCTTGATGAACTCTGAAAGGCGGGAATTGGCACCTTTGAGGCCAAACTGATTAAAGCTGTAAGTAGTCTCCTCCCAGACAATCCCCACTGATTTTCCAACCTTCTTCCCACCAACAGATGGAAGAGGGTACAGCTGAAGGGTGAACTGCTAGAAATTTCATGTCTTCAGCCTACCTGCCCCCTTTTCTTTTTTTTTAATAAGTCAAGCATATTTAATCATTATACTTTATTATACATATTACACTTTGAAGGAGGCACAATGACAGTAGTCTGTCCTTATCCTCAGGGCATACATTCCAAGACCCCCTGTGTGTACCTGAAACCACAAATGGTACAAACCCTACACATACCATGTTTTCCCTACACATACCATGTTTTCCCTACATGCACATTTCTAGGATAAAGTTTAATTTATAAGTTAGGCACAGTAAGAGATTAACAATAATAATAAAATAGAACAATTAAAGCAGTAGCTGTAACATAAATTATGTGAATGCAATTTCTGTCTCTCTGAATTCCTTACTGTACCGTATTCACCTATTTTCAGACAGCAGTTGACCACAGGTAACTGAAACTGAAAGTGAAACTGCGGATAAAGGGGGAACTACTTCATTTCTTCATGGTATAGATAAGAAAACTGAGGCAGTGAGACTTTTAGTGGCTCAGATGTGTCTCATCCCCCCTTCCTTTTTAAGAGGCATAAACTTATTAGGAATAAGAGTCGACTGATCTGAGGGTGAAATAATCAGCAAAATGGATTCTAACCTCCAATACCAACAACAGAACAACAATAAGTACTTCAGTGTCACTTAGTGAAGGACACCACTTCAAAGTTGGGCCAACCTGGTTCCCCGCTGGGCTCCCCTGCTTGTGAGCTGTGTGACTGCACATGTCACTTCCCCCGTCTGAACCTCACCTGCAAAAATGGGAACCACGATTGTAGCCTCCACCTCATAGGGTGATTATGATGATGAAATCATGAATTGCACATAAAGCCTTCTTTCTATACCGTGCCCAGCACATAACAAGCATTTAACTGGTGGTAGCCGCTGTTATCAGTAGCACTTATGTTGTTTATCTGGCAATGGTTCTGCACTTCCACAGCCAGAATCCCCAACCTAGAACACTGTAAGCCAAGCCCCAAGGCCAGACAGCTCTACCTCCTTAGACTGCCACCGCCCCTCAGATGCTGACCCTTCGTGACCTGGTGCTCTGTCTTTGGTTTGTGCAGCTGCCTGCCCTGTCCTGTGCAGTGGGAATGGACAATATTCTAAAGGGACGTGCCAGTGTTACAGTGGCTGGAAAGGCGCAGAGTGCGACGTGCCCATGAATCAGTGCATCGATCCTTCCTGCGGGGGCCACGGCTCCTGCATTGATGGGAACTGTGTCTGCTCTGCTGGCTACAAAGGCGAGCACTGTGAGGAAGGTAAGCCCTCCAGTCTCTGAGCTAGGCAGCAGTAGAGGGAGGTGTTTGCAGGGCCCGACCTTTGCTAATGAGCCCAGTCTCGGGCTGCGTGTTTTGCAAGAGAAGTTTCAACATTTTGCACAAAAAGCTTCAAACTCTTTTGCTTTGATAAACTTCTTTAGCTGTAGAACAAGAAAGGCCTCTGGAGATGGTTCTAGAAGAAACATTTTGTTTTACTCTCCTTTATAGAAATTAATTCCTTTTCTCTTTCACCTTTTTCTCTTTAAATTGCTCTCTCTGCCTTTGTCTGTCTGTCTTCTGTTTCCTTCTACTTTTCCTCCCCTCCCTTCTCTTTCTTTTCCTCTTTTGTTCCTTCCCTCGCCCTATCTTTCTTCCTCTTTTCTCCTGCTTTATTTAATAATTGGGAATTACTAAAGCTATTCAGAGAAAAGAAACAAGAATTCCTAAGCCCCTTGCCTCCATTCCAAACAAAAAGCTGTTTGTTGTTGTTGTTGCTGTTACTAACTCTTCCTGGTAATCTAAGACCCATATATGTCCGTGTAAATATTTCACCAAAAATTAATATCAATAGACAGCAATCAGGCTTGAAAGACTATAGGTTTTTTATGTCATTTAGAAAAACCATGTAGGGCAAATTAGCCTGGTTTACCTACAATTGCACAAAACTAGAGGAGAGTGAGAGTGCAGCAAGAGGGATGGGATTTGATGGATCCTGAAAATCTCACCCTGGCAGATATGTAAGGGCCTCTCACACACATGGGTGAAAATCAGGGATATCATAAACTGAATCTAATCTGACAATATGGTCAGACATCAGGCCTGGAGATCAGGAGGGGGGACATAGAAGAGGGGATACAGGAACAGAGAGAAAGAGCACCTCTCTGGAGGGGATCCAAAAGCAGCTCTAACTAGTCCTAGTTACCTTGATCAGTTATTTGAGATAAATTATTTTGTGCCAAAATGTTGGGACTGATTTGCAGTAGCTATAAGGCAAGAGAGAGCCATGCTGCCTGTCAGCCTTCCTGCTCTGTATTTGCCCTTGCACAATATGGTCTCTGGTTGCCCATTGATTACTTCTCACCATACAAAGAATTGGCCACAGCTGGTAGGAAGGTACGATCATAGACCCTCTCAGCCCCTTGCCCATTCCCCAATCTCTGAATTGGCTTCGTCATTGTCTTCCAGCTGAGGCTCCTTTTGTCTAAGTCAATCTCCCAGTGAAATGTCCTCACACAACTCAAATGGCCCTTTTCCCTCCCGTGTCCCCAATAGAAATAGAAGTATCAACTTGCCCAATAAACTAAGGGGGAAAAGTGAAGCCCCTGCCTATTCTGCATGAACTTGAGGTAACCACCCAAGATGTCCCCATAAAAAAGATCCTGTTGGATGCCATATGCATTCTGTGTTCCTCATGGCCAGGCTAACAAGGGATCTCAGGTTTTATGAGGTTCTCAGATGCTAATTGATTGATTCTTTCATCCCCACAACAGTGGATCTCCAGAGTTCCATACAAAATAATCAATCATCACAGCTCTCACCACAAAGTAATGACAGTGCTTTATACTTAGATACACCCACACAGGGTTCCCTTAGGAAACCCCGTATTTCATCGTTTTTAGAACTATGGCTACCAAAAGTCAGCTTCCATAACATTATTCCTCTAAGATTTTTCAATATATCAGCAGTAATGCCCTTAATGGGGCCCAGAAGTCTGACCCCCAGATCTTCACTTGCTCAGTTTTCTATATAATTTTTCCTCTATTATAAAAGGTAGCCTCCCTATGTCTGCATCATAAAAAATTGGGAGTTTGGGTGGAGGAAATACTGATTTAATAACCCTGCTTGAAAGGTTAAAGTTCTTAAAGATAAATGGATTGCAGGAGGCAAAGCTGCATTCGCTGAAAACATAAGAGAGGCCAATAATATGACAAGAAAGGTTAAAACGACCTTTTGCATGCATCATTTGGAGAAAGGAAAGTGCTAGGGCAACAACATTGCCAGTCTTCGAATTTTTTCTCTCCAGTAAAGATTATACACAGCTGTATGCATGGAATCTCAAGTGATTTCTCAACTTTCTCACTATCCCACCCAGTCTTATTTAAATGTTCAGAGTGAATTAACCATCCAACCAAACAAGCCACGTGAATCATTATGAAAGGATGAAATCTCCTCTATTGATTTCTGCTACCCAAAAAAAATGAACCGAGGTGATTCATACGCTGTTTTCAAAATAGGAAATGGAATCAGAAAGTCTGGATCAGCACTTTTTCTTCAATTTAGCTTTTTTATTTCTGATATTCATCATAGTCATAACGTTCAAACAATTTACCTGAAATGGCCATGGCAACTAAATCAATAGTTGCCATCCCTTCGTTTTTCCTGCATAAACATGGTTGTACTATTAACAAATTTGCACAAGAAAATGAAAGGATGTGTTCGTGAGGTTTCATTCAATGATGTCTGGGGGAGTGGGAAGGTGATGAGAGAGGAATTGACATATTAGTTTAAGTCAGCCATGTTTTCATGTCAGTTTCATGGTTGAGTCATTTTTCAATGACATTTAACTTCATAAATGTAATTCATGGTTCTTCAGGGGCTTATAGTACATATTGTTTGTAAAACTCCTTGACCTCCTTTTTTATCCTTAGGGATAGAAATTGCATTCACAACCCTTTTTTGTCAAACCTACAGAGGGCCCAAGACTAAATGAGTTCTAATGATTTCAGCTGCCAGGGGGCTGGTGTTTCGAGGCACATGGTACTTAGCTGGTAAAGGCCACTGTCCCCTTTTAAGTGTAACACTGTTACTATTTATAAAGCTTCGTAAAATGCCATAGTCCCTCCTGCCTGCTAAAGACTCTAAGGACGTGGCCACAAGACCATCTTAGAAAATCGGAACCAAATTTAAAATTCGTAGTAAAACTGCTCCTCTTGAAGTTTGAATTTAGTTATTCCATCCACTGCTGTAATTATATAGCACAAAGGGCATATTTACTGGTATCACTGACCAGAGAAAGGGTTAACTCATATTTTTAGATACAATAAATGGGTTTTTTTGATGGCATTCTAGTACCGGTGCTAATAAATCTCTGTGGATTTTCCTCCTTCCTTTATACCATAATTCAGGATAGAGAAGAGAGAGCTAATTTATCTGGAAGAAAAATGCCATTTTCATTTTTTTTTAGTGTATTACTTTTTATTATTTCATCCTTCTAAGAAAAAGATTGTGATTTTTTTTTTTGAAAGCTCCTAGCTGCTGGCACCTCACCAAATATTTTAAATGGCTAATTATAGGTTGAGAGCAATTTTTGAAGCAACAAGCCACAAGATATTTTTGTGTATATTTTGATATTTGCCTTATTAGAAATGAGGGCAGAGTGAAAAACTAGAACTTCAGAATTTCCTTTATTGGAAGAATATAAACATGATGCGTTCTGAATGAATTTGTTCATAATTTACAGATCCCCAAATATGAATTTTTTCCAAAAGCAAGAAATCGTTAGCAGCATTTCTCTTTCCCATCAGTCCTTTCTCTACACAGGAAGGTTGTCCCATCAATGACAAATGCTTATAGCATAGTCTGTCCTTCATTCTTGCAGCAACTGTGTATTGAACACCTGGTATATTCCCTTACCTGTGCTAGGCATGAGACACCAAAGGCCCTGCACAGCCCTTTGTCTTTTTTTTTCTTCTTCTTCTTTTTTTTTTTGAGACAGAGTCTCACTCTGTCACCCAGGCTGGGGTGCAGTAACATGATCTTGGCTCACTGCAAGCTCTGCCTCCTGGGTTCATGCCATTTTCCCGCCTCAGCCTCCCGAGTTGCTGGGACTAAAGGCACCGGCCACCACGCCTGGCTAATTTTTTGTGTTTTTAGTAGAGACAGAGTTTCACCATGTTAGCCAGGATGGACTCAATCTCCTGACCTCATGATCCACCCACCTCGGCCTCCCAAAATGCTGGGATTACAGACGTGAATCACCACACCCGGCCTGCCCTTTGTCTTCTATGTGTTTGATGCTTTCAGCTCAAGTTTACATTCAGATGAGCTCCACCACCCTAAATGGAGCAAATCTGAAGGTATCAAATGGGCTTATGTCATCAGGAGTTATATTCCCTGAGACAATGAATTCAACTGTAAAGTGATAGTAACAAGATTATGTAACATCATCATAAATATCTCCAATTAATAATAATAAGCAACTAAAATTCACCTCTGGGGGAGTGTACCCCTGATTTTTTTTAACCACTGTTTTTTCCCCATGCCTGAAATGGTTTTGAAATGACTTCCATAAATAATACCGTCCTAAGAATATGCAAATGGGATTGTGAGAAATATCTCTTACCTCTGAAAATTATTATTTTTGCCTCAAGGGAGGGCTGCCCTTTGGAAACTTCTTGGAATATTGTGATTTCTAATAAGTCCAAATTTCTCAAGTCTGATGTCCCTCAGGACTGGTTAGTTTGTGGCATGGATAATCTAAATAATATCATATTTAAATACACTATTAAAATACACTAATGGCTGAGCATGGTAGCTCACACCAGTAATCCCAGCACTCTGGGAGGCTGAGATAGGAGGATTGCTTGAGCTCAGGAGTTCACAACCAGCCTGGGCAACATAGCAAGACCCCATTTCTAGAGAAAAAAAAAAAGCTTCGTTGGACATGGCAGTGTGTGTCTGTGGTCCTAGCTAGTTGGCAGGCAAAGGCAGGAGGATCACTTGAGCTCATGTGTTCAAGGCTACAATAAGCTATTATCATACCACTGCTTTCTAGCCTGGGTGACAGAGTAAGACCCTGTCTCAAAAAAAACAAAAAAACAAAACAAAACAAAAAACCACTATTTTGTGCCCCATAGGGAAAGAAAAAAAGACACTCAGCATAAAAAAATGTCTTAGGAGATCCTACAGAAAGCTGAGACCCTGAGGAATTACCATCTTAGTGTAATAGTGAATTATTTAGAGACCGGAAGTCTTGCATATTTCAATCTTGGCATTGTGCAAGGAAAGAAAACAAAATTTTCTGAGAATTTAAACCATAAGACAGCACGCATACACAGGAAGGATTTAATAACACTGTCAGTGTGGTCTCCTCAAGAAGAGAATTCAAAGTGGTCCCAAGCTAGCTGTACCCCCAGGTGATGGAAGAAGCAATCCTTTAATCTGGGCCAACAGGCCTGATTTGGAAGCCGTAAAAACAGGAGAAATATGTCATAATCAAATAAGGTGACGATACATCCACATTTGTCTGATCCACAAAGCAACATCTGAGCCCTCTGCTAGACCATCATTTCTCATTAAACCACATATTACACAAAGAACCCTCTTCTCCAAATGGCATTGCATCATTTCCTGAGAATACACAGGAACACATAAGAAAGCTGGGCTTCCTCTAAAAGGCCCTATTTATTCAACCCTTAGATTGAATGGAGGTCCCAGGTTTGAGATCACATTGTCATGCAAAAAGTCGAACTGGCCTTTGCAGCTCACTCCTCTCCTCACTGTGAGGATATACACCTACTGGATGTATATCCACTCTAGTAAGATGGCCAAACAATCAGACAGTGGAACAGGCAAGAACCACAATGACTGGACTCTGCCCATCAACTCATCTGATTGACTGGTAGAAGGTCAGTGCCTCGGCCAGAGATAGGAATCCAGTCCCCTGGTGATTACCTGTAGGAAGGTGATCCCTTTTGAATCATTTTCACACCTAACTTCGCCTCTTCTATCCTGCACATTTACTAACTCCTTCAGTGGGTGTGTGCTCAGAGAATGAATACTAATTTTAGACTTAGCCTAAGTGAAACCTCATTAGGAAAGTGACTCATTTATAAGTTTCATTGGTTTTTCCTTTTCATCTTTTGTTACCTTTTGAAGTCAAGTATTAGTAAAGTTACAATGAGCCTCTCTACTTTTCTCTCTTATAGTGAGGGGCAATGCAGTTTGGCAACGCATGTAGAAACATGGCAAGTATTCACATTCCTATTGCAGATGCTCTGATACGATTCAGTCGAGGTCCTAATCTTTATAAGCACAAGATGCTAAAGGTGGAACGGCATACTTCTATATCTGATTTCTCCTAATTCTGCTTGAGAAAGCCCCTTTTCGTTTCTCTTGCATCTTCTTCAAGTTTGAGATTCGGTGTTTTGACAAATAAGAAGCCTTTTACTTTTTATGGGTGTTCTTCAGGAGACCACATAAGTATTTCTTGGGCTGCTCTACTTGCTAGCAAGTGAATGGGAATTGGGGAGCCACTGGTCCATTCGGCAGCAAGCCCATGTCTCATGGCCCATCCTCCATGGGTGATCAATGCTTTTATTCTTCTGTTTTTGTTTCTGTTTTTTTCAGTTGATTGCTTGGATCCCACCTGCTCCAGCCACGGGGTCTGTGTGAATGGAGAATGCCTGTGCAGCCCTGGCTGGGGTGGTCTGAACTGTGAGCTGGCAAGGGTCCAGTGCCCAGACCAGTGCAGCGGGCACGGCACGTACCTGCCTGACACGGGCCTCTGCAGCTGCGATCCCAACTGGATGGGTCCCGACTGCTCTGTTGGTAAGCCACAAGATTTTCTCCTTCGTCTCTCCAACACTCCTGCCCTGTGTTCCATTCCATTCTCAGATGGATGGGAATCTACTCTTAACACTTAGCTTGGGATAAGGGGACTTTGATGAATCACAATATGTCTTTCTCATTCTCTTCTCCTCAGTCGTGGAGTCTGTGATCTTTGAGAAACAAACAAACAAAAAGCACTGGGTTGGTTCCATCACCGCAAATGGATGAGGGGCCCAGGAGGGATGCTTCCATTTGCATTATAGGTTTTCTTACGTACATTCCCTAAAGGTACCAGAAAACAAAACAGAACAATTCAGCCCCAGACAAACTAAATGGAACGTCCCATAAAACAGAAAAGAGGCTCCCTCGGGGTGCTGCGTGAACATGTTCTAAAGCTCTGTAATACTCCAGTGACAGGAAAATAATGAAGTCGCGCTGTACACTTCATTTTCCTAAAATTTAGAGCATGTGTCTTCCCTCCAGAGTGACCTTAAAAATGGAACAGTTCAACAGTTCAAGCCAGTCCCAACCTTCCTGAGAAAGGTTCTGCTCACACTGACAAGTCCCTATCCAAGCAAGCGATCATTCCACCCCCTTCCTCTGGGTAGTGAGACAGCTGTCAGATTGCCATGGCAATCAGGAAGAGAATAGATGTGAAGCTTTGCCTACAATGGGAAAGAAATGAATATTTCATTCCAAAAAGAAAAAAAAAAAAAAAAAAACAGGAGAAGAGTCAGTTAAAATGGGCTATTTTGGGATGTCTTCTCAGCCCACTCAACTCTGGCTTCAACTCTGATGCTGGTGGTCCTGGCAAGGCTGTGCAGAGGATAGGAGGAGGTGGGGTCCTAGACCCAAAACCCAGTTATGCTGCAGATATGCTGCGTGACTTTGAGTGAGTCACCGGCCCCACTCCCCGGCCCGGTGTTCCTTCCCCTGGCATGCCAAGCCACGCCTCCCTCAGTAGACTGATGAAAGGGTGAATGTCTGGCATGTGCTTGTCCTCGCGTGAGAGGTCTGGAATACCAGAGAGTGCATATCTGTCTGTCTGTCTCCTCCCCAAGCACAAAAGACTTTGAGCTCCTTTGAGAAAGAAGCTGTGTAAATGCAGCATAATTACAGCGGTCATTATTGCCGCCAAGGTACCGATCTGGGTAAGGGGGGTATCTGCAGTCATCATGGGAATGGAGCAGCAGGGTCCGCAACTGACCTCTTGGACTTGGTCAGTTCAGGCTGTCAGTGGGGGAGGAATCCTAGCTGGCTAGAGAGTCAGGATCCATATATGGATCTTTTCAGGTGGGTACTTCCCAGTTAGCTTTGCCAAACTGATTAAAACAGTCTCAATCTCTAGAAGACTCGTTCTCACGTTCTAGTGAGTATCAAAACCACCTGGGGGACTTGTTCCAACAAAATCTCTGAGTCTCATTCCCAGATCTTCTAATTCACTGGGTCCAACTGGGGCACAAGAATCTACATTTCTAACGAGTTCCCAGGTGATACTGATGCTGCTGGTTCCAGGGGCCACACTTTAAGAACCACTTCTCTAGAAAAAAAAGATAGAACAATGAACAGATACCCAGCCAAGGAGAGACAAGCCTCCAAAGATGACAGAGCGCTGGGCCTCAGGGCCTGCTCCAGGGGTCCGGGCCGTGTGCGTGGTCTGGACTCCATGGAAGGTTTCACCAGCTGTGGTGTTGAGCTGTAATCATTGTTTTTCTTCCAGAAGTGTGCTCAGTAGACTGTGGCACTCACGGCGTCTGCATCGGGGGAGCCTGCCGCTGTGAAGAGGGCTGGACAGGCGCAGCGTGTGACCAGCGCGTGTGCCACCCCCGCTGCATTGAGCACGGGACCTGTAAAGATGGCAAATGTGAATGCCGAGAGGGCTGGAATGGTGAACACTGCACCATTGGTAGGCAAACGGCAGGCACCGAAACAGGCACATATTGCTTTATTTTCATAAATCGTAGATCTATAGTGACGGTCGCGCATGGCAACTGGCTGTTCCTTCAGGGACACAAGTGCTCTCCCACGTTTCCTGCTGCCTCTCCAAATCTCCCAGGGGATAGGGAAGGAGAAAAAGGAGGTCCCTAATTGGGAAGGGCTTTTCCTTCTTTCCAGGATTCCGAGTTGAAAGGAAAGGGACCAGAGCAGATAAGAAAACCCCTCCAAACTTCCAATCTCGGGGAGGGAGAAATGCACATGCATGGGAAATTGTTGTCTGGGGGTTGCAAGCACCCCAAATCACTGTGGTCTGCAGCTCTCCCCTTTTTAAATCCTCTCTCAGCTGGCTGGATCACTGGATCCCTGCTTTGCGGGCAACAAGGTGAACTCACTAATTTTAGGCCAGGTTAGAGACAGGCAGGACTCCGGGGTTCCCTCCATAGCAGGTACCACCATAAGGTCCTGAGATTCCCCATCACCACCACCATCATTAAATATCTCCTCTTCTGGTCCCATTTTATTCTCACTCAGCCACCTCTCTACAAAAGCTTCTTGACCAAGAATATTTTAAAGGTCATTTTCTTTGTTAAGAAGAAATAGTTTTGGAGATTATTCATTTTTATTTTTCTGTCTTTTTTGGGACAATTGTGGTTTAGGGTAGGACTATACTGGATTAAATGTACCTAATCATCCCTTTCGTAGAGGAGCTGGGAGCCAATGGTCTTTGGCTTTCCACATCTCTCAGACAGTTGGGATGACAAAGTTGTCAACTTGAGCATCATTTTACCTCCAGTTTTTACTTTTGTTGTTTAATTGTATCAAGCCTAGGATCCATTTTTATACCAAGCTGACTAATCTACTTGCCTGCATGGAAATTCTCAAAGACTTTTCCAGCCAAACTACAGTTTAGCCCCTTGAAGTTACCTTTGATCCCAGCCATCAAGTTTGAGACCCTCCCCTCTGTCCCAGCCTAACAACCCCAGTCACAGATGGGCCACCTGGAGTGAGAGACAGGGCTAAGAGCTTGTGCAGGGCTGATTCATGAGATCAGACTCAGTTTCCCATGCTGTTCATTTGAGTGGTTATACAGAGATAAAGTGGACTGACTCTGTATTCGATTTCTTCCAGTTCCATCTGATTGGGCATCCGAGGGGCAGCATGCCAATCAGGGCCACAGCCGTAGCACTGGGACCCTGCTGGGACAGTCTGTTGGCAGTGAATTGTTTTTGCAATCTCTCGATGACGCTCCAGGTCTTGCTCCCCTGCAGCCGCTTTTATCCTCAGTTCCCTGCAGAGTCTGAGGAATAATTCAGAAGACTTTCAAGGGAGGGCTGTGCACAGCCCAGTACTGAGACAGTTCTTACAATAGCATCCATTCATCAGGGGCGTTCCTTTTGCTGTACTATTGCATGCCTGGTGTTATTTAAATAAACATTCCCCTCCCCATATCTCCTTTGCCCCAAATCCTCCCCTCAAAACCTCTTGCCAATCATCAGCATTGAGGTAGATAATCCTACTTTCTTTTAATTCATACAATCCAACCTCACCTCCCCTTTGCTGCCCCTTCCCACATCTAGGGGACAGAGGCGCAGGGTTAGTGTTTCCACAGTGATGCCTGCTGGCTCTCTCCTACCTACAATCTGTCTTTACTTTGGAAATAGCTCACAAGAGGGCAGTCCAGATGGATTCGAGCAGGAGTCGCCAAACTACGGCCAGAGGGCCAAATCTGGCCTGCTGCCTGTTTTCCTGTGGCTTGCCAGCTAAGAATAGTTTTTACATTTTCTAAGGGTTGAAAACAAATCCAAAGAAAACTATTTCCTGGCACGTGACAATGATATGAAATTCACATTTCAGTGACCATAAACAAAGTGTTATTACGGGACACCCACACCCATT
This sequence comes from Macaca thibetana thibetana, assembly GCF_024542745.1. Classification (NCBI taxonomy): domain Eukaryota; kingdom Metazoa; phylum Chordata; class Mammalia; order Primates; family Cercopithecidae; genus Macaca; species Macaca thibetana. Next base: position 13,617,017 of record NC_065583.1, on the reverse strand, counting down.
CATTGATGCCTCGTCAGCTTCCGTGCCACCTGTCAGCACTGAGTAATTAGGAGACTGCATGGCCCACAAAGCTGCTTGTGTGGCCCATTACGGGGGGAAAAAAAAAATCTGACTCCTGAATTGCACAAATCTTGATGGATAGAGGGGAGAAAAGCAAGGCAGGTCCACACCCCCATTAAGAAAAGGACACCAATTACAGCTTGAAGGATCCGAGGGTTCTACTCCAGATATCACAGAGTGGGAGAGGAGAGAAAACAATAGATGTACTAAAATGCTTCCGGGGCCCTTGAAAAAGAGATGGGAAGATGACAACTTTGGTCTCAGTAGAGAACGGCAAGGATATTGGCCAATAAGAGAACATAGATGTTTCGGTCAAGCTAGCCCTTTGGGTGAGGTAAATTGGGAAAAAAAGGTGTTTCTGCTACTTGAAGTGTTTGGTACAGGTTTCACATCTTTGTGAGATGACATACATGTGTTCTGGAGAGACGTACAGAAAGTGTAAATTGATATGCCAGGTAAAGCTCCCAAAATGAAGAGAGTGCTGGTCCAGTATAATCTCTTGTTCAGAACGATGATCTCCTGTGGCTTTAGAGTTTGTACTCTGTATGTTATAAAGATCTTTACTACAAAGCCGTTTATTGTGAGAAATTAGGGCTCTGTGGCTTTATTAGTAGGACATGTGCCATCTCCTCATAGTTATGTTCACGGTGGTTTTCTCAAAAACAAAGCCAAGCATACCTTGATCAGTGAGATTTGCCATTCAAAAACCAGAGAGATGTTCATGCATGCATAATTGCAACTTTTGCTTTTCTATCTCTGGCCCCCAGAGCTGTTTTGTGGAGTTTTAGTCTTCTAGTTTGAGCAGACACTCCTGTCATTTCATTTAAAGTAAATGCGACAATTTACAAGCCCAGCATCAGTTCTCCTCCTTGGGGATACTGACAGAGAAGAAATGGGGGCTCTTTGGTCCTTTGCAAGCGCAGCCTCAAATGCTGTATTTTGAAAATAGAAAATACATAAAAGTGAAATGATACCAAGTCAGCAAACAATGCCTAGGGAAATATCTCGTAAGGCAGAATTGTGGGAGTTGGTGTTGGACACTTGGGTTGTCTGTGGCCTGTTTTCAAAAGGTCATAGTGAGGTAGTTTTCTTGGGGTCATTGCAAATAGTCAACTGAACAGTTCACATCAGTCCTTGTGGATTACATTTACTGTACTAAAAGAGTCAAAAAGAGAGACAGGGAGAAAAGATGAGGACACAAGGACAGACTTCTAAAACTTAGTCAGGTGGAAGCCCCAGGATCAATCCATGTTTGGTTAATGCCTTTCTGAAATTTGCAACCAAATTATTTATATGTGGCAATTTAGTAGAGATTGCTAAAGATTTAAATATAAGGTATAACACTTCAATGTTAACTGTTAGAACTAACTTATTGGCAGGCTGGATTCTACGAAGCAATGATTGTTATATAACCTTTTCCTTAAAAGTTAAATATATGGCATGGCTAAAATCGACAGAATTGTGTAGATAAAAAATATACTTTGAATACATATGAGCCACAATTCATGTGTATCTTTGGAATATATTAACATTTTTTGTATAGTATGCGGTTTACTCTTATGACTAGATCAGACAGCATATTGTGTGGTTAGAAGAGGTTTATTCTTTAAGCATAATTTTAAAATGGGTTGTTGTTCCTGTCATCTGCCACCACCACCACCATTACCCCCTATTAATACTGGGAACTAGGACAGGTGCAGTGGCTCATACCTGTAATCCCAGCACTTTAGGAGGTTGAGGGAGACATATCACTTGATATCAGGAGTTTGAGACCAGCCTGGCCAACATAGTGAAACCCTATCGCTACAAAAATTAGCTGGGCATGGTGGTACATGCCTGTAGTCTCACCTACTTGGGAGGCCAGTGTGGGAGAATTGCTTGAGCCCAGGGAGGCTCAAGGGAGCCCAGAGATTGCAGCGAGCCAAGATCACGCCACGGCACTCCAGCCTGAGTGACAGAGCGAGATCCTGTCTAAAAAAATACTGGGAACTAACATCAAAAGGCCATGCAAAGGCTATAACACCAGAGCATGGAGGAACCATAGAATTTGTATAATAATAGGTCAAAATCACTAAGAACTATATATAGTAAATGTAGATCAGCCTTTCATGAAGAGGTAAAGTAGATGTTAGCTTGTGTTAATGAGCAGAACAATTGGGCAAAATGCAAGAAGAAGCCAACATTTGCATTGCTGGGGAATCAAGGAGGGATGCTACATGCTAACTGTGGACTCTTGCAATTATCTCCTGAACATGGGCTACCCAGACATCTGCTCTGAATAATACAAACTGACCCGCAGACTAAATCTGCCCACACTGGGCACTTCCCAACCCTGAGTGAACTGTTTGATATCTGGGTAGTGAGTAAAGGCTGCAATGGTTATTTCAACTTGTGTATTTTATCTATGTGGTCCTAACCTCCGATTTCATCTCAGAATCATAAGGGCTTGATTCCTAGGACCTTGTGAGGCTGAGTGACCTGCCCAGGTGCCACAAGTCAGAACAGTTTTCTTTTCCCTGTATCGCACTGGGCCCTTCTATTTTTCCTCTTTAATTGGTTGGGGAAAGAAATCGGTGCTTGTGATGTTAATAAGGAAAATGAATCTTTACCCAAGGTAAAACCAGCCGTGCAATGATCCGATGTGCTGATTAAGTGATTGTCATCAGAAGTAGACAGGGTCACAGTCCGAGAGGGAGAGTGCTTCAGAACAATAGGGAACAGGCTGGGAAGAAAGTGACTGTCAGAATTAACCAACTTCAGACTGAGGACAGCTACTTGTGAATCTCATTCCAGTCTCATTCTAAGTTATGAAAAGTTGTTGTTGTTGTTTTTTCCTAGTGGCTATTGTCCTTGAACACTTGAGCTTTCATGACTCTACAATGAGATCAAGTTGAGATGGAATTAGCCACTGTGGAACCATCCTTACCACCAGGCCTGTGGAAGCAACTAATTCTCTGATTGGTTAATTAACCTATTCCTTCAGGGGCTCTTATTAGAACTATCCTTGGAGTTCCTTCTTGTATTTTAAGTGAAAACCTAAAGTGGTGGCCTTTCACTGATAAAGATGATGGATAAACTTTTAACAGAATGCAAAAGCTGTTCCATTGCTGATTCTCTCCCACCACTCCCCTGTAATTTGGCCAAAATGTGAGCTTCCTTAGTGCAGATCAGGAGTCACCACCTGCCTAGAAGTTCTTTTTGAGTCTGGGTCAGTCTGCCAGAGGTTTCCTATCCAACCCCAGAACAAGGACTGGGAGGCAGACTTATAGAAACATGTTTTCACACCACTGCAAAAAAAATAAAAGGAAAGAAAATAACTGCTTTACCAGCAGCGAGAGTCTCATCACTGGAAGCGTTTGCTTACTTGTCCTAGACATTGAAGGGCTTTCAGCGTCAGTTGGAAAATAGACAAGATAGACACAAATTACATTCTAACTTTATGACTATCATTCTGTAGTTTAAATGGAAGCATTTTTTTTTTGTATTTTTATGTGATTTAGTAATATCTCCTCATGTTATGAGTTCCCATCAAAAAAGAAAAGGGGAGAATTCTTGGTGTTTTAGCTCTGTGGGGAGACAGTGATTTGTGTCGTCCTCTGCGCTGTTCCCTTAGTGTTTCAGGGGAACTGGTTTGATGGACTAGCTTGTGGTTCACGGTGATGGGGCCAAGCTTGCCGAGTCAATAGCTTGATATAAGGTATTCCTTCCTGACTTCACCGGAACAAAGAACTGAACGGTTTGGAACTCTTGAAACATAAACTCATGGAGGAGAGTTAACACAAGGAAAATTCCAGGCTCAAAGAAAGGGGAACATGTAATAAGAGCTGTTGAAAAACATGGGATGCATTGCCCTAACGTATAGTGAGTGTTCTGCACTTGAGCTTTTATAGAGAATCCATGTGCCTTCCATGTCTATGGCTCTGGGCTTTCACAATATGCACTAAAGACTTTCCATCAAAGGAGAAGGGAAAAAAAGTGGTTCCTGGAGAGCTGAGCTCCCTTAGATATTTGTGATGGACATTTTTCTCATCACTTGGCAGCCAATTCATTATGGTATCACGAACAACAGACTGGCCGATGAAGTAGGACATCTGTGTTCTAGCTTTGACTTTACCATATACATTTGGTATGTCCTAGAGCAAGTCACCAAGTCTTCCTGACCTCAATTTCTTTATATCGCAGATGAAAGGGTTGGATCACATCATTGCCTTCCAGGGCATGATGCACAAACTTGAGATGCTTTTCATTGGTCTGCAAATACACCTTATTGAATAGTCATGTCGGGCTTTTAAAAATAAATACAGTATTAGGAAAAAATGTAACTAGCACATCAAACTCATGATTATACAGCTATTATTGCTTAGGGAGGGGGCAAAAGTAGGTAGTGATATTAGGCCTGAGTAAATTTAAAGAAAAATATTAAGTAAATAGTACAGATATTGCAAATGTCACAAATGCAGCATGTGATTGACTGAATTTAGAACACACTTGAATGAGCTGATCTCTAAGGACCTGTCCATTTCTAGGATTTCATTACTTTTGATGCAGAAGCATATGAATGGGCTATTCTAACGCAATCAAGCCTTTCTGTCTTCTGTAAGGCAGGTTTTCAATGTAGGCTCCCATAATATGCACTAAAGACTTTACATTCAAGGGATAGATACAGCACAGTGCTGCCCAGCTGATGAGGCATTGTTGAATTACTGAGGGTAGTGAATTGAGCTTTTGTTGTTTGTTTGTTTGTCTGCTCACCTTAGCTCCAATTTATGTCTGATTTACCTAAGGAATCTTTTGTACATTGAAAAACTTCCTTGCATAAGTTGAATCATCAGGCCCCACTTTGTCCATTTATATTTTTTAATAATAAAGAAAAGACATGGCTCATCCATCCATGTCTGCTTCACTTGGATCCAGAGAAATGCAAGCATGATAACAAAGTTTTTAAGAACACAGGATTTTGTGGCAAGGTTGGTGGTTCATGCCTGTAATCCCAGCACTTTGGGAGGCTGGGGCAGGCAGATCACTAGAGGTCAGAAGTTTGAGACCAGCCTGGCCAACATGGTGAAACCCTGCCTCTACTAAACATACAAAAATTAGCCAGGTATGGTGGCACACACCTATAATCCCAGCTACTCAGGAGGCTGAGACACGAGAATCCCTTGAACCCAGGAGATGGAGGTTGCAGTGAGCTGAGATCACGCCACTACACACTCTAGCCTGGGTGACAGAGCAAGACTCCATCTCAAAAAAAAAAACAGCACTTTGGGAGGCCAAGGTGGGTGGATCACCTGAGGTCAGGAGTTCCAGACCAGCCTGGCCCACATAGTGAAACCCCATCTCTACTAAAAATACAAAAAATTAGCTGGGTGTGGTGGCAAGCACCTGTAATCCCAGCTAGTCGGGAAGCTGAGGCAGGAGAATCACTTGAACCCGGGAGGCGGAGGTTGCAGTGAGCCGAGATCGCGCCCTTGCACTCCAGCCTGGGCAACAGGAGTAAAACTCCATCTCAAAAAAAAAAAAAAAAAAAAAAAAATTCTCATTAGACATTTCTTCCACTTCCAACCTCCCTCTCACAAATTTGCTTCCAATCCATCAAGAAGTTAGTAGCAGGTCAAAATCACACCCACCCACTATCCATTTTCCAAACAAAGGTTGTTCAGCACCCTGCTGGCTTCTGGTTCTTACAGACAGACATAAACTGCCTCTCTTACCCGGAATGGAACCTGCTTATTTTACCAGATGACCTGATTGATCGTACATAGAAGAAGGAAGCTGGCATTTCTCAAGTTTGAGGATGCTGCCTAGCCAATATCTTAGAACACAGCATCCTGTGTCTCCTTTTCTTACTTCTTTTCATTCCTCATGATTCTGTATTCCAAGATTATATTTGCACGGGCTCTGAACATCAAGAAATCATTCAGGACACCCAAATTTGACTCAATCAAGTACCACACATGCCTTCTGGAAAATCAAGACCCTCATTGATTCTGTCCCCATTCAGCCCAATAAACTTCACAATTACCCTCATTCCTCCCACGCTGCAATTTCTTGGCTCCTTTGGAGCATGACCCAAGTGTAACATCTGGGAATTCATTGCAATTTTTTGGTTCATCTCCTGGGTTATCTGGAGCCATACAGGATATCCCAGATGTTCATGTAAGCAGCAGACTTTGCTTTTCCTCCCAAGTTTCCTGCCTAATTGGGTTCAATGTTTACCAGCCCTCTTTTTTTCATAGCATTCTATTTCACGAGCTCTTCTTTAAAGGCTTGCCATTATTGCCTTTGGAAAATAGAATGCCATCATCTTGAAAACCTGCCAGTCAAAAATGGGGTTTATTGCTTGATTCTTTATCCTTTTCACCATGCACTTATATGCATTGTTATAATCAGACCCACAAAAGGTAACCACATCATTGGCTATTATTGAACTTTTCCATTAATGAGTAATAAAGAACCCACACAAAATAGCAGCTACACAAAATTTAAGTATTTCATCATAAACAGTCTCAGGATAATTAGAATGGATTAAATTATAAGAGAAAATGCATTTAGTTAATCTTCCCTCTAATTAAAAAAAAAATCCCTAGTTTTAAGTAAAGTGTTTGTTTTTAAAAACATATTTTCATTGTAATCAGTAAGGGAGAGGTCTGTTTGGTCCCCAGTGACAGGATGAAACATCTACAAAGTTGCATCCGAAAACATCTGAATAGCTACCAGCCAGTGTTGTTTTGGTTTTTGGTTTTTGGGCAGGGGTTTTGTTATTAAGGTCCTTAAAGAATGAGTCTGGTCTTTTCCCATTGCTGTTACCAAGGGATTCTCTACAAATAACCTCATTCCATAGTCTGTGGAGGCATTACTTTCTGTTCTCAGATCACTGATGATGTGGTTGACTCCCCTTGACCAACAAGTGTCAGTTGAGAAGATCAACTATCCGTTTTCCAAACAAAGATGTTTGTATATTCCGACTGAGCTGGGGTAAGAGTCAAAATGAAACTGGTAGGTGACACGAGAAGTTTTCAAGATAGAACAGAGACACACTCCAGCCCTTCACGATGCTATCCCAAGACAGATAGGACCCAAATCACCCTACGCCCTACAAGCGTGTCCCACAAATAAGGAGTCATTGACATCACCTCACCAATTTCATGGCTCATCCCAACTGCAAAGCTCACTCCGCACTTTCACCCCAAGGGCCTCTAGAAGTTTCCAAGCGTGTCTCACATGCTCATATTTAACCCAATCTGATTTTACAAGCCTGATCCCTTCATTGAAACCTGCTGCCTGAGAAATACACTTACAGGGACTCCTACAGCACTGCCCCTGCTGCCAGGGTCCATGCCAAGGATGTGGTCTCCCGTGCCAGCAGCACCATTGGGTGCTCACACTACTGAAGTCCTGCTGTGTTTACACAGTAAAGGAGAGAACACCACATTCCCCAGCTTTGTCAGCTGGTCCAAAGTTCCTTTGAGAAGACAAACTTCACTTTTTGCCAATAGTGGCTCTCCCATACATCAAGGTTTTGTCCCAGGTCTGAGCTGTCGAACAGACACCAGAGTCCTTTTTGTATCCTCACCTCTCCTCACCCTCAGACAGGCTCTCAACCCAGGGTAGTAGAGGATGCTTACAAGTTCTTTAAGCTCAGCCAGTCTCTGAATCCCAGTTTATACTCAGTCAGGACCCCTACCATTTAGAGAATCCCTGCCCAGAGGTCTGATACAGGAAATGTTACCACATCCTAGAGAGAAGCCTAGCACAGACAACAGTCTACCCAGAATTAAGCAGTTTAGAATGCATAATACACAACCCCCTCCAAACTCTCAATCATCTCCCACGTTGTGTTTATAGAATGTAACATCTTTTCTCTTTGCTATTAACATTCTTTGTCAATGCTTGACTATGGCTGGTTTTATGCATTCCAAGTTTGAGGGAGCATGGGGAATTATATAGCGAAAGAATTAAATGCCTGAGATTTGGGATCAAACAGGACTGCCTTCAAATCCACCTTCCATCGCTTGCAAGTTGGGTGACCTTTGACAAGCTATGTGTCTTCAATAAGCCTCAGTTTTTCCCATCTGTAAATTGGGAATAATAAATAATACCTACGACCTACTGTATTGAGGATTTCACTGATGGAGAGCACTTAACATATGCTTGCTACTCTGTAAGTGTTAGCTTAAAAATTATTACCACACTTTCATATCTTTACTGTAGTTTCCCAAATGTGTCTTCACAGAGTGAATGGTTAAGAAAATTGTAGAGATATTAGACAACCTAAAATTTCCCAAAGGGCCCAAAATTCCAGAAAGAGAAGCCAAGGGTGCCACACCTCATGTGTCCACACAGGTGCTCGTGGCTCTCCTCCTATTTCACTGTCCAATACAAGCTCCTTGGAACACCTGGTTTCTATTCCATTCAGAAGGGAGCACAGGGAGTGGGAGGAAAGCAGGAAGGGATATGGAAATGGCCCACTTAGGATCCAATTGCTGGTTTTAAGAACATGGTGTTCTAAACATCAATAAGAAAGCCACACACATCATCCATGCTAACATGTCTGGGGTCTACATGCCCTCCATCTGTTAGCAGATGAGCAAACTGTAAGTGTGAAAAACCAGTTCTCTTCCCATTTCCCCTTAGTAGGAGGTGGTTGGGCAGGCCTTTCCCCTGTCAGGGGACTGCGTCTCCATTTGGATACTGAGGGCACTATGAATTAAGGATCTGTGTTGGCTCAGGGAAGGAGAGGAAGGGAAGAGCCTCTAGAAAGAGTTGTAAACTCAAATTCCCATACATGGGGTAGGCGAGAATGGCGTAAAGTAAGTGCATTGAACAGGGTGTAAGAGGCCAGGAAGTGGTGACAAACTGGAAAGTGAATGTCCCATCTATGGAGAGCAGACATGACCCAGCTCCAGCTGAACATGGCCATGTAGAAATGCAAGCCTAGTCTTCCCAAAATTTCCAGTTTTTCAGTAGAGGCCAGATATTGGGATTGTTATGCATGGTCTCCCAATTTTCAAATGCTGGCAAGCAACTAAAAATGTATTAAAATGTTGTGCAGGCCATTCAAACAAGATTGGGGGCCAAATGGACCACCCATCTATGACTACTGACATCTACCTCCAGGGCAGGATTAGTATTGAGTGAGGAAGCATCATTTGCCTGGATTGAGACTGGAACAGCTTTGGCTTCTCTTGTTTGATGCCCCATCTCTCCTTGGTGACTGGTTTAAGCTGGTGGGAGTCTCATTACCATGATACGATGGTGATATTTTGCACTTGCATGGTGAATTTTCTCCAAGGAGCTCAAAAGACTTTGTGTTGCCTCAGTCAACCTCACAGCAAGCCTGTGAAGCAGGCAGGTAGCCATTGCCCCCAAACACAATGAGCAGCAGCAGAAAGTATTTTACACAAAGCAGCTAGGTGGACTCATTGGCTTAAATCCAGCATCTACACCATTGGCAAATACAGCATTCAAGAAGCATGGGCAGGATTTCCCACTAATGCCTCCCTTGCCACCCTTTTCAGCTTCTTATCTTCCTTCCATCTGCTCCAAATGACAGCTAAGCCCCAAATCTCAACAACAAATACCAGCAAGCCGAGCCAGTGACTAATTCCTGTTGTGTGTATGAGTGTATACACGTCTGTGTGTGCATGCGTGTGTGTGCGCCCACCTGACTTCTTAGCATGCCCAGCCCAGTACATCCACATCTATTACAACATGTCTCTGCATTGGTCATTGGTCTAATGCCATGCTCTGAAATGCTGCTTTTGCAAGTGTTTAAAACCTAAAAATTTCAAATGGTATCTTCAGGATTCTGTATACCTGTATTGTGCTAACAGTGCCTAATAATTTGTGCTGTTTGGGAACCCTGTGTCCCTTTCCCTTCCTTATGCTTATAGAATTACAACTGTGAAGTCTTTCCCTTACAGAGCTAGATTACAGCCCTCTCTCAGGCTCCTGCAGGTTCATAGGAGTGGCCATGTAAAATAGAGATAAAGGCCAGAGCTGTGCAGTGGAGGCCAGGAACAAGAATCTTCTCTGAGTTGCCTTGGATAGAACACCCGAGAAAGTTGGACTGAGCATCAGTGACTGGGGCTCCTCCAGAGTCATCGTTTTCCCCTCTATGACTGGGTTCAAGAGCTTTGCCACATAGTCCCCCTGGGCTATGCCTTCCCCTCTGCTTGATGGACATATGTGCTCTATGTCCTGCTCTACTCAGAGGAATTCCTTGGGCTTTGCAGGCATGACCCAGAGAGAAGACTCCAGTTCAGCAGTGTAAACCTGTTGATCTTTTTCCCAGGACAGGACAGCACAACACAAGTATTCTGCATTTTCTAGACTGCCTTGCTTTTCCTTCTAACTTGTCTCAGATCAGGCTACTGATTTCTGGGAACAGTTCCCAGCATGATATTCTACTGTAATCGTTCACATTCTCTGCATGCAGGCATGCCATAAACATCCTTCAGAGGCAGATGCAAAACCAGGGAAACACCTGGCCATTTTAAATGCATGTGTTGGAGAGATAACTAGACTTATTGGCATTGGAACTACAAAGGCTGACTTATCTACCAGCTTCCCATCTGATCCCACAAATCAGAACATGCTTCTTTAGAGCCAGAGGAAACTGCCTTTCCCAGGGATGAGACCTTAAAGATCCAGCAGAAAAGTTTGGGAAATGTCTCTTGATCTAATTGGAATGAGGAACTGATTAAGCATCTAGAATCAAGAATGATGTTTCAGCTCTTCCCAGTAGATCAAAACCAATATTGAATATTTAAAAGGTATATAGATTTAAAAAGCCATTTCTTTATATACCTAAGTATATAGGGAGAAATCAATTTTTATTTTTGTTGCCTTGGGAGAAATCAACTTGTGCTTTCCACTTGGCTATGCAGAATGAAAACTGTACAGACTTTCAAAGGCCAGTTGAGGCTTCTCTGTATCTTCATTCATCGTGCCTCTCAAAGCATCAGACGAATCAATCATACTTTGTATTTTTCACACACATACACAAACATTTCTACTTTGGAGCGAATAGAGCACTGTACTGGAGACATCTCTGTCTTAGTAGCCTCAGGTGCATATATTCCAAAAATTCTAAAAAGTCAGAGAAGACACATCTCCCCAGTGCTGCCAACTCCAGTAAAACCAAAAGAGTTCAGGTTGCATGGTTTACAGACATCCCAGAGAAAGAATGCCCATTCAAGCCCACCAGGCTGAACTAGCCATCAGGTTAAATTAACTCCTGAAACTAGAAAGTGAAACTCAGGGAGGCCCAAGTAGACAGAGGTGCTGATCATTAGGGATTTCAGCCACTAGAGTTTCTACTTTCAGCTCTGCTGAGGCTTCAGAAGATGCAGAGGTGAAATTCTAGTTTAGCTAAGTGTAGCCGGCTGGACCAACAGGTCACTGTAAGTCATGTCTAACTGATCTCAGTGCTCCTGGGATGGCTTTACCTTGGCATTTAAATTTGTGCTTCCATCACCAGTGAGATGGGGTTATGCTAAGTAATACAACTTTAAAATACTTTCTGAACAGTAATGCAACCATTAAAACAAACAATTTCAGTGTTATAAAGTTATGTCTTTTAGGAGACATTAAAATGTTGCTGATACTGATCACAGCAAGGTAAAAAGCTTCAAGCCAAGGCTTTGAGGTGATAGGACAGAGGCCCCGAAAGCAGCGTGAGGCTGATACATAAAGAAGGTAGTGAAAGCCAAGCTGAGAATAGCTTTAGAACCTAGAGACACACATGGCTGGGGGCACTGCCTTTTACTTTGTTTTTCCTCCCAGGCTGTGGCTTTACCCTTTTCTCTTAAAATCCTGACAATACTTCCCAAGAAACGTGGTCTCTGACAGAGGCAACTCCTTTGGATGGGCCAAACGTGGCGCCTGGCAGCAAAACATACTATTCAGAAAAGTCCTAAATTATCCCCTGCCTTGAAGCCTGGAATATAGTAGATGCTCAGTAAGTGCTGGCTGGCTTGAGATTCCCTGTGTGTGAGCCCTCACCACCCACCCTTTACTGCCCAAGTCATTTAAGATAGAGAAAATGAAAAACCACATTGCATCTAAAAATAGTTGGGGAGGGAATTGTATGAATCCACTACGAGTTAGCTTCAAAAATACTGTGCTTCTTAGGTGCTAGAATAGCCCATTTTTAGGGAGTCAAGAGCTGAATTCGAAGGAGTAGCCAAGGGGCTCACCAAGTAAATAAAGGATTCTCTTGAGTTTTGGAGGATTCAGGCTTGAACAAGGGATTTATCTGCCTGTGACCTAGTGCATAATTTGCAGTGGGGATAATATCACCCCCAACAGAGTGAAAAATAGTTCTAGGGGTGGGTGAAATTCTTACTCTTTTTATATATAAAACGTGTGCATATGACATAAACAGCTATGTAGCATGTCTTTGGCATTAAGGGAGAGGAATTAGGAGGGAAAAGGTCTAAAAAGGTTTCTAGGATAGGATATAATGAAAAAAAATTGAGAAATATTAACCTGGTAGAAGAGATGATAGATTGATTCATTTCTAGAGCTTCAACAGAAGTGGCCTCAAGCATCCTCAGGGAAGACACTGTTTCTTAGGAGACTCTGCCAACTCATGCTTCTGTCTTTATCACGCCTGCCTGCTGGCTCATCTTATACCAAATCAGTTTGGACTGAAATAACCAGGCAGGCCAAATAATTGATTTGGTGCATGTTTTTAATTTACTGATTTACTGAATTCCCTTTTCAGAAAATCCCAGCTAACATTATTAAGTACTTATCACAGAACTGGCTGGTCCCAGTGCTAAGTTCTCAGCATGCCTCCTCTCTTCTAATCCTCATGTCAGTTTTGTGAGGTGAATACTATTAGCATCATCATTTCACAGGTGAGAAAACTGGCTCAGAGAGGTTAAGCAATGTGTGAAAGGCTTATCTGTCCATGAGAGGGTCTGGTGAGTGCTAAATCCAGGTTGACTTGACAGAAGCCAGGCTTAATCATTGCACTTTGCCCACAAGTAGTTGCAAGGGGGTTTCTTGGGAGTCCAGCAATTAAATCAGAGAATATGGGCATCCCCCCCTCACCTGTCGGGAAAACCATCCTCTGCAGGAGTGTGTCATTGGTGATGGAGGACAATTCCCTTTTCACTTTACCAGTGCCCCCCAGGCCAAAGAGTACACTAAATAATCTCCGATTCCAAAAATGACTCACTGCTACTCTGCATAGGCATAGTTGGCCAACTTCCCTAAATTTAAGTTGACTTTCTATCAGAGTTCACATTTCCACCAACTTTTCATTAAATTAATTATTCAAAACAATTCAGAGTTAGCGTTCTCACAGCAACTGTAACTCTGCCATGACTAGATTAAGGCGTAAATTGAACAGCATGTTTTGCAATAAAGTTAATTTTATATTCACCAGAGAACTGAGTTATAGTTGCTGTGGGAACCATCATTTCGAATCTCTTGACTTTGGTGCATTTAAATTCTCAACCACAGCATTGCACACGGTAGCATATTTTGCACGGATGTTTAATTTGCTTCACACCATGGCCTGGCTATCCTGAACTTGGAAGTCCTGTCAGAAATAAACATTGCAGCTTCCTAGCTTTCCCAGTCTTCTACTTATCCTGTACCTATGGCACTATACATAGAAACAGCCAAGAAACCAAAATGATTCTAATTTTATCTTGAAATTATCTGTTTGGGGGAAGTGAATTTCCTTAGAAGCACTGAGTCTCCAGCAATGTCAACTAAAGCAGGCAATGCCATTGCTTTTGTGTGCAGCTAGGATTCTCATCCAAGGATATTTTTGGTTCTGCACTGTATTATTCAGTACACATGGGGTGACCTCTGAAAGTTCCAAGTCCTCGCATGTGCCATTAATCAAGCAGGCATGCACAGCCATACATCAGAACTTATTGGAGCTCCGGAAAAGCTAAGCAACATTTCCCAGAGCCACATAAAACCCAAGCATCCCTAAATCAAGACGCATTGCAGGGCCTCTAAAAGGTACGTTCAGCAGAACTGGAATAGAACTCAGGCTAAATGCTGGTGGTATGGAATCGGGAACATGTGCCAAGTAAAGACAGAGGTTTGTTTGGAAGGAATAGCAGAGGAAGATGAAACTCTGAGATGGTTAGAGATGCAAGCATTCCATCCACGAGGATTATCGATTTTTGTAGCTTTATTGGAAAAATCAGTCATGCTTTCTGCCTCCTGGGAATTGCTCTGCTGCGGTTTGGGAGTGTGTATGTGTGGAAACTCTGCAGGTTAGCAGCTGAGTACCAGCTCCCATTCACCATTCAATTATCCATTTAGCTAGAATGTGACTTAGCAGAAACAGACTGCTGTTTTGCATGTGTAAGATGTATTTGAAAGGAGGGATTTTTCTTTCTCTGTAAATGAGAGGATTTCCAAGGAGAAGCTCTTGCCTTCCTAAGGGCACACTCATTATGCAAAATTGAAGAGTGGCACCTAACGAAAGCATAGGCCAGATTGTTGGAATTCTGAATACCATTCTACAAGCTTTCAAGAAACAAAAGTCTCTTATTTCTCATACTGTGCCACACATGAATGTACCTCCTGATCAGAACTACTGCAATATTTGTAAATAAAGACCCTGTAATGATCAGTGGCTTCCCCACCAAGTCCTTGATCAGCTAAAAACAGTTTAAAAGAAAGTTTCAGAGAGCAGGATATGTGCACAATAATTTGGGGTTCCCTTGGCCACGTGGATGGGATGGGTAAGTGATAGATGGCTTTAGATTCATGACTAAAGGTGGGCAGGGGAAACACCGTGCCAGCTAGAGGAAAGAAAAAAAAGTGAAGAAGCAGGGGAGAAACTGGAATGTTTTATTGCTTCTGTACAAGGTAAAAAGTGCCATAAAACAATATAAAATATGGGCTCCTCTATCAGGTCATTTGACACTTACTGTTTTGTGACCACATCTTCATAGGATGTAGACAGATTTTTGGTAAGGAATGTCTGACAGATTAATAAATAAATATAAATATATAAGATAGATAGATAGATAGATAGATAGATAGATAGATAGATAGATAGATAGATAGATAGCACAAGCTTTTTAAGCATGTCTGAGTGTCCCATTCAGGTGGGTCAAGCTGGCCTATAGGGTTAAAGAGAACACAAAGGAATTAAAAGACCAGGAGTAATAACATGGGAGCATGCTTGGGTGGTTCAAAGAGACCCTATTGCCAAGAATTAGATGAAGCTGGCCAAATGAATGCA
Organism: Macaca thibetana thibetana; assembly: GCF_024542745.1. Classification (NCBI taxonomy): domain Eukaryota; kingdom Metazoa; phylum Chordata; class Mammalia; order Primates; family Cercopithecidae; genus Macaca; species Macaca thibetana. The sequence goes on along the minus strand of NC_065583.1, from coordinate 13,601,728 downwards.
GCCTTGAGGTCTGAAGTTGCTGTGTTAAGAAAGGCGAGGCATTCATTTGCTGGAGCTATTCATATAGGTTGTCTGTCCTGACCTTGCAGATAGAGCTGCTGTGACTCGATGGTTCTCTCTGCTTCTCCACTCTCAGTCATGTCTGTCCTGATGCAGCACGATGCTCCCCTGTCACCCTTTCCCTTCATCTCCACATGTTATTTTTAGTATGAAAAAGCAACTTGGAGAGGAGAGCAGAATCCTCGCAAAACCCAGCTTCTGCAACCTCATCTGCCTGCTAGTTCCAACCGAGGAGTCTGGTTTGCTGCATCAACAGGGGTAGTTGGTGGGGAGTGCTGTTTATAGACTGTATGTTTAATCGTCTGCTTTTGTGTCTCTAAAGCCTTCCCCTTCCGAGGCATGTGTAGGGAAACATAAGTACATCTAGCATTAGTGGTGCCACATAGAGTCACAGAGCAGGACAAATTTGTGCCCTGCCCAAGCCTCAAGCCTCAAGCCTCCACCCTGCCTTACCCAGATGGTCCTGATGGGTCCCTACTGGTCAGTCTTCCAGATTCTGCCCTGGCCCTGGCCCTATCCTCTGTCTGCTTCTCACTCGACACAAAGGGAGCCTTTAAAAACTCATGTCAGATCAGACCACTCCTCTGCTCAAAACCTTCCAGTGACTTTTCCATTAAGAATAAAAGCAATATCCTTACAGTGGACTATGAGGTCCTACTATGAGGTCCTCACTCACTCTGCTACAGCCACACAGGCCACCTCTCTGTCCTTCCAACACCCCAAGCACTCTCATGCCTAGGGATTCTGTACCCGCAGTTTCCTCTGCCTGCACTACTGTCTCCCAAATATTGGCATGATTTGCTTCCTCCCCTTCTTTAGGTTTTTTGCTCAAACAACTTATCATCAAGGGCTTCTCTGACCACCCTGTATAAGACAGTGACCTCCATCACACACAACCCCCTTGTGGTCCCCTCCCCCTACATTTCCCTATAGCAATTATTACCATCTGACATACCATAGTAATTTTCATTGTTTATTGTGGGCCTCCTCCCTGTAGAATGTAAGATCTTTAAGAACAAAACTTGTCTCTCTCATTGACCACCATTCAATGTCTAGAAACCACCCGGTGCATAATAGATGCTCGATAAATAATTAGTGAATGAATAAAAGAATAAACTCATGGGTATATGGCAGAAATCAGCATATTCTAATCACCTGGTAAATGTTTGATATGGGATTGGTATTTCTCCCTTGGAGGTCCATTTGTCCCCTGATTTACACACACCGAACTCATCAAGGATTAGGGACAGGGCAGGAGACAGAAGCCAGCACTCTTGACAGGGAGACCACCCCACCACTCAGGCAGGACGCCATGCAGGGGCTTCCCCAAGCAGGATGCTCGTGGATCCTATTCTCAGCTTTAGAAATCTCATTTTGTTTCTGTTAACAGAGTGGATCAGGCTCTAGACTAACTCCCTCATACTACCCAAATTCCATCTAAACCTGAAATGGCCATTCAATAATTCACAGTGAGGAAACTCCACATCTCCTGCTCAGTATATTCTCTCCCTAAAGGGAAATCTATATGGGAAATGAAGTTAAAAGCAGAAGATTGCTTGGGGAACAAGAAATCAAAGCAAGTAATATGATATTCTGAGACTGCCTCCTCCCTGTACAGTCCTACGTGGCTAGGGGGGCGCAAAGTGCATGGGCTGAGAGTTGGACAGGCCAGGATTCACACCCTCCCTTTACCACTTGCAGTGATTATGACCCTGGGAAAGTTAATTAACTTCTCTGAGCTTCAGCTTTTTCAGCCACAAATGATGATAATAATATGTACTTCATAACATCCTTGAAATGGCTCAGTGAAATAACAAGGATGTGAATTGCTGAACATGGACAAATGGCAGGTGCTGTTGCTTCCCTCCCCTCTGTCGAGATGGACACCCTCATCCCTGAACTGACCCTGGCTCTCTCTTGCTCCACCAGCTCCCTCTCCACACCCCAGGCAGACCACCCCTTTCTGTGGGCATGTTTTTTTGAGCCTGGTTGAGATTTCTAAACTCTGCAATCCTCAATAGTGTCACCTCACACACCTCTTGCGTTTTAAGGGGAATTCTATTGATAACTTGTCACATGCATTATGTACAGATCTTACTCATGTAACTCTCAGGAAATTACCTCATGTTTCTCATTTTCATTTAAGTCTTTGGAGGGCACCTTTCGGGGGCTTTGCTGTACTGACTACACTGGTCCTATTTTAAATACTAGCATTCAGTCTCTCCTCATAACCAATTCAAGTGCAAATCAAAGGCTTTCCTAAACCATGCACAGACCTTTCTGCCACCATTGGAGGACACTTTTAATAAACAACAACAATAAAAATAATAATAGGTATCTGTTGTAGAATATTTATTATGTGCCATGCATCATGGATTCTTTCATTTAAACTTCACCAACCCTCTGAGGTAGGTACTTCTATTGCTCTGGTTTTGCAAATGGAGAAACTAAGGAATTGAAAAGTTTATGATTTTTGCCCAAGATCATGCAGCCAAAGGGTGAAGCCAAGGTTTGAACCCGGGCTGCCCAGATTCAGAGCCACTGCCTTCACTATTCCAAGTACTGCCACATGGTGACTGAGGTGACCTGACGCAGTGGTCCCGGGAGACAGCAGAATCTGTTGGAAGCCCTAACATACCAAAACAAGTGACTTGGTATAAAAGTCTGCACCCTCTTTCTTGCCCTTGGGGGTTTCATCTCTGTCCCCACCTCTGCCTCCAGGACAGCCAATGAAAAGAGCCCAGTCCTCACTCCCTGTTTTCAATGATGACCAGTGCTCCCAGGCTGCCTCCTGGGACACAAGATTTTCAGTGCAAAAATTTGGACCATCCAGGGCAAATTGGGATGGTTGGTCACCCTAGTTGAGAACAGGAACTGTAGAGCCATTGGCTGGTGTCAAATCCTGGCTCCACCACGAACCCACCCTGCTACTTTGGCCAAATTACCTAACTTCTCCCTGCCTCCATTTCCTCACCTATAAAGCAGGAATAATAGTAGTACCTACACCATAGGGTGGTTGTGATGATTAAATGAGCTAATGCATGAAGGGGATCTAAAAGTGCCGCATAGAGAAATGTCCCTGTGAGGGTTTGCTATTTTTGTGGCTATTATATAAAGAGCTTTCTAAAATCCAGAATTTCATCCTGGGGCAGATTCTTTGCCTAGCTCTCTTAAGATCTATTAGAAACATTTAGTGATTTCCTTACATTTCCTGAAGTTACACTAAGAGCAACAACAACAACAACAAAATGGCAATTTATGGTTGGCCTGATTTTACACTAGTTAAAAGAGAGCTGTCAACCCTGCAGAAGTAACAAGTCCATGCCCACAGGCCTCCTTGGTGTTATTTGTATTTTTATGACCCTCCTGTGGCTATAAAGATGCTCAGTGGGTGTAGAAATTGGATGGTTAAAAATAACAAATAAGAAATCAAAGTCGCGCTTTGTCCCTATTTCCATACTGGTAGGTACCACATTCATTATTTGCTGGACAGCTGTGGGAATAAGCTGCACAAGGTACAACAACTTGATTCTCCTCCAAAAACCAAATTAAACCACTGGATTCTCTTATTATTGTTACCCCTGCCTTTGTGTAATGCTTGTCACCCTCCTAAGCTACCAACATGCCTTCTCTTCTACTCACTGGGTGCCCTAGTCTGCCTCTTCCAGTCCAGAGGTATCTGCTTCTTACAAGTTGAAAGGCACAGACCCATATCCACATTCATAAACAACCCCTGTCATCAGCTTGGTTTTGAACCCTGGGCTGCAACCAGCTGCTTCTTTTGCTCAGAGAAGTGTCATCCTTCCAGAGGCTTGGGGTGTGGCCTGTGGGAAGCTTTTCCTTGTACCTGGCTGCTGAATCCAGAACACAGTGAAGCAGCAATGAAACAAAGCACGGTTTGGGTTTTTTGTTTTGTTTTGTTTTTTTTGTTTTTTTGGGTTTTTTTAATGTATTCATTCAACAGATATATTTAATGCTGTAAGGTGAGAATTAGAAAAACAGCCATGAACAACTGAGCCAAAGCCTTTACACTTGAGGGGTTTGGAGGCTTCCAGGAAGGTGGACATTGAACCACTTGCTCTCATCATCCATTGCACATAGGAATCACCTAGGTAGCTTTAAAAAAAGGAAAGAAACTGATGTCTGGGTCGCATCCTCAGAGACTGTGATTTAATTGGGATGCAGTTTAACATGGGAGTTTTTCAAGGCTCCCAGGTGATGTGAAAGTGCGGCCCAGTTAAGACCCATTGCTTTAAACAAAGGGTTCATTAGAATTACGATGAGCGCTACAGAGAAGGGGAGGGTGGTGCTCTAAAAGCACAAGCATGCAGTGGGGCAGGAACCCTGAGCTGGAAGCCACGAAAGCCATTCCTAAACAAAGGCCAGCTGAGCACAAGGTGAATGGCTTTAGCCAAAGTGGGTGCAGGGAGCGTAGTTCAGAGAGACACATCTGGAAAAGTCCACAAGAAGAATCCAGGCTACAGAGAGCAGAGACAGATGTGACATGAGAAGAGAGAAATGGGCAGGGTCAGATAATGCAGGGCTTTTGAGGCACTTTTAGGGGTTTGGGACTTAATCCTAAAGCAGAGGCTTTCACACTGAGCAGGCATCTGGATCCCAAGGGCTTGTTATAAATGCAGACAGCTGGGCCCCATCCCCAGAGGTTCTGATTCAGTAGGTCCAGGATGGAGCTCAAGAATGTGTATGTCTAACAAGTTCCCAGGAGATGCTGCTGCTGGTCCCAGGACCACACTTTGAGAAGCACTGCTCCAATCCAAAGCAATGGGAGAAACTCCCGGAGGATGTTCAGCGGGGCCATGGCAAGAGTTAGGATGCGTTTTCGCAACACGGTGCTATTCACCTCCATAACTCGCAAAGGTAATGTTCCAGGGAGATAAAGGAAAGCACAGGCCGGGCTGGACTCCAGTGCAACTGGGTGATAACAATTCAGTTTGAATTCACTGAGTAACTGACATGGGGTTTCCCTCCCAAGAAGAGCTGTTTTAGTTACTCTTGCCTAAATTCTCCATTTCCTCATTTCCTCACATGATCACCTACTTTAAAAAAAAAATATTGATAAGAGCTTGAAACATCAGAACACCAAAAAGTAAGATACATCTTCCTTTCTCCTTTTTTTTTTTTTTTTGAGACAAAGTCTCACTCTTTCGCCCAGGCTAGAGTGAAGTGGTGAGATCTCAACTCACTGCTGCAACCTCCACTCCCCAGGTTCAAGCAATTCTCCTGCCTCAGCCTCCTGAGTAGCTGGGATTATAGGTGCCTGCCACCACGCTCAGCTAATTTTTGTCTTTTTAGTAGAGATGGGGTTTCACCACGTTGGCCATGCTGGTCTCAAACTCCTGACCTCAGGTGATCCACCTGCCTCAGCCTCCCAAAATGCTGGGATTACAGACGTGAGCTACCGCGCCTGGCCCCTTTCTCCTCTTTATTCAAATGTCAAAGGATTGTTTTTACTGTTTTCACAAGTTCATCATTTTTCTGCAGCCAAGGCTGAGCCTACTGCCTTCCTTGTCCTATGCAGACAGAAATGATGCTGATCAGTGACAATCCAGGTGCATCCAGAAAACGTGCAGCCTAGACAGCTAGAGGCAAATTTATATCACCTCATGGAAGCTCTGCTGTTTCTGCTGCTGTTGGGGTTGTGGGGAGGGATTTCTGCCTTAGGAGCAAAACCCAGGCAATAGACCATGGAAAGGATCACTGGCCTCCCAACACCCCAGCCCAGCCCAGTGTCCCCCATACTTGCATCTACACAAACCCTTAAAGACATACAGACACCGTTGAAACAAAGAGGAACATTTGTCTCTCTCAATTTGCCACATCTTTTCTAACAAAGCAGAGTCAGCTGTGGACATGCAGGTTCACAGCTGCGTGTTCACGCCAATTTGTGCCTAGAAACAGAGTCTCCGCACAGCTCCCTCCCGCACACATGGGTGAGCAAGAGGGACAAGCTCTGCCGTTTTCCAGAGACCAGAGACCAGAGACCAGGGTGATTCTTTGGCAGCCAGTCTTCCAAAATTAGTTGGACATTTTCCCCCAGAGCGCCTTGAAGCATCAGATTAATTGTCTGAGCATTTGCCACTGCTGTTCAGTATAAATGGCTACCTGAATCCCTGGTGATCCCCAATCTCCGACACCTCAGCTATTTTCAACTACAAAGAACTCTGGAATGTAATGGCAGACTCTATTATTAAATAATTTCCAGTGTGTGTGTGCTCTTTAATTCCAACAACGCACAGCTCCAGGAGAAAAAAAAATGGCGATATTTAAAACAGTTGGTGGAGGGGGGTCCCTAATTAAATTAATATTCAAAAGCACAATTCTTCCGAAGAGAAAGGGCCCCCATGTAGTCTACCTTCGTGTCCTCCACACCTCATAATTACCCTTAGCTTCAGTGGATTTTCTTCTCACTCAGCCAGTCCGATGTGGTATTGCTGGAGTTTTGGCTGGTGGTCATTGGGAGACTGAGGATTTCTTAGGCTGTGACACAATCACACACGGAGGACACTTGATGAACCATTTTTTAACTTGAAAAAGGATAGGTTCTTGTTTTTTTCCCTGATCTCAGAGTGAGGCAAAGAGAAATGACCTCCACTTCAGGCTATGCCCTAAAGGGAAAGCTTACCACTAATTACATTATCTGTCATAACAACTATGTAGACACTGACAATGAGTGCCATTCTCTACTGAGCACTTAGAATGCGCCAAGCTCGGTTGAAATCTTTAGCTTTATCATTCCATTTAATACCTCTGGCATCTGTTTAAAAAAAAAAAATAGCAAGTACAGTCTTGTGACCATCCCTAAATTATTCGATCAGCACATATTTCTTGAATGTCTGTTGTGTGCCAACCATTCTTCTAGACCCTGAGAATATCTCAGTGAACAAAAGAGGCAAAACTTTCTGCCTTTCTGGAAGCTGTATTCTATTGGAAGAGAAAATAAATAAGATTAACTAGTAAAATACACAGTTTTACAAACAGGCTGAGGCTCAGAGAGGTGGATCTACCAGTCCACGCTCACACAGACAGCAAGAGAGACATGCAGATTCCAGTCCCAGAACTCTGACTCCAAACCAGGCTAAGGTTTTCCCCATCGTTGAAATTTTAAAAAATAAAAAAAAATAAAAAATAAAAAAAATAATGGTTTTCCCCATAGTTGAAATTTAAAAAGAAAAACAAAACAACAACAACAACAAAACACTCTTTTTTTTCACCTCAGTTTAACTTAGGGTGTAGGTGCTTTCCTGATGGTCTCTTGAAGCAAGCAGGGACATCTCACTTCCCTGGCTTTCCCTGTCATCTGTCTGCATTTCCATGCAGCCTGTTTTATGCTTTTACTTGCGTTTCCATCTGGATAGGGTATTGCCCTTTATGCTTTTCTTAGGCATGCTTGATGTTGAATATTAAAATCCTGTTTCTCTCTTCGTACCCCTCATGCAGTATTAGCCACTTATTTCTACCTTTAAATTGCTGCACATGGCAGAACATTTCTTGATGCTTTTTTAGAAAAGCCTTTTATGGTAATTATAGCTTTCTTCAAGTGCATTTATGCTTCCCTTTTTACCGTGCTGTAGACATTATTTTGTTCATGCCTAATTTTTGTTAAGGCAAAAAGCCTGCCTACCTGGTAACTGTGTGGACAGATTTTTTTTTCTAGTGGTTGGAATTTTATGTGTAGAGTCTTGGAAACTCTTTCGTTTCCACTCTGCCAAAGCCATTGGATTCAGCCAGAGTTACTCATTCATCATTTCCCCCAAGTACTTATTAAGTAGTGGCACTCCAAGAGCAATCTAGACATGGTCCCTCCCTGACAGTTTTACACCATAGCAGGAGCGCCTGGGGCAGCTGTTCAGTTCACAAGAGGGGCACCATTCAAAATGTAGGTAATGACAATGAGTACATTTATTATGGCACTTTTCCAGCAGGTGACAGTAAAATGTCTTAAGGGAGGGCTGCTACATGGCCTAGCAAGCATCAAGGAGGTACCAGCCAATTGTGATACAGTGGGGCGGATAGTACCACATAAAGGAAAGGATAAAGATGCCATGACCAGTGCTGCTGGCATGAGCTTGGGAGCTTTGGAAAAGCTTCCAGGAGGAGATGACTTCCAAGTGGGGATTTGAAGGATGTATTGAAGTTAGGGAGGTGAGAAAAGTGAAAAGGAAAGGCCAAGTGGCTTAAGTCTAACCAAAGGCTAAAGGGATATTGAGATAGGCTGATGTGGTAAGAGCCAGTTCATATGAAGTCAGCAAGCCCAGTTAAGGACTTCAGACTTTACCCATGGGTCAATGGAAAGCTACTGAAGTGTTTCCAGCAGTGTCCAGAATGTGAGAGGTGGAGGCAGGGAGACCAGTTAGGAGGTTTTGACAAGCATCTGCACCAAAGATGAGGGTGGCTGGGGTTAATGTGGTAGCAGTGGGGGTGGAAGTGGAGCACAGATTCCAAGATATTTAGGAAGAAGGACAGATAGGAGTTCTTGCAGTTTATAGGAAAATTAGGCAGAACTTGGTTGGAATTAGATAGAAGAGACGAGAATGCAGGAGAGGAGGGGAATAATTAAGAATGCCTCCAACGTTTCAGTGGTGGGCAATGGGGTAGATACCTGGATGTGCCATGCACTGCTCAAGGGGTCAGAGTTTGTGGGGAGGAAAGGTAAAGAGTCAGAATTCCTTTGAGTTTGAGATGCTTATGAGTGTACAGGTGGGGAACAGATGGCTATGTTGAGATGCAAGTTGGAGTTCAGGTCTAGAGGTCAGAAGACTGGAATTGAAGATTTAGGGGCCATCAGAATATAAGGGTGTGGGTTGTTTTTGTTGTTGTTGTTTCCTTTTTTTGAGACCGAGTCTCACTCTGTCGCCCAGACTAGAGTGCAATAGCACCGTTTTGACTCATTGCAGCCTCTGCCTTCTGAGTTCAAGTGATTCCCCAGCCTCAGCCTCCTGTGTTGCTGGGATTACAGGCACCTGCCACCACACCCAGCTAATTTTTGTATTTTTAGTAGAGATGGGGTTTCACCATTTTGGCCAGGCTGGTCTCGAACTACGGACCTCAGGTGATCCACCCACCTCGGCCTCCCAAAGTAGGTTTTTTTAAATCCCAAATTTCCACATCACCTCTCTCTATATAGGTTGGAATATGACAGAACTAGTCCATTCATATCACTGGTGTCCTTGAAAATTCTCTGTGGGAAGAGGACTTTTGATCTTAGAGAGGAAGTTTCTATTATCTTCTCATGACCCTCAGAAGAGTTTATAGATACAAGGCAGGCAGACAGAAAAGATATAGCACGCACTGATTGTTTTTAATCCATTCGAGCACCTTCTACATGCCTAAAACCAGGCCAAGCTCTGGGATTCAACAGCAAACAACCAAATCTTGGATCTCATGGAGGTTTATGTCTAGGGCTAGGTTTCTCAACCTTAGCACAGTTAACATTTGGGGCTGTATCATTCTTCACTGTGGGACCTGTCCTGTGCATTGTAAGATGTTTAGCAGCATCACTGGCCTCTACCCACGAGATGCCAGTAGCACCCTCCTCAAATTGTGGCAATCAAAAAATGTCTCCAGACTGGGCACGGTGGCTCATGACTGGAGTGCTGTAATCCCAACACTTTGGGAGGCCAAGGCAGGCAGATCACTTGAGGTCAGGAGTTCAAGACCAGCCTGGCCAACATGGTGAAACCCCATCCCTACTAAAAAAAAAAAAATATATATATATATATATATATTCACATATATATATATATATATATTCACATATATATATATATTCACACATATATATATAGTCGTTGTTTGTGTGTGTGTATATATATATGTATATATATAGAAAAAAAATCAGTTGGATGTGGTGGCATGCACCTGTAGTCCCAGCTACTGAGGAGGCTGAGGCAGGAGAATCATTTGAACCTGAGAGGTGGAGGCTGCAGTGAGCCAAGATTGCACCACTGCACTCCAGCCTGGGCAAAAGGTGAGACTCCATCTCAAAAAATAAAAATAAAAAATAAAAAGTGTCCAGACAATGCCAAATGTTTTCTGGAGAGAAATAGGGGTACAGAATTGCCTTTGTTGAGAACCACTGGTATAGGGTCATGATAGAACCTGCAGTCTCCAGGCAGCCAGCTCTCTCTAGCTCCATAAAAGAGGAACCAAACAGGTATGCTTTAAGGGGCTTTATATTAGTGGTCGTGGAGACAGGCAGTACCAGCCTGAAATCCAGAAGACTTCCTATAGGAGACTTCCTGGATGCCCCAGTATAAGCTTATACTTGGATGCCGCAGTATAAGCGCAATCCAACTTCAGTTATAGCATCCTCTCCAGAGAAACGCCTCTACCTCATACCTGTTTTGCCCTCCAGACTAATTACTTCCTAGGTTTTGTTTTTCCTTAAGCAGAAGCTGGCTTTGCACTTTACAAACACAAAGGATCACCTCCTCAGAAGGCCACCGGTAGAATGAACTTGTGCTGGGGTTAGTTAGCTTGGGGTTGCCTAGCAACGCCGTGCACCTACCAGGGCTGTTTTCTTCCTCTTCAAGCTAAAAGCTAAGTCCCGTCCATTAATTCCCAGCTACCCTGAAACTTCTCAGAGATTTGCCAGCTTCCTACTGCTCATGTTTTCATCTTCCTCATGTGATGTGGAGAAAACCTGCTACTGTGGTCTGTTTATTTCACTTCAGTTGGTCAGCAGGGGAAGGGTGGGGAGGAAGCAAGAGAGAAAGAGAAGGGGTTAAAAAAAAAAAAGCCTCATTCAATCTAGAAATATATGTATTTTGGGTGCGTATCTCTGACTGACACGCTAGTGTTTTTTGCAGATTTAAATCTGATGTAGCGGACGTGGGTTTCCTATACAATGAGGCTTCTGTTGACACATTGGACATGAATTTAGTCAGACATGAGACCTCAAAGTAGCTAAATAACAAAGCTCCGCCAAATAGATACCATGCTGAGCAAATGTTGATAGGTCTGTCATTTAGTGTATTTTCTGTGATCCGTTCCCCAAAACTCTACCAGTAGAAATTGTTAAAGCTGAAGGTAGCTGGAGGTTGAAGAAATTCTCTTTTCCTTGAGAATCTGTGAAATGTCCCTTGGGCTTTTCCTACTGAGCTCATTTTGTTCCTGCAGAAATGTTTGTGGCATTTCTCTGCAACTGGGGATGGCTTTCCCTCCACATACCCTCTCACGGTAGGAAGTGAACAGGGGTTTTCCAGGCAGGGCCACAGTCAGGAAAAGCATGGAAATGTGAATCTGGGCTTTGTGAGGAGAGGTGTGTAGACCAAACAAGCTTTCTCCAGGTGTGCCCACACTGGTGATTTACTTGCCTGCTGGACTTAGCGCCAGGCTGTGCAACAAAAGAAAACTGTTTCCCTGGTAAGAGTCTCCTTGTTTGCCCTCTCAAGACAGCTCAGCTTCCCTAGGGAGTGCCCCACATAGGTCTCCTCTGTTGCATCACTCCTCACCCAGATCCCAATCCAATACCACCTTCTGGAAAGGATGAGAGGCAGCAAACACTGAAGAGTGAAACTCCTCTTCTTAAAGAAGTAAAACTTAATTGCATACCCTTGAGACCTTACTTCTTAGGAAGATGCCTTTAAATTCCCACCACCGGCCAGACACAATGCCTCATGCCTGTAATCCTAGCACTTTGGGAGGCCGAGGCTGCAGGATCATTTGAGGCCAGGAGTTCAAGACTAACCTGGGCAACATAGCAAGATCCCATCTCTACTAAAAATTAAAAAGAAAAAAATTGCTGGGCTTGGTGGCACACACTTGCAGTCCTACCTACTCAGGAGGCTGAGGCAGGAGGATCACTCAAGCCCAGGAGTTCAAAGTGGCGGTGAGCTATGATCATGCCACTGCACTCCAGCCTGAGTGATAGAGTGAGATCCTATCTCAAATTCCCACCAGTGCCATATGCACATACTAGGTTTATCAGCATTCTCATAAGGGGTACTCAAGAGAAAAGAAGGAATATGCTAGGTGAAGGCCTCTGGAACACTGGAGAGAGGAATAGGGGAGATGCATGCTTTTGATTCACAAGATTTGGGCCAGGAAGGTTTCAAATCAATTACTTCCATCATTACAAAGCTTTTTATCCTCCGCCATGGCCCAATCCAGCCTGCACTTTATGTAGTTTAAAAATAGGCGTAGAAAAAGATGGAAACAGAGATGGTGGCAGAGGTAGAGATAGGATTCGAGATAGATATTTGAGGAAATTACTTTCTGGGGAAAATTAAATTAATGGTCATTGGGGTATATTTAAATTAAGTAAGAAAACATATCCCAGTGCACAACTCTGCAAATTTACTAGAAGTCATTGCATTGTACACTTAAACCAGGTGAATTTTATGGTGTATAAATTACGCCCCAATAAAGCTGTGAAAAGAAAGAAAAATGAGAAGATGTCTAGGAATTCTTGCCAGCATGAAGGTTTTGTGAGTGTGGCCACATCCTAGTAGTTCTCTGCTTCTCTCCTACCTGTTATAAAGAGTCACGGAGGCTCTGCTAGTGGGACCTTTCCCCTCTCTCTTTAGTGCACCTCCTTTCTCCACTTTCCTCCCCCAGACTCCCTTTGTCCAAACTCAGATCAGGAGAGTGCTGGCTGCAATTGTTTTGGGTCCTGGAGTAATTAGAAAATTACACAGGCAGCTGATTCTGCACAGGCACGTGAGCGCATGCTCACACACACACACACACACACACACACCCCAATAAAGGAAAAGAAATCCACAAAATAAGAACTACTCCTACCCCACCACCCTTCCCGCAAGCACATATATTTTTTTCTTCTATCTTTCCCCGATTCATGGCACCCAGCATCTATACCCTCCACAGCCTTCGAATCCTGCAGTATTTTCAAATCGTGCCATAAATAGGTTGAGTGATAAGCAGCCAACATCTTTAAGTGCCCCTTAAAACTAAGTATTACCTGTACAAGCATATGAAAATAGCTCAGCAGAACCATCCAGTTTTCGGTCATGAGAAGCTCATGATAATCCTATGTAAATATGTATTTAAAACTCTGAAAGATGGCGGGTACTTTGCCTCCATCCTGGGTTGATAGGGAATTTTTTCTCTTCTACGGAAGAGCACTTCTTAAAAAAAGAAAAAAAGAAAGAAAGAAAAGCTTCTTTTCAGTAGCATCGATCCTGAGCTATTGGCTGGAAATCACAGCCTAGCTAGTCTGGTTGTCAGCTCAGCACTGGTTTAGTTGTCTGGGATGTGCATTGAACTCCCCGCTTTGGGAAGGTTGCCTCTGACCTAGGTCAGTTGTCACTGGGGATCCCCTGCATCTGCGACCCCACTCTGTCTTGCTACTGCATGCGTTGCCTGCTCCCTTGACTCTGTGGAAGGCAGGCGCGGGCCCCACTGTGAGGCTGGCCCAGCGGCTGCCCTGCGGCCTTGCTCCCCTCTGCATGGCTCCCCTGCTTCCCCAGCGCAGCCTCACGTCCCTCCTTCTCATCCTCTCCATTTCTCCAACCAGATGGCTGCCCTGACTTGTGCAACGGTAACGGGAGATGCACACTGGGTCAGAACAGCTGGCAGTGTGTCTGCCAGACCGGCTGGAGAGGGCCCGGATGCAACGTTGCCATGGAAACTTCCTGTGCTGATAACAAGGATAATGAGGGAGGTGAGCACGCGTCTTCTCATTCCCAGCCCCTAAGATCAGAGCGTTGTCCATGCTTTTGTCATGAGTCATTTTTCTTCTGAAAGACCTCCCCGCACTATTGTCAAATGTTGTTGTAACATTTTCTTTGAAGCAAATGCAGCAGAGAACAGGTATCCTTATGCCAGGGGGGATCTCTGGGAGACACCAGCTGGAGGCACTGGGGGTTGATGCTGGCTCAGAATTCCCAAGTGTCCATTGCCACATAAAGGTGGCTGGACCCTGGCACTGCCTTCAGGGTGACCAGTCCTGCCAGACCTTTCAGGGCTGGGGACAACAGTCGGTGACAATGAGGATGACAATCTATGCCTACCACACTAGGCTGTCATAAGCAATGCCTGCTGCCTTCATCCTCACAGCCCTTTGAGATGTCACTTTACAGATGAGGAAACCAAGGCCTGAAGAGTGATTAAGTAACTTTTTCGAGATAATCCAACCACCATTAGTAAAATTGAGACCCAAACCCAACTGAGGCTCCAAAGTGTCTGTTCTAACTAGTTGTCAGCAAACTATGGTCCATGGACCAATCCTGGCCTGTAAGCTAAAAATAGTTTTAACATTTTTAATGGCTGGGGGGAAAAAATCATAAAAAGAACAATATTTGATGGTGTGTAAATTATGTGAATTCAAATTTTGATGTTTATAAATTTTTAAACAGCTTTATTGAGGTATAATCAACATATAAAAGCTGTGTATATGGCCGGGTATGGTGGCGCACGCCTGTAATCCCAGCACTTTGGGAGGCCATCACCACCATCAAGGCCATAAACATGTCTGTCACCTCCCAAAGTTTCTTCCTACTGACTGAACCAAGGGTCGGGCTGCTTGTTTTCAAGGTTCAATAACAAGATGCAGACAAACTGGGGAAGTAACCAGAAATAAACTCTCCCAGGTACAGGGAGAAGGCCAGAGATCATTCACAGGCCAACACAAAATTACAAAGTTTTCCAGTGCATATATACCTTCTAAGCTATGTGTCTATGTGTAAGTGTATTCATCTGAAGACACAAGTGATTGATTCCATCTAATCTATAACTAAGGTTTGGGTCCTGGAGAGCTTCTTCCAGAGCCTCAGTAAATTTGCTTAATCTAGATGGGTCCTGATGCCAGGGGTGATAACCCTTATCTTGTCTCCAGCTAAGGTGTGGAGGTCTGGGGAGTTCCTTTAGACTCCCAATAAAACTTGTTTAATCCTAAACGGGTCCTGGTACGAGGAATGTAAGAATTCCTTCATTATCTCGTGAAGGTTCAAGGCCCAGGAAAGGCCTAGGCAAGACTCTTGGTGGGCTTTTGTTACATTCCAGCCTTTGTGTAAGGGCGCTGGCTCTTTCCGCCTATAATATTTAACCTAATCATTCATTCAGTGCCAAAACAGTTGTCAGGGAAGCCTGCCTGTTCAGCTGTTGCTGAGACATAGCCTGCCACACTGCTCTCTTTGTGATTATTGTTGTGGGGTGACTTTTTGGTTTTAGAAGTTTATGTGGTAAGAACATTTCAATGTGAGATCTACCCTCTTAGCAAATTTTGAGTATACACTACTTTGTTAGCTATAGACACTATGCTATGTGGTAGATCTCCAGAATGTCTTTATCTTGCATCAGTGACACTTTGTACCCCTTAACCCACACCTCTCCATTTATTGGAATATAACCATGCCCATTTGTTTATGTTTGGTCTAGGGCTGCTTTCACTCTCCATTTCAGAGTGGAGTCACAACAAAAACCACTTGGCCATCAAAGCCTAAAATATTTATTCTCTGGCCCTTTACAGGAATAGTTTTCTGTCCCCAATTCTAAACCTCTGAGCTGAATTTCCCCATGTTACTTCCTGATGGAGTGCTAAGTTTCTGGGGCTAAATGAGGTTGGCTTAGCCTGTGGGCCACCTGTTCTCCTAAGAATACTGTGGAATGTTCCCTAGACTTTAGTACAGGTGTGTTATCCACCCCCACCAAAATTACTAACTGGTCAGAATTCACTAGGAGCAGAAGTTGTTTCAGAGTGTAAGAAGATCCATGAGTCCAATCATTTGATTTAACAAAAATGTATTTAGTGCCACCTTGGACCAGCCATTGAAACCTAGGAATATGAATGACCAAGCCAAAGTCAATCACTGCCTTCCTGGTCCCAACAGGTCCTTTCAGTGATGTCCAGAGCAGGGTGCAATCCATCAGGGTGGTGGATGAGAGTATTAGATACTCTATTTTTATTTGTTCTCATCCTCTTAATGGATATTTTGCAGTTTCCATAATTTATGATTGCCATTGTGCCTGTATGTAATTTGTAAATAAACAGATGTACACACACTGATAGGAATACACAATCAAAACAGTTTACAGACCTGATGTGGTTTACAGAGCTCCCATTCATTCATTTTCTCTCTCCTGAAACAGAGCCAAAAGAGAAAGCACTTTAATTCATTTTTTAACAAGTTAAGGCATAACTACATAATGCATTTTTTTTTCCAAGTCAGAATCGCACGACTTTTGCTGGTAAGATTCACTGTTTTTCCTTCTGCCTCCCTGGCGATTTCACTGAGCACAGCGGTTGCTTACAGATCAGCTTCTACTTCCAGAAAGGAGATGCTCTCCTGGCTCCCTTCCCTGTTCCTGGTGTCAGCAGCTGAAAGTATAACAAATGGCTGGAATGCTGCACAGAGGGAAGAGAGGAAAGTCTGGGGGACCATCTCCCCAGCATACCCTGCATTACCCACCTCCCTCCCCACCAGCCCTACCCCTGATCCCAGCTCCCACCCGGCCAAAACCAAATTCCTGTAGTGATGGGGCTAAAAGAGGCTCACAGGGTCCCCAGTCCTAAGGGCTGCCCACCAGGCACAATTCAGGATCCCCCCTGACTGGCAGAGACAAAGCAGTCTAAAGGCAGGGCACAAAAGCAAATGAGGCAGTGATTATGCTAAAGACAATAATGGCCTTGTTATGGGAACTATAAAAGCAAACCTCCCAAGGAAGTAATTAACCACAAAGAAAAAAAAAAAAAAGAAGGCTGCATGGTGTTTATAAAAAGAAACTCCCAGTTAATTCAGAGTTGCTTATGTCAGGTAAGAAGGGTAGACACCAATTCTGTCTCACCTGGCGTAAGCAATTCACAATTAACTGAGTTCTTTTTTTGGAGGAGATTCCTTGGTGTAGAGTATCCTTTTTATGGTTAATGACTTCCCTAGGAGGTGTGCTAAGCACTTTGCTGTTTATTGATAAATATTAAGGTTGCTCCTCATCAACTCCAGATTCAATCCTGCAGCACACTAATTATATCACTCTTTTTGTTTGGTTGGGGTGGGGGTGGGAGTTCTGCCCTAGTCTCTGTCCTGCTTTGTGAGTTTTCAAGAAGGGCTATATGAGTTTATAAACCTGGCAATGGGTCAGAGGCACCCGGGAAGAACATGAATGCAGACCCGGGGAGCAGCTGCAATGAACACATTGTTATAAATTTCGTGAATGGGCAAAATAATACAGCAATCTAC
This sequence comes from Macaca thibetana thibetana, assembly GCF_024542745.1. Classification (NCBI taxonomy): domain Eukaryota; kingdom Metazoa; phylum Chordata; class Mammalia; order Primates; family Cercopithecidae; genus Macaca; species Macaca thibetana. The sequence goes on along the minus strand of NC_065583.1, from coordinate 13,584,509 downwards.
CAAAGTGGACTGGAAAAGGCAAATCACTTTTCCATCTAGAAACACTCGAAAAAAAATCTGAAGGGATATATATTTTTTTATTTTAAACTGAGATGGATATAGATACAAATACAGATAGAGATATCTGAAACCTTTAACAGTCTTTTTTCAACCTAGGTTCCTCTATGAGAGAATTAAGCCCTAATACTTTATGGACACTAGTAGTTCTGAAACTTCAGCATGTGGCAAAACCACCTTGATTCAACACAGAGTGCTAAGCCCTATCCCTAGAGCTCCTGATTCTCTAAGTCTGGGGAGGGCGGTGCAAGACTTTGAATTTCTAGTAAATATCCCAGCAGTGCTGACACAGGGGACGCTGATGCAGGTCCTCCTTGAGAACCACTGTCCTAAGCCATCCAATCTATGCAATGAATTCACTTCTCTCCTGTGCATCTAGAATGGTACTGGATAAAGTACCTCCTTTGGAAGAACTGAGAAAACTTTCACTCATATATGCTCTGTAGTTAGCAGTGTTGAGATGAAAATCCCTGTTGGAGAAGGCTGCCTTAGAATATCCCCGCCAAAACAGTTTATGCCGATTCCCTGCCTTCTCATCCCCTTGGCTTTCAAAGTCTCCAAACACCCCTAGTCATGTGACCGCCGCTCATGTAACCTCAGGAAGCAATGGCTGATTCTGAAGGGACAAGCCTTACTTGCCCATGGCCACTAAAAAGAAGTGGAAATGGTTCAGACAGACATGGCAGCCAGCAGACTGTCTTTTTAGTAGTAAGAGATCTTCACTTGAACTGCTCACCCCAATTTGAAAAAGAAGAGACTCAAAGAAATATTTTTGCTTACAGAAGACAAATACCAGCTCATTAAAGTCTGAGAATACACACAACATGTGCACCAAGTGACAGGCGGATAATATTTAATTATCACCACCAAGACAGAGGTGCGAGATTTAGTTCATCACAGCCAGGGGTAGGAGAGAGGGTGTAGAGTTCCTCTAAAAGTGGGAACCGCAAGGTGAGGAGGCGTTGTTAGACCGTCTGACCTGGTGAGACAGTCCTTACTCCTTCTCCACTCCCCTTTATCACCCTGAACTTAGAGTCAGGAGCCCTAGCCCTCCCATCATTTCAAGCTGGCATAGGAGTGAGTCTGAAGCTCCTGTGGAATCCTATGAGATGCTTTCTCCCATCTGTGGGCAGCAGTGACAGTGGAGACCAAGGGAGGCGATGTCATAACCACATCACCTGGACATAGGGGTAGGAGGAAGCCCTTTTTAGGCTGAGCTCGTCCTCAGTCACCCCGCATCACTTTCTTCCTTACTAAACTAGGAGAGATGTCTTTTTCCTCCCGTTCTGTTTCAACACAGCATTGAAAGATGTTTTGCACCTTCTCTTTCACGTCCCTGGTTTCTGAACAGGTGACACTGTATCATCATAATTGATTGAGAGCTTGGGCTTCAGAGTCAGCCTTTGTATCCCAGCTCTGCAAGTCACTTTGCTTCTCAAAGTCTCAATCTTCTTATCTGCAAAATAGGCATGGCAATGCCAATGCCACTAGCTGGTGTGAAGTTTAAGTGAGAAAATGCATGTGATATATTTTACAAGACACCTGGCTCATAGATGCCCTCACATATTGGCTGCTGCTAGCATTGACATTATTAATATTAATGTTATTTTCTAGAAAGGAGACCGAATTCATATAGATGGAATCCAACCAATAATTTTTCCAGTGTACACAACCACAAAGAGTCTAACTTTGTGCTTATTGAACTTCAGTGCTGCGTGACTGTGTGGAGGGCTTGTTTAAAAGTCAGATTTCTAAGTCCCTACCTTAGAGGTTCTGATTTATTAGTCAGATATAGGATCCAAGAATCTGCACTTCTACCAAGCAACCCAGAGTGTCTGATACAAGTGTGTTTGCTCTGCAGGTGACATTTTGAGATAAACTTTTTAAAATAATGGCTTTTCCTGGGTGGGCTGACCCAGCCTAATGTCACAGTGCTTACACCCCAAACCCTTTCCCCTAGAATCCCCAAAACACAGGAGTGCAGTGAGGAGAGGGGAATTTTATTTCAGGAAGAAATAAGTAGCTGAAAAGACATGAAGTCTGGGCATGGTGGCTCACGCCCATAATCCTAACACTTTGGGAGACCAAGGTGAGTGGATCACTTGAGCTCAAGAGTTCAAGACCAGCCTTGGCAACATGGTAAAACTCCATCTCTACAAAAAATACAGAAATTAACCAGGCAGGCATCCTGGCATGTGCCTGTAGTTCCAGCTACTCAGGAGGCCGAGGTAGAAGGATTGCTTGCTCAGGAAGTTGAGGCTGCAGTGAGCCGTGATTACGCTATTGCACTCCAGCCTGGGTGACAGTGTGAGACCCTGTCTCAAAAAAAAAAAGACATGAAGATATTTTTCCATTTAGGTCCTTAGTGAATGACTTCAGTATGATTTAGAAGTTCTCCATTCTTGGGTGGAGAGTTGGCTAATGTTTGTTTCAACGTTTAAAAACCTTTAACTCTCTGTCATTGGGGTACGAATTCATCCATCCACTCATCCATCCATCCATCCATCCATTCATTAGCTTATTCATTTATGGCTTAACAAACATTTGTTGAGGGTTTACTAAATGTTAGACCCTGAAAATAAGCCTTTAGAATACTAAAGCAAACATGACACATGTCCACAAAGAGCTCACTATCCATCTACAAAGGTGGATAAACACATTGTTATTATTATTATTACAGTCCAGCATGTGAGAGGTGACAGGGATGGACCATCTTATTAGATGGCAGTAGTTCAGTGGGAGCATAGCAAAGGGACTGTCACATGAATGGGTGTCAGGAGCATGACATGAGAGAAAGCCCAGCCTAGTGTTAAGGCCAGGCTCTTCAGCTCGTTCCCATGGAGTGTCCTCAAAGCCACAGATCTGTGTATCAGTAACCCCTGGTAGAGGCTCTTCAGACCACTAGCAGTTTCTGTAGTTCCCTCTCTAAATGAAGGACTCCACACTGGCTTCTCGGCAGAGCAGTATTTCCCACCCTACCTCCATCTGCAAGGCTTGGTTCCTTGCTTCACTCCAAAAGAGGCTGCCTTGGGTTAAGAGACGTGGATGCTGGCCTGAGCTCCGGGCATGCCATCCAAGGCACTCCAGCCAGGTCTAAATGAGGAGAAATAACACTGGAGTCTGTCCAAAGCACTTGGAACAGACAAAACGCACCCCTCGCCCACTGCCTCCTTCCGCTCCCTCCCCATCCCATAACCATCCAAATTGGTTTGACACGATTCAGGAATGCTCTTCCAGCATTTATCTCACTTGTTAATTAATAACTCACCTTGTCTGTGCATTTAGCAGAGCCAAGCTTGGGACTTCAGGGACTCCAAAAGGGTTCTGGTTCCCAGGCCCAAATAGTCCAGTTTCTTCCTCCAGTGAGAGACAAAGCTTGGTGAACCCATTGTAAATGCCTTGATTAATATATCCCAATCATGTTGATGGATTGGTTGGGTGGGGAACAGCTTAAAAGTACAACATTGTGCTATTAATTGGGTTGGATGAGGATTGCCTTTGCAGTCCAAAGACCTTGTGGCAAATGTAGCTGGGCCATAAACAGAGTCCCTGATTAGCTCCCAGAGAGAAAAGCAATGTATCTAATGCTTAGGAGGAAAACTTGGCCTTGAGGACACTGCCAGCTGGCCAGATGCTGGGTCTCTCTTCTTTAGGAGGGAAGTAGAATTAGCCTCAACTGAGATCCTCAGGGAACACATAGCAACAGGGATCTGAAATTATTCTGGCTCTTCCAGTTGAAATAAGATCTTTGACTTCCTGGGCATATTTGACTAGAGAATCTTCTGTTTAGAAAACTGTAAGGTAGAGGTTCAGTTTTCTTTTATTCTACTGAGGTTTAGAAAAAAGATAGAACCAACTGGGCACGGTGGCTCATACCTGTAATCCCAACACTTTGGGAGACCAAGGAGGGTGGATCACTTGAGGTCAGGAGTTTAAGACCAGCCTGACCAATATGACGAAACCCTGTCTCTACTAAAAATACAAAAATTAGCCGGACATAGTGGCTCACACCTGTAGTCCCAGCTACTCATGAGGCTGAGGCATGAGAATCTCTTGAACCCAGGAGGCAGAGGCTGCAGTGAGGCAAGATCATACCACTGCAGCACTCCAGGCTGAGTGACAGAGCAAGATTCTGTCTCAAAAAGAAAAGAAAGAAAGAAAGATAGAACCTATTCTCTTGCATATAAAAATTATAATCAGTAAGATTTTTGAGAGCTTACATATGCCAAGCGCGGTACTGAGCTTGCCCTGCACCTGGGTTACAGGAACAGCCTCGCAAGTGGTCTCCCTGCTACTCCTTTTGCTGTCTGCTCTCTGTTCCTCCACACAGCATCCAGAGGGACTGTTTTGGTATGTTGATGCAAAAGTTATTGCAGTTTTGACCACTGAAAGCAATTAATTTTGCACCAACCTAATACACTGTAAATCTCATCATTCCATGTTCTCAAAGGGTTTCTCATGAAGTTAGAATCAAAATCAGATGTTTTTTTTCACCTTGGCTTAGAGGGCCCTCTGTGTGTCCCCTGCCTTGTCTCTGACCTGTCCTCCCCCATCCCCTCCGGAAGCTCAGCCTCATCCACTCTGGCTGGTGTTCAGACCACACAAGTGCAAAGATTAGTTCCACCCGAGAGTCTTTGCTAGTGCAAGGTGGAAATGCCCAATCCAGGCACACTGTGTCACTGGCTCATTGTAGTCATTCAGTTCTCAGCTCAAATGCCTGAGAAGGACTTACTATGAAGTCTTCCTCTGTCTCTCTCCCATCAACCATTAGTGTTTCCTTTATGGAAATACCACACTCCTAAATTTTCTCAAACTATTATTCTTGTACGTTCTCTGTTTCTTCACACTAGACTATAAGTTCAATGAGTCTATTTCATCATATTATTTCCATTATACAGATAAGGATACAAAGGCTCAAGAAGTTAAGACTCAGAATAGGCTTTTCAGCTAACCACCATGATATATGGCTTTTCTCCTTTAAAGCCATTGGCTCGTTTTTTCTAAAACACTCAAAAACTTTGGACGGTGTTTCTGAAGAAGATTCAAACAAGTACAGAATGTGTGTTGCTGCAAAGAAGCCTTAGAAAAAATCACCTCAAAGACAAAACTTTTCCATTGAAAACCTTTTCCTGGTACGTGTAATTGACCATTGAATTAGTTTTTTTGTTTGTTTTTGTTTTTTTTAAAAAAAAGGCATTTAAAGTTTATAATTTACCCAACACAGCACTTTCAGGCTTTTTTAATCAAGTCTTTATTAGTTTAAATGGTTATTAAGTGTCTCTGAAGGGATTATGTTTTTTCCCCCGATTAGATGACAAATCAAATATTCATTATGAAATTGTGATGAAAATGCATAATCTGAAAAAAAATTTTAATCATGTAAATCACTATGGACTTATTTTAGGGAATTAAAGGATGAAAACGCAGATTTCACTGGTGGCAAGGAGGTAATGTTGATATCGTTATTTTGGCTTCCTGTATTTGTGCCTTGGCCAGAGTCTTGCCCTAGATGGTGGCAGGCACACCCCTGCCATCCCCTGGTCTCTGTGACCAGCATTGGAATAAAGAGGCAAGGTCCTCGTGCCATCACTAGTTCTCTTGCTCCCACAGTCTTCCTCCCAGTCCAGACTGGTGGTTCCCTACTGGGGCAACTCGCTCGCCCAGGAACATCTGGCAGTGACTGGAAGCATTCATGAGTCATGGCGGCGGGGAGGTGGGGAGGTGCTACTGGCATCCAGCGGGTAGAGGCCAGGGTTGCTGCTAAATGCCCTACACACATAGGAAAGCCCCAAATCAAAGAATGATCTGACCCAAAATGTCAATAACACCAAGGCTTGAGAAATCCGATATAGACATTTAATGTCCCAGGAACATATCTGTCTGAGGGACCAGATGGTCCCAAAACAGGCAGTGTCCATAGGCCTGATTTGAAAGGACGTGATGTCCAAAACCCTAAGGCATTGAGCCCTTACCAAGGGCCAGGCCCATGCTAAAACTTCACCCACATTGCCTAAATAAATCATAATCCCCACAAGAGCCCTAAGAATCTCTCATTATCCTTTACATAGAAGCAGAAACTAAGAGCCAGAGAGGTGAAGTGGCTTGTCCAAGCTCCCAAAGCAAAAACATAGCCAAGGCAGGATTCAGAACCTGGGTCAAGAGCCCTCCTCTGGGCGCCTCACAGCACCTGAGTGTTTGTTGTGTTTGGGCTCAGAGCAAGGCAGAGCATAAGGGCTTGAACAACCTCCGCCCTGCAGAAACACGAATTCTGCAGCATGCTTAAAAATACCGTCGACGTTAGCTTTTCCCTCCAGTTTTGGATTTGGAACGCATTTTTGCCACAAAGTGCTTAGGCACTGAAATGCCAGGGGGTAAGCAGGGGAGAGTTGAGCAGTTGGACTTTAAATAGCAAGGTGTTAGCAAGCAGCACAGCAAGAGCAGCTGCCCAAGGCCTGTGCTCTTTTCTTTGACTTTCTATCTTCTCAGCCAAGAGCTCTGGGGGATTGGAGAGGGGCCAGAACTCTGTGGCCAAGTGCAAATCCAGAGAAAACTGCAAGGTGTTCCCCAAACTGCTGCGCCTAATGCTTCTCTTCCTCCCCACTCACAACCAAGACCTAACCTTTCCACGGTGATTCTCCTTCTCTGCCTGTCCTCAGGGTATGTCATCATGGAGCTCTCCCCATCCCCTTCAGTTTCCTGGAACTCCATGGCCACGTGCACTGAGGCACACTACCTCTTTCATTTATGAGAATCACAGGATGATTTCATTTGTGGGAGTCTGGAAATGTCAGATGCAAAAAGGCTAAAATATAGAGTCCCCAGCAGCTGCAAAGCCCAGGGAGGGAAAGTCACTTACTCAAGGCCAAGGAGCAGGTAGGGCAGACCTGAGACTGGAGTCCTGGTTTCCTGGCTCAAAATCCAGTGTGCTTTTCTCAATGCTATGTCACCACCAGAAGGACCCAGTGACCCTCAGGAGAATGGGTGCCTGCCACTACTGGTTGGAGCCAAGATCTGTCTCAGACCTGGGACCTAGATTAGAATGAGTGGAGGTGCCTAGGGCACCTCACAGTGAGTGCCACCTTCACTTTTGCCCCCTCAGCCCTTCATTCACCTCTTCCTAGTTGCAACCCTGCTCAGACCTCTTGTCATTGATGGCAATGACAGAAAACACCCTCTCCCACACAAGCCACACTCCTGGACAGACCCCTCACCACCAAAATCATTTATTCATTCAACAAACATATACCAAGCCCCCACTCTGTGGCTGGGCATGTGAACGAGAAAGACTCAAACTCTGCCCATAAAGAATCCTCCGTCTGGTGGAAAGTAAAATACATACAAAAGCTGTCACTGCAGAGCCATGTATTAAGGGTCCATAATAGAAGCAAGGCCAAGAGACCATGGCCGCTCACAAGAGAGGCACTGAAGGCTTCCAAAATAGGTACAGCTTGAATATTAAAAGATATAAAGGAATTAGGCAAGGAAGGAGGGAAACGCATTGTGAATGAAGGAAATGGCAAATGCACGGAGGCAAAAAACAGCAATGCCTGTGTGGGGCCTCTGAGAAGCCTGGTACCTTGCAGCCTAGTCCACGTGGAGAATGGAGGAGGATGAGGCTAGAATGGGGTTTGCATGCAGTGCTGGGCAGAGCACAACACAGCCAACATATTTGTTTGTGCCTCCCACCACATAACATCTCAGTCTTCAAAATTGCAACCATGCCTGCCCTCAGACAGAAGGCTGATGTATCTGCTTGAGTTATTATAAACACACACACTACAGCTGAGAAGCAGGCGTGGCCTTTTGTTATATTCCCTCCATTGCACTTAGGCATTCTTTCTCCCAGGGAGAGGAGACAGCCTGGCAGGGTAGTCAAGAGGCTTTGGGATCTGAGCTTCAGGTCATGTCCCAGCTCCTCCACTTCCTCAAGATATGAGCTTAAGCTTAAGCTTTGTCCTCTGTAAAGCAGAGCTAGGGCTGACTTCTACCTCATAGGATGCTGTGAGGCTGAGATGAGTTAATGCATGCAGAACAGTCAGCACAATGGTTCGTATACATCTTATACGTCAGTGAGCATCAGAATCACCTGGAAGGCTTCATGCACAGATGGCTGGGCCCCACCCTCAGAGTTTCAGATTCAGTAGGTCTGGCAGGAAGCCCAAGAATGTGCATTTCTCACAAGTGTCCAGATGATGCTGATGCGTTGAGAACCACTGACTTAGCGTAATGCATACCTTTTGAAGGGAAGCTCAAGTGCTGGCAGAGGGATTCCTCCGAGCGCGCCAGCCCTGGGCCAGCTGATGAGGAGAGACAGGCCAAACAGCTCTGCATCCTGAGGCAGTGGCCACTTGATTAGCATATGGACCTTGGGTACATTCCTAGGTTCACTGAGGTCCTTTTCACAGAAGCTTGTCATCCAGAGAGGAGTCAAGGCTCCAACTTCCCAGGATTCATCCTCCTCCTTCAAGACTATTGGAATAAAAGAAGAATGTGGAAGGAGTTTGCTGGGAGAGGGCAGTGATAGCTGGCCCTGGTTCATTGCCTTTTATGACATTCTGCTGCTTCTGCCATACCCCCTGCCCCACTTAGGACAGGTGATGCTGTGCCATTTACTGCTGGGGTCCACAGACTTTGGAATCAGACAGACCTAGCTGTACATTCTGACTCAGGTTCTTACTAGCTGTGCTTCCTTGAGCAAAGGATCTAACCTCTCTGAGACTCAGTTCTCTCATCTAAACTGGAAACAATGATATCAACCTCATTGGCCTGTTGTAAGGTTTGACTAGAAAGTTTATACAGAGCAACTTAATGCCCCTTTATTTAAATGGCTGCTCTGAGTGTTTGCATCTCCCCATATGATGTGAGTTCAGAGATTCTAAAAACACACACTGCCTCCCCATCAAAAACTCACCATTTCAAATAATGCATACATTTCAAAATCAGGAGCCCATCTTTTGGTCCCTGTTATAATACATTTCCCTCAATTTCATCCCCACTGGCTCTGGAATGAGTGCTGTCTTCCCTCAGAGATCATGAACCGGTGACCCCCAAGCTGGGTGGGTCACTGCCATGTTCCGTTTAGCCACACAGGCTTACAAAAATTTTTGCATTCATTGCTGACTTTTAGAGGATTTCATTTAACTAACAAAGAAACTGAGGGCCTAGAGGTTAACTTGCCCAGAGTCAAACAGTGGAAGAGCTGGGATTGGAGCCCAGTTCTTTTGATTCTAAATGCCTTGTTCATTCTTCTCTCAGACCCTTTTTCTGAAAGTAATTTTATACCAGGTGTGCCAGAGAGTCCAAAGCCGCTAGGTATCTGGGGTCATGCTGGAAAAGTGGAATCCATGGAGAAGACAGATGCAGAAAAGAGAAACGGCGTCCCCGGAGCAAGCTTCTCCTGCTCTTACTTCTGCCATGCTCACTCAGAAAATTTGTGGCTCAAGGAGTATAGAACCAGGGAGAAAACCCCAGCCTACCTGGGGTCCATCACTCAAAGTCTTAGTCCTTTAATGGGCAACACTAATATCATCACTACCCAACTAGCACACTGTCTGCCAGGGTGGCCATTGCATAGGCCTTTGACATGCTCTCTTTGTCTATGCATCTTGCCACACAGATTTTTGGATGCCCCATTACCTGGCCTCTCCATTCCCTACTCCTAATCCTTAAGGCCATGATTTCTTAGTAGCTTTCCACCTCCACTCAGATCATGCCAACAACTTCTCTGGGCTGGACTATGGGTCCTCCAGCTTCTAATCTGTTCCCCACAGAGCAGCTGGAAGAATCCTTTTAGAAGTCAGATCCTATCACACCCCTGCGCAAGCCTTGCCAGGGCCTCTCATCTCCCGTAGCATGGCACCTAGGATGCCGCAGTGGCTTCCATTGCTCTGCATAAGTGAGTCCCTGCTTCCATGCTGATCTCATTTCCTCTCTCTCTTCCTCCTCCTCTCTGCCCTATACCTGCCATCTTGCCAGTCCTACAACTCACAAATACACTTTCACCCTAGGCTTCTGCACTTGCTGTTGCCTCTGCTCAGAGTGTTCTTCCAGATGTTTCCATGACTCATTTCCTCCTTTCATTTAGGTTTCTACACGAACATCACTTGCTCAGAGAAACCCTCCCTGACTTCCCTGTCTAAAGCAGAAAATCCCCTCCTTCATCACTCTCCAGCCCTTTACCCTGCTTTACTTAGTGTCTTCAGAACACTGTCACTCTAAGTCCATCAGGCATTCATTTGTTTATTGTCTATTCTCCCCCTCTAGAATCTAGGGCCATAATCACAGGGTCCTTGTCTGCCTTGGTCAACTCATTGTTACACGAATTGAATGAATAAAAGCTTTCATGAGAAGTGTTTGGGATCGGAAGCAATTGTCTTTTATTCAATAGATTATTGGGAGATAAATACATTTCATTCTAGGATTTCAAAAAACATGCATACAGACAGTGACACCCACATCACTATATACCACTGACATCATTTTATCAATGCAAAGAAAATCCAAATATAAAATACATCTTTTCAGTAAGGCATGAAGACAGGGTTGTACTGCTCTTCATCTGTATCATTGACTTGGCCTCATCCTGTCCATTGACTTCCTGTGGGTTGGTGCAGTAGGTATGAAAGCCTCATAATCCTGCTTTAAAACAAGAGGAAAGGCAGAGGCTGCTGCGGATTGTTCTTGGGTGAACTCTGACCTCCCAAACTACAGCTTGCTGGAGAAGCATAGAATAGGGGAGAAGAATAGCAAGTCTAAGGCTGGGCCAGCTGCGCGTGAATCCCAGCTTCCCCACCCACCAGCAGCTGCCCAACCTTAGTCAAGTAACTGACCCTCTCTAGGACTGGGTTTCTCCATTTCAAAAGTGGAAGTAAACAAATGGTTACTACACAACAAGTCCTTCTGCTTATGGTTTATTTGATTTTTTTTTTTTTTTTTTTTTTGCAACAGCCCTGTTAAGCTGGTGTGATTATTTTTATTTTACAGATGAAGAAACCAAGACTCAGAGAAGTAAAGTAACTAGCCCAAGGTCACACAGCCAGTATTTTGCTGACCTAGGGTTGAACACAGATGAGCTGCCTCTAGATCCTGTGATCGTAATTGGCAGTATGATACTCATTCCTAGTACGTACACCATAGAGTAGATGTGAAGATTAAATGACAGCCAGGCACAGTGGCTCAAACCTGTAATCCCAGCACTTTGGGAGACTGAGGCAGGAGGATTGCTTGAGCCCAGGAACTTGGGACCAGTCTGGTCAATATAGCAAGACCCTGTCTCTACAAGAAATTAAAAAGTTATCCAGGCACAGTGGTGGGTGCCTATAGTCCCAGCTACTCAGCAGGCCGAAGCAGGAGGATCTCTTGAACCCAGGAATTTGAGGCTTCAGTGAGCCAAGATTGCGCCACTGCACTCCAGCCTGGGTAACAGCACAAGACGTCATCTCTAAAAATAAACAAATAAGTACAAAACAAAATAAACGAGAACATCTCCAGAGAGTGCTAAGCACAGTGCCTGGAACATGACAACGGCCACGTTTAGGAAAGACATCATTTAGAAATTAGTACTTCCAACTCCTATAATTCCACAGGAAGCTCGTAGGATAGCCAAATCCAGGCCCTTCTACCAGCTGGCAGTCTGGGCTATTTCTTTATGCAGAAGGAGAAGCATCATGCCCCCCTACTAATCCTCTCCACTCTGGGGCCAAGCCTCTCATCTTCCCCCCAGGGACAAGGTCTCCCCTCAGGCGGAAAGTAACTGTTCCGGCTTGTTGCTCTGAGGTGTCGGTGGTGACAGCCCCTTTTCTTTCTGAGGGACCCAGCAGGTCACTGTCTGGCACCAGGCTGCCACCCCCTGCCGGGCCTGGGCTGCGCTGGCCGTCCGCTCAGTTCTGTGTGACCTGTCAGTGGGCTCTTTGAAATGGAGGTTGATGAGGAACAGAGCGGGGTAGACCAGGCAGCGAGAGGCCAGGAACAGCAGGCAGAGGGCAAGCATTTGGGGAAGTCAGAGGCCAAGAGCAGAGGCCCCTGCTCTCTGTTGCCAGTGGTTTTTGTAACAGCAAAGTGGGGAGACAGCCGCAGCCAGGATAGAAATCCCCCAGGTATAAAAAACGTGGCTCTAGGCTAACAAGGGTGAGACTGTGCCAGAGAGGCCTGTCAGAGGCTGTCCAAGGTGGGAAATTTCTGATCAAATGAGATCATTCCCAGAGGCCCTTTCTGGGTTGAGAGTCAGCAGGGGTGGGGCAGGGAGAGGAAAAGAAGGAAGGGGAAAGAGAAAGAGAAAACAACTAAGAAATAAACATGTTTTCCGAAGCTACAGTATTTCCCTTCCTAAGTCCTGCAACATTCAGAGGGTACCTATATATGGCTGTGACTGCTCCCAGCCCCCTGTGAAGAACCTAGAGCAGAAGTCAAGAGGCTTTGGAGGAGGCCGGGCGTGGTGGCTCACGACTGTAATCCCAGCACTTTAATTCCAGCACTGTAATCCCAGAAGTCAAGAGGCTTTGGAGGAGGCCGGGCGTGGTGGCTCACGACTGTAATCCCAGCACTTTAATTCCAGCACTGTAATCCCAGAAGTCAAGAGGCTTTGGGAGGTCAAGGCGGATGGATGACTTGAGATCAGGAGTTCAAGACCAGCCTAGCCAACATGGTGAAACCCCATCTCTACTAAAAATACAAAAGTTAGCCAGGCATGGTGAAGGGCACCTGTAATCCCAGCTACTTGGGAGGCTGAGCCAGGAGAATCACTTGAACCCAGGAGGCAGAGGTTGCAGTGAGCCGAGATGGAGCCACTGCACTCCAGCCTATGCAACAGAGTCGAGACTCTGCCAAAAAAAAAAAAAAGAGGCTTTGACGTAGACAACCAACGTGCGATTCATGAATCACTTCTCCATCATTTACTAGCACTGTGACCCTGGGCGAGACCCTTAAGCTCTATGAACCTCAGTTTCTTTATCTGCAAAATGAGGATCATAGAACCCACCTCAAAGGGTTCTTGAGAGCATGACTGGATGCTGGCTGGATCTCAGCACAGGCTGAGAAAGCACAGAGAGGCTTAAGTGGCTGGCAGAGGGCCAGGCACTTAAGTGTAAACTTAAGTCAAAAGTGGAAACTGGGTGAAGCTAGGAGCTGGGGCAGAGGGCTGACCAAAATATTCTGCAGCGCAGTTTTCCCAAAACATAGATCACCCTCTAATAGGTATGTAAATGGTTACTGTCGGTAACTGCCTTAGATAAAAGAGCTCACATATATATGCTCGTACAAACATGGCATGGCAGAAGGTACAACAGGCTCCTGTGTGTTGGACACTCGGCATAACAGTCACATAACCTTACATGGCAGCTTTGTGTAGGATTTCGTTCCAGAGTGCAGCAAACAGGGTCCAAAATCCAGTCCTACCACTTAAAAACAGGGTGGCCATAGGTGAGTTATTTAATCTCAAAGTCTGCTATTCCTCATCTGTAGACAGTAATGTTAATAGCACCCAGGATTCTAGTGGTGACTTAACAAGGGGATGCATTTGAAGTACCTAAGCCAGGGCCAGGCACCCAGGGAGCTCCTCCTGAGCACCAACCACTGGTTCTCATTAGACATGGTTGCCATTAATGTTCCATTGTCCTGCTGACCCTAGGATGTTGTCACCTAGCACAGGGTCCCCACTCTAAAATGCACTGGCCTTGGGAGACCCTGGGAGCTGGAGGACAGAGGCTCTGAACTGAAGTGCTGGTAGTACCAATGTGGTTTGTGTTGGGGCTGATCACCCAAAGCCCTGCACTTTATAGGAAGTCAATCAAGGATAAGACTGCCACTTGTGCCTATTGAGTAGATAGAGGTATGGCTGGTCCTTCCAAGAACAAAGCCCCCAAACCTAGAGCGCTGTGTTCTCATGAACTGTTTCCCAATGTGTATGGCACTAGATGCAATTGCAGGGAGGGGCTCAGAGCCAGAGGGTCCATGGGTAGGAAATGCTGCGTGCTCCATGACAATATTAAAGACTCATAATATTGAGTCTTTATCCATGTATCAAAGCCTCCAGGAAGTCCTGCTGTAAAGAAACCAGTTTAACTTTGTTTAACTGACTCCAAAATTATATTTGACAGCATATCCTCCCCTCCCACCTCCATTTTTGTGTTTCAGGGAATGCATATTAACATCCTGCAGGAGACAGAGTTTGGAGAAGCTGTTGTAGCCCCTCAGCTGTACTGCTGTGAATATTTGAAGGCTTTTTCTCAGTTAGAACAGGGGTCTCAAGCTTTAGTGAGCAAAATAATCATTCTCGAGAATCTTCTTTAAAATGCAGATTCCCGACCAGGCACTGTGGCTCACACCTGTCATCCCAGCACTTTGGGAGGCCAAGGCGGGTGAATCACCTGAGGTCAGGAGTTTGAGACCAGCCTGGCCAACATGGTGAAACCCTGTCTCTACTAAAAATAAAAATTAAAAAATTAAAAAAAAATAGCCAGGCATTGTGGCGGGCACCTGTAATCCCAGCTACTCAGGAGACTGAGGCAGGAGAATCACTTGAACTCAGGAGGCAGAGGTTACAGTGAGCCGAGATGGCACCATTACACTCCAGCCTAGGCGACAAAAGCGAGACTCCATCTTAAAATTTAAAAAAAAAAAATGCAGGTCCCCAATATTTAGTCTCAGGAATTCGGTACGTCTGGGTTGATGGCATCTTAACATCATTCCAGAGCAGGTAGTCAGGGAGCACACCTTCAGCAACGCTGGTTTACAGCTTAGCCACTGGAAATACGGTGCTCAGAGCAACAGCATAGGCATCACCTGGGAGCTCATAAATAATGCAGGCTCTCAAACCCCGCCTTAGGAAACGGGATGATAATCTACCTTTTAACAAGATCCCTGAGTGATTGTGATGTTCATTAGAATTTGAGAAGCATTGGTTTCAGAGGTTTTTGTTGATGGCATTTGTTTTTGGTTTTTGTCCATTAGTTGTTGGTGAAGAATCATTTTTTAAAAATAACTGGACAAACACTATAAGCCCCTTGTCAAACATTTCCCCCAGTGGCTTCAAGGTACAGTCTATCAAAGAGAGGTCTTACCTGAATCAGATTTCTGCCTTTGGAAGCAGAGCCTTGATTTGCTTAAGCAGCCCTTGCTTTTTTTCCCACATCCATCCTAAAGAGTGGAAAAGCCAGCAAACAGCTTTCATTGGGGCCTCCACTCTGCCGGATCTCTGGTCAGACATGATTCATCTTCCATGGCTAAGTCGTAAGAAAGGCCAGAAGGTGCTTTGGTACAATGATCTCTGGACTTGGAAGTCAGAGTCTGACCAAAAGAATTGGCAAGAAGTAGGAGGAAAACTTCCAACAGGTCTTCCAGAAGGAGCACAAATACAGTTTTACTTCTTTTTTTCTTCTTCTTCTTTTTTTTTTTTTTTTTTTTTGAGACAGGATCTCACTTTGTCGTCCAGGCTGAAGGGGACTGGCACGATCTCAGCTCACTGCGACCTCCACCTCCCGAGTTCAAGCAATTCTTCTGCCTCAGTCTCCTGAATAGCTGGGACTACGGGTGTGCACCACCATGCCCAGCTGATTTTTGTGTTTTTAGTAAAGACAGGGTTTCACCATGTTGGTCAGGCTGGTCTCGAACTCCCAACCTCAGGTGATCCACCTGCCTCAGCTGCCCAAAGTGCTGGGATTACAGACGTGGGCCACCACACCCTGCCCAGTTTTACTTCTTGCAATATTTGAGAATGGCCATTGCTCTGTGCACGGAAGCAGGATGCCTGAGGAGCGATGGTTCATCAGGCAGCCAGGGTATTAATGGCAGGTGAAACCTTCCAAACGAGCACCCTGTCAGACAATCCATTGCTTTAAAAGGTTGGCAATGCAGGAGACCTTACAGAGGCAATGAAGAACTAATCTCGTATTGCCAGGTTAAATCAAATCAGCCTTGCCCGTTCCTTTCACTTCTTAGTTACATCAAGCCCAGATACTTTCAATTATCCTCACTTCTACCTTGTCAGCAGACGTAGGATGAAATGCAAATGGAACAGTACCTTTCTCTCGTGGAGAGCAGGAAATATCATTAAGAATAACCTTCATGTATTGAGCTCTTCCTCTGTCTTAAGTGCTATACATTCATCATCTCATTTCACATGCACCTTCTTAGAGCACCTCTTTGCATTTCAGTGTAGTCGGCATTATTAAGTCCATTCTATAGATTGGAAAACTGAGCCTCAGGAGTTCAGTCACTTGCCCAAGATGGCACAGCTGATGAATAATAGACCAGGTGTTAAAGCCAAAACATTCTAATTCTAAAGCCCATGTTTGTTTGCTATTTTTCAAACTGAGCCAAAAGCCCGTACCACCCTGGGCAAATGGGGCAGGGCAGGGACCAAGCATTGCATCTCAGGGGGCCCTGAGCTTTGGGGTGACTCCCTTGAAATTTTCTAAGTTGCCCTCACAGTATCAGGGACTGGCCAGGGTCAGCAATGCTAACTGGGAGGAGCACCCCAGTCCAGATCAGGACTCATGTGAACCCTGATCCCTGTTCCTCCCCTTCCGGATGCTCTTTGGCCCTCTAACACCCCTCATCCCCACTCCTGTGCATGTAGGGTCAATAAGATGCCCCAGATTGTTTTGGGATTTGCATCTATGAGATATCCTAAGGCCCAATGGCCAGTCCCAGTTCCAGTGGGCAGCCTAGCAAGCACTGGCTGGAGGACTATTTCTTTTGCCAATCAAGTTTCCAGAATGGTGCTGACCTGCTGGTTTGGGGTGACTCAAATTGTTTATATAGCCGGGGGTCTAGCAAAAAAAAAAAAAAAAATGCCCTTTGACCGGGCTGCTACACACCTTAGGCATGCCCTGCAGGAGTTTACCTCAAAACAAACTAACTCCCCAGGCAAAACCAACCCTATGGTTGCCCTCTTTTTACCCAGGAAACTTTCCATCTCTAACTTAAATTCAGCAGGAGCCTTTGGCCTTTGCCGACCAGCAGTTAAGTGCCCTCCAGGACCCCTACACCTTCTTCGTTTCCATCACAAACAACCAGATTTCATCTTCCTTGCCCCAACTTATAGCTTCTTCCCTCCTTTTTATTGCTGCATTAATCTTTCAACTCCTCATCAGTGTTAGCTGATCTCAAAAACGACCCTGAGTTACTGAGTTCACCACCTGACTACCCAGACTTTTCTTGGGGAAGTGACAGCTTGGCAAGCACCTAGCTCTGTATAGGTAAACAAACCTATATGATGCCAAGAAGACTCAAAAAGAAAAAAAAAACAAACATAGAAATGACTCAGAAGCACTTAGTAGGTGACAAGGTGCTCACAACTGTTGTGAGGACCTTTTTGTGGATTACCTCTGTTGATCCTCCCAGCACTCCTGTGGGTATAATCATCACTGCCTTCACTTTGTCAATTTACCTGGGGAGCCAGGTGACTAAAATGAAGATCAAGAGCGTGCCCAGTGCCCAGAAAGTTTCCCTGTGCCCTTTCCCAACTAATACCTCCTCATCAAGGTAACTGCACTTTCTAACTTTCTGTCATCACTGATTAACTTTGCCTGTTCTTGAACATCCTATCGATGGGTCAGAGAGTACTCTTCAAAGCTCATGTTTTTAACCAATCCACTCTATGGCCTCCTGGCCCAGTGAGTAGGAAAGGTAGACTTGGTGGTTGGTGGTACCTCTGTGAAACCATGACAACAAAGAGTGCAGCTTATTTTTCAATCTGAGCGTCTGACCAGTCCCCAACCAGCAGCTGTGTGCAGACACTAGCGGAGTCATCCACAGCACCTGCAGTGATGTGTTAGAGTCCATCTCTACAACTCTGTCACAAAATGAAACCTAGAAAAGTAAATGTAGGTGTTCCTCTGGAGTCTTTAATACCTAAGAAAGCCATGGAGTTCATGCAGGTTGCAGAGAGACTCACTTGCAAACCAAGCAACAGGGAGACAAGTTGAACAAAATGCTTCCATTCACATTCTCTATAAGCTGCCCAGAAGATCAAAGAAGAAAATAAGTGAAATCAACATCTTCTCCTTCCTGGAGCCATTTCCTATGAGAATGATGATGCAAGAACTCACACAGCCTCCTCCAGGCAGAAAGGTGTGCATGGTTCAGCCAACTCTGAAGGATCCAGATGCTTCTGGTGTGGTTGCTTTACAGCCTCTCCATCGACACAGGGCCTCCTTCCTCCTGAGTGTAGCTTTACTAGTAAGCGTTTAATGAAGGCTTTGAGCTTAAATCTCTTCACTGGTTAGGAGCTCCTTTTAAAATCCAGCAGAGTACACTACACAGGGGATTGAAACGGCAGACAAAAACCTATAGCCAGCACAAAAGTAAGTGCCACCTTGTGCCAATGGTAAACAGCTAAAAGGGGATTGTGTCTCACAGGTAAATAGTGTGGTCCTCTGCGGCCTACAATGCCAGGAACAAATTCCCAGGCATCTGGTTTCTCATGCTGATTCCTCTTCAGATGTTCATTTCAACCAGCCACATTCTTTCCCAGCTGTAGGAGTAGACAGGCCTTCAGAAGTAATGAAATCTCACAGCTGCCCACACTTTCCCCTGTTGATGGGTGTCCACTGCCTTGTCTTCAGACTTCCTTGGGGAAGGAAGTGTCATCCTCCTAATAATGAAGACAAAGGGTGATAATCTCATCTGTTGCCTTTCTCTACTTTTTATTCATAGCTGTTTCTTAGCCACTTGGATATTCACCTTCTCCAAGCCTCAGTTGCATCCTCTGTAGGTGGGTATAGAGTGGGTGGCATGGTGATAATGGTGCTAAGACAGTGTACTGAGCACTCATTATATGACACTGCTCTGAGTACTCTACAGACAATAACTACTTTAACCCTCTCAGCAGCACTATCTACCATCATCATCATCATCATCATCATCATCTCCATTTTATATATGAGGGAAACTGAAGCACAGAGCAGTTAACTGCCCATGGTCAACAGCTAGGTAATAGCCAATCTGAGATTCAAACCCAGACACCCTGTTCTATAATCTGACATTTAAGAGTTACATTATTCTGCTTTGCAGGATTTCCATGAATCTTTAAACAAAAAATATATGTAAATTCTGCTCAATCTATAGCATTTGTTATTACTATTATTATTATTAACCTATCACTATTTGGAAATAAAGTATTTTTACCAAGATTCAACCAGCCCATAGCCTATACCAGTAAATGACTCTAAATATAAGGGAATATTAATTTCATTCACTTTTGCATCCATTTTTTTAAAATGAAAAAGTTGAAGACTTCAGGGAGTTTCTGGTTATAGTTATAGTTCATTGGACATATACTATATACCAGACTGACATATATATATATATATACACACACACACACACACACACACACACTTGAATTTATATATATATAAATTTATTTATTCTCCATCACATAACCCTATGGCATATGTGCAATTATAACTCAGTTTTGAAGGCGAGGAAACCGCAACTCAGCAAGGCCGATTACCTTTCCAAGCTCACACAGCCAGGGAACTAGCAGAGATGAGCTTCAAACCCAAATCCATCTGATTCCAGAGGCCAGTCTCTCACCTCTGATGCTGTATAGATTTTTTGGCTTTTTATCTTGGGACTTCTAATCCAAGGGTTTCGATTCAGCATTAATGAACCTGTTTCACGTTGCCAGAACTGTTATGGAAGAATCTCTCTGATTTGCTTTATCAAAAGCAATAAATAGAATGCCTTGGTATTATTCCCAGAAAGTTTCTCCGTGATCACATTTCTCTGAAATTGTCATTACAATTAGCTTACGACGTGTATGAGGAGAATAGAGCCAGAGCTGTGATTTAGTGTCCGTTCTGACAGAAAACACCTAGATAATTCTTTTTGGCCCCGTTTCACTGAGTGAAGTAAGATTAAGCAGACATGATCCCCCGCCCGCAGCATGGGCTGATCAGAAAGGCCTAAGTCGCTTTCCCATAATCGCTGAATCAGTATTGGGTCCTTTTTGAGGACTCTGCAAACCTCTCCCACCATCCTCACCCCCTTCCCCAGGAAAAAGTCAACCCGACTAACAAATAAGTAGGTAGATAAATAAATAAAGAAATCGTCCAATGTCATAAGAGGGCCGGGCCGCTTTCCCTCTGCTGTTGAATGGAGACATCGGCCACCTCTCAGGTCCTGAACTGGCAATTCAGAACAGTTTGATTGCCTGCTTGATTGTTTGCGAGATAACTGCAAGATTGTCAGTGACAGGGTAATTTACTGAAGATTGCAATGTCAGACTCCATCCAAGGGGCTTGCTGGCATAAAGACGCGATTCTCATGACTGACAGGCCACTGGGAGATTGGAGTGCCAATTTAAAGTTCACAGTGTCGTCTGAAAGTGTTTGGCGGCTGCAGCCCATCATCACACAGCATGATGAGGTCATTATAGGCATAACGTAGCTCCTACTTAATAACGGGTAGAACCCCAAATGCACAATCTCTGAAGCAGGTAAATGTAAATATGTAGGAGGAAATCATTTGTATCCCATTTTTTTTCTGTTTTGGCATTTGTCATCTGCTATTGCTGATGTGTTTAGGCCATCTCCTGCCAGACAGGCCCTTGAATCAAAAGCCCAGAATCAACAAAACAGTGGGGAAATTTGAGGTTCACAGTTCTGAAGCAGTCACAAGCCCAGAAAGAGTGACAGGCTGAGGGGGGTGGGGGAGGCAAATGTTCAGTACTTAACAGGAAAACTGTCTTAAGTTATTCTTTGAGCCCAAAGAGGTCTTCAAGGCGGTTACATGGAGCAGGTGGTGAATGGGTTGGAGGGGAGGAAACACTTCCCCAGCTTCAGGAGGGAAAGGCCACCAGAGATGGATGGTACTCCTAATCAGAGGAGGCTGGTGACCTTAAAGAAATCTGTAGTGCAAGCCGGGCGCGGTGGCTCAAGCCTGTAATCCCAGCACTTTGGGAGGCCAAGACGGGTGGATCACGAGGTCAGGAGATCGAGACCATCCTGGCTAACATGGTGAAACCCCGTCTCTACTAAAAAATATATATATATACAAAAAACTAGCCGGGCGTGGTGGCGGGCGCCTGTAGTCCCAGCTACTCGGGAGGCTGAGGCAGGAGAATGGCGTGAACCCAGGAGGCGGAGCTTGCAGTGAGCTGAGATCCTGCCACTGCACTCCAGCCTGGGCGACAGAGCGAGACTCCGTCTCAAAAAAAAAAAAAAAAAAAAAAAAATCTGTAGTGCTAACAGCAGTGGGTTTCTTCTCACCTGAGGAGCTTCTTGTGACTGCTGAATGAAGCCCTGCCAGCCTATCTCAGCAGGTTATTTTTTAAATCTGAAACAGGCATTCCATGGTAGAGCCCTTCTGTCTAGTGAAGGCAGCCCATGGAAGGTGATGTTCAAGGCAGAATTCTATGCACTCTTTTTCTTTTTTTTCTTATTCTGCCAGTGGCCCTCCAGATTGGACAGCCTGAATGTGGATCTGAAACAATGCCTGGATATCATCCTGCTACTAAGATACAATCTCTAGTGCTGTTTCTAGGGTCTGAGGTTTGCCAGGCTCCGTGGAGCTGGGGAGTATCTGATTCACCTAGCACATCAGCCTGAGATGTTCAGAGCCTTGATTTCGAAAGTCTCTCAATTTAAAGTGTGCATGCCTGCTCACCCTCCTGTGTCTGCATTTCTAGGAAATTGTGTAAATCTAAATGTGTTACGAGGCACATGAGCAACATTCGCCCATGTGGAAAATGAGAGGCTAGTTTTAGTAATTTAAAGCCAAGCAAAACATGCAACCTCCTAATTTGTTTGTTTGCTAAAAAGAAAGTAATGCATTAAAATAATTGCACATTAATTGCTAAATTACAGTGGAACTTTGGTGAAATTACATATTTCATTTTCATTAGCGGAACCAAACGAAAAGAGTAATGCCAAAAAATTACATTGTAGTAAATTTAAAGCACCCAGCCAGGCCTCTGATTCAGCGTTCCAGTACAAGTGTTTGTCAAGGCACAGCCCAGGGTTTGAGTGCATGTTTCCATGATTCTAATTATGGTCCAAAAAACTGCCTTGCTATCAAATCCAGGAGGTGCAAGCAAGTTATCCTCCAAGATTCTGCACTGTGTGTTCAATCAGCTCCCAGCCGAGTGGATAAGGATTGGCTAATGAATTCATTCTTATCAGAAATTCCAAGGAGCAAACACTGCCCTAAACATTCCCATCTTCAGCCCTCACAGACATGTGAGGAATGGGAAGCAGTCATTTTATTCATTCAACAAACGTCTGTTGAGTGCCCGATTCTGTACTTGGTACTAAGAGAGGAAGGAATATAAAATTAATAAGACATCATTCTTCTCTTCAAAGAGCTCATTTTCCAGATAGGGAGGCGAGCCTTAAGAGGTCATTAATTCTAGTGTAAGCAAGTTGGCATTAACAATGGTTTTTAAATCGTATTGTGCGTTAGAATCACCTGAGAATCACGTTTAAAATGCAGATTCCAGGGCCTGCTCCTGGAGGCTCTCTCCCTGGGGAGATGTGGGGTGGGCCGTTTATTCTTCCTGCAGGATTCTGATGCAGAATGCTTCTTTGAGAACCTCTGATTCACGGATGTACAGAACAGGGATTCCTAACTGTCTCGGTCAGTTTGGGCTGCTACAACAAAAATACCATAGACTGGAGGACTTGAACAACAAACATTTATTTCTCACAGTCCTGGAGGCTGGGAAGTCCAAGATCAAGGCACCAGCAGATTCAGTGTCTGGTGAGGCCCTGATTCTTGATTGATAGACTGCAGTCTTCTTGCTGTGTCCACACGTGGCAGAAAGAGTACTAAAGTGCTCTCTGGGGTCTCATTTATAAGGACACTCATCCATTTGTAAGAGTTCCACCCTCATGACTTCATTACCTCCCAAAAGCCCCGCTCCTAATACCATCACATTGGGAGTTAAGTTTTCAACATACGAACTTTGAAGGATCACAGACATTCAGTTTGTAGCAATAACCTGGCCAGGGGCATCATCTAGAAGGCTTCCTGGAAGAAGAGGCCACACCTAAACTTGATCTTAAAGGATGAGTGAGTCCTGTCAGTTTCCCCCACTCTACCATGAGCTCCTTAAACACAGTGTCCATGGTTCTTTGTGGTCTCTCTTGTTGCCAGCACATGGACACCATTCAAATGTTTGTTGAATGGTGGATGAGTAAATAGGAATCAGCCCAGGTAAAGGGATGGAGGCACAGGACTCTGGGCAAGTACATAAGAATGTTCCGAGTCCTGAGGGCATACAGGAAGACAGAACCAGAAACTACTGTGGAAACTGAGGGCTTAATTTCCAGATTCCCAAGCCAAAGCTGTTTCTCCACATTTCCTAGAAAATGTAAAACTCACAGCACCTGGGTTTCTAATTGGTCAGCAGTTCCCTTCCTGGCTTAGAGGGAGTGGGATAGAATACTTTTCTCCATTAAAGTGAGATGTAAGGAATTCCATGCATTTGAGGTTTTTTTAATTTGATTTTTTTAAAAAATGTATTTCTAATAGAGACAGCGTCTCACTATGTTGCCCAGGTTGGTCTCAAACTCCTGGGCTCAATCGATCCTTCTCCTTCAGTCTCCCAGAGTGCTAGGATTACAGATATGAGCTACCACGCCCAGCCAGAAATTCCATGCATTTTGATTTCTTGTGTACCCATTAGCACAGACCCCTGGGAACTGGCTGTGGGTAATTAACTGTGCTGCGTTGTTTAAAAGCAAAGTTTTTGTTTTTATTTTCCCACTCAAATAATACTTGGTCATAGTAGAAAAAAAGTAGAAATTCCAGAAAAGCACAATAAAGAAGAGAAACACACTAATCTGCTACATGAGGATAACCATTCGTCAACATTTTAAATTATTTCCTTTCAGTCTTTTGTTTTCTATGTGTATAGATTGGAATTGGATGAGGCTTGCTGTGTGAAACCTGCCACCTCAGGCCCTTGGGTACGTTTGATGCTGCTCATGCCTGTGCTGGTAACAAAGGTGTTAGTGTCTCCAAACAGCTTTATGCCATGAAATCCGCTGACTCTGGCTCTGCCTCTGCCCTTCCAGATGGCCTGGTGGATTGCCTGGACCCTGACTGCTGCCTGCAGTCAGCCTGTCAGAACAGCCTGCTCTGCCGGGGGTCCCGGGACCCACTGGACATCATTCAGCAGGGCCAGACGGATTGGCCCGCGGTGAAGTCCTTCTATGACCGTATCAAGCTCTTGGCAGGCAAGGATAGCACCCACATCATTCCTGGAGAGAACCCTTTCAACAGCAGGTAGGCACCCTCTGTCCCTGCAAGCTGCTGAAGTCACTGATTTTCTTCCTGTTGGAGCCGGAGGAAGTGCTCCAGCTTTCCTGGGGACCCAACTGGCCTGGAATCTGCCCCTCTAGAGGCACCTCCCTCCAAGGGGGCCTCAGAGAAGTGCCCTTTCCTCACTTTGTGTTGGGCTCCAGAACGGAGCCCTAGTGTCTTTGCAGGATATCACCATCTTTAACCCAGAATCTGCTGGAGAAACCTGTTGATTCCCTGGTTTTTAGATCATTTTTAAAATCTGTTATTTTATGATGTTATTGTCATTATATTAAATCTCCCTTTATAATGCCTCTGATAGTGGCTTTTGTTCAAGCATTGCTGAAATAGTTCACTCAATAGAGTATTTTCAAAAGCTGTTATTAACTTGATAACATAACCTATCATTCAGTGGCATCTTAGAGTCAAGATGATGCCAGTTGCAAGGATTTATTGAGCACCTAGGATGAGCCAGAGACTTTGTGTAGATTATCTCTAATCCATACAATAATTCCATTTATTGCCTCTCCTGATTACCTACTGTGTGCAAAGCATTGTGCCACTGCATTTCACCCTTCATTCTCTCCGGTTTATTATTGCTCTTAGTTGCTAATTTGAGGCTTATGAATATTCTAGGGTCAAGTTATAGATTCATTTTGTCTTCAACTTCACCCTAGGACAAGTTAGAACTGTGCTCCTGGAGAAGAAAGCAAGGGGAAGGTTTGTCTTGCAGACACTTCCCCACCACCCCATCCCCTCCTCTTTTCTATGCACTATGTATGATTCTGAGGGTAGAGAGGAGGGGTAGGAGAGGCTAGGGGTCTTCTTATGGCTTGGCCATGCTTCATCTCCCTCTCAAATTGGTCTGGGTCCAGATGTCGATGGTGTACGCTAATGCAGGAAGGAGGGGCATGGTCTACTTGGGGATGCCACACCCCATCTCTGTGGTCCTTCACATCGAGAAATAAATACTGCTTGTCAGGTCCTTTTTCACAAAACTTCTAGGTACTAGGAACTTGGGTAGGATGGTCCTGGCCCCTTTGCAGCCCTGACGACCCCCATTGTGCCATCTTTCTCTTATTTCTCTTTATCCTCATTCAGGTAGGTCCAGGAGCAACTCTGGAAGTATGCTACTTCTCTCGGCTTCCAAGCAGGGAAGAAATACCAGACTTCCGTTCTAACAGAAGCCCCTAACTTTATAAGTGATTATCTGGGAGCCCCCGTCATGAGCCTTTCATCGGTCCTGGACTCCGACTCAGCCCCTCAGCCGAGAGAACCCTGTGAGGGTGGGACAGGGAAGAGATGGGTGGCAGCACAGCTAATTCTACAGCCTGTTAGAGCTCTCTGGAAAGTTGGAGAGCCTCAATTCCTGCAGCTCTTTTGAATATGAGTGTCTTAACAAGGTCACCTTAGGCCAACAACTTTTGCTTCTCTCTGTTCTCATTTTACTAAAAATAAAATAGAAAAAGAAATAATAGAAAAATAAAAATAATCTCCGCCCTCCTCTATTTCAGCCCTGACACCTCCTATCGATACCGTGTTGGGCTCATAAACCTCATTTTCTTGATTAGTAAAATTAGGATAATACTATTAAATATGTAAAAGTTGATCAGACGAATTGGGTCATTCCTGTCATACCCAACTAAAGCAGAGTCAAGAAACCAGGAAGAAAAAGCACTCTGGGCACATAACATTGCCCTAGAAATGTAATTCTCCCCAGGCCTGGCTACTGAAACTGCCTGCTGTAACCTGAAACCAGTTATCTAATAGCAACTGAAACAACCTACTATGACTCTGAGACTAGTTGTACCCACCACCATCATTCACCAGTCAGAACTCACCAGATCGCCAAAACTTTACCAGTCCCAGTTAACATTCTCTCAAAAGAGTAAGTAACACTTCTCCTTATAAAACCTCCAAACTTCTCTGTTCTTCAGACATCCTGAAGACTACCCCATGCATATGCCCTGAATTGCAATTTTTGCTTCCCAAATAAAACATTTTAAATTTAGAGATTCATCTTTCTATTTTATTTGACTTTAACATATACTATACACAGTGTTATTACTGTTTCTTTTAGTAGAAGAATCTCTCAAGAAAATTTTTTTTAAAAACTGCAGATCTCTGATAAATAAAAAGTATTTACTCCGCTTGTTAAATCCTAGTTCTAGAACAGATTCTGTAAGTATACTTCCTTTTAATTATGAACATAATTCACCTTGCTAGAGACCTGTGACTGGGCAGAGCTTGCACTGGGCCATAAGCATTTCAGTGGGGTTTGTAGTTTACTTATACTGAAAATGCATGCTCTGAAGGCCTGTGCATCCTCTGAAGGTCTGTTTCAATCTGCTTCCTCATTAACCTCTCATTGTTTCTACCCTACATCCAGTCATTTCCTGATATTCTCCCTTTCACGCTTTCTTCACCTGGCCCTTCTAATTTTATCTTATTCTCCTCATCAATGGTTCCCACTTCCAGAAGGCACCTTGAGCTAGAGCCAAAATACAGGTGAACAGTCAGGAACCCCAGAATATTTGGTAGACTATGCCAGCCCAGGAGACCTGAAAGAAAGTTGCTTTAGAGAAAGCCTCTCTGAAGCTTTGAATGTGAACAATAAATGGCACCACCCAAATGAGCCCAGGCTCTCCAGCTGTCTGCATGGATACATAATTCAGAAATATGAAATGTAACTCCAAGACATAGGTTGAAGTTCAGTAAGCATGTGAATTCCAGTACATTATCATCTGACAAATAACGAAGGACAAAGCGAGGAGTAAAAAAGAACTTGAAAATTCAAGACTTCTAAAAGGGCGTTCCCCTAGATAATGGCATACAAAAATAACTGAAATGCCTTGACTCCACCACTATAATTTATAGAGCAGATCTCACTATCTAGATAATGTGATAATTGTTACACATCAATAATCATAAATAGAAATGAACTGATAGTATGTCTTAGCTGAATCTTTTCTGCAAATTGACTGCCTGGAAACGATAGGAAGCCAGCAGCGAGGAAGAATTTGAAAAATAGAGGATAGAAATCACAGGCAGCACTACTCCTGTTATTCCTACGGCACGCTGCAAAGCCTTCTGCTGCAGGAATGATTTAAAAGAAATAGCGGTTGTAGAAAAAAAGGAAGGGTGGGGGGACTCCACTGAGGAATGTACTTTCAATTTTGTTTTCTCATCATGAGCACTGTGTACCTTGTGGTCGTCAACACACATCACTGATTTTAAAATAGTGTCTGGTAAGGTCTTAAAGAAATCTTAGTCCGAGCTACAATAAGAAAATGGAATTGAACAAAAGGATTATTTTCATAAATTAGTTTTCCACTTTAAAAGAGTCTAGCATTGTGGTTAAAACCAGCTAAAAATGACATTCATTTGTTAGGCAGCCAGTAGCAGACAATTAGAGCTGTCAGTGGAACAGTCTAAACACTCCTGACATCATCAAAGGGTTGGAGTTGAACAGCTGGGGGTATTGCTAATAAAAAGAGAGATACGGGAGACAGCATCCCTCCGGTTTTCAGGACAACTGGGAATGCAAAAGTAAGTGCATTCCAAAAATCGAGCCGACTTTGACAAGGTTCTGGCAAAAGACGGGTCAGTTGATCACCTCGTTCGGAAACTGGGAGTGTGTCCAGGACCCTGGGAGCCTGAGAACCTCTCTTCTTTTGCCAAATTGCCCAGTCGGCTGGGGGCTCGGTGCAGAAATGGAGCTTCTCATTGTCCCATTTCTCTGTGAAGTCAAGAGAATTCAGATGAGAGGAGACATGCGCGTTCTCCCTCCGTGGACTTTGAGCAGAATATTGTAACATCTCTTTGGCTTTATAGGACTTTCCCAGGGGTAGCTGGTTGGAAACCGGGATTTGTGGGAAAGTTCTAGTTACTGTGTCTGGAAAGAGAGAGATGTTCTGTAACACTGGAAATAAATTGGTAGGATTTCAAAACCCTCCAAGATAGCAGGAACTTGACATGAGAGAAATATGTAGTAACATAGAATCCAGAATCCAATATATTCCTAGCAGAAATGTGTATATTTATTGAATGTGTATATTGAAGGGTTTTGCTATATGTATCTCCAAAGTTCTCTTTTCCTCAGACCCTCATGGATTATGAGAAATTTTGCTCTTAGAGGGCAACAAAAGACAATGCATATGTATCTCCCAGCCATAAAACTCTCTGTGCTCCCTTCTACCCCCCTGACATTCTGAGATTATGAGAAATTTTGCTCTTAGAGGGCAGCAAAAGACAATGCCTATGTATTTCCCAGCCATAAAACTCTCTGTGCTCCCCTCTACCCCCTCTGACATTCTGGCCTCTAGAAGAGTAACATGGCCATCCTCCAAAGCTAAAAAATGGAAATAAGTAGCCAGATGTGGAAGCTCTCACCCGAGTATGGCACTCTCGGTGCCCGGCTAAGGAGCACCTGGGAATGATGAGGGACAACCTGAAGCTCAAGCCAAACAAAAGCCAAACAGTGTCAAGAAATAGAGCAAGGCCAAGAGTGGAAGGCGGGTGCCCAGGAGACCCCATGGCCCAGCTCGGTGACAGGAGATGCTGCTCATAGATTTCACCCCAAAATGTCACTAGTGTGGTTGTGGGAAACCAGAAGTTAATGTTGGAAGCCTTCTCCTTGCCTGAGGAACCAGACGAGGATGAGGGAGCAGAGGCAGTGGGGAATTGTCTCTTTGTTCTCCTTCATGTGGCTCAGAGACTTCGGTTTTTTTCTTTCTCAGCTTGGTTTCTCTCATCCGAGGCCAAGTAGTAACTACAGATGGAACTCCCCTGGTCGGTGTGAACGTGTCTTTTGTCAAGTACCCAAAATACGGCTACACCATCACCCGCCAGGATGGCACGTAAGTAGGGGCTCGGACCTACTCAGCACCACACGTATGTGCAAAGAGACAGACAGCGCTGTTGGCGTGGAACCACAGGATTCCCCCTGGTGAACTGGAATGTCCACTAGGCCAGTCCCCTAGTGAGGATTCCCCCAAAGACATTTCATGCTTTTTGATGTGGCATCAAAAACAGAAAATAAATAGGAAAGCCAGCTTACCTAGTACAGCTCACAGCCACCTCGTCTTTTTAATGTCAGGTCAGTGCACGTGTGTGTGTGTGTGTGTGTGTGTGTGTGTGTGTGTGTGTGTGTGTGTTTTGGGATGGGGGCAGATTCTAGAAAAAGAAGGGAAGGTAGCTCTTAGAAACGAACTCCTGTTTTAAATCAAAGGCAGTGCAGGGTGACAGGAATCCACATGACATAGCGTCCTGTGGTGATCCCCTTCTGCTTTCATCTGTGGCTTTAGGAGTTGCGTTGTTTTCACTACTGTTTGGAGGGGGTGGCGTGTAATCAGAGAAGTCTAATTAAATACATTTAGCAGTCACCCTGCTGTGTGAAGGAGGCAACCTCTCCCTATTATCTTCTGATTGGAAACATGTACCCGTTCAGCCCCCATCAAGATGAAAGCTCTGTCATTTCCTTAATCCATTTGGGCATAGAGGAGAAATTTAAAGAAAAAGATAAGAAGAAGAAAAGAAATCTATGGGAGGGAAAAAACACTGACTTACTCTGGGCTAAAAATCACATAGACACACACACAATTATGGCATTCTATTTTAAATGCGAAGGGAACTGTGGCTACAAATCTGATCCAACACTCTTTCTGTAAAATGCACTCTGGAAAATCTTGGATATATCACAGAGGTAAGAACAGGGTTTTTTTTTTACCTTTCTCTGGCAAAGAATCTGGCCTGATTTTCTTTCTAATGCCCCAAGGTAGCCTTAAAGGCAGTTTCAACAATTACCAGCCCCCAGGAGCACTACCTTCACTCTCCCACCTCTGAAACCCAAACAAGGAGTCTAAAGATTCATATCAAATCTTCAATATTCATGAAATTTCTGATATCTCACTCATACATTTCTGTAGCCAAATTTAATTATTTTAAAGCACAGGATGGCAGATGTGTGCCTTTCAAAATTACTCTGGCCCTTGTTCATTCTTAGAAGCCAGTGTTTTTTGTTGTGGTGGTGGTTTTTGTTTTTTTTTTTTTTTTTGAGATGGAGTCTCGCTCTTGTCGCCCAGGCTGGAGTGCAATGGCACGATCTTGGCTCACTGCAACCTCCGCCTCCTAGGTTCAAGCGATTCTCCTGCCTCAGCCTCCCAAGTAGCTGGGATTACAGGGCCCGCCACCACGCCTGGCTAATTTTTGTATTTTTAGTAGAGACCAGGTTTCACCATGTTGGCCAGGCTGGTCTCGAACTCCTACCCTCAAGTGATCCACCCACCTCGGCCTCCCAAAGTTCTGGGATTACAGGCATTAGCCACCACGCCCAGGCCAGTGTTCTTGAAGAACTGACATCCTTCAGTCAATTGCTCTGAAGTCCCGTAAGACAACAGAAGAAGACATTGCTGAGTCCTTGATTTGCTATTTGTCCCTTTCTTCTGCATCCCTCTCCACTGCTTCCTGAGTAATTATGCCCCAAGTCCACTTCCCAGATCATCTATCCAACCTCCTGGATCAGTTACTCTTCAGCTTATTCAGGTTGCAAAGCTGTGGAAGTCACAAGACGTGCTTGGGAATGCTCTGAGGAATCCCACAATCTGTTGCATAGTGGCATGTGCCCCAAATATTCATGTTGATTCTACCGTGCCAAGTAGGAACAATTTGACTTCAAGACATTTGACTCTTTTCTGTACTCTATGCAGAACTATCCCCAGCAGTGTGCATGCCCAATAAATAAACACATAAATAAAGTAATTAATAAGTAAACTATTGTGCTGTACACGCTCTGATATTTATCTTAATATTCATATGCTCCCTGTTCATTCACATTTACTGAAAAACACCAAATGTGTTACTAAGATTGGATGAAACCAGCGAGTCAAGTATATTTTTACCGAGTTTTTACTGTGATCCAAGTACCCTTAGCTGCTGGGGATTCTGAAGGGAGCAAGACAGACAGCACCACTGCCCTCAAAGAGATGAAATTCTAAGGCCAGGTGCAGTGGCTCACACCTGTAATCCCAGCACTTTGGGAGGCAGAGACAGGCAGATCACAAAATCAGGAGATCGAGACCATCCTGGTTAACACGGTAAAACCCCGTCTCTACTGAAAATACAAAAAATTAGCTGGGCGTGGTGGTGGGAGCCTGTAATTCCAGCTACTTGGGAGGCTGAGGCAGGAGAATCGCTTGAACCTGGGAGGCGGAGGTTGCAGTGAGCCCAGATCGCGCCACTGTACTCCAATCTGGGCCCCAGAGGGAGACTCCGTCTCAAAAAATAAATAAATAAATAAATAAATAAATAAATAAGAGAGAGAGAGAGATGAAATTCTAGAGGTGAGGTAAAATAAAGCTTAAAATTAGGACACTAGTCTCTGTTAACGTTCTTGTTTTCTGTTAATTGGGAAAAAGCTACCTTTATTCTACTTTACAGGTAGTACACCTCCATCCAGCTCTTAAGGAACAAACAGAAATATAGCTTAAGAACCATTGTCAAAGAAATCAGCCACAGAGCAGAGACTGATTAGAAGAATGCTGTAATGAGCTCCTCCCTGTGTCCTAATGTAGTATTGTTATGATTACACTATTTATTGAACACTCTATTAGCCTAGGACTGTGCTAAGTGCTTTACACGAATGGCCAGCAACATTTTCTGTAAAGGCCCAGACAGTAGTTTAGGCTTTGCTGGCCATGTGGCTTGTCACTAACAACTCAGCTCTGCCATTACAGCAGGAAAACAGCCTAAAACATATATAAACAAATGGGTGTAACTGTATGCCGATGAACCCTTTTTTTTTAGTCTCACTCTATCACCCAGGCTGGAGTACAGTGGTGCAATCTCGGCCCACTGCAACCTCCACCTGCCAGGTTCAAGCAATTCTTCTGCCTTGGCCTCCTGAGTAGCTGAGACTACAGGCACCCGCCACCACGTCTGGCTAATTTTTGTATTTTTAGTAGAGACAGCGTTTCACCATGTTGGCCAGGCTGGTCTTGAACTACTGACCTCAAGGGATCCATCCACCTCAGCCTCCAAAAGTGCTGGAATTACAGCCGTGAGCCACTGCGCCCTGCCCAGTAAAACTTTATTTAGCAAAACAGGTGGTGGGCCGGATTTAGCTCATGGGTCATAGTTTGTTGAGCTCCGCTCTACACTCATGATGTTTCACTCTTAGCCATGCCATGTGTATTGGTGTAATTATTCCCATTTTACAGATGAAGAAACTTAGGCTCAGAGAGGTTAGTAACTTGCCCATTGCCACTCAACTAGTAAGTAATAGAGCTTGGGTTCCAGCCCCACCTGTCTGTCTCCAAAGCCCATGTTCTCCTCTGTGCTCTGCCCATCCCATGGCCATCAGGGGAGGAGGAGAGGCATCCTGCTTTGTCTAAAGGTGAGTCTACCCTCTCATCAGCTTATTTACTCCCTCTCCAGGTTCGACCTGATCGCCAATGGAGGTGCTTCCTTGACTCTACACTTTGAACGAGCCCCGTTCATGAGCCAGGAGCGCACCGTGTGGCTGCCGTGGAACAGCTTTTATGCCATGGACACCCTGGTGATGAAGACCGAGGAGAACTCCATCCCCAGCTGTGACCTCAGTGGCTTTGTCCGGCCCGATCCAATCATCATCTCCTCCCCTCTGTCCACCTTCTTCAGTGCTGCCCCTGGGCAGAATCCCATCGTGCCTGAGACCCAGGTAGGAATGGCAGTGCCGGGGCAGGACTCTCAGGACTTCCCTAACCAAAACCAACTGGACACTGCCTCTCCCCGAGTGGACCAGAAACTAATATAGGGGAGTGAAAACAGTGGGAGCATAATAAAATTTATAGCCACCAGAGATGTAAGTTTGAATCCCTCTTGGCTGTTCTGCATGTTTGCAGATAGTCGTTCAAGACTTTGGCAGTCATCAGAGCTTTTAATAAAATAAAAACAACATACATATGTGCAACCCACCTGAAAATTGCTTTTTATTCCTGTTAGTTACAGAGATACATGATAAGAGGCACTTTAATGATCTACATTGGTGTTACGGCAGAGGGCATATTATATTATTGCCTCCCTGTTGCTTTATACGGATTGTCAGTGGAAGTTGTAGGTTCATATAATTACAGCCTCTCGTGGCCTCCTTGCATGCAGCTAGCAATAAAGCCTGCTGTTCTTATTTACATCTTTTGCCAACACTGTGGTTTTTCAAAAAGAAACACAACAGTGACCAAGAATAATTATTAATCCAAAAATCATAACCTCAGCCCCATCACTCTATGGTGGAGGATAAAGTTTTTGTTGTTGTTGTTCTT
This sequence comes from Macaca thibetana thibetana, assembly GCF_024542745.1. Lineage (NCBI taxonomy): Eukaryota > Metazoa > Chordata > Mammalia > Primates > Cercopithecidae > Macaca > Macaca thibetana. Next base: position 13,550,910 of record NC_065583.1, on the reverse strand, counting down.
TCTCAGTGGTGGTAAGTGGTTCTTGCACCCACATAAAATGTGATGCCTCAGTGAGAGACATAGCAGACTGAGAGTATCAGGGTTACAGTTTACCTGCACAGGTGTGTTTGAGGTGTGTATCTGCCACGTGTTTCCTCTCCAGGTTCTTCATGAAGAAATCGAGCTCCCTGGTTCCAGTGTGAAACTTCGCTATCTGAGCTCCAGAACTGCAGGGTACAAGTCACTGCTGAAGATCACCATGACCCAGTCCACAGTGCCCCTGAACCTCATCAGGGTTCACCTGATGGTGGCTGTCGAGGGGCATCTCTTCCAGAAGTCATTCCAGGCTTCTCCCAACCTGGCCTACACCTTCATCTGGGACAAGACAGATGCATATGGCCAAAGGGTGTATGGACTCTCAGATGCTGTTGGTATGTTTTGGTTTCAACCACTTATTGATCAATGGATTTAGTCGTGTGTTAATTCGACCCATATTTATTGAGTTCCAAGGATATGCCAAGCACCATTCCAGTAGATAAGGACACAGTGGTCAAGAAGACAGATAAGATTCCTCTTCCATGGCTTTACATTTTGGTAAGGTATTGAGATAATAAATACAAATGAAACAAAGAAATATCAAAAAGGATAAGTGCTAATAAGAAAATAAAAGTAAATGATCTATATTGGGAAGGAGGGGCAACTGTGGCGAGTATTTAGGGAAGGCTCCACCGCAGGGCAGCATTTAAGCAAAGACTTTAATGACAAGAAGGAACCACATGAAAATCAGAAAAAGAGGATTTCAGGCAGAGAGAAGAGCAGGGTGTGTTTAATAGACAGAGAGAAGGCCAGTGTAGCTGGAGTGTAGTGGAAAAGGAAAATATTCAAGATGATGGGAGAGAGGTGGTCAGGGGCTAGTTCATGTTCCAGACACAGCACTTGTAAATGGCACAGAATGCCCCTGGATAATCAGAAAACAGGGTTTGAGGAGATCAGAAAGCCACATGCTATGTTCCAGGGCTTTGTCTTTTGAAGGAATCACGATTCCCTCCTTACGAAAGATCTTCGTAAGAGAAGGGTCCTACCGTTATCAGAGTTGTGAGCTGTAGATTAATCTTAACCTACCTTGTATCTTCCTACATGTAGAAAGCTATCTAGGAATTAATTAAAATCCAGAATCCTGTGTTCTCTTCACCAATAGTAGTGTGTATTTTAAGAACTGTAAAGATAAGTTACCAAAGTAAGAAACTAGCACCTCAGAAATTTTCACTATAATTGGCAGCCAATGTTTATCAGACTTTCCCTTCATGCAGAGAGCATTGTGCTAAATCCTTTGTCTTGGGTAACCTCTCAATAACCCCTCAAGTAGGCACTCTCATAACCCCATTGTGCATATGGGGCAGGAGGGAAAGGGTAAGAAATTTGCCCAAGATCATGCCACTGACAGGTTACACCTGCTTAGGATACAGCCCTGGATGTCTGCTTCATCAGTAAGTGGAGTTAACTTAACCAAGATAGTAAGAAGTTCCCAGAGTAACTAGTGCATTTAATATACAACACTAGCTAATCAAATATATATATATATAAAATATCTGTCTTTAGCTAATATCAAAATGACAGCCAATATCAAAAAGTAGACTAAATATTGTAATGCACTTCCATATACTCCAGCGCCTACCATTATCAACTCACGATGAGGCCTCTTTTTTCATACCCCCATCCACTCCCCTTTCTCCTACATTTTTCTGAAGCAAGTCCTAGACATCACATCATTCAATCTGTAATATTTAAGAATGTATCTCTAAAAACACTCTAAAAATATAAAAACAATATCATCACAACAAAAAAACACAATAATTCCCTAAAACCATCACATAGCCCATCATTGTTCAATATTTCAATTGCCTGACAAATACCATAAACTATTAATACTTTGTCTCAATATCCCATAAGATCCACCTTTTGCAATTGGTTGATTTCTCTTAAACTGTTTTTTAAAGTTCTTTTATCTTTCCTTATCTTTCTCTCTCTCTCTAACCTTCATAATTTATTTGTTGAAGAAATTGGGTTGTGTGCCTGTAGAATTCCCCATATAGCATGGTTGGTTGGTTGGTTGATTGATTGGTTGGTTCTCGAATTGCGTAATAATGGATATTTGGCCTGTTCCTCTGTTCCCTATATCTCCTGACAATTGATAGTTGGGCTTTGAAGCTTTCTCAGGTTCAGGTTTGATTTTTTGATTTTTTGTTCTGGCAGAACAAGGTGATAGGTGGGGCTGTGTCCTTCCGTCAAGAGGCACCTAAAGTCAAGTTGTATATTTTTTAGAGATTTCAGTAGCCATTGATGTTCATTGCCTAGTCTGTCCGGTCATTAGGGATTGCAAAATGATATTTTAATTCTATACTTTCTTCTTCATCTATTAGCTGAAATACTTCTAAGCAGAGATGCTTTCTCCTTAACTACTTGGTTATTTAAAGTACAGTTCAAATAGGAAAGAATAGATAAATGTTTGATTATTTCCCTTTAGTTACTAGTTTTCAATATAATGAGTTGATTCATCATCCAGTGGTGGCAAATTAATGTTTCTTAAATACCATTATGAACTCGTGGGCCGAAACGCATCTAGTATGTTTCAATCCATTGAAGTTATTATCCTCACTAATGGCCAAATGGCCCCATCTTTGGTCAGTGGGCACCTTTTCAAGCTCATTCCCAAATCCTTTTGACATGACCCTAATAGATTTTGATTCCTTCCTTGCTATCTAGTATGATAAAGTAGGCTGGTGTCATTGTGTTCATTTCTTACTCCAGCCATTTCTTCCAGAAGCCCTGATTCCTTTTAATGAGAAATAATATATCAAGGCCACAAGCCAGGCACTAGCAATTCTCTTTGCTGCTGGGGCTGGTCATTTGGCCTTTGTTTCTTGGCATTTTCAGAGGACAAACTAGGAAATATATAGGGTTTTTTAAAAGATAAAAATGCATCCCCCATTCGTATTGACACTTCTATATCTCAGGAATTTTTTAAAGCTGCAGAGAATCCCCAAAGGTGACACACATAGTTAAGAGTTTAATGCAGTAGGAATAGCAATAATAACAATGCCTCGTATTTCTAGACCAGCGTTCCAATTAAAAATGTATGGCATCTCAGCGCTTCATCTCATCTCTCCTTACCACATCTGTCTGAGTAATTGAGGCTTCACTTAACCCATTTTACACGTGGGGAAAATGGAGCCCCAAGGAAGCGTGAGCTTGGAGCCAAGCTAGGACTAATGTCCTTCATTTCCACCTCTCTCTCCCATTTGTCCATGTGGCAAATGCAGCATTTTTACAAACAGCTTTTGGATTCTGTTCCCCATTGAATCCCCATGTAACTGGCAGGCTGTACCCCTGCTGGTGCCTGCCTCTCCTGGCACTTTCTGGAATCCTGAGTGAACACATCAAGTGTCTTAATTTACACAAGCTATTGCTCCCAGAATCTCCATGTCAATGAGCCAGTACCATCCCAAAGGGCTTTCTCCTAGTAAGTGGAAATAAATGACACACAATATAATAAATGCATGCCGTGAACAGCAGGCTGAGAGAAACAGTCTCCTGTCCATCTCTAAAGGGGAATTGTGTCAGGTTTTCAAATGATTCCTTTCCTCCCTCCATGTCACCAGGGTCATTTTTGAAAGCCAGTCATTCATTGGAAAGGTCTTTCCATCCCCACAGAGTACTACTGTGTAAAGTTTCAAGGTTGAGTTCAACTCAAAAATCTGAATTTAATATTGTAGAATCACAAGGAGAAAAGCAATCAGCCTGCCTCTTTGAGTGAGTTTTTGGAACAGAATCTGTATTACTGCGAACACGTGCTTCTCATTCTTGCTACAGAGCTCTGGAGTAATCAAGTAAACTCTCTCTTTTCTCTCGCTCTGCCCCACCCCGTTTATCTTTCAGTGTCTGTCGGGTTTGAATATGAGACCTGTCCCAGTCTAATTCTCTGGGAGAAAAGGACAGCCCTCCTTCAGGGATTCGAGCTGGACCCCTCCAACCTCGGTGGCTGGTCCCTGGACAAACACCACATCCTCAATGTTAAAAGTGGTACGTGAACACATCTTCTTTCCCAGCCATAGCCTTGCCACTTCTCTGGAACCTTGTCTCTTTTCTCAGCATTTAAGTGGTCACACCTCCCCTTCCCTTGGTCATTTTTTCATCAAGTGCTCAAAATATGCATAGATTTTCCTACCTTCTCCTTTTATTTTATTATTTTTTTAATAGAAACAGGGTCTTGCTCTGTCATCCAGAGTGTAGTGGAGTGGAGCCATCATAGCTCACTGCAGCCTCAACTTCCCAGGCTCAAGTAGTCTCCTGCCCCAGTCTACCAGGAAGCTGGGATTACAAGCTTCTTTAGTTATCCTCCCAAGTGTCATTTTACCCAATGCCACAGCATGTGGGGTCCACCTCCCCCACTGCAGCTCTCTCCACATCGTGAAGAAGTTGGAGAGCTCCTCAAGCACTGAAGATTCCTAATTTTTCTCTTCCCCTCCCTCCCAGTTGGCCAATATACATGTCTTCCCCAGAGGGCTTCAGTAACCCCTCCCATTCTCCAACCCCCACAGGAATCCTACACAAGGGCACTGGGGAAAACCAGTTCCTGACCCAGCAGCCTGCCATCATCACCAGCATCATGGGCAACGGTCGCCGCCGGAGCATTTCCTGTCCCAGCTGCAACGGCCTTGCTGAAGGCAACAAGCTGCTGGCCCCAGTGGCTCTGGCTGTTGGAATCGATGGGAGCCTCTATGTGGGCGACTTCAATTACATCCGACGCATCTTTCCCTCTCGAAATGTGACCAGCATCTTGGAGTTACGGTAAATGGCCATACAGGCAACCTTCTGTTGCTCTCTTGCCCCCCATAACTCCTGAGTTTGATTGGGTAACTGGGGCCGCATTTGGGGTTCTCTGGAGAAGATATAGTCCTTGTGATCCAAAACTTAGGCCCAGAGTCAAATAAGGAGGTGAGAGAAATGCTTTGTGTATCTATGAAAAACCATACACAGATTTGATATGATAGTCAACAACTGACTTACAGACAAGGCTTTTAGTCTCCAGACTGGAGAACAACCGAGGCATCTTTTATTTTTAAGAAGCTCTGTAGACATACATCAAAGTTTGAGAACCACTAATGTTCATTTGCTAATTCAAAATGTTGTATTGAGCATCACTATCTGCTAGCTCTCTATAAATTCTCTAGGTCTTTGCACATTCACTAGGATAGCACTCCCTTTACTGTGTAGGCTTTGCTGTGTAATTTCTGGCCAGCCTAGGTAGATTCCTCCTGCCCATTGCTGGCTACTAAGTCTGAAGGCCAGACCCCTCTGTGCTGGGAAAAAACTGACTCCTAAAAGCTCTTAGACATGCTCTTGCCAGGAAAGTTGATTTCAGACCCTCAACTCAGGAGATCTGTAATTAGAGAGAGAAATAAGATCTATAAGAAAGGGGCAAAATTTCATTCAACAAATATTTGTTGAATGTATACCATGTCCCAGGGGCTTTCTGACTAGAAAAAAAAAAAAGTAGGGTCAAAAAAGCACCTGTTGTTGTGTTTGTGTTCTGATAAGGAGCCACAGACAAAATCATGTGGGCAAATAAAAAAATAATAATCTCCAGTATCCTTAATTGCTTTAGGGGAAATATAACAGAGTAAGAAACAGGAACTGGGGGACAGGGAGGGTACATGGATGAGGAGGCTACGTAAGATGAATTAGTTGGAGAAACCTCTTGTACTAGGTGATGTTTGGCTAGGATCTGAGTGATAGACGTCAGCCATGGGGAGATCTGGAGAAAAGCACTCAGGCAGAGAGAAGTTGTTCAAAAGCCCTATACCAGCCAGTAGCCTGACTGATTTAAGGACTGACAGAAGCCTAATGTGGCTGGAGGGTGGTGAGCTCAGGGAAGGGTACCTCAATGCATCAGAGTCTCACTAACCACTTAGACAAGAGTACATTGTATTTCAATGAACAAGCAATGGAGGTTGAAGTAGGGAGTGGGGTGGAATTGATATGATCTGATTTCCATTTTTTTTAAAGATGACTCTGGCTATTGTGTGTGGAGTAGACTGTAGGACTGCAGGAGTTGAGGCAGGAAAACCCATAGGGAAGCTGCAGCGATTGTCCAGGATTGGGGCAATGGTGATTTGAACCAGAATGGTAGCAGAAGAGAGAGGAGTGCTCCAATTAGTGTCCAATTAGATTTTGAGATAAATCTGATAGGATTTGCTGATGGATCAGGTATAAGGAATGAACAAAGACAGAAACGAATCAAGGGCCCTGCCTAGGATTTTGGCCTGACAAATGAGTGAATGATGGCGTCTTCTGAAGCAGCCTTAGCCTCTCTCCTAGAAGGAGCTGCAGGTTGCACTTGCATTTGAGAGTCTCTGAGGCCCCATCTGGGAGAAATATCAGTGGCCTGCCCCCAGCAACTGCTGCTGAGCATTCTTGGGAGCTGAGAGTGTGCCAGGGACTGAGAGGAGTAAAAAGAGAGGAGAAAACAGGAGCTTCACCCTGAGGAGGTTGCAGCCTCAGTGATCCAGTGGGCACGTATTGAGCATGGAGGTGAGCCAGGCATGTTCTGGGCTCTGCGGTGCAAAAGGGGATGAAACACAGGCTCAGAAAACACCCATGTGAGCATGAGAGGTAGCACCTGGGGAAGTCAGTGCAGTTCAGGCTGAGCTGAAGGGCCAAAGGCCAACCATCATGGAGATCCAGAGACAAGCCTGGGGTGGAGGAGGGGGCATGGTAACCAGAGGGTGAACAATGAGAGCAAGAAGGAGACACGTGGGAGGAGGCCAGGTAGCCTTCACACTGCCAAACTGGCGATCAGACAAAACACTTTTCCTAGACTTACCCATCCATATAGATTCCCTTCCCAAGATGTTTTTGTTTGTTTTTTTAATCCTAGGAAAGCCTCCTTTTCTCAGGCACCCTGTGGGCATCAGAGAACCATGGGAGAAGGCAGAGCAGGGTGGAGGTAGCACTGTGCTGTACCATTGCCTATAGGAAAAAAGGGTGGAAGTATTTCATGTGGCCCTTGTAGTCTTCCACATCAGGCCTTTCCTCCTTTGTCACCGTTCTTCCTGCTCAGAGGCTAATCAGCCCTCACTTGGTACAGTCCCACCTCCAAACCTTCACTCTTGCTGCTTGCTCTGCTTAAAATACCCTCCCTACCTAATCTACCACATCACACCCACCTGCAAGGCGCAGCGTCAGGGCCCCCTCTTCCATGTAGCCTGATTTCCCCAGCAGAAGCGATTCTCACCCACCTCTGAGTCACTGCACTCTCTGATCTTAGAGTTGATGCCACTGAATGCCTTGTTGTCATTATGTCTATGTAAGTCTGTAGGGCCCAAGCATGTGAACTTCTGCAGGGCATACCCCTTGGTCATCTTTGTCCCTTTAATGCCTAGAGGAGGTCCTGGCCCACACTAGGTGCTCAAGATAGGTTGCTTAAATTAAAGAAAACACAGACCCATCTCCTCCCTCTTGTTGGAGTTATCCCTGACTCCATGTCTCTCAAGCTGTGGAGGTCACAACGTCAATGGTGCAAGCTAAGGGCCCAATCAGAGCAAGTCACGCCATGCGCACGTGGTGACATTAGGACAGCTTGAGGCGGAATATGGCTCCCAATTTCCCTCGACAGCTGTGTGATTTTTTTAACTGCCTTTAGCCTTGTTCTTACTTTCATCAGCCAGGTACCCAGAGCCGATTAGAAGTTAAGCTTTTACAAGAACACTGGTTTTATTCTTCTTTTCTTCCCACTACATACCTGAAAACAAAGGGCTGTCAATCCCCTCTCTTCAAAACAGCAACCAGCAGGGGGAGGGAGGGGGAGGAAGAGACCTGTCTTGCTTATGTCTTTTCTCCATTGTGAGTTGGCAGCTGAATGATTCAATTTCGGGAGTCAGTGCCCGTCCCTATCTCGCTTACCCACCCCAGAGCTGAGCCTCTGAATTGGGATCCTATTGAAATGTTTCCATGGTTCTCTTGCTATCCTTCCCCGTTCCTCCTTCCTTTGTCTCAAAACATGCAGGGACAAGTTCTATACACTTAAATAACTTCTGATGCTACAAAGAGCCTTCTCTTAGGTAAAATGGTTATCATCTGTGTGCTCTGATTAGGCGGACATTTAGGACATTTTTCATACTCCTTTCCCATAAAAGCCTGATATCCCATCTTTACTCGTCCATTTCCCACCACCCTTTCCAAGTGGTCTCAGGAAAACCTAAGCCCCCGGAGCAGAGTAAATTTGTCAGTCACTAACATTATAGGGAGAATTTCTCTCACAGAAAAATCTTTCCTCCCTCCCCAACTTTAGAACATCTTAGGAATTAGACCTCAGTATAAGGCAGTGAATTACATGGGATGGGACAATATCTCTCTACCTTTTTTTAGCTTAGCTCCTTTTAATGAACATAAGAATCTCACATTTTCCATAATTTTTGAAATTCCAATTCTTTTTATTTTTTAAACATAAAGTAATATTATGATATTAAACATGCTTTTTTCCAACTAAACCGCTTCTCCATGTTGACATTTTGATGGTGCTTTCAGCATGGAGTCAAGGGTACCATTCATTACAGGAGACCTTCAGAGAAGGGACTTGTCCAACCCAGATGTGTTAGTACCCGGTAGGGGGAAAGTGGGAGCCTGGGAAGGTGGGCAGAGCCAGCAGACATTGGAAGGAAGCGTCACCAAGGACAAGCTCTGCCTGAGAGTTTCAGCCAGGACAGACCCTGCTTGATGACCAGGTAGACTCTTAGGGAAGACTATGTGGTTCCACTCAAAGACCAGAAATGCTTTTCCTGTGTGGTCAGGCTTTGAAAATGGGGGTCAGGAAAGAAAAGTCATGAAGCACTCAATCCAGAATAAAAGTAAAAACAATGTCCCCATAAAATTTTGGAGACTGATTGGAACTATTTTCAAAGCCTTTTTAGCAAGGGTAGAACCCAGATTTCATGAAGCCTAACACTAAGACAATTTCAGAGACTCTCCCTAAGAAGAAAAAAATAAAATTATAAATATGAAATGAGAAATGAGGCCAGGCACGGTGGCTCACGCCTGTAATCCCAGCACTTTGGGAGGCTGAGGCAGGCAGATCACAAGGTCAGGAGATCGAGACCATCCTGGCTAACACAGTGAAACCCCGTTTCTACTAAAAATACAAAAAATTAGCCGGGTGCGGTGGCAGGCGCCTGTGGTCCCAGCTACTTGGGAGGCTGAGGCAGGAGAATGGCATGGGCCCAGGAGGCGGAGCTTGCAGTGAGCTGAGATTGCGCCACTGCACTCCAGCCTGGGCGACAGAGCGAGACTCCGTCTCAAAAAAAAAAAAAAAGAAAAAGAAAAAGAAATGAGAAATGAAATGGAATATTTAGGATGAGAAAAGAAACCCAAAAACTTGCAAAGTTTAGAAAAGCCAATTCTATCACAAACATCACAAAATCCAGACAAATAACCTAATATTTTTATTAATTATCTCCTGTAACACTTCCACGATACACGTTTTTCTATACTTTTTGGCTGCATATCTTTGATCATCTTTTAATATCACAGTCACTTTGTAATTTCATTATCTATAGAAGTGACAGAGGAATTTTCAGTCTTTCCTCTAGTAGGGCTGATCAAAATTTGTTTCAGATTATTGATAAATTAGAAAACTTTCTTTTGTGTTCATAATTGATTATTGGTGATGTGTAAATCATTAGAGTTATAAAATTGGGGAAAATCTTTATCAAGTTTCCTTTGTAATATCTCTGGGCATTTCAGGTTTTCCTGTGGAGTGAATAATCTAAATAATATTTGAAATGATGCTCATTAACCAGTTTGTCATCGATGTCCTTGTATTAGTGAAATATGAATTCTACATGGGGCCTTTTACTCTCTGCAATGATGTTAGACAAATCAACATGGTAGGGAAGGAGCATTCCTGAAAGACATTCCTATTCAAGAATGGCTAACAACCATTTAGCTGGGTGCTAAAGGACTACAAGCCACATGAGCTCATCCTCCTGAAACTAAACCAAATGTACTCCAAGTCAACTTCTCTTTCGTTAGAACAACAACAACAAAACAACCCTGTGGCTACTCCAAGTCCACCTTCCTCAAGGGGAAAATGTGGCACAGAGAGAGCTGGAATGAAAGAAGACAACAGTCTCCACTGATTGTAGATTTGTCATTCTGAGCAGAACATGAGGGATTGGAGCTAGTCCTAGGCAGGATCTCCCCTTCTCTAAGGGAAGCAGCCTCATTCCTTGCTTCCTTCACTCAAGAACCCATTTTTCCAGCCCTAACTCTCTCCTGGGCCTTCTACTAAGTACCTGCAATTCAGAGATGAGTGAGTCATGTCCTATTCACAAAGAAGTGAGGGGGACAGGCACACAAACATAAATCACCAGACAGCATGATGGCAACCCTGAGAGTCAGGCTGAGAATGCCACAAGAGACGCTGAAGGCTTCGCAGAGACATCATTGAGACTCTACAGTGTGAAGAAGAGCTAATGCATCTCAATTCTCCCATCTGAAACACCACTTTTTCCTCGAAGGGCTCACCTAAAGAGTCCGTGGTATTAAAACCATGCACACAAAGCCTAGGCCTATCCCTTGTAAGTAGGACATCTGAACCCAGCTGCATAGACTGACTTGGTGATGCTGTTATTCTGGTTTGTTGCCTGCTAAGCACCCAGCCTGCTGTGATCCTGCACTGGAATAGCAGTGACCTCAGCCTTTCTCCAAAGCTCATATTCATATGATCATTCAGGCTCTACACTCTCCAACGACTTGATCCTTCACCCCTGCCCTTCTCCTTCCTCCAACATAGATCTTATATTAATCAACTGAAAGCAGATGTTCCTAGGAAAGAAGTAGGTCAGGTCTGCAGACCCAAATCCCATCCAGTATTTTTACAAAATCTTGACTTTAAAAAGTGAAATTGATATTGCAATAATTAAGAGCCAAATATGACTACCACTGGTGGCAGATAACATTTCACTTTCATTAAGCAATATAAAATAGACGCAAGAATTCCCGGCTGCCACCCTGACACACCAGGCTTTGCAGAATGAATCTTAAATTGCACTATGTCAGTCAGAGCTCAGGAGTTATCAGCATCATTTAATTAACTTTTTTTTTTTTTTTTGCAAAAACTAACACATTGGAATAAAATATAAAATTGTAATCCCTGTGCAAACCCACCACTAATGATGGCCCCCGGCAGAGGACTGAGCTACACCTGACCAGAAATCAGGGCATTAAACTCTCTTTGTCCCTTCCCTGAAGCCTTCCTCCTCAACTGAAAGGAAAAGAGGGGTTAGGGGTTTCTTCCACCTTGGCCTAGAAGCCTCGAGAACAGGAGTCCTTCTCCTTACTTGAGACCCTAGCATCTTCTCGTCTCTGGCACGTTAACTTTCAGCCACTTTCCTATTGAAATTGAATATATTTCTTCTCTTAAAACAACAACAAAATTTTTACTAGTTCTCTGGTAAGAAACGATAACTGGAGTCTTTGACTCCAATTCCAAGAGGATATTATTACCTATAAATTTCATTGTGGACCTTATTGCAATATTGGACGTTACCGTTTAGAAAGAATGCATATTTGGGGTCCCACCCCAAGTGAAAAGAGGACAATGAAGGTGACATGGAGCAGGGAAAGGAAGTGGTTCAGAGTCTCAGGGTTCAACAGCCTTTGCCCAACTGCAGTAGGCTCTGAGCAGGGTCTCCCTCTTGGGTGGGAGATGCACTAATGAAATGCACTAATGAGATACCGTGAAATGCACTAATGGCAACTAAGTGGTACAGGTGTCACCATCCTCCCTCCCACACTCAGAGTGAACATTACAAGTGAGTCACAGTACTCTTTATAGCTGATATTAAATTTGGCTTCAAAATCCTTCTACCACCACACTCCCAGTAGCCATTACTGGTCAACACATGTTGGCACCCAAGACATAACGTGTTTGCCATCCCTTCCTTAGTCAGGAGGCATATTTCACCTATAGAAATCTGTGTCTTGTGACAGTCACATTGCTGATGAGAGAATTCAAGCTTTCTTGTCCAGATTGTCCAATGTCTGGGAGGAGTCCAAAATCAGGGGCACTTCTCAAGCTATTGAGCCAGGAGTTGTCAGTTACAGGGGAAAAAAGAAAAAGACTGCCTTTTTTGGGCCCCTTTATACGAGAAACAAAAATGTTATGTTTGCTTTATCATCAATTCTTCTGCTAACTGTTTGTTCTTTTTTCCTTTCTGTTTTCTTTCTATAAAGAAATAAAGAGTTTAAACATAGGTAAGATGAAGAACTCTTTCCCATATAATTTGATATGGTTCGTTTGCTTCCTTGTGTTTGCTTTTTTTGTTTTGTGCTTCTTGTGTAATGTTGTATATTTTTATGTACCAAATATAGTAACTTTTTTATGTGCTAATTGTGTGTTGTGGATATGATAAGCTTTAGCAATTATGAAATGCAGTCAAAAAGCAACCAAATAAGCTGACAGTAATTAGAATTTCCGGGAGATTCAAGTGCAAGATAATGAACCCTCAGCGAACTTTTATCCCGACTGCTCAGTGCGGTCCATAATTGGGCTAAACAGTTGAGGCAAACTCCTGGCTTTTGTAAATGCTGGACTGGGTTCACAAAAGCTTTAATGAACTGGAAACGGGTTAAAAACTCATTTTCAACTCATTAATGATTTTTTCCCCTGGATATATGGTCATCTTTAAAAAAAAAGTTAATTGCCAATCTGCCGGTCAGAATGAATCCAACAGTCAGATGCATTGAGAATTTTCATGGAGTAAAATCACTTTTCAATAGTTTGAAGGATAGAGACCAAGTATTATTCATCAAAACCACCTTGATCATTATATTGATCCAAGGTTATCATTTAAAACCACACTAGGACAATTCACAGATAAAGTGTAAAACACACATACACGTGCATTCACACGTGAACTGTGCTGAAATGGAGATAGCATGAGCTTTCTTAAAGAAAAGTCACCTTATTTTTATTCAGAAGAAGAGAAAAAACAAAGCAATCTATACCACTACTCAACGGAATGCTTCTGCTCACTTTTTGAAATGAAACATGGACAGCTTTCCTTCATGATGTTAGGTCAAAATTAGACAAAAAGCAATCAAATTGCATAAGATCATAACAGTGAGTGGAAAGGCCATGCATTGAAAAAGTCCTCTGCTTTCTCCTCAGGCACCCCAAAACTGGCTGGTTATAGGCACCCCATTTGAGTCAAATTTTAAAAATAAGTAGAAATGCCTTGGAAGGACATTTTTCCAGGAAATTCACCAACCTCATGTGATCTTTGCCACAGCCACAGGTGTGGAGGCATGGCTGTCCCTCTGACCTGAGTTTTTCTGCAAGCATCTTAGTGAAAATAGGTATGAGACCGTAAGGAAGAATGGTCTCCCCAAGCAAGAACTGACCTCACACCCTCCATCGCCTGCTCTTCTGCCAGAGCTTTTGAAAAGCCTCCTCAAATCAGGCTCCCTAGAAAGTCCAAAATTAATTATCTCTCTCATAGATAGGCACAGATGTGCAATGCCTTGATCCTTCTGTTGATCATGCCAGCTACTGTTCATTCAGTAACAGAGTGCAGCATCTAATTAAAAAATGGCATGAATTTTTCCCTTTCTGCCCTAATTTGTTTTGCATATATGGATAGTCTCTAATGACTTAATAGCTGAAAAACAAGAAAAAAAGAGGAAAGGAAAGGAAAGTAATGGAACCCAGGTAGTCTATGTTTTAGTTATCTGGGCTGGAATTTCAGAAAAACTTTGACTTCTAGTTCGGGGATGTGTCTTAATAGCAACCTGAATAGAAACTGGAGGGAAAGATGGTCTCAACTCAACACAGATTGTTCCTAAAACTAGCTTCCTAGTTCTTTTTTTTTTTTTTTTTTTCCTTAAATCAGAGAAGAACCCAAATGGTGGTGTTTTAATTAGTAATTTACTAGCTAATGTCAACAGGACAAATGCGTCCAACACTGTCATCTCTCTCACCTTCCCTCCACCTCTCCCAGCCCCTGTTCTCCCATCAGCCCAAAGTAAAATTGAAAAATAATAGGAAAAGGCTGGTTGCATGGCTTACACCTATAATCCCAGCACTTAGGGAAGTGAAGGCAGGAGGATCTCTTGAGGCCAGGAGTTTGAGATCAGCCTGGGCAACATAGTGAGACCCCATCTGTACCAGAAACAAACAAAAAACAGTTTTTAATTAGCCAGGCGTGGTGGCATGCACTTGTTGTTTCAACTACTCGGGAGGCTGAGGTGGGAAGATCACTTCAGCCCAGGAATTTCAGGCTGCAGTGAGCTCGAATTGTGCCACTGCTCTCCAGTGAGACTCTGTCTCTAAGAAAAATAAAATAAAATAGCAGGGAAAAAAAGGGCGGGCTGTGCTCATTTCAAAACATAGCCTACCACACTGAGGCAGAAAGGCAATTATTGCTTGCATCCTAGAGGTGGTGATTGTAATAACCAGTAGAGGAATAACATAAGCACCTATTCTGGTCCCAACCTCAAACCAGTGACAGGTACTACAAAGGGAAGAACTGCAGGGTTTTGAGCCAGAGGGAACATTAGCAATATCCAGTATGATTGATTTAATCCTCCAGCCACCCCCACCCAAAAAAAAGCTAAGACCTGACACAGTCAAATGACTTAACCAAGGTCACCACCAGCTGGGTCAGAATTGAGTTTTGAGTTTCCTGTGTTTTAGCCCTGAGCCACTTCTACAAGTCTTACTCTGTCCTAGTTAGCCTCACACAGGGCAGCTAGACACATGGCAGTGGAAGCAGCCCAGGTCTCGGAGGCTCATGCCTTCCTAATACACTTCACACATATAAAGGTATTAATCCCCTAGTGTGGCTGAGGGCCCTGGCAGACCCTGACTCATGCCTGTGACCTCACTGTTACCCAGATTTGAAAAGTGCATCTCCTCTCCCAGTAATTCAGATTCCAGACACAGTACCAGCAAGATACCCACATGTCTTTACACTAAATGCCAACTTTATCCATATCCACACTGAAGAGCAGTAAAGAAGCAAGCTCTGAGGCTGGAGATTGGGAGTGGTTCTGGGGTGTTTCCCATGATAAAATTAGGAAAACTCCAGGTTGCCCTAGTATTAATGGTCTAGTACCCTGGAGGCATAGGATAAAATGAGAACATTGTCACATGGAAGTGTTCCTCTATCCCACTTGAGAATACACTAAGTCCTTAAGGGGAAATTAAGGAGACTGCACACACATGGACTGTAGCTGGTCTTGAATAACTATCCTGCTAACAAAAACAGGATCGGAGTGGGAGCTCTCGTACTGGCTAAATGAAGCAACAGTTGTTTAGCATGGTGGGAAATGAATTCTCTGATAGCATAAGGAGCATAAGTCCAATTAGAAGTAGCTAAGAATCATGATGTGTTAGAACACTGAGTCTGATGTTAGATTCTTTCCAGTTCACTAAAGTGGAAAGACACTAGAGAAGGTAAGCGTCTTGCTAGGATTTTTGTCATTCCTTTGATCTAAGAAGCCAGCTCCATAGCCCCCTCCTCATTTCTCTTTGTGCTTCTCCTACTAAAGCAACAACCCGGCACACAAGTACTACTTGGCAGTGGACCCCGTGTCTGGCTCGCTCTACGTGTCCGACACCAACAGCAGGAGAATCTACCGCGTCAAGTCTCTGAGTGGAGCCAAAGACCTGGCTGGGAATTCGGAAGTTGTGGCAGGGACTGGAGAGCAGTGTCTGCCCTTTGATGAAGCCCGCTGTGGGGACGGAGGGAAGGCCATAGATGCAACCCTGATGAGCCCGAGAGGTAAAGGCCATCAAGGAAGAGTCCCCCGCCCCAGATAAAGCTTTGCCACCATCTTGGCTTTCTTCTTTTCAGAGCGTAACTAAGCCCAGCAGTCCAAAACACAGCTTTCCCTATAATCATTTAATCAGATAGATTGCTTTGGTGTGTGGATGGGTGTTTAAAAAGAAAACCAATCATGAGGTCAGGAAATCGAGACCATCCAGGCTAACACAGGGAAACCCCGTCTCTACTAAAAAGTACAAAAAAATTAGCCAGGTGTGGTGGCGGGCGCCTGTAGTCCCAGCTACTCGGGAGGCTGAGGCAGGAGAATGTCATACACCCGGGAGGCAGAGCTTGCAGTGAGCCGAGATCACGCCACTGCACTCCAGCCTGGGCAACTGAGCAAGACTCCGTCTCAAGAAAAAAAAGAAAAAGAAAACCTTAGTTATTTATTTATTTGAAGTAAACTTTATCATGCACATAGGCTCCAAATGGAAAGTGAAGGGGATTGTGCCTGGAGATTTCTGACGGCTGCCAGTCACAGAAAATCAGAGGAAATCCTGGCTCCATGAGCCAGAGTGCCAGCTGTGTGGGCTGGAGACAAAACAAAGCCCAGCTGGGGGCCTCTGGCCACGCCCAGACTTTCGTGATAGACAGAAAATGTGTATGAAGTCCAAAGTGCACTGCCTCACATGTTGTAATGCCCAATAAATGGTAGTAATTAAGAATGGGTATAATTTCCAGGAGTCCAGGATGGAGAAGTTCTGGGAACCCATGGGTCTCTATTTGAAAAGGACTAAAATTACTTAACATTAAGGAGCAATCATCTGAGAGTCTAACTCCTGTTAGCATTTTTAGCTACTGTGAAAGCAGCAGGGCAGCATGGATTAAGGAGGCAAAGCCTTGTACTTGGGCACTGGGGCAAAGACACAAAATAAATAGAAGCCATATCTGTGCCTTTCCAGCCCTGCTGCAACAGGGGAATGCTAGGCCGCAGTGGCCCCCTGGGGCATTGAAGTGCTGATTGGCGTCAGGCTTAACTGGGAATACTTCCTGAAGCATACACCTTGAATTAGGAGTTTGTAACTACAAGAATCATAGTTTCTCAACCTTACTGCTGCAATCAGTTGTGAAGTATATTTAAGTAACTTACTACTAATAATGTTTAGGGTAATGAACTTCAGAAATAACTTCTTTTCTAAAGAGAGCAGATGCAGAGTTATTTCCTGCTTCATTCATTTGCAGCCTTGGTTCATTTACAGTCCAAGAAGCATGCTTTCATCAGTTGCAGGGAAGAGGGTGGTGATATAGCCAGCACCCTAGGAACTATACAAATCCCAGCACAGTGCCCATGAGAAAGGATCTTGCCTTAGAAGGCTGAGAACCACTGCTCTGAGGGTACTAATCAGTTCCAGTAGGGTCTCTGGTCTAAGCACAGAGTGCTCAGCAAGGCATCTCATCTCCCACCTCTACCCCACAATCCTACCTCTTTCCAAGAGATAAATCCACACTGCTTGTCTTGCTCAGGTATTGCAGTAGACAAGAACGGGCTCATGTACTTTGTTGATGCCACCATGATCCGGAAGGTCGACCAGAATGGAATCATCTCCACCCTGCTGGGCTCCAATGACCTCACTGCTGTCCGGCCGCTGAGCTGTGATTCCAGCATGGATGTAGCCCAGGTGAGACTCTTTCTTACTTCTCTTCACTAAACAACACCTGCCTCTTGGCCTGAGCTTCTTACCTGCATCCTGATTGGTTTGGAAGTGGAATAGGAAGGGAAGATACAGATACAGATCATGGGGTTGTTTGGAGAAAGCCTGAGATGAGCTGAACAGTAAGATGGAATGGAAAATGTCAGATAGGTATGAGAGAGAGAGAGAGTAAAAGAGAGGGAAAATTCTGTTAAGAAAAGTGGAGCCAGTGACATACTCCAGCCGTGGCAGATTACAGGGTAGAAGTTGCTGTGTAATTACCTCCCTTCTCCATCATTATTGCAGGTTTGAGAATGTACTGTACAGTGTTATATGTCAATCAGAACTTCCCTGTTAATCTGAAATGATTGCATCCTCACTATATAAACCTTTACTTTGTGCAGTAGTAACTAAAGCAGAGCCCTCTACAATATCACCCAAAGTGTGTGTTTAGTTTGGGCTCTTACAGAGGCAGACAACAGAGGCTCACTCAAATGTACAGCATTTGTTCTCAGACAGCCTGGAATATACGTTCAGCCTTTCTACAACGGCCTTTTCAACCCTTGGCCAACCTCATAAATTTCAGCTCAAGTTCCACCGCAGACAACTTGCTACTGAGATTTTTATTTCAAATTCCACAGAGGAAAGATGTGTTTGGTTCAGTTTATTTTTTAACGCAGATACTCAAGTTGTAGTTTGCTGGCGAGCCTGCACTTTGGCTCCCCTTTGATCAGAGCCACCTTCCAAGCCACATGGCTCCTTTTTGTGAATTAGGTACAGGTGCCACCTCCAAATGAACATAGCTTCCATAGGCATCTGCTTGGAGAGCAGAGTATGCGCTGGATGGCATGGTCTCTTTTGTAGTGAACTACCTGTGCAACCATATATGACAGCTCTGATGCTGGTCCAACCATCTGGAGCTGAGAAGCAGCATCATAGGTAGAGCTGATGGCCTGTTCTGGTCATGGCAGGTAACATGGTAGGAAATATATGTTACATTATCTCTTCTTCTCCATCACACCCACTCATCATGGGCAATGAGCAGCTGGTTCAATGAAGAGCATTTCTATTACAGTGTGTTATTAAAAAGCTGTCTTTTTTCCTAGATACATAAAACCAGTAAGTGCCCTACAGTTAAACGTTGGACATATTCAAAGCTGTTCTTTAATCTGATACCATATCATCCACAGGTTCGTCTGGAGTGGCCAACAGACCTTGCCGTCAATCCCATGGATAACTCCTTGTATGTTCTAGAGAACAATGTCATCCTTCGAATTACCGAGAACCACCAAGTCAGCATCATTGCAGGACGCCCCATGCACTGCCAGGTTCCTGGTATTGACTACTCACTCAGCAAACTAGCCATTCACTCTGCCCTGGAGTCAGCCAGCGCCATTGCCATTTCTCACACTGGGGTCCTCTATATCACTGAGACAGATGAGAAGAAGATTAACCGTCTACGCCAGGTAACAACCAACGGGGAGATCTGCCTTTTAGCTGGGGCAGCCTCAGACTGCGACTGCAAAAACGATGTCAACTGCAACTGCTATTCAGGAGATGATGCCTATGCGACTGATGCCATCTTGAATTCCCCATCATCCTTAGCTGTAGCTCCAGATGGTACCATCTACATTGCAGACCTTGGAAATATTCGGATCAGGGCGGTCAGCAAGAACAAGCCCGTTCTTAATGCCTTCAACCAGTATGAGGCTGCATCCCCCGGAGAGCAGGAGTTATATGTCTTCAATGCTGATGGCATCCACCAATACACTGTAAGCCTAGTGACAGGGGAGTACTTGTACAATTTCACATATAGTGCTGACAATGATGTCACTGAATTGATTGACAATAATGGGAATTCCCTGAAGATCCGTCGGGACAGCAGTGGCATGCCCCGTCACCTGCTCATGCCTGACAATCAGATCATCACCCTCACCGTGGGCACCAATGGAGGCCTCAAAGTCGTGTCCACACAGAACCTGGAGCTTGGCCTTATGACCTATGATGGGAACACTGGGCTCCTGGCCACCAAGAGCGATGAAACAGGATGGACGACTTTCTATGAGTAAGTGGGTTTGTAAAGCATCTCTGAAGAGCCCTTCCCTTGTTCTAGCTGGCATCAGGACTGGTCGTTCGTGTAGCTTTTTAAATTGCTTTGTCATGTTGTCTTTCTAACTTTAATGATGTCTTATGGCCTCAAGATATTCATGTCCCCTCTCCCTGACTCTAAAATGATTTGCTCTTTTGGGTCTCTGATATTGAGCATCCTCCCTACTAGAGTTGGGAATTCCTGTTGCCTGCTTGCCGTTCAAATTTCAGGATATTGGACATGCACAGCACCTAGGAGGTAAAGCGTTGATTAACTTTGCTGATTATTCATGTTTGCCATGGGTGCGGAAATTAGAACCTAAAAGGCAAGATCCCAGTGGGGCTCCTGTAATTTGCCAATAGGTCCAGCAACACACTTGATTGAACAGACAGTAGATAAACTCTGAATTTCCTCCTTAGCAGCAGCAGATCGATACAGATAAAGCGTTAGGTATATTAAAAGATGCGAGAGCTGGTCATATTTCCCCTAACAATTATCTCATACTTAATAGTCCTGACGCTAGTTTTGCAAAAAGCTGTTTTTCCTAGTTCCTGCAGGCAGTTCTTGGTCAAAGTGCCTGCTGCTATAGGTACTAATGGTGGGATGCTGGTTGGAGGAAGTTACTAGGCATGATTCTCCCAATGGCTGGCTTATACTGGAGCAGAATTTATAAATATCTGGCTCTCCTAGGTGATGAAGGAGTGTGTTAACCCCTACGTACTTGGAGTCCTTCCTTGCTTTTTGTCTGAATGCCGCTGCTAGCAAGATAATGTAGTAAGTTAGGGAGAGTTGGCACAGAGAAAAATAGGGGACAACAGGAGAACAGAAAACCTCATTGTTGATCATTCCTAAATCCAGCAATGTTTACTTCCTGTTTGTATGCCAATGGTCTTGGGAGAATGTAAAAGGAAGCTGTTGCCACCTGCTGGATATTTGCTGCATTGCAGAAGAATTGCTTTCCCTGGTTCTGACTTTCTTCTTTGGGCAACTCTTTCTCAGACTTCTGAAGCATCTTAATACCTTCGGGACACTGGGGGTTTGATCAGACTTCACCAGCTAGTGATTCTGCCCTCGAGGGTACCATTTGAGTGCCGTCCTTGGCTCTCACACCGAGTTAGATCGAAGCTATACACTCACCCAAACACCTCCGGGATTTTCCTCTTCTGAGGAAACCTCTTTCTGACAGTTTCACCCGAAGACCTAATGCATTTCAGAAACAATTTGTTGGCTCTCCTGAAAGAGGGGAAAAAACATCATTCTCAGGGAGGCCAGCCTGAACTGGGCCTGGTTTAGAGACTGCCATAAAGAAGCTTGGACTCAAGTGCATCCACAAGTCTGAACTCTAATAATGAAAACATAGGCATGATTCATAAATGTGTTTTAAAATGTTCAGAAGTTACATTGAAACTGAATGATTTTTTATCTTAATTTGATAAGCTGCCCTTTTTTTTCAGAATGTTGATAAATCCAGTGACCACAAATTCTCCATTGTGGGGTTCAAACATATAAGGTTTTCTTTTCTACCTAAAAAGATGGTGAGTTCTTTTTGTTCGATGGCACTTTTGGCACATCATCAGCCAATTGGCAGACGCACAGCCAATTTAAAAATCAGACACAACTTCACCTCCTGTCAGGGGAGTGCGGTCAAGACCAACACTGCATAGCCTTAGCCAAAACTTTAGAGAAAGCGTGATGAAGAAAACCATACAGAGGCTGTGAGGCTGCGAGAAAACAGGCTGTCCTGGTCAGGAGCGATGCCTCATGCCTGTAATCTCTGCACTTTGGGAGGCCAAGGCAGGAGGATCACTGGAGGCCAGCAGTTTGAGACCAGCCTGGCCAACATGGAAAAACCTCATCTCTACTGAAAATACAAAAGTTAGCCAGGTATGGTGGTGTACACCTGTAGGCTCAGCTACTCAGGAGGCAAAGGCACGAAAATCACTTGAATTCAGGAGGTGGAGTTTGCAGTGAGTTGAGATCACGCAGCTGCACTCCAGCCTGGGTGACAGAGGGACACTCTGTCTCCAAAAAACAAAAAAGAAAGAAAGAATACGATTTGTCCTTCAATGAGAGCTTCCTTAGGGGGATTCCTCTCTTCCCACTCTGTCATGGGGGCAGGTAACAAATCCCCCTGTAGGTGGGAAGAGTGGCCATATCTTTTTTTCTGCATAGAACATGAGGTAGAGAAGCCATTTGTCTACTCTGTTGTCACAATGACTGTCTAAATATGGATTTGATTATCCCCATTTTATGGCTAAAGAAACTGAGGCTCAGAGAATTAAAGTGACTCCCCTGAGACCACACAGGGAGTCAGTAGTGAAGCAGAACTGGAATCCAGATCTCCAAGCCCAGCTTTCTTTGTATTGCACACCAGCGTCATAAAGCAGGGCTATGAATAGAATTTGTAACTCCACCTTCAGACTCCACATGGGAACTGTTCCGGAATTTTTGGGAAGATGTAACTCAATAAGGCCATCCCATCAATGACTCTGGAGGCAGGAGAGAGAGAGAGAGGTAGGAAAAAATAACTTCCTGGACCCATTTTATGATCAGCCAGTTCCAGAAACTTCCAGGACGCCCAACCTTGGAATTAAGATTTCCCCAGATGTAGGCCATTGGGTCTTGATAGAAGAAGTATCCTGATCTAGTTACATCCTTGAGGAAACTCAGGTTTTCAGTCTTTCCCAAAAGGCAGCATCTTATACCAGAAAGCTCCTGGGTCTTAGCATCAGGATGACAGGGGTGAGGAGCCTTTCTCTGCCGTATACTTACTGATTGACGTTGGACACATTATTTAACCTCTCTGAGCTTCAATGTCTCATCTGTCACATGGGGATAAAAATGCAGATTAACAGGAGCCCTGTGCTAATCCACTGAGATAATACGTTTTTAGAAATTAGCAAAGCACTTGTCATATAGAAGTTTAACTCAGAGTATAGGCTAATGGGATTTTAGAGGAATTATTAAGCACACCTCTGTCTCCTTCCTACCCTTCAGGTTTCACTCAACTAACTGTATAGTGGTTACAAGAGTCAGACAGATAGAGACTTATTTTGGAAAAGCAGAATTAAAGAATGCAGCTTGCACATTAGGTCTTTTTAATACCTCACTTTGCATTTCTCCTGCTCTCTTCCCACCTCCCAGTGCTGCCTGCTGGTCTCCCATCCCCTGCAGGAGCAGAGTCTGCCATAGCAAACTTGGGGCTCAATGGGGCAGAAAAACACATCGCCCTTGAAGAGAGGTCCTCCAGAAGAGAGAAATGATAAAGAGCCTCTTTAGTCATGTTCAGCTTCTCCCAATCCAGCAACTGGGGAAGGGGTAATGTCAGATCAAAGGAAAAGATGGAAGTTGACTTCCCATGGTGTGGGGTTCAAGAGTGATTTTACAGAATAAGCTGCCATGCAACTCATGAAGGCTGGAATGGGCCCCTTTAAAAATTGCCTTTCTCTCTCGTCTTTGTCCTGGGAAGTGAAGAGTTAGGCAGAAATGGAGCTGATACGGAATGCTCTTTGGAAACACTATCATGCCTGCTAAGTTCCCAGACTAGGGAAGGTCCGTCTGTATTCCTGAAAAGAACAGTACTGTCCTTAAAATTACACTTTCTACTCGCTATACTCTCTCTTTCTCCACTCTCTCCCTTCTTTATTGCAGTCCCTAGCACCTATTACTCACCATCTGACATGCTATTTTCTACCTTGGTTTAGTTTTGCCCTCTTCAGCTAGCATGAGTGCAATATATCCAGTGCCTTGAACTGTGTTTGACACATCACAGGCGCTTGATGAATATTTATTGACTACATAATTCAAAGGCAGCCTCCAGCCCCACTCCAGCCAAGCTGGGCCAGTTCCATTGGGTTGGCATTGAGATCCCATTGCTGGAACTTACAGCGCTTCACTCCTACATGCAGTCATTTGCAAAAAGACCTACATCTGAAGACGCTCCTTGGGGGAAGTAAGTAGAGCTGGAGGCAGCCAAATCTTCTTAAAGAAAAATCTGGTTTTCTCCCTTTGGTCCATGAGATTCTAGTCCCTACCCTAAAGCTCTGTTCCCGAAAGTAGAAACTCCAGTTCCTACTACTTCTCTCATAAGGAAACTCAGCAAGCCTGTGCATTGTAAGTGTCCCCAAACTACAGTGGATTGGAATTAAAATCCTTGACCTGGTCCCAGAGAATGTACTTGTCAGCAGGAGGAGAAACTGTCTGTTCCTGAGTACCGCACTAGACACTCCGTACCCAAATACTTGGAATTGCTTTGTTTTCTGATTTTAAATACCTTTTGTTTCTACTTATTAAACATGAAAGTATTGATTACAAATAATTTCTTTTTTTTTTCTTTTTTTGAGACAGTCTTGCTCTGTCACCAGGCTGGAGTGCAGTGGTGCAGTCTCAGCTCACTGCAACCTCTGCCTCCCGGGTTCAAGCGATTCTCCTGCCTCAGCCTCCTGAGTGCTGGGACTATAGGCGCGTGCCACCACGCCCAGCTAATTTTTGTATTTTTAGTAGAGACAGGGTTTCACCATGTTGGCCAAGATGGTCTCAGTCTCCTCACCTCGTGATCCACCCACCTCAGCCTCCCAAAGTGCTGGGATTGATTACAGGCACAAGCCACCACGTCCGGCTGATTATAAGTAATTTCTAAATTATGAGAAAATGCAAAGAAGAAAATGAAGATTAGTCAAAATTCCACACAGCAAAACCACCATTAACATTTAAATGTCTATATTTTCAGAGAATTTCTGCTCCATATAGATACTGATACTTTTTACCCCTCCCTGAAAGAAAACCTACTGTCAGGGGAGTATATTTTGTACCCCACTCTTCCACTCAACATGTGTAGATTTGTCTATGCCAATAAATAGAAACCCATGTTGTCAATCTTGATGGCTTCGTAGGTTTCCACTTTATGGATTGATCATCAGTTATTTAATGAATCTCCCATAAAGGAACATCTAGGTTGTTCTAATTAGTCACTATTGTAAATAGCACCTTTGTCCCCCTGCCTGAGAAGTGATTTCTTTAGCAGGTAGGAAAACACAGAGGAGCCCTGTCGATTTAGCAGACCTGAGTCCCCATCCCTGGTTACAACACCAGGGCTTTCCAGGGAGTGCATTGTCTGTGACACCCCCTGCCTGGGGCCCTGGGCAAGTGATAGGGGTGGATTCTGAGCTCACAGAGATTCCTGCTCCAAGATCTCCCTCCTCTCTCCCCCAACACCTTTATACAGCCCGGTGTCCAGCTTCATGTGATTGCACTCTCAGCTTTCAAACTTCTGCAGAGCTTCACTGCTTCCAGTTCTTCCCAGAAGCAAAGTTTCTCAGATCCCTGAAAGCCTGAGCCAGGTCTGCAATTCTTTATTCCAAAAACATTTCCTGAGTGCTCTCTGTCTTTGATGTTGTCATCCTAAGCCCTAAGCGAAAACGTCAAACAGGCCACAGCGGTCCTTTCCACTGCTCACAGGCCGTCCCTACAGGGATGCTTCTCTGAGGACCCCCCATCCCCATGTGCTGCACAAGCTCCAGTTCCCATCCCTCAGAACCTGCCAGCTTTTTCCCTCTCCCCAGTCCAAAGGGAGTAACCCCCAGGGGTCGGGCCACTTTTCCTTCTTTTTCACCCTCCAAACAAAATGTCTTCAGAGCTCCGCCTTCTTCCTCCCCTTCCTCCTCCAGTAACAAAACTCATCTGGGAGAGCCCAAAGGCCTCTACATGCAGACCTGGAAACAAGCCTGCTTTCCTGTCTGAGATGTGAGAAGGGCCCAGCTCTCAGAGTACAGTGGATCTTCCAAAGTGCGGAAAGGGCTGTCCCAACTAGAACCAGGCTTCTTGCTAGAGGTGATGCAGGGAGAAAACTCCACAGTGTAAGGAAAGAGGACAGATGACACACACACATAAAGAAGGAGGCCCCAATGTCAGGCCATTTGCAGGCGGTAGGGCACGATCACTGGTGTCCCTAGACTTGGGTGCTAACTAATGGTCATTGGGAAATTGTCTAAGAAGGCTGCATGGGAAGTGGAGCCATGGTGGTTTGGGGACCAAAGAACAGGTTTCGTGTAGCCAGGCCTTCCATGCTGAGCTAACATGTGCAGGTGGCATTTGGCACAGGCTGACTGTCCAGAGGCCTAGAAGGTGATGAGGGAGATAAGGTTGGACCCTAGTAGAAGACTCGGGGCATGGAAGGTCTCAAATAGCCAGATTTTTATTTGATTGAGCAACCAATGGGAAAAGAGTGTGGTTTGTTCAGCAGAGAACTAACATGGTGAAACTGATATTTTGGGAATGTTAATTTGGTGGCTTTGTAGAACACCTAAATTAAAAACAAGAGAAGGCTGGGTGTGTGACTCATGCCTATAATCCCAGCACTTTGGGAGGCCAAGGCAGGTGGATCACCTGAGGTCAGGAGTTCGAGACCAGTCTGGCCAACATGACAAAACCTCATCTCTACAAAAAAATACAAAAATTAGCCGGGCATAGTGGTGCATGCCTGTAATCCCAGCTACCTGGGACGCTGAGGCAGGAGAATTGCTTGAACCCGGGAGGTGGAGGTTGCAAAGAGCGGAGATCGCACCACTGCACTCCAGCCTGGGACAGAGTGAGACTCCATCTCAAGGAAAGAAAAGAAAAAGAAAAGCAAGAGAAGCTCACAAGTGGCTGTTCTCTTTAACTAGAGGAAGTCTGAGACCAGGTGAATGAAATGTTTTCCAGGATCTGAAGTCAGTTATATCAGCGGGTAGAAGAAAGCATCACCGCTGTTTCTCAGGGCATAATGGGGTTTTGACTGTGACAAGGGGCCTCAGGGAGATGCGCCACCCAGCCAACCCACTTTTCCAGCTCTCTCTTTCTCTGGCCCTGTGAGTCTTGGGAACACTTTCAGCCCCAATGACTGCTGCTAACCAGTGTTTATCTCCCCCCAGCTATGACCACGAAGGCCGCCTGACCAATGTGACGCGCCCCACGGGGGTGGTAACCAGTCTGCACCGGGAAATGGAGAAATCTATTACCATTGACATTGAGAACTCCAACCGTGATGATGATGTCACTGTCATCACCAACCTGTCTTCAGTAGAGGCCTCCTACACAGTGGTACAAGGTGAGCCTCCACCCATACCAACCTACTCCCAAACTCACCCACAGACCCAGAACCCAGCCAAGCCCAATGTGTGAGTTACCCAGCCTGGGATGACTTCCAGAGATCCAGCGTACCCCTCAGCTTTCTGTTTTATTCAAGTGTCCACAGCAAACTAACTCTATAAGAGGTCTATCTAGTAGAAAATGACTTAATAAGATACAGCAGAATGTCATCTACACCCAACCAAATATCTGGATATTTGAACTGTCTACATAGTTATCTGAAAATGTCCTTCCCCGCCACCCCCCACATACTCTCTCCCTACCTCTTACCCTTCCATCACCACCTCTACCCACCAACCCGAAACACATAGTTATCGTCTCAAAGACCATTCATTCTCCTGGCCCACCACTAGATTTCATATTTTCTTGTTCCATCCTGATTCTCTTTTTTAAGCGTTTGTTTGATGAGTTGGTTGCCCTGGGACTGGAGCTGTTTAACATTCTCTCTCCAAGACTGGGATCTCAAAGGTCTCTGACCACCCTGTGGTTACTCTTGCTATTAGACATGTTTTGCAGTCCAGGGCAAGCACTGGGGCTGGCAAGAAAATGAATTGTGCCGATTAATTTTTCTTTTAATTAAGATATAATGTCGGTGGGCTAGCCTGTTGTCAGAGGATAAAAGTGTCCTCTCTGTAGATAAATGGTGACATTTCTGGACTATTATCCCACAGCAGAGCCTGTTTCAATGACTCTATTTCTGCTCTGCCAAATAATTAATGATGTAGATTCTGTCCTTCTGCATGACGGCTGGAGTTGCAGGAGCGACAGGTACACACTTGCTCACTGCCCCAAAAGCTGACATCTCAGAGGCCAGCCCAGGCCAGCTCCTTTGCCCAGACAACCAGGAAGCAGTGTATCTGTAAAAGGAGTCTCTGACTCACATTTCCTTCCTGTAACTTTTCGATAAAGGAAAAGGTCAGAAGTCTGATTGACTCGTGTAGTTTCCACTGGGGAAGATAAACACATTATTGGCACCCACTGGCTCCATCTCCCTCATGTGTTTGAGTCTCTTCAGAGTTCTCGAGTGGAGGTGGTATCAGATGCAGTCAGCAGTAAAAGCATGAGGATGGGGAAGGTTGATTCTTCTCTCTGTTTTCTTGAAGAATCCTGGGCTTTGATTTACAGTGGATCTGACCTGTGACTAGACCAGCAGCCTTGGGTTAGATGGCAGGCAAAGGGGGAAAAAATTGAAGTCATTTGCCTTTCTATTTTTTCTTTTTTTTTTTTTTTGGTATAAGCTAAAATATATATGTTAAGGTTTAGGAATTTGATTGACACAAATTGTGTAGGCAATAGACATCTTTAAATGTTTAAACGTGCTATTAATAGTCTTCAGTGAGTAAAAGAAACATCACGGCATAATTATTTCTGGAGTGCCACATATTATGTTTTTCTTTACGTGGATTGGTAGTATCTCTGCTGCTTACCTTCACATGGTATGTATGCTAATTGAAGGCAGCCTTAGACTGATGACTGCAAAGTACCATGGAAACCTATATAAAAAAAAATAGGGGTTCTATTCTCTTCTGACTAATAGAGTGGATAATTTATTTCCCTATCCCCACCCCCACTTACATTCTTCCAGATCAAGTGCGGAACAGCTACCAGCTCTGTAATAACGGTACCCTGCGGGTGATGTATGCTAATGGGATGGGTGTCAGCTTCCACAGCGAGCCCCATGTCCTAGCAGGCACCATCACCCCCACCATTGGACGCTGCAACATCTCCCTGCCTATGGAGAATGGCTTAAACTCCATTGAGTGGCGCCTAAGAAAGGAACAGATTAAAGGCAAAGTCACCATCTTTGGCAGGAAGCTCCGGGTAAGTGGTTCCACCCAATCTGTTACCACAGAGTGGGAGGGGATACACCCTTTCCTCACAGAGCTGAGAAAGATTCCCAGCTTCAAAGCCTCTAATACTCCTTTATTCCCTGGAAAAGGCAAGCTCTTCGCTCAGAAAATGGAATCCATTTCCCTTTGGGACTCATACCTTGGGGAAAACATTCTCCATTTCCTAGGACTGAAAAAGTCGGCCATTTCCTGCTATGGGGATTTACATTATGCTGTGACTAGAGACGGCTTTGGTCTTCTTTTCACACTTGCTGTCTCTTTCCTCAATTTTCACTGTCTGGCCAATTCAACCAATGAACCGGTGTTCGTGCCTACTATGTGCCAAGTAATTTGCTAAGTACTGGAAGAACACAACTTTTAAAGTATGTTCTTTGCACTCAAGGAATCGAGAGTCTGATAAAATATGCAGACACAGGATGATCACAGGTTAAGTGAAAAGACAGAGGTACATGCAGGGCCTGATGGGATCCCAGAGGGGATGTCACTCCACTTGAGAGGTTCAGGGAAGATTTCCCAAGAGGAAATAACAACTGAACCTCAGTGGGGAGTTTTAGCCAACCTTAGTTTTCCCAGACCAGGCAACTTGCCCCACATGACATCTTTTTAAAACCAATATATAACATTAATTGAGCATTATTATACTGTAAACCCTATGTGAAATGCTTTGCTTGTATTATCTTATTTTAAGTTTTTCAGTAGCTCCATGAGGATAATTATTACTACCTCCATTTTTCAGATGAGAAAACACAGACTCAGGGAAGCTAAATTACCTGTCCAAGGACACAATGGCTAGAAAGGGCAATGCCAGGACTCGACCCCAGGTCTCTCTTTCTGTCTGACTCATTTGCCAGTATGTCACACATCTTCCTGCTTATCCGTGGTCATCCAGATCATCTCGACAGGAGTGGATTCTGCTCCAGTCACTTATCTGTCACCAAGAGGGAACAGTTCCTACCATCATGCTAACCCCTTCCCTGGGGAGGGGGAATGAATACTAGGGATCCCAATCTTCATCAAATTCAGCACATATTTATTGAGCACCTACTATGAGCCAGGCACTGTGCTATGCACCTAATGGCATATAAAGCAAAGGCCCTAACTTCCTGCACCTTATGTTCAGGTTGAGGGGAGATGGGAGAGAGGGGCAGATAATAAGTAAACTCATAAATAAAAATAACTGCAGAACAAGACAAGCACTAGGAAGTCAGTAAACAATGGAACAAGAAGTTTATCAATTGCTTTGGAATCCCTGAGAATAGAAGGCTCAGCATCGGCAAAGCTTGGGTCGTAACCTTTGCTGTGTAACTGGATTGAAATCCAGCCAGCCCAGCTGACCTCCCTGCAGAGCCAGGCCCCTCCATATTAAGATTCCGCCTTTGTCTGGCTGAAGTTTAAGTCTCCACATTAGGTTATCAGCAGTCTCTCATGTTTTTCTTCCTCTGCTGGTATCTGCAAAGTTGCAAACTGCAGTATCTTCCTAAAGACAAAAATGGAATGAGATTAGTAGTTAAATCCTTAATGACTGGATTTCAGGGCTGTGTAATTGATTTTTGATATGCTGCACTGTAGAAGTTGATTATAAGTAGTAATCGTGCCTTTTCTCTGATAAATCAGTTATGCATTTTGACTAAGTTTTCAAAATAAAGATAAATGTGGCCCTAAAATAAAGTGGCTATAATCCCAACTCCGAATATTAAAACTCTTAATAATGGTACTTGTGGTAATTAGCCCAAGTTAGGCACACAAGTCTTATAACTGAATTTCTGCCAGGGTTAGATTTGCTGGCATCGTGTTTATGCAAATCAAAACACAGCTTTATCTATCAACACCTCAACATTTAATTGTCTGGTGTTAGTTCCTGTAACAACAATCACATATCCATTTAGCTCTCTTAAATGAAAATCACTATGAGATTATAACAGGTTGAGTGGACTGAAAATGTAATTTGAAAATGAGGGAGAAAGCCTGGAATTTATTTGCATCTCATTTATTTTAATTCAGTTCATAAACTGCTTAGTGAATGAAATAAAAGCAACTTCTGGAAATTGCAGGAGAGCAATTGGAAGAAGGTATAAAGGAAAGGTTGGGTGTGATGTGGATTGAGGGAACTGGGGAGTGGTCATTTCATCAGATGTTTCGTGAGTCCATGGCAGGGAGTTTGCAGCCCCTAAGCCAAAGGTACCCATTGGCCCCATTAGGCTAGCAGGCTGTCTCACCAACGGCAAGATGGGCTCCTCTCTCCCTATCTTAGTCTTGCCGTGTCTTTTCATCGCTGCTCCACTGTCAAATGAGGGCATGAAAGTCCTCATTTATTCAAAAGATATTTTCTAGGTGCCAACACTACATTCAGTATCACAGAACGAGTAGACTCTAGAGAGGTAAAGAAAATTGAGTGCCACCGAGTAGCTAACAGTCTCATGGAGAAGGCAGTATTAGTAAGTGTGATGTAAGCTATAATACAGGCCAAAAGCACAAGGAAAGGGATACTTAATTGTATCCACTGGAAGAGGATAGGTCATGGCTGGGTAATAAATTAACCCTGAAATCTCATGGGTTTAACACATTGTGGTCCAAATGCATCAGGCAGCTCTTCTTAATGAGGACTCGCTCCAGTTGCTCTGCCTTGCGATCCTGCCATTAAGCACAGGGCCTGTGCAGTTGCTGCAGCAAGGGAAGAGAGCTTGGGTGATTCACGAGAGCTTAGTGAGCCAGCCTGGACGTGGCAGGCCTCACTTCCCCCCACCCTGGTGAGAACACTGTCAGGGGACCTCAACTGAACTGCAGGGAAGCCTGGAAAATGTTGTCTTTTCTGAACGCCTGAGAAGAAGATGATGAACAAAGACTTGGTAAGCACGTAGCAGAGTGATCAGGTCTCCCGTTTGACAAGGGATCAGGAAGGGCTTCACAGAGGATCTGGAATCAGTTCTGAAGAGTAAGAATCAGCCAGGCAGAGATATGGAACAGAGGTGACAGGACAGAGAATATCACCTAAGGAAAGGCCAAGAGGCCAAAAAGGGAATGGCATTTCAGAAAACTAATTCAGTGTGGCAGTGGATGTGTTAGAGAGTGGGGTAGAAAAGTAAGATGCAGCCAGAGACTGCACATGGAAGGGAACATGGTGCCAGGCTAACATTTATCCTGAGGGCAATGGGGAGCCCTACCTGGACTTCATTAGCAGAGTGATGTGCTAGGATGTGTAGCTTTAGAAAGCTGTCTCCAGCCTGGGCACAGTGGCTCATGCCTGTTTTCCCAACACTTGGGGAGGCCAAAGCGGGAGGATCATTTTAGCCTAGGAGTTCAAGACCAGCCTAGGCAACATAGCAAAACCCTGTCCATCCAAAAAAAAAAAAAAAAATTAAATAGCTGACCATGGCCCTGCACAGTAGCTCATGCCTGTAATCCTAGCACTTTGGGAGTCCAAGGCAGGAGGATCCCTTGAGCCCAGGAGTTGGAGACCAGCCTGGGCAACATAGGGAGACCCTGTCATGGTGGTGCATGCCTGTAGTCCCAGCTAATCAGGAGGCCAAGGCAGGAGGACTGCTTGAGCACAGAAGTTTGAGGCTGCAGTGAGTTATGATCATGCCCTGTAATGTACTCCAGTCTGGGCAACAGAGCAAGACCCTGTCTCCAAAAAAAAAAAAAAAAAAAAACTCTCTGACTTCCTCAGGTATGGAGGAAGACAGGTGAGGAGGGGACAAGATAGACAGGAGGAAAGGGACAGTAAGGAGGGTCCAAGCAAGAAACTAAATCACTAGCAGTGAGGAAAGAAAGAAGGTAGGGGAAGAGATTTGAGAGCTGTCTAGCACACGAGGATTGGGCAACTAGCAGGGTTGCTGTGTCATGCTCACCTTTTGACAGGCTCTCCCCATGGTCATGGAGACCAGGAAGGCTGGGTGGCCATCCACGCTCTGAGGACTATGTAAAGGAGAGTGGCTGGGAGCTGAAACCCAAGCCAGAGATGTAAGATTCTGGTGGCCCCAGCCCTGCCTCTTGGAATGGGGAAGAAACTAAGTGAACTTTGAAATGCAGCCATTTAACCAGCACCATGTAATCACTGCTCCCCATGTGAACAGCAGGGAATTTGGGGAGAATGCGTGGGTATCATGCATGAAGCAAATGGCCTGACCTTCCCTGGGACCAGCAAGCTCCTGGGAGCCTGGTCAGCTGAGGGGTCTGAGGGCCCAAGGCTCTGAACATTCCTGGAGTTTAGAGAAGACCAAAAATCTCAGTGAAGCCATCATGACAGAACAGTGCCCAGTGAAATGCCAGCCCACCTAGGTATCATTTCTTCCCACAGTCCTCCAGATGGAGGCATCTCTTAGTGGAGGAAAATATCAGTGGTTCTTCCTTACAGCCTGGGGAAATGTAAGATGATGGCGGATGGATAGTCCAGGACCACATTCTTTCACCAAAAGCTTTGTAATAGAGTATTAGTCCCTTCATTCCTGCCCAAACTCAGTGCAGGGAAGATTTTCATTA
Source organism: Macaca thibetana thibetana (assembly GCF_024542745.1). Lineage (NCBI taxonomy): Eukaryota > Metazoa > Chordata > Mammalia > Primates > Cercopithecidae > Macaca > Macaca thibetana. The sequence continues at coordinate 13,517,873 of NC_065583.1, read as the reverse complement.
TGCCTCCCAAGACCTCCTCAAATATCTCCTTTGAAAGACTCCTCCCCGTCCTGCCTGCGTTGTCTTCCACTCCCTTCTTCACTCACTCTGGCCTTGCAAAACCATGAAGCAGGCCAGACGTGGTGTCTCACACCTGTAATCCCAGCACTTTGGGAGGCCAAGGCAGGCAGATCACGAGGTCAAGAGATCGAGACCCTCCTGAACACAATGGTGAAACCTCATCTCTACTGAAACTACAAAAATTAGCTGGGCGTGGTGGCGCATGCCTATAATCCCAGCTACTGGGGAGGCTGAGGCAGGAGAACCACTTGAACCAGGGAGTCGGAGGTTGCCATGAGCCCAGATCGTGCCACTGCACTCCAGTCTGGCAACAGAGCGAGACTCCATCTCAAAAAAAAAAAAAAAAAGGAAGTTACATCATGGCATCTGTAAGCTCCATAAGTGTAGGGACCAGGTCGCCCCAGTATCCCTGGTGACAAGTGCCATGTGGTGGGTACTCAGACAACAGGTGACAAAGAAAGATGTGATAACTGTGCCTTCTATAGGCTTCTTCTTAATGTGTAAATGCTCCCCTACCAAAGTGGGTATAAATTCACAAATACATTGCCCGTATGTCTGTCTGGAATCCTTCCACTGCAAGAGACAGGAAGTGCACTCAGACTAACTTAAAAGGGTAGGTGCTGTCTCACCTAACAGGGCCACCACAAGGGAGAAGCTGGCCTTAGAGACTCCAAGATGTCATTAAATGGTGTATTAGTCTGTTTTCATGCTGCTGATAAAGACGTACCCAAGACTGGGAAGAAAAAGAGGTTTAATTGGACTTACAGCTCCACATGGCTGGGGAAGCCTCAGAATCATGGCGGGAGGCGAAAGGCACTTCTTACGTGACAGCATCAAGAGAAAATGAGAAGAAGCAAAAGTGGAAACTCCTGATAATCACCTGATAAACCCATCAGATCTCGTGACACTTATTCACTATCAGTAGAATACCACAGGAAAGATCGGCCCCCAGGATTCAATTACCTCCTCCTGGATCCCTCCCATTACATGGGAATTCTGGGAGATACAATTCAAATCAAGATTTGGGTGGGGACACAGCCAACCCATATCACATGAACGTCTGTCTCTTTCTCTTTCTCAAAGCCCCCTTCCATCCCATGGCAGGGTTTCTCTCTCAGCAGTTGACCTAATTTTCTCCTACAGTAGACTAATGTCCTCTTCACATTGCAGGGGAGGGAGGTGGTCAGGCAGACTTAGCCAAAGTTGGCTCCAGGCTTATATCATCCCAGCTAAGTGAACCCGGAGGAAAAAGGAAGGGATCTCCCCCAGCATTTCTATTTTTCATAAAATATCTCATGGAAGAAAGATTGACCTGGCAGAGGGAGTTCACATTCCTGGGCCAATCACTGGTCAGGGAGATGGGGATCTGTGATGAGCCAGGCAGGCACAGGTCACATGACCATACCTGTATCTTACAATAGACATCTCAGTAAAAGTACCTAGACAGGGAAGCCCTAGAGAAAAGAGGTGCCATACCCAAAAAGAAAGAGATACAAGGTTAAAATACAAATATCCCAGATATATTCTACATCCTCCAACCCTCCAAAGCCTAATCATAAGGCAAAACTCCTGGCCCTGAGGATCTCTTGAGGCACTGTTGCCTCCCACCCCAACAAGCCTTTTTTCTAGGCTTTTGGAAGAGAGAGCTAAAATCAACCCCTTCTATTAAGATTTAAAACTTCTACTCTTTCCTAAAATGGATTTTGTGCAGGATGATTCTCTTTGTAAAGGAAAGCATATAACCATGCTCTAGGATATTTCTTCCTGATTATGATTTACATAGAGATTGCAGAAGCAAGAAACAGCTACATGTGTAGGTAGCAGAACAAAAGAAAAATTGCTTCCAAGATAATCTTCCATCGTGATATTAGTATTAGTGTTATTAGTATTCCAAGAAGAAGTGGGAGTCGGTAATTTTGTTTTGGCTCCCATATAATTAATATGACATTGCAATTATGTGTTGACATGTGTTACTTTTACTTATGTGGCAAATCACCGTGACAGAGAAGTGAGGTGGGGGGATGGGCGTGCCTATGTGCGTGTGAACACACACACATGAACTCAGTTCTGCGTGGAGCCCACTCAAACAGGTCTGTTAACACACACAAGTCATTATGAAAGCCTGAATTTTCACAGCTCCTTCCTGCTACAATGCATTCATTCTTCACGTGACTAATATTTTATATTTCAAACACCTCCTGTGTTCTTGGCACTATGCTAGGCACTGAGTGTACATTAGTGAACAAAAGTTTTCACCTTACATGGTGAGCAGCACTTGTGCAGACAGAACTTGGGATAAATTTAATATTAGCTTAAATAACACATAATTAGAAGGGCAAGCCTCTGCAAACACATTAAATAATGTATTCCCCAAGCAAACATTAATTTTGGCTGGCTTCTGTTTTGGATGATGATGTGGAAAAGTGGAAAGACCCTAATGGAGCTTATGTCTTTAGCTCTTACACCTTAGCAGGAGAAGCAAATAATAATCAAATAAATGTACAAACAATATATAGAAATTGTGGGTCAGGTACGGTGGCTCATGCCTGTAATCCCAGCACTTTGGGAGGTCCAGGGGCGTGGATCACCTGAGGTCAGGAGTTCAAGACCAGCCTAGCCAACATGGCGAAACCCCATCTCTACTAAAAATACAAAACTTAGCCAGGCGTGGTGCCGCGCGCCTATAATCCCAGCTACTTGGGAGGCTGAGACAATAGAATCACTTGAACGTGCTAGACAGAGGTTGCAGTGAGCCAAGATGGCACCACTGCACTCCAGCCTGAGTGACAGAGTGAGACTCTTTCTCAAAGAAAAAAAAAAAAAAGAAATTGTGATGGGTGCTTTGGGAAAAATGTAGGGTGGAGATAATATGGAATATATGTTATAGGTTAAGGCATCTCTGAGAAAATGACATTTGAACTGAGAACTGAATGAAGAGTAGGTAGGAATTTCCCAGGCATGGAGTGAGGGGAAAAGCCTCTGTGCTAAAGCTCTAGCATGTGCAAAAGGCCCTGCCTGTATCCTGAAGAGGATAGCTCCAGTGTGGCTAGAGTAAACCAGCTGAGGGTAAGGCCAAGGGGTAGAGCCTTATCTTGTTGGCCCTTTTAAGGATCTTAGAAATACAGAAATCTTCTGCAGATTATCCACCTGGTACATGCAAATGAGCCCTCACCAGGAGCCTCCTTCTTGGACACTAGAAAATATACAACATACCTGACTCCTGGAAGTTCAGGTCAAAGGATAACAAATATAGTTTATTCCGGTCATCTGAACTGAGCCTCCATACCAGACACCCCCTGCCCCTTCTCACTGCATCCCTACCAATGGACCACCCACCTGCACCAGAATACTCACAGCATCACCTGAAAACAGCCATGCTCTGCCTGTGCAAGGCCCTTGCTCATCCCCTGTGCTTTCATCTGCTGACCCTCCCCACCTGGAATATTCTCCCGGACTCTTCTCCCACCCTCAGCTGTCCAAGCCTTACTCATACCCAGGCCCCCACCGAGTAGCACTTTCTCCGAGAAATCATCCTCGTCAGTCCCAGCTCTGGCTCCATGTCCTTCCTTATTGCCACAGTTCCTTCCCTGTGTCTACTGCCATTACCACACTAAAAATGGTTTTCATTGTTGGCTCTCCTGTTGTTAGTTATCCCCCTCTGGCCTGTGGCCTGCCCCCCTAGGGCAGGAGTCATAACTGTCTTGTTCTATCTTAAGTGACAGTCCCAGTAACAAACACATAGTAGGTGCTCAGTAAATATTGAATGAATGAATGAATGAATGAGATTTTCCACTGACATAATGAAAACCCTCTCCCTCCCACCTCTGCCTGTGAATTCCAGGTCCCAGGGGCCTTCCAGAATGACTCGAATAGGTCTTTGGAATGAAGCTTTTCAGATATTTGGAGACCACAGATGTCCTAATCTCATATATATATACATATATATATATATATATATATATATATATATATATTTTTTTTTTTTTTTTTTTTTTTTTTGAGACAGAGCCTTGCTCTGTCACCCAGGCTGGAGTGCAGTGGCACAATCTCGGATCACTGCAACCTCCACCTCCCGGGTTCAAGCCATTCTCCTGCCTCAGCCTCCCAAGTAGCTAGGACTACAGGCATGCACCACCATGCCTGGCTAATTTTTGTGTTTTTTAAGTAAAGACGGGGTTTCATCATGTTGACCAGGCTGGTCTTGAACTCCTGACCTCAAGTGATCCACCTGCCTCAGCCTCCCAAAGTGCTGGGATTATAGGCGTGAGCCACCATGCCCAGCCTAATCATATTTTCTATTCTTGATTCTCCATGTTGGAACTTTAGATCATCAGAGTTAGCAGGGTTCTTGTACCCAGTCTGATTCAGTCTGCTTATTCACTAATGTTCGTTGAGCACCAAGCACTTTCCAAAACAAAATAGAGACACTAAGAAAAATAAGATAAAGTCCCGACTCACCAGTTCACAGGCCATTACGGATGAGGAAACTGAGGCATGAGTGGTGAAGATATGGTTTTGGTATGGCAAAGCTAATCAGTGGCACTGATGAGTGTCAGAACTGCCACTCAAACTCGGGTCTTTCCACCTTTCCACCTGACCTCCATCCAAAACAGCAAATCATCCAAAAATAATGTTTGCTTGGGGAATACATTATTTAATGTGTTTGCAGAGGCTTACCCTTCTAATGATGCATCATTTAAGCTAATATTAAATTTATAGCAAGCTGTTTTGTCTCCACAAGCACTGATCCCAGTGTAGCATTGAGTCTTGTTGTATGGGAGCTGGGGATAGCTACTTTTAAAATCCCAGGCTGGGCGTGGTGGCACACGCCTGTAATCCCAGCACTTTGAGAGGCCGAGGCGGGCAGATCATGAGGTCAGGAGATCGAGACCATCCTGGCTAACATGATGAAACCCCGTCTCTACTAAAAAAATACAAAAAAATTAGCCGGGCATGGTGGCGGGCACCTGTAGTTCCAGCTACTCGGTAGGCTGAGACAGGAGAATGGCGTGAACCCGGGAGGCGGAGTTTGCAGTAAGCCCAGATCACACCACTGCACTCCAGACTGGGAGACAGAGCGAGACTCCATCTCAAAAATAAAAAATAATAAAATAAAATAAAATAAAATCCCAGAGGACTGACCCAGAAAGAAACTGAAGATGTCCTCTAGGCCAGGCTTTACCTCTGGGTAGGTAAATAACTAAACTCTCCAAGGCAAACACTTCTGTTTCTAAACAGAAGTTTAGGGAGACTCTCGTGACCTCCCTCACTAATGTTTTTTGGGTTTCCCATACTCAAAGCAGGATGGGCAAATGGTTCTTCTGTACGTCTAACTGAAATCTCTCCTGCTGCGTTACAATTCCATTTCCTGGAGGGGATCCAGCCCAGTGTAATTTCCTCCCTCATGTTTCTCAAATCACTAGCTCCCATCTTTGCCCCTGGAGCTAAGTTAGAGTCACCGGTTATAGGCCCAGCAGGGCCATTTTGACGACAGCGTTTCCTTTTCTCCAGGTTTTTTATGAGCTTCCTTGTGACAGGCGTATGCTTGGTGAGATCAAAACGTTCTGGGGGAATATTCCACAGGGGAAACCACCTCCCAAAGTCTGCCCTCTGCAAAAATAAAAAAGCATGCTAAATAGCTGAGTTTTATTAACTGGGGAAGCCAGGCTGAGGAAAATGCCCGATAATTAAAAATAATGGCTTCCTTACAAACACAAAATTGTATTAATTTAAAAATTGGTTTCTCTATCACTGAATTCCTACCAAGCCGACTGGGAAGGGAATCGTGCTGATCCCGGCAGTGAAAATAATTCAAAATAACTTTTATGTTCTCCAGGAAGCCTCAAGGTTAATTTAAATATTGCTAGCCGGGTAATTTAATTCGGAATAAGAGAACACTGCAGCTAAATTAAAGCTCCCACATGCTCTAAACTAGGGGGCAGATATCCTCAAAGGGCCTATCGTGCCTGTTGGACCCTCCAGCATCTCGCACCCACATCTAGGGCACCCCCCTTTATAAATGGCACCCTCATAATTAAAGAAATTTGATTAGATTACACAACTGGCCTGAACTCCTTGGCTCACCTTCCAGTGAATTTTTCAGATTTCATTATTAGAAGGATTGGACATTTTAATAGAAATTTTCACATTTCAAAGTTAACTCAAACCTGTGCTATCAAAAAATCCCATTGTCCCAGGGACATGGTAAATTTCCAAGTAAAAACCCACTCTAAGTTATCCATGGCTAATGGCTAGCACCTATCATTACTTCTTTACAGTTGGTGCACCTGAGTCAGTGGTCAGAGGCCTCTCAGCTCTAAGTAACAGCAGCAAATCCCAGGGTGGCAGTCAGAGGTTAGGGACCCCTCTTCTTTGTTTACCAGTATTTAGTTCTTTCTGTAATCCCATCTAAGCACTAACCAGGCCTGACCCTGCTTAGCTTATGAGATCAGGAATGTTCAGGGTTCTTTCTATAATCTAAGCACCCTCACACACTAATATCATTATTATTATGATAGTCAAGATCACATATATTATTTGCATGTTGGCCTTTCCCATGATTACATATTATAGTGTATTATGCACACATATATACACATCTATACACACATATGATTATATTATGGTTATATATGTGATTTTCCCGTTGGTCTTTCCCAGGTAACTAAAGATAAGGCCTTATATCACACTGAGTGTATTTTAACCAAGAGTACACGTCAGAATCACGCAGGGAGCTTTTAAAAATCAAAAATCCCCAGCAGGGCACATGGCTCATGTCTGTAATCCCAGCACTTTGAGAGACTGAGGTAGGTGGATCACTTGAGGTCAGGAGTTCGAGACCAGCCTGACCAACATGGTGAAACCCCATCTCTACTAAAAATATATAAAAATTAGCCAGGTGTGGTGGTGCACCTCTGTAGTCCCAGCTACTCAGGAGGCAGAGACATGAGAATCACTTGAACCTGGGAGGCAGAGGTTGCAGTGATCTGAGATCGCGCCACTGCACTCCAGCCTAGATGACAGAGTGAGACTCTGTCTCAAAAAAAAAAAAAAAATCCACAAGCCCCAAACCCCTATTCCCCGAGGAGCTGCTTCAGCAGGCGCGGAGCCAGCCGAGCAGCAGTGCTTTAAGAGAGCATTCCATGTGGTTTAGAATTGCACGCTTGATGGAAAGCCCGTGGTCCAGCACCCCTCAATCCTAGAGGTGTACAGCCTGGAGGTTAAGACAGCAAGCTCTGTATGGGGATCCTGGCTCTACCACTTAGTATTTATCTAAACTTGAGCAAGTCACTTGAACCCATCTATACCTTGTGTGTAAAATGGGGATGATAATAGTGCCTGCCTGAGAGTGTTGTGTAAATTAGATAAAACAAGGGCAATGCTGAGAACAACACTCAGCCTGTGTAAGTGCTCAGCATGTTGCTATTGCTGGTGTTTTTCTTCCTTGTATACCAGAGCAGACACCAAGCCTGGCATTAGCCGACACTCAATGTTCAATAATTAATAAACGCACTGGGGCCCTATGATATGAGCAAAAAGAAGGAAAAAGGAAAAAAAAATAAGGAAAGGGAAGGAGGAAAAACTAAGGATGGCCAAGGGGATGGAAATAAGTAGGCATGATTGGAAGTCAAACACCCTGAAAATCCTTCCTCATTGTTGTTGCATCATTCATCCTGCCTAACAAAATGTTGGAGAGGTCTTGAACCAAAATCTGAAATCCATAGGTTTAAGAATGATGGTGGCCTTCCACGGTTATCCCAGATGAACCAACCCAATGTGACCAAGCTTCTGTTGGCAGAGGAGATGATCTATCTTTCTGACTCCCACTGTGTGTTTTGCTCTGAAAATGATGACTCCAACCCCCAGTAATTCAGACGGCATTAAATTTTGGACCTGTTTAAGAAAAACAAAAATCTCACTACTCAGCCTTTGCCATCTTGACTGTTCCCAGTTGCTGCGAGTTGTTGATAGGAATCTTCCACTTGAAGTTAGGGTTCCTTATAATCCCAAGAACTCACCAACTTTATTCCTCTCCCCATGCTTTGATGCATTCTCTTTTCTTTTTCTTTTTATTCTTTTGTTTCTTTGTTTTTCAAAACAGAGTCTCACTCTTTGGCCCAGGCTGGAGTGCAGTGGCATGATCTCAGCTCACTGCAACCTCCGCCTCCCGGGTTCAAACAATTCTCCTGCCTCAGACTTTTGGGTAGCTGGGATTACAGGCACACGCCACCATGCTTGGCCAATTTTTTTTATTTTTAGTAGAGACACGGTTTCACCATGTTGGCTAGGCTGGTCTCAAACCCCTGACCTCAGGTGATCCACCCATCTCGGCCCCCTAAAGTGCTGGAATTACAGGCATGAGACACATGCACCTGGCCTATGCATTCTCTTTTCTAATTGTCCTATGATAAATATCCTATCTTCTCTCTGAGACAACCTTATGGAAACAGCAATGGTTTGGAGAATCTGTAGTACTGGGTTCAAATTCCACTTCTGCCACTTGTTTAGTTATGTGACTCCTGTAGACCTCAGTTGCTCTGTTGTAAAATGGTTTCTATGTCATGAGAGTGAAAATGGGATCAGGTGTGTAAAGTACCTAGCATAGCACCTGCCAAAGTATCAGGGGCTTGTATCAATTTAGATTAGTTTCCACTGCTAGTAACAGAGATTAGCAATAGCAAGGGTTTAAAAAGGATTTACACTTTACATAGGAAAATCATATTTTCCTATGATCTAAAAGGAGCTTAGGGAAAGCAATCCATGGCTGTATGGATTAACATTGATGACACCCAGATCAACAGAGATCTAGACTCTTTTTCTCTGGATAGGCCGTCATCCTGGAGGTCTCCAGCCCCAAAGTCACCTCATAGTCACAAGGTAAATGCTGGAGCTCCAGCCATCACATACACATTTCACCCAGGAAAAGGAGGAAAGGGAACAATGAAAGATTGCCTACCTCTCAGCTGAGTCAATTTCCTTCAAGAATATTTTCCAGAAGACCAGCCAACAACAACCACTTACATTTTGTTGGTCACCCCTGTCTCTGAAGGAAGCTGCAAAATGTGTTTCTTTACCTGGGCACAAAGCTGTTTCTCAGAACACAAGTGTCTGTGGTATTAGAATTATTCCTTGTCCCACCACCACCCCCCGACCCCCTGCAAAGCTGCAATGTGGAGCTTTCAAGGGCTGTGAAAAGGCTTCACAGTCTGTCCATCATTTGACACATTTCAGGACACTCAGTAGACAGACAATACAGGAAGCAGTAAAGCTGGTGAAGTGTATAAGAGGTTAACTGGTTAAAGTCTGAAGGCCTATGTTCCAGACCAACCCAACCACTTCACTGCTGTGTGACCTTGAGCAAGTTTTATAACCTCTCTGTTTGAAGCTATTTCTTCATTTGTCAAATGGTCTTTGTGAGCAACAACTCAAACTATGGATGCAAAATGCCCAATACAATGCCTGTATATATTAGTCCTCAGCATATATTAAAGTCATCATTACTATCAGCTGGGTGCGGTGGCTCACACCTGTCATCCTAGAACTTTGGGAGGACAAGGTGGGTGGATCACCTGAGGTCAGGAGTTTGAGACCAGCCTGGCCAACATGGTGAAACCTCGTCTCTACTAAAAATACAAAAATTAGCCTTGCATGATGGTGCATGCCTGTAATCCCAGCTACTCAGGAGGCTGAGGCAGGAGAATCTCTTAAACCCAGAAGGCAGAGGTTGCAGTGAGCTGAGATTGCACCACTGCACTCCAGCCTCAGCAACAGAGCGAGACTCCATCTCAAAAAAAAAAAAAAGTTATTATTACTATGATCATCACCATCACTATCATCATTATTACCAGTAAGTGCTGTTGAATTATTAGGGTAAAGTGAGGAGGTACCAGACATCTCTCGAGTCTCTTCCTTCCGCCTGTTTACATCATCCCTTGCCTTCAGCAGCCACCCCAGGGATATCTGGATTTGCAGTCAGTGAAGTTGTGAGAGTCTAGGCTGAATCTGGCTCATTTCATTCACTTCCAGACACCCACTCAGGGCTAGCTGAATCTCAGGAGTCCATCTCCTTTGCCCCTCACCAGAGTCTAGTCTCCCAGCTCTGCCTTCTGGGATAGGCTTTCTTCTCTGATCAGATCAACTTCTAAATAAATATTAAATTATGTCTGATGTGTTCCCCATTCCTTTCAAATCTAAGTAAATCAGTTCATCCCTTTGTCGGAAATCCCCTAGCCCTGCTGAGGCCTACCCACTGTGTCTCGCATTCTTGACAGTGGCAAGATTTTTCTCTAGATATTAGAAGGAAAGAAGTTCACATAGGAATGGGGCTTCGTATTCCCAAATCTTTGTAAAATATGGATTTCTAAGCCCTGTTCTCCACTCTTCTAGGTAACTTTACTTAAGATTTCATAAGAGGGCCAGGGGCAGTGGCTCACGCCTATAATCCCAGCACTTTGGGAGGCCGAGACAGGCGGATCACAAGAACAGGAGATCGAGACCATCCTGGCTAACACGGCGAAACCCCGTCTCCACTAAAAATACAAAATATTAGCCAGGCATAGTGGCGGGCGCCTGTAGTCCCAGCTACTCAGAAGGCTGAGGCAGGAGAATGGTGTGAACCCGGGAGGCGGAGCTTGCAGTGAGCCCAGATCGCGCCACTGCACTCCAGCCTGGGTGACAGAGCGAGACTCCATCTCAAAAAAAAAAAAAAAGATTTCATAAGAAATCATGGCACCTGTTCTTAAAGATCATTAGCTTTTCAGCTAATGATGTGCCAAAAAGAGTTACAAGTGTGCAAATATGCAAACTCTCTTGCCCCCAGGGTGACCAGGCAGCCCACGCAAACTCCAGGGTTCAGCTCTATTGTATATTGCTGTATAATTTGCACACTGCACAAGTTTCACCATTCATACTTTCTACAATCCTATGGCACCCTTTGTAATTGTGCAGTGCACAGCCTACCTAACTGTCCATCGCAGCCATGCCCAGGTCAGTCGTCTCTGTCCACAAGCTGCCTTACTTTTATATTCTATTGCACCATACAAATGCTACCATTTTCTTTTCTTTTCTTTTTTTTTTTTTTTTTTTTTTTTAGATAGGGCACAATTTCAGCTCACTGCCATCTCCACCTTCCAGGTTCAAGCAATTCTCCTGCCTCAGCCTCCCCAGTAGCTGGAACTACAGGTGCGTGCCACCATGCCAGCTAATTTTTATATTTTTAGTAGAGATGGGGTTTCACCATGGCTGGTCTCAAACTCCTGACCTCAGGTGATCCACCCACCTTGCCCTCCCAAAATGCAGGGATTACAGGTGTGAGCCACCACGCCTGGCCAAATATTGCTATTTTCTATCTGTGCCATGATAAGGAGTTTAGAAAGCACTACTCTAACTTTGGGGTTATTTCTTCCTCCAATGAACACTTATGCCCTGGCCATGCCAGCCATGTCCTCCACAGAAGCCTGAGCCGGCATGCCTGGGTGATGTCTTTCAAACCAGGCCTGTTGTGTTTTCCTAGGTCCATGGAAGAAATCTCTTGTCCATCGACTATGATCGAAATATTCGGACTGAAAAGATCTATGATGACCACCGGAAGTTCACCCTGAGGATCATTTATGACCAGGTGGGCCGCCCCTTCCTCTGGCTCCCCAGCAGCGGGCTGGCAGCCGTCAACGTGTCATACTTCTTCAATGGGCGCCTGGCTGGGCTTCAGCGTGGGGCCATGAGTGAGAGGACAGACATAGACAAGCAAGGCCGCATCGTGTCCCGCATGTTCGCCGACGGGAAAGTGTGGAGCTACTCCTACCTTGACAAGGTAGGTGAACATGCTGCCCTGACAGCAAGGGCTTTCTGTTATTTCTGTTATTCCTGCCACTCTTTGTGTGTGTGTGTGTGTGTGTGTGATGGAGTCTCGCTCTGTTGCCCGGGTTGGAGTACAGTGGCACGATCTCGGCTCACTGCAACCTCCTCCTCATGGGTTCTAGCGATTCTCCTGCCTCAGCCTCACAGGTAGCTGGGACTACAGGCACACGCCACCATGCCAAGCTAATTTTGTGTTTTTAGTAGAGACGGGTTTCTGCATGTTGGCCAGGCTGGTCTTGAACTCCTGACCTCAGTTGATCGCCTACCTCGGCCTCCCAAAGTGCTGGGATTACAGGCGTAAGCCACCGCACCCGGCCATTCCTGCTGCTCTTGTAAGCTAGCCTGATACGCTTTGCCATGAGATATCTTAACATCTTTACTTCAACTCTACAAGGACTTCCCTCCTGCTCCCACCCTCACAGGGGGAAGAAAATCTGAAGGCAAATGTTATTCATAGCTCAGCACTATTACCATTGGGGTAGGGGGTGGGGGTGCTAGACACTCAGTAATGGCAAAAAGGACGAATTGTCTGATTCTATTCCAAAAAAGAAAAAAGTGCCGTTGAAGCGGACAGAATCATCCCACTGGCAGCGCGGCTCATCATTACTTATGAATTGGAAATGCAGTGATTCATTTCTGCCTTACCCTAAATTAAGCCATCAGGATGGGGAATTTTGCCTAAAATTCAAGCACACAGAGCAACCCTCTCCTACTTGTCCTGTTGGCTGAAACAGCCCATGAATTCTCTCTACATGATTCCCTGTGTCTGAAAGTGCCAAATTCAGGTCTTCGTGCTGGAAAAAGGTCAGGTTGGAGTGGCGGTATGAAAAAAAAAAGATCCCTTTGGGCACGTGTCAAGACTTTTGAAGGCTGCCCTGGCCATGTAGTCATTAGACAGGGGCTTGCTCAGCCTGGGCCTCTCACCTAGACTCCCCTTGGTGCAGGTCCGCTCCTTCCTCTCTCACCAACTCATTACAGCGGTGACCCACAGACAAAGATGTTACCTCTCTGCAAGACAGAACTGCTGTCCCCTCGGTCCTTCCTGAATGCTGTCCTCGTTATGGCTGAAATGCAGGAATGATGGACCAGGGGAGCAGGAATCTCCCAATTGCCTCTAATTGAAGTCATTTTTTTTCCCCAAGAATCAGTGATTCTAGGTTATTTCATCTTTGCAGTAGCTTCAAAATGCAGGATGTGGCTGGGTACAATGGCTCACACCTGTAATCCCAGCGCTTTGGGAGTCCCAGGTGGTCTGATCACTTGAGGTCAGGAGTTCAAGTCCAGCCTGGCCAACATGGTCAAACCCCGTCTCTACTAAAATTACGAAAATTAGCCAGGCGTGGTGGTGCATGCCTCTAATTCCAGCTACTCGGGAGGCTGAGGCAGGAGAATCACTTGAAGCCGGGTGGTGGAGTAGGTTGCAGTGAGCTGACATTGCACCACTGCACTACAGCCTGGGTGATGGAGTGAGACTCTGTTTCAAAAAAAAAAAAAACACAGGATGCATTTTCTCTTTTTTAGATTTAATCAGGGTATGTGTGTCACACAGCTCCCCTGCTGGACCCAGTGGCAGTCATTTCTCAGCAATCTTGGGGTTCCTTGTTATTGAGCGTGGAGGTAAACCTCATGCCTCTCACAGCCCTCAATTTTTAAAGTATCATCCAAGCAACATCAGTATTTGCAGGGAGCTTGTTGCAAAATGCAGATTCTCAGGGCCCACCCCAGATCTACCAAATTAGACTCTGCCTTTTTACAAGATCCTGAGTATTTTGCTTGCATATTAAATTTGGGAAGCGCTGGTCAAGGCAACCACCATGATCCATCAGGATTGGCATGTCCAGTGAAATCAATCTGTTTAATCTGGTCTAAGCTTCCCATTCTTCATGACTTTTGAGTTGACATGTGGGGAAATGGACTAAATTCTGTCTGTTTGAATGCTTGGTCCTCAAAAGCCAACTGATATGTTCTGTTCCCCTTTCCTTTCTGCAGTCCATGGTCCTCCTGCTTCAGAGCCAACGTCAGTATATATTTGAGTATGACTCCTCCGACCGCCTCCTTGCCGTCACCATGCCCAGCGTGGCCCGGCACAGCATGTCCACACACACCTCCATCGGCTACATCCGCAACATTTACAACCCGCCTGAAAGCAATGCTTCGGTCATCTTCGACTACAGTGACGACGGCCGCATCCTGAAGACCTCCTTTTTGGGCACTGGACGCCAGGTGTTCTACAAGTATGGGAAACTCTCCAAGTTATCAGAGATTGTCTACGACAGTACCGCCGTCACCTTCGGGTATGACGAGACCACCGGTGTCTTGAAGATGGTCAACCTCCAAAGCGGGGGCTTCTCCTGCACCATCAGGTACCGGAAGATTGGGCCCCTGGTAGACAAGCAGATCTACAGGTTCTCTGAGGAAGGCATGGTCAACGCCAGGTTTGACTACACCTATCATGACAACAGCTTCCGCATCGCAAGCATCAAGCCCGTCATAAGTGAGACTCCTCTCCCCGTTGACCTCTACCGCTATGATGAGATTTCTGGCAAGGTGGAACACTTCGGTAAGTTTGGAGTCATCTATTATGACATCAACCAGATTATCACCACTGCCGTGATGACCCTCAGCAAACACTTTGACACCCATGGGCGGATCAAGGAGGTCCAGTATGAGATGTTCCGGTCCCTCATGTACTGGATGACGGTGCAATATGACAGCATGGGCAGGGTTATCAAGAGGGAGCTAAAACTGGGGCCCTATGCCAATACCACGAAGTACACCTATGACTACGATGGGGACGGGCAGCTCCAGAGTGTGGCTGTCAATGACCGCCCGACCTGGCGCTACAGCTATGACCTTAATGGGAATCTCCACTTACTGAACCCAGGCAACAGTGTGCGCCTCATGCCCTTGCGCTATGACCTCCGGGATCGGATAACCAGACTCGGGGATGTGCAGTACAAAATTGACGATGATGGTTATCTGTGCCAGAGAGGGTCTGACATCTTTGAATACAATTCCAAGGGCCTCCTAACAAGAGCCTACAACAAGGCCAGCGGGTGGAGTGTCCAGTACCGCTATGATGGCGTAGGACGGCGGGCTTCCTACAAGACCAACCTGGGCCACCACCTGCAGTACTTCTACTCTGACCTCCACAACCCGACACGCATCACCCATGTCTACAATCACTCCAACTCGGAGATTACCTCGCTGTACTACGACCTCCAGGGCCACCTCTTTGCCATGGAGAGCAGCAGTGGGGAGGAGTACTACGTTGCCTCTGATAACACAGGGACTCCTCTGGCTGTGTTCAGCATCAATGGCCTCATGATCAAACAGCTGCAGTACACGGCCTATGGGGAGATTTATTATGACTCCAACCCCGACTTCCAGATGGTCATTGGCTTCCATGGGGGACTCTATGACCCCCTGACCAAGCTGGTCCACTTCACTCAGCGTGATTATGATGTGCTGGCAGGACGATGGACCTCTCCAGACTATACCATGTGGAAAAACGTGGGCAAGGAGCCGGCCCCATTTAACCTGTACATGTTCAAGAGCAACAATCCTCTCAGCAGTGAGCTAGATTTGAAGAACTACGTGACAGGTGAGGATTCTACCACCAAGGATGGGCAGTGGCTCCCTGCAGGGTGGTTGTTGCCGTAGGGAACTTGGGAGGAAGGTCTCCCATCTGATGGTAGGAGAAGCCCACGGGCCATAAAGCCCAGGCAATGCGGTTGGCAGCACTACAGTGTCTAGAAAAGTAGAGAGACGGCAGTACAGAGCAGTCCTGAGGACTGTTTGAAGATGTCCCAGCCACTTTCATGTCTAGTCAGTTGAAATAACTTTCTAAAAGCCCTTCCTACCCCAACAGAGGAAAGCAGTAAGAAGTGGAGAGAGAATAGGGCTCTGGTGTCAGAAATATCTGGTTCAAATTCCCTCTCTTCTATTTATAAGCCAAAGGACCTTAGGCTAGTTGTCCAATCTCTCTGAACTATAGTCTCCTTCCCTGTGAAAGGCACTGATAAAACCATCCCACAGAGTGATCATGACAAGTAAATGAACTCAGCTGGGCATGGTGGCTCACGCCACCCACATAATCCCAGCACTTTGAGAGACTGGGGCAGATGAATCCCTTGAGGTCAGGAGTTCAAGACCAGCCTGGTCAAGATGGTGAAACCCCATCTCTACTAAAAATACAAAAACTAGCCAGTGGTGGTGCATGCCTGTAGGCCCAGCTACTCAGGAGGCTGAGCCAAGAGAATCACTTGAACTCAGGAAGCGGAGGTTGCAGTGAGCTGAGATCATGCCCCTGTACTCCATCCAGCCCAGGTGACAGAGCAAGACCCTGTCTCAAAAAAAAAAAAAAAAAAAAAAAAAAAGAAGTAAATGAACTTGTGTAGTTATAGTTTAGTGCCTGGCAAGTAGAGAGTGGATGTTCATGAAATGGTATCTGCTCATGTTATTAACATTGTCATTACTAGAGAAGCCATGAGTGAACGTAAGTATCGAGATGACTGTAACCCAGTTCTTGACCTCCAGAGGCTCATCTGGTGAGAGATATATACAAATAACCAACAATAATGCAAAGCAGAATTAAGTCTTTGCTACCACATAGGCGTCTGCTCAGTTATTTATCAAAACACATTTATAAAGTGGCACTGTGCTAGGTTCTGGGGATTCAATGGTGAATAAGACAAATACCATTCTCTCAAGATGTGTGTGTGTGTGTGTGTGTGTGCAGATTAATTCTGATTTTCAAGATTGGCATATACAGAAGGGCCCATGTCAAAATGGGCCTGAAGAATTCATGGGACCTTGGCCAGCAGAAGTGAGCTCAAGGCTGAAGGAAGGCTATGAACAAATGTCATAACGACATAGAAAGTTTGGAGAATAGCATGAAAGGAGGGGCCAAGAAAGGCAGATTATCTACTTCTCTGTGATAAGTGAGAAATTGGTGAAATGAATTAGCTGCATGTGGTGGCACATGCCTGTGGTCCAAACTACCCAGGGGGCTAAGCAGGGAGAATCTCTTGAGCGCAGGAGTTGGAGGCTAGAGTCAGCTATGATCATGCCACTGCACTCCAGCCTGGGTACAGAGTGAGACCCCATCTCACAAAAAGAAAAGAAAAGAAAAAGAAATTGGTGAAATGAGAGTCTCTCTCCATCCATCCATTCACTCATTCAGCAAATATTTGTACAGTATCTAACATGTACTACATACTAGAGATACAATGGGAAGCAAGATAAAGTCCCTGTGCTTAGGGAAATGAGCAAGGAAATCAGGATGGCTGGATGGCTGGGTGGATGGCTGGATGGCTGGGTGGATGGCTGGATGGCTGGGTGGATGACTGGGTGGATGGCTAGATGGCTGGGTGGATGACTGGATGGCTGGGTGGATGGCTGGATGGCTGGATGGCTGTGTGGATGGATGGATGGATGGATGGATGGATGGATGGATGGATGGATGGATGGATGGATGAATAGACGGATAAATTGAGGGATGGGTAGGTGGATGTGTGGGTGAATGGTTGGATGGGTGTGTGGATGGGAGGATGAATGGATGGATGGATGGTGGTAGGTAGGTAGGTAGGTAGGTAGAGAGAGGGGGAGAGAGAGATCCAAAGAGACCAGGGCTCCAAAGGGCTAATTTCCAGCAAGCAGGCTGGGACCATCTCACTGTTAATGCTTTGTATAGAGAAACAATAATGAGGACCCAAGACCAGAACCCCCAAGTTCCAGAAAACTCACAGCTCTTTTCCATGGGCCAAGGAGGCATCGACACTTAGGTGACCGGGGCCACTTGTCCATCCCCAAGGCAGGAATGGAAGCAGCATCTACCTGGAGCACAGTGCTGCCCTCTGAGCCCCATGCCACAGAAATAAACAACCTTAAAGATCAACTGTGACCATGCATTGCTTCACTGACAAGCCCTGGACATTTTGAAGTCAAACCCAGAATCCCCAAACACCAGAAACATCTGGGACCTTTGGGGCCCAGAAGCTATGGCCAAGTGACCTAGGCTAATGTCTGTAAACCCTCCTGTCCTCCTCTCCTGTGCCTCATCAGAGGCCCTGCTAGGGCTTCCCTGCTTACCCCATGCTCAGCATGACTTTTGTCCCCGAAATCACTGCAGCTGCAAATTAAAATAAGTCTCAGGAAAACACACACATATAGTATTAATATTAGGTAATGATACATGATATAAAGATGAAAAAAGTAGGATGAGGGCATGGAGAGTGATGAGAAGTGTCTCCTTTATGGAGGGGATCACGGACGGCCTTTCTGAGCAGGTAGTGTTGATCAGACATTTATGAAGTGCAGGGAGACAGAAGGAGTGTTCCAGAGACAGGAAACAGTGTGAATGGGGAGGTTGACTAGGCCTACCTTAGCCAGAGGAGAGAACCCTGCCCCACACGGAATGTCCCTTCCAGAAGCCCAGTTGGCATCAGACACCTTGGGAATGAATCAGCCAGAGAGGCAATAAAGAGAAACCCGCAGTGTGGGCTGTACGGACATGTCCCGCTGCCAAGACCCAAACAAAATCATTTCACAGGGCACAGTCAGCCTCACTGACCCCCTCAGCTACTTACGTGGCTCTCCAGAAAAGGCCAAAAAAAAAAATAATTAGCAGGGTTTACTGAATAGCAATACTGCTTTTCTCATTCTGGCGCTTCATGGAGACTCAATAAATGGGAATCAAATCAAGTTGAACTAAGTCCAACAAAACTGAATCCAGAAACCATTAGAGAGTCTAAAATAAAGGGTGGTGTGAGAGAAACGGCGTGCACAGGATGGATGTCTTCAGTGGGAGTTGAGGGAGAGAAGGAGCCAGACCAGGCACAGCCCACGCCCGGGCAGTGACCTGGGAGTGGGGATCCGAGTGGAGAACACCAAATTATTCTCTGCTGTTCACATGTTGGCTCATCTGAAAGCCCCATCTAAATTAGTCTTAATTTGCCACTTAGGAGACTAGCAGAGTGGCTGAACTCACTGCTCACAATTTAAGCAGAAGAGGTAATTAAGATGTAGTCAGGAGAAACACGAAGAACAGAGCCTTTTCTCTCCAGTACCCAGTAGCAGCAAAAGAATGGTGGCTGTTTGGAAACAGAACTCTCTGAATGCAAGTGGCAGCTCCTGAAGCCGGAGAAGGGTCTGTTTGTTCTTCCCAAGAATGCGAGGACAAAGAAAAGCAACCCAGAATACTACTGACTGGGTAGGAGCTCAGAGACATCTGGGCAGGAACACAAGTTAGCCTCCAGGAGCAGGCGGAGGGGGCAAGGAGTGGTTCCTTCTCACTCACAGGCTCCAAAGCAGCACCCTTTTGAACAGTTACTTTTTAAGGTAATATATTGATAATTGACATATCTGTGATGAAAAGATACGAGAAGAAAGAGTGTAAAAGAAAGACTGGGCCAGGCATGCCTGTAATCCCAGCACTTTGGGAGGCCAAGGCAAGAGTATCACTTGAGTCTAGGAGTTTGAGACCAGCCTGGCCAATATAGAGAGATCCCATCTCTACCAAAAATTTAAAAGTTAGCCAAGTGTGGTGGTGCACACCTGCAGTCCCAGCTACTTGGGAGGCTGAGGCAGAAGAATTGCTTGAGCCCGGGAGATTGAGATTGCAGTGAGCTGTGACTGTGCCATGGCACTCTTTTTTGAGACAGGGTCTCAAAAAAGAAAAAGAAAAAAAAAAAACTGGGAGACTACCTCCCAACAACCTGCAATGCCCTAGACTTTTCCAATTTTAGCATCCCAGGAAACTCTTCTGTCTTGGATACACTGGGATCTATACCCTGCCCCCAGCACTGCCCTATTCTGAGGTCAGTTCTCTCTGATATTAGAACCTGAGTCCATCTCAAGATACCACTTCTTGGCCAGGCACGGTGGCTCACACCCGTAGTCCCAGCACTTTGGGAGGCTGAGGCGAGTGGATCACCTGAAGCCAGGTGTTTGAGACCAGCCTGACCGACATGGTGAAACCCTGTCTCTACTAAAAATACAAAAAAATTAGCCAGGTGTTGTGGCAGGCACCTGTAATCCCAGTTACTGGGGAGGCTGAGGCAAGAGAATCGCTTGAACTTCGGAGGCGGAGATTGCAGTGAGCTGAGATTGCACCATTGCACTCCAGCCTGAGAAACAAGAGTGAAACTCGGTCTCAAAAACAAAGAAAAGGAAAAAGGCACCACTTCTAACCTTGCCAGTCACTTGCTGTGTGACTTGGACAAACAACCCTTCAGAGCCACAGTTTTTTGTTGTTGTTTGTTTTGTTTGTTTGTTTGTTTGTTTTTGAGACAGAGTCTTACTCTGTCGCCTAGGCTGGAGTGCAGTGGCATGATCTTGGCTCACTGCAACCTCTGCCTCCCGGGTTCAAGTGATTCTCCTGCCTCAGCTGGGACTACAGGTGTCTGCAACCACTCCCAGCTAATTTCTTCTGTATTTTTAGTAGAGACGGGCTTTCACTGTGTTAGCCAGGATGGTCTCGATCTCCTGACCTCGTGATCCGCCCACCTCGGCCTCCCAACGTATTGGGATTACAGGCGTGAGCCACTGTGCCTTGCAGAGCCACAGTTTCTTCATCAGCAAAATAGTGATAATAATAGCACTCACCTTATGGGGTGGTGAAAACTAAATGCATCACGACATGTAAAGTGCCTAGCACAGAGCAAAGGCTAATAAATGCACTCGTTATTATTTTATATATATGTATATATTTGTTTGTTTGTTTGTTTGTTTTGAGATGGAGTCTCTCTCTGTCGCCCGGGCTGGAGTGCAGTGCCGTGATCTTGGCTCACCGCAAGCTCCACCTCCTGGGTTCACGCCATTCTCCTGCCTCAGCTTCCCGAGTAGCTGGGACTACAGGTGCCCGCCACCTCGCCCGGCTAATTCTTTTCGTATTTTTTCAGTAGAGACGGGGTTTCACCGTGTTAGCCAGGATGGTCTCTATCTCCTGACCTCTTGATCCGCCAGCCTCGGCCTTCCAGAGTGCTGGGATTACAGGCGTGAGCCACCGAGCCCAGCCACGCACTTGTTATTTATAAGCAGCTATGGACTTGGAGGTGGAGAGTTCATAGATGAAGAGTGAGGACACTGTCTTTGTATTATTTTCTGGGGTATGTGGAAAACGGTCTCCATATCCACCTTGAAATAGATGCCAACCCTGCTCTGAATGATATTGCTTTAGCAAACTGGAAGCCCCAGATAAAATTTGAGTTCAGTGACCCTCCTAGATGTGGCCCATGATGATGCATATTTTCCCCCATCCCTTTCTCCCTGGTAGGTCTTTGGCTTACGAAGCCCAGGCACACTTTAGCTTAAAGTCAGATTTTGTGGAGTTTAATTTATCTAAGTGAGGGGGAAGGCACAACCTCCTTCTCACATTATCCTCTTCTCATATTTACACTTAACACCTGAAGATGCCGCGCTGACAGTGTGTTCAGAGGGAGAACGCGCTTTGGCGGTGGATAATCACATGCTGTGAAGAACGTGAGAAGAGGAGAGTCATGAGCTATTAGGTGGTGCCACAGTGCCAGCTCCTGCCCAAGCAATTCCCTCTAGACAGACTGTTTAGGGAGCCTGTTACCAGATAACACCAATTACTTCTAAAGGAGGAGACGTGTTGTGTTGTCTCAGAAATGCCTTCCGCAGCATGGAGGAGGAGTCACTAGAATAAACATTTCCAAAGGGGTTGAGACTCAGAAACCAGCCATGTTAGAAAATTTAAAGGAGAGGAAGGAGGGAAAGGGGAGGGAGAGGAAGAGGAAGAAGGGGAGGAAGAGGAAGAAGAAGTGGAAGAAGAGGAAGAATAGAAAAAGGAAGAGGAAGGAGGAAGAAGAACTATACAAACTAGGACATAAGGCATTGCTCTTCATGGGAATGGCCACTGAAATTCCTGGTCACAGAGGCAGGAGGGCTCTTAACATCACTTTCGCCTCCTCAAGGGATCCTGAGCTAGGGAGAGAGAGATCCCTGGGGGAAAAAGATCCCGATGGGGAGAGTCTTCTAAAGATAAGGCCTTCTCGGCCCAGTGCGGTGACTTATGCCTGTAATCCCAGCATTTTGGGAGGCTGAGGCAGGCGGATCACCTGAGGTCAGGAGTTCGAGACCAGCCTGGCCAACATGGCAAAGTCCCATCTCTACTAAAAACACAAAAATTAGCTGGGCATGGTTGTGGGTGCCTGTGATCCCAGCTACTAAAGAAGCTGAGGCAGGAGCTGAGATTGCGCCACTGCACTCCAGCCTGGGTGACAGAGCCAGACTCTGTCTCAGAAAAAAATGGAAAACAGGCTTTCAAACAAAAAATTTATACAGGAATGTTTAGAGCAGCATTATTCATAATAGTAAAAAAGTGGAAACAGGCCAAACTCAGTGGCTCACGCCTGTAATCCCAGCACTTTGGGAGGCCAAAGTGGGTGGATCACAAGGTCAGGATATGGAGACCATCCTGGCTAACACGGTGAAATCCCATCTCTACTAAAAATACAAAAAATTAGCCGGGTGTGGTGGCGGGTGCCTGTAGTCCTTGCTACTCAGGAGGCTGAGGCAGGAGAATCACTTGAACCCAGGAGGCGGAGGTTGCAGTGAGCCGAAATCGCGCCACTGCACTCCAGCCTGGGCGACAGAGCAAGGCTCAGTTTCAAAAAAAAAAGTGGAAACAACCCAAATATGTATCAACTGGTAAATGGATAAACAAAGCACACTGCATGCTCTAACATGGACAAACCTTAAAAACATGCTAAGTGAAAGAAGCCAGACACAAAAGGCCATGTATTGTGGGATTCCACTCATGTCAAATGTCCCAAACAGGTCAATCCATACAGACAGAAAGCAGTTTGTGGGAGGAGTAATGCAGAATGACTACTAATGGGTATGAGGGGCTTTGGGGGGTGATGAAAATGTTCTGAAATTAGTAATGATGGTTGCATAACATTGTGAATGTACTGGAAACCACTGAATTGTGCACTTTCAAATGGTGAATTTTATATGAATTTTACATTACTTTTTTTTTAAGAAAAAAGGGACACGATTAGGCCAGGCACGGTGGCTCACACCTGTAATCCTAGCACTTTGGGAGGCCAAGGTGGAGGGATCATCTGAGGTTAGGAGTTCGAGACCAGCCTGGCCAACATGGCAAAACCCCACCTATACTAATAATAATACAAAAATGAGCCAGGCGTGGTGGCAGGCACCTGTAATCCCAGCTACTTGGGAGGCTGAGGTACGAGAATCACTTGACCCTGGGAGGCCGAGGCTGCAGTGAGTTGAAATGGCACCACTGCACTCCAGTCTGGGCGACAGAGTGAGACTCAGTATCAACAATAACAACAAAAAAGGAAACAATTTACTAATGGATTAGATGTGGGGAATGGAAAAAAGAAAGGAGTCAAGGATGACATCCGGAAGGATGGGGTTGTCATTAGCCAAGATGGAGAAGATTGTGGGTGGGGCAAGTTTGGAGGAAGATCAGGAGTTCAGTTTTGGACCTGTTAAATTTGAAATGCAATTAGCTATCCAAGTTTAGTGTTCCGGAAGAGGTCCATGCTGGAGATACAAATTCTGGAGTCAGTATCTGCATGTAGATGGCATTTGGGGACCAAGCCTGGCTAAGATCACCATGATTGTTGAGTGGAGACGGTTGAGAGAAGAAGCTCATAGACTGACTTGAGTCTGGGGCATCTCAACATTAAGAGATCAGGGAGATGAAGAGGAACCAAAAACAGACAGAGAGCAGCTACTAATGTGGGAGAAGAAAAAAACAAGAGAATGTGTCATCCAGAAAGCAAAGAAAAAAGAAAGGCAGGAGAGTTCCACTTGTCAAACACTCCTGATAGGTCAAGCAGGATGAGAACCAAGAGCAACACTGGGCTTGGCAAACGGAAATCACTCATGACCTTGACAAGGGTGGTTTCAGGGAAGTTGTGGAGGCAAAAGCCTGATTCAAAGGAGAAGGGGAGAAGAATGAGAGACAATGAGAATAGAAAATTAGTTTGAGTTGGAGAAGTTTTTGCAAAGGGGAATTAGAAATGGGTGGTCGGGGGCAAGAGGGGAAATTTTTTAAACATTAAGCTGCATATCTGTATGCTGATGGGGTTGATCCACTGGAAGAGAGAGCAAATCAATGATGTGGGGTAAGAGAGAAAATTGCTGGAGTGATGTCCCTGAGTTGGCAAGAAAGAGTGTGACCAAGTGCATAGGGGGAGGATTGAACTTGCACAGCTCATCTAGAGTAAGAGGAGAAAAGCCAGAAATATGAGTACAAGTGCTGGTAGCCACATCACCATCGGCAAATGTGATGGGAGTTTAGGGAAATTGTCCCCTGGCTGCATCAGTTATCTCAGAATAGGAGGTAAGGTCAGCTACTGGGAGGACGGAGAAGCAGGTATTGGGGATTTTAGGAGATAAGAAGGAGTAAAATTGTCCAGGAGGATGAGAGGATAGTTGAATGGAGTAAAGGAACTTAGTAAGCTCACCAGGCAGCAGGGAAGCATGCTTTAAATTCCTGCTGGGGAATATAAAGTGACACGGGTCAGCATGGTTATGATTTTTACCCCAGTCACATTCAGCTGCACACGTACAAATATGGAATAGGCAAAGACTTGGATGTAACCAACATTGTGATTTCACCAAGCAAGTGTGGTGAGGTGAGAAAGGGGCAAGGGATCTGAGAATATCACCAAGGGAATGATGCCAGTGACTATGTGCTAGATAAGGAGAGAAGAAAAACCAGGAAGGTGAGGGATGGACGGGGAAAGGAGTTTGGGATGGATTGGAGGTACTAGGGGTTGTGTGGGAGAGATTAAAGGATTAAGGTTGTCCTGTTACAAGAAAGGGTAGGTGCGAAAACATTGAGGCAGTGGTCAGAGGGTGATATGCATGAAATTGAGATGATGGAGGGATGAAAATGATTGGGGATGACAGGGTCCAGAGTATAAACATGAGAGTGAGTAGGGAAAAGACTATCAAAGGAGAGGAGGTCATGGAAACAAGAGGTCAGAATGTTGGAAGGAGCAACTACCTGTATAATGAAATCACTAAGAATTAATTCAGGAAAACAGATGGAGGGAATGACAGTGGAGCAGAAGCTAAAAGCTTTGAGAAATGCAAGCGAGTGCCTCCTGTATTACAAATGCATTTGTACCTCCAGGTCCAGTGATTGCAGGTGAAGAAGCAGGGAGACCGATGTTCTTGGCAGAAAGAGTTTCAGTAAGAGCAAAAAGGGAAAGGAACCATTAGAAAACAGATTGAAGACATGAGGTGGTGGGGGCGGGGGGGAGGGCTGTGGCTTCCGATACAAATGTGAATTCCAGAGGGCCCAATAGAAGTATTTGGGGAACTGGGGAGAGGTGAAGCTGGAGCAGGAAAGGAAGGGATTGGAGGGTGTTGGGCATGATTTGGGGGATGCCCATTATAAACAGGGATAAGGAGCATAAGGAGATTAGTCCTGCTGGACTCCGTGGTGGTGGTGTTGGTGAAGATGTGAGCATTTCGAGGCACAGACATCCAGGACTCTCTGTTGATCAGTGTGGAAGGAGTCTTATTCTAAGGACCTGGATCATTCAGCAGAGGGCAGGGCACTTGGGGCAGGTGACATAATTCCCAATGCAAGGACTTGATGTTGACCTCTGGCAGGTGATCTCACTCTGAGCAGCCAGTGCCCTCTCTTGGTTTCTCTTTAAAGAGTAGGAAGTCTGGGCTGGGCACAGTGGTTCACGCCTATAATCCCAGCACTTTGGGAGGCCAAGGCGGGCAGATCACCTGAGAGGTTGGGAGTTTGAAACCAGCCTGACCAACATGGAGAAACCCGTCTCTACTAAAAATACAAAATTAGCCAAGTGTGGTGGCACATGCCTGTAATCCCAGCTACTTGGGAGGCTGAGGCAGGAGAATCACTTAAACCTGGGAGGCGGAGGTTGCAGTGAGCCAAGATTGCGCCATTGCACTCCAGCCTGGGCAACAGAGCAAGACTCCATCTCAAAAAAAAAAAAAAAAGAGAGAGAGAGAGTAGGAAGGCTGGAGAAAAGGGCTCTCAGGATCCAGAGGACTCTGCTTTCCATCTGCGTCCAGCTCTTCGAAACCCCTTTCCATAGTGAGCCAGCCTCAGTGCAGCAGCCCCAGTCCAAAAGGCTTGCACACCGATAATAAGCATCACTTATCCCTCCAGCCCACCCTTGTATCTCTAGCCTCTAAACACACTGTGTGGCCTGTGATAGATGCTCCATGGCCTGTGATAGATGCTCCCTTAAATACTTGCTAAATAAAGGAGTTGATATTTATCGAGCAGTTAATGTGCCAGGCACTGTGAAAATCCTTTTATGTGGATTTCCTCCTTTGATCCTCATAACAACCCAATGAAACTGACACAGTTATTATCCCAATTCATATCTGAGGAACCTGAGGCTCAGAGAGGGGCTGGGACTTGCCCAAGGTCACACAGCCAGGGGATTTGAAGCTAGATCTGTCTTATTCGAGCAAGGGCCTTCTTAATCACCACATGGCGGTTCTCAACTGACCAAGTTTGGAAAGACATCTACTTCCTAAAACCCATGTATGGAAGCCCTGGGTCTGGACCCAGGAGATAGTCACGAACTCTTCCCCCCTCCCCTTTGGACCCTACACCCAGCCACCCATTTTATTTTGTTCTCTCTTTAAGCTCCGCTGCTGCTCTCCATCCATCGTGATTTCAGAAACCTTTCTTTTTGTTTCCACCATAGATGTGAAAAGCTGGCTTGTGATGTTTGGATTTCAGCTTAGCAACATCATTCCTGGCTTCCCAAGAGCCAAAATGTATTTCGTGCCTCCTCCCTATGAACTGTCAGAGAGTCAAGCAAGTGAGAATGGACAGGTAAGCGGAGGTTCCTGCCAAGAATCCAAATGATTGTCATCATTCCCTTTTGCAAACAGAACCTCGTGGGAGCCAAGGGCATGCCAGTGCAGGAAAACATTGGAGCTGGGTATAAAAGGTGTGGGACACATTGAGACTTCCCAGGAAAGTGAATGTCAGTGCTGTCACCTGTCTGGCACAGCACATATTTCTTACTAACTTCGATTATTGCCTTAATTGTGGTATCATTATCTGTTCAGTAGAATACCCTTGAGTCACTCCTTGATTAACAACAGCACAGAGAAATCTAGCAGCAACCTACCATCTGCACTGCCTATAAGATCATAACCCTTTCAGCTTTTATGGGACATCATAAAACTGTGGTTTGCAGTTTCCGTCCCATTAAAGAACATTTTTATGCCCCACATAAAACCTCGGCGCTTTATGGCCAAACGTATACGGATTGAGTTTTCAGAACATAATTTGTGCTTGGGTCTTTCTGTGATGACCTAGGGGTGGTCAGTTTCCATCTGGGTGCAGCTGAGACCTCTGCTGCAATCGGATGGGAGGGGTTCAGATAACCCCTGCTACAGAACCGGCGCTCAGCCCTATCAAAGTCTGAAAGGCCTCAGCTGCTCTGAATAATTGTCCAGATTGTGTAACTATAGAGAGGCAAGGAGGAGCTGCTGGGTAATTGAGAACAGCGTTCCTCAGTCCTGCCCCTTGGGGACCACTCAGTGGATGAGTAGCCATCATTTCTCTCATTTATCTAAGTGCCGTTACCTCCCAAACGCAGCCTCTCCCATTATCCCAGCCTGTCACCCAACCACCAATTGAGACAAGTTGTAATTTGCGAGTGGAGAGCTCAAGGCCAAGGAGATAATGGTGATTTCATCCCCTGCAGAACCAGGGCAAGGATCCAAAGCAACTGCCTCAAAGCCGGGGGATATTCCCTCTCGCCCTTGAAGCCTGAATCTCTCAGCCTGATGCTACTCAACTGTTCCTATGCACACAGATCACCCAGGGCATGTTGTTCACACGTAGCCTCTGACTCAGTTGTTCTGGAGTGAGGCCTGAGATTCTGTTTTTTGAACAGGACGGGTCCTAGTGATTCCTCTGCAGCTGGCTATACTTTGAGTGGCAAGGTCTTAACCCAAGGAAGTTAATGAATATCCAAGTCATTGGCCTCCGGGAAATCTAGGTTACAGTGGTGGGGTTTGAGGCTCTTCAAATCAGCATCCTGCCCTTTGTGTCAGGACGTTCCTGGGTCTGAAGCTGGCAAGGCAGTTGCCAACCATCAGAGTGCAGAACAGGGCTCTTCCCAAGTGGTGGCTTGACCTGGTAAGTGTGTAGGCGTGGGTGCCCATGCCAGCAAGGGGCAAACCTCCTTTACCATTTTTTTTAGTTAGTGGCGATTGCAAGATGGACAGGCCACACCATCAGAGCATTAGTAATCAACCAGTCATCCATAGTTCAGAGCACTGGTAATCAACCAGCTGTCCATAGTTCCAAAAAGTAGGACTCCATCAGCTCAGATCTGGACAGACCCAACACTAGTTCTTGCAGGAGAGTTCCAAGCCTTTCTCTTTGTGACTCCTTTTGAGTGAGCTGCCCAGCTCATCTTCTCAGCCTTCTCTGTTTTCTTATCCCCACAGCTCATTACAGGTGTCCAACAGACAACGGAGAGACATAACCAGGCCTTCATGGCTCTGGAAGGGCAGGTCATTACTAAAAAGCTCCACGCCAGCATCCGAGAGAAAGCGGGTCACTGGTTTGCCACCACCACGCCCATCATTGGCAAAGGCATCATGTTCGCCATCAAAGAAGGGCGGGTGACCACGGGCGTGTCCAGCATCGCCAGCGAGGACAGCCGCAAGGTGGCGTCTGTGCTGAACAACGCCTACTACCTGGACAAGATGCACTACAGCATCGAGGGCAAGGACACCCACTACTTTGTGAAGATTGGCTCAGCCGATGGCGACCTGGTCACGTTGGGTACCACCATCGGCCGCAAGGTGCTGGAGAGCGGGGTAAACGTGACCGTGTCCCAGCCCACGCTGCTGGTCAACGGCAGGACTCGAAGGTTCACGAACATTGAGTTCCAGTACTCCACGCTGCTGCTCAGCATCCGCTATGGCCTCACCCCCGACACCCTGGATGAAGAGAAGGCCCGCGTCCTGGACCAGGCGAGACAGAGGGCCCTGGGCACGGCCTGGGCCAAGGAGCAGCAGAAAGCCAGGGACGGGAGAGAGGGGAGCCGCCTGTGGACTGAGGGCGAGAAGCAGCAGCTTCTGAGCACCGGGCGTGTGCAAGGGTACGAGGGATATTACGTGCTTCCCGTGGAGCAATACCCAGAGCTTGCAGACAGTAGCAGCAACATCCAGTTTTTAAGACAGAATGAGATGGGAAAGAGGTAACAAAATAATCTGCTGCCATTCCTTGTCTGAATGGCTCAGCAGGAGTAACTGTTATCTCCTCTCCTAAGGAGATGAAGACCTAACAGGGGCACTGAGGCTGGGCTGCTTTAGGAGACCAAGTGGCAAGAAAGCTCACATTTTTTGAGTTCAAATGCTACTGTCCAAGCGAGAAGTCCCTCATCCTGAAGTAGACTAAAGCCCGGCTGAAAATTCCGAGGAAAACAAAACAAACGAATGAATGAACAGACACACACGATGTTCCAAGTTCCCCTAAAATATGACCCACTTGTTCTGGGTCTACGCAGAAAAGAGACGCAAAGTGTCCGAAAGGAACAAAAGAACAAAAACGAAAAAGAAGAAAACAAAAACAAAACAAAACAAACACACGGACCGATAAACAAAGAAACGAAGATGAGAAAGAAGGCCTCATATCCAATTACCTCACTCATTCACACGTGAGCGACACGCAGACATCCGCGAGGGCCAGCGTCACCAGACCAGCTGCAGGACAAACCCCTCAGACTGCTTGTGGGACAAATCCTTCCGACATTTTCGTTTAAGCAAATACAGGTGCATTTAAAACACGACTTTGGGGGTGATTTGTGTGTAGCGCCTGGGGAGGGGGGGGATACAAGAGGAGGAGTGAGCACTGGAAATACTTTTTAAAGAAAAAAAAAAAAACATGAAGGAATAAAAGAAATTCCTATCAAAAATCAAAGTGAAATAATACCATCCAGCACTTAACTCTCAGGTCCCAACTAAGTCTGGCCTGAGCTAATTTATTTGAGCGCAGAGTGTAAAATTTAATTCAAAATGGTGGCTATAATCACTACAGATAAATTTCATACTCTTTCGTCTTTGGAGATTCCATTGTGGACAGTAATACGCAGTTACAGGGTGTAGTCTGTTTAGATTCCGTAGTTTGTGGGTATCAGTTTCGGTAGAGGTGCAGCATCGTGACACTTTTGCTAACAGGTACCACTTCTGATCACCCTGTACATACATGAGCCGAAAGGCACAATCACTGTTTCAGAGTTAAAATTATTAGTGTGTTTGTTTGGTCCAGAAACTGAGACAATCACATGACAGTCACCACGAGGAGAGAAAATTTAAAAAATAAAAATAAAAACAAAAAAAATTTTAAAAATAAAAAAAAACAAAAACAAAAAAAGTCTAATAAGAACTTTGGTACAGGAACTTTTTTGTAATATACATGTATGAATTGTTCATCGAGTTTTTATATTAATTTTAATTTGCTGCTAAGCAAAGACTAGGGACAGGCAAAGATAATTTATGGCAAAGTGTTTAAATTGTTTATACATAAATAAAGTCTCTAAAACTCCTGTGGACACTGGTCTTGTGTGGAAATGCTTTGAGATGAGAAAAAGGCAGCATTACTGGAGAAAAAGAGGAGCTGCCCAAACGTGCAGAGACTGAGCTGGTATTTTGAACACCTGGCGGAGCTTTTTTTTTTTTTTTTTTTTTTTTTTTTTGAGGGAGTCTCGCTCTGTTGCCCTGGCTGGAGTGCAGTGGTGTGATCTCGGCTCACTGCAACCTCTGCCTCCTGGGTTCAAGCAATTCTCCCGCCTCAGCCTCCCGAGTAGAGGAGACCTGGGATTACAGGCACACCAACACACCTGGCTAATTTTTGTATATTTAGTAGAGCCAGGGTTTCACCATGTTGCCCAGGCTGGTCTCGAACTCCTGATTTCAGGTGATCCACCCGCCTCAGCCGCCCAAAGTGCTGGGATTACAGGCATGAGCCACTGAGCCCTGCCTGGAGGAGCTTTTATTAGAGATATCTTCGTGCTCCCCAATTCTATAGCTAACTCTGCCTGCATCTGCAGCCCCTTCTCTGCATGGAGCAGAAGTGGACAGCCTGCATGTGGTGTGGGTGGGCAGTGAGGACCCTCAGAGCCTGCCCAAGCATGGATGGATCCCTCTAGCACTCCTGGGACATTCAGGCTCCTCCCTGCAACCACATTCTAGTTCTGAGAGATGCTGGCAGAAATTAAAGGGGAACATTCACCACATTGGGAGACGTGTGTGTGTGTGTGTTTTCATATTTCTTTCCAGACTACATCAACTTACCCCAAATCTTGCATACTTGGGACAACCCAATAAGAAAAGCACTGCTGGTTTGGAAAATTTTTGTTCTACATCACTCCTAAAGTTAGAATCATACCATCATTAACTGTTGATATTTGTTGGTGCTTACTTGGTGCCCAGCATAATGCTAAGGGCTCGGCATGCAATATTTTAGTTTGTCCTCACCTTTCATTCACATTTTCTTTTTTTTTTTTTTTTGAGACGGAGTCTCGCTCTGTCACCCAGGCTGGAGTGCAGTGGCCGGATCTCAGCTCACTGCAAGCTCCGCCTCCCGGGTTTACGCCATTCTCCTGCCTCAGCCTCCCAAGTAGCTGGGACTACAGGCGCCCGCCACCTCGCCCGGCTAAGTTTTTGTATATTTAGTAGAGACGGGGTTTCACTATGTTAGCCAGGATGGTCTCGATCTCCTGACCTCGTGATCCGCCCGTCTCGGCCTCCCAAAGTGCTGGGATTACAGGCTTGAGCCACCGCGCCCGGCCTCATTCACATTTTCTTGAGAGCTTCCCTCGTGCCACGTCCTGGGTTAAGTTCTGGGTAAGAGAGGTGAGTAGACACCCATGGGCCCTTGCCTCATGAAACTATGGGCAGGAGGGGACAGACAGTAGGAAAAGCATGGCATCAAGAAGTGAAAATAGGCCACGCGCAGTGGCTCACGCCCATAATCCTAGCACTTTAGTAGGCCAAGGCGGGTGGATCACTTTAGGTCAGGAGTTCAAGACCAGCCTGGCCAATATGGCAAAACCCCATCTCTACTAAAATTATAAAAATTAGCCGGGCATGATGGCACATGCCTATAATCCCAGCTAATTGGGAGGCTGAGGCAGGAGAATTGCTTGAACCTGGGAGGCAGAGGTTGTAGGTAGCCGAGATCACGCCACTGTACTCCAGCTTGGGCAACAAGAGCGAAACTCCATCTCCAAAAACAAAAAAAAAGGACACAGAAGGTGGGTGGTCAGGCCGGAGCACGGAGAGGCTGGCAGGGTTCACAAGACACAGTTAGAGGTTTGATTTTTTTTTTTTTTTTTTTTTTTTTTTGAGACGGAGTCTCGCTCTGTTGCCCGGGCTGGAGTGCAGTGGCCGGATCTCAGCTCACTGCAAGCTCCGCCTCCTGGGTTCACACCATTCTCCTGCCTCAGCCTCCCGAATAGCTGGGACTACAGGCGCCCGCCACCTCGCCCGGCTAGTTTTTTGTATTTTTTTTTTTTTTAGTAGAGACGGGGTTTCACCGTGTTAGCCAGGATGGTCTCGATCTCCTGACCTCGTGATCCGCCCGCCTCGGCCTCCCAGAGTGCTGGGATTACAGGCTTGAGCCACCGCGCCCGGCCATTTTTTTTTCTTTTTTAACATGAAAAGCAACAGAAAGTTTTGAGTTTTGATTTCATAAAAAGTGCTGTGGCTGCAGTGTGGAGGACAGGGAGGGGAAGCCGATGTGGTCACCTAGGTGAGATGAAGGAGGAGGCCAAGGAGGCCATCACCCTAAGCTAAAGCTAGTTTTTAAAAAAGTGACTGGATGCATGCCCCGCATGAGCTTCTCGTCACTTTGGAGGTGAGAAATCCGAGGCCACCATCACCCAGCGGGTAAGTGGTGGAATCAGATTCAAGCCCAGCTGTGGCCAATTCCAAACCCTCTTCAGGAAGTCTGAGGCCTCCTGAGGGCCCATCACCCACAGGTGGAAGGAAAGAAAGAGAGAGGCGGGGCTGGCCTGCTTGAACCCAGGTACTGGGCTTCACAAGCCCTCCTAGCGTCACTAGCAGAGCCAGTGATGACTTAGTAAAGCAAGCAGTCAACGGAAATGGCCCAGAGCACTTCCCTCTGGATGCACGTGTGAACAGGTATCTCCCCAGGGCCATGAGTTTGGGCTGTTTCCCTTCAGAAGGAGGGTGGGAAACAGAAGACAGCTTCTCTGTCTTTGGGCTGCTTCGGTCCAGCTGCTGCCTGCCTTGTTTAACCTGGCTGGTGTCAGGACTACTTGGAGAAGGCTCACAGAACAGCTTCCGGTGGGTCATGAGGACCACTCAAATCTTGGTTTGGTGGGAACTTCATGCGGACCAGTCACTGTGTTTTATCCTCCTGCAGTAGATATAGCCACCAGAGCCCACCAGGACAGGGCGTGCACGCCAGGCCAGAAACCAGGGGATCTCACTCAGCCCGTGGCTTCTCTGCCCCATCCAGCCTCTCAGGTAGACCCAAAGGGTGGTAGACCCAAAGGGTGAGCAAATAGTGTATCACAAAGGGAACCACATGTCAGCAGAATGCCACCCAGGCCTGAAACTCTCCTCTTTTGGTTTAACCATCTTTGAATTATCCATGGTTTTTCTGCTACACCCAGGCCAGGCTCTTATAACACACTACACGAACACATACTAAGGGAGAAGGAAACAGACATGGGGCAGAAATCCTTTCCCGCCTTTCCTTGGGCCAGTCCTAGCATGACCAGGACAGACTGTCTGATACAGAATTCTGGAAAGGCGGTACAGCCTATGGGTTAGTGAAGATCGTGCACTCTGAAGTCAGACCACCTAGGAACCAGTCCTGACTCTACCACTCACTAAATGAACATGGGAACTTGGGAAGTTTACATGTGCTAATTAAGGTAAATATCATTCGCTGCGTTAAGAGATAAACTCAAGTTAGCAGAAGAAAAGTTTCTCACTTATATAATGATCCATCATGGGTCAGGGATAAGGATGGCTGCTTTGATGATTAAATGAGATATTGCCTGCATCATGGATATGTGGTACTTAATAAATGTTCTTTTTTTTTTTTTTTTTTTAAACGGAGTCTCGCTCTTGTTCCCCAGGCTGGAGTGCAATGGCGTAGTCTCGGCTCACTGCAACCTCCATCTCATGGTTTCAAGCAATTCTCCTGCCTCAGCCTCCTGAGTAGCTGGGACTATAGGAGCCCACCCCCATATGCCCGGCTAATTTTTTGTATTTTTAGTAGAGACGAGGTTTCACCATTTTGGCCAGGCTGGTCTCAAACCCCCAACCTCAAGTGATCTGCCCACCTCAGCCTCCCAAAGTGCTGGGATTACAGGCGTGAGCCACCATGCCCAACCTCATTTTTATTATTTTAAAATCTTTCTCCTGAACACTGATTTTTCTAAGAGTAGAAATTGAGGCATGACAATTTTCACAGTGGGAGACATTTGTATGTGGCGGCTGGGGAGATGGAGAAAGACCTTCCCTCAAATCTCATGTCCCCAAGAGCAATCTCTGCTTCTCCCCTCTCCCGGGTCTGGGGAACTTGAACAAGTACTTTCAGTGTGTGGACCTTCTCCATGGCTTCAAGGTCTTTTCAGAAAGGGTGACATCTGGAAAGCTGAGAGTCTCAGCAACGTGAAGACTGGCCATGTGAACAAGGGACATCTGTTCAGGCATTCTACTTTCAGAATCACCAAGCACAATTTTGTCCCTGGCACTGTCAGAAGCTGGGAAGACAAAGGTAAATTAAACATGGTCTAAAGCGTGAGACAAACTCACAAGCCAATCACTAGAGCACGGGAGGCTTAGGGCTGGCACACAAGTGACGAGCAAGCACGTGATGTCCAGAGGACAGGAGTATGAGTTCTCTCCACAAGTATTTTTTGTTTTTTGTTTTTTTGTTTTATGTTTTTGTTTTGAGAGAGTCTCGCTCTGTTGCCCAGGCTGGAGTGCAATGGCACGATCTTGGCTCACTGCAACCTCCACCTCCCAGGTTTGAGCGATTCTCCTGCCTCACCCTCCCAAGTAGCTGGGATTACAGGTGCCCACCACCATGCCTGGCTAATTTTTGTATTTTTAGTAGAGACAGGGTTTCATCGTGTTGGCCAGGCTGGTCTCGAACTCTTGACCTCAGGTGATCTGCCCGCCTCAGCCTCCCAAAGTGCTGGGATTACAGGCGTGAGCCACTGCGCCCCGCCTCCATGAGCATTTGAGCTGGGCACTGGCAGGTAAGAGAATGCCAGGCAGACAAGGCAGGAGAGGGCAGCAGGAAGGAGAAGAAATATGCAAAGAGACAGGTGAGAAGTTCAGAGAGGCCGGGACAGGTGCTAAGGATTAGAACCACCGGCGAGCATTCTAGACACGGGTCCCAGGCCAATTAGATCAGGACCTCTGGAAGAAGGATCTGATCGTGAGTAGGTGAGTTTCACCTGCAGCCAGAAATGAGGAGGAGGGGATTGGAGCTCAGCGGGAAGAGCAAGGCCAGAGATGAGGTTTGTTGGAGGGAATGAGGTAAGAATAAGAGTCAGGCTAAGAAACTGGGCATTCTCCTGCCAGGTCATGAGGAACCTCAGTGTGGCTCTTGTATATAGGGAGAAACACGATTAGGGAATCTTTGGGTTTGCAAAGTGAAGAGGGAAGAGTGGCAGCAGGCCCAGAGCCCCGGGGGAGCCTGCAACAGTCTGGACTGAGGGCTTGAAGGAAGGCTGGGACGGTCAGAACAGAGGGTGAGCTCCTCAAACCGGCTCGGATTTGGGAAATGAAGACGAGGTTCTGTAACTTGCTCAGAGTTGGGGACAGATTCTATAGAGGGTGGAACACCGAGAACAGGATCCCGGCCAAGGATCCTCTCTCCAGGGCGTGCACCATTCTTCTCCTTCGCCTCTCCCTCCTCCACGACCACCCAGGTGAAACACCAGGGAGGAACATTTAGGGAGAAGGGATATTCTGATTACTTGCTTACTTCAGTGATCCTCTGATCAGTACAAATGGGGACTTTCCAGGAAAGTTCTGATTCAGCACGCTCACACCCAAGCCCCGCCTTCCACCCTGAGGCAGCTGGGCAACCTGTAAGGCGCCGTCCCCCAGCACCGGCAACGGGCACTGTGGCTGCGCGCCGCCCTGCGAAAGCAAGGCCGCACCAGCTGCTCCGCAAAGCCCCTCCCTCACCAGCCCTCGCCTCCTCCCGGCAAATGTTGGGTTTGCCATCTGGCCACAAGGTGGCAGCCTTTGCCATGAAATCTGCCTGGAGTTGGGCACGGCGCCTCAAAGGGATTTAGGGAAGTCGTTGGGCAGCAAGAGACTGTGAGGAGAGCCCTGGGTTCCTGAAAGAGGCCTCTGGAATCGGTTCCAGGAACAAGATTCCAAAGAAGACCAGTCCCGGGACCAACCAGACTGGACTGCGAACCTGCCTCCACCATTTGCCCACTGAGTGCATTTCCACCTGGACTTACCTTCCTGAGCCTCACCTTTCCCATTTGTAAAACAGGGACAAAAATAACTGCTGCATGGGATTATTTGGAAAGTCTAATAAAAATAATATATGTAAAGTCCTTGGCAAGGGCCCAGCATTTAACAAATGTGTATTAAATGGTAAGCTATTATTGAAGGAAAATAGTGGAATTTGGGGGTTATCGTCTTTAGATTTTTAAAAAAAGAAATAAAAAAGCAAAACAAAACAAAAAAAAGCCTTCACTTTCAATCCCAACCACTCTCCTTTCTAGCTAAGCCCGGGCTTCTTATCTAACCTCCGAAGCCTGGGTTTCTTCCCCTGTGAAATGGAGATGATACTGCTATCGGGCAGGGTTGCTGTTGTAAACACTCAGCCTGCCTCAAGAGGATGTCTACTGATTGGCGACTAACTCTTCTTATTCTCAGCCTTCAGTGGGAGCTGAAGCATGATCCCAGCCTGAAGCTTGACCTGTTGAAGAGTAAGGAGCTCCACCCACCCCATCCTCCCACTGCAAGAGCTGCATGAAGCCCTGGGGCCTTGCTCTCCTAGAAGGCTCCAGGACAGAGAGGACAGAAGAAGCAATGCCTAGACCCTCTTAGGGACCGTCTACCCAGTAGCTGCTCTTCCAGAGATGATCCCTGTCCCCGAACTGAGCCCAATTCCAGGGGCAGTAAAAGGGATGTCCTTACACTCATGCATTCATAAAACACTTCTACCCAATTAATTGCTGTTATTTGAACTTCCCAGCCACTCTGTGAAACAGTGTGAAAATTGAGGCTTAGAGAGGCCACACTGCGGATCAGGAACAGGCCCCTCCCAGGTGGCTGGGAATCTTCGCTTCTCAGTCAGCTCAGGCTGTTTCCATTCCCAGGCCACTCCCTCAACAATCCCTTATAGTCTTATCTCGGCCACATACATATAGATTTTGTTCTCAGGCTAGAGCCTTTGGCCAGAAGGAATCTGCCCCACCGGCTGTTAGTCAACCACGTGAAACATGTATTACGTAGAATGCTGCAGTGAAGATGGAGAATGTGAACACAGGCTGGCTTCTGCCCCCAGGCAGCATCTCTGTATTAATCAGGAGACTTGCAGGGGTCAGTGACAGAATCCTAATGCAAAGCAAAAACCAAGATATCCAAAGGCAGGACTGGCTTCAGATGTGGTCAGATCCAGGGGCACAAAGATGTTCACAAGGTACAGTCTTTGTTCCACCTCTCAATGCCGCTTCCCTTGGGATGTGGCCTTATTTTCACATTGATTTATTCCATATGTAGGAAAGATGGTTGCCAACAGGCCCAAACCTATATCCTTGCAGCACCCATGGGAAGGGCAAAGAGACCCTCCCTCTATCAACAGAAGACCATGAATTGGCCCAAACCCCATCAGCCTTTCCAGAGCCATGAACAGTGGGAAAGGAGTGGTTCTTACAAGGAAAATAACTGCCTAGACAAAAATGTGCTAATTGCCAATATCTACTGAAATCATGCTTCTATCCATTTTGTCCACAAATGGTGCCTGACATGCCATATGTGCTCACTGGACAAAGCCAGGTGATGGAGACAGAGGGATGAATAAAACACAGCCATTCAGGAGGAGTCTAATGGGAAACACCAAGAAGCAAATAAGCAATATAATGTGGAAGTGGACCGGGCACGGTGGCTCATGCCTGTAATCCCAGCACTTTGGGAGGCCAAGGCGGGAGGATCACTTGAGGTCAAGAGTTCGAGACCAGCCTGGTCAACCATGGCCAACATGGTTAAACCCCATCTCTACTAAAAATACAAAAAAAAAAAAAATTAGCTGGGTGCGGTGGTGGGGACCTGTAACCCCAGCTACTCTGAGGGCTGAGGCAGGAGAATCGCTTAAACCCGGGAG
This sequence comes from Macaca thibetana thibetana, assembly GCF_024542745.1. Taxonomy (NCBI): domain Eukaryota; kingdom Metazoa; phylum Chordata; class Mammalia; order Primates; family Cercopithecidae; genus Macaca; species Macaca thibetana. The sequence goes on along the minus strand of NC_065583.1, from coordinate 13,479,583 downwards.
GAGGTGGTTGCAGTGAGCTGAGATGGAGCAACTCCACTCCAGCCTGGGCAACAGAGGAAGACTCCATCTCAAAATAATAATATAATAATAATAATAACGTGGAAGTGGCCAGGAGCGGTGGCTCACGCCTGTAATCCCAGCACTTTGGGAGGCCAAGGCAGGTGGATCACCTGAGGTCGGGAGTTCGAGACCAGCCTGACCAACATGGAGAAACCCCACGTCTACTAAAAATACAAAATTAGCCAGGCATGGTGGTGCATGCCTGTAATCCCAGCTACTCGGGAGGCTGAGGCAGGAGAATCACTTGAACACAGGAGGCAGAGGTTGCAGTGAGCTGAGATCATGCCATTGCACTCCAGCCTGGGCAACAAGAGCAAAACTCCGTCTCACAAAATAATAATAATGTGGAAGTGCTGGGAAGAGAAGGGCATGGCAGGGACACTGGGGAAGGGCAGTTAGCTCCGCTTTGATGGGGATTTGGTGGAAAGCACTTGGATCAGTGCACAGATAGTGCATTGGGAGGATCTAGATTGAATCTGAATAGCCAAAAGTCACCCGGCTCTGCACAGTTTCTCAGCTACCCGCCCTGAGGATACCATGGCCTTTCCCTTCTTCTGGGAATGCAGGAAGCAACCAGCCAACACCAGCCTGGAGAGCCTGTCCCCTGGGAAGAACGGTCTGGTCTGTGCGGGGCTGGAAGTCTGCTGCTCCTTCACTCTGGATCCTGACTCCCCCCCTCCACACATGGGGAGCAGGACTTCCCTTCACTTTCTGCAGAGGTGGTCCTGCCCATGGGGCCAGCCTATGTGCTAGTACTGGGTTTCTCAATTGTGGCACCATTGACATTTGGGCCTGATGGCTTTGTTGTGGGAAGCCGTCCGGTGCATAGAAGATGTTTAACAGCATCCCTGGCCTCTACCCACCTCACACCCCACCCCTGCCGATTCGTGACAGCCTCTCAGACGTTGCCAAATGTCCTCTTGAAAGGTAAAATGGACCCCAGTAGCGAGCCACTGCTCTAATGCATTCCCTCCCCACCCACTTCTCCCTCGTTTCTCCCCTACTCAAGATCCCAGCATTCACAAGGAAGGAGCCTCTTCTCCCTAAGGAGACATTTCTCGATACTTCCTATATTCATCCAAGTGACACTCCCCAAGCCAAGGGTTCTAGAACTACAGGCTGAGGTCTCTACCCTGATCCTCCTCTTCTTCTCTGAGGTCTCTACCCCGATTCTTCTCCTCTTCAACTACCTCAGTTGACTGCATGAACTGAGTGTGAAAAAGAGAATTGACTGCCCCAACCCCCCAGTCCCTCCTGCACCCCACAGACCTCCTGAGGAGCTGCCACTGCTTGGAGGAAGGCAGAGATGCTGATAATCCTAAGACAGGAGCGATGGGCTATGTGCAGTAAGGAGTGGCCCTGTGTGTGTGCTACAGTGAGGAGCGTCAGAGTGATCCACATGAGAAAATGACAAGTGAGAGGAGCCTGGGGACTTCCAAGCAACCTCCCTTGGTGCCTGGGGGAGGGATGCCAGGCCCTGAGATGACAGGGTAAAACTTTATTTCCTCCTTCCTGTCCTGTTCCTGTGCCAGCCATCACAGAGCCCCTTGAAACAGCAACTTCATGGTAATTGATAGTGCCCAGATAATATTCTCTGGACAGGTGCCAGGGATGCAGTCACAGAGCTCAATAGCTTTTCTAGAGAGAATATGAGTTGATATCTATCAGTCCCCAACTGGTAAGTCTTCAAGGGACTGCTTGGAGGAGGTGGTATTCTTCTCAGTAGCATAAATCTGCCAGGGACAGGAAGTGTGTGTGTGTGTGTGTGTGTAACACATTACAAATATCAAGGATAATGTATAGCACAGGCTTCAAGGAGATGCACGCAGGTGTAAAGGCACCAGGTGCGAGGATGCATGCAGGTGCAAAGACACGAGGTATAACTGAAGGTGTAACACAGAGTGTGAGGACTAGAGACACTGGGGGCAGGTTGGCGGCGGGGCGGGGGCGGTGGGTGATGCATCATGTGTAATTAGTAGAAATGTTGGAACAATGGAACATGCAGAGCAAAGATGTGTGTGCAGGAGCTGCAGCAAATACCGCAGCAAGTACTGAGTGGAGGTTTCTTACTCACTCTCATATTCACACCTGTGTTTCTCTGTACCAGGGAGAGACGGGAGGATCGGGTACAATAATACTCAGCATGTGACATTCACTGTGTCACAGTCTATCTTCTGCTGTTACAACAAAATACCACAGACTGCATAATTTATGTAGAAAAGATGTTTATTTGGCTCGTGGTTCTAGAAGCTGGGAAGTCCAAGAGCATGGCACTGGCATCTGGTGAGGGTCATCCTCTGGTGGAAGGTATCACATGGCATCTATGCCCATCATAAGAGACAGAGAGAAAAGAGGCCAAACTTATCCTTTTCTCAGGAGCTCACTCCTGCAATAACAGCATCAGTCCACTCATGAGTGCAGAGTCCTCCTGGCTAATCATCTCTTAAATGTCCCACTTCTTAATACCATTATAACGACCATTAAGTTTCCAATACATGAACTTATGAGGGACACATTCAAGCCATAGCATTATATGTATAAGAGCACAGCTTGGCCAGGCACGGTGGCTCACGCCTGTAATCCTAGCACTTTGGGAGGCCAAGGCGGGCAGATCACCGGAGGTCGGGAGTTCGAGACCAGCCTGACTAACATGGAAAACCCCATCTCTACTAAAAATACAAAATTAGCCGGTCATGGTAGCACATGCCTGTAATCCCAGCTACTCGGGAGGCAGGAGCTACTCAAGGCAGGAGAATCACTTGAACCCAGGAGGTGGAGGTTGGGGTGAACTGAGATCGCGCCATTGCACTCCAGCCTGGACAACAAGAGTGAAACTCCGTCTCAAAAAAAAAAAAAAAAAAAAGAGAGAGAAGAGTACAACTCAAGGACCACTTTAATCACTCTCTTTTTTTGACCTCCTAAGACAGAACACATGCCAGTCTACATTCCTGAGAGGATATATGGTGAAATGGTTTTTAGCATGAGCTTTAGAATCAATGATTTGAGTTTAAACCCTGCTCCACCATGTACTTGCTACAAGTCTTAGACAAATCTTAAACCTCCCTATGACCCAGTTTTCTCATCAGCAACATGGGGAGAAGGAAAGCTACCTACCGCTTGTGGTGGTTATGGCAATTACAGAAGATCCAGGAGTAAACACATAAAGGGGCACATTCCCAAATGTCAGCTCTGTGCTAACTGGAGGAGAGCAGAAATGACATCCTATTGCATCATCTCAAAGAGTCCTGCAGGACAGAGAAGCTGGGCTCTTCCAAAGGCTTGCTGTATCCCAAGGACAGAATCCTTGCTGGGAAGGCACCTTTTCCCCTCTTTGCAACCCCACCTCTCTAAGCCCTTGCATTCACCTCCAGTGAACCTGACAGAGGGAAAGAGCTAGGGCAATATGAATGAGATTCACTTCCAGAGGCACATCCCATGGACAAAAAAGCATGGGGGGCAACAGGATGGAAACACAGTTGAAGCCATTCCATACCCAGATAGATGCAGGCCCTGAGAACCTAGGGAGGCAGGCAAGCCCATCCCTGCCAGGGACTCCACGAGCCCTACCGGCTGCTTCCAGTCCTCACCCCAGGATCCCTCTCCTGGGGTTCAAACCCTGGCTGGGCACGGTGACTCACCTGTAATCCCAGAACTTTCAGAAGCCAAGGCGGGCGTATCACAAGGTCCGGAGATCGAGACCATCCTGGCTAACACGGTGAAATCCAGTCTCTACTAAAAATACAAAAAAAAAAAAAAAAAAAGCCGGGAGCGGGGTGGACACCTGTAGTCCCAGCTACTCAGGAGGCTGAGGCCGGAGAATGGCGTGAACCCGGGAGGTAGAGTTTGCAGTAAGCCGAGATTGCACCACTGCACTCTAGCCTGGGCAACAGAGCGAGACTCCGTCTCAAAAAAAAAAAAAAAAAAAAAAAAAAAAACCCACCTGCACTCAGGGGTGTGCTGGAACTCACCCATAAGACTGATATTTGTGTCTCTTCCCAGCCCCATGTTCAGTGACATCACACTGGTAGCTTGAAATCAGCCAAGGTGGAAGCATTTACACCAGGAAAATTGGCAAATTTCTATGAGACTGGCAGAGCTGGGGGTAGATACAAAAGAGAATAAAAACATCAAAGAGCCGTTGGGAGAAGAGAAGAGAAAGGATGGCCATGGGTTAAAGTGTTCTCTGTTGACCTCAGAAATATGGGGACTTTGACACCCAAGGCTCAAGAACTCAGGCCTGGATGGGCGCGGGGGCTCACGCCTGTAATCCTAGCACTTTGGGAGGCTTAGGCGGTTGGATCACTTGAGGTCAGCAGTTCGAAACCAGCCTGGCCAACATGGGGAAACACCGTCTCTACTAAAAAAAAAAAAAAAAAAAACAAAAAATTAGCTGGGCATGGTTGCAGGTGCCTGTAATCCCAGCTACTTGGGAGGCTGAGGCAGGAGAATCGCTTGAACCTGGGAGGCAGAGGTCGCAGTGAGCCGACATCATGCCACTGCACTCCAGCCTAAGCAACAGAGCAAGACTTCGTCTCCAAAAAAAAAAAAAAAAAAAAAAAAAAAAAAGGACTCAGGCCTGGCACCATGAAAAACACAATCAGACAAAAAGCCAAAATACCCTCAAAAACTGTGGGAGAAGCGGCAAAAGAATGTTTTCTGCGTTCTTCCACTCTGCCGGGGTGTCGGGCCAGGTCACAGCAGCCTGTCTGGGACACAGTGGGGACGCAGATACCCTTCTTCACACCTGGGGTGCTCAGCTCCCCACTACCCAGTAGTGCTGAGTGCTGACACCACGCACCACCCTCCGCAAGGGAACTGCCTGGGGCACAGTCACACCCCTTCCCAGAGAAAGCCCACATCCAATGCCTGGTCCACAGCAGCAGAGCGTAGAGGCCAGGATTTGACTGTGACAAGGAGCTGACTCCAAAGGCTGAGACTGATTCTTCAGCATCACCTCTTCCACTAAAGGTCAGTCTTCCACCAAAGCAGTCAGGCAAAGGCCTGGCTGCTTGTGGCATCTCTGAAGAGTTGTCCCAGCTCCAGAGCTCACCATGGGATTGGCTGAGGCCACTATCACTACATCATCACAGCTCAATGTCTCCCTCTGCCCATCCCTGCACCCCTCACTCTTTCCCTCCCAAGCATTGTTCCTGCTGTCTCTAAAAAACCTCCCGCGTGCAACTCTCCAGCTCGAAGTCTGTCTCCTGGGAAACCCAAGACACAGACACCCTCTACCCCACTCCTGTAAGAAGGGAAAATGATGTTGACTGGAGACTGTGCTGCAGAGACCCCCTGCCCAGGAGACCTAACGCCCTCCCCACTCCCACACCATGTCATTCTCTGTAATGGCAGAGGGGTGGGGGTGCGAGTTGTAATATGCTGGGTACCTGCAGACAGCTGATGCAGGGTGCTTCCTCAGAACAGGTGCAACACAGTGTGTTTTGCTGGGGAAAAGGGATGTCAAGCAATCTATGACGGGGGTGCAGGGAGTCTGGGGAGAAACAGAATGAATGTGTGTGTGTGTGTGTGTGTGTGTGTGTGTATGTGTGTGTGTGAGAGAGAGAGAGAGCTGGTGTTTGTGTTCCAGGCTATAGCAAGGGGAGGGAGACAAAAGAATAAAACCTGCTTGTTGGCTGAGTGCAACATGCCTGTAATCCCAGCACTTTGGGAGGCCGAGGCAGGCAGATCACCTGAGGTCAGGAGTTTGAGACCAGCCTGCCAACATGGTGAAACCCTGCCTCTACTAAAAATACAAAAATTAGCCGGGCATGGTGGCACGTGCCTGTAATCCCAGCTACTCGGGAGGCTGAGGCAGAAGAATCTCTTGAACCTGGGAGGTGGAGGTTGCAGTGAGATTGCACCATTGCACTCCAGCCTGGGCAACAGAGCAAGACTCTGTTAAAACAAAAAACAAAAAAACCCTGCTTGTTGGATGTAGCAACACACAGGACCTCTGCAGCAAGAGTCACCTGTGCTGTTGTCTATGCAGAGATGTGAGCATGCAGATACACACATCCTTTCTACCTCCAGGCACTAAACACATGCTGTCCCAAACATGCACCCACCTTCTAGGTCCTGGTTCTTGGGTGAGGAGGGGAAGAACTGAGCCCGACTGACCTTTAATGGAAGAAGTGATGCTGAAGAATCAGCCTCAGCCCTTGCAGTCAGCTCCTTCTCACAGTCAAATCTTCTGCACACTCAAATCCTTTACACAGTCAAAGCCTCTACGCGCTGCTGCTCACCTTTCCATAACCCGTCAGAGTTCACAACGTGCATTTGTTCATTCCTCAAATACTGACTGGGAGTCTGAGATGTACGCTCATTGTACCAGGTGCCAGACTCGCATGCAGCCCGTCTCCTGACTTCAAGCTCATGCTGGCTCCACCTGACCTCATCATGTGTTCTAAAGGGACAAGCCAGGGATCCTGGATGCAAGAACTGGTTGGCCTCAGCCTCAGCAAATGAATTCATCCCATTTGCCATCTTTCTGGCTCAGAAACTCCATTTATGATCTGCGCCCCAGCTCAGTCTCCTCCAGAGGAGGCTGCACAGATGGCGAGCTTCCCCATCACCTGGAAGAAGGGAGTTCCTGGCCACCCTGCCAGTGGGAGGACTTTGCTGAACAAACTCCAGGCAGTGGACCGTGTCCACACTGCGTGCTTCTAAGTGGAGGCCAATTTGCTTCTTACCTCCTCCAGCCATTCCCCTGCCCAATCTGGACGCTCACTGAGAGCACACAGGCGAACCTTGCCCCACCTTGGGGGCAACCGTGTTACTTGTCAACTTGCTGACTGGAAATTAGTTTCTCTTCTGAGGTGCTGGAGCGGAGCATGGGCATTGACTTTTACTGACTGAGAGTATGTGCTCAGTCAGAATAAGGGAAGTACTCTTGATTACCTTTTAAATTAATCCAGAATTTCACTAAACACTCAGAGGCGAGACCTGCGTATGCCACTGGAGTCTTCCATCTTCCCAGGGCTGTGGCACGGTTCTGTGACATCTGCCACTCAGCAGCCTGGATTTTTTTTTTTTAGACAGAGTCTCACTCTGTCACCCAGGCTGGAGTGCAGTGGCACAATCTCGGCTCACTGCAACCTCCGCCTCCTGGGCTCAATCAAGCCATCCTCTTACTTGAGTTGCCCATCACCACGCCCAGCTAAATTTGTTGTTTTTTGAGATGGAGTCTCGCTCTGTCACTGAGGCTGGAGTACAGTGGCATGATCTTGGCTCACTGCAACTGCCACCTCCTGGGTTCAAGTGATTTTCCTGCCTCAGCCTCCTGAGTAGCTGGGATTTCAGGTGCCCGCCACCATGCCTGGCTAATTTTTGTATTTTTCATAGAGACGGAGTTTCACCACATTGGCCAGGCTGGTCTCGAACTCCTGACCTCAAGTGATCTGCCCACCTCGGCCTCCCAAAGTGCTGAGATTACAGGTGTGAGCCACTGCGCCCTGCAATGTTTTGTATTTTTTGTAGAGACAGCCTCACTATGTTGCCCAGGCTGGTCTCAAACTCCTGAGCTCAAGTGACCCGCCCTCCTCAGCATCCCAAAGTGCTGGGATTACAGGCCTGAGCCACCACGCCTGGCCTGAAGCCTGGATTTTAGCGCCAGGCAGGCCTGGGTCTGGATCCCCCAGATTCCTTAACTTTTAAGGCTGGAATGAATACTGGATGTGGGAAGTGCCACCTTGGCACACGGTATAGTGTGAGTGCCCCATCAGTGCACAGTGGAGAGTAAGTGCTCAGTCAGCCGCCACTCATTACATTATTGCCTCATTGCTGCCCTGGAGAGAAGCCCCTGGTTACAGAAGTGATCAAACCCATTAAATGCCCACTCCATCAAGTCCCATCCTTTGGCCCATGGCTCATGTCAGAGGGCAGGCTAATCTCTAAAGTCCACCCACTGCTTTAAGGCCTGCCAAATGCAAGAGTCTCTTGGATCATGATAAAATGGAAACAGAAAACACCAAGAGACAGAGGTCAGGTAAAGGGCTCCGCTTGCCCATGAACCCCTGCCATTCCATGCAGGTGCAGGTCTTTGGCCTTCCAGGAAATTCTGGTCCTTGAGCTGGATGATGGGGTGGACAGCAGCCACCTGCAGCTGAGTTCTTGCAGGGACATCATAGGAGTTGTTTAGAAGGATAAACAGGAGAATGTGTCCATCCTGATTTTGGATCGGGACAGAAATTATGACCCATAGTGACATCAAACCTAGATTGATTTTACCTCACTTGGAATATACCAAGTTTCTCTCCTATCTTTGTTCTCCTTTATGGAGACTTTTACTGTAAAAATGTTAAGTGATATGAAATATAAGCTCTATAAATATATTTGGAACTCAAGCCATATGGCTCAACAGGAAAGAGATAGCTGTTTGCTGGGCTCTTTGGTTATAAAGCTGCTCAAAGCCCCCATATCAGAAGTTAAAAGATAGGAAGTCAATAGAGCATCCTAAGCAATTCAGTGCACATTTTTAGGCAACTTACTAATTGTTGTTGTTGTTCAGCCACCGTTCATTGAGTATATTCCATGTGAGACACTGTGGTAAGTGAGATGAGGGTTGAGTAAAATATTGAATACAGGACATTTTATATTATTATTTACCAGTTGTGTTAGTCCATTTGCACTGCTATAAAGAAATACCCGACCAGGCGTGGTGGCTCATGCCTGTAATCCCAGCACTTTGGGAGGCTGAGGCAGGCAGATCACAAGGTCAAGAGATACAGACCAACCTGGCCAACATAGTGAAACCCCATCTCTACTAAAAATACAAAAATTAGCTGGGTGTGGTGGCATGTGCCTGTAGTCTCAGCTACTTGGGAGGCTGAGGCAGGAGACTCGCTTGAACCCGGGAGGTGGAGGTTGCAGTGAGCCGAGATCACACCACTCTACTCCAGGTTGGTGACAGAGCGAGATTCTGTAGGAAAAAAAACCAAAAAACAAACAAACAAAAAAACCCTGGGTAATTTATAAAGAAAAGAGGCTTACTTGGCTGACAGTTCTGCAGGCTGTACAAGCAGCATTATGCTGGCATCTGCTTGGCTTCTGGTGAGACCTCAGGAAGCTTTCAATCATGGCAGAAGGCAAATGGGGAGCTGGCATATCACATGGGGAGAGTGAGCAAGAGAGAGAGACGGGGAACAGGCGGAGGTGCCAGGCTCTTTTAAACAACCAAGGCTGGGTACAGTGGCTCACACCTATAATCCCAGCACCCTGGGAGGCCAAGGTGGGTGGATCACTTGAGGTCAGGAGTTTGAGACCAGCCTGGCCAACATGGTGAAAACCCCGCCTACTAAAATATAAAAATTAGCTGGGCATGGTGGCGCACGCCTATAATCCCAGCTACTCAGGAGGCTGAGGCAGGAGAATTGCTTGAACCCGGGAGGCGAGGGTTGTAATAAGCCAAGATTGCATTGCTGCACTCCAGCCTGGGTAACAGGGTGAGACTCCATCTCAAAAAATAAAAATAAAAATAAAATAAAATAAAAAATAACCAGACCTCACGTGAACTAACAGACTGAGAACTCACTTATTACAGGGAGGACAGCTCCAAGACATACATGAAGGATCTGTCTCCATGACCCAAATACCACCTGCTAGGCCCACCTCTAGCACTGGAGGTCACATTTCAATATGAGATTTGGAGAGGATGAAATAACCTCCCATATCACCAGTTGTTAACATTTTTGCCACATTACACTCTCTCCCTCCCTCCTTCTCTCTGAAATACTCAAATGGTTTCTGAACCATGTGAATTAATTTGCAGACATCATGACACTTTACTCCTAAATGCTTCAGTGTATCTCTCCTAAGAAGAAGGTTTATTCTCCTAATAGAACTACCATACCACTATCAATCCCGAGATAGGTAACGCTGACATAATAATATTATCTAAAATGCATTACATTGTCACATTTCCCCAGTTTTCCCAAGAATATACTTTGTAGCTCTTTGTTTTTTAAAAGTAACCCAGTATCCACTCGTGGATCCCACATTGCATTTGGCATCTTCCTAATGTTTTTTTCTGGCTTTTTCTTTGAGACAGAGTCTTGCTCTGTTACCCAGGCTGGAGAGTAGTGGCACAATCTCAGCTCACTGAACCTCTGCCTCCCAGGTTCAAGTGACTCTCCTGCCTCAGCCTCCCAAGTAGCTGGGATTACAGGCACCTGCCACCATGCCTGGCTAATTTTTGTGTTTTTAGTAGAGAAGGAGTTTCACCATATTGGCTAGGCTGGTCTCTAACTCCTGACCTCAAGAGATCTGCCCATCTTGGCCTCCCAACGTGCTGGGGTTACAGGTGTGAGCCACCACGCCCAGCCTCTGGGCCAGTGGAGGTGGGCAGATCTCTTGAGGCCAGGAGTTTGAGACCAGGCTGGACAACATGGTGAAAACCCACCTCTACTAAAAATACAAAAATTAGCCAGGCTTGGTGGTACATGCCTGTACTCCCAGCTACTCTGGAGGCTGAGGCACAAGAATCGCTTGAGCCCGGGAGACAGGTTGCAGTGAACTGAGATCATGCCACTGCGCTCCAGCCTGAGCAACAGAGTCCCAAAAAAAAAAAAAAAAAAAAATAGAGCTCTGCAAAGAAAGATCTAGAGCTCTTAGCAACTTTTGAGAAAGAACCTTTGGCCTCAAACCAAAAAGCAAAAATCTTTCCACAAAAGACCCTTGGATGCTGCATAGCACTCACCCTCACTACAGATGGGCAACTTATTTCTTAGAGGGGCATATGGGCTTCCAATTATTCCAATAGATTAATGCCATCTGCTCCCTACATGAAGGAAAACTGGTTAAGAGCTGGTGTCAAGGGAGTCTTAGGCCCTGATCAGCACTTTGGGAGGCCCATGTCTTCTGAAGGCCAGTCTGTGCTGGCGCTGGAGATGTAGAAGAAGGGAGGGAGGAAAAAAAAAGAAAAGCTGCCCTCACAGGGTTTACAGTATAGCTGGGGAAAAATAGACAGAGAGAGAGAAACAGGGAACTAAAATAAGATTAGACTGCTGAAGGATAACGTAGCTGCAGGGGCATGCAACTTAACTTTGGGAGTGAGGGCAGAAGTCATACCTAAGCTGAAGCCTGAAGGAAAATTCACCAGCTAAACACAGAGGAGGAGTATTCTCAGCAGGAGAAACAGCCCATGTGCAGGTCCAGAAGTGAGGAGAACTAAGTGTGCAAATCACATGCACGAGCTCAGCTGTGTAGCAGGAGTGGGGGAGCCATGAAAGCTGAGACTGGAGGGCTGGGCCAGGGCCAGGGCTGCCCACACTGGGCCTTACAACACATGGGGAGACGCTTAGACTTCCTCCTGAGACCAGCGAAGAGCCACTGAGGTTTCACAACAACCATCCCAGCTCCATGTGGAATGATGGAGCACGTGCACAGAGGAAGTCCAGCAGGAGGCTTCATAAGGTGCAGGCAATGGCCTGGATCTAAGCTAGAAGCTAGGAGATGGAGAGGCGGGAATACACGTAACATGTATTTTGGAGATAGGAGCCAAGGCTATCTCTACCTATGTCTAGTTAGAATAGACATAGTGAATAAAGGAAGAAATCCAGGATTTCTTTCTTTAATTAAAGACACCTAGGTCTCTTTAATTAAAATGATGCTTTAGAAGAAGTGTGGTCAAACTACAACCTCAGGGCCAGTGTTCTGTTTTTATAGATAAAGTTTTATGGGCACACAACCACAACCACATCCATTTGTTTATATATTGTCTATGCCTGCTTTCACCCTACAGCAGCAGAGCTGAGAAGTTTTGACAGAGACCATAAACTGCAAAAGCTGAAAATATTTCTTTTCTTTTTCTTTATTTTATTGTATTTTTTTTTTGAGACAGATTTTTGCTCTTGTTGCCCAGGCTGGAGTGCAATGGTGTGACCTTGGCTCACCACAACCTCCGCCTCCCGGGTTCAAATGATTCTCCTGCTTCAGCCTCCCGAGTAGCTGCGATTACAGACATGTGCTACCAGGTCCGGCTAATTTTGTATTTTCAGTACAGATGCAGTTTCTCCATGTTGATCAGGTTGGTCTTGAACTCCTGACCTCAGGTGATCCACCTGTCTCGGCCTCCCAAAGTGCTGGAATTACAAGTGTGACCCACCATGCCTGGCCTGAAAATATTTCTTATCTGATTCTTTACAGAAGTTTGTGAACACCCTTCTTAGAACATTGTATTCCAGAGATGCCTCAGGGAGAAAAAGAATATTTAAGCAAATAAGTTTGGGCCATTCTGTATTTTATGTTGTTTTCTTGGCTACTCACCATGGATGGAGGTACCCTGAGAGTGCTGAGAAGTCCCATAGGAAAGAAATCTGTTTACTTTATTAAAACCAGTATTTCCCCAATGTAATTGCTCTCAGACTATGTTTATGTTTAACTCTGAGGAATGCACCTGTGGATGCCTGCTTTAGAAAGATGAGGAGGTAGGCCGGGCGCGGTGGCTCACACTTGTAATCCCAGCACTCTGGGAGGCCGAGGCAGGCAGATCACCTGAGGTCAGGAGTTTGAGAACATCCTGGTCAACATGGTGAAACCCTATCTCTATTAAAAATACAAAAATTAGCTGGGCATAGTGACAGACGCCTGTAATTCCAGCTACTTGGGAGGTTGAGAATTGCTTGAACTCGGGAGGTGGAGGTTGCAGTGAGCCGAGATCATGCCATTGCACTCCAGCCTGAGCAACAGAGTGAGACTCTGTCTCAAAAAAAAAAAAAGAGAAAGAAAGAAAGATGAGGAGGTGGTTGGGCCCAGTGGCTCACGTCTGTAATCCCAGCACTTTGGGAGGCCGAGAAGGGTGGATCATGAGGTCAGGAGATGGAGACAATCCCGGCTATCATGGTGAAACCCTATCTCTACTAAAAATACAAAAAATTAGCCGGGCCTGGTGGCATGCGCCTGTAGTCCCAGCCACTCGGGAGGCTGAGGAGTAGAATTGCTTGAACTCAGGAGGCAGAGGTTGCAGTGAGCCAGGATGGTGCCATTGCACTCCAGCCTGGGTCAAAGAGTGAGATGCTGTCTCAAAAAAAGAAAAGAAAAGAAAAGAAAGAAAGAAAGAGGACGTAGAAGAGCTACACTAGAGGGGTGAAGATTGCTGAGCATACAATTTATAAGGTGAGTGAAGACATTAAAATGGCCAAGAATCAGACAAAAGAATCAGACCTGAGCTAGGGCTTAGGTCAAAAAGAAGGAAGCGACGTAAGGGAGTCTGTGAAGGCAGAATGCTGACAATTCCTACCTAGATATCTGTAGGGAATATGAAATAGGGAGGTAGAGAGTGGAGGGGGAAAGTGGGGTGAAGAAGCCGGCTTGAGGAAAAGAGGTGAACTCCAGCTTGGATACAAGCTGGAGTTGGCTTGTTGGCTCAGAGTAAGCAATGACCTTCTGCTTCCAGGAAAATGGAGAAGGCACATTTTCCCCTATTCCTCCAAGTGGTTCAACTTGGATGTTATATATAAAACAAATATGAGAAGACTCAGAACAGTGCAAAGAAGGCGGCAGATGGCTAGGGAACTCACAATCCGAGGAATGACATGGTGGTGAGTTCCCTGGTTTTTCTTTTTGCTTCACATATCCCAGGCTGAGTGCTTGAGAAGCAGACAACCTAAGAAGGCCAATGTCCAGATTCCAATTCAAAATCACTCATCATACCAAGAACCAGAGATCTCTCAAACCAAATTAAAATAGCAATAAATGCCAACACTGAGATGACAGAGGTGTTAGAATTGTCTGACAAAGATTGCAAAGCGGCCATAATAAAATGCTTTAATGAACAATTATGAATACACTTGAAACAAATGAAAAATCAGAAAACCTCAGCAAAGAAACAGAAAATCTCAGCAAAGAAATACATGACATAAAGGAGAACCAAATCAACACGTTAGAACTGAAAAATACAACAAATGAAATAAACAGCTCCATGGATGGGCTCAAGAGCAGAATAGAGGGGACAGAGGGAAGAGAATCCACGAACTGGAAGACAGAACAATCAAAATTACCCAATCTAAATGATGGAGAGGAAACAGACTGAAAACAAATAAACAGAGCCCCAGGATCCCATGGGACTATAACAAAGACGAGAGTCCCAGAAGAGAGGACAAAACGATGCGATTGTAAAAGGATTCAAGGAAATAATGGACAAACACAACCCAGCTTTGACAGGAAACATGAAACTACAGATTAAAGAAGCTGAGCGCCCCCTCCCCGCACCAAACTATGAGATAAACCCAAAGAAATCCATGCCAAGACACATATTTAAATATCTGAAAACTAAAGACAAAGTAGCAAAATATCCAACCTTCACTAGGCTTTATTGGACCTTTGAGGCAACTGCAGCTGAGTAACTAGGGCTGTGGAGTGGCGACTCCGTTCACCTGGATTAGGATGGAGATGGCGGTACAGGAAGGCATGGGTTTGAGGTCAGAGAATCTTGTGGCATTTTAGGGTTACCACCTTCTAGCTTGGGTGCCCCCATCAAGAGCAGCCTCCCGTGGTTTTCAGTGGAATGGGAACAGCACCCTGGGTGTGAACATACTGTCTTCAGGGCTTTTGCTCCTGCTGTTCTCTTACCCTGCAATGCATGATCTTTGGTTCTTCACATTGCGGGCTGCTTAAGGTTTCTGCTTAAATGTTACCTCCTGAGAATGGCCTTCTCCTCTGGCCCAGTCTAAAGAAGATTCTCAACCAATCCACACCCTACCAAATTCTTCACAGCATGCTCCTTCCTTCATATTATTAACAACAACTTACAATTACTTTTTCATGTGTTGACTTGTTTATTATATGTTACTTTACTAAACTGTAAGCTCCACGGGACCAGAAATCACCCTCGTGTCTCAATACTTGTCTGGCAGACAATAGGCAGACAAAAAAAGGTTCTTGTGGAATAAATGAATAACAGAGCTGAGCAGGGAAGGGGACCTATATTTAACAGAGCTTCTGCATTTCAGAAGCTGAACTAAGCACTTCACTTGTATCATCTCATATAGTTGTCACAAGTCAATAGTGAGGCAGCATCGTTGCTCTCATTTTTCTTAAGATGTTGGTGCTGTCATGTTACAGGTGAGGAAACTGAGGCTCAGAGAGATGCAGTCTCATGCCAACAGTCACACACTGACCAAGATGCAGAGCCAAGTTTCAGATCTGGATTGTTTTTTCCGCCCATGTATTTTCTACTACTCCGCCCAGCCACCCTGTTGAGGCAGGTTGTTGTGTAAACCCAACCCTATACCCTTCTTGCCAGGTGATTTGTAAAATTCACTCCATTTGCTTATCTTTGCAGTGGTGAAGTTCTGAGAATGAGATGTGAGACTACGTACAGTGGACAGGTAAAGTGTATTTCATTCCATGCATCTCCAAGCAGTTGGGCTAGAGTTTAATTTAAGCGCCTGGGTACCATGGCGATGCAAGCTCTATAAATACCAAGAGAGAGGCTTCTTTCAGCCAGTCTGCTGGTGACTGCGCTTGTACCCCCATCCCCGTTTCCCACCAGGGCTCCACTGCTGCTGTTGAGTAGAGGAACAGAGGAAAGCACTGCTTTGCAAGAACTCCCGCCCTCTGCTCATGGACTTGCTCTCTCCTCTCCACACCCCCACCCTTGAAACTGAGATTTCATCACCACCTCCTCCTTTGGTGCATAATTCATTTCCTCTTCAATGAAAGACACAACAGCTCCCAGTACCCACAGAATCCCTTGACAAGAGAGTCGGAAATAGGATGCACTCAACCTCTCCTGCCAGCTTCAGCCTCTCACAGAGGAGAAATCAGCTCAGTTAAGAGTTCGAGACCAGCCTGGCCAACATGGTGAAACCTCGACTCTACTAAAAATACAAAAATTAGCTGGGCGTGGTGGCGGGCGCCTGTAATCCCAGCTACTCGGGAGGCTGAGGCAGGAGAATTGCTTGAATCCGGGAGGTAGAGGTTGCAGTGAGCCGAGATCGCACCACTGCACTCTAGCCTGAGTGAGAGAGTGATACTCTGTCTCAAAAAACAAACAAACAAATAAACAGCAACAACAACAAAAAACAAAAAAGAACCAGCAAGGAAACAAGTGGGAAAGAAAGGCAACAAAGGGAGAAAAGTACCCCTCTTTCCACAGAGACAGCTGAGCCTGTGAAATCCCCTGACACCAATCCCCTTGGGGGTCTTGTGGACAGCACTGGGCAGGCGATGGAGGATCAGGGCACTATCTCTTCCTCTTAGAATTGAGAACCCCCACTTCAACTCTGTCCTCTCATTGTCAGCTCAGCTATGACCAGTTTTAGTGTGCCCTCATCAACCTCCATGGCCTCCTCCATCCGCTCCAAATAGACACATAACCCAAACATAAGTAGGAGTGTAAGGAGAGTCTCCTGGCCACCCCACCTCCTTTCCCAACCCGACCGTGGCCCTGAAGTCTCTCCTTCATAGGCATTCTAAAGCCCACACTGGGAGTCAGAAGCAAAAACCCACTAGAAGCAGCTAAGTTGATATCTGCGTGACTATAGAAAAGTCACTCTGCCTCTCTGAATCTCAGTTTGCTCATCTATGAAATGGAACCAGCAGGAACCAGGGCAGTAAATCATTATGCATACAAACTCCATTTCTCTGTCTGTAAAATGAGTAGGCTGTGCAAGACTTGTTTCAGTTCATTTCGGAGCACTGAATTAAGCATGGAGGACCTAGAGGTAAATAAAAAACCATCTCTTCTGCCTCGGCTCTCATGTTACCAAGGTTTCTTCCACCCCCATCTTCTCTGGCTTAAGACGTGTTTTCCCATCATTGGAAAAAACAGTCCACAGCACATTTATGAACCTCAAATAATGCATGACTCAAGAAAGGGTACATTATTGGCTCCATCATAGAACATAACTGTGCATTCCCCAGGATGTGTGGGAGGGACGGCATGAGGTAGGGAGATACAGTTATGGAGCAGGAGGCAAAATCTCAGCAGAGGTTCTCAAAGCCTCCATTTCCCCTGAAGAATACAGATGCTAACAGGAAACTCGACTGCTGACATATTTGTTCCTTCTTTTTTACATTTAATTTCTCCTCTTTACCATCTTCATGGAATATGTGACTCTAGCTCTCTGAAACACTCTAAAACACGTGTGGAAAATGGCCTTTCTTCCTGGCAGTTGCAGTGGAGAAAAGGGTTTAAGTGGGCATCGTTTTTAAAAACAAGACAGCCTGTCCCAGGCTCAGGTGATTCCTTTGGGTCACCGGGATGTGGCCTTTGTCATTAGAAAGGCTTGGCCTGTGGTCACCTCTGCACTGCCCAAGCCTGTCTCCTTCTACTCCACACACAGGCAGTCAGACACAGCCCCAGGAGGATGGCCAGGAGAGACCTGGGCTTCTCGTCTTCAGTTCGGATTCCTACAGTTCAGTCACCTGTAGAATAACATCCAATTCAGCCTATCACGTGGCTGAGCCGGTTTTACCTTTAATCTCTTCCACGTTTGCCCTCAGCCTCGCAGAATGTCCAGGATGATTCACGCGCCATCACATGGGGCAGGCAGTCATCTGTTTTATTACCTCACCCTGCTTGCAGCTTCTTCGAGATAACCTGGGATTCTTTCGCTGGGGGTGGATGGGAGGTAAAAAGAGCGAAAGACCAAGCTCTTAATTCAGGAGTCAATTCCTGCTCTGGTCTCTCTTTCCTGCTTCCCAGGCCAGGTCAAAAGGTCCAAAGCAGCAAGCCATTTGGAAAATGCCAGGGTTTGGGCGGCCGGACTAAAACGAAAGCAGGACTTGGCAGTCTAAAAGGTGTTTTCTCTTCACAATCAATGCCAACCAATAAAAAGGCTTGGTTGAAAAATAAAGCCAAAAAAAAAAAAAAACAATTAGGAGGACTGTTGCAAGCAACCAGGCATAATTTTCAGGAGGGGAAAGGACGTGGATTTGTGTTTTGAACAGAAAATACTTCAATTGGTCCACATTTCATAAAGGTGTGTCTGCTGCCAGGCACAGTGCTCCGAATGCACCGCACTGCAGCCCGAGATGAAGGCGTGCTGCTGAGTGCCAAGCCCTCACATTTCTCCTCCTGCTTTGCCCTAACCACAAGCCCAAAGGAGTCCATATTGTTATGTGATTTTTTTTTTCAAATCAAAGACTGAGACTTCAGTGAAGCAAGCTGCCCAAGGTCACACAGCTAGAAAACCGGGCGGGCTTGGGACCCAAACAGCCTGATTCTACAGCTCTTGCTTCTCAGCCAAAAAACTATGAAGCAAACATCAACAGAGATGAACATTTGTCAGTATCAGTCATGTTCCACATCCCAACCACAGGGAGGTTCTGGGGCTACAGAGTGATTTAAAAGAGAAAGAAAGTCTCCAATCTGAGTGACAGAGCGAGACTCCGTCTCAAAAATAGAAAGAAAGAAAGTCAGCCAGGCACGGTGGCTCACGTCTGTAAGCCCAGCACTTTGGGAGGGTGAGGTGGGCGGATCACCTGAGGTCAGGAGTTTGAGACCAGCCTGGCCAACATGGCAAAAACCCAGCTCTACTAAAAAATACAAAAATTAGCTGGGCGTGGTGGCACAGGCCTGAAATCCCAGCTACTCTGGTGGCTGAGGCAGGAAAATCGCTTGAATCTGGGAGGCAGAGGTTGTAGTGAGCTGAGATCGTGCCACTGCACTCCATCCAGCCTGGGGGACAGGGGGAGACTCCATCTCAAAAAAGAAAGTATAGATTAATGACTGAGAACACTGCACTGGAGTCAGACCTGGTCTGTTTTATGAGCTCTGTATCCCGGGCCAACAACAAAGCATCTTGGAGCCTCATCTGTAAAATGGGTATAATAAATAGCCTTCCCTACACCAGAGGGTTGTTATGAACATTGAGATCACGTATTCAAAGAACCTAGCACCAGGTTGGCTTTGCTTTGGGGCTACTGCTCTAATCCATAGTGGGTTTTTTTTTTTTTTTTTTTGAGACGGAGTCTGGCTCTGTTGCCCAGGCTGGAGTGCAGTGGCCGGATCTCAGCTCACTGCAAGCTCCGCCTACCGGTTTACGCCATTCTCCTGCCTCAGCCTCCCAAGTAGCTGGGACCACAGGCGCCTGCCACCGCACCCGGCTAATTTTTTGTATTTTTAGAAGAGACGGGGTTTCACTGTGTTAGCCAGGATGGTCTCGATCTCCTGACCTCGTGAAGAGACGGGGTTTCACCGTGTTAGCCAGGATGGTCTCAATCTCCTGACCTCGTGATCCACCCGTCTCGGCCTCCCAAAGTGCTGGGATTACAGGCTTGAGCCACTGCGCCCGGCCCCACAGTGGGTTTTTATGTAGTGAAGGCTTGACCCACACAGAGGAAGTGTAGAGGGCTGTGGGAATTCCCCCAAAAAGGAATGGGGAATTCCATCTTTTGGGTGTTGAGGGCCAGTCTAAGGCTGGTGTCCCTGGACTCTGGTGCCTGGTATTTATGGAATGAAGGACGGCCAAGCACTGAGCCCCTGGGCCTGGCCTCAGGGAAGGAATTAACTATGCAGAAGGCATTTGCAGGCGAGGCTCACTCTGGTGGGTCTTTTCTGTCAAGAGGAGATGAGACCACAAACACGATTCCCTCTCTTGCTCGGCAACACCCTGGCCCATACAGCACAAGGTGCTGGCTCTTCTGGAAGACCGTGGGCCCCAGGCAAGAGAAGACACCGAACTGGGCTTCCTTCGACCAGTTCAGCTTCCTGCCATATGCCTAGGGCAAAAAAGGGTTAAATTCCCACTCAGTACACAGATGTAAGAGGAGATGGGGAAGTGACCAGCCAGCTGATCATTCACTCAATCATGCTAGCCTGCTTTTTGTATTTAATGCTACATTTTAAATTAATTAATTAATTAATTTACTTGAGACAGAGTCTCGCTCTGTTGCCCAGGCTGGAGTGCAGATCTTGGCTCACTGCAACCTCAACCTCCCAGGTTGAAGTAATTCTCGTCCCTCAGCCTCCCGAGTAGCTAGGACTACGGGTGCCTGCCACCACGCCCAACTAATTTTTTTATTTTTATTATTTTTTAGTAGAGATAGGGCTCACTATGTTGGCCAGGCTGGTCTCAAATCCTGACCTCAGATAATCTGCCTGCCTCACCCTCCCAAAGTGTTGGGATTACAGGCGTGAGCCACCATGCCCAGCTAATTCTACATTTTTAATTTCTCAAGAAACTGATTATTTTATTCTCTTGAACATTTTTCAAGATGGAATTTTGCTTTGCTTACTTTTTTCGTTTTCATAACCCTACTTCTCCCAAATCCATAACACACCTACCTCAAGGTATCACAGGAAAGAACGCCTGTTCTGAAGCTGCTAGCCACAGCCTGTCACAAGTAAGTCCTCAATTTAGCTAACAATAACAATGGCATTACTATTACTTTTACAAAGTGTTTTCCCTGACACCCTCTGGAAGTCCGCCCAGGAAAGCGGATCCACAGCGCTCCTAATTTTAGGGGCCCTGAGGGGAGCCAGCTACATTTCCAAATGGTAGGGAGGGGTGGAGGCTGGGCGAAACGTCGTAGGGAGAGTTGAATAGAAGGAGACAGATGGTGCGTGTGTTGGGGGAAGGGACCAGAGATCCTGGAAAACTTATGTTTCCCAATTCGCAAGAATGTTTCCATTTAACCACTTCTTGCCTGACTCCTGATTCTACACCACAGAAAAGCAGGGAGTTTTAAGATTTGGGGCCACCTGTGCCAAGAGCCTGGCTACTCCGGGTGGAGAGAGACAGGAGCATTTTAACTAGAGGCAGAGCGGTTTTCGGCCCAGCCCCCTAGGTCTGGGACGCAGGTGAGGGGCGGTCTCTCCTTCCCCTGGCAGGGGCAGCGTAGGGGTGGCCGGCGGCTGGGACTGTCCCACGAGGGGGCGCGTCTCGGGCCCTAAGACCCGCCCTCGTGGCGCTGCGCGCTGGGAGGGGACCCGGGAACCCAGGCGGCCGGCGCTCCACCTCCCGTTTCCGGGGCAGCGCGGTTACCTGCACCGCCCGAGCCGCACCTGGCGGAGGCAGAAGTCAGAAACCTAGCGAGCTCAGAGCGGCGTAGCGGAGAGGAGGGACGGCACCCGGCTGCAGGGAGGAGAGGGAGGCGGCAGCGGCAGCGGCGGCGTGGAGGGCGCAGCGCGCCGCGCGGCGGAGGAGGGCAGACGGCGGCGGCGGCGCTCGGCTCGCTCTGCCCGGCCGGCTGGGCGCGCACCCGGGCTCGCACCGCGCTGCTGCGGACGCACATGGCAGCGTGAGAGGCCGGCGGCGGGAGGAGCGGGCGGCGCCGGGTCGGGGACGCAGGGCCGCATGGACAGCGGCGCCACCCCGGCCGGCCCCCACTAGGGCCCCCCATCCGCGGGCGCCACCCCCCGGATCATGGTGCCTCGGCGGCCGCCCGGGCTAAGAGCGGCCGGCTGGAGCCGCTGAGCCCCCGCTGCGGTCGGGAGCTGCATGGGGGAGCGCCGGCAGCGCTCGGGAAGATGCCCCGGCCGGAGCTGCCCCTGCCGGAGGGCTGGGAGGAGGCGCGCGACTTCGACGGCAAGGTCTACTACATAGACCACACGAACCGCACCACCAGCTGGATCGACCCGCGGGACAGGTAGGACCCCGGGACCCTCCTCCGTGCCCCCACACCCCCGCCCGGCCCCCCACCTGCCTCTGCAGCCGCCGGCTGGGACTAGGCGGGGGCGGGGGAGCTCTGCGTGCCTCTTGAGCTCTTTTCAGTTCGCCACCTCCTGCTCCCCGCAACCTTCTGGAGCGCTGCTCCCGCCTCAGTGGGCAACTGAGAGGAGGCGCCTGCCAGGGAGCTGGCCCAGGCTGCCCCACCGCCATCCCCAGTTGGAGGACTTAGGCCCCAGCCGACACCTGCCAGGAGTTTTGACCTTAAGCTCTAGCCCCGCCCGCCCCCTTTGGGAAGAGAGGTCGGGCGGGGGCGGGGGTTGGGGGAGCGACCTAACCGGGTGAAGCCGGGTCTTCCCGGGGACGCTTCCACCCAGCGTGGGGGTGGGCGGATGGGGATGGGGAGGTGTCCGGTTTGGAGGGGGTGGTGAGGACCCCAGGATTCCGTGGGAGACCACTGGAGAGAGGGCACTTGGCTCAGGGGAAGGCATCCTGGGGTGTGCTTTTTGACAGGTGCCTTGGAAGCTGCTGAGAACAGCACAGGGGCAGCCAGGGGGGCCGTGGAACCCGAGGGTGGGGAGGAAGTGAAGAAGCGGGGGAGGGCAGATGAGGGAGACTGGTTATCCAGGAATCTGGCAGCAACTTGGAAGCTGTTAGGATGGAGATGGAGGTGAGAGGCCCCGGAAAGCCCTGCCCCTCGCCTCTTTCTCCTCCCTTTCTTCCCTGGTCGGGGGAGGGGGCGGCGAGGCTCCTCAGCCCTGCACCAGCGGGACCTGACCTTGGTGGGTACCAGGCCGCTGTAGGTTGAGATGATGTGCAGAGGCAGGTGGAGCCTGAGATGGCTCTGTGTGGCTCTTACCTCTCCAGACTTTCTCCTGGTTGGTTGGCATTTCTTTGCTCACATGCTACACGTACAGATACATACACCCTCTCCATGTGTGTCCTGGAGTCCCCGGACCACGGTGTTGCTGACACGGTCTGTGGGCAGTGTCTTGGGGAATGTGGATTTTAAACGTGTCTGTGACCTTGGGGGTCAGGTCCCTGTAAAGCAACCAAGGTGAATTTCTTGGACTCTTCATCTTGTGTGGTTGGGGTGGAGGTGTCCCAGAAGTGTATGTAGCAAGATGTGAGTTAAAAAAAGAAAATAAGCAGAAAGAAAATGAGAGTTGAGATTCTCGGTATCTTCTGGGAGCACTTACATTCGTTCGTTCGTTCATTCATTCATTCATTCATTCATTCATTCATTCAGCACTTCCTGGATGTCTCCTCTACACTCAGCACCATGCTGAATGTCTCATGAATGTAATCTGGAAGGTAAATATTTAGTGCTAGAGAGCATCTCTTAGGTAAGCTACCTCAACCTCTGAGCCTCAGTTTCCCTGTTTGTCAGATGTGGGAGGCCCACCATTTCCCTGAATTTAAAAGGTTTGCTTGGAAGGGAATATTGGGATGCTTAAAAGTTGGAAGGGATGTAGATCAGAGCCCAACTCCCATTTGAAACATAAGAGAAAATTTGAAGCCCAGAGGTGTGATTTGCTCAAATATTTTTATTTTTCTGCCATTCTGCATACCAGTTCTTCACCGCTCTGAAGTGCTAACCTTCAAACTTGTCACCCTGACACGCTGCTTCCCTGCCCCTACTCAGGTCAGTTGCCGGCTCTGTTACTGTGTTGGTGCACTTGGCAGCATCTTTTCTCTTGTCCTTTTCTCAGAGCAGACACAAGTTCAAGCGTATGTGACCTGCCCCACTTTAGGTCCCTGTAGTTTACTGAGGCCTGTGTGCTGTTAGCAATTGGACGTCCTGTTGGAGGGAAAGGACCGCCACTGCCAACACTGATAATCATGCATCTGGGGACTTCTAATACAGCAATAGGAGACTCCTTTCAACAGTAATTCTTTACCCTTGGAAAAGGGCAAGCAAGTAGCTTCTATCAAGAACTGATTGGCTAGAGCACAGTCTCCCAAATTTTAGTGTTACATGGACCACCTCCATGATTTTTTTTGCTATATCCACCTGTGCTATTGCTTACTTACTCCTTGACTTTAGATCAACTCACTTTAAAAATTTGTGTACTATTTTCACAAATGGGAAACTAGCTATATCTATTGTCATAAAGGGGAAACAAAAAAGATAGGCAAAAACAAAAACAAAAAAACAAACAGTGTTAGTATATTTTAGCTAGGTACTGTGGCCAGCCTAAGGCCCCAATGCCTTGGTTGCCCAGCCTTTGTTTTTAAGCAGATTGACAAGCCATGGAGAGGAGGCAGAAACACAGTGGCCATTAGGTGAGCAGCTCACCTTCTTCATCTTGTGTCACTGGTTTTTTTGTTTGTTTGCTTTTGTTTTTTAGTTTGTTTGTTTTTGTTTTTTGGAGACAGAGTCTCTCTCTGTCACCCAGGCTGGAGTGCAGTGGCAAGATCTTGACTCACTGCAACCTCCGCCTCCTGGGTTCAAGCAATTCTCCTGCCTCAACCTCCCCAGTAGCTGGGACTACTGGCGCATGCCACCACGTCCAGCCAATTTTTTGTATTTTAGTAGAGACAGGGTTTCACCGTGTTGCCCAGGCTGGTCTTGAACTCCTGAGCTCAGGCAATCCGCCCACCTCAGCCTCCAAAAGTGCTAGGATTACAGGTGTGAGCCACCACACTTGGCCTTGTGTCACTGGTTTCGAAGCTTCATCTCTGTACCTCCTTGTCATCCCACCTGCACTGGGCTGGTGTTGGGCCCCTGAACTTGGGATCCTGAGGGGGGTCTCAGGTCAACTCTGGGGGTCACTATTGTGCTCGTTTTGGAAAAACAACGTACAGCTTTGTACGTTTTGGAAAAGGGCTAATTGGAGGATATCCACTTGTGGTTTTCTGGAATTTCCCTCTGGCATACCCCATTTTTGCCTTTTAGTCCTGTCTGTGTGGCCTTGGGCAAATCGCTTGACCTCTCTGAGGTTTGAGTGCTTGAGAAGTGGGTTGGTTAGATGGTCTTCACGGGCCTGCCAGCTCTTAGATATTATTTCAAACCCTTCTGCCTCTCTTACGTCTCCAGACTCCATGAGAGGAGAAGGGGGAACAGGGATTGGCTATGAGAAAAAGGAAGAAGAAATTTAACAAAGCTGAAAAGAACCAAACTTATTTTGGGGGTGGTGGGTTAGGGAGAAAAAATTCTGCCAAGGTAGTTATATCCCTGCAATTAATTAATTCTGTGAGACAAAAAATTGCACTAAAAATTCCACTCCGTGTGTGTGTGTGCGTGCGTGTTTATTTGCCTTGGATTTTTCCTTACCTGAATCATGGAGATGCCCACCCATTCCCTTGAATTTAAAAGAAGTAAGTCAAATGGTCCTGCGGTCAGAAAAGTGATTTCTTAGCCACCAAGGACAAAATAGCGTCTCTGGTTACCAACCCTAAAGAATGTCTTGGCACATTCCTCCCTCTGGGGCTGAGCTGTTTTGTGTGCTGGCCGGCCAGGAGCTGCTGGGGGTAGGGAATCCAGTTTTCAGCTTCCCCTTTCACCAGGGGGTTGGAAGAGCAGCCAAGCAGCCAGCCTTGCCAACTCTCTCCCCTTCTCACCCAGGGGAAGACTGGGAGGCCGAAATTCCTGAGGATGGTTGTCCCAACAACCGGAGAGGGTCCAGTGGACAGCTTGGGTCCTGCCCACTGGGCCAAAGGCTCCAGCAGCACCACAGGCTTTTCCTGAGTCAAGGCCAGACTGGGAAGGTGACAGGCCCTTCTGGAATCAGGTGCTGTGGATCAGGTCTGAACAGCACCTTGGAGCCATGCTCCTTTTGCAGAGTAACTCCGGGTGCTTTTGTGAGCTCCCAGAAAAGGGGCCAGTGTCCTGTGTATTTCACTTCGTGGTATGCAAAACAAATGCACCGATTGTTCTCGGAGGAAGAATAGATCTTTGGGGCTGGCCCTCCCAGAGAAGGTTCCTGCAGCCTGATTCCTTCTTTTTGTGCGATTTGTATTCAGACCTTCTCATAGGAACCACCTGGGAATTCTGGGCAGTTTCTGGGACTGTGTGATAAATACCAGAGGCACACATGCCTGGAGAGGCCATGCTGAGAGGATCCAGCAATTTCTCCCACGACTTGAGGATCTTTTGCTAACCCTGTTATTTGAGAAATAATATATATGGTAGGAAGTCAGGTCTACAGCAGTCAAAAAGTCTTAACCTCCGTCAGGTCACAGACCCTTATGAGACTGATAAAGGTTCAGAACTCTTCCTAGAGAAAAGGTTTTTAAATAATTTCAGGGACCTCCTGGACCCCAGGTTCATAACTCTTGCCATAGATAAGCTTGGAAATTGCTTGCCACCATCAAAAGCCCTCCTATTT
Source organism: Macaca thibetana thibetana (assembly GCF_024542745.1). NCBI lineage: Eukaryota > Metazoa > Chordata > Mammalia > Primates > Cercopithecidae > Macaca > Macaca thibetana. The sequence goes on along the minus strand of NC_065583.1, from coordinate 13,453,641 downwards.
AGCTAGGTAGCAAATAATGATTGGGTATTTACTATATTCAGGCAGTCTGCTGACAGCTTTATGTGGGCTCTCTCTTTAAATCCTCCTAACAACCCTGGGACTAGGTACAACTATTACCTACCTGAATTACCCAATGCTCAGGGAGGCTTGGTAAAGCCCCTCAACCTTTGTGGAGCTGAGATGTGAATACTAGGCAGGCTCACGCCAGAACACACATTTCTAACCACTGTCTCATTTTACTTCCTGCTGAGTTACCTGCAGAATCAAGACCGCTGCTCCAGTGCCTAAGGAATTTGGCCTTGGGAAATGGAGCTAAGACAGGCATGATTTCACTTACTTGTGACCATTCTGGTGTGGCCAGGTCATGGGCACCTAGAGGGCAAATGTGGGTAAGTGAATCTTTGGCTCCTGGAATCTTGGATCTGCCACTTGCTACCTGGGTTACCTTGGTAATTGACATAATCTCCCTGAACCTTGGGTTTGTCTTGTAATGAATGGGGAGATGTCCATTAACCATCAAGGGTAGTTATGGGTGATAAGTAAGTGAAGGTAGGTAGGGCAGCAAGCATTAAGTCTGACGTGCAGGGGACACTCAGGAATGCCAGTTCCTGTAACTTTTACTAGAAAGTACCTGTGAAACACCAGCATCAAATGGAGGCTGCATATCTACCCAATTTTGCAGCTGGAGTGGACCTTTCTGTTCGTGAAATCCAGGCCTCTCATTTCTCTGATGAAATTGAGAGCCAGCCAGGTGCGGTGGCTCACGACTGTAATCCCAGCACTTTGGGAGGCTGAGGTGGGCAGATCACCTGAGGTAGGGAGTTTCGAGACCAGCCTGACCAGTACAGAGAAACCCAGTTTCTACTAAAAGTACAAAATTAGCCGGGCGTGGTGGTGGATGCCTATAATCCCAGCTACTTGGGAGGCTGAGGCAGGAGAATCACTTGAACCTGGGAGGTGGAGGTTGCAGTGAGCTGAGATCGTGCTATTGCACTCTAGCCTGGGCAGCAAGAGCAAAACTCCATCTCAAAAAAAAAAAAAAAAGAAAGAAATTGAGAACCAGAGACAAGTGACTTGCCCAAGGTCACACAGAATATAAATGCCAACGTTGAGTCTAGTAAAAGTTTCTTTTTCTCTTTCTCTTACACACATTTTTTACTAAAAATTAGATCTATGTCCTTCTCATCAATGATAATCACACATATTTTATGTGTATGGCTGCCTTATTCTCCATAATCCGTTTTGATTGTAGAGACCAGGAAGTTGCATTCATGGTGTGTCACAATCATTTGTGAGTTGTGTTATAGGAATTTGCTATATGTCAAATGATTACAGTTCCAGTGATTGCAAGTGAATTCCTATTTTTATAGTCAATTAAAATGGATTTAGAGTTATTGTCAGTCTAATGTCATATTCCAACAAGCTTTTTTTTTTTTTTTTTTTTTTTTGAGACTGAGTCTTGCTCAGTCACTCAGGTTGGAGTGCAGTGGTGCAATCTCAGCTCTTTGCAACCTCTACTTCCCAGGTTCAAGCAATTCTTGTGCCTCAGCCTCCCAAGTAGCTGGGATTACAGGTGCATGCCACCTCGCCCAGCTAATTTTTGTATTTTTAGTAGAGATAGGGTTTCACCATGTTGGCCAGGCTCGTCTCGAACTCCTGACCTCAAATTATCTGCCTGCCTCAGCCTCCCAAAGTGCTAGGATTACAGGCATGAGCCACTGTGCCCCACCCAACAAGGTTTCTTAAATGAGAGTTAAAACCAGTCTGCCAGGGAAATTACCCAGAACCTCTCTATTCTCCATGCTTCTGCTCTGAATGATCCACTAATACCTGTAGACATATAATACTAATGCTTATATACAAGTTATTAGAGGGCTTTTTATCTCTTTCCAAGGCTTGAGTTTAAGATCTACGTATTCCATGGGAGTCTACCATGCTTGGGAACATCCTATGTCAATTATTAAGAAAGAAATGAGGTTTAAAAACACTAGGATTGATAATAGGGAGAAGTAAGAGATTTGGTAACCCAGAGAGGAATAAAATAATAGTCAATACCAACGTCTATTGAGTGTTTACTCTCTGTTGCCCACTGAGCTAAGCATTCTATATTGTGACCTCATTTTATCTTTTCAACAGCTATATGGGGTAAGTACGTCAGATGAGGGAGCTGAAATTTAGAAAGGTTAAGTAACCAGCCAGGTGCGGTGGCTCACTCTTGTAATTCTAGCACTTTGGGAGGCTGAGGTGGGTGGATCACCTGAGGTCAGGAGTTCAAGACCAGCCTGGCCAACATGGTGAAACCCCATCTCTACTAAAAATACAAAATATGGCCGGGCGCGGTGGCTCAAGCCTGTAATCCCAGCACTTTGGGAGGCCGAGATGGGTGGATCACAAGGTCAGGAGATCGAGACCATCCTGGCTAACCCGGTGAAACCCCGTCTCTACTAAAAAAAATACAAAAAACTAGCCGGGCGAGGTGGCGGGCGCCTGTAGTCCCAGCTACTCGGGAGGCTGAGGCAGGAGAATGGCGTGAACCCGGGAGGTGGAGCTTGCAGTGAGCTGAGATCCAGCCACTGCACTCCAGCCTGGGCGACAGAGTGAGACTCCGTCTCAGAAAAAAAAAAAAAAAAACAAAATATTAGCCGGGCGTGGTGGCACATGCCTGTAATCCGGCTACTCAGGAGGCTGAGACAGGAGAATCGCTTGAACCCGGGAGGCGGAGGTTGCAGTGAGCTGAGATCGCACCACTGCACTCTAGCCTGGGCCACAAGGGTGAAACGCTGTCTCAAAAAAAAAAAAAAAAAAAGGGTTAAGTAACTTGCTCAAGATCACCAACAGGTGTTGCATCCAGGACTGGAGCCCACCTAGCTGGATACTGGCATCTACACTCATACTAGCTGTAGCCTGGTCTGGCTCTGTGCTGGCTTATTAATCCATCTCAGGGCCCCAGAGTGCCCTGTTGACAGCTGGGCTTGAGAGTTACCATTTGTTCTTAAAACAGCTGAACCTGATGTGGATCTCAGGGAGAGACTTTGCTAGGGAGCCTTAACCAGAGAAGCCAGTGAGATCCTCATGGCAGCTTGGGAGCTTAGGAGTTTGGTATAAACTCCACCTTCTGGGAGCAGCTGGCTAACCAGAGCTTTGGGGATGGGAGAAGAGAGATGCAGGCAGAGGGACTCTGAAGGATGCAGTGTGTATAGGGAGTTCACAGTCCTTTCCAAGTCGCTTGGGTAAATGCTCCCAACAGCCAGGGAATGAGTAGCCAAGGCTGTTCCTCTCTGTCGCCATCCCTCCCCCTCCCGGGGAGAGGGCTTAGCCAAACTGACCCAATTTTCCAATTCCCTGGGGTCCCAGATTGCTGTGAGAAAAACACTGCCCTTTTGAAGGGAAGAGAATCAGGTTGCCTTAGTTACCTGGAAGGTTGGCATGCCAAGTTCAGGTGCATATAAGGAGAAACAAGGCTAGAATAGGGGAGTCAAAGGTGGCCACTGTCTTGCTGCACGGTTCCCTCAGTGACAGAAGGCTTGATCAGGCTTCAGTGGCATTTGCAGGGAATGCCGACCTAATGTCAGGCGGCTGTCCATGACGTGTATCAGGAGCTCTCTCCAGTCACATGTAGTGCTAGGTGATGAGGCTCTGCAGCCTCCGGTTCAGCAAGGGGCCCTGGATAAGAGGAATCCACTTCACTTGGAGAAGTGGCCTGGTGACATCCCTATCACCAGCTCCTGGCTACTTGCTGCGGGAAGCACTTCCACTTGGACAGAGCTGAGGGCTGGATCTGGGCAAAAAACTCCCGTCTTGCCTCTCCCAGCATGGAGATGGCCAGCCAGCTGCACACCTTTAGGTAGAACAGCGAAAGGCTCAGTTGCTGCTGCCTCGAATCGGTTTCTGAGTGAGATAAAGAAAGAGAAAACTAAGAAACGGGATACAGTGACATTTTGTTATTAAACCTTCCCCAGCAGGCTATTTAGCCTTTAGTTCCTGAGCAGCAAAAAAAAATAATAATAATAATGGGGTGGCGGGAGGAGGGGGCAGGCGTTCACTGTTGTGTGGGGGAGAATATTCTCTAAAGATGTGGCATGGGGAAGAGGGGGTGGAGCAGAGAGTGAGGAGGAGGGGAAGAAAAAGGACTAGTGTGGTGGGTCACATGTCCATTCTCCCCACCCCCCACCCCTTGCCAATTGCCTGCTCAATGCTTCTACCCATGACATCTCTCTGTTGGGAAGAAATGGGATCTTTCAGTTTCAAATGTCTGCCAAAGAAAAGGGATGGAGGCTTAAGTTCTCACTCAATGGTCAGCCAGAAAAAAAAAAAAAATTGAAGCTGCATCAAGATTAGGGACACCTTTGTTGGCTTTTTTTTCTTCTCTTGCTCCATTCATCATTCTCTGGCAGTGAGGACACCAGGCCAACTGCAGCTGCTGACTTTCCCCAGTCGGCTGCCTGCTGTTGCCCGGGCCTGTTTTGGTAGCAGCCCCCACAATGGCTTCCTCCCTGCCCAGTGGCGGTTACTTGTTGGATTCGTCCCTGGGGCAGCCCCTGGGATCCACTGACAGGTAACAGACTTGGAAGGATGAAATGTCAAGATGCAGGCATCAGGTGGCTGCTAGGATGAGATGACCCTGGGACAGCCTTCCAGTCCTACATCTGTCGTGGTTTTTCTTGGAGAGTCGCGCTGTGAGCATTTCACTGTGTATTCCAGGAATTTCTTACAAGTGCATTGTTTGACTTTGTATCACTAACAGTGAGAACAATAACTGGCACCTGGTGATAATGGTGATTAATAATCATGATTGTCTTTAAAGATCCTTATCCAGTGTCTGTCACATGCCAAACACTATTGCCATCATGTTTTTCTGGCATTTTGCAAATGGGGAAACTGAGGCCGAGAGACAACTCAAGTGACAAGCTCATGTTTTCACCATGGAAAAAAAAATGTATGTGTGTGAGTGGTTCCACCCAAACATGGGATTGCACACCACATGATTCACGATTCCCTGTAGTAGATAAGCTCTCCACAAAGATCATTAGAGGACACTGAGTCAAGTCTGGCTTTGTCACTTTAAAATAGTAAGTGGGGCCGGGCACGGTGGCTGATGCCTGTAATCCCAGCACTTTGGGAGGCCAAGGCGGGTGGATTGCCTGAGGTCAGAAGTTCAAGACCACCCTGGTCAACATGGTGAAACACCATCTCTACTAAATATACAAAAAAATTAGCCGGGCGTGGTAGCAGGCACCTGTAATCCCGGCTGCTCAGGAGGCTGAGGCAGGAGAGTCGCTTGAACCCGGGAGGCAGAGGTTGCAGTGAGTCGAGATTGTGCCATTGCGATCCAGCCTGGCAACAAGAGCGAAACTTCGTCTCAAAAAAAAAAAAAAGTAAGTGACCTTGAACCAGTTCTTCTCAGCTGTAAAACAAGGATAAGGGTAGAACCTGGCCAGGCGCGGTGGCTCACGCCTGTAATCCCAGCACTTTGGGAGGCCGAGACGGGCGGATCACAAGGTCAGGAGATCGAGACCATCTTGGCTAATACAGTGAAACCCCATTTCTACTAAAAATACAAAAAAAAAAAAAAATTAGCCGGGCATGGTGGCGGGCGCCTGTGTCCCAGCTACTCAGGAAGCTGAGGCAGGAGAATGGCATGAAATCGGGAGGCGGAGCTTGCAGTGAGCTGAGATCGCACCACTGCACTCCAACCTGGGCGACAGAGCGAGACTCCGTCTCAAAAAAAAAAAAGTACAACCTACCTACCCCTGAGAGTCATGGTGAGGATATGACCTCCAATATAGAAAGTCTTAAAACAATGCTTAGTGCACATCATGCCTTCCAGTTAGCTCAACCTGCCCTCCTATGCATTGGTAATGGCAGAGGAACTAAAACCCTTGTTTCTCCCTTGCCAACTCTAGTCTCTTCCTGGTGGGCCATGGCTCACCTGAGCCACGTTGACATTAGAGCTCGCAAACCACCTTGGCAGCACTCATTGTATGAATCAATAAACTCCCCTCCTCCCCCAGTCTTATCGGAGGCAAGCCCTTCTTTGGAATTTCTGGACTGAAGCAACTCTTGCCAGTGAGCTGGCACCAGGGTTGTGTGTGAATCAGGGTAATGAATTGCAGTTGTCATGGCAGAGCTAAAAAGGCTGATGCAGGAACTGGAGGTCTCTGGAACTCATTTGTAACTGCTTTGATATCTTGTCCCCTCACTCAGTCTTCCCTTTTGCGCTGTTTGAGAGCTGTTTGAGGACCTGCTGATTTGAGCATGGTGGTGTTGCAGGAAGGGCATTGGCATTTATCACGTCCCACCCAGTGGGGGGTTGGACATTCACTCAGCAGGTATTTATGGAGTGCCTACTGTGCTCAGACTCTGTTGCCAGAGCGGAGGATCAGAGCAAAGTCCCTGCTGCAATGGGGTGTGCACACAGGTGATGAGACTGGGAAATAGTTAAATAGATAAATCGCATTATGACTGGGGATTTGGTGTTCTCTAGAGCTCTTTTAGGAAGGTGGAGGGACAGACCTGGTGACATCTGTTGACAGTGGTGGTGCAAACCTAGATTTGAAGCCGGGAGACCTTGGGGCCTTTAGTAGGATGTTATCAAGAGCCTATTGTGGTGAGGTAGGCTAATTGCTGGGAATGCTAGGGTGATACACAATAGAGTCTCCAACTCACAGAATTTACTACAAATTAGTGAGAGGCACAGCTAGTCATGGAGCTGTGCAAATATAGTAGAAATACCAGGCTCTCTAAGTCTGTTTTCTTCCTCTCCTGTCTCATCTGGACACATTCAGTCATTTAACAAATACTTATTGGATAGTGTACCTGTAATACGTCAGGCATTGTTTGGGCACTGGGGGTTCAGCAGGGAATAAACCAACAAAACTCCTGTCCTCATGGAGCTTACTTTCAAGCGCAGTGGTTGTCAAACTTGAGGAAACATCAGAACCACCTGGAGGGCTTGTTAAATACTCAGTTTGAGTCAGTGGATCTGGGTGAGGCCCAAGAATGTGCATTTCCTGCAGGTCCCCAGATGATGATGCTGGCTTGACCCCACTCATACCAACCAATATACTGACTCATTGACTCCTTATAATAACCTAGGAGAGGGTACTCAATTATCCCTGTTTTGCAGATGAGGAAACTGAAGACAAATGAAGTAACTTCGTCCTCCCTATGCTAAGAGAGCTAAAGGAAATGGTCTCATGAGCCAACACTGTCTACCTGTGTTTATGAGGACTGTGATTATGAGGACCATATATCATGTTCTTTTCTTTTGCTGACCAAAGCCTGACCAGTAGCAAAATCCTGTGGGTTTTTCTTGTTCATTAAAAGATAAGGCACAGGAGGCCAGGTATGGCTGCTCACACCTGTAATCCCAGCACTTTGGGAGTCTGATACAGGAGGATGATTTGAGCCCAGGAGTTTGAGACCATCCTGGGCAAGAAAGTGAGATCCCACTTTGAAAGTAAGATGGGATCTCACTTTCTTGCCCGTCTCTACAAACATTCAAAAAATGAGCTGGGCATGGTGGTCCACACCTGTAGTCCCAGCTACACCAGAGGCTAAAGTGGGAGTCGCTTGATCCCAGGAGGTCAAGGCTGCAGTGAGCCGTGTTTACATCATTGCACTCCAGCCTGGGTGACAGAGTGAGACCCTGTCTCAAGAAGAAAGCAGGCAAACACGGGGAAGCAGCCAGTCTAAGCGGATTCCGGAAGACCGAAGGGACTTCTCTTTCGTTAGAATGTATGGAATTTGAATTTTCATGGCCACGGCAGGATCAGAGGAAACTGCCCTCCCTGTTTCTCAGTGGAACTGAGCCAGGACTCCCCTGCACTGATCTGCTCGGGAGAGGAAGGGTCCCTGGGCTCCTGCACCCCAGGAAACTTTCCCTACTTCATCTCCAGGAAGTACAGGGAGGTGGTTTTGAGGAAGAGCAAATACCTCCTCTCGTGGAATCCTCACTTGAGCCCTCTAGGGAGGTCTTACCCACCGCTATTCCCCTAGACCACTGCTTCAGCTTTGCATACCTTTGTCACTTGCTGGTTCTGTGACCTTGGTCAAAGTTACTTACGTCTTTTTGAGCCTTCATTTCTTCATTGGCAAAATGAGAATAAATTAGAAGCCATCTCATAGAGTTAGTAAGAATCACATTAGACATCTCTCATTATATTCAAGTTCCACTGACCGGGCAGTTCTAATGGCAGCCATTATAGTCCCCGTAATATATTTGATAACTTTCTCTATAGTTACAGAGTTACTGCTCAATTCATTTATTCTGAGGACCAGATTTTTTGGACGTAAACCACTTCTTGTTTCTCTCTGAGAAAAATGTCCCCTGGAAAAACTGGTCATGCCTAAGAAGATAGACTTCTTCCCAGTAGACAATGACTTTTTCTGGACAGGAATATTAAGAGGTGTCTTAATAGCTCAAGGAGTTTCAAAACAAACATAAGTGGCTTATTTCTGTTGCTGATATAAAACATTTACCAGCAGCCGGTGGAGGACCTTGGGGTTTTTTTCAGCCTCCTCACTGGCCACCAGGCCCTCCAAGGTTTTGGCCCTTGTACAACGGTTCTTCAATGTGGTTCCAGACCAGCATATCAGCTTCACCCGAGAACCTGTTAGAAACACATTCTCATGTTCCATGTTAGACCGACTGAATGAGAAACTCTGGGGGTACAGCCCAGCAATCTGGGTTTTCATGAGCTGTCTGGGTAACTCTGCTGCCCACTCAAGTCTGTAAACTGCTGGCTAAGTGTTTGCACCCAGAAAGACCTCAGATATTTGTTAGTGGTTGAATGGCAGACACTGACCAGGATTGCAGAATATTCTGAGCACAGGTGCATGTAGCCAGTTGAAATAGTCTTAATTAGCTTATGAACCTTTTTTTTTTTTTTTTGAAATGGAGTCTCACTCTCACCCAGCCTGGAGTTCAATGGCGTGATTTTGACTCTCCACAGCATCTGCCTCCTGGGTTCAAGTGATTCTCCTGCCTCAGCCTCCCAAGTAGCTGGGATTACAGGCATGTGCCACCATGCCCAGCTAATTTTGTATTTTTAGTAGAGATGGCGTTTCTCCATGTTGGTCAGGCTGGTCTTGAACTCCCAACCTCAGGTGATCCACTCGCCTCAGCCTCCCAAATGCTGGAATTATAGGCGTAAGCCATTGTGCCTGGCCCAGTATTTTTTTTTTCTTTTTTTTTTTTTTTTTAGTAGAGTCAGGGTTTTGCCATGTTGGCCAGTTTGGTCTCAAACTCCTGAACTCAGGTGATCTGCCTGCCTTGGCCTCCCAAAGTGTTGGGATTACAGGCATGAGGCACCGCGCCTGGCCAACTTAGGAACATTTTTAATATCATTCCCCAACCCTTACTGGCCACTCTAAACCTCCACACTCCCTTCTCCAGGCTCTCACCATCGCCTCACATCTTCTTGGCATTAAGATTCAGCTTACAAATGAAGTTTAGAAATACCTTCCCCACCTCAGCCCAGGCTCCATAGCATCCTGCACTGTGATAGAACGGCATGATTTCCTGCATCTTTTCTATTCTTGGTTAATGGGTAGCTCAATGGCTGGCATGCAGTAGAAGCACACTAAGCCAGGCTTGAATGCTCCCCGGTCGAGAGTTTTGGATTCTGTTTCTGGCCCTTCCTCTCAGCAGCAAATCTTTTAACCTTCCTGAGCCCTGGTTTCCTTAGCTCTGCAATGGACGAATAAGGAACTTTGATCTCCTTTCTACAAGGAGATGAGGAGGTATGTTTGGAGCTGGGGGAACAAAAGGAACAGTTAGTGGATCTCCGCTTCTGCTACATATTAGACTCATCAGATCACTGGAGGGAACAGCTAAAAATACCCATGCCTGGCCCACCCCCAAAGATTCTGGTTTACTTGGTCTGTGGTATGGCCTGGGCAGGGAATTTCTAGAAAGCCCCTAGTTGATTCTAGGTTGCAGCCAGATTGGAGAAGCATAGCTGTAGGTAAATATCTGCCTTCCTTACAAACATTTGTAGAGGTTGAATGAGATTAAATGAAAGTACTTTGTAAAGGTGGCAAGTGCCATAGGAACCTGAGATATTTTAAAATCTAATATTTATAGTTTTACTCGGAAAAATTGAGATGATTCAGGAAGTATTTAAAAAATAGTTGCAGGAGGTGGAGAAGTAAATATCTGGGGGACGGCCAGGTGCAGTGGCTCACGCCTGTAATCCCAACACTTTGGGAGGCCGAGGTGGGCAGACCACCTGAGGTCAGGAGTTCAAGACCAGCCTGGCCAACATGGTGAAACCCCATCTCTCCTAAAAATACAAAATTAGCCAGGCATAGTGGCACACTCCTGTAGTGCCAGCTACTCGGGAAGCTGAGGCAAGAGAATCACTTGAACCCAGCAGGCGGAGGTTGCAGTGAGCTGAGATCCTGCCGTTGCACTGCAGCTTGGGCTACAGAGCAAGACTCTGTCTTAAAAAAAAAATACATGGCTGGGCATGGTGGCTCACGCCTGTAATCCCAGCACTCTGGGAGGCTGAGGCGGGCGGATCACGCGGTCAGGAGATCGAGACCATCCTGGCTAACACAGTGAAACCCCGTCTCGGCCGGGCGCGGTGGCTCAAGCCTGTAATCCCAGCACTTTGGGAGGCCGAGGCGGGTGGATCACGAGGTCAGGAGATCGAGACCATCCTGGCTAACACGGTGAAACCCCGTCTCTACTAAAAATACAAAAAAAACTAGCCGGGCGTGGTGGCGGGCGCCTGTAGTCCCAGCTACTCGGAGGCTGAGGCAGGAGAATGGCGTGAACCCGGGAGGCGGAGCTTGCAGTGAGCCGAGATCGCGCCACTGCACTCCAGCCTGGGCGACACAGCGAGACGCCGTCTCAAAAAAAAAAAAAAAAAAAAAAAAAGAAAGAAACCCCGTCTCTACTAAAAAAAAAAAAACACAAAAAACTAGCCGGGCGTAGTGGCGGGTGCCTGTGGTCCCAGCTACTTGGGAGGCTGAGGCAGGAGAATGGCGTGAACCTGGGAGGCGGAGCTTGCAGTGAGCCGAGATCGTGCCACTGCACTCCAGCCTGGGCAACAGAGTGAGACTCCGTCTCAAAAAAAAAAAAATACATAAATATTTGAGGGAATGTCATTAGCTTGCTGTTTGGTCATTTCCCCTCTTCTATGCGTACCTGTCTTGTTCTTTTTTTCCTGATGGGTGAAGAATCAAAGATATTTGGGCTCCTTTTGCCAGAATGTGAAAATCTTCAACTCCCATTGCAGCAGTAATGCTTCTGAATAAATTGATCTAAGCTGCTTTATTTTCTATTTATTTGTTTTTGAGACAGAGTCTTGCTCTGTCACCCAGGCTGTAGTGCAGTGACACAATCTTGGCTCACTGCAACCTCTGCCTCCTGGGTTCAAGCACTTTTCTTGCCTCAGCCTCCTGAGTAACTGGGATTATAGGTGTGTGCCACCACGCCCAGCTAATTTTTGTATTTTTAGTAGAGATGGGGTTTTACCATGTTGGCCAGCCTGGTCTCGAATACCTGACCTCAGGTGATCCACCCGCCTTGGCCTCCCAAAGTGCTGGATTACAGGCATGAGCCACCACGCCCAGCCGGTCTCAGCTACTTTAGAATTGTAAGCCTGGGGGCTGGGCCTTCCTTTCATTTGCTGAACCTGGTTTGGATTTCGTGCACATAACCTGCATCTTTTGGACCCCAAGAAAATGGGTTGCAGACACTGCCACCATATAGATCACAGCCTATGGACAGGAACTAATAATTGCTAACATTTATTAAGACTCTAGATTGTGCTAGGTTCTGGGCTGTGTGCTTTGAATACATCGCCCAGTTTAATTCTCATAGCAACCCTGTGAGGTAAGAACCATCTCCATTCTGCAGATGAGGAAACTGAAGCTTAGAAAGTTGAAAACTTGCCCAAGCTTGGATAGCTAATAAGTGTCAGAACTGACATGCAAACCCATGTCTGCCCCCACAGAAGCATGTTCTTTACCATCACGTAGGTCAGGCCAGGATGTCAAGGAGAGCAACACTGAATTAGTCCTGGTGATTTAGACTAGAGCTTCTTTCACTCCTGTGATTCCTTCACTGGCACTTTCTTCCAGTTGTCCAGGGTCTGTCTTTGCTTGGTCTTTGCTTATTCTACCCTTGTTTTAGCAGATACCCCTCTCTCCATGAACAAGGTGAGTGAGCTCTTTTTCTGAGTACATTTGGTTTTTCAAAATCCCTCCAAGGAATTATTTCCTTGACCAAATGCCCCCATCTGTGGTGGCTATCAACATCTTTGATTTCACTCTCTTTTTTTTTTTTTTTTTTTTAAGATGGAGTCTCGCTCTGTTGTTCAGGCTGGAGTGCAGTGGTGTGACCTTGGCTCACTGCAACCTCTGCCTCCCGGATTCAATCGATTCTCCTGCCTCACCCTCCTGAGTAGCTGGGACTACAGGTGCATGCCACCACACCCAGCTAATTTTTTGTATTTTTAGTAGAGACAGAAATGAGTTTTCACCATGTTAGCCAGGCTGGTCTCGATCTCCTGACCTCGTGATCTGCCCACCTTGGCCTCCCAAAGTGCTGGGATTACAGGTGTGAGCCACCACGCCTGGCCAATTTCACCCTTCTTTTTATGGACTATTCTGCTCAAGGGGTCTCCATCTGCTTTTTTGGTAGGAAAGGCTTTGTGAGAACCAAGTTTGCCTTTGACTGTTTGGTGCCTGAACGGCCTGTAGGCTTGGTCTGCAGCATTATTGCTTGCCTAATAGAACATCCTTCAGAATGTGTGTTTAGGGTTCACTAGAAGTCAAGTGGGTCTTCAGGCTGAGTCTTGCAAGCAGGAAGTGGCTTTAGCCATGCATGGGTTACCGTCCACTTCTGCACGTTGGTTAAAACCGAAACCAAAGAATGCAGTCCCTTCTTTGAGAACTGTGCTAGGAAAAGGCACAGCAGTGAATGAAGATTGCTGTCACCCTACATGGAGCTTACAGACAAATAATAAAAACAAGCAAAATAATTACAGATTAGGAAAATCAGAGGATGCTGGATTGGAAAATAATAGGCCTTGTCACTGACTCCAGAGGTCAAAGGATAAAGTTAGAAAGTTCTGTAGTCAGAAAAACTGAGTTTGCTTTTAGCTTTAAATAAAATACATCTATAGTGATCACACCTCTGCCTCTTCAACTGGAGTTTTCCTCATTTTGCGCAGGAGTTCATGGCACTTTATTGGCAACAAGCAATATTTTTTTCTTGACCTTGGCAGAGGAGCTCTCTGCAGTGTGATCTGTTGGCCACGTGCATCTGAACCTCTAAAGGGATTGGCTCAAATGCAGGTTGCAAGGCCCCATCCCAGTCAATATAACCAGAATCTCTGGAGGTGGAACCCAGACTCCACATTTGTAAAGAGAACCTCCAAGTGATTTTCATGGAATCTTCAGTTTGAGAACCACTGATCAAGGGAATAGATTTGTGCCAAATTGCAAATCAATGTAGAGACCCAGCTAGAATCCCTTCAGCCTCCTCCACAACCTGGCCCACTTCTTGGTCCTCATGTCAAAACAATCTCTTTCTTTCTTCAGGCTTTCATGGACTTTCAGTTCTCCAGTATGCTCAGGGACTCCCTCTCCAAGAATAAGTCTTCGATCTGCAAACCCCACCTGGTACCCCTTTACCTGAAGAATGTAGAAGAGTCCCACACCCACTGCCTCCACCACCCCCATTCATGCCTCAGCACCTCCATCCCTCCTTCTCCCACCCCAGCCTCAGAGCAAGGTTCCAGAAGTGTCATCAGGGGCCACACAGTGGTATCCTCCTCCTGTAGCACTTAGCAGTGCTCCCAACTCCCTTCCTTTACAGGGTCATCCTCATCCAAAGGAGGTGGGGCATTTTGCACTCTTCTCCCTCTTTGCTTTTCCCTAGGGATGTCCTGCGTCCCCAAGCCCTCAACCACCTCCTCTGCCATGAAGCCTCAGGTGCCCGCTTCTGGGTACCTACTGGACATTTCTGTGTCTAGACAAGCACCTCAAACAACAAATCAAAAACTGAATCCAGTCCTGATCTCAAACAACTTTGCCTCTGGCCTTTGTTGCCGTTACCGTTAGAAGGTACCTCTGTAATGGTTACAACATAGGCATAGGTTAAGGTCCAAAGGGTACATAGTGGAATGTAGGTCTTCCTCCCACCTGGTCCCCACCTACCCCGCCCCCGCTCCACAGGCAACCCCTGTTTCCAGAAACATCCATCTCCATTCCATCTTCCTTCATCTAGCTGCCAAGTTCTGCCACCTTTTATTTTGCAAGCTCTGACACCTCATTCTTTTTCTGTTTACTCCTATAGAAACTTAGTGGAAAATAGACCGCTCTCCCTCTGTCTTAGAAAACAGAGACCTCTCACTCTGTCTTAGTAGAAAATAGACACCTCTCCCTCTTTGCTTTTCCCTAGGGGTGTCCTGTGTCCCCAAGCCCTCAACCGTGAAGCCACAGGTGTCTGTTTCTGGGTACCCACTGGACATCATTTCTGTGTCTAGACAAGCACGACAAATTACAACAAATCGAAAACTGAATCCCGTTCTGGTCTCAAACAACTTTGCCTCTTGCCTTTTCTGCCATTACCATGAGAAGGTACCAGCTCAGTATAACACAACCCAGCGCGGATCAGCCCTCCCACTTCCCTATCCCCTTGGGGTGCTGGGGGACACACTGCTGACCTTCTGGAAGCTGGTCTCACCCTCATCTTCTAAGCACCTCATATTTTGCCTCACTTTCCTCATCTGTAAGAATGAGAATGATAGTGTTTACCTCATCCTGTTTTTAAGTGTCTTAAGAAGACCTTTCCCAGGTAATATTTTTGTGTCTCTTTAATTTTGATATTTCAAACATATAGGAAAATTTCAAAAATAGTACAAGAAATTTCCATATGCCCTTTACCCAGATTTATCAGTTTTGTGTGTGTGTTGACCATTTACCTTATATTCTCTTATTCTTTCTGAATATATTACATATATTTATATATATAAACAATTTAAATTGTGTGTTTATATATATATGTACACACAGACACCGTTTCTGTATCTCTGGGTATATATAATGTATCCAAATATATATCTACACACATAATGTATATCATTTACAGATATATAGGTAATATTTATGTATAAACAAACACCATTTAAGAGGAAGTTGGAGGCTGGGCACAGAGTGGCTCATGCCTGTAAATCCAGCACTTTGGGAGGCCAAGGTGGGAGGATAACTTGAGCCTAGGGGTTCAAGACCAGCCTGGGCAACATAGGGAGACCTCCATCTGTACAAAAAATAAAAGAATTAGCCAGGCATAGTAGTGCATGCCTGTGGTTCCATCATCTTGTGGAATGCTGAGGTGGAAGGATCACTTGGACCCCGGGGGTCATGGCTGCAGTGAGCCGTGATTGTGCAACTGCACTCCAGCCTGGGTGACAGAGGGAGACCCTATCTTAAAGAAACAAAAACAAACAAACAAAAACATAACTTGGAGATACTGGTTTTTTTTGTTTGTTTTTTACTGCTGAATACATTAGTGTGAATTTCCTAAGAAATAAGGTTGTTCTCTTACATAACCACACTACTTCATGCAGTTTTCATGAGGATTAAACTGAATAAATAAAGTAAGCACTTTGCAGAGTGCCCATCACCCTTGCAGGTGCCAATAATTGGTAGCCATGGTTGCTGAGTTCTCTTCATTGGTCCTTGGCTTCTAGCCCCCTTGGGTTGGTGTCAGTTCCCAAGCATGCCCTGCAACTTTGCCATTCTTACTGCTGGACTGCAGCTCCCCAGCCCTACCTGTATGCCTTGATGGCTCCCCTCCCCTCCCAGGCAGCACCTAGTGCCTCCTGCTCCAAGAGATATCCGTCATCCGCCTCCCTCCCTACTTCCAGCAGGAAGGGGTCTGCTTCAAGTCAGGCCCTTTCTGGTCAAAGGCTACAGAGGCCCATACAAGATGGCTCTTGAAAGAAGCTCTTTGGTTTTTCAAAATCCCTCTAAGGAATTATTTCCTAGACCAAATGGAAAGGAATCCGAGGCAAGGAATAGTGGCCCCTGCTGCTGGGCAGGCGGAGGCTGCAACAGGGAGGCATGAGGAACCCAGGCAGCAGCATCTCCCCACACCTCCCTCTATATCTGCCCACCCATGTCATGGTTTCCTCTGCCTCCTAAAACCCTCATTTATCAGTCAGTTCTGTCTCTTACTAACTGTGTGACCCTGGCAAGCTGCGTAATCACTTTGAGCCTGTTCCCTTGCTTTGTAAAAATAAGGCTAAGAGTGATAATAGACCAGGCACCATGGCTCATGCCTGTAATCCCAGCACTTTGGGAGGCCAAGGCAGGTGGATCACCTGAGGTCAGGAGTTCAAGACCAGCCTGGCCAACATACAAAACCCCATCTCTACTAAAAATGATATATAAAAAATTAGCTGGGTGTGGTGGCAGATGTCTGTAGTTCTAGCTACTCAGGAGGCTGAGGCAGGAGAATCGCTTGAACCCAGGAAGCAGAGGTTGCAGTGAGCCGAGATCACGCCACTGCACTCCAGCCTGGGTGACAGAGCGAGACTCAGTCTAAAAAAAAAAAAATACAAAAATACAAAAATTAGCCGGGCATGGTGGTATATGCCTGTAATCCCAAGTACTCAGAAGACTGAGGCAGGAGAATCACTTGAACCTGGGAGGCAGAGGTTGCAGTGATCGAGATTGTGCCACTGCACTCCAGCCTGGGTGACAGAACGAGACTGTCTCAAAAAAAAAAAAAAGAGCAATAATAACCAAGATTTTATTGAGTGCCAAGCACTGCTCTAAGTTTTATATTTATTAGCTAAACTAACCATCACACCAACCTTCTGAGAAAGGTACTAATACTATCGTCATTTAGAGATGAAGACATGGGGGCAGAGGGGAGATTAAGTAATGTGCCTAAGGTTGCACAGCTAGGAAGTGGCAAAGCCAGGATTCAAGCTCAAGTTGTCTGGCTCCAGAGCTTGTGCTCTTAAACTGCCATCTACTTTGAAAGGTTGTTGTGAGAATTAAGCATGGATTATCTTATTTAAGGCACTTAGCCAAGAAGCAAGGCTCATCGTAAATACTTTAAAATGTCAACAGTTATTACAGTATCACAGCATTAGTTTGCAGGTAACCGCAGTGGACTTCATGGCCCCAGCCTGTGCCTCCTAACCCATCAGCTCAGCCACTACAACTCATGAGAGATGCTGATTTGAAAATATCACAGAACCAGCCTTGAGCTGGACTCACTTGGTACGGGAGACATCAGGGGTCATGTGGTGCCAACCGCAGCAGCTGCCCACGCAGGGTAGGTCATGGGTGATTGGCATCCTAAGGACATTCTTTTTTTTTGAGAGTCTTGCTCTGTTGCCCAGGCAGATTGCAGTGGCATGATCTCTGCAACCTCCGTCTCCCAGACTCAAGCAATTCTCCTGTC
Organism: Macaca thibetana thibetana; assembly: GCF_024542745.1. Lineage (NCBI taxonomy): Eukaryota > Metazoa > Chordata > Mammalia > Primates > Cercopithecidae > Macaca > Macaca thibetana. Next base: position 13,436,204 of record NC_065583.1, on the reverse strand, counting down.
TCAGCCTCTCGGGTAGCTGGGACTACAGGCGTATGCCACCATGCCCGGCTAATTTTGTATTTTTAGTGGAGACAGGGTTTCATCCTGTTGACCAAGCTGATCTCAAAGTCCTGACCTCAAGTGATCCACCCGCCTTGGCCTCACAAAGTGCAAGGATTACAGGCATGAGCCACTGTGCCCAGTCTAAGGACATTTTCTCAGAACTTCAAAAGTAAATTGCTCTGAATGCTCATGGCAGTTCACAGGGCCTGGTGGTTTCTGCCTCAAACCCCTGTGGCAAACTCCTGTTTGTCTGTGTGATTCCTACCCTCTTGCTACTCAAAGTGTGGGCCGTGGACCAGCACATCAGCATTGCCTGGGAGTTTATCAGAAATGCAGAATCCCGGCCAGGCACAGTGCTCACGCCTGTAATCCCAGAACTTTGGGAGGCCGAGATGGGTGGGTCACCTGAGTTCAGGAGTTTGAGACCAGCCTGGCCAACATGGCAAAACCTCATCTCTACTAAAAATACAAAACTTAGCCAGGCATGGTGGCGGGCATCTGTTATCCCAGCTACTCAGGAGACTGAGGCAGGATAATTGCTTGAACCCAGGAGGTGGAGGTTGCAGTGAGCCGAGATTGCACCACTGCACTCCAGCCTGGGTGACAGAGCGAGACTGTCTCAAAAAAGAAAAAAAAAAAAAAAGAAATGCACAATCCCTGGCTGCACCCCAGATCCCCTGAATCAGAATGTGAATTTTAACCAGATCCCCAGAGGTACTTCCGCATGTTAACACTGAGTAGCACTGACCGTTCAATACTACTTCTGTTGTTTTTCTTTTTTGCTTTTGTGGCTGCCTGTGCCTCTTTCTAGTTCAGATCTAGGGCACACTACATACTTGTGGTATCAATAAACAGTGGACTTTTACAACCAGCTATAAATACTATCTAGAGAAAGGAGCTTCACAGCTCATTCCCAGAGCCCCATGTGAAATAAGAGATTGAAGCCGGGTGGGGCGTTGGAGCTCAGTTGATAGGGGTTCACACCTGCAGAGAAAATGCAAGGTCCTGAGGTCTCACTGCATCTACCAAGAAGGTCAGGTGCCAAAGATCAGAGCAGTCTCAGGCTATGCAGGAGGTCACCAGGGCTGCAGAACACGGGACGGGGGGGGGGGGGGGGGGGGGGGGGGGCTGAGGGCCAGTCACAGGTGGGAGCACTCATGGCAGGGTAGTGCCTGTTGGCTCTAATAAGCAATGAGGAGTGGCTTGGCAGACACTGGTGGTGAGCACAGAGGCAGGATTCCAGTCGTCAGAGAACAGAGGCAAGAACAAGACAAGGAGGAACTGGAGTCTACAATAAGTTTCCTAGGCAGGGAGTTGAGCTGGCAAAGTAAGTCACAAGCTGCCTGGGAGAAATATTGATGTGAGGGGGCCAGGCGTGGTGGCTCATGCCTGTGATCCCAGCATTTTGGGACACTAAGGCAGGTGGATCACCTGAGGTTGGGTGTTCGAGACCAGCCTGACCAACATGGAGAAACCTCGTCTCTACTAAAAACACAAAATTAGCCAGGTGTGGTGGTGCACGCCTGTAATCCCAGCTACTCGGGAGGCTGAGGCAGGAGAATCACTTGAACCCAGGAGGCAAAGGTTGTGGTGAACCGAGATCGCCATTGGACTCAAGCCTGGGCAACAAGAGTGAAACTCCATCTCAAAAAAAAAGAAAAGAAAAGAAAAGAAATATTGCTGTGAGGGGACTAGCACAATGATGCTTTGGGCCAAGGCTTTGGTTGGGTGAGCCGGGGCCCCTGAACATAAACCCTGGCCCCAGCCAGGGGAAACCTAAGCCTGGAGCAGTCCTGGGAAGCCAGAGGTGGGCTCCAGATGTGGGACTAGGTACCGGTGGGGAGCGGGAGCCAGCCACAGGCTGCAGAGAGTCTGAGAGGCCAGGGAAGCGCCTAACCTTTCCTGGCATGAGGGTGGCAAGGAGGTGTGGCCAGATTCCAGAGGGCTTTCCCGTCAGGGATTAGGACGCTGCCCTCGCCAGGCCCTGGCTCACCTGTGCACAGCATTTTATTGGAAGCACGGACCTTGCCCCAACACATTCCTGAGATAACACTCCCCCGCCTGTCTCAGAAGACACTCAGTCCATCAGTGTGGGGGAGGCTGCTGACACCCCCCAGATTCATTTCCAGTTCGTTTGACGTTGGCATGTATGTGTGTGTAGCATGACTGAAGAACGAGTCATTAGTGAGCTGTCCAAAGTCCCTTTGGGAACATTCCAGGAAAATAAACCAATATTCCATCAAAGCCACAAATAGCTTTTTTTTTTTTTTTTTCCATTCCTTCAAAGCAGGATTTCTCAGAGTGTGGTCCACAGACTTCCTGCTTTAGACTCCCCAGAGGAGCTTGTAAAATGCAGATTCCTGGGCCCCACCTTAAGCCTACTGAATCAGAATCTCAGTGGGGCTTCCGGGAACTGCATTTTTAATATGCTACCCAGATGATTCTGATACACCTTAATCTTGAAAACCTCTCATTCTCTTTGTCCCCTTGCTTAATCTTTCCTTTGTGTCAACCCTGTGTGCCCCTTGTGCTCTGATACTACCTCCCTGTGCTGCCTCACCTGGCGAACTTCAGCTAAAGGGCCACTTCTCCCTGGGAGCCTTCCTTGCCATCTTTGTCCCACCTTGTATAGGGGCTTGTATATGTGTTTTCTCCTAACATGAATCTACCACAAAGTAGTAGTTTCTTTCTGCCTGCTCCCCTGAATGGGGAAGCCTCCTGCCCAGTCTCCCCAGGCCCAGCACAAAGTTTTGCCTGTAATTGGTACTAAGAAAGGAATCAGTGCAAGTGAAGAGCGCTGAGCGGCAACTGAAAGGCCACAGAATAGAGATGACGAATGGTCGCTTCCCGTTAAGAAGCTTTCACCTTCTGACTCCTCTCCTGGTGAGTCTGAACTCCTAGGTCAAGTCTGGGGCCAGAGGGCGAGCATCAGACCTAAGAAGAGGCCAAGGCTCTGGCTGGCAGGAGGCACAGCCCACCTGTTTGGGACTGTGGTGTCCTTGGTGGAAGCGCAGATCCCTGTCTGTATTTCAGGGAGACTCCATAGCTTGACATTCTTCCTGCTATAGAAAAACAGAAGAAAGAACAGTTTTCCAGCCCCAGGGCTGACCCCAAACCCAGGGCAGCTAGAATGCTCAGGCCTCCCCCTCTTTTCAGGCAGGAGAAGCTGAAGAATAGAACTATTGGACCATGAAACTCCCAAGAGTCCTTCCCCCTCAGCGTTTCTCAGAATTTGTGACCACGATTTTCTGTGTGAGGCTCGCAATTGCTATTTGCCAAACCGGTAACTGTTGACCCAACAGAAATCAAACAAAGATACCAGAAGGCCCAGACAGGCTGTCTTCATCGCGTCAGTGAAGGGAGAGCAGGTGCCTGGGATTGAAAGGACGTTGCCCATCACCTGGCTCTGAAAAACAAAATGCATTTCCTTATTCTGAACAAGCTGAGCACCAGAAACCTGCTTTACCAGTCCAGGCTGCCTCCTGGAAGCTGGCTCGCTTATCTGCATGTATGTGAGGGCTGGGGGTGTTTTTGAGGGGCTGACTCAGGGCAGGGTGGCTTTGGAAAGGGGAGGCCTGACCTAGTGAGACTCTAGGGTCAGCACAGACTGCTGTGACCTCAGGGGACTCAGCCCAGGAGGTCTGGGTGAGGGCAGCCTGCCCTCTACGTCTGCCGTAGGTGCAGAACCCCTTGGTTCCTTGAAGAGAAAGAAAGGACTGGCTGGGTTGTAGGCAGCAGCGCCGAGCAGCTGAGGGCTAAGTGCACAGCAGGCCCTAGCAAACGCTTCTGGAATTGAATTGGTGCAAGGGGAGACTCCAGCTTTAGTTCAACATGGACTGTATCCGAATCCTTCTGACATTTGCTGGGATTCCATGAGGGAGTCAGGTATTACAAGATTTTGTCAATTACTGAGTTTCTTTGTGCTTTTTTATTTATGAGAATGTTATTTCTGAATCCACTCCCTTTCTCTTCCCTTCTCACCAAATTACACTTGATTTGCCTCCAGGAGGAAAACAGTACATTGTTATCATTTGGTCAAGATTTCATATTCAAAAAAGAGTAAAGTGACAATACAGTTCAAAAATCTTGTTAGATGCTGTGGAAAGCTCACCTGGCAGTAGTGACAGGTGCCATGAACTGAGGGATTTTATAGACATTTACATTTTCCCTTGTCCTCACCTTCCAGATGAGGCAGCTGTGGCCCAGAGAGGTTAGGGAACTTACCAAGGTCACACAGCAAGTTGGCAAGAGGGTTGGGGTTTCAGTCTGGGCTCTCTGACTCTGCAGCTGAGTGCCTGCCAGTGCTGCGTTGTCTCAAGGTATTTGGCGCGTGTTGATGCAACATCACTCACCCTCCTTGAGTTCTCTGCCATTTCTCAGAGCGTTTGTCTGTGTGTCCTGATTTGAGAATTAGTTAAGCTCTCGCACTCTCCAGGGTGCAGTGCTTGGAATTCAGGCACTGGAGGAAGTTGCTGCCTCCTTCCTGGAGCCCGCAGCCGGATCCCACAGATCCTGCTCTGTTGGACAGTGAGGACAGGAGGTGTGGCCCAGGGGTTGGCTGGATGGTAGTGGGGTGCAGAGTAGACAGGGCTGCGATGACTCTCTAGGCCCATGCTTCTTGTCAGTTCCCAGGCACTGAGCCCGGGACTTCCCCCACCAAGGCATCCTGTCCTATTTCCCCCATTGCCTTCTGCCCTCTTAGGATCTATAGCTATTTAGAAATGTGAGCACAGTGGCCTTTTCAGAGAGAAAGAAGTCCTGCTCCTCAGTATTCCCAGGATCCTAGCTTACTGGAGAGATTAAAAGGCTGGATTACGTGGGAAGGAGAGGCAAGTGGACTGGGACACTTTAGATCTAATTGCTAATGACTCCTAGAATATGTCCTTCCAGATGTCCTCATGTTCATTCAGAGGCACTGCCTGCCTTTGTGAGGGGTCATGCAGTGTTGAATGATGTGTTATCAGTGCAATGCAATAGCCAGGTGACGTCATGAAAATCCTCGCTTTCTGAGAACACGTTCGCAGTCAAGAATGCGGTGCTGGAGAGACCGGAGGGTCTCGGTGTGCTGCACAATTCAGCTTCTATTGTGTAACTCCTGGGTTTATTGGCCGTTTGTTGCTGTTCTCTTTGACAAAGTACGATTTTTTTTTTTAAACTTTCTGATTGGAAATCAGTAGTTTAAGCCTGCTAATCACCTCTTTGGCTTGGCGTGTGGATCATGGAAAGTCCACAGCACTTACTCTGTTTCCAAATGTTCTCTCAGTTCCAGAAGTTCAGAAATGTAATCAGCCCCCAATTTTTTATAAGATTGTATAATTTTTACCTTAATTACAATAATAAAGGTTCTGAGATCTATTACATAGATACCTTTTCTTAGTTTACTTTTTAAAAATGTATTTTTAATTGTGGCAAAATATATGTAACATAAAATGGTTTACCATTTTAACCATTTCCAGTGTACAGCTCTGTGATGTTAACTACATTCATGTTGTGCAGCCATCACCACCATCCAACTTTAGAATGCTCTTCATCTTGCAAAACTGAAACTCTGAAAACTACTTTCTGTCTCTATGAATTTGACTTCTCTGACTGCCTCATATAAGTGAAATCTTACAGTATTTGCCATTTTGTGACTGGCTTTTTTTGGGGGGGAGGGATGGAGTTTTGCTCTTCTTGCCCAGGCTGGAGTTCAATGAGAAGTCACAGAGCTGTACATTGGTAAAAATTATACAATCTTATAAAAAATTGGGGGCTGCTCACTGCAGCTTCCACCTCCTGGGTTCAAGCTATTCTCCTGCCTCAGCCTCCCAAATAGCTGGGATTACAGGCACTTGCTACCACGCCTGGCTAATTTTTATGTTTTTAGTAGAGATAGGGTTTCACCATGTTGGCCAGGCTGGTCTCAAACTTCTGACCTCAGGTGATCTGCCCGCCTTGGCCTCCCAAAGTGCTGGGGTTACAGGCATGAGCCACCGCGCCCAGCCTGTGACTGGCTATTTCACTTAGCATAATGTTCTCAAGGTTTATCTATGTTGTCGCCTGTGTCAGAATTTCTTTCCTTTTTAAAGCTGAATAATGTTTCATTGTATGAATATATGTGAGATGTATATACATACAATGTGTTGCAATGTATACACATACATACACACATATACATGACGTTTTGTTAATCAGTTCATCTGTTGGTGGATACTTGGGTTACTTCTGCGTTTTGGCTCTTGTGAACAATGCTGCTGTGAACATACGTGTATAAATATGTGTTAGCCGGGTGCAGACTCCTGAGGTCAGGAGTTCGAGACCAGCCTGGCCAACGTGGTGAAACCCCATCTCTACTAAAAATACAAAAATTAGCTGGACATGGTGGCGGGTGCCTGTAATCCCAGCTCCTCGGAGGCTGAGGCAGGAGAATCACTTGAATCCAGGAGACAGAGGTTGCAGTGAGATGAGATCACACCACTGCACTCCAACCTGGGCAACAGAGTGAGACTTCATCTCAAAAAAAATAAAAATAAATAAATATGGCCGGATACAGTGATTCATGCCTGTAATCCCAGCACTTTGGGAGGCCGAGACAGGCGGATCATGAGGTCAGGAGATCAAGACCATCCTGGCTAACACGGTGAAACCCTGTCTGTACTAAAAATAGAAAAAAATTGACCGGGCGCGGTGGCGGGCACCTGTAGTCCCAGCTACTTGGGAGGCTGAGGCAGGAGAATGGTGTGAACCCGGGAGGCGGAGCTTGCAGTGAGCCGAGATCACGCCACTGCACTCCAGCCTGGGTGACGGAGCAAGACTTCGCCTCAAAAAAAAAAATTTTAAAAATAAATAAATAAATAAGTGTTCGTTGCCCCTGCTTTCCATTCTGTTAGGTACATACCCAGAAGGAGAATTGCTAGATCACATGGTAATTTATCTGTTTTTCTGAGACAAGGTCTCTTTCTCAGGCTGGAGTGCAGTGGTGCGATCTCAGCTTACTGCAGCCTCTATTTCCTGGCTCAAGTGATTCTCCAGCCTCAGCCTCCCAAGTAGTTGGGACCACAGGCATGAGCCACTGCACCCAGCTCATTTTTGTATTTTTAGTAGAGACAAGGGTTTGCCACATTGCTCAGGCTGGTCTTAAACTCCTGAATTCAAAGCAGTCCACCCACCTTGGCCTCCCATAGTGTTGGGATTACTGGCATGAGCCACTGCGCCTGGCCTGGTAATTCTATTTTTAATTTTTTGAGAAACTGCCATCTGTTTTCCACTATTTTACATTCCCACTAGCAGTGCAGAAGGGTTCCAATTTCTCCACATTATCATCAACACTTACTGTTGTTTTTGTTTTTGCTTTTAATAGTAGCCAACCTAATGGGTGTGAAGTGGTATTTCATTGTGGTTTTGGTTTGCATTTCCCTAGTGATGAGTGATGTTGAGAATTTATAGATACACTTTTTTTTTTTTGAGATGGAGTTTTCTTGCTCTGTTGCGCAGGCTGGAGTGCAGTAGCACGATCTCAGCTCACTGCAACCGCCACCTCCCAGATTCAAGTGGTTCTCGTGCCTCAGCCTCTCAAATAGCTGGGATTACAGGCGCCCGCCACCATGCCCGGCTAACTTTTGTATTTTTAGTAGAGTCGGTGTTTCATCATGTTGGCCAGGTTGATTTCGAACTCCTGACCTCAGGTGATCCACCGGCTCGGCCTCCCAAAGTGCTGGGATTATAGGCATTAAGCACTCAACCCAGCCCATACGCTTTTTAAAAAGCCAACTCCTCATGCCAGTTCAAAGCTAGAGAGGCAGTCGAGTGTAACATTCAAGGAACTGATCTTAGAAGCCAAATTCCCTGGTTTTAATCCTGTCTGCTCTCCTTACTAACTTGGTGACTGTGAGTCAGTGACAAGACCTCTCTGTGCTTCAGTTTCCTGTCTGTAAAATGGGATAAATGACCTAATCTCATCAGGTTACCAGGATAACTCAATGAATTGATAGAGATAAGTCCCATAGCATGTGTGAGACTGTGTGTTTGGTAAGTGCTGGGCGTCGGTACTGCCAGTGAACAGAGCAGAATCTGCTGCCTTCCATCCTCCCGGGATGCCTTTCTTCTCTGCTTAGTCTTTTTCAAGTAAAGCAAAGGCCTTGGGAGGTTGAAGTGAGATGGTGGCTGGAACCTGGTGGGTTTTCACACCCCAAAGGTGGGTGTGTCAAGGGGAAGAAGAACACAGGCAGTGTCTGTCCGATGTCCCTCCTGGAACTTGGCATGTCTGGTTTCAAGAGTGAGTGTTTGCAGAACTGGCAACCAGAAGACAGGAACAAGGCCTGGGAATGGAGCGGAAAGGTAGCTGCTATATATAGTTCCTTCAGCCAGTAACAATTAGAGCGAATAGCCATCTGGATGATGAATGGCTCCTAATTGCCTTAAATTACGGCAGTTAGCTAAGGGTTTCTGTTGCTACATGGGTTACCATAGGCCGCTGCGCCCTGTGGGCCTGCATAACTGTCCTCAGGCCTGCGTCCCCTGAGTCTCAGCACTTGGGCCTCCATACAGTGCCATATTTGGTAGGACATCCCCCTGATCCCAGAGATACCCGGGCTTCTCTGCTACTGGGGTTAATTCCATGAGCATCAGAAGGACCCTAGGTTACAGCTTCCCCTTTTCTTCCCAGAGCAGATTTCCAACTTGGTCTGGGAAGAACCAGGTTCTTCTTCTAAGGGAGATGTCATGGGAGAACGTAATCTCCATCTCTGATCCTTCTTTAAAGCCTAATCCAGTTTCCTTAGCAAGGCAGGAAGGTCAGGTGTAGTGAGGGAAAGAAGAACTTCTGCCTCTTCCTGCCTTCATCTGGTTAACATGCTTCTCAGGGCCCAGCTTAAAAGTTAGTTCCTCAAGAAATCATTCCCCAACTCCCTGAAGGGGGACAGGTTCAGTGTTTGCCTTCTCTTACAGGGCAATATCCTTTTCTTTTTTCTTTTTTTTTTTTTTTTGAGACGAAGTTTCGCTCTTGTTACCCAGGCTGGAGTGCAATGACACGATCTTGGCCCTCTGCAACCTCTACCTCCCAGGTTCAAGCGATTCTCCTGCCTCAGCCTCCCGAGTAGCTGGGATTACAGGCATGTGCCACCATGCCCGGCTAATTTTGTATTTTTAGTAGAGACGGGGGTTCTCCATGTTGGTCAGGCTGGTCTCAAACTCCCGACCTCAGGTGATCCACCTGCCTCGGCCTCCCAAAGTGCTGGGATTACAGGTGTGAGCCACTGTGCCCAGCCCAGCAATATCCTTTTCTTTTGAATCAGTTGTTCAGTTGTAATTAGTTAATACCTCTTGTTATTTCTGCATAATGTCAGCTTAGGAGGTTTTTCTTTTCTCTTTTAAGCCCCTTCCATTCTAGGAAGCCTGGAACTTTTCTAGAGCAGCAGTTCCCAAAGTGTGATCCCTGGAAATATTTGAGATCCTCTCAGGAGATCTGCAAGGTCAAAACTTCATAATAAGGCTACGATTGTGCCACTGTATTCCAGCCTGGGCAACAGAAAGAGTGAGACTCTGTCTAAAATAAAATAAAAAGTATCCAAGCTGAAGCACAGAAGGAAAAAAAGCTTGAAAAAAATAAAAGGACTTTAGCAATTTGTGGGACATATTAATCAGTCTAAGAAATGTGTATTTGCATTCCCATAAAAAGGAGATAGAGAGATTAGGAAATATATTTGAAGACATAATGGCTGAAAAATTCCAAAGTTGATGAAAATATCACCCACAGATCCAAGAATCCCACTAAATCCAGGAAAATCATACGGAAAACCACACCTAGATACATCATAGTCAAACTGCTGAAAACAAAAGATGAGAAAAACCTTAAAATCAGCCAGGGAATAACATACAAGAGAACAATAGGAATTACATACAGGAGAACAATAAGAATACTGCAGACTTCTCTGATGAGACAATATAAGCCGAAACATCATTGAATGACATATCTAAGGTGCTGAAAGGGAGAAATACTGTCAACTTACAATTCTGTATCCAACCACAACTATCCTTAAAATGAGGATAAAATCCAAACATTTTCAGATAAAATAAATTGCTTAGAGAAAGTATCACTAGCACAGTTACACAATAAGAAATGTTAAAATAAAATGGTCAGGGCCGGGCGTGGTGGCCCATGCCTGTAATCCCAGCACTTTGGGAGGCTGAGATGAGCGGATCATGAGGTCAGGAGTTCAAGACCAGCCTGGCCAACATGGGGAAACCCTGTCTCTATTAAAAACACAAAAATTAGCCAGGCTGGTGGTGCGTGCCTGCAGTCCCAGCTACTCAGGAGGCTGAAGCAGGAGAATCGCTTGAACCCAGGAGGTAGAGGTTGCCGTGAGTTGAGATTGTGCCACTGCACTCTAGCCTGGGTGACAGAGCGTGACTCTGTCTCAAAAAAATAAAATAAAATAAAATTTTCAGGCCGAAGGAAGATGACATCAGGTGGAAACTTAGATCTACGTGAGAAATTAAGAGCATCAACAATAGAAAAAACTAAAAATGTCTTCATTTCTTTAAAAGATAGTTGACTGTTTAGAGCAAACGTAATAATGGTGTATTGTGGATGATTTTTTTTTTTAAAAGCGGAACAGAAAGGAAAAGGAAGTAAGAAACAGATAAGACAAATAGACAACAAATGGCAAGTTGGTAGACTTAAAACCAGCTATATCAATAATTCAGTGAAAGTAAATGGACTAAATACTTTAATTAAAAAGTAGAAAACAAGAACAAGATTCAAGTGTATAGCCTGCCTATAACAGGTTCACTTTAAATATAAATACTCACATAGGTTACAGGCAAAAGGATATGAAGGATATACCATACCAATACTAATCACAAGAATATTGGAATAGCTGTCAGCATGGCATACAGAGAGTTTTTACAATAATAGGGTGATTCATCAAAAAGACATGACCATCCTAAATGTGTGGACACCTAGTGGCTGAGTTCAAATACCTGAATAAATGACTGGATCCAGTAGAGCAGGCTTTCCAGCTCTTTGCAGGGGGGCGGGACAGATGGAGCCATTTCCTCATTCCTGTCCTGATCTCCTTTGAGTCGCTGGCAAGGGCAGAAGTGGGCAGAAGCAAGCTGACCTCCATGGCCTCATTCTGTGCTCAGCATTGAGACCATGTGTGTCCTCCTTGTCCTCTGAGATGGCAGACCCTGGGACCCTCTGATAGGAGCCCCTGCCAACAGCTCCCACAGGGTACCCCACCCTAGCTCTTCTTGCCATGAAGAGAGCTTTCTGGAACCTGCCAAGCTCACGTGTGATGCCAGTCGGGACTTGGGGCCATGCTCACTGAAGTTGGCAGGGGCTGGGGTCCTGGAGTGGTGGATGGCATCATTGTCAGTCTCTGGGAACTCCAGGTGTCCTAGGACACAGAAGAAGGTGGCAGTGTCTGCCCTCACGCTGGTTCCTGCCATTCAGATACTGACAGGAGCTGAGTCAGCACCAGGTGGGGCAGCGGGGAGGGGAATTTTTAAGCAATAATGAAAAGTTGCCTGGAAGAGGAGGAGAAGATTCCTGGATAGGCTGTGTCTGGGGGCAAAGAATTCCATCATTTACAGGCAGTCCCATTTGCACTGACATTCCATGTGAGAAATGATTTTTCCTTCTTAAAATATTGTGGTAAAATATACATAACATAAAGTTAATCATCGTAACCATTTTCAGTGGTAGAGTTTAGTGCATTAAGTATATTGTTATTGTGCAACCATCACCAGCATCCGTCTCCTGAACTCTTTTCATCTTCCTGCACGGGAACCCTACACCCATTAAACAACTCCCCATTCCAGCCTGCCCCAAGCCCCTGGAAACTACTCTTCTATCTCTGGCTCTATGAATTTCACTACTCTAGATACCTCATATAAATGAAATCCCATAGCGTTTGTCCTTTGTGACAGGTTGTTTCACTTAGCATTATGTGAAATAATACATAAGACTCATCCATGTTGTAGCCTGTGTCAAAATTTCCTTCCTTTTTAAGGGCAAATCATATTCCATTGTATGTTGATATCACATTTTGTTTTTCTGCTCATCTGTCGATGGACACTTGAGTTGCTTTCACCTTTTGGCTATTTGTGAATAATGCTGCTATGAATGTGAGTGGACAGCAATGATTTTTTGTTTTGTTTTGTTTTAAGGTAATAAGATGAATATAGGGATAGGAATTAGTGGCTCAGGACACCGACCTGATAGTCTTATTTGTTGTTGTTGTTTTTAGATGGAGTCTCGCTCTGTAGCCCAGGTTGGAGTGCAGTGGTACGATCTCAGCTCACTGCATCCTCTGCCTCCTGGGTCCTGGTTCAAGCAATTCTCCTGCTTCAGCCTTCCAAGTAGCTGGGATTACAGGCACATGCCACCACGCCCAGCTAATTTTTGTATTTTTAGTAGAGATGGGGTTTCACCATGTTGGACAGGCTGGTCTTGAACTCCTGACCTCATGATCTGCCTGCCTTGGCCTCCCAAAGTGCTGGGATTACAGGTGTGAGCCACCACACCCGGCCGGACCTAATAGTCTTATTTCGCATTTGTAGAAACCTGGAAAAAAATAAGCATCTGGGAAAGTTTATTCTTGCAAATCTGCATTTTTGAAGGGACAGAGCTGCTGAGAGCCTTTGGTGGTTGAGGTCTCTTGACTCATTCCCACCCTACTATGCACTGGCCATATGCAGGCCAGTGTCTGAGTTAAGGTGTCGTTTCTTGCTTTGGTTATTGCGACAGTCAGCTAACGGTAACCAGGCTCCAAGATCCTTTTCCAGCAATCTCTTGTTGCAACTACTTTTGGAATTTTCTTCCACAGGGCTTTCCAGAGCAAATTGCTCTCCTTCTCAGAAATTGCTCATGGTTCTCCAGTGCTCACAGAAAACCCCAAAATATCTTAGCATGACTCAGGGCCCCCATTGGTCTTCCCAGTCTTCTCCGCCTCTCCTTTCCTTCATTCTCTCATTTACCTCTTGGTTCATTTGTTCACCCTGTGATCTGTATTTTGTATTTGTTTTTCACATGTATGTCTCATACTGACTCACTCGGATACTGTGCTCTCCAGGACTTAAGAGCAGGCATGTTTATGATGGAAAGAATCTTATATTTTGGAGTCTCCTTAGCTCTTCATTGAAACCTTGTAAGGTAAATTGTTTCATCCCCAATTGGCAAGTTAGGAAATTGAGCTTTCACAGTTCAGAGAAATGGGTTTGCAATTATGGTCCTTGGAGCAAATTTAGAACCAGCACCAGGGTGTTCCTCTGAGTGAGATTGTGGCTTTTTGAGACACTAGGAAGCTGGAGGTAGCAAGAATAAATGCCCAGGGGCTCTGAATCTGCTTTGTCTCTGCAAGTAAAGGTGAGACCTTGCCGGGGCTCAGTTTGATTGAAGAATGAAAGGCCAGTGCTTGTAGATATTCCCTTAACAAAAGCCTGAGTGTGGTATAGCATTAAGTTGGCTGCTTTCTCCACTCTGAAAGGCTATCGAATGAGAATGTAAGCTCATGTTGGCAGGAATATTCTCCCCACTTTACAGGGAACCCAGGAGTGAGGGGAAAGCCTTACCAAAATTTGTTGCATTCGTGCTGATAAATCCTGAACCCTCAGCTGGGTGGGTCAGGAAGTTAGAACACGTGGGTGGATGTGGTCTTCTCCCTCAAATGTGCAACCCACTGAAACGCTGCTGCTCAACACAGAGTGGGACCAGAAACACCTGCAGAGTTGAGTATCTTGCTCAAGGTCTCCCAACTAACAGAAAGCAGAGCTGAGCCTTTTGCAATTTAGGAGTCCGAGTTCAGCGCAGCCTCTAACACATCTGCCTCTTGGATGGCTTTGGCATAAGTTGCAGCCTTGGGAGCATTAACTGGCCTCAGTGATCTCACTCACAAAGTGTGCATAATAACATCTGCCTCACTGGGCCGTCACAGAGACCAGCGAGCTAATCAGGTAAAGCAGTCAGCAGGGGCTAGAACAGAATGGGTTATGAATGATGCTGTTTCCTGGTGCACCCCTTCTTCACTTGCTGGTGAACAACAAGCACTTGGGACTTGCTCCCCACGGTCAAGATTCTTGGTTGATCTGGATCAATAGATGTATATAGTGGTGGAGGCACTATCTCTAGAGGGTGAAGAGTCTGATTGGATAGGAATGCCACGCAACTATAGTCATTCCTCCTTTCTTTTTTAGAGCATTACCACTGACCTGCAATCTTAGAGTGGATGTGGGGAGTTTTTCTTTTTTTTTCTTTTCTTTTCTTTTTTTAAGACGGAGTCTTGCTCTGTCATCCAGGCTGGAGTCCAGTGGCATAATCTCAGCTCACTGCAACCTCCGCCTCCCAGGTTCAAGTAATTCTGCCTCAGTCTCCCAAGTAGCTGGGACTACAGGCGCGCCACCATGCCCGGCTAATTTTTGTATTTTTAGTAGAGATGGGGTTTCATCACCATATTGGCCAGGCTGGTCTCGAACTCCTGACCTCATAATCCGCCCGCCTCGGCCTCCCAAAGTGCTGAGATTACAAGCATAAACCACCGCGCCTGGCCTGTGGGGAGTTTTTTCACTTCCCTTTCCCCAAAAGTACTTGCATGACCTCAGTGTCTGGTGCCCCTGTTTGCAAAAGCATCTGTTATGCCCTCAGTCAGCACAGCTGGCATCCACCTTAGGCTGTCTGGGCTCCACCCCTCATCCACCTGCAATAAAGCAGAAAAACCTCTTTGAGAGAATCAGCTTTTTCTGGCACGAACAGGTGTACGTTGTTGCTCTTTCCGTCCTGATAAGTTGGTCTTGCCCCGTGGCTCCCCCTCTGTCAAGTACTTGGTTTCTTCCTTCCCCCTTGGTGATATCTCGGTCAGGAAGAAAGTCCTCTCCAAGAGCTTCCAGGAGACCACTTGATTGCACTGCTGACTGATAACCCAATTTACCTTGAGCAGAGACCTGTAGTTTTGTGTTATTCTTAGGATTTAACATACGCTGCCCTCAAGGCCCAAGGGACAAACAGAAAGCCTGGTTATGCTGAGCCCAAGTGGGATAGCATCTAGAAGGCTTTGAGGTTTTGGAAAAGCAACGTGAGCTTATTTTCTTATTTTATATGTTTAAAAGGGTTCCCTTCTTCTCATGAGGCAGGACTTCAAAGGCAGCATTCCAGACCACACTTCCTTTTGGTAAATCTTAACCAGTGTAAATGTTTACTTTTGTGTTGTAAATCCTAGGAGGTGAGGGGAGAAGGAATGTCCGAAGCAGGTGTCCTGCCAGCAAAAGTTAAAACTTAATCTGCTGCTTTAGGCGTTTGGGAGGAAGGGGAGTGTTTATAATTAACAAGCCATGCTAATGAACCTGGAGGTAGAACCTTTTTGCCGGGTTCTGCAAATTCCTGGACCCACTGGAATAAGAGGATTTAGGAAAGCCTGCCTTGCTTCTTCCCCTGCCAGGGAGGTCAGCGCATGAAAATGGAAGGAATGAGCAAAACAGTGATTCAAAGGGTAGAAAGATAAAGGGGAAAGTGAAATGATAGAAAGCAGTATTACTTAAAAACTGTGGCTTTTGGCCGGGCGTGGTAGCTCACACCTGTAATCCTAACACTTTGGGAGGCGGAGGCAGGCAGATCACCTGAGGTCAGGTGTTTGAGACCGGCCTGGCCAACATGGTGAAACCCTGTCTCTACTAAAAATACAAAAATTAGCCAGGCATGGTGGCGCCTGTAATCCCAGCTACTTGGGAGGCTGAGGCACGAGAATCGCTTGAACCTGGGAGGTGGAGGCTGCAGTGAGCCGAGATCACAGCACTGTACTCCAGGCTGGGTGACAGTGTGAGACCCTGTCTCAAAAAAAAAAAAAAAAAAAAGCAGCTGTGGCTTTGGTTAAAAATGTAAATTCCAAAAAAGATTACTAAAAGAAATGGTCCCATTCCCCTGCCACCCTCACTCACCAGGAATGCAGCAATGCATTGGACAGGAGGGTCTCGGCAATTGGCTTGGGACCCGCACTGTCTAGGAAAGAAACTTCTGGTTTCCTTGTGCTGTCTGAGCAACATCCCCTTGGAAGAAGTCCTTGAAAAACTGAGATGTTCTGTGGAGGGAGGCTACTCATGAGTTGTGAAACTTAGGCAAAGGCATTCACCTTTTATGAGAGTCAGTTTTCTTCTTATCAATAAAATGGAGCTAACAATAGGCACCTTCAGAATTATGAGGATTCATTGGCTCGTGTTTTCTCAACACAGTGTTTGGCAATCAGTTGTGTTTTTTTTTTTTTTTTTTTGAGGCGGAGTCTCGCTCTGTCGCCCAAGCTGGAGTGCAGTGGCGCGATCTCGGCTCACTGCAAGCTCCGCCTCCCGGGTTCCCGCCATTCTCCTGCCTCAGCCTCCCGAGTAACTGGGACTACAGGCACCGCCACCACGCCCGGCTAATTTTTTTGTATTTTTTAGTGGAGACGGGGTTTCATTGTGTTAGCCAGGATGGTCTCGATCTCCTGACCTCGTGATCCGCCCGTCTCGGCCTCCCAAAGTGCTGGGATTACAGGCTTGAGCCACCGCGCCCGGCCAATCAGTTGTTCTTGAGTTCACTATTGTTACCCCTACTTCTATGCACCCACCATATATGCATGGAATGTGCTAGAAGGAGAAGAGGTTGTGGGAGGTGATCCTGGGGCAATACAGCTAAGACCTCCCTCCATCCCACATGCACTCATTCTTCTCTTTCCTCTGAAAGAAGGAAACCTCTAGAAGAGGTTGGGGCTGTAGGAGGAAAAGGGACATGGAGCAGAGAGAAGGATGCAGTGAGGGTGTTTGGGACTGTTGGCAGGCAGCAGTCGGGTTTGGGGCCTACAGGGCTCTGCAAATGAGGAAGCCAGAGGTGGGTGAAGTGTTGGCCACACCTCTCCCCTAAAGCTGCAGAATCGTCTGACCGTAAGAGGAGCTGGTGCATTCACAATCCTCTACAACCAGTCCTTCCCCTGACCTTCCCAGAAGCCTTGAACCCTCAATGCTGAGCTGCCAAGACGTGAGCTGGGTGACCAACATAGCCATTCTCCAGTTTGGGGTTGTCAGTATGTCCACCCCTTCCCCATTCCTCGAGGGAGTCATGCTTCAGAACTGCAGCCCTGCCACTTCCTCACTTGAGCCTTGTGTGTAAGAGCGCCGGCCCAGCAAACAGCCCAAATCTCTCTCCCTGGGGACTGTGTGGATACATTTTGGGGCATCCATGCAGTGGAGTGCCTTGTGGACATTGACAAGTCTAAGGTAGAGCTACAGGTGCTCATAGGGAAAGGAGTCCAAGATACATGATGGAGCATTCAGCAAGATTCAGAACTGTAGGTTATATGTTTAAAGAATGGAGTTAAAAGTATACACTCCCATCAACTAGAGTTTTACAGATGGGCTTCAAGGAATTATCTGTTCCATAGAAATGTTTGGCCCACACGGTATTGAAATAGCTGCTGCTCCAGGACCACCCTTTGAAAGCTTGTGTTCACTGCAGTCCACCCTTCCTACTTCACTGGGTTACCTGCCTGGGTCATGCTGGAATCTGAGTTTGCAACCCCAAGACAACTGAGAGTGAGCTGAGGGAAATTGTATATGTCCTACAGTGTAATTGATCAGTTTTAAGGTGAACTTGTTTTGCCTGTTAACATCTTCAAATGTGAGGTACTCTTATCAATGCTGTTGGCCATTGCTGTCGTTGCTTGCACATGCACAAATGATGTCGTTCCTGTTAAGGTAACGAGACAGCTGTGGCCCCTCTGTGTTTTCATCAAAAACCATGGAAAAACCATTTGCAAACAGGTCTTTGTTCTTATTGAAAAACTTTCTTTAACATCTTCTGGTGAAGTCAAGAAAGTGCTAGAATCAAAATTCAAAGTAATTGTCAGTGGCTTGGAAGAGAATCACGGAAACATCATCAGAATTCTCTTTCAAGAAATGCTGCCAGTGGCTCATGCTTCAGAGCTGAGAAGGGACTCAATCTTATACCTTAGTTCATTCATTTCACTTATCTTCCTTGTCATATGTGGAAAAGAGAGTCATACAATAAAGTCCATATCTAAAAAAGTCTGAGCTTTTTCAGTACATATAAATATTCTAAGTGAAAGAAAGCTTTGGGTCATAACTTATTGGTAGTGTTTACCTTCCTGGTTGCATCTAGAATAATCCTGTTTATAAGTGATGCTTTCTTAGTAATGAAGTAGAGTGTATGTGTGTGTATTTGATCAGCACGTATATGTGTTTATGTGTGCACAAGCATGTGCGCTGGGTTAGTGTACCTGCTGATATGTCTGTGGAAACATTTCTGGGAGGGCACACTGGAAATAGTAACTTGCCTGTAACTTAAGGGTTTGCATAGTAGGTGAGGAGGGAAGAGTTTCTTGTTACTTGTTTTTGCGGGTTACTTCTGTATGTTTTTGGTTTTTTCTTTTTCTTTTCTTTTTTTAATTAATTAATTAATTGATTGATTGATTGATTTTACTTTTTTTTTTTTGAGACAGAGTCTCACTCTGTCGCCCAGGCTGGAGTGCAGTGGCACAATCTCAGCTCACTGTAACCTCTGTTTCCCAGGCTCAAGCGATCCTCCTGTCTCAGCTCCCCCAAGTAACTGGGACTGAAGGCGTGCGCCACCACGCCAGGCTAATTTTTGCATTTTTTGTAGAGACAGGGTTTCACCATGTTGGCCATGCTGGTCTCAAACTCCTGGGCTCAAGTAATCTACCCTCCTTGGCCTTCCACAGGGCTGGGATTACAGGCATGAGCCACCGTGCCTGGCATTTTTCACTTTTATAAAAAATGGTGGGGGAACCCTTCAAGTCTCAAGCCCCACCTCAGAACTCCTGACTTCAGCATCTCTGGGGATGGCACCCCAGGTGCCAGGCAGCCAGATTTTGTTCTCTGTCTAACCAGGCTGAAAGCCAACTGGCATCTCTAGGGGACCAAGGACTCCATGAAGCTCACAGGGTTTTTTAAGAAACTGCGAATTCACTAACCAATTGGTATCTCCTTGCCCTCCTCTTTCCCTTTCTCCTCTCCTTCCTCAAATATTTTTTGAGTACCTCCCCTATGTATAATGTCAAGCATGCATCTACAGACCTTCTTTTCCTGTCAAGAGCTGGGAGTGGATGGTGCCTATTTTGCACCCTTGAGATGCATGGAAAACGTGCATTCTTATAACCCTTGGCCATCTCTTCATACCTTTATGCCTGAGAATGCACCTTGGTGCTGTGAGCCCTTTGTGGAGAATGCGACTTCTTCTCCCAGACAAGATCTCATTGTGAGGCCAGGTGTAGGTTTAGAGGTTCGTAATGATGGGCAGCACCTCTGTGACCTTTGCAACCTGGAGAGGCTGCTCTGAAGTGCTGTTAGTCCAGAAACACTGAGCTCTGTACTGGTGTGACTGTTGGTCTGTCCTGAAGAAGAGAGTGCAGGAGAGCGCATCCCCCCCGCCCGGGCTTTACCTGCACAGCTTCCCCATTTATCAGCCCAGGTTCATTATGCTAGGGGCTTAGAAATTGCTATCCCTTCTATGCTGGGGACTCAGAAGTCGCTATCCCTTACCAGCCCCCTTCCACTCCTTCAAAATGAACTTATTACAAGATTCTTATAGAACGAGAGCCTGATCATCTCCTTGCAAAGAATACTTTAATGTTCTGTCATGGCTCTTAAAGTCTACTTTCCCTGGCCTGGCAAGGGGGCTCATGCCTATAATCACAACAGTTTGCGAAGCCAAGACCGGGGAGGATCCCTTGAGCCCAGGAGGTGGAGACCAGCCTGGGCAACATAGCAAGACCTCATCCTTACTGAAAAAAAAAAAGCCAGGTATAGTGGTACACACCTGTGGTCCCAGCTACTGGTGAGGCTGAGGAGGGAGGACCATTTAAGCCCAGGAGTTCAAGCTTGAAGTGAGCTATGGTGATACCCCTGCACTCCAGCCTAGGTGACAGAGGAAGACCCTGTCTCCACAAAAAAAAAAAAAAAAAAAAAAAAAAAAACAAAAAAAAAAAGCCTTTTCTCTCCCTAATGTGGCTCACAGGACACTCAACAACATAGGACTGACCCTGATTTTGCCTCTCCAGCCCCATCCTGTTTCTCTGCCCCACCCCCACTGCACTCTGGCAACAGGTCTTGAGAGACATTGCAACCTTGTGCATTATAGAGATTTGCAAATGCTGGTCCCTCTAACAAGAGTTATGTTTCCTGCTCTCTTCACCTACTTACACCTACTCATCCTTCAGCGCTGAGTTTAATCACACTCACTCGGGAAGCCTTCTCTAACCGTGAGGAGTAAGACCAGACCCTCCCCACTCCACCCCCATTTACAGTCTCATGCTCCTGTGTGTTGCTGCTTTGTAGAATTGCCCAAATTATTTCTGTGTCTGCTTTCTCCACTGTGCTGCAAGCTCCTTAAGGACAGGGGGCTCTGGCTGTTTCTCACAAAACTGTATCCTCAGTGCCTGGCTCTAGTGAGTTCTGAACTTATATTTTGGGCAACTGAATGAATCAATGACTCTCCTGCTGAGCAGCAATGCTTCTCCCAAGAAGAAGGGTTAGGCCAAACTTCCAGCAGGGAGGCAGCTGAGGATGTGACTGAGCGCCTGAGGGCTTGGAACCCAGCAGAAGAAGCTGATTGGTGGGATGGAATGCCACAGGTCCCTCTGGCATCCTGGATACCGAGAGGGTGGGAATGTAAACTGGGCCCGGAGGCTGAATTCTTGAAATTTCACTGCAGCCTAGGAGGAGCCTGCAGGGAAGTGAACCTGACCTTGAGGTTCTAGCCTTTATTTTTTTTCCCCTCTCTAAAAAAAATTAAGATAAAAGGTGCCATCATGCAACACATTCTTTCTGAGGGAGCTGTGAGGTGAGGGCTTCTAAGTCACTCATAAGTCATTTCTAAGTACACTCATCACCCAGGCCTGCTTTTTGCTGGTGCAGGTGCATCTTCCAAGATTTCTCGGCATTGCACACCCTAGAGGAGTTGAAATTCCTGGTGGGTACTTCTTGGGCGCTAGCAGAGACATCCCAGGAGCAGTTCTCCTAATCACAGAAGATAATAGCAAGTGTTTATTGAACATCTAGGCCAGTCGTGGTGGCTCACGCCTGTAATCCCAGCTCTTAGGAGGCAGAGACTGGAGGATAGCTTGAGCCCAGGAGTTTGAGACCTGCCTGGGCAATATAGCGAGACTCCGTTCTCTAAAAAAAAAAGAATGAACGAACATCTAGAATGTCCTGGACAATGTACTAAGTACTTTATATGTCTCGGATGAGCTGGGCTTCCCAGTACCCCTGTACTTGAGGAATTATTATTATTATTATTATTATTATTTTTTTTTTTTTTTTTTTTAAGACAGAGTCTCGCTCTGTCACCCAGGCTGGAGTGCAGTGGCCGGATCTCAGCTCACTACAAGCTCTGCCTCCCAGGTTTACGCCATTCTCCTGCCTCAGCCTCCCAAATAGCTGGGACTACAGGCGCCCGCCACCTCACCCGGCTAGTTTTTTGTATTTTTAGTAGAGACGGGGTTTCACCGTGTTAGCCAGGCTGGTCTTGATCTCCTGACCTTGTGATCCGCCCGTCTCGGCCTCCCAAAGTGCTGGGATTACAGGCTTGAGCCACCGTGCCCGGCCTTTTGAGGAATTATTATGCTAATTAAACAGAAGAGGAATTAGGACTAAAGGAACTGAACTGATCTGCCTATAGTCACATAGCTGGAAGTGGAAGTGCTGGGATGGAATGTAGATCCATCCATCTAGTAGCTCCCAAACCTCTGTTCTGACCACTGCGTCACCTCCAAGTAGCCCTAGCAGCCAGCACTTGACTATTTCCAGTCTTCTTAGCACATCCCGTTCATTCGCTCATTTAATTGTTTATAAAACTTGATCAGGAAGATATGATTACTTTCGTTTCTTAAATTACTAGACTGAGGCTTAGAGAAATTAACTAGCAGAACCAGGATACAAACACAGGTCCCTCTACCCACCAAGCCCTTGCTTTCCTCCCCCTAAGGGGAGAGAGGAGTCTGTGTCTGGTTATTGTAGGGACTGAAGGCCCCAGGGAAGCTGTTGGCCCCTCCGCAGGGGTAAAGACAAATGGGATGACATGACAAGGAGCTTTTCCAGCTGGGCTCCTGGTAGAAATCAGACTCTAAAAGCAGAGGGATGAGGGTGGGGTTCTGGGACCTGGGGAGGGAGGGAGTTCTTCTTTCCCCCTAGCTAGTTGCCTTGGGGAAAAGAATGCCAGTGTAGGCGCTGTTGAGGCTGTGAGGAGTGCAGTCATTTGATGTTAAGGAGAATGCCGTGTTTGCTTTTGCCAAGTGGTTCTGACTCCAAGTCAAGGGGTCTCTGGGTTTGGGGAACATTGTTCTATATGTGGTGGCTCGGGCAAGGGTGGCTTTCCCTGGTTCTGCCATTTACTAGCCCTGTCACCTTGGGTGAGTTACTTACCCTCTGTAAGCCTCAGTTTCTTCATCTGTAAAGTGGGAGAAGTACAGTACTTCCTTCCCTGGGCGGTGAGGTCGAAATAAGGTACTGTTTGTAACTTAGCAGAGTACCCAGCCCATAGTCAAGGTGTAATGAGTATTCAGTTGCTGATGTAGTCTAGGTAACAAACACTTGGCAGATAATAGACGTTTAACTTAACCCTCACAACAACAGTATGAGACAAGTACCATTCTTTTTGTTTTTCTTTCTTTCTTTTTTTTTTTTTTTCCAGACAGTCTCGCTCTGTTGCCCAGGCTGGAGTGCAATGGTGCAATCTCAGCTCACTGCAACCTCTGCCTCCTGGGTTCCAGTGAGTCTCCTGCCTCAGCCTCCCAAGTAGCTGGGATTACAGGCATGCGCCACCATGCCTGGCTAAGTTTTGTATTTTTAGTAGAGATGGAGTTTCATCACGTTGGCCAGGCTGGTCTTGAACTCCTGACCTCAGGTGATCCACCCACCTCAGCCTCCCAGAGTGCTGCTATTACAATTCACCCATTTAAAGCTTAGAATTAAGTGGCTCTTGGTATATTCAGAGTTGTGCAACCCTCACCACAATCACTTTTATAATATTTTCATCACCTCCCCACACAAAACTCTGCACCCCTTAGCAGTCATCCCCCAATCTTCACTTCCCTCCAGCCCTAGACAACCACTAATCTACTTTCTGCCTCTATAACTTTGCCTGTCCTAGACATTTCATATAAACGGAGTCATACAATACGTGACCTTTTGTGTCCGGCTTCTTTCAGTTAGCATGATGTTTTCAGCTTTCATCCATGTTGAGGCATGTGGCAGAACTTCATTGCTTTTCATTGCCAAATAATATTCCATTGTATGGATATGCCACATTTTGTTTATCCATTCATCAGTTTGTGGATATTTGGGTTATTCTCACTTTTCGGCTATTATGAATTCATGCTGCTATGAACATTCACGTATAAACTTTTGCACCTACGTACATTTTTCTTTCTTTTGGAGATCTGGTAGGGACTATTTTTCTCCTTGTTTTACAAATAAAGATATTGAGGCACAGAAGGATTAAGTTATTTGCCTGGGGCACACAGCAAATAAGTAACAGAGTCATAATTAGAACTCAGGTAGTCTGCCTCCAAAGTCTGTGCTGTTCATCAGTACCTCTCCTGAACACTTCCTTATAGCAGCTACTGTGCCAGGAGCCAGAGAGACTGGGGAGAGCAAAGCAGACACGTCCCTGTCCTTGTGAAACTTACAGGAAGACCACGGTGCGATAATCGAAGACATGGGAAATAATCACCGTGACAGCTGTGTTAAGGATTACAGTCGAGAGTTGCAAGGTTCTGGCAGGTAGACCGGTGGGCCCTGGGACTTGTCATCATCACAGTGGCCAGGGAAGGAAAGCTTCCCCGGAGAGGAGGTGCTTGCGCTAAGATCTGTAGGACACGTAAGTGCTAACCAGGCAGAGATGGAGGAAAGCAGCAGCTTTAAAGGGTGCAAGACTCGAGGGCAGGGCCAGTATAGTATGCAGGCTTCTGAAGTCAAGCGTTTACTCAGCAATTACTCACAAGGCTCCATGGATAATGGGTCCTAGGGACACTGCTAACTGAGAAAAATCTCTCCAGCCCAAGCAGCAGGCAGGAACACATCTTGCTGTCAGAGATCACTGATGTCCCAGTCTGAGAGACCCAAATTCCCATCCCTGCCTCTCATTTTCAACATCAAAAGGCTGATGTGCTTTAGATCTAAACCCAGGATGCCATTTTTCATCTCCTCTCCTCTAGGTAGCTGGCCTTTCAAATGCGGGAGAGTATTATTCCTCTTCAAAGTGGTGCAGGCGTCATTTGCTGATTTAAAAAATATATATATATATTTTGGAAAAAGTAAGGCCTGGGTCACCAGATACAGACCTGCCAGGTGTTCAGATGCTGGTCCTTCCCTGGCCCCTTAAGTGAACCATGAAAAAGACCTGGGGATTCACCCACAGATAATGGAAGAAAGTTATGTTACCACTTGATGCCTGCTTTTGTGTCCACCCCATTTCCCCAGGTGGCATTGGTAGCTAATTATGATCACTCCACACAATTAGAGCTGTGCTGCCCCTTCCTTCCCCTAGCCAGTGGGCTTCAGTGCCCAGAGTGAAGCCTGCAACCTGTGTCAGACACCAGCATGTGTAATGGGAGGAAACAGCTTCTGTGTCCAGAGCACTGGTTCCAAGGGCGTCCTGTGTCAGACACCAGCATGTGTAATGGGAGGAAAGAGCTTCCATGTCCAGAGCACTGGTTCCAAGGGCATCTTCAGGCACTGAAATTGGCACCTTAGGCATGGGGAAGTTTCATTGGAAGTGAATGGGGAGCACTGGGGGGACTTACTGAAAGAATTTCAGATGCAGGGAGTATTTGGCACAGCTTACCTCCAACTGGCCTGGTTTTATTCTGAATTGTTTGGAGCAGAGGAAGGGAGAGGGAAAACATAAAGATCAGGGTAATAGGTTCTAGGAACTGACAGAGCTGATGGAGTTGAACAGGGGAGGGACCATGGAAGGTAAGGCTATTGAGCAAAAATTAGGCTGTCAGCCTCTAGGAAGGCAGGCACTTGGCTGGATCCAAGTGGCAGTGTTAGGTGCTGTGGGAGAATGCACACCCACAAGTATGTGCACATTCCCTGCCTCCCGGGAGCTCACAGTTCAGCCAGTGATGCATGCACAGAAGTTTGAAGTAGTAACGTTAGACATGAGGTTGAATTCATGCTGACCGGATTTCTGTGGACTTCATGGCCCTGTAGGCTTTATAGGATCTAGAAAGGCAGAAACAGATGTGGTGGGGGATGGTTTGAAGAGTCGTGAATGACTCACTAAAGACGTTGAGGTGGGAAGGTATGCAGGGACTATACCACACTGTGTGGAGGAGGGGGTTCATGGAAAGGGTAAGAACTCCCAAAGGGTAGATGAAGAGCCCTGAAGACCCAGCTAAGGAAACTCATGAACGACTGGTAGCCACTGGGAATTCTTGAGCAAAGAACCAGAGGACATAAGTGCTGCAGAGAACAGACCATACTGTGGATGGATTGAGAGCACAGTGGGGGCCCCTCAAGCTTTTCCACACTCTGGGCAGTAGGCTTTATCCAAGTGCCCACCACCAAGTATCTGGGCACTAGGCAGGGAGCAAAGGGTGTTTCCAATTCCAGTGTTAAACAATTCCTTCCAATTTCTATGTTCCAAGGAAGGATTGGGCTCTCAGAAGCTTGGAGTTCTTGTTTTATGACCACCATCCAGCCCTAAGAGCCTGGGGTGGTTGGATGCATTTTCATTGCACAGATGGACCTCCCAATTTTCTCAACTTTACTTCCCTTTCACAGTTGCACAGACCATGCAATCATGGTTTTGAAGGTCATAAAGTTCACTGTGCTAGGTGATACAGAAATACTTTCTTGGTGACAGGACCAAACATTCATTAGGTGCTTTCATGTGCCCTGCATTTGAATTTATTCATGATAGCTTCAACTTTCTGAGTGTTTACTGTGCGGCAGGCACTGTGCTAACTGTACATTATCTCATATACTTTTCAGGACAAGTGAAAATGACGACCCTATTTTATAGATGAAGAAAACTGACACTCAAAGAAGGGAAATAATTTGCCCAAGATCACAGAGCTCAGGTTGGCTGGACTCTGGGACATCCCTTGCCTCCACCACATGCTGCTTGTCAGCAGCAGCACTCAGAGCTGGTTGCAAAGGAGGGGCTGACATATATATTAAGGGTTGAGTCCGGGCACGGTGGCTCACGCCTGTAATCCCAGCACTTTGGGAGGCCAAGGTGGGCGGATCACGAGGTCAAGAGATCAAGACCATCCTGACCAACATGGTGAAACCCCATCTCTACTAAAAATACAAAAATTACCTGGGCGTGGTGACGTGTGCCTGTAATCGCAGCTACTTGGGAGGCTGAGGCAGGAGAATCACTTGAACTCAGGAGGCAGAGGTTGCTGAGCTGAGCAACCGCTGAGCTGAGATGGTGCCACTGCAGCCTGGGCGACATAGCGAGACTCCATCTCAAAAAAAAAAAAAAAAGAGTTGAACTTTTGCTTCTGGGATGTTTATGTTTTTTCCTAGTCTTCAGGGGTTCAGGGCTCTCAGATGTCTCCCCCACCATACCTCCACTCAGTCTTCCACTGATGACATTTCTTAATAATTCATGTGCTTCCCCCTTGGCTCAGTTACGCATTGGAGAACACTGCTGCATCTAAACCACTGTAGATGACAAGCTATCATGCAGCTCACCCAAACAGCAGCTTGCAAGGCGTATCCATTCTGAACATTTGGAATGGAACTCTTCTGATCCTTATTTTCCACCTAAAACAGTCATAAAGGGGCAATGGAAATGTATTGATTGTCACTTTTTCTTATATACCTTGGACTGTTTCTGCAAAAGGAGATATGTTTGAGTGTTTTAAGGCAGCCTTGCAGATAGCTTCTGAAAAGAATTCACTGGCCTAAAAAAATGATTCCTAGCCTGCAGAGCTTTCATTTGTCTTCCCTGTGCTTGAGAGAGCTGGGTTGCCCACAGGAAAGAATAAGCGGTGAAAACCTGGCTTCTAATCCTAAAGCTTCCAACAGTGAGTTATGGGGTCTTGGGCACATTGTTTACATTTCAGCCTCACTTTTCTCATCTGTAGAATGTCCTGTGGGTCAAGATGAGATAGCAGATGTGATAAGAGCTTTGTAAGCTACAAAGTAGATGTGCATGTGTGGGATAATAGTACACAGGTTCCTGAACTAACTCATGGAGTTCTTGAAGACATCAGATGAAACAGTAAACGGGAAAGTTCTGCGAGGGGAAGAAACTCTGAGCATCTCTGAGGCAGGTGCTCTTGCTCAAGCCTTAGCAATGCGTCTGTCACAGCAGGAAGCAGGGGCTGCTTGACAAAGCAGTGCAGGGGGTTCATATTCCAAGGAGAGGTTTTATTTAAAAGAGAAATGACTTAAAATAGAAGTCAAACATTTATAGTAAATATTGGGGGGAAAAGATTTGATCAGGCCTTTATTTTGAGAAACAAAACTAAAAAGTTAAAAGTATATTTATACTGTATTTAACAACGTACTGCAACCATGCCCCAGTTCTTAGTTTTAACAAAGCGTTGATTTATTTTTGGTGTAATTATTTGGATACAATGAGCCATTGCAGAAAAGGACATTTTTCTCTTGTTTGACTTTCCCACCAGGCTCATAAGGCAGGTCATTTTTGCAAAATATTGAAGGCTTTATCAGTTTTCCTAATGGCCTTGTTTAAACCCTTGGTATCACTGAAATCCTTCTCTTTTATTATTTTATTTTTTGAGTTTTACTGTGTTGCCCAGGCTGGAGGGCAGTGGTGCAATCTTGGCTCACTGCAGTCTCCACCTCCTGGGTTCAAGCTGTTCTCCTGCCTCCCAAGTAGCTGGTATTACAGGCATGTACCACCATGTCTGGATAATTTTTGTATTTTTAGTAGAGACAGGGTTTTGCCATGTTGGCCAGGCTGGTTTCGAACTCCTGACCTCAAGTGATCCTCACCTCCCAAAGTGCTGGGATTACAGGCGTGAGCCACCGCACCCAGCCTGAAATCCTTCCCTTTTAAAGGCCCTGTTGTTTCTTCTTTATGTTAATGGATTTTCTCCTTTTCAGTTGTTACCTGAGTAACTCAACCACTCCTTGGGTGTGATTGAATAGTTATTCAACATGACATTCACAAACTTCATGAAATCCTGCCTCTTTTAGAATATTAGTGATTTCCCTTGCAGTTGACTTGGATTGTACTTGCATTGCTTTGTCAGATGCTAAGACATCCAGCAGACCCATAAAGATGTTGACAGGAAATACTGATGGCATGGGCTAGACACTAATGTTAAGTGGGGAGCAGTATTTGTATAGGTACTGATTTTATTACAAGTACTCAGTTCATGGGTTAATTTTTTAACACAACTCATAGTTTTTATATTTTGATGACTCTTGTTTCTCTAAGTGATCATCTAAGTGCAGGAATCAAGATACATATCCAGTCATTGACTTTCCCCTGATGAAGAGAGCAGGCTGTGGAGTCAGAGTGGCTGGGTTAGAATCCCAGCTTCTACTTGTACAATCTGTGTGACCCTTGATAAGATAAACTGGAGTCTCAGTCTTCTCCAATGCCAGCCTGCAGGGACTCTGTGTGGTGTGAGAGGCTCTGTCCAACACCACATGGGCAGGGAGAAAGAACTGACCCCATTTCATAACAGAATCAGATGGCCCAGGAAGCACCCCCAGTTAACGCTCTTGGGGTTGGGATGCCCAGCCCTGGCTCTCCCTCCACCTGAAGCCCACTGAGATTAATTGGGTGCCTTAAGTCTGATGTCAAAAGGAAGGAAGAGAAGGGTTTGAGGAGGACAGGTTCTTGCAGACTGATCTCAGCAGGTCTGAAGTTAGGCTGAAAATCGGTGTTTTGCAGGTACAAACACTGTAAGGAGATACGAGATACTTAGCACACACCAGTGCCCTTAGTAGGCGTGCCTGAAATGCTTGTTGAGAAAATAAGTGCATGCAGAATACAAGACTCATTTGAATACCTCCTGTTTGGCTAGGAGCAGAGGAATTCAGGTGAGCCATTGTTGAGAAACCTGTGTGACTAGTTAGAATTAGTTAAAAAGTAAAAGCTGGGACCTCCCAGGGCCCATGCTTGGTATGCTCTGAGTGAGGTTGTTCCGTAAGTTGGTGGTGGCTTAGAAATGATTGACAGACATGTCTTATTTTTTAATGTGACAATGGATGTTTGGTTCCATGTAAAACAATTAGAGGAGGAGCTATTTGGTTAGTATCAGGCACTGTGTTTCGACCTATTCCCCAGATGCCTTCATTCTGATGTTGGGGCACTGGACAGACTTTCTGAGGGTCTCTTGAGGTCTTAGGGTCTTGCTCATGCAGGGCAGGAGGAGCTGAGCAGGGCAGGAAATACACCTGCAGCTGCTGTTTTCTGCGGGCATTGTTTCCCTAGATGGTTCCTGGATCATTCTGGGTCTGTGACACTGGGCTCGCACTCTGGGCTGCTCCCCACTTTCCTAATAGGGTCCTTGGATGTCACCCCCAGGCGTTGGCAGTGCCCCCAAACCACTGAGTGACAAGGGTCCTCCTCAGAGGCCAAAGCCAGCATCTCTCCAGTTCAGTTGCACTGACTGTAGATGGGTGCTGTGTCCTGGGGCCTGGGACGCCCTGAGTTCTCGAGTTAACTACTATCAGTCATGTGCCCTCCAGGGCAGACCTCGGGAAGGAGGCAGTTCCAGGGGATACTGCTTATTCAGCCCACCAGGCTCGCAAGGGTCTGTTCCCCACTTCTGATTCACCTTCAATTGATCACCCTGGCGTTGCCTGGAGAGGGAATTTGGAATTCTGTGCCCTAATCCTGACTGATTCTTTAGACCTTTTGTGGAGATGCTGATATTGAAGAAAAGGTCGTGTGAAGTCCGTGCTCACTCTGTTAAGATGCGTTTGTGGGTCTCCTGCTAAGGCAGAACTGAAACCCTGTTTCTGTCATTCTGTCAGCTCATGGCTTCATCTGGACACAGCCCCTGGGTTCCCTCTTGTACCCTCCCCCTTGGTGTAAGGGAGGCCCTGGAGAAGGTGAAGAGCAATCTATGTGACGATCTATTTCATTTATTAGCCTGAGTGAAATTGGAGGCCTCTTTTCTTTTACAGAGTCATTGTCAAGCAAGGTCAGTCCAAAAAAAAAAATCCCTATATATTTATGATTATGTATCAAGAATGATTCTGTCCACTGGGGATACTGCAGTGCTCTTAACAGTCCTGATTGCTGCCCTTGCAGAGGTCGCCATCTCCAGAGAAAGAATGTAAGTCATCGTGAAGAGTTGAGAAGGAGAAGCAGATGGGCCGTGGGCTTATCAAGCTGGGATCTATCTGCCCTGTTGGAAGAGTCAGAGGAGTCATGCTCAGGAGATGGCAGTGTAATTAGAATATCTGCTATGATAACAGAGTATTGAGCACCTACTGTATCCAAGCACTGTGCAAACACCGGGCATACCTGAGCTCCTTTATTCCCCAGATAGGTGTTAATGGCAGCCCCATTTGACAGGTTAGGGGATGTGATGTACACCTTTTCCTGAACGTGGCCAAGAGAAGTGATGTGCACCAGCCACACAGCTGGCAAGTGGCAGAGCTGGTTCCTGAGCTCGGGGGACATGACTGTGATGCATGTGCACAGGTGTGTGCACAGGCTCAGGTAGGGTGAAGCCCAGGGAGACCCAAGCCCTCACCCTCACCCTCTCTACTGTTTTCCTGCCAAGGAGGGGCATGTCCCCAGGATGTTTGCAGGCTTTATTCTGCCTGGGCAGTGACCCAGGCTCCTTTAATCCACAGCCGGATGGGAAGAGCTGCTGGCAGAGGGAAGGGCCACACATCATTGTCCCTCTCCCTGAAGCATACCTCTCAAGAAGTTCCGGGGTGGGGTAGAAGCTTGGCTGTGAGCACAGGCCTCCCTTTATCCCACCTCGACCTCAGACAAGCCAGAGGAGAGCCACAGACATTTGCCCGCTGGGGGTGCGGCCATCACAAACAGGGACTTCTCCAATGAGGAAATACAAAGATGCCATCCGGAAAGGATCAAGAAGTAGTTGTCCAGGCAGGGTCCACTGGAGAAATACAAAGAAAGAAATTATCAGCCTAGGAAAGGGCCCTAGCAGAGCCATCCTGAAGGTTCCCCAGAAGGAATTTGACTGGGGTGGGGCCAGGGGTATCCAGCCCCCACACTGCAGCCTGGGATCTTTGCTTGAGGGCGTGAGAAGAAAGGGGTTTCTCTTCTGGTGGAAAAGTTCCTGAGTGGTCTGACAATTCCAAAGCTAACACATGTCTGCTGCTTTCAGTATGCCAGACATAATGCCCAGTGCTGTACACACATCATCCTGTAAGCCTCCCCACATATCTGTGAGGTGGGGACGATTGTTATCCCCATTTTACAGAGAAGGAAACTGAGGCACGGCGAGGTTAACCAATACGCCCAAGATTCAAAAGCTGGCAGGTGGCAGAGTGAGTTGTTGAATGGTCATGGCCAAGTCCCTTCTGTTCCCTGTGTGTCAGTTTCCTCATCTCCATAATGAGATGACCAGACACAATAATTTCTAAAAGTCCTTTCATTACCAAATTCCCATGATTGTGTCCCAGAGACCTGTAAGGTCATTCAGCCATGCAGGTGTAGGCCTCTTGGGCATGTGGGTTTCTGATACCCCTACCAGTTCTCTTCCCACCCCTCTGAGATGCCTGTTTCTCAGCAAGCCTCCTGAAATCTTTTGTATATGACACCCCCCACCTTATAACTATACAAAGGTTTTGTTTGTTTTTTAATGCTTTCCAGTTTTGGGCTCAGGAAATGCCTTCTTTCCTTCCCTGTAAAAGATTTCTTCCTTCCATCCCAGTCTGCAGGGCCTCATCCTGGCCAAGCAGCCTCATCCTCTCCTTCGGCACAGCCCTGCAGGCTGGCTCTGTCACCTTCTCATATTTACTGAGCATCTGTAACAAGGATTTGCTCAAGGTCACACAGTCGGTAAGTGGCCACATCAAGCTGGGACCTATATGGTGGTCTGCTGTTCAGCACACAGTAGGTCCTCAGGAGTGCTTCCTTCTTTCTCCCTCATTTGGCTAGCTCTTCTTCCCTTTGCTTCTGTTTGCAGACAGAAGGTAGAGTGGGGCTGGGAGTGGGGTTGGCTGCTCTGGGCCACTGGGCGGAAGGCTCACAGGCCTTCCTGTTTTGGAAGAATTGGTCTGGAGCGGCAGCTCCACCAACCCCAATTCTATGACCAGCAGTGGCCTCCTGAGTAACCCTTTGTTTCCCCAAAATAGCACTCCGCCTTTCTCCTAGCAAGAAGGATGGTTATCTGCATGGGTGCCATCTTTCTGGGCCCTCCAAATGCGGACAGCTCACCTTTGCTGCGGAAAACACCTGCTTCACCTCCCAGCTCCAGGTCATTCCTCTGAGACCCTATGGAAAAGCTCTCAGCTAAATTGGACATTAAATACTAGAGGAATGAATCGGTTCACATACTGGGAAAGTCCG
The DNA here is from genome assembly GCF_024542745.1 of Macaca thibetana thibetana. Classification (NCBI taxonomy): domain Eukaryota; kingdom Metazoa; phylum Chordata; class Mammalia; order Primates; family Cercopithecidae; genus Macaca; species Macaca thibetana. The sequence goes on along the minus strand of NC_065583.1, from coordinate 13,403,686 downwards.
AAGGTCACTGTTCGACGCAGGGCTGCAGCTGTATCATCAGGTCTTAGTTTCTCTCCTCCCGACTCTGCCTGCTGCCGTATTGGCTTCATTCTCAGTTTGCACATGATGATCTTCTAGGATTGAAGAAAGATGCAAAAAGAGGTCTCTCTGTTCATGGCTCAGATGGAAGTCCTGAGGTTGACTTTGACTAGCCTGTAGTGGGTCGTCGGAAGCTGGGGTCCAGGAATAGTGTAAAATCAGCTGCTCACCAAAGCACATGGATGGAGAATCTTTAGAGAGGTGGGTTCCTCAGGAAATTTGCAATGCAATGTCACCAAAAGAGGCACAAATGGGAGCTTGGTGGCAAAAATCCCACTGTTCCCCATCCCTTCCCCTGCTGGTCCCCAGGTCACAGTCCAGGAGGCTGTTTGGTGTGGGCCGGGAGGGTGCTTGAACTGAAGCTGAGCATGCCTCTTCTGGACTGGCTCTCCCTTGGTTCCCTACTCTTAAGCATTGTTCTGTTTTTCTCCACCCCAACATGAAGGGCATCTGTCCAAGGGCAGGACAAGAGGAAAAGGACGTGGAGGAAAGCCTGTTGTTATCATGATCATCATTCATTCATTCTTCTGCTCAACGATGTGCTTAACACATTTTTATTGAGCATCTAAGACATTGCAAACAATGAGCTAAATGAGGGTTTCCAAAACTTCAGTCACTAAGGCACCCTCTTCCCAATTTTTGCCAATAGAAGTAAAATGATGATACCAATTCCCAGCTAGAGGCTGGGCGTGGTGGCTCACGCCCAGGGAGCCACCACGCCCTTTGGGAGGCCGAGGCAAGTGGATCATTTGAGGTCGGGAGTTCAAGACCATCCTGGCCAACATGGTGAAACCCTGTCTCTACTAAAAACACAAGAAATTAGCCAGGTGTGGTGGTGCATTCCTATAATCTCAACTACTTGGGAGGCTGAGGTAGGAGAATTGCTTGAACCTGGGAGATGGAGGTTGCATTGAGCCGAGATCATGCCACTGCACTGCAGCCTGGGCGACAGTGAGACCTTGCCTCAAAAAAAAAAAAAAAAAAAAAAAAAAGAATCCCAGCTAGATAGCACATGGAAAGACAATGAGCCTGGAGTCCAATACCCCTTAGTTAACAAAGGAGCCTGGCAGAGGTTGGAGGAGTTAAAGACACAGTAGCTCCAGACTGTCGACTCCACTCTTGATTGAATCTGAAAAGCTGAAGGGGAATTGAAAAGAGAATAGCGTTCTCACTGAAAGATCCAATGTTTTCTCCTGCCTTGGAAGTGCACCTCATAAAGTCATCTTGTGTGCCACCAAAAGGCATCATATACACATGGGAAATGTAAAATACTCATGGAATCCAGAAATGAATCCAACTCGGACCTTGTCTCGAAGCGACTTCGTCTCTAGGAAGCAAGAGGAGAGCAGGATACAAATGGAAGTGCCATGAGTCAGGATGTGATGGAAGGAGGGGTGCAGGTGAAGGGCTGTGGGAGATGAGAAGAGGTTGCTGTCCTGGGGCCTGGCAAAGGCTGCAGGTGGGAGATGGTGTTTACGGCAGGCCTGGATGCCTATGGAGGATTTGACTTCCAGAGAAAGGGATTGGGCAGCCCAGCCAAAGGGGAAACAAGAAAGACCAGGGAGGTTGGAGGTGGGTGGAGAACAGCAACCAGTCCTGTTGCAGCCAGGCTGTTTCTGCGCCACATGCCGCCTGCCCACTCTGGGTGTCCTGTTTATCCTTGGATCCTAACGGTGGTGGTGAGTAGACTCCACTCAGAACTGAGACTGGTGTCTGCCCAGGGACTGGCTGCTTCTCTGCACCCTCTCCACTCAAGACACCCTTGTTTGCCCCACATTCTCTGTGCAATAACCCTGCCGTGGCAGCTGATGTGGTAGAAGCAGCAGATTCAGATCTCAGAGCTGCCCTTTGCTAGCTGTAGGACCTGCTATCCTGTTCTTTAGAGGTCATTGAGCACCTTCCTCAAAGGGCGGTCGGGAGCATCCAATGAGACAAGGCCTGGCCCACGGCAAAAGCTCAATAAACATTAACAAGCACGAGTCTTAAATACTGCCCACATGTGCTTATTGAGGCCCTTTTGGCTTCTCAAGCTTTCTGAGCCTTAGTGTCATCATCTGAAAAATGGGATGACCATCAGGTGGTGAAATAATGTTTACAAAGTAAGAACCACTTAGTATGTCTTTGGCAAATATTTCCTTTGCCTGGGTGACTTCTGCTGTGCTTTGGGTTTATCCAGTAATTATTCAAATATCATTCATGAGCTCTGCACTTTTTCCTGATTGTCAGAATAACTCCACAAAGAATTGATATTGTCGTTCCTGTTTTATTAATTGCATGGTGCATGGTGATTAGGAGCTCAGACCCTGAACCTATTGGCCTGATTCAAATCCCAGCTCTGCCACCTTCCAGCTGTAGGACCTAAGGCATGTGGCTTAACCTCTCCATGCCTCAGTTTTCATCTGAAATATATATACGTGTGTGTGTGTGTGTGTGTGTATATATATATATATATATATTTTTTTTTTTTTTTTTTTTTTGAGATGGAGTCTTACTCTGTCACCCAGGCTGCAGTGCATAGCATGATCTTGGCTCACTGCAACCTCCGCCTCCCAAGTTCAAGCGATTCTCCTGCCTCAGCCTCCAAAGTAGCTGGGATTACAGATGCCCACCACCTTGCCCAGCCAATTTTTGTATGTTTAGTAGAGATGGGGTTTCACCATGTTGGTCAGGCTGGTCTTAAACTCCTGACCTCAAGCAATCCACCCACCTCGGCCTCTCAAAGTGCTGGGATTACAGGCATGAGCCGCTGCACCTGGCCCAGATAATAATTTTTAATTATACAAAATAGTACCATCTCACAAGATTGTTGTGGGGATTAAATGGCGTTGATATGGGTAACTCTTAGGTCAATGCCTGTTGCATAGTAATGTCCTGTAAATGAGAACTGATTGTTGCTATTATTGTTACTGATGAGGTGAAGTTACTTTATTGGCTGAACTCTAGTTCGAACCCAGACCTGCATGCTGCAAAGCCCACGTTCCTTCTGCCTCACAGGCAGCCTCCCTCCCACTCTGAACCCCTTTTTGTGTATTTTGGGCCCTTCCAAGGGGCCCGGGAAGGTTCCCACACTCTCCTCAGCAGGTTACTGACCTCCCAGCCCCGTATTCCCTAAGAGAAGGCCACGGCTGACCTTTCCCCTGCTCCCTAGGCTTCCCTGGAGGTACCCTGTGACTGGCCTGACTCTTCCTTCCAGACTTTTCTTCCAGTCTCATGCTGTCCTTCCAGACCCTGAGGCAGTCCTTGCCCTTTGCATATGATATTCTTAAGTAAAGAGATGAGATGCTACTAGTGTGCAAACACGCGACAGCCCTGCCCCTGGCATCAGCCACTCCTGGCATCATCTTGCCAACCCTCCACCTCTCTCAGGCCTCCTGCTGCCCCTCAATGGCCTGCCAGCCCAGTCCTTCTCATCTCCACCCCAAAGAGTTAGAGTTGCTGTCCTTCCTTCACCTGACACCCAGGGAGCCTTCTTTGCACTTGGACCATGATCTAGAGGGCTGTTCCTCCATCGCTCGCTGTGTGCCATCAGGCCAATCAAGCACCTCTTGAAGCCTGAGTGTCCTTCACTGTCTAGTATGTGGTTGGAAAGGTTAAATGCAAGGCTTTATTTATTTGGCCCAATCACTGCCAAGTCAGGGCCCAAGCTACTTCCTGCTTCCTCTACAGAACCTCCTGGGAGTAGTCCAGCATGCATGGATTTCACCTTTCTGGGAATCTTGTGTCACCTTTTGTGAAAGTTTCATTTGGAACGATGTCTTCATTGTTTTCATTCCTCCATATACATGATCATGGATGAATGAATAGTTTGTGTGTTTACTTCCAGCTGAGTTTAAGCTCATACTTGGTGCTGGACATATAATAGCTATGAAAAGATATTTGAAAATAAGCTTAGGCTCTTCCAAAAATGAATGCCTTTTCTTTTCTTTTCTTTCTTTTTTTCTTTCTTTCTTTCTTTCTTTCTTTCTTTTTTTTTTTTTTTTTTTTTTTTTTTGAGACGGAGTCTCGCTCTGTCGCCCAGGCTGGAGTGCAGTGGCGCGATCTCGGCTCACTGCAATCTCCATCTCCTGGTTAAAACGATTCTCCTGCCTCAGCCACCTGAGTACCTGGGATTACAGGTGCCTGCCCCCACGCCCGGCTGTTTTTTGTATTTTTCATAGAGACAGGGATTCACCATGTTGGCCAGGCTGGTCTCGAACTCCTGACCTCAGGTGATCTGCACCCCTTGACCTCCCAAAGTGCTGGGATTACAGGCGTGATCAAACCCCAGCCTGAGTGCTTTTTCATTTTTTGTTTTTTAATATTGATGCACTGGAACAGACTTAAATCAGGGGCTCATTGTTGAATCTTTTCTCATTGGCTTGTATTTTCATTAAGGAAAAGCAAAATTTAAACTATTTGGATACTTTAAAAATATATTTTAGCTTACTTTAAAAACTAATTTACTCCTCCATTCTATCTTTTTGGGGAACCTGGGATATGCCTAGCCACTAGTGCTGTCCTAGGTACAAAAGTCATGATTCCTGCGGTTTATAAGACCTTTAAGTGCTTGTCATGGACCCAATTCCCGGGTCTGACTGTTGCCCATCTGGATATATGTGTATTCCACTCCGCTGGTAAGTTTCTCCTTTGTGGACCTGCCTTGGTTCCATCATTTCGGTCTTCCCAGGGAGGGTTCTCAAGGCCCCTTCTTTGGTCATTTCCAGTTTGCTGTGGGGTGTGTAGAGAGCATTGAGCTTCCAGAGTGAACAGTTTTGTGGCCTGCAGCAGGCCCTGGAGTAGGGCTGTACGCTTTGTATCCCTGGAAGTCTTTGTTAGGCTGGCTTTGTAAGCAATAGACTCAGGGACTTTGCTTCAGGAGGTAAAAAGCAAGACCAAAACGCCCTCAAAGCTTTCCTCTTAAGAGGAAATGGCCACAAGCCTGCTGTGTTCATTCAGCAGATATTAGGGAGCCTCAACTCTGCCAGGGCCTGTGTTTGGTCATAGTAAGACAACGGTGAACTCTGCAGGCGTGGCTCTGTTGGAATGGGAGAGACAGACGGTCAACATATGAACACACAAATACAGTGACAGAAAGTAATTGGGGGAGGGTGGCACTCAGTCAGGCCTGCCCAGGAAGGCCTCTAAAAAAAACAACATTTCAGGCCAGGCGCGGTGACTCACACCTGTAATCCCAGCCCTTTGGGAGGCCGAGGTGGGCAGATCACCTGAGGTCAGGAGTTTGAGACTAGCAGAACCAACATGTTGAAACCCCGTCTCCACTAAAAATACAAAAATTAGCCGGGTATGGTGGTGGGAGCCTGGAATCCCAGCTACTCAGAAGGCTGAGGCAGGAGAATTGCTTGAACCTGGGAGGTAGAGGTTGCAGTGAGCTGAGATCGCACCACTGCACTCCAGCCTGAGTGACAAGAGCGAGACTCCATCTCAAAAAAAAAAAAAAAAAAAAAAAAAAAAACCAAAACAAAACAACAAAAACAGAAAACAGCATTTCAACTGAGAGCCAGGCATGCAAAAAGTGGATGGGCAGGGACAGGTAATAGTGTCCCAGGCAGGAGACCTGTGGGAGCAAAAGGCTCTGAGGTGGGAACGAGGTTACTATTGCATTCTGAGTATTGAGAAAGATGAAGCTGGAGGGGCAGGCCAGGGGCAAGGAGTTCTATTCCGTCTTATTTTGGTGGTAAGACTTTGAAGAGGTTGGAGCAACGGAGCGACAAGACTGGATTAATGTGTTGTTGTTTTTATTATGGGGGTGGGCAAGGGAGTGAGCAGGAAGGAGTGTAGGTAGAAAAACTGAGAAAATAAACAGCTGGAGAAGTGAGGAAAGGGCGCTGCAAAGTGGGTAGAGAGGGAGAGGCAAAGAGGGAAGGAACAAGAGAGAGAAAGAGACAGATGGGGAGCCAGAGAGACCAAGAGAGACGTCAGTGATTCTCTTGGGGGCTGTGATGAGAACAAGCTATTGTGACTTAGAGGCTTCTGGAAAGCCCCAGGTGAAGGTCCAGTCCGTGGCCTGTGAATGCGCAGAGCATGGGCATCGGTTCTCCCATCCAGGTAGGACATGGAGAGTGAGCAGGAAGGCAAGGATCTTGGTTCATTGTCTGGTGCTCTATCCAATTCATGGCAGATTGCTGCAACATGATTTCTGCTGGCTAGATTCATTATGTCGCTGAAGAATGTGTTTATTGTAAGGCTTCATTCTGGAGAGAAAGTAGCAGGAAGCAAAGGAATACACACTACTTGAGCCCTGTTCAGTGCCAGGGAGCTTGCTGATGCGACCGGAGGCCCATGGAGGCGAGGTGTCTGGCCCAAGCTCTCGCGGCTGCGAACCTGGATCCCTGGGGTTCCAAAGCTTTTGCCCGCTCCCCTGGCCTCCAGGCTCCTGTGTGTTGGTGTCCATAGGAAAAAAGCTGTCATACATCGGTGTCAGGCAAGAGTCTTCCAAGTCAGCTGAGCTGGGAGAATTCCCCGGCCCACACCCTGCTCTGATCTGGGAATCGAATGTGATAATGGAGTCAACCTTGTCTCTCAAATCACTGAAACCTGTAGACAATCCACAAGGATCCTTTCTACCTTCCGTGTCACCTTCTTCCCCCAGGACTTTCGAGTAGAGCTATCCAAGGGCTGCAGAACACACATGCCAGAGAGAGCTGTCTTCTTCATGATGATGATTATACTAATTAAAATGAAACAGGAGTAGGACACAGAGGCCTTGTTTGCTACCCAGTGGGCTATGCATTCCCGGGGGGAAGGGAATTGGCTGTTGTCGCACTTCTCCAGTTACCAGCTGGGAACGAGGGAAGCCCATGGAGATGGTTCCTAGTGGAGGAGATGGAGCAGTGGGCCAAGGCTCAGGTGGCTCATATCCAATAATCCTAGCCCTACCCAGGGCCCCGGGAGCCCTGTCAGTTGTGCAAATTCTCTGAGGGTCATCTGTAAAACAGGGGAATAATCATGATGGTCATGATGCCACTGTTGTGATGGTTATTTGAATATCAAATAAGGTCAAGAATCCCAAAGCACTTTGAGGACCTTAAATATTTCTTCAATCACAAGTTTCTCTTTGTTGGGACAAGCAAAATTTGGAAAGTGGAGGACCTAGCTGTTAACCCTGCTGGGAATTCCAATGAGATCTTTCTTTCTTTCTTTCTTTATGAGTTCATTTATTCATTCAGTGAACATTCATTTGGTACCCACCCATAAGATGCTGAGGTTACAACTATTAATAAGATATTAAGATACTGTCTTTTTCTTCCTCTTTCTCTCTTACACACACACGTGCACACACACGCGCGCACACACGCGCACACACACACGTGCACACACACACCCGCACATACACTTCTTGGGCCAACTGGAAATTCATACATTCTCCCCGGCACTGGAGCTGAAAGCGTCTGCCAACCTGTGGGTTTCTTTTCCGTGTGGTTCACCATCTGGAGTGGCAACCTGTCTTCTGTGTGTGTGTGCGTGTGTGTGTGTGTGTGCGCGCGCGCGCACGTGTGTGTGTGTGTGTGTGTGTGTGTGTGTGCGCGCGCGCACGCGTGCATGCCAGGGTATTGTGTTCCCTTTCTGTGCTTGAGCGGCTGAATGAACAAGAGAAAGAGCAAAGGCAAAGAGGACAATGCCCAGAAGTCATCCTAGCAGTATGAATGAATAATTCATATTGTATCTGCCTCTTTCTAGGGCTTCCCAAAATAGCTGTTTTAATTGCTTATTTGTTTCACTGCTGACTTTCATCCAGCCGCCTTCAGCTCAGAACACTTCGGTGTTTCATGTTGACTTGCAGGTAGGGCTTCCCTTCAGGGAATAACATTCTATTTATGTTCTTCTTTAAAAAGAAATGATGGGAGAAAAATAAACCCATAAAGCAAGTCGTACTTTTCAGAGGTGAAAACCATTTTTCAACTCTTGTGCAGAGCTCCTTTGTAATCAGTTACTATAGGCCTCTGTGGTCCTAAAAACCAAAGAAATAGCAGTCGAGTTGCAGACAAGGTGGCTTCTGGCTAGATCAGTTGCCCACTGTGATGCGTTCACTTGGGAATCTGAGTGTGCAAACACTTGGGATCCTTGCATATGGTGGGCCATGCTGGCTTGTGGTTTTCCAGACATGTCAGCTGCAGCATCTGGAACAGGTCTCAGGAAGGCCCTGTCTATCTGGGTGGGTGACCTGGGGAAACAGTGTCATGTCTCCCTGGGGCCCTGGTAGGACACCTTTGGTAGGCAATGCACAGCTTAGTTTAGAAAAGGCTTCACATAGTGGTCCTGGAGGGATGACTTGTTCTATACAATAAGGAGATGTCAGGAGGTGTGTTCAGAGAATGAATGAGGATGGGCAAAGAGAGCTCAGTGAGTGTCAGGGAACCTGAGTGTCCAGAAGGATCCACTCCTCTGGCTGCATGACCCCGAACACATCCTTGGGATACAGTCATGGAAACTCAGCGCTGAAAGGTCCCTGTAGCCATCACTTTGTCACCTCATGGTAGGGATGGGCAAACAGCAGCCCAGGGTCTGGGAAGGTGCCCACAGTCACTCAGTGGTATAGCTGAGAATTGATACCAGTTGGATTTGCCTCTCAACAAGCTGAATGTCCTTGGACAAACCAGTTAACCTCTCTGTGCCTCAGTTTCTACATCTATAAAATGGAGCTAGTAATACTATGTATAAGATTGTTGTAAATCAGTTAATATGTTGCATTGAATTGACATTTTCTTTTTTCTTACAACTTTATTGAGGAATTTTTGAAGTCTTCTAAATGGTATGTGTTTAAACAATTTTATGAGCTTTGACACGCATATATATATGTGTGTCATACACACACATACATGTATACATACACGTGTGGCAACTCCTCATCATAATCAGTATAACAAACCTTCTTATCTCCAAAACTTTTCTTGTGCCTCTCTGTAACCCTCTCCCTCTAACCCTCCTCCCCAGGCAACCACTGACCTGCTTTCTGCCCCTGTAATTAATTTGTTTTTTCTAGAATTTTGTATAAATGGAATCACACAGTATATGGTTTTTGTTGCTGGTGGTGGTGGTGGTGGTGGTGGGGTGTGGGGGTGTGTGTGTGTGTGTGTGTGTGTGTGTGTGTGTGTGTGTGTGTTTGAGACAGACTCTCACTCTGTCACCCAGGCTGGAGTATGGTGCCATGACCTGGGTTCACTGCAACCTCTACTTCCCCAGCTCAAAGGATCCTTTCCCCTCCACCTCCCAAGTAGCTGGGACTACAGGTACACGCCTCCATGCCTGGCTAATTTTTTTATATTTGTAGAGACGGGGTTCCACCATGTTGCCCAGGCTAGTCTTGAACTCCTGAGCTCAAGTGATCCACCCACCTCAGCATCCCCAAGTGCTGGGATTAGAGGCGTGAGCCACCACGTCTGGCCTATACACTATAGAGATTTTTATCTAAAGTGTGTCTGAAATTAATCTTTGTTACTGCCTATTTTAATAGTTTATTCCTTTTTATTGCTGAGTAGTATTCTCTTACTTGACTATACCACAGTTGTCTATCCATTTACCTATTGATGGATATATGGATTGTTTCTAGCTTGGGGTTATTGTAAATAAAGAAAATATTGATTTTAAGAAGCACCATTATTGTACGTGCCGTAAGAAGGGGAAATTGTGCCAATTAAACTATGTCGCAATGTTTTTATGTAATTAGAATGTTTATTTTATATTTGTTGAAATAAATCTTTTAAACTTAGTTTTTTTGGTTTTTTTCTCTTTTAACTCACATATCACTTATATGTGTACAAAAAACCCGCAAAGGAATACATGAGCGAAATAAAGCTGTGGTGTTCCTACAGTGTCTTCCCATTCAGAATCCAGTTCTTTGGAGTAGCTTTTTAGCTGAGTTATTAATGTCTGTGCTTTTAATATTGTCCTTTGTGCCCTTAAGAGTGTTAGTCGTGCAGCCTTGTTATAAGGACCCACAAAGGGACTCAAAGCCTGGCAATTCTGTAGAGGTAGCCAGCTTCAGAGTCCTGCTTTGGGAATGTTGCTAAACAGGTCTGTTGACTACGTTCTCCACACCTTTCCACAACCATTTGGTTCCTAGGGGTTAAAAGTGCTTACAACTTTATTGAGGAATTTTTGAATTCCTCAGTGTCTTGTCTGTGGGATTTTTATCCCAAGCCTGTGGCACCCATTCCACCAGGGGCAGTGCTGGGTCTTTGATATATGTGCACACACAGACAGTGACAGCTCTATCAGGACTGCTGCCTAGCTGATGGCAGTTGTAGGATGTCAGTAGTGGTAGCATACATCAGAGTTTCAGAAAATGCTGAATGTGTTTAAAAATGTGCATCTTTTGGTGAAATAGGGTCTATGTAAAGGACATTGGGCAGTGCCTGGCACTTTGCAAATACTCAATGAAATTTCGCTTTTATTATTATTGCTATTACTTTTTTTTTTTTTTTTTTTTTTTGAGACGAAGTCTGGCTCTGTTCCCCAGGCTGGAGTGCAGTGGTGCGATCTCGGCTCACTGCAAGCTCCGCCTCCCGGGTTCACGCCATTCTCCTGCCTCAGCCTCCTGAGTAGCTGGGACTACAGGCGCCCACCACCGCGCCTGGCTAATTTTTTTTTTATATTTTTAGTAGAGACGAGGTTTCACCGTGGTCTCGATCTCCTGACCTTGTGATCCTCCCGCCTCGGCCTCCCAAAGTGCTGGGATTACAGGCGTAAGCCACCGCGCCCAGCCTGCTATTACTATTAAGCATCAGTTTCCTGTTGGTGAAATTGGGGTGACGGTACCTGCCTCACAGAAATATTGTTAGAATAAAGGAAGCGATCTATTTTACATGGAGCATATGGTCCCATGCCTAGTGCTTCACTGGCCTTAAGTGGAAGCTGCCCTGACCTTTGGGACAGGTTGACCAGATATTAGACTAAAGCTGCAGAGGGTGCCTTAGTGGTGTTATATTCCAGCTTCCTCATTTTGCAGGTGGGAAAGACCCAGAGAGAGAGGGTTAAGGTCCAGCAAGAGGAGTGCCTTGCCCAAGGGCATTGTCAGGCTTCAAGCCCAGATCTCATCATTCCTCTTCCAGTGTTCTGTCTAAACCATACAGTCATGGGAGGGGCCCTAAGTCAGACAGGATCCCAGAAAAGTCTTCATGGTCAATTCCATTTCTAGAAGGACCAGCTCCTCCAGCTGTGTGGTAAGGGTCAGAGCTCAAGGAGCAGAAGATTCTGGAATGGCCAAATTCCAGGGCAGGGTGAGCTGCTGCCTCTGCAGTTGCTGCTAACAAGGCTTCTAGACAGCCCAGCACCTGGGAAGAGCCCTTGGGAACCCAGCTCATGAGGCTGGAAGGATTAAGGCTTGGGTTTGAGTGTCGCCAGAGTCCTAAACACGGAAAGGAGGAGGGCTGTAGGCCTGCCTGGGGTTGTGTGCTAGGTGCTGTGTCGAGTCTTCTCCATGCACTGATGAATGCAAGAACCTGGGAAGCAGATTTTCTTGTCTGCTCTGTACCTGCAGGAAAACTGAGGCTCAGAACTGAGGGAGGAATGGGCTGAGATTACACAGTTAGGAAGGATTGAACTGGGAGTCCTCTCCTGTTCTGTTGGCTTTTTCTTTAGGGCACGGAGCTTCCATAGCCTAATTCCTAATTCAGGAATGAGGATGAAGCTGGGGTTGAGCTGGGTGAGGAGCAAACAGATATTCCAGGGTCTTCATTCTACTGTGGTGTGGGACTTTTAGGAAATTACCTTCTAAGGAGGTAACAAGAAAAATGAAGAGCCCACCTCCCAACCTCATTTCTCCATGAATGGGAGCTTCATAGTTCTCCATCTTGGTTCCTACCCAGTGATCATTCTCCTTCGGCATAATAGGGTTCGTTAGCCTAGGAAAATGCTATCAATACCTATTTCTTGGAGGCTGTTCAGACACTTATTGAATTTCAGGTGGAGCCAAGCCCAGCACCAAGCTGATTTGATCTCCTGACATTATGTGATGCAGGGCTGGAGTTGGTCCCCAGGTTCCCTAGATCCTTGGGTGTCTCCAGGCAAGTCTTTTCTCTCTGTCCCTCAGTTTCCTCATTGGTAAAGAAAGGGAGTTGATTTGTTGGGTTTCTTTTAATTTTAACGTTCTCTACATTGGGGGCCTCACTTGTACGGCAGTGTGAAAAATAAATCACTCGGCTGAGTGCAGTGGCTCACACCTGTAATCCCAGCACTTTGGGAGGCTGAAGTGGGTGGATCACTTGAGGTCAGGAGTTCGAGACCAGCCTGGCCAACATGGTGAAACCCCATCTCTACTAAAAATAGAAAAAATTAGCCGGGCATGGTGGCAGGTGCCTGTGGTCCCAGCTGCTCGGGAGGCTGAGGCAGGAGAATCGCTTGAACCCAGGAGGCAGAGGTTGCACTGAGCTGAGATCATGCCAATGCTCTTCAGCCTGGGCAACAAGAGTGAAACTCCATCTCAAAAAATAAATTAATTAATTAATCACATTTATCAAGCACTCACTGTGTACTCATGTGCTGTTCCATGCATTATCTCATGTAAGCTTCAAGGAACACTGTGGGGCAGGTCTGAATGGTACCTGCCGGAAAGGCCTGTTGTGAAGGCCAACTGAGTAAATATGTAAACACGTAAAGTGCTTGGAACAGTCGCTGGTACATAGTGAGTGCTCAGTGTATGTGTTCTTATTTTTCTTGTTTTGCAAATGTGAAAACTGAGCCACAGAGAGTTTACATATCTTGTCCAAGGTCACACAGCTAGAAAATGACAGAGCCTGGATTCAAAGCCAGCGAGTCTGGCTCCAGAGCCCTCTGCTGTTAACCGAGAGGCAGGAGTGACACATTAGAAAGCACTGGGGACAAAGTGCATCCAGAGAGTACCTGTCCCCAAAGGCGTGCTAAGTCCATTTTTAAAATATAGCACTGTAGTAGATCAACAAACATATCTCCAGGCTGAATTTGGCCCTCAGGTTGTCAGTTGGCTTTATCTCCTCTAATCCGTGATTTGGTTCTCAGAACTGAACTCTTAAACCCAACAGGCGGCACACAGAGGGGATTAGCAGCCCGGATTCACCCCGTGTCAGTGAGTAGGAACAGATAAGCATAGAGACTCAAGATGGAGGTGAAGGAAGGGGATGGGCCCAAAGGGCATAGGTGTGTGATCTTACCAACCCAGCAGGGCAGAGGGAAGACGGCATCCAAGATTTGGCAGCAGGGAGGTGAATCACTGGTTTGTGGGGGCCTAGTCTGAAGGTAGGGAGGGTTTGGGGTGGAGGGACAGTCTGGAATCTCCCCTCCAGCTCTCCCTCCTCTTCTTTTTTCTATAAAAGAATTTTAGGAATGGGAATGACTAGGCCAAGAAAACTTCTGGATAAGCCAACCCAAACAGAGTAAGGAAGCACAGAGATCTAAGGGTGGAAAAGCCAGAATTTTGAGACAGGTGTTCTGAGAGTAGAGAACAAGAGGGAGGGAAGTGCTTAAGAGAAGAAGAACTTGGGAATTCCAGGTATAAATGCCTCCTCCTTCAGAAAGCAGACTTTGAGAACCAAATCCAATGCAGCTACCGTCTCCTACTTTCTCCCATTTAACTTTCTAAAAAGAGAGAGGAAGCCAGGTATGGTGGCTTACACCTGTAATCCCAGTACTTTGGGAGGCCGAGATAGGAGGATCACTTGAGGTCAGGAGTTTGAGACCAGCCTGACCAACATGGGGAAATCCAACCTCTATAAAAATACAAAAATTAGCCTGGCATGGTAGCATGAGTAGTCCCAGCTACTCAGGAGGCTGAGGCAGGAAAATCACTTGAACCCTGGGAGGTGGAGACTGCAGTGAGCTGAGATCACGCCACTGCACTCCAGCCTGGGTGATAGAGCGAGACTCCATCTCAAAAAAAAAAAAAAAAGATGGTTTAAGCAGTCCCAGCTTCTCCAGGAAGGGAGGTGGTAGAGTACAGTGCAAGGTTTATTAGTTGTGCAAGCCAGGACAATTATTTTGCTTCAGTTTCCCATCATGAAAATGGGGTCTAAAACCTAACTAATCGTAACAGCCAATGTAGATTGAGGCCTGAATGCCATGTAGTCAGCACAGCCCATTTTAACGCAGCAGTGACTTTGAGCACCGCCATCTCATGGATGAGGAAACAAAGCCACACAGGTTAGAGTTAATGCCCAAGGGGACAGAGCTAATGAGTGACAGTGCCTGTATTGGGGCCCAGATGTCTGACTCCAGACCTGTGAGTTTTAACCACCACCGTGCATCTCTTAGGGTGAAGACTGATAATGGTTGGTGGGGGGGTGATGGTGGTGATGATAGCTCACGTGTTAAGGATTTGAGATGAAGGGTGACGTGATTCTTCACGATGCACAGAACTCTCTGATTATGTTTACAACCCACATTTATCAAGGGCTTGTCTCGTGCCTGTCCCGGCGCTAGATACTATATAGGTTATCTCATTTAATCCCCACAACACTCTTACTAGAGTGGGACTTCCCGTGTAAGTTTCAAAGAGAAGAAAACTCCTCTCAAGCAGATTACATAACCCACGCACAGTTTTGGAAGAGGCGGAGCCTGGGTTTCAGCCTTGCTTCCCATTCCTGAGCCTTTGTGGGTAACATCTACCCTGCCTCCTCCTTAACCATGGAGCCGACCACAGCTCTCTTTCCTCCTCCCCTCCCCAACCCTCCCTGACTACACCCCATTGCTGCATTCTCTCCCTGCCCATTGGCCCGTTGGCCTTTCACATCTATACTGCTGACCTAGCGCCTTATTAAATATCCCTGCATCCTCTAATTACCTGAGGCTCAGGCCGCGGGTAGCGTTACAGCCACATACACTCCCATGGAATGTTGTGGGGATGACTCCCTGCCTGTTTGGAGTGTGAGTCTTGTTCCCCGGCCAGACCCTCAGCCCCTGGAGGCAGAAACCTGGCTTCTTCAAGTGTCTGAGCCCTCGTAGTGCCTAGCATGGGCCTGGAGTGCCATACCCACTTGATAAATTCTTGTTGCTTGGTGGATCAATTGAAATGAGGGTGGAAGGATGAGAGTGGAACGTGAGGCAGAGAGTGTCTGTGGGTCACCCTCCAGCTCAACACAAGGGCAGTGCTCAGAGGAATAATCCAAAGTGCATACCCAGGCCCCAGAGCCCCCACAGCCAACCTCCGCCTCCACTTCACCTGAATAGCATGGATCTCTCTGAAATGGATCCCTGTTGATTTGCTTCTGGCCAGGGTGCATCTCGCCCTCTAGACTGTAAGGGCAAGGCCCTATCTGTCTCTTTCCTCTGTAGCTGGTGTTAACGAAGGCTCTGCTGTGTGTCATGTATTCAGCTCTCCTAACAAACTTGAGAGATGGTTATTTTTATCATCCCCAGATTTGTTAGACAATGAATAAAAGCGTCTGAACCAAACTGAATGAAAGGAAGGAGGACTTCAAACATTGCCTTTCTTCCTGTTCACTCTGGTGTCCCCGGAGCGAAAGGTGAAGGGACTGCTTAGAAATGGTGCTCTGCAGCAGCCCCAGGTGGAGAAGCGTTATCAGGAATTGTGCAACCTCAGCTATGGGAACTATGCGTGTGAAACAGCCCGGGGCGGGAAGAACCAGCCTGGCCATTGTGCCTGGGCTGGGGAGGAGAGGTTCGGCTCAGTTTGGACAGTTCTTGGCTTGGAGTCTGGAGAGCCCTTTGGAAAGTGATCCCGCCCAGCCAGCCCTCAGAGAGAGCAGGCCAGCATCCTGCTGGACGGTAATAAAGAGGTTACTGTGGGAAGCTGGGGCTTGCTCGGGAAACACTAGGAACATGAAAGATAGGGTATGCATTCTTCAGTCCCGAGAGAATCACCACCGAGTATTAGACTTGGCAGAGGCTTTCCTCTCCTCCTCTGAGCCGCCTCCTTAGAAAAGGCACATTGTCAGAATACCAAATGCCCACCGTGGTCTCATGTCCCCACAGCCCGTAGGAAAGTGACTACCAGTTACCCACTGGTGGTTGCCCCTGAGAGGAGGGTAAGGGAGGCTTCCAGCCCCCCCAGGCGGCTCTCCCCGACAGGTGTGCCTGTGTGCTGTTTGTAGGGTGCTCCTGGCAGAACCTACCTGTCTCCACGGCGACACATCCGGCCGTTTTTTCCAGGAGGGCCTGTTGAGAAATATTCAGGAATGTTTGTGCTCCTTTAGAGATTTGTAATTAAGAAGAGGCAGAACCCGTTCTTGTCTGGCACCCTCCCCTCTTGCCCCTCCAGCATCTGGGTCATTTGATTTCACAATTGGGGTTTTCGGCAGCCCGAGATGTGGAGGCTGGAAGCAGGGACCGACTGAACCAGGCTGGATGGTGGTGAATTGCTTCACCCGAGGGTGGGGGCTGGAAGTTCCAGGCAGGCCCCCAAGTCCTGGCCACATCTGAAAGCAGACATTTCTTCCCAGGTTGCATCCTTAGCACTTGCCCAAGGTGAAACATTTCAGGCCAGAGGAGTACCCACAGTTCCCCGGGGAAGTGGGGGTGGCTGGTTTAAATGGACAATTCCTCTCCTCAACTGGCAAGAAGAGTGAGTGTGTGCATGTATATATGTGTGAGTGTGTCTGTTTAAATCTTTGTGCAGCCAAAAACACATCTCTTCATCCTGAATGACACATCTCTACACACTGAATAATTCATCTCCCTCTTGGCATTTGTTCCAGAGAGAATCTTGCTGTCCAGATTTCTTGTAAGTTGCATAGCCTTCCATAGGAGCTTCCTTGTTTCCCATGGAAGAGCTCTGGGAGTCAGGATATCAGTCAGTCAGCCCTTTGGCATTTCCCCCGTGATTGCATCAAAGAAGAATGAGAATATCAAACCCAAAATGTTTCTCTTTCCTTTGTCCTCTCCTAGCTTTGGGTCTTCTTGCCTCCCTCTGCTTTATTGCTCTTGGGCACAGTGTCTAGGCTCACTGCAGGTGGAGTCAGCATTGTGCCCTGGTAGGGTATCCACATGTCTGTCACATTACTGATGCTTAGAGCTAACAAATGTATTTAGCTCTGACTTCTCAATGTGTAAGGCTGGAACAATCAGTGGAGTTAATGGTTTTCCAGATAGTGACACATTTTCAGTGTTTCAGTGCCATCCTCCTAACCCCATCTCCATCCTCCCCCCCGGCAAGCTCAGTAAATCATTTGCATTAATGACTTTGAAACACTTTTTTTCCTTTTTTTTTTTTTGAGATGGAATATCGCTCTGGAGTGTACTGGCATGATATCAGCTCACTGCAGCCTCTGCCTCCCGGGTTCAAGTGATTCTCCTGGCTCAGCCTCCTGAGTAGCTGGGATTACAAGTGCCTGCCACCATGCCCGGCTAATTTTTGTATTTTTAGTAGAGACGGAGTTTGACCATGTTTGCCAGGCTGGTCTTGAACTCCTGACCTCAGGTGATCCACCTGCCTCAGCCTCCCAAATGCTGGGATTATAGGAGTGAGCCACTGCATCCAGCTGACTTTGAAACACTTAATTGCCTTTTTATTAAGCTGCCATGGATTTCCCAGGTCTTTTGAATATCCTTGCACCAACACATAGATAACTGAAGGTCCCAAATATGCTAAAGCCCCCATGCCTTTTGCCTGCTTCAGGTGTCCCTCTGGTCTCGTTTCACCGTCTGTACCTCTAGCAGAGCTTGCTCTGTGTTCCAGATTGTTCTGAGACTCACTTCGTCTTGTTAATTTTTATTAGCAGAGCTCGAGTTTTGGAATCTGGCAGTGGAACTTCAGGTTATACCTCTGGTGTTTACTAACTGTATGATGTCAAGCATGTTTTCTTATTTGCAAAACAGTAAGAGGACTTGCTGCCTGGAAAGGGAATGTCACATACACAGCTTGCTTTCTAGGCCTAGAGTTAGCCATTAGTCAACATTTTAGTTATGATTAATATATGAAAACAGCAAATACATTAGTTAAAAAAAAAAGCAAGAAAGAAAAGAAAGAAAATTACACTGAAATCCCTGTATTCAGATAGCATTTTAATGTGTCTCTTTCCAGTTTCTTTACTAACACACATACATACACTCTTCAGGCAAAATGTCATACTGTAACACTATCCTGTAGCTTTTATCTTTCAACAGTGTTGTTTTTCTCAGAGTATATTGAGAGCATCTTTCATGTTAGCAAAATAAAGAACACTTCATCTTTTTTTTTTTTGAGACGGAATTTTGTTCTTGTTACCCAGGCTGGAGTGCAGTGGCACGATCTCGGCTCACCGCAACCTCCGCCTCCCAGGTTCAAGCAATTCTCCTGCCTCAGCCTCCCAAGTAGCTGGGATTACAGGCATGAGCCACCACACCTGGCCAGAACACTTCATTTTTTGATTGTTCCTACATAGTAATTACTTTATTCACCGATGCACAAATATTTATTGAGCACCAATTGTGCCAGACACAGTAGTCTGTAGTTTAGATGCACCACTGATTAAAATCACTTAATCTCCAAGGAGGAATTTTGAAAAGTGATGATCCATATGCAGAAACAGGGGAGCTGTTGGGAAGGGGATGTGTCTTCATGGTTTTCTGGGTTGCAAACTGTCTATATAAGATTCATACCTCTGCTGGTAGGTGGGACTTCTCTGGGCACAGTGCAGGTAGAGGAATGAGCCAGAAAGAATGATCTGGCTGGTGGCCTGACCATGCCTGTTTCCCCACAGATGGACCTGTCATCAGCCATGGAGTCACTCCCCATGGAAGGCATACCTGTGTGTGGAGCTTTCCCTCAGAGCCCCTTTCAAGGCTTTGTTAGATGAGGTGATGTTAGATGAGGCTTTGCTCTTGGTCGCTGGTCTTCATTCTCCATAAGGAAGAGGGAACAAACCACTTAAAGAACTTTGAGCAAGACACTGAGGGAAGTGGCCTTTTGTTTCTGACATCTGGCAGGGCGTGGGGGGCGGTGGTGGGTGGCCTGGAGATGGCTTTGGGGAAACTTCATCCAGGTCATCTAGAGCAGGTGCTCCTGAACCAAGTGCATCCTGAGCCGAGGAAAGTCCCCATCACCTGTGTCGAGCCCATTTTCCCTCCTTCTACTCCAAAACGGTGGCTTGTGTTTTCCCATGGGGCTTAGGAGATGCATTGAAGGTGTCAACTTTCAAGAGAATCTGGTGCTCCCTGCAGGAGCCCTAGAGACCAGCCATCTTGCTTGAAATCCCAGCTTTGTCTTTGACATTGAGAATGTTATTTAGTCTTTCTTTGCCTCAGTTTCTCCTTCTGGTAATGGAGGTAAGGATAACTAATGATTTTTGAGTGCCCATTCACACTGGCACCTGCACTAAAAGTACTCACAAACAGGCCTTATTTAACCCACCCAACAACCGGAGAGTTAGTACTGTCCTCATTATACAGATAAGAATACTGAGGCTCAGAGAAGTAAAGTAAGTTGCCTAATTCACACAGCCAGTAAGTGATGCCTACTAAACCCTTATTTGTTTTATTGCTGTTGGTGGTGGTGGTGGTGGTGGTGGTTGTGTTTTAGAGGCAGGGTCTTGCTCTGTTGCCCAGCTTGTAGTGCAGTGGTGCCATCACCGCTAACTGCAGCCTCCAACTCCTGGGCTCAAGCGATTCTTCCACCTCAGCCTCCCGAGTAGCCGGGACTACAGGTGCGCACCACCATACCCGGCTAATTTAGCACATAGTGTGTTGCACATCACATACCTCTGACCTCATCCTCATGGAACCAGCAGCCTTCCACAGTGCAGCAGTAAATTACTATCAGAAGCTTCTGGGTATTCATTCATTCAACCAAAAGATATTTTTCATAGCCTGCCAGACCCTGGGTGTGTAGTGGTACATGAACACACCAGGTCCTGTCCAGCTAGGGCTCTTTCAGCATTCCTTTCTTCATGTATTTTTCTTTAAGTTGGATTTGGAGTGGGTTTTAGAGGGCAGGAGAGTGTAAGCCTCATCTTTTTTTGGTTTTTCCTATGTATTCATTACATTATTCATCCATTGTGCTTTTTTTTTTTTCTTTTTTTTTTGACACAGAGTTTTGCACTGTCACCCAGGCTGGAGTGCAATAGTGCGATCTTGGCTCACTGCATCCTCCACTCCCCAGGTTCTTCTGCCTCAGCTTCCTGAGTAGCTGGGATTACAGGCACCAGCCACCACGCCCAGCTGATTTTTGCATTTTTACTAGAGACGGAGTTTCACCACATTGACCAGGCTGGTCTCAAACTCTTGACCTCAAGTGATCCACCCACCTCAGCCTCCCAAAGTGTTGGGATTATAGGCATGAATCACTGTGCTGGGCCCCATTGCACAAATATTTATTGAGCACCAATTGTGCTGGACACAGGATTCTGTAGCTTGGTTGTACCATTGATTAAAATCATTTAATTAATCCACAGGAAGGAATTTAAAAGGTGATGATCCATATGCAGCAGCAGGGGAGCTGTTGGGAGGGGACATATCTAGCAAGTCTCTTCCTTGGAAGGAAGCCCTTGATGAGAAATACCTACACCCCAGCCCAGTCATCTCCCGTCCTGTCCCATTGTACTTCATTTTGCCAATCTAAAGAAAGAATGTGAAGCAGAGCCTTCTGGGCTTCCAGAATTGGGATCGGGTAGGAAGCAGACAGGAGAAGGAGGTTGTAGAATATGTATTTTAGGCAGAGGCAGCAATGGGAAGAAACCAAAGTGACTGTCTGGAGGGGCCACCCAGGCTGAATCTCATATACCCAGATTCCCAGCTTCCCATACTCTGGTTTAAATACTTGACAAATCGTTTGTGATAGTTTTCCAGCACTGACAAGCCTTTGTTAGTTTAGTTGAGTGATTTGTTTATTTGATTTAGCCACTGAGACTTGGTGATTACTACCATTTCACTCCCCACAAGATGGGGACATAGAGAGCGGTTATTGCTAAAAGATCAGTTTGGCATGGATTGTCTAGGGAAGCGCCGTTGTGGGTGCAAGCATTTGGGAATCAGCTCAAGAGGAAAATAAATATTGCTCATTGGCCAAACTCACAGGGATGGAACATCTGCTATTCTTGATGTTGCGGCAAGCCAGCCTTCCAAAGGGCAAGTGAGCATGACAGGCGTGAGACAGAGCCAGGATAAGGATTGGAGGTGGGGTGGCTGAGTGAGTTGCAGGTGGAAGAGCCAAGGGGGGCTGGAGTCCAAGTCAAGAAACAAGACTTGACCTTAGACCCTTTTCCTGCAAACCCTCAATCAGAGATGCAGAAACAAAGGCTCAAAGAAGGAAGGTGACTTGCTCCAGTCACTTCCAAAGGAGTGGCAAAGTTGGGACCAGAACACAGATTCCCTGCCTCCCCTACAGGGTGATCTTATCCTGCCGCTGCAGCTATGTGTTCACCTTCCCGGGAACAAAGGGGACAACAGAGCTGGTGCTGCTGCAGTGCAAAACTTCTGGATCTGTTGAGCCAGCCCAGAAAAGCAAGAGGCCCAGAGAAGCAGCAAGTTGTAGGCGTTTGGGGATTGTAGGCTGATGGAGTCTGTTTCTCCTCTCCCTTGCCAGGTACACCAAACCGCTCACCTTTGCCGACTGCATTAGTGATGAGTTGCCGCTAGGATGGGAAGAGGCATATGACCCACAGGTTGGAGATTACTTCATAGACCACAACACCAGTAAGTTCCTGACGGTCCTCCCTTCCCTGTGCCCTCTTCGTCCCTCTACCTCCAAGCCCACCCTCCCTCCAAGTCTGGAAGAACCACTTGCAGACTCTTGGAGCCAGATTGTATTTTGTTTTATATAGATGTAGATAGAAACGTCGATGTAGATATAGATAGATAATGTATGCTCGTGTAAAAATAACAGTTTAGAAGGGTTTTTAATAGAATCTAAAACTCCTCTCACAATCCATCTCCCCAATTTTATGGGAGCAGCCATTGCGAACAGTTTCTTGTGTATCATTCCAGAAATTTTCTAATCATGTGTTTGTGTGTGTGTATGTGTACATATGCATATATATATTTACATATATAAATTTATGGGCATACCTTTTTTTCCCCCTAAAAGAAAGATGTGTCATTGTCATTGCCAGACCATCTTAGAGCAGCCAGAGCCCTAGCAGGCCCCCCACAGCACGTATGCATATATGTCCATAGTGGATTGGCAAGAGAGAGAGTGTGTGTGTGTGTATGTGTGTGCGTTTGTCTGGCCCGTCATACCAGTCAGCCCATGCTCACTTCATATCTGTGATCCGAGTATCCTGATCCATTACAAAGATTCCTAGTACCTCTGTCTCAGACTGTGATGGAGGGATGACTGGAGAAAAGAAGCAGGTTGTCTGACAGGTGGAGAAACCCAGGGAGCAGTCCTCCAGCAGGGGAGACTTTATGTGTGTTTGGGCCTCATCCATTGAGCACCCTGTTGGCCAGGACTGTTCTCTGAAATTTGCTGTCCCACTTGTCCATGTGTACAGAAGAAAGGGATTTTTCTGCCTCGCTCTCAGCCTTCTGAACTGTAGCATCCCCTTAATCCTCTCAGGCAAGAAGAAAATGGAATGAAATGGGATGTGCCTGGCAAAGTCTGAAGGCTGAGGCTAGGGCATCAAATCCTAATAGCCTCTGTTTACTGAGCACACCGTCTGTGCCATGCCCTGTGCTGAGCACTTGATAGGCATTATCTCTTTTAATCTTCCCAATTCCTGGTGGGACGGTGAGATGATCATCCCCATGTCATAAATGGGATTTAGAATTAATTGACTATGTAAGACTCACAGCTAAAATGTGGCAGGGCTGGGATTTGAACTGGTCCTGGAGAATGAAGTTGTACTTCTCCATCTACTTCCTCTTCCGGGTTTCAGTAGCACCCTGGCCACACCTTTCTTGTGCCCTTCATCACCCTGTATTATAATCATTTGCCTGTTGTTGTAGGTCTCCTAGAGCAGAGACTGTCTAATTCATCTCTCTAGTCCCAGGCCTTTGCCTGGTAAGACACGTAGTAGGTGTGAACTTAACCTGCGCTAAATAGAAAAGGGCATACGTGCATGAATGCATGAATAAATGGGTGAATGAGTGGACTGTTGTTGGCACCAAAGTGTAGAAGAGCTTCTGAGAGACAGCTAATGGCATTAATTGCATTGTTGGGGGTAGCAAAGGTTTTTATTAGCACTCGTGATTGCGTCCTGGATAATGAGAAGTAAATATGCCTAATTGAGTGTGTATGGGGAATGAGGTTAATGCTTGGAGGGCTGCATGGGATGCTGGGTTAAACACTGATGTGCAGGAGCCCTAATCAGTCTTTTCCTGTTTCTAATTGCTGAGTGCGTCCCCCTCATTAAAATCTCATGGCGGGAGTGGAATTTCAAGGTGCTTCTGGGAGCTATTGGAGAAATGGAAGAAAGTAGTAGCAGGCTGTGGCAGAGTTTATTCTTGAGGGAATGAAGGCAGAAATGGGGTATATGGGGGTGATTAAATGGGGCCATAGCAGGAAGAATTCTATCTGGTAGTTTCATAAGCTGTCAGGCTACTGGTTTCCTCTTGGTTTGAGGTGGTCTGGTTGGATGTGGGGGACCACCTCAGTAGATGGAGCCATTGATACCAATATAGTAGGAATATGAGCACCAAGGCCCAGGCATTCAGAGCCATGCGCTTGGACCAGTTCTGTGTGTGCATTGTTCATGGACTGAAATTCTCTTAAGAGTTATAGACATGATATCGGGCACGGTTACATGTGTCTGTAGTCCCAGGTACTTGGGAGGCTGAGGCAGGAGGATCATTTGAACCCAGGAGTTCAAGGCTAGTCTGGGCAACATAGCAAGGCCTTGTCTCATTAAAAAAAAAAAAAAAAAAAAAATGGCCAGGCGCAGTGGCTCACGCCTATAATCCCAGCATTTTGGGAGGCCGAGGTGGGTGGATCACAAGGTCAGGAGATCGAGACCATTCTGGCAAACACGGTGAAACCCTGTCTCTATTAAAAATACAAAAAATTGGCCAGGCGCGGTGGCTCACGCCTATAATCCCAGCACTTTGGGAGGCCGAGGCGGGCGGATCACGAGGTCAGGAGATCGAGACCATCCTGGCAAACACGGTGAAACCCCGTCTCTACTAAAAATACAAAAAAAAAACTAGCCGGGCGTGGTGGCGGGCGCCTGTAGTCCCAGCTTCTCGGGAAGCTGAGGCAGGAGAATGGCGTGAACCCGGGAGGCAGCGGAGCTTGCAGTGAGCGGAGATCACGCCACTGCACTCCAGCCTGGGCAACAGGGCAAGACTCCGTCTCAAAAAATAAAAATACAAAAAATTAGCCGGGTGTGTTGGTGGGCACCTGTAGTCCCAGCTGCTCAGGAGGCTGAGGCAGAATGGCGTGAACCTGGGAGGTGGAGCTTGCAGTGAGCCGAGATCCCACCACTGCACTCCAGCCTGGGCAACAGAGCAAGACTCTTCAAAAAAAAAAAAAAGGTATAGGCACAATATAATCAAACAACAGTTTGCTCATACATTCACCATCGAACATTCGTTGATTTAGCAAATGTTTATTGGCCAACTGTTCTGGGAGCTTGTGATACATGAGAGTACAAAATGGCAAAGATCCTTGCTCTTACAGAAATTTCATTTTGGCAGGAGAGACAAAAAATAAATAAGTAGCTGACGAGGTATGTTAGATAAAAAATAAATAAGTAGCTGACGTAGTATGTTCAGTACACAGAAAAGGAGCAAAGTGGGGGAGCTGAGGTGTGTTTGGGGGTGGTGAAGAAAGGGCAGTGGTAATGATGACCAAGAGTACCATTAAATATGGTCTTCAGGGAAGAAGATCTTGTTGAGAAAATGAGATTTGAGCTAAGACGTGAATGAGGTGAGAGAGCATTTCAAATAGAAAGCATAGATAGAACAAGGACTCCAGAGTGTGATCACATATATAGCTTGGTCAAGGGATAGCAAAGAGGCAAGTGTACATGTAGCATAATGAGTGAGGAGAGGGGAGAAGGACATCAGGACAGAGTGCGGCAGAGTAGAGGTCAGTTAGTGGTCTGCCCCAGAGGCCTAGCTCTTGCTCTGTGTGAGATGGGAGTGAGCCATTGGAGAGTTTTAAACAGATGAGTAGCATGATCTGACTTATGCCTTAAAAGGGCCAATCTGACTGCCATGCTGAGAATACACCTTACTAGGGCAAGGGCGGAGGCACTTGTGAGCGACAGATGCCACAGTCCAGGCACCCTAGATCAGGGCTGTAGCAGTGGTCAGGATGAAGATTGGTCAGGTGCTGGATGCATTTTCTAGGTAAAGACAGCAGGATTTCCCGATAGATTGCATGCAAAGTGTGAGAGAAAAAGGAAAGAATAACTTCTGGAGCTGAGCAACTAGAAGGATGGAGTTGCTGTCAACCAAGTGGAGAGAACTGCAGGGGGAGTAGACTTAGCACGGAAGAGCAGGAGTTCATTTGAATACGCTGAGACTTAGATGCCTGTTACCTATCTGAGAGGACATGTGGCTTGACAGTTTGATATACGAATCTGGACTTTAGGAGAGAGAGATCTGGGCTGAAGATAAGTATTTGAGCGTTGCTGGCATATAGCTAGTATGTAAAGACATTAAGTTGGTTGGGAATGAAGCAGAGGAGAGGACCAAGGAATAAGCCATGGGTCTCCAGACAACAGAGGGTGGTAAGAAGAGGAAAAGCAGCACTGATTCTGAGAAAGAGTGATCAGAAAGGAGGGAGAGAAACCGAGTGTATTGGAAGCCATGTGAAGGAAACTATCAAGCAGAGAATTGCCAACAGTGTCGAATGCTTCTGACAGGGCAAATACAAAGAGGACCAAGGATAGGCCAATAGATGTAGCAACCTGGGTGACCCTGACTTTGGAGGGCAGCTTTGGACAAGGACTAGAGGCAAATGCCTGACTAGAGTGAATCTAAAATAAAACAGAGGGGAGGAATTGGAAGCAGCAATGCAGACAACTCTTTCTTTTTTTCCTTTTCTTTTCTTTTCCTTTTTTTTTTTTTTTTTTTTTTTTTTTTTTTTTAGATGGAGTCTCATTCTGTTGCCCAGGCTGGAGTACAGTGGCGGATCTCGGCTCACTGCAACCTCCACCTTCCGGGCTCAAGCGATTCTCCTGCCTCAGCCTCCCAAGTAGCTGGAATTACAGGCGCCCGCCTCCACGCCCAGCTAATTTTTGTAATTTTAGTAGAGATGGGGTTTCACCACACTGGCCAGGCTGATCTCAAACTCCTAACCTCAGGTGATCCACCCACCTTGGCCTCCCAAAGTGCTGGGAATACAGACGTGAGCCACCATGCCCAGCCTACAGACAACGGTTTCTAAAACATAAGCCATTTTTATTATTTCATGTCAGTATTCAGTATCCCCACTGATTATCGACACATACCATGATTAGATGGTTTTAATCAGTGATCAAATTGTATGTCTGTTTTCTCTTCATACTATATCATAGATATCTAAGGGATACTATATAATCTTCATATTCGTCTCTTTATTTTTTAGACAGAGTCTTGCTCTATCCCCAGGCTGTAGTGCAGTGGTGTGATCTTGGCTCACTGCAACCTCCGCCTCCCGGGTTCAAACAAATCTCCTGCCTCAGCCTCCTGAGTAGCTGGAATTACAGGCATGTGCCACCATGCCTAGCTAATTTTTGTATTTTTAGTAGCGATTGGGTTTCACCATGTTGGCCAGGCTGGTCTCAAACTCCTGACCACAGGTGATCGTCCTGCCTGGGCCTCCCAAAGTGCTGGGATTACAGGCGTGAGCCACTGTGCCTGGCCCATATTTGTCATTTTTAATACATCAAAAGGATGTGTCAATACATTTTAACACATAAGGGAGGAAGTCCTAGCCAGAGCAGGAGAAAGAAATAGAAGATATCCAAATTGGAAAAGAAGAAGTCAGAATCTCTCTCTTCACTGATGATATGATTCTATACCTAGAAAACCCTGAAGATTCTGCCAAAAGACTTCTAGAACTGATAAGTGATTTCAGTGAAGTTTCAGGATACGAAATAAATATAAAAAATCAATAACATTTTTATACACCAATAATGTTCAAACTGAGAACCAAATCAAGAATGCAATCCCATTTACAGTAGCCACACACACAAAAAATACCTAGGAATACATCTAGCCAAGGAGGTGAAAGATCTTTACAAGGAGAACTGCTAAATACTGCTGAAAGAAATCACAGATGACACAAACAAATGGAAAAACATTCCATGCTCATGGATCGGAAGAATCAACATTGTTTAAATGGCCATACTGCATAAATCAATCTGCAGATTCAATGCTATTCATATCAAACTACCAACATCATTTTTCACAGAATTGGAAAAAACTATTCTAAATTCATTTTGAGCCAGAAAAGAGTCCAAATGGCCAAAGCAAATCTAAGCAGAAAGAACAAAGCCAGAGGCATCATATTATCCAACTTCAAACTATACTATAAGGCTGCAGTATCCAAAACAGCATGATACTAGTACAAAAGCAGACACATAGACCGATGGAACAGAATAGAGAATTTAGAAATAAAGCCGCACACCTACAGCTATTTGATCTTCAACTAAGTCGACAAAAATATGCAGTGAGGAAAAGACTTCCTGTTCAATAAATGGTGTTGGGATAGCTGGCTAGCCATATGCAAAAGAATAAAACTGGACCCCTACCTTTTACCATATTCAAAAATTAACTCAAAATGGATTAAAGATTTAAATGTAAGACCTCAAACTATAAGAAGCCTAGAAGAAAACCTAGGAAATACCATTCTGTACATTAGCCTTGGGAAAGATTTTATGAGTAAGTCCTCAAAAGCAATTGCAACAAAAACTAAAATTGACAAACGGGACCTAATTAAACTAAAGAGCTTCTGCATAGCAAAAGAAGCTATCAACAGAGTAAACAGACAGCCTATGGAATGGGAGAAAATATTTGTAAACTATGCATCCAGTAAAGGTCTAATATCCAGAATCTATAAGGAACTTTAAAAAATCAACAAGCAAAAAACAACCCCATTAAAAAGTGACCAAAAGAATGAACAGACCCTTCTCAAAAGAAGACATAAAAGAGGCTAACAAACATATGAAAAAATGCTCCACATCTGTGATCATCAGAGAAATGCAAATCAAAACCACAGTGAGATACCATCTCACACCAGTCAGAATGGCTATTATTAAAAAGTCAAAAAACAACAGATGCTGGTGAGGATGTGGAGAAAAGAGAACACTTATATGCTGTCAGTGGGAATGTAAATTAGTTCAACCACAGTGGAAAGCAGTTTGGAGATATCTCAAAGAACTTAGAACTACCATTCAACCCAGCAGTCCTATTACTAGCTATATATCCAAAAGGAAAGAAATCATTCTACCAAAAGATACATGCACTCATATGTTCATTACAGTACTATTCCTAATATCAAAAACATGGCACCAACCTCAGTGCCCATCAGTGGTGGATTGAATAAAGAAAATGTGGTACATATACACCATGGAATACTATACAGCCATTAAAAAGCAAAAATCATGTCCTTTGCTGCCACATGGATACAGCTGGAGGCCATTATCCTAAGCAAATTAACACAAGAACAGACAATCAAATACTAGATGTTCTCACTTATAAGTGGGAGGTAAACAATGGGTACTTATGGACATAAAAGATGGCAGCAATAGACAGCAGGGACTACTAGAGAGGGTAGGGAGATGGGAGCAAAAGTTGAAAAACTACCTATTGGGTACTATGCACAGTACCTGGGTGACCAGTTCAGTCATACCCCAAACCTCAGCATCATGCAATACATCCATGTAACAAACATGTACATGTACCCCCTGAATCTAAAATTTAAAAGTTAAATTTTTTGAAAAAGTAAAAAATAAAACATATAATGGAAGTACCGTAATGCCCCTGTTGCCAACCTTTTGGTTTATTTTCATTTATTAGTTACTTCAAATAGCACTCAGGGAAGATTCTTTGTGTATGTTACTTTGTTTGTGATAATTTCCTGAAAATTCATTTCCAAGTATAGGATTTTTAAGTCAAAGTTATAAATACTTTGGGAGCTTTTAGTATACTTTCCTAGATTGGTGAATATTTCCAAAAGATTATATCAGCCTGTATTGCCACAAGCCATGAGGGTACTGTTTTCCTCAGACCTTCATCAGTATGGGGCAATCATCATTTCTTTTGACTTTTGATACATTTATCATAGGTTTAAACTCTTACTTCATTATTTCGAATTTACACTCCTTTGCATAGTAACAATGTTGAATATTCTCCAGATGTTTGTAAGAGAATTGCTTTTGTTGTTGCTAAGGCCCTTGGAAAATGCAGTATTGTTAGCGGTGTGGGTGTGTATGCAGTGTGGAGAAAACAGGTGTGTGGCAAGTGTAGGAAGGGGTGGGTGTATGGAGAGCTCATGAGTGTACTGCTATGTGTGCTGTATGGAGAATGTGTATGGAGTGTGTTTGTAGGGAGAGATTTAGAGCATGGAGCAGAAGAAAGTGGAGAAGTGGTTCTCAATGATGCCTGCACTAAAGTAGATACAAGTTTGGGAAGTAGCTGCTTTTGGAAAGAGGGATGTGAGGGAGATGTTTTATGTGGGAAATTTTATGGTGCACTGAATTATTAAGCTGTATCTATGTATACTTTTAATTAAAACAAGAACTAAAACGTAGTGGCCAAGGTGATCTCAAAGGGCCTGCCAGTTATAAAGTTACCTATTTTGGTAAGATGGACTTGAGGAAGGGTAGTGTCAGCAGAAGGGGCTGGGCTGTGGGAGGACCCCCTCAGGGTGTGACAGTTCAGAACTAACAGCATTAACACAACTCTTCTCTTTTTTTTTTGAGACGGAGTTTCACTCTTCTCACCCAGGCTGGAGTACAATGACGCGATCTTGGCTCACTGCAACCTCTGCCTCCTAGGTTTGAGTGATTCTCCTGCCTCAGCCTCCTAAGTAGCTGGGATTACAGGCACGCGCCACCACGCCCAGCTAATTTTTGTATTTTTAGTAGAGACAGGGTTTCGCCATGTTGGTCAGGCTGGTCTTGAACTCCTGACCTCAAGTGATCCACTTGCCTCGGTCTCCCGAAGTACTGGCATTACAGGCGTGAGCCACTGCACCCAGCCAATACAGCTCTTTAGAACCAGGTAAAGAACTTTTAAAAGGCCCAATGCCCTTGAAGGATTAATCTTTTTTCAGCAATTGCTGGTACAACTGGTATCCACATGGAAAAAAAATACACCTCCACTTCTACCCTTGCCTCACACCATGTGTAAAATTAAACTCAAAATGGACCATAGACCTAAACATAAAAGCTAAAACTATAAAACATCTAGAAGAAAGCATAGGAGAAAATCTGCAAGATTTGATTATAGGCAAAGATTTTTTTTGGACAAGTCATAAAAAGCATTAACCAGAAAAGAAAAATTGATGAATTTTGTTTCATCAAATTAAAACCTTTATTCCTCAAAAGATGTTATTAAGAAACTGAAAAGACAAGCCACAGATAAGGAGACAATATTGCAATACATATATCTAACAAAGAACCCATATTCCAAGTATGTAAAGAAGTCCTACAACTTAACAGTAAGAAGCAGCTGGCACAGTTGCTCATGCCTGTAATCCCAGCACTTCAGGGTGCTGAAGTAGAGGGTCATTGAGCCCAGGAGTTCAAGACCAGCCATAGCAAAACATAAGGCAGCACAGGGCAACATAGTGAGACCTCATCTCTACAAAAATAAAAATGCAAAATCAGCTGGGGCATGGTGGTGCATGCCTGTAGTCCCAGCTACTTGGGAGGTTGAGGCTGGAGGATCACTTCAGCCCAGGAGTTCAAGACCAGCCTGGACAGCATAGTGAGACCTCCGTCTCAAAGAATAAAAAATAAAACTCCAATGAGGTATCATTACATACCCACTATAATGACTAAAATGAGGAAAAAATAACAATACCAACTGCTAGCAAGGATGTGGAAGAACTAGAATTCGGATACACTGCTGGTGAGAATGTAAAATGGTACAACCAGTTTGGAAAAGTTTGCCGATTTCTTATGAAATTCGACATATACTTGCCAAGTGTAACCCAGCAATTCTACCCCTGGTATTTTTGCCCAAGAGAAATGAAAACATGCCCACACAAAAACTTAGAGTATTAGTCATAATAATCCCTAACTGGAAGCAAACTAACAATTTATCACAAAGTCCATGTGATATATTCATACAATAGAATATTATTCAGCAATAACAAGAAATGTACAACAGATCCAGCAATAGGGATGAGTCTCAAAAACTTTCTGCTTAGTGAAAGAACCAAGGCCCTAAGAGCAAATACTGTGTGAGTCCATGCATAGGAAGTTCTAAACAGGTAAACTGGGAGAGGGGGTGGGTAGAGGAGATTGCCTGGGAGCATCCAAGGGATCATTGGGGTAAAGGAAATATTCTTAGAAATGTAACAAATTGTTGCCCACTTCACACTGTAGATAATTCAGTGGCAATCTCTCGGGTGATTCCAGTGTGCAGTCAGTTTGAGAACCAGTTCTGGTGTGAGTTTGTGCATTGTTTTTGTCTATTTGTGCACCCATCTATTCTTGTTGGTTTACAAAAGAGACCATGAGTCACCAAAAATGGTCGCCAAGCCATCTGGTTTGGCCAGATCTTCAGGTAAGGGTCTCACATACCTTTATAATTTTACAGAGCGGGACTGAGGTCTAAGGCCAAAGGGAGAGTGCCCCTTCCAGATGAAATCCAGAACACTATGGGAGGATCCACCTAGGTGTCGCTTAGGGGACTTGACACGGGCCCAGCATTTCAACCAGCACCTGGGCAGGTGATTCCACCCGGAGCCCGTGTCACACCTGCTGGCCTCAGTGACCAATCGGCCCGTGTGTTTGTCATCTCTTAGACACTGGTTCTCACCTTGGGTGGCACATTGGAATTATTTGGGGAGCTTTGTAAATCATCGTTGTTTTATTCTCACTCCCAGAGACTGGAATTTGATTGGTCCAGAGTAGGATCGAGATTTTTCAAAATTTCTCCCGGGTGATTGTAACGTTCAGCCAGGGACTCTCAGCTATATCTGCACCAGTGTCACCCAGAGAAGCTTTAAAAACTCACAATACCTGAGCCCCACTCCTGGAAATTCTAATTTAAGTGTTCTGGGGCGGGAGGGGTAGGGTTCTTTTTTTTTTTTTTTTTTTTTTTTTTTTTTTTTTTTTTTTTTTTAACCTTCTCTGCTAATTCTAACATGCAGCAAAGACCCAGAATCACTGGATGAGGCACTGACTTTAAAAAAAAAAAAACAATTTCACTGAGAATGTGGCGGGAGAGACACTCTTGGGTGCTGTCTTTGAGAATAGATATTACCTACCTTTGGAAGGTAATTTGGTAATATCTATTAAAATTGTAAGTGTGTGTACCCTCTCATCTAGTGGTTTCTCTTTAAGAAACCTATCCCACAGAATTAATAGCACAAGTTCATAGACACATGTTTTTAAGAACCCTTACTGCAGCATTGAATGTAGTAGCAAAAGGACTGAAAACAATTCAGATATTTCCCATTGAGGTCTGGTTAAATAAACCCAAATACCATAGCATGGAACGCTATACAGCTGTTTAAAAGATGGTGCATCTACAGGCAAAAATGATCATGCTATATCATTTGGAGACAAAAACAAGTCACAGACCAGTATGTTTGGCATGGTCCATGTTGCATTAAAGTAACCCTTGTTTATATAGGCACGTATGTATAAAGAAAAATTCATATATAATCAGAAGGCAGTATCTGCGTGAGACTCAGCAACAGTTACATCTGGGCAATGGGATTGGGGAGATGGAAACTTTTCTTTTTTTTGAGACGGAGTCTCGCTCTGTCTCCCAGGCTGGAGTGTAGTGGCGCGATCTCGGCTCACTGCAAACTCTGCCTCCCGGATTCACGCCATTCTCCGGCCTCGGCCCCCTGAGTAGCTGGGACTACATGTGCCCGCCACCAAGCCTGGCTTATTCTTTGTATTTTTAGTAGAGACGGGGTTTCACCGTGTTAGCCAGGATGGTCTCAATCTCCTGACCTCATGTTCCCCCCGCCTCAGCCTCCAAAAGTGCTGGGATTGCAGGTGGGAGCCACCGCGCCCGGCCAAAACTCTCTTATTTCACAAACTTGTCATGGTGGAATTGTGCGATTTTTCTTTTTTGTATTCTTCATTATTTTTCAGTGAAAAATCAGATCTTTTAAAAGTTGCAAACTTTAAGAAACGTTGTCAACCTGCTCAAGACAGGCTGAGCTGCTTTTTTCTGTGACCTGTACCAGCTGGAGGTGTAGGGCAGATCCCTCAGGGGGACCCACAGGTCCTGAACGCCATGGGAATCCACAGCTGCTGATGGGAGATGGGAACCCACAGCAGCTGTTCTGTAGCCCAGTTTTACAAATTCCACCTCCCCCTTGTTTTTTTGTTTTATCTTTGTATTATTTTTGCAGTCGTTCCTGCCTCTCATTTGGTTTGAAGGGATGGAAAGCTTTCCTCATGAGGGGCAGTTTTTTGTAGCCACTGTCAGCAGTCTTCAGACCTCACTTTTTTTCTCAGAAAAAGGAAGAAAAGCTTGAAGAATTGCTATTCACAGACGATTCATAAATTGGTCCTAGACTGGGCACAGTGCCTCATGCCTGTAATCCCAGCACGTTGGGAGGCCAAGGCAGGTGGTCACCTGAGGTCAGGAGTTCAAGACTAGCCTGGTTAACATGGTGAAACCCTGTCTCTACTAAAAATACAAAAATTAGCTAGGCGTAGTGGCGGGTGCCTGTAATCCCAGCTACTCAAGAGGCTGAGGCACGGAGAATTACTAGAACCCAGGAGGCAGAGTTTGCAGTGAGCCGAGATCGTGCCACTGCACCCCAGCCTGGGAGACAGAGCAAGACTCCATCTCAAAAAAAAAAAAAAAAATGAAAGAAAAAGAAAACAACAACAACAAAAACTGGTCCTAGGCAATCATTTGGGTTTTACTTTCTCTTTTTTTTTTTTTTTTTTTTTTTGAGACGGAGTCTTGCTCTGTCACCCAGGCTGGAGTGCAGTGGCCGGATCTCAGCTCACTGCAAGCTCCGCCTCCCAGGTTTACGCCATTCTCCTGCCTCAGCCTCCCGAGTAGCTGGGACTACAGGCGCCCGCCACCTCGCCCGGCTAGTTTTTTTGTATATTTTTTAGTAGAGACGGGGTTTCACCGTGTTAGCCGGGATGGTCTCTCGATCTCCTGACCTCGTGATCCGCCCGTCTCGGCCTCCCAAAGTGCTGGGATTACAGGCTTGAGCCACCAAGCCCGGCCGGGTTTTACTTTCTCTATCATTTGTTTCCTTTACCTGGCACAAGTGCTTTCGTTTCCTGTTTCCTGGGAAGTCGTGACGCAGGGTTCATTACCCCTTTAACAGATACAAAACTAGATTCAGAGAGGTTAAACAGCCTTTCTGTTGTAACACAGCGATTATTGGCAGGAATGAGAACTTGGCTCTGCTGCTTCTTTGATCTTTCTTCCACTGGAGATGCTCATTGGACCTGTTTAGGTGGAATGAGAGCTAAAGGGCCTAGATTGGGAGGCATAAACTCCAGTATTCCCAGGGCTAGGCATATGACATAAGTGAATGAAGCAGACCAGGTTTTGACAGATGGAGTGCTGGAATTTCTGGCCAGTTGTGAACCCAAGGTGGCCAGAACTTCTGAATGATCAAGAAAAGCCATAAAACGGGATTTAAATGAATATATCTCTCTATTTTTTACATACCAGTAACCAATTCAGAAGCAACATGTATCTGGTGGCTGGATTCACCACATTGTCCTGATTGTACAATTTCTGGTTTGTTGATCACTCCTAACACCACCCAACAACTGGGGGTGACTGAGGAGTTAATAGTCCATGGGCATTGATTCTTTGACGTTATTTTAACCTCTTCCATAGCTAGTCAGCTGCTTTTTTTTTCCATATCATTATTGTGTATGTTTTTTGTACACATAATTTTGTAAAAAGTAAAATATCCTAAAATATTCTGCCACCTAGTTGGCTATTGATATTTTCCTATTTTCTCATCTTTTTGAGAATGTGCATGTTGATTTTGATAGATACAATTATTTATTCAGTTTTATGACCTGCATATTATAAGCACCTTTCCATTTTATTAATTTTTCTTCAAAGGCATTATCTTTATAATAGTGCATTCTGTGAATATAGCATACATATTTGAACACTTGTTTCCTACGTGACTTTGAGCAAGTTACTTATTGAACACTTGTTTCCTATGTGTCTTTGAGCAAGTTACTTAACCTATGTCTCAGTTTTCTCATTGGTATAATGGGGATAGTAATAGAATCTATAAGGTTAGTGTAAGGATTTAAGAAGTAAACGTATGTAAAGTACTTAGAATAGCACTTACCGTAGAATGAATGACATGTGCTTGCTATTTCATAATATATTATTATTATCATGATTTTGTACAAATATATGTTTGACTGAATTTAAATTACTTTTTATAATGAATTACTGTAGGGATAATTATTGGTCAAAGCGTATTAACATTTTAAGGCTCTTAATTTGCGTAGTCAGATAGTCTTCTAGTAAGGCTATTCTAATTTACATTTCCAGCTGGCTGTGGGGTACCTATTTCTCCATATTCTCTGAAATATTGGTTATTTTTCTTTCCTTTAGTCTTCACCAAGGGATATTACCTTGAACCTCTCTGTCTAGATTAGTACTCCAGCCGGATCCTTATTCAGGCTGTTCTCAGAGATTGACATTGGGTTTGGAAATTGATCCTGGTTTATTCTTTTTTTTTTTTTTTTTTGAGACAGAGTCTCGCTGGAGTACAGTGGCACAATTTCAGCTTGCTGCAACCTCCCCATCCCGGGTTCAAGCAATTCTTCTGCCTCAGCCTCCTGAGTAGCTGGGATTACAGGTGCCTGCCACCATACTGGCTACTTTTTGTACTTTTAGTAGAGACGGGGTTTTACCATGTTGACCAGGCTGGTTTCAAGCTCCTTGACCTCAAGCGATCCACCTGCCTCAGCCTCCCAAAGTGCTGGGATTACAGGCATGAGCCACCGCACCCAGCCCCCCTGGCTTATTATTTGTTTGACTACTCCAAACGGAGAATCACTGTCATTTAGTAAATGAGTTTGCCCCACTTACATTTATTGTGATTTGTCTATGTATTTTACTTTTTGTTTTCTGTTAGTGGATTCCACAGGCTACCTGCCCAACAGATATTTGTGAGATGCTGACCTAGAATCTCTGGGTCTGTTCCAGAAACCACTCAGATTGAGGATCCTCGAGTACAATGGCGGCGGGAACAGGAACATATGCTGAAGGATTACCTGGTGGTGGCCCAGGAGGCTCTGAGTGCTCAAAAAGAGATCTACCAGGTGAAGCAGCAGCGCCTGGAGCTTGCACAGCAGGAGTACCAGCAGCTGCATGCCGTCTGGGAGCACAAGCTGGGCTCCCAGGTCAGCTGTGAGTACCTCCCACTACCACCACCCCCACCAACACCAACAGAGAATGGCCACACTGAGTTCTGCCAGTATTGCTTCTCAAGTCTGCCCATTTTTCTTCACCTCTACTCTTTGTCCAAACCACCATCTTGTCTACTGCTCTTCCTGCTCCTACCTGTGCCTTGCAGTGATTCATTTGCCATTTGCATTTCATTTTATTTCATTTGTAATCATCTCAGAATGCCAATCGGGTTACATATCTCCTTGTTTAAAAACTTTCAGGGACTAGGGGAATTGGGAGTGGGGAATTCTTAGTTAACAAGTACAGAGTTTCAGTTTGGGAAGAAGAAAAATTTCTTAGAGGTGGATGGTAGTACGTTCACAACAGTGTAAATGTACTTAATGCTACTGAACAGTACACTTAATTAATGGCTAAAATGGTAAATTTTATGTTGCATGTATTTACCAATCAAATGCCCTTCAGTGGCTTCCCGTCACTCTTTCCATGGCCTACACAGCCCTCTGTGGTTAGTCCCCTGCCAGCCACTCCTGCCTCATCTCATGCCCTCCTCACTAGGCTCCAGATGCACTGAGTCCCCAGCCCCCCATTCTGCTTCCCTACCCCCCCCCCTGCAATTTTCCACCTAAGTCCCTTAGTATTTGCCGGTCCCCTTCCTAGAATGCTTTGTCACCCATCCATTTGCAAGGCTAAATCCTTCTCAGTCTTCAAGTCTCATCCTTCTGGTCATCACCTCTGAGAGGCCTGCCCTGACAACTC
The DNA here is from genome assembly GCF_024542745.1 of Macaca thibetana thibetana. Classification (NCBI taxonomy): domain Eukaryota; kingdom Metazoa; phylum Chordata; class Mammalia; order Primates; family Cercopithecidae; genus Macaca; species Macaca thibetana. Next base: position 13,366,528 of record NC_065583.1, on the reverse strand, counting down.
TATCAGAAGCCTCTCTTCCGCAACTCTAGTCTCAGCCATGGCTATCTATTTCCTTCATAGCACATGTCACAATACATCTGCTTGTATGTTATCAATATTTCCTCCACCAGAACATAAATTTGGTAAGGGCGGGGCTCCTATCCTATTCCTGGTACCCAAAGGAGGAGAGCAAGCACACCAAAATCCCTTTGTTCTTTTTTTTTTTCCTTTTTTCTTTTCTTTTTTTTGAGGTGGACCCTCTCTCTGTCACCTGAGCTGGAGTGCAGTGGCACAGTCTTGGCTCACTGTAACCTCCGCCTCCCAGGTTCCAGCAATTCTCCTGTCTCAGCCTTTCAAGTAGCTAATTTTTGTATGTTTATTAGAGACAGAATTTCCCCATGTTGACCAGGCTGGTCTCGAACTCCTGACCTCAGGTGATCCACCTGCCTCAGCCTCCCAAAGTGCTGGGATTACAGGCATAAGCCATCATGCCAAGTCTCACTATTTCTAATAACCAAATTGTTCCTATATTTATTCAGTCTCTGTTTCATGCTAGGCACTCTGCTATAGTCTGAATATGCTATTTCTATTAATTCTCTTAACAGTTCTATGAGCAAGAACAATTAATGTCACCTTTTAACAGATTAGGAAACTGAGACTTAGGATCAACAGTGTGCCCAGGGTCTTACAGCTGGTGAGAGATAGTGATAACTTGCAAATCCATTCTGTTGTCCCCACAGTATTTTCAGTGTGGGCCAGGCCAGGGGGACTAGTGTCTGGGCTTGGTGTCAGGGTGGCCATGGCTGGGTTGGGCCATTGAACTCTCCTCCAGCCTGAAGCCCTCACTTTGAGAAGTTCTGTCTGCTACCAAGACAGGGCAAACTCTGCCAGGGTACTTACTGTCCCAGCCCTGCCTTTTTCCTTAGCAGCTCAGGAAAACCCCCGGAATCTCAGCGATTATAGAAAAGAACTCTATTACATTCATTAGCTATTCTGTGTCAAGTAATGTTCTGGAGACTCTTAGGAAGGTTTTAGCACTTAATCTGTCTTAGTCAACTCGAGCTGCCATAACAAAATACCATAGATAGGGTGACTTAAACAATAGACATTTATCTTCTTACAGTTCTGGAGCCTGGACGTCTGAGATTCGGGTACCAGCATGGTCAGGTTCTGGCGAGGGTTCTCTTCCTGGCTTGCAGACAACTGCCTTCTCTAGTGCCTCTTTCTATAAGGGCAGTAATCCCATCATGAGAACCCTACCCTCAAGACCTCATTTAAGCCTGACTATTTCCCCAAAGCCTCATCTTCAAATACTATCACTTGAGGGATTAGGACATCAATGTATTGTATTTATTTGGGGGAGACACAATTCAGTTCATACCATTATTGTTAAAACAGTCCTGGAAGGGAGATGTTATTGTCCCTGTTGAACCTCAGGTTTAAAGGAGCAAAGTGATTTCTCTGTCTCTCTCTAAAGTCCCACAGTTTGAAAAAGTGTTAGGTGTATATAAAAACAAATAAAAACAAACCTTTGTATTTTGGGGGATAAGATATTTACATGGATTCATAATTACATGTCAGGTAATGAGAATTACCCCACAGATCACTCACTAATTTCAGAAGGATGTACTTTTACATTGGAGAGATGTGCAGCCAAGTGCATAGTGGTAAAATTAGCATGACCAGTAATGAGACCAGGTGATATCAATGCCTTCTGATGTGATGCAATAAAGACATCATGGAGGATCCCTCACAAGAATATTTAATATGAATCTAATCAAGAGCACAGCCAGACAAATCCATAATATGGATTATTCTATAAGACAATTAGACTAGGTTTTTTTTTTAAAGTCTAGAGAGGCGTATCACCAAATGAAATGTTTGTACCTTGAATTAGAGCGTGAAATGGGGGAAAAGCAGCCCTAAAAGACATTCTCAGACAATTGGAGACTTTCCTGAGTTGTGATAATGGAGTTATGAATATGTAGGAGAATGTCTACATAGATTTTATGAAGATGCATGTGGCAGCATATCTGCAGTTTATTCCAAAAAAAAGTCCAAGAAAAAAAGGAAAGGAAAGGAAAAAGGAAAAACTCATCCGGGCATGGTGGCTCACACCTATAATCCCAGCAATTTGGGAGGCTGAGGTGGTGGATCAACTGAGGTCTGGAGTTTGAGACCAGCCTAGCCAACACGGTAAAACCTTCTATCTTCCGAAAATACAAAAATTAGCCAAGCATGGTGGCAGCTACTGTAGTCCCAGCTACTTGGGAGGCTGAGGCAGGAGAATTGCCTGAACCTGGGAGGCGGATGTTGCAGTGAACCAAGATTGCACCACTGTACTCCAGCCTGGGGGACAGAGTGAGACTCCATCTCAAATAAATAAATAAATAAATAAGTAAATAAATAAATAATCGTCAATGACACATTGATGGCTTTGAATATGGTCCAGATTTTCGTCTTTTGCCACCATTTCTAATCATGATTAATGGAGGGCTTACTGTGAACCACCCTAATGAGAGGAAGAAAGAACTGGGGTGAGAAGAGGTATGGCAAGAAGAAGCTTGGGAAAATATTAAAAATTCGTGGCTCTAAGAGAAGGATATATTGAGATTCATTATATTATTCTTTCAAATTGTCTATAGATAAAACGTTTCCAGAATTAAAAACCAGAGTTGGACACTATGAGAATGAAACATTCACATGAGAAGCACTGTAGTAGGAGGCCAGGCACGGTGGCTCATGCCTGTAATCCCAGCACTTTGGGAGGCTGAGGCAGGCAGATCATGAGATCAAGAGATTGAGACCATCCCAACCAACATGGTGAAACCCCGTCTCTACTAAAAATACAAAAATTAGTTGGGCGTGGTGGCTCACACCTGTAGTCCCAGCTACTCGGGAGGCTGAGGCAGGAGAATCGCTTGCTTGAACCCAGGAGACGGAGGTTGCAGTGAGCTGAGACAGCACCACTGCACTCCAGCCTGGGACAGAGTGAGACTCCTTCCCTAAAAAAAAAAAAAAAAAAAAAAGCACTGTAGTGGGAGGTGGCAGCTGGACTCTGACGTCAGATAGCCTGGGTGTTCTCTAGGGGAGCGTATTCCCTCTTTAAGTCTCAGAATCTTTATGTTTAACTATTGAATTTTTTTTTTAGTTAATTTTTAAATTCTTGGCACCATGACCCTAAGATTAAGAGCCTCATTCACTACTGACTAAGCCAGTCAGGCAGAAATGTTAATAGTACCTTCATCTCATGGGACCATGTCAGAGTTTCCTAACCTCAGCACCATTAACATTGCGGTCTGAGTAACTTCTTTATGAGGGCTGTGTATTATAGAGTGTTTAGCAGCATCCTTGTTCTATACCCACTAGATGCCAGTAGCACCCCCACCCAAGTTGTGATAACAAAAAGTGTCTCTAGATTTTGTCATAAGTCATAGGGGATAAAACTGCCCAAACCACTGGTCTAGGTAAGACACTTGGTACTGTTTCCTTAGAACATATTAATGGCTCAATAAATAGTCCTATTGATAGGAAACACATAATATTTTGAGACTATGAACTCTGGAACCAGACTTTTTTGTTCAAATCAAGGATATGCAAATTACTAATTGTTGTAACCTTGCACAAGTTATGCCACTTCTGTGCCTCAGTTTTCTTCATCTATAAAATCAGTCTAATCTTAGGATAATCTTCACGGGCGTGTTATGGGGCCTAAATTAATTAACAAATGTAAAGTCCTTGGAATAGTATTTTTCATATTCTTAACCTCTCAGTAAATTATTATTATTAATTCGTTAGCATTGTAAATGAAAAAGAGGGTTTTTTTTTTAACAGATCTCTGGAACCAATAAGAATAAATCCATGATCAAAGGTAGGAAGTAAACAATGCAGTTCCTCATCCTTGTCATATGACTTCCAGACACTCCCAAGAGCTCCACTGGCCTCAGAGGCATCACCACCATTTTCAGTGTTAAATATCTTCCATCTGAAAGGACTGGGGTCATTTCAGGCAACTGGATCTGAGATTCAAACCACACAGAAACTGGGATTCCCCCAGCCCAAGCATCCCAGTTAAACCAGGTGTGACCCAAGCCTCATCATGACTCTTGTCTTCAAGTTTTACAAGCCAGGTTTGCCTTCCTAGTCAAGCTCTTGGCATGACAGATAGATGAAGTCACATACCTGTTCTCTAACTCAGATGGCTTGCCAGGGCTTGTGAGGGTTTTGCCACCTGGGCTTGGCTGCTCTGGGTCCCAGACACAGATGGGGCCCTGCCTTGGGGATGGAGACTTTGCTGTCGACTCTCTGGTGTAATCTCCAGCTCCATGGGGAAGAAGAGAACTAACATTTAATATGCACCTGTTGTATGCCTGGAGGACAATACGTTAGGCACTCTAAGTAACCTCCCTCCTGAATCACACACACAGTCCTCTAAGACAGTGTTGTTCCCATTCTGCAGACAAGGGAACTGAGGCCTCCAAAGAGAAAGTGGCTTCCCCAAAGGCACACTGGTAAAGAGTGGCAAGGTAGCCTTTGTAACCAGATATATCTGACCTCAAAATCAATTTTCTTAATTTAACCCATGTCAGTCAGTCAAATACTAAGGTTCTTCAGCTACACTTGCTTCTTCCACCCTCTAAAAGGTGAGAACTCAGGAGAACTGGGTTCTTTGGGACCTTATCGTATTTTCCCCTCCCTAGGCCTTGATTTGCCATTTGGAAAATAAATCACTGGGGGCCTTCCAGTTAAAAATGCCAGTTGAAGCCAGGCATGGTGGCATACACGTGTAGTTCCAGTTACTCAGGAGGCTCAAGTGGGAGGATTGCTTGAGCCCAGGATTCCAGTCCAGGCAACATCGTAAGATCTCATCTCTAAAAACTAAAAAATGCCAGTTGAACCACTCACTTGATTTTACTCACTGCAAAACTAGGAGAATATCAGATAAAATATATTTTTTAAGGCATACGTATATATAAGATTAGGGAAAATTGGAGAAGGAGCAGCAATAAAATTTGGAGGCTGGACAGCAGACAGACGGGTGGCAACCTATGTAGCAGACCTGAGAAAAGAGAAAATGGGCTGATAGTGAGGAAGGCTCACAACACTGTTCTATAAAGCACTTGCAAAAACCGTGGATGTTGGTGGCAGCAGCTATTTCTGCAAGTAAGACTGAAGGGAGGAGGGTCTCAAAGAGGATTGAGTAAAAATTGTTTCTGAGACAATTAGACCATGAGATCTTTTCCTTAAACTGATACAGTCAGGCAACCACCATCTTCAGTCTGGCAAATGACTGGAAGTTTATTTTTTGGAGAGGGTAAAATAGAGTTTCTGGACTCCAGGACACAAGGCAAATTCAGAGCCAGAGTGTACTATCCTGAAAGCACAGTGAGTAAGTGAAGGGTATTGAGACCTTAGCCCTCATATACCACTTGGTGCCCAGAATGGTGCCAGGTCATTACCCTCTAGAGTGGACAGTGGAGAACTCTACTGGAAATCTGACGAGGGAAGAGCTTTAGAGAAAAGCTGGAAAGACACTGACATTGAGGATTCCTGGAGGAAACCAAATCATGTCCAGCCAAATCATGTGCTGTGGCCAGGCGCTCATGCCTGTAATACCAGCATTTTGAGAGACCGAGATGGGGGGATCACTTGAAGTCAAAAGTTTAAGACCAGCCTGGGCAACATAGTAAGACCTCATCTCTACCAAAAATTGAAAGAAGAAAATTATCCGAGTGTGGTGGCAGGCACCTGTAGGTCCAGCTGTTCAGTAGGCTGAGGCAGGAGGATTCCCTGAGCCCAGGAGTTCAAGGTTACAGTGAGCTATGATTGTGCCACTGCACTTCAGCCTGGGCAACAGACACCCTGTCTCTTAAATAATAAAATAAATTTTAAAAATAGAAAACAAATCATGTGCTATGCAATCACAGTCCACAAACCCCGCTCCAGTCAGCATTTTGGGCTCCCATCCTTAAATGTGATCAGATAAGCAAGATTCCAGATATCCGAGGAAAGCCTCTAACAGAGAAAATAGAGACTCAAACCAACATGTGGTGAAGAGAGGGCTTGGAGGAAACAAGGAGTATACATGAAGAAGAGAACATTAAGAGAAGCTATGTGGTCAGGAAACAAGAGCATGGTACTACATTGTTTAAAAAGGAAACTTCAGAGAATAAAAAAGAGCTCTTGGAAATTAAAATATGAGAGTAGACATGAAAACTCCAAAGGAAGACTGGAAAATAAAACTGAGGAAACCTAAAAATCAGAGCAAAAATACAAGATTGAAAATAAGAGGGAAAAAAAATAGACTACAAGGACAGGAAATCTACTATCTGAGGAAAACATGTTCCAGATAGAACAGAGGAAACAGACAAGAAAAGCATTGCTGAAATAATTCAGAAACATTTCCCAAAACTGAAGGAGGAGAATTTTTAGACTGAAAGGGTTCACTGAGTGTCCAACACAGTGGATGAAAGTCGGCTCACACCAAGATATCTCATTGTGGAACTTCAAACACTGGGATAATTCAAGATCCTAAAAGGTTTCAGAGAGAAATAAATCAGGTCACACAGAAATGATCAGGACTCAGAATAGCTCCAGACTTCTCACTAATAGCGATGGAAACCTAAAAGACCATGGCGCAATGCCTTCAGGTTTTAAGGAAAATTATTTCTGACCTAGAATTCTATATCCAGCAAAACTACCTTTAATCAAGTGTAGGGCCGAATAAGGCTATTTTCAGACATGTGAGATTTCAGAAAGTTCGTTTCCTTCATGGTTTCTTTCTCAGGAAGCTACTGGAGATGATGTTCTACCAAAATGAGGGGGTAGACCAAGAAAAGGAAGACGTGGTATACAGAGAGGTGAGGAGACACGCAGAGGAACACAAAGGGGGATCTCAGGAAGCCAGCCAAGCACAGAGAGCAGCTCGCTCACACTGAAGCAGGGCAGAAGCCCTGGCAGGACAGATCCCAAAATAGAAAACTCACCAGATTCACACTGGTCTGGACTTTAGGAGATGAGATTTAGGTAACCGGCAGAATGTGAGGTTGAATTAGTCATAAGTTTGTAGAAACTAAGCAAATGTAAAAATGACAATAATTAACTCAAGGGGAAAAAAAAGTGCTGAAAAGTAAAAGTAAGCAAAGTCAGCTAGCTGATTCCACCCTGAATAGTGTTTGCAGAGTAAAAATAATGCAAACACTGAAGATCGCTTTCATCAAGCGTATACTATTGCTTTTAGGATGATGGGGAGATGGGAGAGGTGCATGTGTGTGCTGTAGGGGGTGGGGAAAGAAGGGAGGCTAAGTCCCCATCCTCCTGAGAGGTAAGTAAGTAAGTAATGCCGAAAACAGAAAAGATCAAGGAGCAGTAATGCATGCATATTATTAGACACATAGAGGTAGCCACCCAAGAAATTGAAAATGATTTTCTTTTAGGGTGTGAGTTATGGGGATAGGGGTTGTAGAATGCTCTTTTTTATAGCAAACCTTGTCCTATGTTGGACTGTTCATATGAACTGTGTTTATATATAACTTTAATAGAAACTAAAAATTAAGAACTATTAAACATTGGGACAAGACAGTATTTTAAGTCCTGTTGGATATAAAGTTCTTGTAGTAGGACCAGGCGCGGTGGCTCATGCCTGTAATCCTAGAACTTGGGGGGCCGAGGCGGGTGGATTACTTGAGGTCAGGAGTTTGAGACCAGCCTGGTCAACATGGTGAAACGCTGTCTCTACTAAAAATACTAAAGTTAGCTGGGCGTGGTGCTGGGCACCTGTAATCCCAGCTACTCGGGAAGCTGAGGCAGAAGAATAGCTTGAACCTGGGAGGCAGATGTGGCAGCGAGCCGAGTTCACGCCACTGCATTCCGGCCTGGGCAACAGAGGGAGACTCCATCTCAATTTAAAAAAAAAAAAAGTTCTCATAATAGAGGATAGTGAAGGGATGCAGACACAAAGGAGAGGCTACTGACCTTTTTTCTTGATTGGAGTGCTGATTGCTTGAGCGTGTTTCTTTTGTGAAAATTCCTCAAGCTGTACATACATGATGTGTGCACTTCTATGTATGTATTTTTTACCTCAACCAAACATTTACTTACAAAATGATAAGTAACAGGCTACATCTCGTGTCAGCGGCTTTAGGTACAAATTGTGCACTTCACAGTGGTACTCCAGGGTGTAAACATTAAAGCTCATGGTGGCCCAGTTGGCGAGAATCTCTTCTTTTTGGCATCCTTTGTCTCCAGGATTTCTGGACATGCCCAAGGAACATGATGCATGCCTCAAGTCAGCCTTGGCATGACTGGTCCCCACAGCCAACCTCTCCCTGTCTGAGTCACGTCTTGCCATTTTTACAGGCTCTTCCATGCTGCTGCCACAGTCGCCTCAACATTGCCCCACAGTACAGACCTACGTCCAGAGGCACAGCCTGATGAGCAGGGTGGTTGGCAGGACACGGAGCTCATAGAACAGACATCCCCCGCTCCACCCCATACCCTTTGAGGACCTTTCTGTGTGTATTCCCAGGTTATTGCCACCCTGACTACTCCTGTCTTCTTTCACCCTGTTATTACTGTGGATCAGTGAGTGATAAATGGTGTTAACTGTCTTAATATTTTGTCGAAAGTATCTATTTGGGAAATACAGCAGGTCCTCAAATAACATCATTTTGTTCAAGGTCATTTTATTATAACATGATAATATTATAACCTCCCCACATTGTGTGCTTAAGGTGATACCTCCAGCTAAATATCCAACCAGGTCTATCCCTGAAATCCCCAAGTCCAGCAAAGACCAAAGGAATTAGACACCAGGAGATGAAAACTTTAAATTGGCAATAAAACATCTCTGTACATGGATTCCCTGTTCCATGCCTGAGACAAAGGCTACAAGGCTCTTGCCACCCCAGCATTGTCCTCACTCATCTCTTCTGGTAAACCTCGGTCGTCTTCTTCTCCATCATCATTATCATTGTAAATTCAGCAGAAACGCAACACTTCCTGTGGTGCCAAACATCTTTTAGGTTATTATGCAGAGTAGTTTTCTCTTTCCCAAACTTCCAAATATTACATTTTAATGCCTTATGCATAACCAAAAGGCCTATTAAAATATTTTTAAAGAAAGCCAAACAGTAGCATTCCCCTCAAGACTGTCATGCCTACTTCCAGACACTGAAAATTGTCAGCACTCACCAAATAAGCTTCTCTATCCTCAGAAAAACCCAGATCTCAGCAGGTGATCTGGCTACATGTGAACATTAAAGAGTGTTCAGATGATAGCCAGGCACAGTGGCTCACACCTGTAATCCCAGCACTTTGGGAGGCCGAGGTGGGCAGATCACCTGCGGTCAGGAGTTTAAGACCAGCCTGGTCAATATGGTGAAACCTTGTCTCTGCTAAAAGTACAAAATTATCTGGGCGTGGTGGAGCGCACCTGTAATCCCAGCTACTCGGGAGGCTGAGACAGGAGAACAGCTTGAACTCAGGAGGCGGAGGTTGCAGTGAGCTGAGATTGTGCCACTGCATTCCAGTCTGGGCAATAGAGTAAGACTTCATCTCAAAACATACAAAAGAAAAGAAAAGAAAAACCCAGATCTCAGCAGGTGATTTGGCTACATGTGAACAGGAAAGAGTGTTCAGATGCTAGTAGGTAGACAGGGGAGGTGATGAAATGGTTCCTACAGTGTGATTAAGGACTCAGGACTCACAGGAGAAATACTTCTCTGGCCGCTTGACCAAGAATAACTGTTCTTTTCTGAACAGTGGGATTGTGTTTACCTTAAGGACACCACAAATCTTATATCTGGTCCTATTTCCCCCTCACATTACCAGTTATGAGGCTCAGAGCCTGTCGCCAGTTTGTTTCCTTATCCTTATTTTCTCTTTGTCTCGTTTTCCTTAGTTTAAATGTATTTTACTATGTAGTGTTCACTTTCATAAGCCTTAAAATCCTTTTTCAAGACATAAATAAATACTATTTTTAAAATATAGTAAGGTTACAACTGCACGACAGAACCATGGGTATATACTGGAAGGCAACCTGGGAAAAAGATAATTGTATTAGGGTGGTAAGATTGTGTGTAATTTATTTTCCTTTTCGAATGGACATTAATATTATAAAGTACAATCAACAATACTTTTAGTTATTTTTTTCTGATTGTTAAAGCATATGTTTACTGTTTTTTTTTTTAAAAAAAGATAAAAATATAAAGATGATAATATCATTTACCATCTAACTCTCTAGATATCAGTGTTCTCTTTGGTATTTTTTTTCAGTCTTTTTAAAATGCATATGTGTGTGTATATTTGGAAACTGCATATTTTCCAAATTTAAATTATTCTTTTTTTTTTTTTTTTTTGAGACGGAGTCTCACTCTGTCACCCAGGCTGGAATGTGCGAGATTTCAGCTCACTGCAACCTCTGCCTCCCAGGTTTAAGCAATTCTCATACTTCAGTCTCCTGAGTAGCTGGGACTACAAGCGCCCGCCACCATGCCCAGCTAATTTTTGTATTTTTAGCAGAGAGAGGATTTCCCCACATTGGCCAGGCTGGTCTTAAACTCCTGATTTCAAGTGATCCCCCTGCCTCAGCCTCCCAAAGGACGGGTATTACAAGCTTCAGCCACCATGCGTGGGCCCAAATATAAATTATTCTTTACACTTTTTTTGTAAACTTGCTTTCACATAATGAGTTTTGACATTTTCCCTTGTCGTTCAATATTCTTCATCCTCATTTTAAGTTGTGTAGTCCCCATTTACGCATGCACCATCTTTATGTAATAAATCCCCCTTTGTTGAACATTCAGGTTGTTCACTTTTAGTCCTTCCTTTCTAGGTTTATTTAGATGGCCAATGAGTCAACTTTGCTGAAATCTGTTTCTTCTACTGATATTCTTGTTTTTCTTTTTTCCTTACAGTGGTCTCTGGTTCATCATCCAGCTCTAAGTATGACCCTGAGATCCTGAAAGCTGAAATTGCCACTGCAAAATCCCGGGTAGGACCTCTTCACCTATGCTATGTGCTAGTGATGGGTGCCACTGAGGTCTTAGGCCACAAGCCCACCCACAAGGCCAGAACAGATGCTTCAGCCAGGCTATGACAGCCAGTGCTAGCAAGGCCCTAAATAATAACAGTAGAAGCAGTAGTCACAGTAATAGTAATGGTTGTAGCAGCTGCCATTTCACAAGCAGTCACCATATACCAGGCACAGTGCGAAATACCTCATGTGTATTTTCCCGTGTCCTTGCAACAACTCTTTGAAATAACTACTGTCATCTGCATTTTTAAAATTTATTTATTTTTATTTATTTATTTATTTATTTTTTGAAACAGAGTCTTACTCTGTCACCCAGCCTAGAGTGCAGTGGTGTGATCTTGGCTCACTGCAAACTCTGCTTCCTGGGTTCATGCCATTCTCCTGCCTCAGCCTCCCGAGTAACTGGGACTACAGGCACCCGCCACCATGCCTGGCTAATTTTTTGTATTTTTAGTAGAGACGGGGTGTCACCACGTTAGCCAGGATGGTCTCGATCTCCTGACCTCATGATCCACCCGCCGTGGCCTCCCAAAGTGCTGGGATTACAGGCGTGAGCCACTGCTCCCAGCCGCATTTTATTTTATTTTATTTTATTTATTTATTTTCTGAGACGGAGGCTCACTGTGTCACCCAGGCTGGATGGAGTACAGTGGCGCAATCTTGGCTCACTGCAGCCTCCGCCCTCCCAGGTTCAAGCAATTCTCTTATCTTAGTCTCCCGAGTAGCTGGGATTACAGGCACACGCCACCATGCCCAGCAATTTTTGTATTTTTAGTAGAGATGGGGTTTCACCATGTTAGTCAGGCTGGTCTCAAACTCCTGACCTCAGGTGATCCACCTGCCTCGGCCTCCCAAAGTGCTGTGAACACAGGCATGAGCCACCACCAAGCTGTCATCTGCATTTTAAAGATGAGCAAACAGAGGCTTAGGGGAGCTAAGAAACTGGCCCAAGGTCACAAGAGATTCAAGTCTTACTCCAAAGTTTCTAATATAGTGTACTGTCTTCCTAGCTACTGATTATTCTGCAGTATCTTATTTTAATTACTTCATGATTACCTTAGGGAATAAATATTAGTATTTCCATTTTTACCAGTATGGAAACTGAGGCACAGCAGTGAAATTATTTGCTCATGGCAAAGTCAGTATTTTGAAAAGTGGTTTCGTTAAACTCAAAGAATTTAACAGTTTCCACAAACTCAAATGCCTGCAAGAAGACATAAATGAGGGATGTGGGCTGGGGGTGAGGCAGTAGAGAGTCGTGGTGACTGTGTAACCAGGAGAGGTCTGCCCAGTCTTAAAGGTAATTGCATTTGAATTCTAGTCTGTTGTGCCCGTGCTGGAATGTAGATTCAGTGTTACCAGATCTTCAGGTGTTTTCAGAAAGGAACTATGTGTCTAGGTTTATTATGTGAACTTTCTGAAGATTTGATTATTAGCAACTCATTTTAAAAGTTGAGTAATACAGTGTAAGCCACACAAACCAGCAGACCGAGCCTAGCTCCTAGGGCACGTCTTGCCACTAAAGTTACTACATTGCCTCTTGCCTCCATGTGAAGCATTCTCATAGCCTCTGCCAGCTTTAAGTGATCCAGGGCCCTGGGAATTGCCATTGTCCTCATCCATCAGAACAGGAAAGGGAGGCTCAGGATGGCAAGATGGCTTGAGAGAGGTCACACAGCAGGGAAGTGGGAAGGCCCACTCTATCCCAGGTCAGCTCCTGTCCACCTCCTGTTTCCCTGGAGCAAGGACTGGCTAGGAATCCCAGAAACACTGTCTGGGATGCTGACTGAATGGGCATCTGCAGAGACCAAGGCCAACATCGGTGATGGGAGGGGGTTCTGACCAGTGTGGCCCAATGGGTGCTGACCTGAGTCATTATGCAGGTGCAGTGGGAGGCTCTGCGTTCCCCTTCTAGGGAGAAGGCAGCCTGCACCTTGCTGTCAGCCTCTGACCCAGCCCCGTGTATGGTCTGCTGCCCTCCAGGTCAACAAGCTGAAGAGAGAGATGGTTCACCTCCAGCATGAGCTGCAGTTCAAAGAGCGTGGCTTTCAGACCCTGAAGAAGTAAGTGCACCCTGTGTCGCAGAGCATGGGGGCTGCTCCCCACCCAGGCTCCCCTCCTGCCCTCTCTGTCTCTCTCTCCTTCAATCCTTTTCCTCTCTTCTCAAAATGTGGCTCTCTCATCATTCAAGTTCTATTCCACTGGCATTTTCTGAAGATACTGCCACCCAAGAGTGGGATTTGGAAAGAGGAAAGGGGAGTCATTTCAGACCACAGAACTCTCATTGTTCTGTGGACTTCTGAAGCCATTAATATCTGTTCCACTCAGCCGAGTGTTACTATCCAGTCACAGAAACAAGCATTGCCGAGCATTTCCGTGCACACGCCTCATCTCTAGTCGATCCAGTAGGGTCCCATATGCACGCAAACAAAACACACTCCTTTCTTCCACTTCCCCTAAAAGCACTCACTAAGTGCTTCATTGAAGGAATAATGATCTCTTCTAGCGAAAACCAATTACCAGAAAAGTATGCACGATGCCATGTACATTGTGCTCTATGGGTGACTTAAGGAGTTTCCAGGATAACTTTCACCAAATATAATTTTCACCTTTAGAAGCTGAGCTGTGGCCAGGTAAAATACAGCTCTGTTGTGTCTTCGTCTTCTCTTTTTTTTTTTTTAACTTTTATTTTAACTTCGGGGTACATGTGCAGGTTCGTTATACAGGTCAACTTGTGTCATGGGGGTTGGTTGTACAGATTATTTCATCACCCAGGTATTAAGCCTAGTACCCATTAGTTATTTTTCCTGATCCTCTCCCTTCTCTCACCCTCCACCCTCCCAGAGGCCTCAGTCTGTGTTTTTCCCCTCTGTGTGTCCATGTATTCTCATCATTTAGCTCCCACTTACAAGTGAGAACATGCAGTAGCTTTGTTGTTTCTTTTTTTTTTCTTTTCTTTTTTTTGAGATGGAGTCTCACACTGTCACCCAGGCTGGAGTACAGTGGCCGGATCTCAGCTCACTGCAAGCTCCGCCTCCTGGGTTCACGCCATTCTCCTGCCTCAGCCTCCCGAGTAGCTGGTACTGCAGGTGCCCGCCACCTCGCCCGGCTGGTTTTTTGTATTTTAGTGGAGATGGGGTTTCACCATGTTAGCCAGGATAGTCTCGATTTCCTGACCTTGTGATCCGCCCACCTCGACCTCCCAAAGTGCTGGGATTACAGGCGTGAACCACCATGCCTGGCACTTTGTTGTTTCTTTTTTTTTTTTTTTTTTTTTTTTTTTGAGACGGAGTCTCACGCTGTTGCCCAGGCTGGAGTGCAGTGGCGCGATCTCCGCTCACTGCAAGCTCCGCCTCCTGGGTTCACGCCATTCTCCTGCCTCAGCCTCCTGAGTAGCTAGGACTACAGGCGCCCGCCACTGTGCCCGGCTAATTTTTTGTATTTTTAGTAGAGACGGGGTTTCACTGTGGTCTCGATCTCCTGACCTTGTGATCCGCCCGCCTCGGCCTCCCAAAGTGCTGGGATTACAGGCTTGAGCCACCGCGCCCGGCCTGTTGTTTCTTAAGAGAATGTGCCACTGCACTCTAGCCTGGGCAACAGAGCAAGACTCCATCTCAAAAAAAAAAAAAAAAAAAGAGTAGTTGTGTTACCTGTCCTGATTGTGACTATACTAGCTAAGCTTTGTCAAGCAGTTACTCTGTGCCAGAGAACCCCTGCAGTGTTTCCACGCAAGTGTGCTCCTTTGATCCTACAGCAACACTATAAGGAATGCTTTGTTATCTAACTACCCACATTTTATAGATGAGAAAACTGAGTCACTTAGCAGGTACTCAAGAAAGGTTAGCTTATTGTGGCTGGGCACGGTGGCTCAGACCTGTAATCCCAGCACTTTGGGAGGCCAAGGTGAGAGGATCGCTTGAGCCTGTGAGTGGGAGGTTGCAGTGAGCTGATTGCACCACTCCACACCAGTCTGAGTGGCAAAGTAAGACGCTGTCTCGAAAGAATGAAAGAGAGAGAAAGAGAAGAGGAGGGGAGGGGAGGGAGGAAGGAAGGAAGGAAAGAAGGGAGGGAAGAAGGGAGGGAAGAAGGAAGGAAGGAAAGGAAACAGAAAGAACGAGAGAGAAAGAAAAAGCCCTCCAGTCTGGGTGACAAAGTAAGACCCTCTCTCCAAAGAAAGAAAGAAAGGAAGGAAGGAAGGAGAGAGAAAGAAAGAGAAGGAAAGAGAGAGAGAGAGAGACAAAGCCCTGCAGTCTGGAGACAAAGTGAGACCCTGTCTCGAAGAAAAGGAAAAAAAAGGAAGAGAAGAAAGAGAGAGAGGAGGAGAGAAAGAAATTAAGAAAGGGAGCAAGAAAGATGTTAGCTTATTGTTATTATTAACTACAGCATGTAACTGAGACTCATTCATTGAATTGTGTTCAGTGTATCCAATGGGCTCACTGGACAATCATTACGAAGGTCACCTGGTAGCCCTCTCAGAAGCTCTAGGCAGGACACTCGGCAGATTTCTGCCTTCCAAGGGGGCATCTCACTTACATTCCCAGGGAGGCCACACCTGCATGGATGGCTATTTCTTGCTTTTTGTCTCTCCCTGACTACTATACCTTTTCCTCATTCCATGAATTTCAAATCTACCCTCATCATTCTGTGGCCATAGCCCCAAGCCTTTGGATGTCTATACACATGCTATAAGAAATATGTATATGGCTTTATATTATTACAAATTGTCTGTAATTTTTGTATCTTACAAAGTATGGCTTTCTATATGTTTACATCTTTGTTATATACATGTTATTCATATATGTGTATATACATATACCAATCTTGTCTCTCAAACCAGATTCTGAATTGTTAAGACCTGGAACCATGCTTTATGCTTCTTGGTAATCTTCAGTAGCACCAATGACAGTTTGGAGCAATAGTTATAAGCTTAGAAAATACCTATTTTTGACCTATTAAAGCAATAGCCTGATTCCTCCACTTTGCAGCAAAACAGCTTCTGAGCACACAGTTTAAGGGCTACTCACTCCCGTCATCTTACTGAATGGGTTCTCCCTGCCTCCTGGCTCCTGCAGTCCTCAAGAGCTTCTGGTTAGAACACTTCCCATTATTCTCTGAGCCACCGCAAACCTGTTTTACCACTTTGTCGCCCTGTAGCAGCATTGAAAACTCTTGTTGTTTGGTAAGCTGATGCTGAAACCCCGAAGACAAGCCTCCTTTCTTCCCCTCTCCGTCTGCCCCATGTTTGATATCAGGCCCAGATAAGACTCCATGGCAGCTCCAGCCACCCACACTCCTTCGCCGGAAGCCGGGCTCTGCGTCCAGTGTGGAGGAAGATGCCTCCTTTAATGTACACCTTGGCAGAGAGAGTCAGGAATGTAGTCTTGAGAGGCAGGTGGTCAGGGTTCAAATCCCAGTTCCCTGGGTCCTTGGAAAAGTGACTTAACCCCTGTGAGCTTTCAGTTCATTTGAAAAACTAGGGGTTGTAAAGATTGAATTGGAAAATCCGTTTCAAGTGTGTGGTAGTGTCTGGCATGAGGGAAGAGCTCCTTGAGAGTGGGCTGGGGTGGTGACCTCTAGCTGGTTGCCTGCTTGTATTGGGAAGGGAACTCGGATGAACTCTACGTCTGCCCTAGGCTAGACGGTGTGCCGGGGAAGCACTTCACACCAGCCACCTCATTTCATTCTCTTCACCCCCTTTTAAGAGAAGTTTCTGTCCTGCCATATATTACAGATGAGGGCACTGGCGGGGTTGAAAACATGCCCAGAGCCACCCAGCTTGCAGGTGTCAGGGCTAGGGCTGAAACCCAGGACTACTGGATTTTGAAGTTCATGTCTCAATACCTTTCTTCCCAGCATCATCCCAGATAACTCCCTCCTCATTCCCAGAAAATGTAAGGCCTCTTTTTCAGAGTCTAACGGATGCTATCCAGTCACTTCTACTTTTGTGCCTACTCTTATGGCAGAACATGGGGAAAGGTACAGCTTATCCTTAAGGAATTTCCAGGATAACTTTAACCACATGTAATTTCCCCTTTTAGAAAATTTCTCTTTAGCAGCCAAAAGCTCTGTTGTTTCTTTCTTTTTAGACGGAGTCTCACTCTGTCACCCAGGCTGGAGTGCAGGGGCACGATCTCGGTTCACTGCAACCTCCACCTCCCAGGTCCAAGCGATTATCCTGCCTCAGCCTCCTGACTAGCTGGGACTACAGGCACATGCCACTATGCCTGGCTAATTTTTTATATTTTTAGTGGAGATGGGGTTTCACCATGTTAGCCAGGATGGTCTCAATCTCCTGAGCTGGTGATCTGCCCACCTAGGCCTCCCGAAGTGCTGGGATTACAGGCGTGAGCCACCATGCCCGGCCAGCTCTGTTGTTTTTTAAGAGCAGCTATGTCACCTGTCATGATTGTGATGATACCAGTTAAGCTTCCTTGGGCAGTTGAGTTACTCTGGGCCACGAATCCATATTGGTTCAATTCATAGTGAGCAACCTGTTTAAAAAAGAGAGAAGGGAAAAGGTTGATGAGGATTAAAAGTTGCCTCTTGGAGGAGGTTGCAAAGAAAAATCAAGATGAAACCTTGGGACTTTGACTTGCCAGCTCCCTTTCTAATAGGGAAGAGTGGAGACCAGGCATCTCCCCCTATGGGAGGAGGGCAGTGCAGCGCCTCGCCCTGCCGTGCCCAGGTAGGAGGTGTCTGGACAGGACCAGGAGTCGGCTGCTGTCAGCCTTTGCCCCACCTCTCTGTGGCTACCGGGTGTGTGAATCTCTAAAGCCCTGAAGAGAAGACAGCTGAGGGATTTGGAACTCCTAAAACACATGCATCCCCACATACACACACACACACACACACACACACACACACACACTTTTCTTTCCCTTAAAAAAAAAAAAAAAAAGATTCATTCACCGAGTGTATAATGGTGACCCTTTGTTCTCCCCCCACCCCCTCCCCACCCAGCTTCATCCCAAGAGTGTTCCCTCTCAGAGCTGCTCTCTGGAGCCAAATTCCAGAGGCCAGGTTGCTAAGGCCCTTGAAGAAATCAGGTAGAGGCTGTCGGAAGCCCAGCAGACAAACCGCTTCTGTCTCATCCTGCCAGGGATTCAAAGCCATTCTCGCCCTGTTGACAGAGGACAGCTGGGCACAGCCCCCTCCCCAGAGTCCCCAGCCCTCGGACATGCTCCAACAAACAATGTCTCCCTGCACCTCCTATGCCCATCTGCAGCAGGGCCACTGCCTGTCCCGGACACTGGCTCTGGGGAGCCTCCTTGCCACGGAGCATCTTCTAAGCTCCCTCAGACTAATTTTTCAAACTAAATCTGGGGCCAGTCCTTGCCGACCTGATAGGCCTGCCCAGGCCCAAGTCCTGGAAAGGAATAGACGGGCTATTTTTAGTGGGGAGACATAAACGGGGCTTTGTTTTCTCTCCATGGAGGCTGAAGTAACCGCAGAGGGAGGCTGTGTTGAGACCTCGCTCCATGCCTGCTCTCTCCTCTGCTCGGAGGCGCAGACGATGAGGCCAGGATGAAAACCTGCTCGTGCTCAGGATTCCCCATGAGGGTTATTTTTAGCCCAGGACAGTTTGGCCTGTAGCAGAAAACCACAAAGGAATGCCTGTGAGCAGTTTATCATGCTGAAATAATGAGTTTGTGGTGTTCCCGCAGACTGTAAAACTCCTTTTTCTCCACCTTGGACTGAAACCTCAGGCCTAGCCTGTGGCGAAAGTGTGATGTAGTTAAAATGCATCTCTGTCCCCAGAACCTATTTGACACCTGGGCGCTCCTTCTCCAGAAGCTCACCCCTGCCTGTCTGGTTTGGTCTGACCTTCAGAAAACTACATCAGGACGCATCCCGCTTTTTTTTTTTTTTTAATTTTTCCCCCATCAAAATGAACCTGTATAAGCTCTCCAGGCTAGAAGCATTTTAATCCCTTATGTTTGTACAGTAATTCCTAGTTTATCACAAGATGTTCCATCCCGTATTCCATTTGATGTTCCTGACAACTCCATGAATGTGGGTTAGGCGGGTAACGTTTTCCAGGCTTTTTAGAGGAGCAAACCAAGGCTCTGTGTGTTTGAGAGACGACCCCAGGATCATCCTACTAACGCGTAGTAGGGCTGGGAGTTTTTCATCCTTCTGTCCTTTTCTTCATTGTGTTCATTAGCTCAACACATGCTTATTAAAGACAGTGGTTCTTGACCAGCATGATTTTGCTCCCTCTCCCTCAACAGACATCAGGTAATACTTGGAGATATTTTCAGTTGTCACCATTCAGGGTGAGGGTACCAACAGCATCCTGTGGGGCGAGGCCAGGGAGGCTGCTAAACATCATACAATGCACAGGACAGCCTGCCCTCCCTCCAAAAAAGAGTGAGACAAACATGTTCAACTCTGCCTCCTGTTCCCAAGCCTCCCAGAGTCAAGTCAAAGATGCTACCACATAAACTATGATACATAAACTGTCACACAATGTAACAACTGCAGAGTCACAGCTATGTGTGATGTATATGGGAAGCTCCTACCCAGCCTGGAGGACCCAGGGAAGTAATCAGGGAAGGTTTCCCGTAAGAGCTGATGTTTAGAGGACACTGACTTCACAAGCAATGTTCCTTCTGCACCCCCACACATTGGCTGTATAACAGGAACCTTCTCTGCCTTTTTCTTTTTTCCTTTTCTTTCTTTCTTTCTTTTTTTTGAGACAGAGTCTTGCTCTGTCTCCCAGGCTGGAGTGCAGTGGCGTGATCTCGGCTCACTGCAACCTCTGCCACCATGCCCGGCTAATTTTTGTACTTTTAGGAGAGACGGGGTTTCACCATGTTCCTCAGGTTAGTCTTGAACTCCTGACCTCAAGTGATCCACCTGCCTTGGCCTCCCAAAGTGTTGGGATTATAGGTGTGAGCCACCATGCCCAGCCCGGGACCTTCTGTGCCTTATCCCACAAGTGGGACCTACGGAGGCAGGATTAGCAGGACAGAGGGAGGGGCCTTCTTAAGGAACTGAAGTCCTGTGGTCTGTGCTTTTCCCCTGGGGAGACCCTGTCCCTCACCCTATCTAAGGCTGACCTTTCCCATTAACTGTCTCCTAGAATCGATAAGAAAATGTCTGATGCTCAGGGCAGCTACAAACTGGATGAAGCTCAGGCTGTCTTGAGAGAAACAAAAGCCATCAAAAAGGCTATTACCTGTGGGGAAAAGGAAAAGCAAGATCTCATTAAGGTATGCAAGTTCCTGTTGATGTGGGTGCCATCTTGATTTCTCCTGAGTATTCCTGTATGCCAGTCTTACGCGGACTATTTCTACATGGTACACACATTGCTGAATTCTCATTACCAGTCTTCCTGGGGTTTTGGTTCCATTTCATAGAGGAGGACGTGGAGGCTCAGAAGCATTAAGTGACTTGCATAAGGTCACACAGCTAGTGTAAATGGCAGAGTTGGAATGGAATTCATCTGGCCTAGTCCAAAGGCCACATCCTTGCCACTAGCTTTAATTACCTGACTTATTTTTTCTTTGTTTTTTTAACTTTTATTTTTTAATAGAGGGAGTCTTGCTATGTGGCTCAGGCTGCTCTTGGTAACTGCTGGGCTCAAGTGATTCTCCCACCTTAGCCTCCCAAAGTGCTGGGATTATAGGCGTGACCCAGTGCACCTGGCCTCTGACTTATTTTTCAAAGAATCAAATGGAGAGAGGTGGTTTCAACATCATTAACCTTTGACATCAAAATGTAGCATCTCTATAAGCATTTCATTGTGTGTTCTGCCTCTATGCTGGGAACTGAACAAATTATAATAGATATTATGTAATGTGCCAGGTGATTATGCCAAGCCTTTTGCATGCATCATGTCTCATCTCGTAAATCAACCCTAGTTTATCCCCATCCTACAGAAAAAAGACTGTACAACTCAGAGAGGAAGCTAGAGCCATGATTCAAACCTGTGAACCCCTGGCTCACAGACCCATCCTCTTACCCCCTGTACATATCACCTCCGCTTCCGGGAACCACCCTGACCTCAGATATTTCACTGGCAGATTAGGAGTCCTCAGAGATGCTGTAAATGACTTAGTGGAGGAAGCTGTATGCTCTATGACAAACAGAACAGTTTCGAAGCTCCCGCCCAGGACAGCAGCCCAGTGAAAACATTTAGATGAGGACCTCATGGACAGTGAGGCATGTTCCTGTTCTGATTAGTAGTTGAGATCGCAGAGCCTTAAGCCAGATAGACCAGGTCCAAATCTTGCCTCGGTCAATTGCCAGCTTCTCATCAATAAACTGGGGATAATCATAGGTCATTCTTTGCATGAGTATTGTCAGGATTCAGTGAGACTCTGGTAAAGCTGACAGTTGTTGAGTATGGGCTGTATTCACTTGTCATCTCGTTTAATCTCATTTAATCAAGATGATTGCCCTGTGAGATAGGACCTGTGATTCTTCCCCCTCCCCTTTTTTATTTTAAGAACCAGGGTCTTGCTCTATTTATTGCCCAGGCTGGAGTGCGGTGACACAGTCATAGCTCACTGCAGTGTCGAACTCCTGGGCTCAAGCAATCCTCCCACCTCAGCCTCCCGAGTAGTTGGAACTACAGACATGCACCGCCACACCCAGCAATTCTTTTTTTTTTTCGGAGATGGGGGTCCCGCTATGTTGCCCAGGCTGATCTTGAATTCCTGGCCTCAAGTGATCCTCCCACGTTGGCCTCTGAAAGCACTGGGATTACAGGCATGAGCACCCAGCCGATTATTCTCATTTTACAGGAGAGGAAATCGAGGCAAAGAGAGGTTATTCAGCTAGGTCAAGTCACACAGCTGGGAAGCAGCAGAGCGGGGGTTCCAACTAGGGCAGTGTGGCTCCAGAGTCGGCATCCACACCGGTTTATCCTATGTCATAGGCCCAGCACAAAGCCTGGCACACAGCAAGGACCCACTCAATGCTAGCCCTCTATCACAGGATCAGTAGGATGTCTGGGGAGGGCATGGGTTCCTAAATTAAGGGAGGGTAGAGAGGGAAGCACGGGGAGCGTGGCAGACCCAGAGCTCCCTCCTGGGAAGGCACATCACTGACCCTGCTCTCCCTTCCTTCAGAGCCTTGCCATGTTGAAGGACGGCTTCCGCACCGACAGGGGGTCTCACTCAGACCTGTGGTCCAGCAGCAGCTCTCTGGAGAGTTCGAGTTTCCCGCTGCCGAAACAGTACCTGGATGTGAGCTCCCAGACAGACATCTCGGGAAGTGTGAGTAGACAGGGCAGGATGCTGGGGTCCTTCCACAGGATGGCAGCTGGGAGGCTGCTGTAGTGAGCAGCTGCCTTCTCATGGCTCACCAGGGAGCTGGCCAGGGGCTCTCTGCGGGGCTGGCTGCTGCCTCAGCCCTCTGGAGCTCTGTTCTCTTACAGACCTCCTGGCCCCAGGAGGAAATGATGTGATGACGTGGAGGAAAAGCCTGCAGAAATGGCCCTTAATATTGCCTGGCCAGATGCTAGCGTCTCTTAATGCTGCACAGAAAGCATGTTTAAGGGACAAAATGTCTTTCTCTGTGTTTTGGTTTGGTTTGGTTTTTTTCATACTCTTTTGCAGTTCTGTTTCCATTTTTCTTTCCCCAACTGGACAGCAGAGGATATTTTCCTCCTGTTAGTCTCAAAACAATGCATGCAGCTTTCAGGCAGCTGCTTGACTCCCAGTTCCTAAGCTCAGTCCAGTCCTAGTTATGAATAGTGAAAGCGCTGTCCAGATGTGGCTCAGGAAAAGGTTAGAGTAGGGCTGACCCACGGTGCCTCGTAACTTTTGGAGAGCTTTTGTTTTACTAGAGCCAGCAACATTGAACGAATCCGCCTTCCAGCCTCTGTGGCAAACAGCCTCTAAATGCTGTTCCTGAGTTCCATAGCTGTCTTCCCACTTGTCCAAGGGTGACCGGTGAGCCTTGTAGCCTCTTGCTGCTCTTAACAGACTAGCACAGCAAAAGAGGCTGTCCCTTCCTTCCCCACACCACCATGTGTCCAGCTACTAGCCATCTGCAGGCCAAAGTATTTGTAAAGGAACTGTACGCCTCTTTGTGAGTGCTGGGGTCTTCTCCCCACCTACCCAGTGTTTCACTCCTGACTGCAGCCTCTCTGAGTTTTCTACGGATCCCCTCCCCAGTGCCCCCAGAATGGCTTTCTTGATATTGGCTATCCCTGTTTCCTCCTCACCAACTGTCCTCCACGCTTCTGTGGCTTGAATTGGCACCAAGCCAAGCCATTGGGGGCTGCAAGATGATATTCTGGGCCTTTGGCTTCTGTTTTCAAAGTGATCGATGTCTGAGTGTATGGCTCTTCCCGTGGCCTGAAGGGAGGAAAGTGTTTTTGCTTCACCAGCTTCCCTGCGATCTGCACCGCCAGCCCCATCAGCGGGGGCTATTCTTGGCTACTGCCCACTCAAGCTGCCAAGTCTCTCATGAGCCCTTGAAACCCAACTCAGCACCGGCCACAACAGCCACATAATTCCTGACTTCGTTCTTCTCCTCCAGTTCAGCATCAACAGCAACAATCAGTTGGCAGAGAAGGTCAGATTGCGCCTTCGATATGAAGAGGCCAAAAGAAGGTAATTGGGCTGGGGCTAGGGGGCAGGATGGTTCAAAAATAATAACTACTATTGTAGAATGCCTGCTCTGTGCTTGGCTTTTCATACACTTCGTCGTCTTTAATCCTCACAAAGATTATGAAGATAGTTATTATCGTCTTTATATTTTCATCCTCTCTGAAATTCAGAGAGGAAATGACTCACCCAGGACACTTCACAAGATAGAGAGTGAAACTATGCTTTGAACCCAGATCTGTTTAATCTCAAAGCCGAGTTATCTTCCCACTTGCCTGTCTTGATTTCTGTAACCGAGGCTTTCCCATGATCCTGTAAGCATTTTGGTTTGAAGGAGCACAACTGGAGTTTCAGCAACAGGCTGAAAAGATTGTGGACACTACCTGCTTCAGTGTCTCCTGCACAGCTGGGAGCAAGCTGGGCTTTTAAGCAGTATAGACCTCTGGGTTTAGATGTTCTGTGGCTTCACAGAATCCTAAGCAGTCAGGTTCCACTACCACAAATAAAATCAAAATAATAATCAAAGCTGACATTTTTAGAGCATCTGTTATAGGCCTAAACAAATTTTTTTTTTTTAATTACTTTGTTTTCTTTTTTAGAGACAGGGTCTCACTATGTTACTCAGGCTGGTCTTGAACTCCTGGCCTTAATCGATCCTCCCACCTCAGCCTCCTGAGTGGCTGGGATTACAGGCATGCACCACTACACTTGGCTGAGATTGTTTATTGTACTAAAACATTTGTGCATGCATCTTCTCATTTAATTTTAAAAGCAACCTTATAGCAGAGGGTCTCTCTTATTATCTCCATGTTAGACAGGAAAAAGGTAAGACCAAGATATTTCATGACTGTTCCAGATGGTAGAGGCAGAATTTAAACCTTGGACAATCGGGCTTCAAGTTCATGATCTTTCTGTACTCTGAGCCAGCGTTACTGGCAAAGAATGCCCTGGGCATTGTGGTGTGGATGGAAGCCAGGCACATTGCATCCATTCCTTCCTAGACTAAGTTGTCTGGCCTGTGGACCTTCTCAGCCAGGCCAGGTGAAGTATGGCAGTGCCCAGCTCTGCCCCTCTGCCAACTCTGTGTGAATAGTAGAACTCTTTGCGGAAACGACAGAAATCTGATAGAAACCAGATAAAGCAAAAAAGGGAATGTATTGTCTTATTTAACTCCAAAGTCCTAAGATACCTACCTTCAGGCACAGCTGGATCCAGGGACTCAGATGATGTTACACAGACTCAGTCTCTCTCCTTCTCTTCACCCTGCTTGCCTTTATGTTGGCTTTACTCTACAGCAGACTTTCCTGTCAAAGTGACAAGGCAACTCCCAGCAATTTGGAGCTTACACACTACCAGGTTAGCAATCCCTGCAGAAAGGGGGCCTACCTTTCCCGATAGTTTTAACTAGCCTTGGGTTTGAGACTCCCTGCCTTTTTTGGGTGAACCAAGCATTGTTACAGGGCAGCTAGGGGTGGGCAAAATTAGAATTCTCTAAAGATCTAGGCATGCATCATGTTTCCAGTGCTGTGAAGGGTCGGCTGTATGGGAACCAGGTGACTTCAAAGTACGAAAAGAGTGGTTTCCCAAAGACAAATTGGAATATTATTAACAAAAGAAGAACGAATTGAATACTGGTCAGGTAGAAAGAAACAGATGTCCTATGTACTATTTCAGCTCCCCCAGGGGTCCAGCAAAACAGCAAGACCTCTGTATTTGGACAGCCACTTCTTGTCCTCTCTGAAGGGGACCACTCTGAACCTTGGATCTGTTCCATCCTGCAGGAATGCCTATCTTAGATGGTCAGTCCTAGAGACACTAAAGGACTGCAGTGTTCCCTCTGGAGTTGAGCTGTTAGACTTCTCATCACAGAGCTTCCTAGCTCATCTGACTTTATCCAGCCTCTTGCTTCCCCCTTCCGCCGAAGCTCATTTTAGTGTAAAGGACAGAGCAGCCTGCTCAATGGGAAAGCAAGCTGCAGGACTTGAAAGAGGGGAAGGGAGGTGTCAGTAATGCAAGGAGGGTCTGATCATTGGATGTCAAGTTTTGTCACACATGCGTTTCTGAGAAGAGAGACTAGTTGTTTTTATCAGATTCTTAAAGGGATGTGGCCCAAAATTTAAGGAGCATTGGCATAGGGAAAGAGAAAGTACATCCAGTAAAGCATCAGTCACTTCCCAATGTCCTGCATATGGGGGAGCCTCTGCCAGGCCTTACCATACCATTTCATTCTCAAAGTACTGGAGAACAGCAGCTACAAAGTTGTCTCAAAGCCAATCTTGATAGATTACTGTATACATGAATATAAATTTAAATAACTAACTACAGTCAGTCCTCTGTACCCATGGGGATTCAACCAAGGATCAAAAATATCCAGGAAAAAAAAATTAAAAATAATACAAATTTTTAAATATAGTGTAACAACTATTTATGTAGCATTTACATTGTGTTAGGAATTATAAGTAATCTAGAGATGATTTAAAGTATACAGGAGGATGTACATAGGTTATATGCAAACACTGTGCCATTTTATATAAAGCACTTGAGCATCCATGGATTTTGGTATCTGGGGTAGGTCCTGGAACCAATCCCCTGCAGATATCAAGGGTCACGTGTATAGGAATTCCTCCTGGGATACTTGGCTGGGGAACAAGCAAATCTAGCTAGGTTTCTCTACGTGGAATTTTTGCTACACATCATGGTGAATTTTGTCCCCAGCAGTGTTCTGATAAAGTAAGAAATGGGCCACATTGTCTGCAGGTAAGATTGAACTGGGAGTTCAGAGTCCTCTGGTCTCAACAAGTATTGGCCACGTTTATGATTTGCAGTCTTAGGTGCATCATATCCTCCCTGGGCATCTGTCCAACCAGGTGAACAAACTCCTATCTTACCCTTTAGGGGTGGGGTGGCCAGGGCATGAGAGCTGATGGTACTTTGCAGAGGCCAAGTCCTAAAGGATGATGTCATGATTGTTGTTAGCTATTTGTAGCAGTATTCGTTGTTATACTGTGAATCTTATTTTGACTCAATGATAATAATACCGAAGGTCTATATAACACCTGGCAATGTATAAAGGGCTCTTAATGCTGTGTTCTCACATAACCCACCCTATAGGTAGCATATCATCTCTGCCTTAGAGATGAGGATACTGAGTCTTAGAGCAGTTAAGGGATAAGGCTGCCAGCTCTTTCCTTTAACTCTTATTTAGTGCCTGCAGTATACCAGTCACTGTGCTAGAAGCTTGTGATACCAAAATGATTTCTTGAGAAACGGTCCCTTCCATCAGGAAGGCCAGAGCGAGCCAGGACTCCAACTCCAGGCCTTTGACCCCAAATCCACAGTTGTTCACACAGTGCCACTACCTCTCTCTGACTTGAGAATACGTGGTCAGTAGTTGTAGTCTTAGTGGTCCAGAACTGCCAGTGACTCAGTACTTGCTATGTGCCAGGCACCCTTCCCAATCATTCTGATGAATGAGTTTTTCTCACCTTTATAGCCTAGGGAATTGGCCCAATGTTACGTACCTAATAAGTGATCACGCCAGGTCATAACAACAGTAGCGAGGACTTACTATGTGCCAAGTACAGTGCTTTGCAGGTTACAGATTACATCATAAAACCTTCAACCAAAATGGCATGAGGAAAGGGCTTCTGTTATTCCCTTCAGAGAGCTGAGCAACTTGCCCAAGGCCACACAGCCAGTGGTAAGAGGTTAGTGCCTGGTGATGAATTCACATCTCTATTGTACCAGGAACAGGGCTAAGGACATTGCCTTGTTCATGTCTGCACCCCATCCCTGCAGAGCCTAATTCCTTGTTGGCACATGGTAGGCACCCACATGTGTTTATTTAGAAAAAAAAAATAGGTTCCTTGAGACGACATGCTGATCAAAGGGAGACAGTAACTGTCAAAGATTGCTCTGAGATGTCTGTTTCCTTGTGGCATCTCCTGTTCCCACAGTGCCATTAGGCACACCAGTCATGCTTGCTTTCTTGGCCCCCAGGATCGCCAACCTGAAGATCCAGCTGGCCAAGCTTGACAGTGAGGCCTGGCCTGGGGTGCTGGACTCAGAGAGGGACCGGCTGATCCTCATCAACGAGAAAGAGGAGCTGCTGAAGGAGATGCGCTTCATCAGCCCCCGCAAGTGGACGCAGGGAGAGGTGGAGCAGCTGGAGATGGCCCGGAAGCGGCTGGAAAAGGACCTGCAAGCAGCCCGGGACACCCAGAGCAAGGCGCTGACGGAGAGGTGGGGCTGGGGTCCCAGGGTGTGTAGGACCCTTCTCTCACTGGCAGTCTGTCCTCAGCCCCCAGATGGCGGAAGGATGAGGGGGCTCCAGGCCCCTGGGCTCCACCCTGAGCATGCTCAGTTCAGAGATCTCTCAGATTGCCGACATAGGAAATCAGGAAAGATGATTCATCATCCAGTGCACCAGCTACCCTGGTCCTTTGCATGGTGAACCATGCTACCAAAAAGTCTGCTTAGGTGCAGGATTTCAAAAATGTATCTTCTGACTCAATTAAGCCACATAACTACATAATTTAAAGCAGTCATTTTCCATTTTTTTGACAGTGATGCACATTTTATACTGTGACCTGACACAAGGTTCACAAAATAGTGCATGCTCTTTCTACCTGTGATGGTCCTCTGATGTTTTCTCTCTTCTACCTGTGATGGTCCTCTGATGTTTTCTCTCTTCTACCTGTGATGGTCCTCTGATGTTTTCTCTCTTCTATTGCATTTTGTTTCATGCAGTTCATGACTCACCAAATTGATTTCACCCCATGCTAAGTAAGGGGTTGCAGTTTGCAGTTTGAAAAACACTGGTCTGGGTGGGGGTTGCAAACTGGCATGCTTATAGGAGCCAAGCAGGTCACAGAAATGCTGGAGACCCACCTGGCAGTGGTCTGTGTCAGACCAGAGTGCACAGACCCCACTGGTCTAGAGCAGGTGCTGTCTGTCTCCTGCAGCAAATGGGAGTACAGGCCTCGGGCTGCCAGAGCTGCCTGTACTTCAAACAAAAGAGTTGTTTGGATTTTTTATTTTTAAATATTGGGAACTAATCCAGAAGTTTTTTTCAAAAAATGCAAATCAGCCTCATCTATAGGCCTGATATAACCTAAAAGCCACTGGTTTATATTCTCTAATTTAGACCTTATCATAGACATTGTCTTTGTTTATTTCCTTCAGTGTTCCCACCAACCTCCACACCCACACTGCACCGAATGCAACACTGTGTTCACCATAGGCTTTACGCTCTCCAGCTTCAAGTTCATTCATTCATTCTGTTCAACAGCCAATGTTTACTCATTCATTTGAGAAACGCTTTGCTGCACGGATTGTGTGTGCAAGGCAATTTGGGGGATTCAGAAATTAACAAGACATGGTCCCTGCCCCATGACCTTTAAATCTATTATACTTATTTTCACCATGTTTTTCGCAGGAGCCTTTATTCAGCAAGGTCCCTGCCCCTAAGGAGCTTAGAAGTGAAGCTGGTGATTTTCAAGTGTGTGTGTGTGGTGTGTGTTTGGAATATGAGCAAGGGAATTCCTTCTTCTAGTGAAATCAGAGGAAGAAGCCCGGCTTATGAAGCAAGTAAACGTGCCTAGTGCCTCAGTGGAAGCAGTCGGGAGTCCTAGAGAGGCCTGTCTGTGCTCACTCTGTCACCCCACCATGGGTCTTCCAGGGAGCCTTCGAGCTCTAAGGTGCCCAGCCTGCAGTACCATCCTAGCAATTGAGTGAGCCCCACTTGCACATGGCATGGTGCCAGGTGGATCAGGTTCACCAAGTTCTCGCCCAGCTTCCCATGGCTTCAGAGACTCTCTTGACTTGTTGATGGCGGGAATCTCTCCCCACTGGTTGCTTAGTCAGAACTGCTAGCAGTAATGTCCAAAGGGTATCCATTTCCTCTCTTCCGTTCTTCATTGGCAGCAGCAGCTGATTAGCCCTGACCCACCACCCATTGGTGGGAGAAGGAGAAGGACAGAGCTTGAATAATTGGTGTTCTGCAGTCCTTGGAAGCACCTTGCTAGAAGTCTTCTTTAGCACCACGACTCCATTATGCTTTCTCTGGGATTTTGTGCTTTGGGGATAAGGCCTGTGTCTGTAACATGCCTTTAGTGTTCGTTGAAAGAATAAATGGTTAGCTGGCCCAGGCAGATCCTTACTAGGCTTCTGTGTATATATCCTGGTCTTTATACCCATTCCCTGGGTTGCTCACTTGCTCCCAGACCCTATAACTGCCACTGGGAAGCCCTTAGCTATTCATAGTCCCCACAGCCAGCAGCTGAAGAGAACAGACTCATGGCAGCTTCACTCCTTGTTGGGTCAAAAGGAACACGCTTCTCACTTGCTGATCTTGAGCAAGTCATTGACCAATTTGGGTTTCACTTGCCTAATAGGGAAAAAACAGGATACATTAAGTCCTCACTTAACATTTGTTAGTAGGTTCTTGGACAACTGTGACTTTGAGCAAAACGACATACAATGAAACCAATTTTTTTCCATCAACTTTATGTTTTATTTCTATTTTTTTCGAGATGGAGTCTTGCCCTGTCACCTAGGCTGGAGTGCAGTGGCATGATCTCGGCTTACTGCAACTTCCGCCTTCTGAGTTCAAGCAATTCTTCTGCCTCAGCCTCCCGAGTAGCTGGGATTACAAGTGTGCGCCACCACACCCAGCTAATTTTTGTATTTTAGTAGAAATGGGGTTTCACCATGTTGGACAGGCTGATCTCAAACTCCTGACCTCAGGTGATCCACCTGCCTCAGCCTCCCAAAGTGCTGAGATTACAGGCGTGACCCACTGCAGCCAGCTCCATCAGCTTTATTAAAAAATGACGTTATTTGAGAACTTGATGTGCATCATTTTGCTTAAAGTTGCAGTTAGCAAGAACCTATCTACAATGTTGAGGATTTACTGTAATTACATTAAATACATATATGGTCTGAAGGCAGACAGTTAGACCAGGCTCTTCCCTTCTGTAAAATTGTTGGTTTCTTAAAACTGGAATTGGAGGCTCCTAGGGACCCCTAAGATATACCACATGTAGAAGCTCCCATCCTGTGCCAGGCGGTAGCCTATAAAATCTCATTTAAACCTCCCAGGAACCCTGAGGTTAATCCCCATTTTACAAATGAGGAAAGATGAGGCTCACCCGAGATCCCTAAGTGCCAGAGCTGGGATTAGAAGACCACAGGTTTGCTAGCCCCAGAGGCTGTGCTCACTTTAGGGTGCTTGCCACTCAGAAGGCCTTCTGTTATTGCCTTCAACCTCCTCTTTCAAAGGTCTGCTGGCTCCTCCAGAGCAGTGAGTTCACATAGCTAGTACAGGGAGGCCAGAACCTCCACTCCACTGCAGCTGCTGAGCGGGCAGCTCAGAGAGCCTGGTAGGAGAGTACTTGGGGCAAATGCAGTGATAGGGAAGCTGGAGTGCATGCAGGCAGGCAGCCACGTGTGCCCTAAGAGGAGACTAAGGAGGAAGCCCACAGGAATGTGGTACCATGCTCATGGCTGTGGGTCTCCCACAGTGGGGAGACGGGAAAGCCACCCCAGCTGTCTTTGTGTCTGCAGCTGTTTCCTTCCAGCTCCCTGTCTGTCTGTCTGTGCTCATCCTTCTGACTCTGGTATTGTGTTTTCCTTCTCTCTTTGTTTCTCATGTGTGTGTATCTTTATTTTTAGTGTCTCTGTTTCTCTCTTTCTCCCCTCGCTCCTCTTTCTCTATTCTCTCTCTCTCTCTCAAAATGAGATTATTATGCTCCTCATCTTCACACGACAGCCTTGCATTCAAGGTGCCTTTGAGGACAGGAATAGACACATCCAGGAGAGGCTGACTGCAGGACCTGCCAAACCCCGCTCACAAATCAGTCAGACTCACAGGCATCCGAACAAACCTCATCCTACCCTCTGCCTCCCCCTCCTTCCCGAGGGCCTTCTCCACTGCTCCCCAGAGCTGGTGTGCAGTCATGCAGGATGCTCATTAGTGCACGGGCTCCCTGGCCCCACCCCAGGGACCAATTCTTCTGACCTGAGATGCAGCCCAGGTTCTTACATTTTTAACCGCCACCCAGGGTGCTGAGCTACAGCTTGTGGGGACTCCAGCCCCACCTTCTGGATCCTCTGCCTGCCTCCATGCTTGATGCGTTCTTGGCCTCCCAGCGTGTGCCAGGCATCACACACGTGTGCCATCTATCCTGCAAAACCCAATGCCACTGGGAGGTGGCCTCGGCACCTGTGCATTGCTAGCAGTAGCTAGCCCCTAATGCCAGGATGTCATGGCAGCCCAACTCCCAGACCCCTCATCATCCTGTTGAGGCTTCATTGGGGACCCACATTTGCTCCCAGCCCACACCTCTATGGCTTTTCTCCCACAGAGAAGAGGAAAACCAAGGTAAAAATGGTGAGCCCCAGCTGCTCCTTGATCCTGAACCTCAACTGTTCCTGAGCTTTCCTTTTATACTGGGTCAAGAGATTCCACAGCCTTGTTCATTCTGTTGAAAGTCAAGGATTTTGTTCATTACGGGTTCTGTCTGTCACCCCACTGTGCACCCCCACCCCAGCCTCAGGCAGGACTCTAGAAGAACAGTGCCAGGGATTGAGCTGACCAAGAACCGTGCCAAGGCCACTCTTCCTGCTGCTCCTGTTGTCTTTTCTGTAATTTCACAGATTCAGTTGCCCGGTAACAAGCCCGACCCACCCCTCAACACTATTCCATTGTGTCTAGAGCAAGCTCTGGTCTTTACTGCAGGGCGTGTGCTGGGGGCTTGGGTGTGTGGGTAGAGGGATGGCATGACTGGGCTTTTCCATGGAAATGAGCCCTTTCTAGGTTCACTTCCCAGTCCAGGGACCAGCTAGTCAGTCATCCCCTCTTCAGCAGGTTGACATGAGAGGATGGAGGCCAACGGTGGTACACACCTGTCCATGGAATGTATGATAACATACAGGTGTTTCAGCAGAGCTCGTAAACTGCCTGCTTCATCTGGAGAAAAAGTCATCCGTTCAGCAAATATTGAGCCTGTCTACATGGTGGGCACTATACTAGGTGCTAGGTGCTGAGTGAGCAAGACACAGGCTCTGCCTGTCTGCCGTCCCCCTGCAGTGCGGCAGCTTGCAAACCTTGGTGTGCCTAAAGATCACCTGGGAGGCTTCACGAAAAGAGAGATTTCTGGGCACTGCCCCTGGGCTTCTTGATTCAGCAGGTCAGAGTAGGGCCCCGGAATGTGCATTTCAATAAGCACTCCCCACTGTCTGATGCAGATAGTCTATGGGCCGCAAGCTGAGAAAGACTAGGCTAGTAGACACACGAGAGCAGCCCAGGTCATGAGTTGGCGAGGGCACGGGCTTATTTGATAGGGTCCTTTATTTTGTGGTGGGCGCACTCCAGGGGTTGGAGAGCCATTCCAGGGGCTGCCCTCCATGGGGGATTTCAGGAGAGGTAGGGGCTGAAATATGGTCCTAAAGCCAGAGGTCTCTTCCAAACAGAAGGATTTGCCTCCAGGGAGATGGTTTACTGAATTGGGCTTTGGTGTCAGGCATGCCTGGGTGAAAATCTTTGCTTCCGGTTCTGTGACATTCCATCACATCCACTAACTTCTCCTGACTCTCTGGTCCTATTCTCTCCAGCTCCTTTGCTGACTGTTGCCAATCTACCCAACCTCGGAATGTTGTGTGTACTCAGAGCTTGGTCCTAGACCTTCCCTTGTTTTCGATTCTGTATTGTGCCCTAAGATGGTGCATGAGTCTGCTAAGGCTGCCATAACAACGTACCACAGACTGACTGGGTGACTTAAACAGTGGACATTTATTTTCTCACAGTCTGGAAAGTAAAAGTCCAAGATCAGATGTCAGCGGGGTTGCTTTCTTCTGAGGTCTCTTCCCTTGGTGTGTAGATGGCCTCCTCCCCACTCCGTTTCACATGGTCTTCCCCCGTGCCTGTGCCCTAATCTCCTCTTAGAAGGACACCAGTCATACTGGATTAGAGTTTGCCCTACTGACCTCATTTTACCTTAATTACTCCTTAAAAGCCCTATCTCCAAATACAATCACATTCGGAGGTACTGGGGCTTAGGACTTCAAAGTAGGATTTCAGGGGAACAAAAATCAAACCAGAGCAGATGGTAATCTCATTCAGGTAGTGATCCATCTGATAGGGACCACCCCCCCGACCTTCACAGCAGCCCACCTATTCAGCGTTCATACCCACATATCCATAATAGAGCTCTTCTCGTCCCCCGGGTTCCCCTGCCTCAGCCTTCTCCTCTTAGCAGATGCCATCTGCAGGTCCACTTGGGTGCCCATAGCAGTAACCACAGAGTCTTCCCCATTTACTCCCTCAGCCTCACCCGCTCCTGCAGCCTAGGCACTGTCTCTGTCTCTGCATTGCTCAAGCTTCCACCATCTCGGTGACACCTCACAGCCACCCTTCCTGCATTCAGTCTTCAGCCTCCTGCCCATTGTCCTCCCCACAGTCATGGTGACCTCAAGATGACGAGGTCTCTGCTAAAGCCCCCGCTTGGAATGTTCTTTCCTCCTGCACTTTTCCTAGCCAACTGCTGTCCATTATCCATCCTTAAATTTCTCTACTAGTCAGGAATCTAACTGCTGCAAGAAACAGCCCCCAAAGTGTCTGTGGCTTCACACAACAGGCTTATTTCTTGTCCGTATAATGTCTAATTGGGTATGTCCGGTTAACAGGCAGCCTTCCATGTGGTCATTCAGGAACCCAGGCTCTTTCCATCGACACCTCCCACTTTGAGTCCACGAGAGTCCATGCAAGAGACAGTGAAGAAGACACACCCACTGTTCTTAACTACCTGTGCTCATATCCCATTGGTCAGAACTTGGTCATATGCCCTGCCCACCCGGCCGCAGGGAAGGCTGGGAAATTGGTCCAGGGACAGGGCAGGGTACACACTGCCAGTCTCAGCCACAGAGTCACTTGGCTGGAAGAGGCTCACCTGCCAGTTCAAATTGGGCCTCTCCTTTTGTGTTCTTTTCTACCATTGTGTACTTTTTCTTGATGGACCTTGTCATACACTGTGTTAAATAGCTATTTGAGTATTTGTTTAATATCGGTTCTCCCCAGTAGAGTGTAAGCCCCATAAGAACAGAAACGAGTCCTACTGTGCTCACTCACTACTTTATCCACAGTGCCATGGGAGGGGTCCAGTACAAAATGGGCACTCAGTAAATATGAGATGAAAGAGGGAGGAAGGAAGAGAGAAGGAGGGTATGGTTGGGTGAAGTCCTAATTCTGCCACTAATTCCACAGCTTTAGGTAAATTATACAGCTCTAAGGGCCTCGATTTCCTCTTATGTAAAGTGGTAGAAGTCATTCTTACTATGCAGCATTATTGTGTGACTGAATTAAGGCGTGTCCTAAGGTTCCTAGCAGATCGCCTGATATATGTATAGTGGGTGAGTGATACTGCAGTTATCATGTATGTGGATGCTCTAGCTCCCTGGCTGCCATGGTCAAATGCTTGCGGAAAGTTCTTGTGCCTGTGGGTCTGGGTGTACATGTAAGAGTACATGCCTGAGCTTCCTTTCAGGGCATCCCTCTCATGCTTTCTCTCCCTCCAGGTTAAAGTTAAACAGTAAGAGGAACCAGCTGGTGAGAGAACTGGAGGAAGCCACTCGGCAGGTGGCAACTCTGCACTCTCAGCTGAAAAGGTGAGTGGTGGGCGGTGAGGCCACTGCTCCCCTGGCCATGGCCAGACATGGGTGTCCTCAGTGTCCCAGCCCAGGCTCTACCCTTCACTTGTCCTCCGTGGCTTGAGTGTGGACGTTTAGAAGCACAGCAAGTGGATTGTCAGCAGACTCGGGCGTGGCCTGGTGTGGTTAGGAATAGGGGTCTTGACCTCTCCAGACTGACAGCACAAAGAAGGCCCCAGGCAGGTACTAGGAAGTCTTAGGAGACTTGGCTGGGTGTCATGGCTCACACCTGTGATCCCAGCACTTTGCGAGGCCAGGGTGGGTGGATCGCTTGAGCTCAGAAGTTTGAAACCAGCCTGGGCAACATGGCGAAACCCCATTTCTGCTAAAACTACGAAATTAGCCAGGTGCGGCCGGGCGTGGTGGCTCAAGCCTGTAATCCCAGCACTTTGGGAGGCCGAGACGGGCGGATCACGAGGTCAGGAGATCGAGACCATCCTGGCTAAAGCGGTGAAACCCCGTCTCTACTAAAAAAAATACAAAAAAAACTAGCCAGGCGAGGTGGCCGGCGCCTGTAGTCCCAGCTACTCGGGAGGCTGAGGCAGGAGAATGGCGTAAACCCGGGAGGCGGAGCTTGCAGTGAGCCGAGATCGCGCCACTGCACTCCAGCCTGGGCGACAGAGCGAGACTCCGTCTCAAAAAAAACAAAAAAAAGAAATTAGCCAGGTGTGGCAGTGCATGCCTGTGGTCCCAGCTACTCAGGAGGCTGAGGTGGTAGGATGACTTAAGCCCGGGAGGAGGCTTACCGTGAGCCGAGATCGTGCCACTACACTCCAGCCTGGGTGATAGAGCCAGACCTTGTCTCCAAAAAGAAAAAAAAGACAGGAAACTCACACTGCCACCTGCCTGTACAACGCAGAGAAAGTAGCCTCAGGCCTGGGCGTCCATAAACAACAGTGCATCACTGGAATCTAATAACAACATTTTGTTTCATTAGATTTTTTTCTAATGGTGGCCTTCTCTTTGTAGTAAGTGATACTGCTTTTCAAATTACACTTAGGATGTAAAGTTTTCTTTAAGATAGTTGTTTTAAAGTATTAAAACAGTGAGTTGGGGTGGGCGCAGTGGCTCACGCCTGTAATCCTACCACTTTGGGAGGCCGAGGTGGGTGGATTGCCTGAGCTCAGGAGTTTGAGACTAACCTGGGCAACAAGGTGAAACCCCGTCTCTACTAAAATACAAAAAATTAGCCAGGTATGGTGGCGGGCGCCTATAGTCCCAGATACTCAGGAGGCTGAGGCAGGAGAATTGCTTAAACCCAGGAGGCGGAGGTTGCAGTGAGCCGAGATCGTGCCACTGTACTCCAGCTTGGGCGACAGAGCAAGACTCCGTCTCCAAAAAAAAAAAAAACCAGTGAGTTGATTTCAAGAAAGACATTAAGAAATTTTTATTTCATAGTGGATTCAACTATGAAAAAATATACAAATGCAATGTAGCCCATTGGAGCTTTGGGAAACAGATCTAGAGGAAAAAGTGAACTTTTAAGGCAGCTAACTTGAGTCCAAAGCCCAGCTCTGCCATGTCTTGATTATATGGCCTTCTTGGGGTATCAGTTTTCCATGAAATGGGGGTGAAGGGTCTACCCTAGAGATTGCCAAGCAAGTCTAGTGAGATCATGGTGCTTTCCAGAGCCCAGCAGAAGGTCTCAGGGGGCCCACTTCACTGTGTGCATCTCACTGTCCTTCCCTTCCCGGTGTCCCAGTCTCTCAAGCAGCATGCAGTCCCTGTCCTCAGGCAGCAGCCCTGGATCCCTCACGTCCAGCCGGGGCTCCCTGGTTGCATCCAGCCTGGACTCCTCCACTTCAGCCAGCTTCACTGACCTCTACTATGACCCCTTTGAGCAGCTGGACTCAGAGCTGCAGAGCAAGGTGGAGTTTCTGCTCCTGGAGGGGGCCACCGGCTTCCGGCCTTCGGGCTGCATCACCACCATCCATGAGGACGAGGTGGCCAAGACCCAGAAGGCAGAGGGAGGTGGCCGCCTGCAGGCTCTGCGTTCCCTGTCTGGCACCCCAAA
The DNA here is from genome assembly GCF_024542745.1 of Macaca thibetana thibetana. Taxonomy (NCBI): domain Eukaryota; kingdom Metazoa; phylum Chordata; class Mammalia; order Primates; family Cercopithecidae; genus Macaca; species Macaca thibetana. The sequence goes on along the minus strand of NC_065583.1, from coordinate 13,329,231 downwards.
GTCCATGACCTCCCTGTCCCCACGTTCCTCTCTCTCCTCCCCCTCCCCACCCTGTTCCCCTCTCATGGCTGACCCGCTCCTGGCTGGTGATGCTTTCCTCAACTCCCTGGAGTTGGAAGACCCAGAGCTGAGTGCCACTCTTTGTGAACTGAACCTTGGTAACAGCACCCAGGAAAGATACCGGCTGGAGGAACCAGGAACGGAGGGCAAGCAGCTGGGCCAAGGTAGAGAGCACCATGCCCAGAGGGTGGGAACCGGGAAGAGGGAAAGAGATACTCTGTGCTCAGAACCCCCAGTGATCATTCTAGTCTATATTTACTGACTGCTTTCTGTGTGCTGGGTCTTTGTATGGCAAGTATATTTATTCAGTGGGATATTTATTAGCTCAGTATTTTTGAGGTCCTGTGCGAAGGGTTTTTGGTAGTAGATTCTGTCTTCCAACAGACATTTAGCACCTTATAAAACTAAGTGTCAGGTCATCCTGTGCTAATGGATACACATGGATTCATCTGTCCATTCATTCAACAGATACGCTGTGTGTCAGGCACTGGGTTGGTCACTAAGGATTCTGTGTTGAAGACAGACAGGGCCCCTGTTCTCATGAAGCTTATGTTCAGATGGAGGCACAGGGAATGAACCTGCAACCAAACAAGCATTACAAAGGAAATAAAACAGGGAATGTGATCCAGGCTTTCAGGTTGGAGGTAGGACTGCCGGGGCAGGTTGGGTTGTGAAAGAAGATGACATTTGAGGGTGTCTTGAATGGTGAGATGGAGCCAGCCTTGGGAAAAGCAAGAGCAAAATCTCTGAGGTCAGAGCAAGGGAATAGAAGGGGAGCCAGGAAGCCGTGAGTCAGAGGTAGGGGTTACCAACTACACTGGAGAACTAGGCAGAGTCCAGATCCTGAAAGGCCTGGTGGGCTATGCTAAGGAGTTTGGATTTTATCCTAATTGCACTGGGGACCCATATGACTGTTTGAAGCTGGTAATGATATGAACTGACTCCCATTCTGCATGGGGTCAGAAGGAACACTTTGGTGGATGTTGGTCGGGATTTAAGTTGGAATCTTCAAAACAGAAGATGATGCTGACATTGACAGCTAAGATTTATTAGGAGAAAACCTTTTTATCTTTAGCAGCAACCACATAATAAATCATAATAGTTAACTTTTATTGGGGATGTATTATGAGTTGGGCAATGTGCTTAATATATGGGGAAATTGGTTATTTCTATTCTGTGCATTTCACTGATGAGGAATTGGAGATTCAGAGAGGTGATGTCACTTGCCTTAGGTCACCCAGCCAACAAGCGAGGAAGCAGGGATAGGAACCTGAGTCTTTCTGGCCCCAGAACCCAGCCCCTTTATTGTCATGCCTTAGGCTGGGAGGCAGTTCAGTGTGCACATTCATGCCAAATCCTGGTGCTTGGGGCCCCACCAACCCCATCTGGCTCTGGGTGTGAAGGTCAGGACTGAGTAGGGTGCTCGGTAAACTCACCTGGGCCTCCTTGGCTTTCCTGGCCACAGTAATAATAGCTCACAATAATCATAGCTATGCTATATATAGTACAGGTGTTTAGGATTCAGGTACTTCTGTGCATATTTACTCATTTAAGCCTCACAACACCTCTGGGAAGTGTTTGCTATTTTTAATCTTTTCTCTTTTTTTTTGGAGACGGAGTCTCACTCTGTAACCCAGGCTGGAGTGCAGTGGCGCCATCCTGGCTCACTGCAACCTCCACCTCCTGGGTTCAAGCGATTCTCCTGCCTTGGCCTCCCAAGTAGCTGGGATTACAGGTGCACGCCACCATGCCTGGCTAATTTTTTGTATTTTTAGTAAAGACGGGCTTTCACCATGTTGACCAGGCTGGTCTTGAACTCCTGACCTCAGTTGATCCACCCGTCTTGGCCTCCCAAAGTGCTGGGATTACAGGCGTGAACCACCAAGCCCTGTCCCTTTTATCTCCATCTTAAAGATGAAAAAAGTGAGGCACAGTGAGGTTAAAAGATTTGTCTGAGGTTAGTCCCACAGAGTGAAATGGCAAGACCGGGACTGGCACAAGGACCACCTGCTCAGAATGCACACTATTATCCATGTGCCGAGTTCTGTCTACAAAAAGCTTGTGCTCCTGGCTCCAGGTGAGGCCAGCTAGAAGCAGCCAGACCCATATTAGCCCCGTGGCTCCAGGCATGGGCAGGAGTGCTGCTGCTGTGCCCAGAATTGTCCATTTGTGTGCAGGGGCCGGGGGAGCATGGTAGGGAAATGAGGTTTCCTTGTTAACAAAGGCCTTGAGTGCCAGTGTTTCCTTAGAAGAGGAGCCGGGAGATCCCTGGATTTCCCTCATCAGGAAGGGAGTCTTGCTGAGTGCTCTCAAAATAAAAGCAAGCGCCCTACTATAGCAGGCGGCAAGCTTCAGAAAATTGTTCCCTGGAGAGGAGGGGGCACAGGTGGAATCTCTAACGAGGCTCAAGGGGCGTGCCTCTGATGGCAATATTAAGCCAAGTCAGGACACTCAGACCCCAGCTATGTCCTGTGAAGTGACCCCCTCCTCTCCCCTCCCCAACAGTGTCCTTGGGGCTTGTGGGCCTAAGACAGCACATTAGGCTGGGCACACACAGGTCTCGGGATGGCATTTCCTTCGTGCCATCTCCAGAAGCCTTCCCTACAGCGAGCAATGCCAGGCAGAGCTCAGACGCTAAGCAGGTTATGTGATTAGTGCTGCTGTTCAGTCAGCAGACAAATTAATCTCCTTAAGTGGTTTAGTGGAGGGTGGAGATGTGTGGGTCTGAAAGCAGGAGGTCTCCACGGGCTCAGCAGGCACGGGACACAGGCTTGGCTTCCCCATCGCCAGCACTTGCCGTCTCCCAGACCCGCCTTGTCACCCATCGCCATCGCCAGCCTGCCATGCCCCGGACTCTGTGCCCCTCAATGCTACGAGCCGTTGCCCTTCTCCAGTCTGTCCGCAGGTGCTCAGAGGTGTTAGCTGTGAGATTGTAAGATCTGGATCTGGCCTTCCCCCCTGCAAGGAGGGCAGGAACTGTCTTATTCATCTTTGTAGTTCCGAACATGGCAATGGGCCTGGCATATCGTGGGTGTTCATTACTTGGGCAAGGAAGGAATGTGCAGCATGTGTTGAGTGCTTAGTTATGAGCCTCAGATCAGAGACTTTCAAGGGCCCCTGTTAAGGGTAGGGAAGAGGAGGAGCTGAATTAGGAGTGGAAAGGGATAGGCAGTGGAAGAACGGGTGCTTAATCTCTCCCTTCTCTGTCCTGAGGGTCCAGGGGCTGTTATTTTGCCCCAGGTGGGTAGGGATGGATCTATTAGGTTGGTGCAAAGTAATTGCGGTTTTTGCCATTGAAAGTATAGATATCCACAGTGATAGGAATAGTAGTGGCAATAAGGATAGCTGTAATGAGTTGTGTAGAGCACTTTGCCTGCCTGCACCAATCTCTATATTAAGGATTTCCCCTATAATGTCTCGCTGAGTCCTCTCAACTTGGATAATAATAAGTAGGTATTATTATCCAAGTTTTCCAAATGAGGCATCTGGGGCTTAACAGGATTAAGTCAGTGTCTCAAGGTCATGAAGTAGTAAGTGGTGGAACTGGATTTGAATCCAGGCAGTTCGACTCCAGAGCCTGGGATGGTAAAACACAAAATTACGTGTGACTCCTTCCATCACCCTAAAGCAAACTTAAAACATTTTTTTTTTGCTTTAGCATTTAGAGGTGGTTGGAATTTGGTGGAACCATCTTTCATCCACGATGGCTCACGCCTGTAATCCCAGCACTTTGGAAGGTCAAAGCAGGCGGATTTCTTGAGACCAAGAGTTCAAGACTAACCTGGGCAATATGGCAAAACCCCATCTCTGCAACAAAATAATAATAATTTAAAAATTATCTGGGTATGGTGGCACATGCCTGTAGTTCCAGAACTTGGGAGGCAGAGGTGGGAGGATCACCAGAACCCAGAGTGGTCGAGGCTGCAGTGAGCCACGATCATGCCGCTGCACTCCAGCCTGGATGAGTGAGACCCTGCCTCAAAAACAAAACAAAATTGGGAGTTGCAAAGACAGTTTTCTGGTTCCTGAACCTGACTTTCCATTTTCCTTCTCTAGCTGTGAATACGGCCCAGGGGTGTGGCCTGAAAGTGGCCTGTGTCTCAGCCGCGGTATCGGACGAGTCAGTGGCTGGGGACAGTGGTGTGTACGAGGCTTCCGTGCAGAGGTGGGTGTCTGGGTGCTGGCTCTCTCTGTGGCCACGTAAGCCATGAACTTTGAATATCCAGAGCCTAGGCCTGTGGGGTGGCTTAGGTTTTGGCCCCCACAGTGTGTGGGAGGAGCCCCAAGAGGGCATGACCCCACCTTCCTCTTGGCAGCCCAAGGCACAGACAGCATAACTTCTCCTGGGGTTAGAGATGCTTCGGGTTTAGGGGAGTGCTAGTTCTGTGGTAGCTACGAAAAAGGTGTATGGCTAAGGAGCAAGCGCTAGAGGAAGGCCAGGCCCCTTAAGAGAGGAGTCCAAGCTGGGCATAGTGGTGTGAGTCTGTAATCCCAGCTACTTGGGAGGCTTCAATGGGAGGATCACTTGACGCCAGGAGTTCGAGACCAGCCTGGGCAAAATAGTGAGACCCGATCTCTAAAAAGTTTTTTTAATTAAAATTTAAAAAAGGACCTGGAGGGAAGCTGAGCAGACCCCAACTTTCCTTCCTGGGGATGTAACCCCAGCCTCCCAAAGCAGTTTGTTCACTGCAAGGAAGCCTAACTCCCCCTCCCCTGTTGCCTTTCAGACTGGGTGCTTCAGAAGCTGCTGCGTTTGACAGTGACGAATCGGAAGCATTGGGTGCGGCCCGAGTTCAGATTGCCCTGAAGTAAGTGACAAGGACAATGAGGACAGAAGGAACCGTCTGTGTGGAGTCCCTTCTTCATCCGCAGCATTCCCCTGCATTTACCTTCACAGCCGCCCAGGGTGGAGGGCAGCACCAGCAGGACCTGCTGGCCATTGCAGCTTCTTAACTGAAGGGACGCTGATTCATTCCTCACCTCCCAGCCGTCCGCTTTACAGATAGGAGAAATGAGGTTTTAAAAGACCTTATGACTTGGCCCAACTCACGGAGCTGGCTGGTGGCAGAGCCAGGACTGGGACTGAGACCTCCTGCCTCTCAGTATGTTTGTTCATTGTTGCTGTGGCTTTTGTCTTTCCATCCCATCTAGGTTTCATTGACCTGGATGGAAGCTGATCGCTGGGGGCTGCAGCCCAGATTGGGTCAATACACACATGGTGGTTCTTTTTGTTTTCTCTTGTTGGAGGATGATCTCAATTTTTTTGTTGTTGTTGTTTTTTTTTTTTTTTTTTTTTTGGAGACAGGGTCTCACCTGTCACCCAGGCTGTAGTGCAGTGGTGCGATTTAGCTCGCTGCAACCTCTGCCTCCTGGGTTCAAGCGATTCTCCTGCCTCAGCCTCCTGAGTAGCTGGGATTACAGGCGTGTGCCACCACGCCTGGCTAACTTTTGTATTTTTAATAGAGATGGGGTTTCACCATGTTGGCCAGGCTGGTCTCAAACTCCTGACCTCAAATGATCTGCCTGCCTCGGCCTCCCAAAGTGCTGAGATTATAGGCATGAGCCACCACACCTGGCCTTCAGTATTTTTTAATAGGAATTAGTTGACAATATTATCATATCATGAAATTTCACCCACATTTATGGGTTCTTTTTAAAAATTCAGACAACTGACTAGGCGTGGTGGCTCACACCTGTAATCCCAACGCTTTGGGAGGCCAAGGCAGATGGATCACTTGATTCCAGGAGTTTAGGACCAGCTCAGGCAACATGATGAAACCCCATCTCTACTAAAAATACAAAAAATTAGCTGGATGTGGTGGTGCACACCTGTAGTCCTAGCTACTTAGGAGGCTGAGGTGGGAGGATCACCTGAGCCTGGGAGGTCGAGGCTACCATGAGCCCTGATCATGCCACTGAACTCAACCTGGATGACAGAGTGAGACCCTGTTTCAAAAAAGAAAAATTTTTTTTCAAACAATTGACAGCTCTAGCTCTACATCCCTGCATGGCAGCAAAGCACTGGGCCCGTGCTCTTGAGCTCACCATAGTCCGCAGGGCAGCCAACAGCCACGTCCTGTGACTTTTAACAGAGAGAAGAAATGAGAGAGATGAGTGTATTATTAATAGGTACTTCATATGCCCCTTTTCATTTCAGGTATGATGAGAAGAATAAGCAATTTGCAATATTAATCATCCAGCTGAGTAACCTTTCTGCTCTGTTGCAGCAACAAGACCAGAAAGTGTGAGTATGTAGCTGGATGGGTGTGTATCATACTCTCACCCTCCGGAGTCACCCCTGGGGGTCACTTTTCTGCCCTGTCCTGATCCAATTATGGGCCATGTCAAGACACTGTGGGTTTGTAATGCATATGGCTGTGATGCTAAATGTCAGTACTGTGCATGTGAATACAGGCACAATGGCAAGCACACCAACTGTAAAGACAAGCACTCTAGATGACTGTGTGAATTCCTGCCCTGTGGCATGCTGAGCACCTGCTGAATGCCAGCTCTAGGAATGGGGTGGTGAGCAGATCCTTCCTGGGCTCTACCCTCCTGGACTTTGAGCCTCATGGAGAGAAATGGTCACAGTCTGTTTTATCTTCTCCAAAGCTCAAGTGTTTCTTACAGAGAGAGCTGGGTCTTCTCTTTCCAAGTCAGCACCAGTCACTGTGCTTCTCTTGGAGGGGTGTGACTGCATGTTACCTTGATGCTGATAGGATGCAAACACCTGCTCTGTCCGCATGCGGGCTCCTCCCATGGTAGATGGGTTTATCCTTTATTGCACTCATCTGCCTACAAGTTTTCTCGGATCATAAGGCCCAGAGGGTGGCAACAGAAGCTTATGTGTCTGTGGTCTACACCCAGCCAGCCTGTGAGGGTGGCAAATATGGGAAGAAGGAAGGACAGGAAGGCAGACAAAACAGAAGGAAGACAAGATGGGATGCTTGGGTCATTTTCAGTCTTTTGCCCACCCAGATGGTGCCAGGCTGAATAGCCTTCTCCATAACTCACTGGTACTCAGGCAGGGGTATCTGTGGGATGATGCCTAGAAGTGAAGGGTCTGGACCAAAGGACAAATGCATCTGGAATTTTGTTCGATTTGTCAAAGTTTCTTCCAGTGTATGGGGCCTGATTCCCCAGATTCCTCACTTCTACAAACTCTCATCCACTGTTGTTTGCTTAGGGATTTCAGCAGCTGTTTAGTTCAACACTTAAACCCCAGACATGGGCTGACCCAAGGTTTCCTGCGGTTCTGTCTCCCTCTAGGAATATCCGCGTGGCTGTCCTTCCTTGCTCTGAAAGCACCACCTGCCTGTTCCGGACCCGGCCCCTGGACGCCTCAGACACTCTAGTGTTCAATGAGGTGTTCTGGGTATCCATGTCCTATCCAGCCCTTCACCAGAAGACCTTAAGAGTCGATGTCTGTACCACTGACAGGAGCCATCTGGAAGAGTGCCTGGTAAGGGCCGTGTCTGGCTGGCTGGTTGGCCTTCTGTGTGTATGGAGATTGGTCCACCCTGAGCTTCAGGAAGAAGGCTTGAAGGAGACGCAGGTTGTGCTATCAATCAGGCTCATCTTGGAGTCTAGGCAGCAAGGCTTCCACAGGTGAATGTTGTTCTCAGACTTAGGGCAGGAGGGAAGGAAGTCTTTCGCGAGAAGAAGAATAAAGGACCAGAAAGTGCCTTCTGAAACTGGCAGAAGCTGGAAAACGCCGCATGCCGCAGCTTTACTCTACAGCATGAGAGATTAGATAAGCACAGACTATGGCTGTGTGGTGGCTTTTGTCTGTAATCCCAACCCTTTGGGAGGTCAAGGCCAGAGGATCGCTCAAGTGCAGGAGTTCGAGAGCAGCCTGGCAACACAGCAAGACCCCATCTCTACAGAAAAAATTAGCCAGGCTTGGGTGCATGCTTGTAGTCCTAGCTACTCTGGAGGCTGAGATGGGAGGATCCCTTGAGCTGCAGTGAGCTGACATGCCACAGTATTCTGGCCTGGGCAACAGCAGAACCCTGTGTCCAAAAAAAAAAAAAAAAAACACACAGAATAATGAAAACAAACACATAGGCCTTCACATCCCACCTTTACCACTTGCTGTATAGCTGGATGACCTTGGGCAAAGTACATAACATCTCTGATCCTCATTTTTCTTATCCATAAAATGCAAATGATAATGCCTCCATCATGCCCACTAGAAGGATCTTTATAAGGATTGAGATAGCACCCGTAAAGCACCCATTCAAGTGTCTGACCCACAGTGGGTTCTCATTGAATGGGGCCATTGCTAGTCTCCTCCCTGAAACTGACCTCCCCTGGCTTCCATCTCTCACTGCATTGGCAGGAGTCAGGACTGGGAATGAAGTAGCCCAGGTACATTGTGTCCTAAGAGACAGGCAGACCCAAGTGCAGACAGATACTCAGCTTTCCCATCTGTAGAAGGGGGATTTATATAATAGCTAACTCGGGCTTACGATGTACAAGTGAATTAAAAGAAGTAAAGGGCTTTGTTAACCCTGATGCCATTTAGTGTTAGAGTATTTTAATGATACCTCAACTGTGAGCACGAAGGAGCCCAAGCGTGGGCATTATACCTAGAAGGTTGCTCCACTCGTGCTCAGATCTGTACTGGGAGCTTGTTGTGTCCCCACCCCTGTGTCTGCGGCTGGGGATTCAATGGGGAGCCAAACAGACAAGGCGCCAGCATTGATGGCTAAGATGTAAACAAACTGTGAGGAGGGCCGTGTTGGAAATGGATGGGTTGAAGTGATGGAGGAAAATGTGGGATGCGTGCAAAGGGGAGAAACAAGATGTGTACACCTCTCCAAACCTCTCCTGCCTCCATGTCTGGAAGCTGGAATGTGGAGCTTCTCACTGCCTTCTCGGAGGGCTCACCCCTTTCTCCTGCTGTAACTCACAGGCGTTTGCCCAGAGAAGGGAATCTCTTTGCTCTCCATCCTTGCCTTGATCTTCATGCTCTGTAAAACCCTTCTCTATCATGGCATTGTGGGGCCACATCCTTGGATTGTGGCCTGGGGCTGTCACCAGGCTTGCCCTTCCAGCTGTGTCTCCTCACAATCTTCAATTCTCAGTCTCATTTCCCTTATCTGTAAAATCTGGCTCATACTGCCTTCCTGGAGGTGGTTCTCTGAAGACTAAACAAGGCGCTAAAGCAGCGCCTCAAACTGTACCATGCACACAAGTTACCTGGAGCTCTGGCTAAAATGCAGATTCTGATTCAGCAAGTCTGGAGCAGAACCTGAAAGTCTGCATTTCTAACAAGCTCCCAGGTGAGGCCAATGATGTTGTTACTGACAATAATGCAATAATTAATGCCAGTAGGATGCAGTTTATATGGCAGGCACTGAGCTAAGCTCTTTACATGCATTATCTCTGTTTTTTTTTTTTCTTTAGTTTTAGACTGAGTCTCGCTTTCAGTCTCTGGAGTGCAGTGGCGTGATCACAGCTCACTGAAACCTTCGCCTCCCAGGTTCAAGCAGTTCTCCTGCCTTAGACTCCCGAGTAGCTGGGACCACAGGCGCACACCACCATACCTGGCTAATTTTTGTATTTTTAGTAGAGGCGGGGTTTCGCCATGTTGCCCAGGCTGATCTTAAACTCCTGACCTCAAGTGATCCGCCTGCCTCCGCCTCCTAAAGTGCTGGGATTACAGGTATGAGCCACCGTGCCAGCCCATTATCTCTATTGATCCTCGCTCCAACCTTGCAAAATAGGTAGCATATTCCAGTGGAGAAACTGAGGCACAAAGAGGCGAAAGACTTTTCCTAGATCACACAGTTAGGAAAGTGGCAGGAGCCATATTTGAACCCCAGCGGGTCTACCTCCGAAGTCCACACACGTCAGTGCCTCTGTGTTATCTTTTTGCCAGCACAGGGCTCCCTGGAGCTCAGAGGTGGGGGTGGTGACTTGAAGGGGTTGGCAAGCCTGGTCTCCTCCAGCGAAGCATTCCCTTGGCTCTGGGCATTCCTAAATGAGAAGAGGCTAAATCCTATTTTCTTCTCCTAATTGGATGCCTTTTATTCCTCCTTCCTAATTGAAGTCTGGTCATTGCTGGTTGCCATAGCAGCAGCCAAAGCGCTCATCTCACTGTGGCTTGTCTCTGCCTGCGGCCAATGGGAAACCTCCTTTCCCGTATGCGGTGGGGACATGGAGTGTCAGGCTGTCGTATTTTGGTGGCTGGAGGAGGAGAGGAAGTGAGATGGGAGGAAAAAGGGCCTGTCCGCTCCCACGCAGAGACTCCGGGCAGCAGGGTGTGTGGAATCCCCAGTCCGTTTTCAGCCAGGCAGCAATAGCATCTGTACTGAGCTGAGTCTATGTGTCTACCAGTGGGCTAAGAACTTCGTGTGCAGTATCTCATTTAATCTTCGCGATCACCCCAGGAAGATAAGGGATCAAGGCCCAGAAAGGCTAAGTAACCTGCCAGGTCATCCAAGGAGAAGATGGCGAAGCCTGGATTTGAACAGAGACTCCAGCTTCCTTATGTGTAGCCATCACACCATGCCACTTCTCAGGAGGTTACTATGAGTGTCTCTCATGTCCCCAGACCCAGATTACAGGTTTGGAGGACTACACAGCCCACCTTCCCAATATCGCAGGCAACAGTTCCACCAAATGCCCTAGCATGGCATCGCAGGGGGCCTAGTTGCCCACTGCTCTACTGCTGCGTTCAGTGCCACCCAGCCCAGGCTCTCTCGAGCTAGCCTGCTTCTCAGGCCCCACTTACGTCCTATGGTTCACCATTACAACCGTTCCCTTGCTCCCTCTCACTTTGGCATACTAACTTGGCAAAACCCCAGCCCTGTCAAAGCGAGCTCTCCACCCCCTCCTCTCCAACTGAGCAACTGGAAAAAAAATGCACACAACCACGCTGTATGGTGTCATTTGGAAATGGTAATCACTCACTTCCCATGAGCCCTGAATGCTGCCCAGAAATCATACTGTATCTCCCTGGATGATTTACTCACCCACTCATCACAATGACTAATTCATACTTCTCTCAGGGAGAGAAGACAGAACAGACTCAGAAGAGGGCCCCCATACCATATCTAGCTGTTCTTGTAAATTCTGCCATTTCCCTGGCTTCTGAGGATGGGCCTTCCGCACTCCTGTCTGAGGCCAGCGCCCCCACTTTCTCATAAGGACATTACTCCAGCAGCCATTCTGCTCTTTCCTCTGTCTTCAATTTTCCCTCTTCCACTGGATCCAGCCTATCAGTATACCATCATGCTATTATTTCTCCCATGCTCAAAACAAAACAAACGTTTTTTTGACTGAGGATCTTGCTTTGTTGCCCAGGCTGGAATGCAGTGCTGTGAACTCGGCTCACAGCAGCCTTGACCTTCTGGGCTCAAGTGATACTCCCATTTCAGCCTCCCCAGTAGCTGGGACTATAGGCACATGACACCATGCCTGGCTAATTTTTGTATTTTTTGTAGAGATGGAGTCTCACTATGTTGCCCAGGCTGGTTGAACTCCTGGGCTCAGGGAGTCCTCCTGCCTCAGCCTCCCAAAGGACTGGGGTTACAGGTGTGAGCCACCACACCCAACCTAAAACTTTTTCGCCCCATTTCCACTTCCAACTACTACATTGTTTCTTTCGCTTTATTTATAGAAAAACTTGAAAGAGGTGTTCCCTTCCTCTCTGTAACCCAATCTACGTGGACTTTGGCCCTCATCTTTCTTTTTTTAATATTTTTTTACTTTTATTTTTTAATTTTTGAGAGAGAGTCTCACTCTGTCACCCAGACTGGAGGGCAATGGCATGATCTCGGCTCATTGCAACCTCCACTTCTTGGGTCCAAGCCATTCTCCTGCCTCAGCCTCCCAAGTAGCTGGGACTACAGGCACGCATTACCACACCTGGCTAATTTTCTGTATTTTTAGTAGAGTGAGGTTTCACCATGTTGGCCATGCTAGTCTCAAACTTCTGACCTCAAGTGATCCGCCCACCTTGTCCTCCTAAAGTGGTAGGATTACAGGCGCGAGCCACCGTGCCTAGCCTGGCCCTCATCTTTGTACCAAGGGTGTCCTCATCATGTTCATCAGTGAGCTCCTTGTTACCAGACCAGAGGCCAGTTCTCCATCTTCCTTCTGGACCTGCCAGCTACACTTGCCGCAGTTGCTGACTCCACCTCCCTCAACATCCTTTGCCCTTGCTTGGCCTCCTGGTTACCTTGCTCTTCCAGTGTTCTCCCCTCACCTCTAGCATCTTGGTCTCCTTTGCTGGTTCTTCCTCATTTCCCTGACCTCCCTATCTCAGAGGGCCCAGGGCTGGGTCCTTGATCCTCCCCTTTTCTACTCGTTTCCTTGGTGATCTCATTTTATCTCCCAGTTGCAAACCCATCCCAAGTGCAGGGCTCCAGCCTGGGCCTCCCCACACCCCTCGAATCTCTTATTTCAACTGCCTGTTCTGCATTTTCACTTAAACATAAAATAGGACCTCAAACTAACATGGCCACAAGAATGCCCCTGACCTTTCATCCTGTGTGTCCACTGTCTCAGCCAATGGCAATCTCATTCTTCCATTGCTCAGCTCAGACACCCTGCAGTCATCCGTAACCCCTCTCTTTCCCTTACCCCATCCTCTTAGCTCCACCTTCAAAAGAACCGTACATCCCACTTCTCACCACTTCCCCAGACCCAAGCCACTGTCTTTCCTTCCTTGGATGATGGCAGCCATCTCCTACTTGGTCTCCCAGCTTCTGTCCATTTCCCCTTCCTCTTTTTTCAACAAAGTAGCCAAACTAATCCTATTTAAATGTAAATCAGTGCATGCCATTCTTTTGCTAAAACCTTATGATGGCTTATGTCTCCACCTAGAGTCAACACCTGTGTCCTTTGCCTGGCCTCCAAGGCCCCTTGGGATTTGGCCACTTCTTATCTCTGGGATTATATCTGCAAAACTCTTCCTCCAGCCTCGTGTTCCTTGAATATGCCAACATGTGCTCCCCTCCAGGCCTTTGCACTTGCTGTGTCCTCTGCCTGGCATCCTGTCCTCCCAGGTGTTCCCTCACCTCCTTCCGGACTTTGTTCAAATGTCACCTTCTCAGTGAGGTCTTCCACCCTATGTAAATCCCATTACCCTCTCTGCTCTCTTATCCCCTTCTAGCCCCCTTCCCTGTAGTATTTTTCTCTACACCACCTTTTATCACCTAACATTTCACTGTACCTCATAGATTCTAGGGTACGTGTTATCTTTACATTTTATTTCTGAAATCAAGATGCACTGTGTACTAGATGACAAGTTATAGTTTAATTGGCAACTATTTCTCTTTCTTGGTGCATAAAATAATGGTACACTTTTAAAGATGGCATCTTAGATTCGATGAAACACAGTAAGGAGTTTACCTATGGAGTTGTTATCTGATTCCCCTAGACGCAAATATAAAGTCATGGGGCAGGAATATTTATCTGCCTTCAATTCTGCTCTGTCTCCAGCACCCAGAACAGTGCCTGGCACATGAGATTTCTCAGCACGTTTTTGTGTGTTGAATAAATGAATGAATGAATACGTAAATGCCCTCAAAGGTGCATCCAGTTTACTGAGGTAGACAATACTCACAGCTGTGAGCCGGCCCCAGATAAACAGTATATCTTGTTAGAATTAATAATAATCTGCTGGAAGTGTTACACCTCAAAGCTGTGATCCTGGTCCTTTCCCCTCATACCTCACACATGGCCTGGCATGTTCTGAACTGTAATATCCAACATAGCTGTCTATCTCCCTAGGAAACCATGAGCCGTTTTGGGGAAGAATCATATCTTACATGCTTCTGTGGTTCCAGAGTCTGCGAAGGGCTTAGGGAGTTTTTATTGAATGAATAAATGAGCAATAGACAAATATTTATATATATGTACATTTATTCTGGGTGCCTGAAGTGTGCCAAGCATTTAATTCACTCTGATCCTCCCAATAGGCGGGTAGGTAGGAGTTGTTTTCCCTGTTTTCCAGATGAGGAAGCTGGTGCTAAACAAGCGAAGTGTCAGCATCGTGCTTTCTTCCTCTCCCCACTCACCACTGTGCTCTCAGAAACCACCTTTCACTGTCCCAGACCTAGCACAGCTCTGCCACGTTCCGATGCATCCTGATGAATTGTAGCCCCCATAATCCCCATGTGTTGTGGGAGGGAACTGGTGGGAGGTAATTGACTCATGGGGGCGGTTACCCCCATGCTGCTAGTCTCATGATAGTGAGTGAGTTCTCATGAGATCCGATGGTTATATAAGGGGCTTTTCCCACTTTTGTTCGCCACTTCTCTTTGCTGCCACCATGTGAAGAAGGAAGTGTTTGCTTCCTCTTCTGCCATGATTATAAGTTTCCTGAGGCCTCCCCAGCCATGCTGAACTGTGAGTCAACTAAACCTCTTTCTTTTATAAATTACTCAGTCTCGGGTATGCCTTTATTAGCATGAGAACGGATTAATACACTTGGCTCAAGTCCATTTTGCAAACTGGCATTTGGTATTTCTACTACCCATCAGCACAGAGTCTGGGTAGCCCCTTCCACACACCGACACTAGTGTGTTAGGGGAAGGTAGGCTGACCACCTTCCCAAACCTGACCAGGGCTCATTTTTGGACATGTCAAAACAATAAAGCCTCTGAGGAATGATTAATTAGTTTGTAGTAATTTCTAGGGAGGATGTAGGGGGGAAAAACAAAACAGTAAAAAATATTAAGTCACTTGAAATAATTCCCTTTTCTGTGAGCTTATAGTCAGTTAGGTTAGTTTGTTATAATTTGTTTTCAGTTTAAGGGATATATTTACATAACTCAAAGAAAAATTGTATGGAAAGGTTTACTGAAGAGAAATCATGCTCTCTCCTCACCCCAGCCTCACTACCTATCCTATATAGGTGACCACTTTGATTAATTTCTTTTTCATCTTTCCATTATTTCTTGTGCACGTATGATCATGTTCACTCCGCCTTGCACCTCAAACATGGTGCAATATATACATAGACTATAGACACATATACTTATCCCCCTCTCTCTTACACGAAAGGTAGCATATTATGTACTCTTTTCTGCACCGTGCTATTTTTTTTCTCGTAACTGTATAGCCTAGCCATCTCTCTGCATCAGTATAAAGAGATCTTCCTCTTTTTTACACAGCTACATAATATTCCATTGCAGAGATAGATTATAGTTCTTTCAGTCTGTTCCCTGTTGCTGGACCTTTGGGTCGTTTAAAATCTTTTGCTGTTGGCTGGGCGCGGTGCCTCACACCTGTAATCCCAGCACTTTGGGAGGCCGAGGTGGGCGGATCACCTGAGGTCAGGAGTTCAAGACCAGCCTGACCAACATGGAGAAACCCTGTCTCTACTAGAAATATGAAAAAAAAAAAAAAAAAAATAGCCAGGCGTGGTGGCACATGCCTGTAATCCCAGCTACTCTGGAGGCTGAGGCAGGAGAATTGCTGAACCTGGGAGGCAGAGGTTGCGGTGAGCCAAGACCATGCCATTGCACTCCAGCAGCCTGGGCAAAAAGAGCAAAACTCTGTCTCAAGGAAAAAAAAAAAACTTTCACTATTACAAAGAGGGTCAGAATGAAGACTCCTTTTGTGGGTCATTTTGTACTTGTGCAGATTTCTGCAGGTGTATCTGTGGGATAGACAGCTACAAGGAGAATTACTCGGTCGAAGGGCAAAATGCGTTTATGTTTTTACTAGATATGACTAAATTCCTTCCATCAGGTTTCTGCCATTTTACATTCCCACGAGCAAGGTGAGAGAGAGCCTGTTTCCCCATAACCTCACCAACAGCATTTGTTGTCAATTTTTTAAACTTTTGCAAATTTAGTGGAGGAGAAATGACAAAGCAGTTTTCTACCTCACTTGGAATTAATTACTTGTTCAGTTCCTGAGTTCCTTGGGACAGTGCTGGCTCCCAGAAGGTGGAACCATGTGGGGACCATCATTATGCTCAGTACATAACATAGAACCTAGTGCTTAATATAACTAACACAGAATGGGAATTCAACAACAGAAAAATCAAATAACCCAATGTGAAAAGGAGAAAGGACTTGAATAGACATTTCTCCAAAATTAATATACAAATGGCCAACATCCATGTGAAAAGATGTTCAACATTACTAATTATCAGAGAAATGCAAATCAAAACCACAATGAGATACCACCTCACACATATTTGGATGATGGCTATCAAAAAACCACACAAAATGGTGAAGATGTAGAGAAATTGGAACTCGTGTGCATTGTTGGTGGGATTATAAGCACTTCCTTAGCAAGTGTTGATGTGAACAGTATAGTAGTTCCACTAAAAAATTTAAAATGTAACTACCATATGACCTAGCAATTGTACTTCTGGGCATATATTCGAGATAATTGAAAGCAGGTTGTTGTTGTTGTTTTGTTTTGTTTTGTTTTTGAGACAGAGTTTTGTTCTTGTTGCCCAGGCTGGAGTACAATGGCACGATCTCAGCTCACCTGCAACCTCCATCTCCTGGGTTCAAGCAGTTATCCTGCCCCACCCTCCCAAGTAGCTGGGATTACAGGAATATGCCACCACGGCGGGCTAATTTTGCATTTTTAGTAGAAATGGGGTTTCTCCATGTTGGTCACGCTGGTCTCGAACTCCTGACCTCAGGTGATCCACCCGCCTCAGCCTCCCAAAGTGCTCCAGTTACAGGCATGAGCTACCATGCCCGCCCTGAAAGCAGGTTCTTAAAGAATTACTAGTACACTCATGTTCATGGCAGCACTGCTCACAATAGTGAAGAGGTAGAAGTAACCCAAATGTCCATCAACAGATGACTGGATAAGCATAATGTAGCATGCCCATACAATGGAATATTATTCAGCATTAAAAAGAAAGGGGGATCAGGCTGGGCGCGGTGGCTCAAGCCTGTAATCCCAGCACTTTGGGAGGCCGAGACGGGCGGATCACGAGGTCGGGAGATCGAGACCATCCTGGCTAACATGGTGAAACCCCGTCTCTACTAAAAAATACAAAAAACTAGCCAGGCGAGGTGGCGGGCGCCTGTAGTCCCAGCTACTGGGGAGGCTGAGGCAGGAGAATGGCGTAAACCCGGGAGGCGGAGGTTGCAGTGAGCTGAGATCCGGCCACTGCACTCCAGCCTGGGCGGCAGAGCGAGACTCCGTCTCAAAAAAAAAAAAAAAAAAAAAAAAAAAAAAAGGGGGATCTCTTAGCCCAGGAGTTCGAGATTACAGTGAGCTATGATCACACCACTGCACTCCAGCCTGGCAACAGAGTGCGACCTTACCTCCAAAAAACAACAACAAAAAAGGAATAAAATTCTGATATACGCTACAACATAGATGGACCTTGAAGGCATTGTTAAGTTCAGTAAGCCAGTCACAAAAAGATAAATACTGTATGATTCCACTTATATGAGGTATCTAAAGTCATCAAATTCATAGAAACAGAAAATACAGTGGTGGTTACTAGGGGCTGCAGGGAGGGGAAAAAGGAAGTTGTTGCTTAATAAGTGTAGAGTTGCCAGGTGTGGTGGCTCACGCCTGTAATCCCAGCACTCTGGGAGGCCGAGGCGGGCAGATCATGGGGTCAGGAGATCGAGACCATCCTGGCTAACATGGTGAAACCCCATCTGTACTAAAAATACAAAAAATTAGTGGTGGCGGGTGCCTGTAGTTCAGCTACTTGGGAGGCTGAGGCAGGAGAATGGTGTGAACCCGGGAGGCAAAGCTTTCAGATTTGCAAGATGAGAATGTTCAGTAGATCTCTTTTACAACAATGTGCGTAATGTTTAATACCACTGAAATTGCACTTAAAAGCAGCAAAGATGGTAAACTAAAGGTTTTTTTTTTTTTTTTTAGCATAGTTTTGTTTATTTAAAAAAAATTCATAGGATAAGTCCTCAATAAAGATTTGGCAAATGATTAAACCGATCAACGAATGAATGAACGACAAATGAGTTATTGGAAATGTTAACAACTTGGCCTATCTTCCTGCCAGGATCCCTCCGTCTTATCTGGAGTGGTGTTTTCTCCATACTGTCTCCGTGAACCAGATTCCCTGACACTTGGTTCCCCCCTCTGCCCCGCTTATGTTCTCCTTGTTTCCATCCCAACAGGGAGGCGCCCAGATCAGCCTGGCGGAGGTCTGCAGGTCTGGGGAGAGGTCGACTCGCTGGTACAACCTCCTCAGCTACAAATACTTGAAGAAACAGAGCAGGGAGCTCAAGCCAGTGGGAGTCACGGCCCCTGCCCCAGGGCCTGCAAGCACGGTGAGCTGGGACCAGGTGTGCCACCCTCCCACAAGGCAGCACCTGGATGTTGGAAGGGAAAGCCTCTCCCAGAACTGGAGGTGGTCAGGCATCACGAGAGGAGAAAAATGGGGCGGAGGAGGTAGGAGAAGAAGACAGGGAAGGAGAGATCTCCACTAAGGGGCAGGCGGCTCCCCTTCCACAACTGCTTTCTTCCACATCTGTGCTTCCTCCTGTCCTTTGTTCTACCTAATACCACTTGGCTCACGAAAACTTAATTCATGATTTTTTACAAATGAAATGGAGAAGGAGATAGAAAACTGTGGAAGGTAAAAGATGAACCATTCTTGGACCCCTACTTTGTTCAAGGTCCACAGTGGAGGCTTTGTATAAGAGGCAGCTGGAAGTCATGGGAAGAGAATCAGAGGGCTAGGTCAGTCATATGGCCTCCCTGAGCATCCAATTTTTCATGTCTAATGTGAGCCTTAAAAGGTTGTTATGAGGATGGGCACGGTGCCTCAGGCCTATAATCCCAGCACTTTGGGAGGCCGAGGCAGGAGGATCTCTTGAGGCCAGGAATTCAAGACAAGCCTGGGCAACATGGTGAGGCCTATCTCTACAAAAATAATAATAATAATAATAATTAATTATTAAAAAGAGAAAAAAGTTTTTATGATGCTTTGAAGAAATATATGTAAAGAGCACGTGGTAACTGTTCCATCGTGACTCTTACTTGAAAATCTTCGCCGGGCATGGTGGCTCGTGCCTGTAATCCCAGCACTTTAGGAGGCTGAGGCAGGAGGATCTCTTGAGTAGATCTCTCTGAGTTCAAAACTAGCCTGGCCAACATGGCGAAACCCTGTCTCTACTAAAATTCCAAAAATTAACCAAGCATGATGGCAGTCGTCTGTAATCCTAGCTACTAGGGAGGCTGAGGCAGGAGAATTACTTGAACCGGGGAGGCAGAGGTTGCATTGAGCCAAGATTACATCATTGCACTCCAGCCTGGGCAAGAGAGCAAGACTCCATCTCAGAAAAAAAAAAGAAAAGAAAAGAAAAAAAGAAAAAAAAAATCTTACATTTGCCTATTTTCAGTGAAAAAATATGTTTTTTCATTTTAGTTAGTGCAGTACGCTTTAACACATTAAAATATCCTTAAACTGTCTCCCCCATTTGGAAAGCCCACACCTACTGGCCAGGCAGACTGGTCAGGACTCAGTTGAGCAGTGAAGTTAGTCTTACCTATGGGGTATTGGACTCCTATGGGATCCTGACCACATCAAAAAGTTAGATAGAGTGTTTTGGATTCAGGTTTTCTTGTAATTCTCTGTAGTGATCCTTTCCTCTCTGTAGAGGTTGTTCCTTCTGTCAGTACTTGGTTAGTTTGGACAGCCACTGCCTAGAATTTCTATGCAGAGGATAGGTTGGGACATACAGGTAAAGATAAGGGTAGCAAATAGATCAATTAAGTCTAGTTTCTTTTTCTCTTTCTCTTCCTCCTCTCCTTTCCCTCCCCACCCCCACCTTCTTTTTCATCATCATCATCATCATTTTCTGTACTTCCTTTTGCATCAGGCACTATTCCGTTTATTATGTACAGTTTACCAAGTCTCAGAGAGATAACCAAATTACATTAAGATGTACATCTCCTCAGCAAAGCTAGGTCTCAAACTCAGGTCTCTCACTCCAAAAAGAGACAGTGCATTATGCATTATGTTATTGATGGTTCACATGTTGGTCTGATGATGCTGTGGTCTCCTTACAGTCAGAGACCTTCATTCTGTCTCACTTCACTGCTAAACTTGGCTGTCTTCCACCACGATGCTGAGTATGTTCGTACATACAGGGGCTATTCTCTGGAGAACTGCTAGTTGGAGAAATTAAGGACAATTTTTCCAGTCAGTGACCTTGGGCAAGACACTTGACCACTCTGGTCTTTGGTTTGACCATCAGTTCACTGGGAGGGTCACAGGTCTGAGATGCTCTGATTCCTGGCAGGTAGGGTGGCACCTACATTGTACCCAATGACCCAGCAGCCTTTGTCTCTATAGGACGCTGTGTCTGCTCTGTTGGAACAGACAGCGGTGGAGCTGGAGAAGAGGCAGGAGGGCAGGAGCAGCACACAGACGCTGGAAGACAGCTGGTGAGTGAGCACACCCTTGGGCCCCAGGAGCTGCCCTGCCTGGATCTAGGCCCAGCAATGAGATCCCCAAATGCCAGTGCAACTAAGAGAAGGGTTCCACTGGGAAGACTGAGAAACCCTCTCCTCATGGGTTCTCTACAGGCAAAAAGGCAATGTAACCTAGTACGATGGTTCCCAGAATTCCTTTCGAATTTGCCATTTTGTTTCCCATGAGTCACCTATGCTAGTTCACACCTAATGTTATTCTTTATCTTGATATAGTGACCTTTATTTTGCTTAAAAAAAAAAAAGGAGAAACTTTATGTTACTCTAAATGGAAAATTTGTGTAGTTTGCCATAAAGTAAAGAGTCCTTGGGAATTGCATTTGACTTTCAGGAATGGAGAGCAGAAATATTAGACAGAAATAAGATAGAAGTTTACTTCTTCTTCACTTAAGAATAAGAGGCGCAGGCATGGTAGCTCATGCCTGTAAATCCAACACTTTGGGAAGCCGAGGTGGGCGGATCATGAGGTCAGGAGTTCAAGACCAGCCTGACCAACATGTTGAAACCCCGTCTCTACTAAAAATACAAAAATTAGCTGGGCGTGGTGGTGCACGCCTGTAATCCCAGCTACTCAGGAGGCTGAGACAGGAGAATCACTTGAACCCAGGAGGGGGAGGTTGCAGTGAGCTGAGATTGTGCCACTGCACTCCAACCTGGGTGATAGAGCAAGATTCTGTCTCAAAAGAGAGAGAGAGAGAGAGAAAGAGAGAGAGAGACGAGGGGAGGGGAGAGGAGGGGAGTGGGGAGGGGAGGAGGGGGGAAGAGAAAGAAGAAGAAGAAGAAAAAAGAAGAAGAATGTAATCCCAGCTATTCAGGAGGCTGAGGCAGGAGGCAGGAGGATTGCTTGAACCCATAGTGAAACCTCATCTCAAAAACAATTTAAAAATAATGGGAGAGGCCGAGCATAGTGGCTCACACCTGTAATCCCAGCACTTTGGGAGCCCGAGGCGGATGGATCACCTGAGGTCAGGAGTTCGAGACCAGTCTGGCCAACATGGCGAAACCCCATCTCTACTAAAAAATACAAAAATTAGCCAGGCATGGTGGTGGGCACCTGTAATGGGGTATTTTGCAAAATTCAGTAAAATTATGCATGATAAGCACTTAACACAGACCCTGACCTAGAGGAAGCATTCAATAACTCTTCCATATTATTATTCTCTTAGAGCCCCAAATTATGTATTTAATCTCAGCTACTCGGGAGGCTGAGGCAGGGACAATTGCTTGAATCCAGGAGGACAAGGTTGCAGTGAACCGAGATTGCACCACCGCACTCCAGCCTAGGTGACAGAGTGAGACTCTGTCTCAAAAAAAAAAAACAACGGAGGAAGCAATCCAAGGCTATCCAATTCTGTCAACCCCACGGTGTTATTGGGAATCTAGGCTCCTTTCCTCTGTCTGCTTTGCTGTCTTTACTATGTGACCTCCATCACTCAGGCTGCTTTATAGCCCAAGATGGCTGCTGGATCACCAGCCATCAGGCCAGGTAACCATCAGGAAATAGGAAAGATAAAAGAGAGCATGCCTGTGTACCTTTTAACTAAGAAGCATTCCTGAATGTCCCACACAGCAACTTCTGCTTGCTTCTCATTGGCCAAGCTTAGCCACTTAGCCTGCCTAACTGCAGGGAGATTGGAGAATGAGATCAGTTATTTGGGTACAAAAATCAAATTTCTGTTACTAAGGGAAAAAGTGGATACTGGGTAGACCAAGAGCCAAGTCTGCTTCAAAAGGTAACTGTGGAAAACACAAAGTCATGAAAATAAAGCAATATTATTAAAGTCTAGTTAGAGATATTGCTTGCTAAGCCTGAGCCTTCTCTCCCGTTATTAAAAAAAAAAAAAAAAAGGTTAGCAAGTGTTTCAGCAACGCTGAAGACATGCTATTGCCAGAGACTTTCTCCTTGTTGTAATCAAAATGTCTGAACAAGAATTGAAAAGGGGACAACTTCCTCACTTTGTGATTCGGTGCTATTTAATTCCTTGTATTATGAGAAAGATCTCATCATACACTTTAAGAAACAATGACAGAGACTAGGGTTTGAATCTTGGATTCTTCATGTTTTTGTGTCACCTTAGGCAAAGTATTTTTGAAACTTTTTATTGTAGTGTAAAATTCTTACAGAAAATTCACCTAAGCAGAGAGCTCAGTGAATTTTCGGAAAGCAAAACTCTGTAACTAGCATCAAATCAAGAAGCAGAATGTGACCAGCACCACAGAAGCCGACACTTTGTGTCACTGCCGGGCAAGTCGCTCTAACCTTGTCTGAGCCTCATCTGAAAACTGAGGAAATAATACTGACTATATAAGGTTACTGAAAGAGACTCAAGGGAAAGGCACTGATGAAGATCGAGTGCAAAGCACACAGTAGACCCTCAATACGTGGTCCACATTATTGTTAGGAAAGAGAGAAGGAACATTCCTCAATACTGGCTGGAAATACGGTAAATCCCACGTAGGAAATGGCCACAGCCTATGAATCTTGCCATTTGGAAGGAAGAATAAGTTGGTCTTAAGTGCCTGTGCTTTAAATTCAGACAGATATGGATCTGGAGTCTAGCTCAGCCAACTTCATTCTGGGATTCTGTTTCTGATCAGTAAGACCTTACTGAGCATTAGTAAGTTTTAAAAGCTCCCTGGGTGATTCTAATGTGGAGCCTAGGCTGAATATCACAGCTGTAAACTTCCGTCTCCTCGTCTGTGAAATAGAGATTTAGAAAACAACTACTATGTCATGGTGTATTTTGCAAAATTCAGTACAATTATGCATGATAAGCACTTAACACAGACCCTGACCTAGAGGAAGCATTCAATAACTCTTCCATATTATTATTCTCTTAGAGCCCCAAATTATATATTTAGTCTCAGAAGGCGCCCTTCCTTAATATCTTTTACTCCAGAGGTCAGCAGTTGATTTCTGGAAAGGGCCAGATGGTAAATATTGTTTGCCTTGTGGGCTGTAGGAATTCTGTTGCATCCCCTCACCTCTGCTGTTGCAGTGTGAAAGCAGCCGTAGGCAGTATTTAAACCAATGACAGTGTCTGTGTTCCACGGAAATGTCATTTATGGACACTGAAATTTGCATTTTATATAATTTGCACCTTTTCACCAAGTATTCCCCTTTTGATTTTTTTTTCAGTCATTTTAAAATATAAAAACCATTCATGGCTTAGACTGTCCAAAACAAAGCAGCAGGCAGGATTTGGCCCACGGGCTATAGTTTACTGATCCTTGTTTTACTCTTCTCCCTTACTGTTTTTTTCATGTGATAAAGCGGATGGCAAGGTTCCTGAAATTTTTATATGTTCCTTTGTTAGTTTAGGATTCTCTCTAAATTGTCTCAATTTCTCTCTCCCCCTCCTTTTCTCTCTCTTTCTTTCTCTCTCTCTCTCTCTCTATCTCTCTCTCTGTCTGTCCCCACCGACCGCTGGCCATCTCCCTCTCTCTTTCCTTTCCTCTCTCTTTCTCTGCCTCTCTGTCTTTCTCCCTGGCACACTGCTGTGCCACACTACTACGGATCACACAGGCAAAGGTCTGATGCCAGAAATAGGCCCAGGACCTATCTCCCAAAACCCTGGCACAAGATCAGTGGTTTCCACCAAATTCCAAGCTTGTGCTGAGACTTTTCAAGCCGTCTCCTAGCAACCGCCTTCTGTTCCTTCTCCCTTTGTGGCCCCCTGTCTCCACACCCCCTGCCATTCAAACTTCCCTTACAAAGAGGGCTGGGGATCCCAGAGCTGCTGTAGTGGGGTAAACCATCTGCAGCCCCCTCCCCCAAGACTGGAAGCTTCTCTTGGTCCTGGGATGTTAACTGGTCTTGCCATGCCTGCTCATCTCTGGAGTCTTGGGTTCTGGTCTGCAAAAGGCTGTCCGTCTGTTCCAATTTACAGTCCTTCCTTGGCACCCAGTACCCAGCATGTCACTGGTCCTCCTTCTTTTTATTTTATTTGTTTTTTTATGTCTTTAAATCATATAATCAGAAGACTGGATTTTTTTTTTTTTTTTTTTAATCCACAAGCAAAATAAAACTAAGAGTGTTAGAAAATACAGGAGAATAAAACACCAAACAATACTAGAGGGAAAAATCTTTGTATTTGCCTCCTTGGGAACTTGTATTTGTCTAGGGCAGATGCTGAGAAGTGGCATTGCTGGATCCCAGGGCGTGTGTTTTTTATATTTTAATAGACATTCAAGAGTAGTTCTCAAATAAGATTTTATTAATAAATGCTCCCACTGGCAGTGATTGAGTACCCTAATCTACAGCCTCTCTGACACTCAGTGTAATCAAACTGCTGTAACTTAATTAAGGATATGTACATTTTTTGTTTTAACAGATAAGGCTAAATTGCCTTCAGAATGTAAACTGACTGCTCTCCTTTACACTTCCCACAGCGATATGCCTGTTTCTGTACCTTCACCAGCACTTGATATTATCAGATTTTTTTTCCGCTTTACCACCCCAGTGGATGAAAAGATACTGTTGATTTTAATTATTTTTCTCCTTACAATTAAAATTAAGTTGGGTTTTTTGTTTGTTTGTTTGTTTTTGTCTCAGCCTCCCAAGTGGCTGGGATTACAGGCATGCGCCACCACGCCTAGCTAAGTTTGTATTTTTAGTAGAGATGGGGTTTCTCCATGTTGGTCAGGCTGATCTCGAACTCCGGACCTCAGGTGATCCACCCGCCTCAGCCTCCCAAAGTGCTGGGATTACAGGCATGAGCCACCGCGCCTGACCAACAGCTCTTTTATTTGTAGATAGAGAGGCTGCTGGGGCCAAGGAGGAGAGCCAAGGCCCCTCCACAGAGCAGTCCTCGTCTAAGTACAGAAGAGGTTTGAATTGCAGAGTTGTGAGTGGAGATCCAAAATGCATTCTCCCCATTGGGAAAATCCTCAGGGAGATTTTGTGTTTCCCCACACGCTCGCCGAGCCAGCTAGCTGGATGTTGGATTCTCTGCTTTTGGCTGGGATTCTTTTGGCTCAGTATGATAACACTGTCTCATGCTGATCAGAAGCCGGGCAGTTCTGTATGTCTTTCAGAAGTCAAGATGGGAATAGAGATAAATTACTACTTAACAAATGCAGCCTATTTGTCACACCAAATCCTTCCAACCTTAGAGTCCAAGGGAAATGGAGAGTTTTAAGGACTATCACCAAAAGTCTCTTCAGCAAATGGTGTTGGAACAATTAGATATTCATATGGAAAAAAATAAACTTGGATACTTATATCATGTATAAAAATTAATCTGTGGCCGGGCACGGTGACTCAAGCCTGTAATCCAAGCACTTTGGGAGGCCAAGGTGGGCAGATCACGAGGTCAGGAGATCAAGACCATCCTGGTCATCCTGGTGAAACCCCATCTCTACTAAAACTACAAAAATCAGCTTGGTGTGACGGCACATGCCTGTAGTCCCAGCTACTCAGGAGGCTGAGGCAGGAGAATGACGTGAACCAGGGAGGCAGAACCGAGATCGCACCACTGCACTCCAGCCTGGGTGACAGAGCAAGACTCCATCTCAAAAAAAATAATAATAATAATCTCAAATGGGTTATTGAGCTACACAGAAAAACCTGAAATTATAGAAGTACTGAAAGTGTAAAAAAGAAACTGTTCAAAACTTTGAGGTAGGCAAAGATTTCTTAGGACATAAAAAGCACAAACTGTAAATGAAAAAAATCTGTAAATTGGGCTTTATCATAATCAAAAACTTATGATCTTTGGAAGACACCACTTAGAAAATGAAAAGGCAAGCCACAGACTTAGAGAAAATCATGCAGTCCACATACCTGACAAAGGATTCATAGCTCGAATATATTAAGATTTCTTACAACTCAATAATAAGACAACCCAATTTTTATTTTTATTTATTTATTTGTTTATTTTAAGACAGAGTTTTGCTCTTGTTGCCCAGGCTGCGATCTCGGCTCACTGCAATCTCCACCTCCCGGATTCAAGCGATTCTCCTGTCTCAGCCTCCTGAGTAGCTGGGATTACAGGTGCATGCCACCACGCCCGGCTAATTTTTATATTTTTAGTAGAGGTGGGGTTTTATCATATTGGTCAGGCTGGTCTCAAACACCTGACCTCAGGTGATCCACCCACCTCAGCCTCCCAAAGTGTTGGGATTATAGGCGTGAGTCACTGTGCCTGGCCAACAACCCGATTTTTAAGGGGCTGGAGATTCTAACAGACACTTCACCAAAGAAGATGGTCATAAAATGCATGAAGAGTTTCTCAACAAGAAAATACAAATTAGGCCAGGCTCAGTGGCTTACACCTGTAATGCTCACACTTTGGGAAACTGAGGCAGGAAGATTTCTTGAGGCCAGGAGTTCAAGATCAGCCTGGGAAACAAAATAAAACCCCATCTCTGCAAAAGATTTACAAAATTAGCCAGGTATGGTGGCACGTGCCTGTAGTACTAGCTACTTGGGAGGCTGAGGTGGGAGAATCAACCACCTGAGCCCATGAGTTCGAGGCGACAGTGAGCTATGATCATACCATGGCACTCCAGCCTCAGCCTTGGCGACAGAGCAAGACCCTGTCTCTAAAAACAAAGAAAAAAGAAGAAAATGCACATTAAAACCCAACAAGATGCAAGTACACACCCAGTAGAGTGACTAACTATAAAGACAAATGACACCAAGTGTAGTGAGGAACTAGAACTCTTAGAACATTGCTCAGGGGAAACATAAAATGGCAAAATCACTTTGGAGCAGCCATTTGTCCGTGTTTTTTGTTGTTGTTGTTGTTGTTTAGACAGAATCTCACTCTGTCACCCAGGCTGGAGTGCCGTGGTGCTATCTCAGCTCACTGCAACCTCTGCCTCCTGGGTTCAAGCAATTCTCTTGCCTCAGCCTCCTGAGTACCTGGGATTACAGGTGCCCACCACCACGCCCGGCTGATTTTTGGATTTTTAGTAGAGACGAGGTTTTACCACGTTGGCCAGGATGGTCTTGAACTCCTGCCTTGGCCTCCCAAAGTGCTGGGATTACAGGTGTGAGCCACCACACCCAGCCTGTTGGTGTCTTAAAAGGGTACATTTACACTTACTGTATGACCCAGTAATTCTGTTATCTGTTAGGGGCTGATTTGTATCCCCCCAAAATTCATACATTGAAGCCCTAAACCCCAGTACCTCAGAATGTGACTGTATTTGGAGGTAGGGCTTTTAAAGAGGTAGTTAAGTTAACATGAGGCCATTAAAGTTGGGATGGGACCTCATATGAGTATATTTGGACACACAGACACCAGGGATGCGCATGCACAGAGGACAGACCATGTGAGCACACTGTGAGAAGGCAGCTATCTGCTAGCCAGGGAGAGGGGCCTCAGGTAAATCAAACCTGACACCTTGAGTGTGGATTTCCAGCCTCCAGAGCTGCCAGAAATCAATTTCTGTTGTTTAAGCCACCTAGTATGTGGTGTTTTATTTTGGCAACCCTAGCAATATCCAACAGAAATGAAAACCTATATTCATGCATAGACTTATACATGAATGTACAAGAAGCTTTATTTATACTTGCTTGGAAATGTAAGTAATCCAAATGTTCATCAGCTGAACTCTCTTTCTCTCCTTCCTCCTCCTCCTCCTCCTCTTCCTCCTCCTTTTCCTCAACCACCCACCTCATGCCAAGGTTTGGAACCCCTACCCTGGGTGCATTTAAAGGCAGATGAACAGATCTAAATATGTTGCAATATATCCATCCAATGGAATATTAATGATAAAAAGGAGTGAACTGTGGGCATGGTGGCTCAAACGCCTATAATCCCAACACTTTGGGAGGCCAAGGTGGGTAGATTGCTGGAGTCCAGAAGTTTGAGACCAACCTGGGCAACATACCGAAACTCTGTCTCTACAGAAAACAGGAAAATTAGCCAGGTGTGGTGGCACACACCTGTAGTCCCAACAACTCAGGAGGCTGAGGCAGGAGGATCACTTGAGCCCACTGGTGGAGGCTACAGTGAGCCAAGATGGTCCCACTGCACTCCAGCCTGGGTGACAGAGTGAGACTCTGATTCAAAAGAAAAAAAAAAGGGAGGAATGAACCGCTGATGCATACAGCATCATGGATAAACTTCAGAAACGTTATGCAGACACAGAGAAGTCAGAGACAAAACAGCATATATTGTCTGATTCTATTTACATGAAACTCTAGAAAAGTCAAACTTAATCTATAACAACAGCTAATCGGTGGCTGCCTAGCGGGAGATTAAACTGGGAAAAGGTAGGAGGGAATTCTGGTGAGGAATGGAATGTTCTACATCTCAAGTGCAGTGGTGGTTACATAGGTGAATACATTCGCCAAAACTCATCAAACTGTACACTGAAAATGCATTTTGTTGGAAACAAATTATGCCTCATTAAAAATTTTTTGTTTTGTTTTGAGACAGAGTTTCACTCTTGTTGCCCAGGCTGGAGTGCAGTGGTGCGATCTCGGTTCACTGTAACCACCACCTCCCAGGTTCAAGCGATTCTCCTGCCTCAGCCTCCTGAGTAGCTGGGACTACAGATGCACACCACCATGCCTGGCTAATTTTTGTATTTTTAGTAGAGATGGGGTTTCACCATGTTGGCCAGGCTGGTCTTGAACTCCTGACCTCAGGCGATCCGCCTGCCTCGGCCTCCCAAAGTGCTGGGATTACAGGCATGAGCCACTGCGTCTGGCCCCCCAAAAAATTTTTTTAATGTATCCTCAATCATCAAAAGGATTGGAAGCCCTCCCTTGGATGTACTTAAAGGCAGGTGAACAGAGGCAGAGTGGCTTCTGGGTAGGTAACCAAAGTGCTTTGTCATCACAGGAGGTACGAGGAGACCAGTGAGAATGAGGCAGTAGCTGAGGAAGAGGAGGAGGAGGTGGAAGAGGAGGAGGAAGAAGAGGATGTTTTCACTGAGAAAGCCTCACCTGATATGGACGGGTACCCAGCATTAAAGGTAGGAAGGGCTGGGGGGATGGAAGGGCTGTTGCGGAGAAAGAGCCTTCAATTCTCGTGCTGAAGCAGTCAGAAAAGACTCAGAGCTAAGTCTTGGCCTCCAGCATCAGGGCACAAGCCCTCACAATGGAGTCACCTCTGGGTCATTCTGGTGATGGTAAACCAGGAGAGGCCAACTCACCCATCTCTTTTCTTCTGCCCTCTGCATTTTCCCTGACTTCTCTGGATAGAATTCAAGCCTTGCAGTCAGATGGGTTTGGGTTCGAATTCTGGTTCTGATACTCCCTGGCTGTGTAGTCTTAGGCAGATGACTTCATCCCTCTCAAGCCTCCATTTTCTCATCTCTAAAATGGGCACAATAATACCAACCTTGCAGATAGGCTCTGAAAATGTATTTCTTCATGTGGGTCTGCCCATAGTGCAATAGGAAAAAAGGCCAGACTCCCTTTACTGCCTGCTCCCCTGCTGCACTAGGGTCACATGTTACAGCAGGATTCACTCTCCACAGACAGCTGGCTCCAGGACTCCTGGAGCTAGAGCACCTGCCGTGTTTGAGCGAGGCTGCAGCTGGAGTACCGTACAGAGGTGCCTGGCCACGGCGGGTGCAATAGGATCTGGGCCCCAGTTCTAACTCCTCCACACCAAGGGGGCATCATTTTGCAATTTCTCCAGCCAGAGTGGGTGCCCTTTCTTAAAATTATATAAAGGCATTATTTAGGCTGACAAAGGTCCTGCATGTAGGTGTTTTTGTTTGTTTATGTTTTCCTGATGACTACTGTGCACGGGCAGTAAAAAACCTGATGGGTTGGTTTTAAAAACAAGACTAGCTGGTTGCCTTCAGAATTCAATGAAAGCAACTGTAGTACTTTGCCAGGGCTGTGGAAGCCTTGGGTGTGGTTTTTCAAAATGGACTTGGTTTATAGGTTTTGAGAGTGTGACGTCCAGGACGTTGGACATCACACTCTCAAAACTTTGAGACACCTCTACTGCTCATGTGAGTTTGTTTGGAGGCTGACTGTGCTCCCACCAGCCCCCAACCACACGTGCCACAGAGGGATGGGGGTCGGTGCACCCAGCCTTGGGTACTGTCCTGACTTCACCAGGCTGAGCTCATCTAGCAGGGCTAATGCCAAGGAAACCCTGGTGTGTCTGTGGGGAAAGGTGAGGTGACAGGAGGGAGGAGAAGCAGCTGAGTGGTCTCTGATAGGTGGCTGAGACTCTGTGAACACTAGTGGCTTCAAGGTGTGACTTCTTCCTCAGGTGGACAAAGAGACCAACACGGAGACCCCGGCCCCATCCCCCACAGTGGTGCGACCCAAGGACCGGAGGGTGGGCACTCCGTCCCCGGGGCCATTTCTTCGAGGGAGCACCATCATCCGCTCTAAGACCTTCTCCCCGGGACCCCAGAGCCAGTACGTTTGCCGGGTAAGTGAGCGTGCAGACCCCTTCTGCTCCCCTCAGAGTAGCCGAGAGCCTCACACAGGGCTGGGTGCAAAGCCCGTTACTCTCATGTTATTGGGTGACTTCGGGCATGTTAACACCGCAGAGTCTCAGTTTCCTCAGGTGGGCCTACTTTATAGGATTGTTTTAGACAAGCAATAGAAAAGGCTTGGTAGTTAGTACTTGGTCAATGTTACTATAATTCCAACCCACTGACTTCTTCCTTGTTCACACTCTGCCCTGCCCTCCTGCAACCACTTGCTGAGATCAGAGGGGGACCCCTCAGTGTCCCCGAGACACACAGGCGTTTCTTTCCCACCTCCAGGGCAATTCTAGGGTGCAGCCTGAGGCTGCCAAATTACAGCAGATCTGTATTATTTGGCTTCTAGTTTGTTTTATTTTTTTAATTGAACCTGCTGCTAACATTTAAAACTTATTAAAAAGGTGGCCAGATGCAGTGGCTCACACCTGTAAGCCCAGCACTTTGGGAGGTTGAGGCAGGAGGGTCACTTGAGGCCAGGAGTTTAAAACCAGCCTCGTCCACATAGTGAGACCCTGTCTCCACCTAAGAAATTAAAAATTAGCTGGGCATGGTGGCATGCACTTGTAGTCCCAGCTAGTGGGGAGACTGAGGCAGAGGAATTGCTTGAGCCCGGGAGTCCAGTGCTGCCCTGAGCCATGTTTGCACCACAGCACTCCAGCCTGGGCAGCAGAGTAAGACCTGTCTTTAAAAAAAAATTATTTTTAACCTAAAGGGCAATTAAAAATAAAGCCGGGCAGAGTGGCTCATGCCTGTAATCCCAGCACTTTGGGAGGCTGAGGTGGGCAGATCACTTGAGGCCAGGAGTTCAACAACAGCCTGGCCCACATGTTGAAACCCTGTCTCTACTAAAAATACAAAAAATTATCCGGGCATGGTGGCGCATGCCTGTAATCCCAGCTACTTGGGAGGCTGAGGCAGGAGAATCCTTGAACCCGGGAGACGGAGGTTGCAGTGAACCGAGATCACACCATTGCACTCCAGCCTGGGCGACAAGAGCGAAACTTGGCCTCAAACAAATAAAATAAATAAAATAAAATAGGAAGAGTTTGACATAAAATTCCAGTTCTTCTTGAAAAAAAGAGACCGTATGTCACCACAGACCACACACAATTGGCAGCAATTGGCTGGCACCAAGGTGGGGGCAACTGTCCTTAGTTGATGGAGGTGGGGAGCTTTCCAGTCCACTCTGCCCTCTACCTGGCCCTCTTTACCTGTTTCATTTGCCCACCAGCTCCTGTATACCCAGAGGAATGTACAAGCCCTGCAGTGGTCTTTGTTCCTTCATACCCTCATTTTCCTTGCTTTCCAGTTCCCCTACCCCTTCCCCTTCCTAGGCCAGCCCACCTTCCTTCATTCTACCCTGCATGGGGGGTCTCAGTGTTTACTGAGTCTGAGGGGTCATGCTTTTGCTGGAGCTACAGAACCAGCCCTTGCTCCTAACCTTCCATGGGGCAGCACAGATAAGACATGTGCCTACCTTACCTGAATCCTGGGTTCCAGTGATAATATCCTTCCTTCCCCCACCATATAGAACCACTGAATAATAACTAGGCCCTCAACAGAACCTTCCTGCCTAATGTCCCAAAAAGTTGTCACAGAAGGGGAGGCCTGTGGAGTCCACACTTGGTTCTCTGCCTGCCATTTACGTGACTATTGTTATGGAGGGAAGGGGAGAGGAAGGGAGGGGTCTCATTATCTGAGTATTCAGTGTTCAAGGCCTACAAGTATATAAGATTGATTAGAGAAGCTCATTTCTTTATAATGTGAAAATTTTACTGATTGACTGGCTGCTTGTCAAATGAGTCTTCATGAAAACATTCCCTGCGGTCCCTCCTAGGAGCAACATAAACCTCTCCCTTCTGTGGTAGAGCCCTAGCTAATTGTTTGAACTTGTAAGCAGCTGAAAAGATAATGCAGGTAACAATGCATGTTGGCTTCATATCTTGCGCAAGGTGCAGGATTTCCTGAAGTCACTGAATGTGATGTTGAGCTTCCTAAATCATAGGTAGAAGATGCTGCAATTAAGCTGGCTCACAACTGCAGGAGAGAAAAATCCAATCGGTGCTTCTCTACTAAAAATACAAAATTAGCCAGGTATGGTGGCTCATCGCGTGCCTGTAATCCCAGCTAGTTGGGAGACTGAGGCAGGAGAATCACTCGAACGTGGGAGGCGGAGGTTGCAGTGAGCCAAGATCGGGCCATCGCACTCCAGCCTGGGCAACAAGAGTGAAACTCTGTCTCAAAAAGAAAACATGAATAATTTGAATGATTTAGAAAAGCCCTTAAGACAATGGATAACCCTCTGCATTTTTGGGGGGCGGGTTGGGGAGTAGAAATTACTGCCATTATGAACGTGCAGTAGAAATCAAACACAGAGAAGAATGTCACTCATTAGAAAAATCTCACCAAAAAATATTAGTGTTTCACTCGTTCTTTTTCATCAGGATTAGAATGTGGTTGTAATTTTGTTAAATGGGAAATATAAAATAGAATAACTTTGGTGAAATGTTTATCTTTTCCACCTATAGACTCAACCTCAAGCATTTTTCCCCAGTGTTTTCTATAAAATTCTGGTTCCCTGTTTAAATGGATTTACTTTTAAGTGACCCTTTTCTAGGATTGGCATCTTCAAATAACAAAAAGCACCTGTCCTAATTAAATAAGCATCTGTAACACACCAAGCACTATGCTTCCACTTCCCATATTTTATTATTCGTACCATTTCTAACCCTGCAAGATCACAAATTAAGAGATTCCCAGTCAATGGAGATCACATGCCACAGGTAGAAAGGGCCTTTTTTTTTTTTTTTAGCAAAGTAATGTATTTTTCCTTCTTTGCTTTCTAGCTGGCCCACTTCAGTTCAAGCTTATGTCTCTTTTTATAAAACTTACTGAAGGCTACAAGATGTAGCCAAGAGTACAACATCATGAAGATTTTCTATCATTTCCTCTAAAACTCTGCAGGCATGGAGACTGTCTGCTGAGGTATAGCAGGGAACTGTTTAACCCTTTGTTTTGCACCCACAAGATGAGCATTACCAAATTTCCAACAGAGACATGCTGGGGCTATGCTATGCCTCCACCCTGCCCCCTCCACAGCCAGCTCCACGTATCTCAGTCTGTAACTGATAGCATTCTACTTCCTGCCTATACAGGTCAGGGTTTTTCATTGCAAGCAATGGAAATGGACAGTGAGCAGTATATGCAGGAAAATTTGGGGGAAAGTAAATTCAGGAGCTCACACACTCATCATAAGGCTGTAGAACCAGCCTCAGAAATCAGGACCTAGGAAGGCCAGACCACAGCCAAAATTATACCACAAAGCCAATCGGGTGACACCTTCACCAATGCTGCCACAAAACCTGGCCCCAGCCGGCCCCACTGCTGCCCCTGGCATTCAATATTTATGCCTCCACCAGTTTCCTGTCCCAGCTGGCATGTAAGCTCTGGTCACTGCTGCCACTGCCACTACTTACCATTAATGGCTTTTCCCTGAGATAACAACAAACCTGGCACATCTGTAGAATGAAGGAGAGAAAGAGTGGCCTGTTTCAATTCAAGAGGCATAGTAACAGACTTGGATGCAAGTCACCAGGTTGTGATTCAAGGCCTGGAGCATTTGTATCCAACTGACAGAGGCTAGTCCTGTGCCTGCCTCTAGCTGCAAGGGAGGCAGTAAAAGCAAGGTTCTGCTACTTTCAGCTTCATCATTGGGGGGTGGGCTTTGTTTCCCACCAAGTCATAAGGTGGGGTTTTCCCACCCACAGGATGGGATTTCAAATGCTAATCAGCAACACTTCGAGCACCCGCAGCCAAAAAACGTATTTTCTGTGTCATCTAATCTTACAGCCCTGCAAGGTGAGTTGTGTGAACACCATTTTATGGACACAGAAGCTAAGACTCAAAAACTCAAAGCACTGTGCTCTAGGTCACACAGCTACTAAGTGCAAAGCTGGGAGTCCAACTCCAAAGCCTGCAGCCTCTTTGTTGCTCAGAGCCACCTCCTGAGGAGCTTCCTCTGGCCTCCTTGGGTCTGATTGTGAGTAGCCCCTTATGCTGGCCTCTGCACAAAAGGCATCCCCTGCTGAGTGGCTCCCTTGTTTGGTCTTCATCTCTGCCTATGTCACTTGGTTAGTTTCACTATCTTGAGTTCCCCTACTGAACTTGAAGTCCAGGGGCCATGAATTACCCTTCCTGCAGCTCTCCTCAGCCCCCGTGTATTCATCTGAAGTGCTGCCACATTTTTGGGTTGATTGACTTTGACCAAATGGACACAGCCTGTCCTAAATTCTCATTCCTGAACTAGTTTCCTGTGACTCTAAATGATTTCACTACTCTCTGCATCAGTATGCATTGAAGTATCTTTATATTAGAGAAAGCTAAATTCAAGGACTTAATGTAGCTTCTGTCTCTCTTTTATATAATACAGTCTTTAACACATAAACAACTACAACTTAAGGATCAATTATCCCGATACCCATTTCTGGTCGGTAGGACACATATCCTTTAAGTGCCACCACTGGATTAAAACAATGTAGAATAGGCCGGGCGCGGTGGCTCAAGCCTGTAATCCCAGCACTTTGGGAGGCCGAGACGGGCGGATCACGAGGTCAGGAGATCAAGACCATCCTGGTCTAACACGGTGAAACCCCGTCTCTACTAAAAAGTACAAAAAACTAGCCGGGCGAGGTGGCGGGCGCCTGTAGTCCCAGCTACTCAGGAGGCTGAGGCAGGAGAATGGCGGGAACCCGGGAGGCGGAGCTTGTAGTGAGCTGAGATCTGGCCACTGCACCCCAGCTTGGGCGACAGAGCAAGACTCCGTCTCAAAAAAAAAAAAAAAAAAAAAAAAAAAAAAAAAAACAATGTAGAATAAAAGGCTGGGCACAGTGGCTCACACCTGTAATCCCAGGATATTGAGAGGCTTAAGTGGGAGGATCACTTGAGCCCAGGAGTTTGAAACCAACCCAGGCAACATGGTGAAACCTTGTCTCTACAAAAAATACAAAAATTATCCAGGCACAGTGGCATGTGCCTTTAGTCCCAGCTACTTGAGAGGCTGAGGCGGGAGAATCACTTGAGCCCGAGAAGTCAAGGCTGCAGTGAGACGAGATAGTGCCACTGCACTCCAGCCTGGGCGACAGGAGTGAGGCCCTGTCTCAAAACAAAAACCAAAAAAAGAAAGAAAAGAAAAGAAAAAACCCCCTTCTGGTACCACATGCAACCAGTTTACATGAACCTACCCCAGTTGTCAAGATGGCACACCCTTCCACCTGCACATTAGTTTCATCTCTGAGCCCTAACTGCAGGCTGGAGCCAGGAGAGCTGGTGGCCTTGGAACCAAACAGACTGGGCCTTGAACTCTGGTTTTGATGCTCTCTAGCTATTCAACTTTACAAGCTTCTTAATCTCTCTGGGCCTCAGTTCCTATCACGTTAGAATTGTTTGAGGATTAAATGAAACTGTCACTAAAGCACCTGGCATGCAGCAGGTGCTCTCTCCATGTGGCAGTCATTATTTTTACTATTCAGCGTCTGGTGCTGGTTGAGGCCCTGCCTAGCCCAGTGGCTATTTCATCAGTCTGTCCCTGGAGTTGCTGTGTTTGTCAGCTTAGCAGGACTATTAATATCATTATCACAAGTAATTATCAATAACCACAGAAACAGCTTCTCAAGAGACCTGCAGCAGTGAAATGACAGCTGCTAGACACACAAGCACAATAGCATCGGCCTCTGGCAACCCCACCGACTTTGGAAATAGGACTCAGAAAGAACTCCCCACCCTGCTCCCACCTCCCAGGGGTGCTGTCATCCTACCCACTCTCTCGTGCTCCTCGGGGGACGGGACACACTCTCAATACAGAAGCTTCCCATCCTGACTGTAGGCCTGATTTCCGGTCTTAGATGGGGAATACTAGCCGTCCGGGGGGAGTATAGATAACTCAGTGATTGAGGGGATGCCTACGGGAAAGTTACGATCTGCCCCATTATCTCTAAGGATATGGTCCCTGAGGCTTTGCCTTTAAGCTGCCCTTTTCTTTTTTAAATATCAATCTTGACAGCGGCTCCATTTAAGTCAGTAAAGGCAGTCTCTGTAGACACCAGGGAAGAGTTGATACAAAAATGCCCTTCGTGTAGTAGGTCAAGAGGGCAGTATACACTGAAGTCACACTGCCCAGTGTCCAGCCCTGCTGTGCGACTGACCAGCTTGCCAACCTTGGGCCAGTTCTGCAACCCCTAAGCTTCTGTCACCTCATTTGTGAAATGGATTTGCTCCTATCACATGGGGTTGTTGGAAAGGTTCAATGGGATATTCGTGGCATTTAGCATCCTGCAGATACTAGCATGGAGATGAAGCAGTGTGCGTCATGCATACTACATGCTCAATGAATGTTCACTTATAAAGAAAGGAAAAGTCAGAATGAAACCCGGAACAGGAAAGTCTGGGCGTTTGCGGAAGGAGAGGAAGGACTGTGCTGGGCGGAGGAACCTGACCTCCCTCTGGGCTTCAATGCACCTTCCGGAATGCACTCGGACCATGTTTAACATTCCGTGACTTTTCTCTTGCAGCTGAATCGGAGTGATAGTGACAGCTCCACTCTGTCCAAAAAGCCACCTTTTGTTCGAAACTCCCTGGAGCGACGCAGCGTCCGGATGAAGCGGGTAAGAGTCACCTCGAAGCTATTTTTCTGCTCCTCCCCCATTGCCCCAAGCCCTGTGTCCTGCACACACGTCTCCTGATGGCTGGCCATTTCTCCTCAGCCACTGGCTTGAAAAATGTTGCTCTCGCAAGCATGCTGGTATTTGCGAACAGATGTTTGTGA
The DNA here is from genome assembly GCF_024542745.1 of Macaca thibetana thibetana. Lineage (NCBI taxonomy): Eukaryota > Metazoa > Chordata > Mammalia > Primates > Cercopithecidae > Macaca > Macaca thibetana. The sequence goes on along the minus strand of NC_065583.1, from coordinate 13,291,523 downwards.
ACTATGAGGCCTGTGTAGCCACTGGGGAAGGTGCCAAAGGGTAAATGTATTTGTCTTATTATGACAAATAGGTTAGAAGAGGAGTGTGTACACTTGTCCTTGCCTTCCTAGATAGAAATCAAAGTCAGTAAGAACTGACAACCCAGCTGGATGCAGTGGCTCACACCTGTAATCCTAACAGTCTGGGAGGCCGAGGTGGGAAGATTGATCACCTAAGGTCAAGGGTTCAAGACCAGTCTGGCCAACATGGTGAAACCCCATCTCTACTAAAAATACAAAAATTAGCTGGGTGTGGTGGCGTGCACCTGTAGTCCCAGGCTGTACTCGGGAGGCTGAGGCAGGAGAATTGCTTAAACTCAGGAGGCGGAAGTTGCAGTGAGCTGAGATTGTACCACTGCATTCCAGCCTGGACAACAGAGTGAGACTCCGTCTCAAAAAACAAAAAAAGAACTAACCAACCCAACATGTCACAGTCATCAGTCAGAGAGCATCATCTGACAGGAGCCTTCCTCATACAAGACTCTGCTCAGTGTGTCTGTCATCCAGGCCCCGTGACCCTCCTGCTGGCAGAGAAGCTGGGTGCCTCTGAGCACCAGCCTGAAGCAGGGAAGCCCACAGGGAAAAGGTTGCAGATTTGCCCTGCAGAAGCCTCCCGGCCTTTCCTAGTGGAGACTGAGTTGAGCGATCCGGATGGGGTGGGGGTAGGCAAAGGAGCGACCCCTGATTTGTGTTTGACCACTAAGGACTGCAGCAGATGCAGGGGGCCCTCCCCACTTTGGGCTTTCAACACAAGTTTAAAGCAGTTCTGTCTAATGAGTTTGCAGAACTGGAAGAAACCAGGAGCCAGAATGTCAGAAAGAAAAAAAGAAAGAAAGTGAAGCAAAAGAGAGCATGGAGGGAAAAGATAGTGCCAACAGCCCCCAGTAGGGGCAGGCACCCCCCTTCTCCTGCACTGCTTGCTGACAGCCAGAATCTGGTCCTTTGCCTGACATCCTACATCCTAACAAGTCTGAGGGGTAGCTGGAGAGAGCAAGAGAGAGACAGCAACGCAGGAGAGACTACGCAGGGAAGGGAGAGTGTGTGGGTGTGGGAGAAAGTGGACGTGGCCTCAGGTGACAGAGACAACCAACTGCCCACTCTGGGTCCCCCACCCCAACCCCCTCTTCTGTAGCTGGCTTGTACTGCAGTCTCTGGAGCACCAAAAGTTACCTGGGGAGCTTGGTGACAATGCAGATTGCAAGGCCACACTTCTGACCCTTTAATTCAGGCAGCTGGCATGGGCCCTGAAAACCGCATTTTAACAAAGCTCCTTAGGAGTTTCTGGAGCAGATATTCATGATCCACCTCTGCAGAAATGCCACTGATCTCCTACTTGCTCCCCCTGCATTTCCCACAGCTCCCTTCTAAGGCAGGCCCCCCAGAAGCAGGCCCCCTTCATCACCCCCTGTTCCCCTTACCCAAGAGGATGACTTACTAAGGGAGCCCCTGATGGTGGGTCTAAGCCCACATTTCCCTCGGGTCGGGAGAGTCCAGAGGCTGAGCCTGGGCCCTTGGGCACTGCTCCTTGCTTCCACGCACTGCCTGAGCTGTTCTCTCTCTACTGCAGCCTGCCCAGCTTCTGAGACTGGACATGGGTCAGATGAAGCAAAAGAATCTTTATTTGTTGCTCTGAGTACTTGAGCCATGTAGATCACTCAGCTGAATTTCCTTGATCCTGCTCGTTTTTAAGCACAGAGCAGACCACGTTCAACCTAGAAGAGTGTTCTAGAAATTCTTCCTAGAGCTGTCTTATGTTCCTAATAGTATGCTTGCCAGCCTTGCAAAATGAGACTAGGTCTTATGGTAATGCTTCTTATGCTGTGTCTGAGATCTCCTTATTGGTCATTGTATTTGTTTTCTATTGCTACATAACAAATCACCACAAACTTTAGCAGCCTAAAATAATACAAATGCCTTACCTCACAGTTTCCGCAGGTCAGGAGTTCAAGCACAGGTTAGCTGAGCCCTCTACCCAGGGTTTTAGCAGGCTGAAACCTCTAAGTGTTAAATGGCCACATCCTCATCTGGAGGCTTGACTAAGGAAACATCTGCATCCAGGCACTGCCTCCAGTTGTTGGCAGAATTTATTGCCTTGTAGTTTCTGGCTAGCTGTCAGCTGGGGGGTTGGGGGAGCATTTTCAGCTCCTAGAGGTCACTCTCAGGTTTTTGCCCTGTGGTCGTCTCTATAACATGCTTTATTTACTTCTTCAAGGCCAGCAGAAGAGCCCAGCCAGGAAAAGCCCAGGCCGTCTTTTAGGGGCTTACCTGATTAAGTCAGGACCACCTGGAATAATCTTCCTTTTGATTAACTCAAAGTCAACTGATTAGTGGGAGTGATAGTTCATATTCACAGGTCGCATTGGAATTGAAGGAGAGGAGATTATACAGGGCATGTATATTAGGAATGGGATTTGAGAAACCATTTTAGAATTCTGACTCCCATAGTCATGAATTACTGTTTTTTAATCATTAGTGATTTGTGATGGGAGGAGAGTTAATGGTCGAATTAATCAGGGTCTTTTACGTATAGATAACTGAAGAAACTAACTCAAATACAGCTTAAAAATGAAAGAGGGAATTGTTGTCTAATTGAATGAAGAAATCCAGGATGTTGAACTACCTTCAGGCATGACTTGATCCAAAGTTTGAAATGATGTCATCAGGCCTCAGCCCCCTTCTCATGGCGTTGCTCCCTCTGTGCAGCTTAATTCTCAAACAGGTCACCCCACAAGTAAAGATGATCATGATTAGTCCCAGGTTTATATCCTGAAGGCTTAGCAACGTCGGTGTAAAGACACTGCCTCTTTTCCAAGCAGTTCAGCAAAGTGCCAGAATGGAGTATTAATGGCTGGGCTTTCATAACATACTCACCTCTGAACCTGTCACTGAGATTCAGATTGGCCAGGTTCAGGTCACATTCCTATCCCTGATGCCCCACACAAAGCAGGTGGATTGAGTGCAGAGGAGGAGATCTCCAAGGGAAGGTGAGGGCATTGTTACTCTAAGGCTAGGGAAACAAATGCTGGACAAGCAGAAACGATAGGGGCCCATTACAGGAACACAAAATCAAGAAGACATGACTTCTGCCCTTAAGCGGGAACAGACCTGTATTGGGGAAACAACTTCAGAACAGTACAGTGACGGGAATCAATAACTGAGAACGTACATATGGAGGGTGCTGAGAGTACTGAAGCTGGCACAGTGTACAGAGAGGGCGGGTGGGGACTGCAGCCAGCTCCCTGAGGTGGAACTTCAACTTTACCACACATGCCCACCCTATGGGACTTAACCTCTGCAAACCTCCTCGGTGCAGATAACCCTCAGGACCTCCTAGGTTTGTGAAAATGAAACGAGGTTATGGAAATGAAGTGCTTAGTACCATTCCTGGGACATAATAAATGCCCAGTAAACATGAGCTGAATGAGAGAATTCACAACAGGCTTCCCAGGGAAGGGGAAGCCCCATTCGAAAGGAGTGGATGCCTACAGGTAAAGAAAGAGAGGGTATTTGAGGGTCAGAGGAAGGGGCTGGGTGGGCTCACTGGGCAGAGCTCTAATAACAAGAGAAGCCATCCCCACCCCCACAGCCTTCCTCGGTCAAGTCCCTGCGCTCCGAGCGTCTGATCCGCACCTCGCTGGACCTGGAGTTAGACCTGCAGGCGACAAGAACCTGGCACAGCCAACTGACCCAGGAGATCTCGGTGCTGAAGGAGCTCAAGGAGCAGCTGGAACAAGCTAAGAGCCACGGGGAGAAGGAGCTGCCGCAGTGGTTGCGTGAGGACGAACGTTTCCGCCTGCTGCTGAGGATGCTGGAGAAGCGGGTGAGTGCAGCCTCGAAGGCAGGGGAGCCCTGCGGTCTGCCCCAAAGAGTCAGGGACCACTGCCCCAGGGGAGAGAGGCCAGAGCTCATGATGCATCCTACAGTTCCCACCACAGCTTCCACTGAGGGTGTTCCACCCATCACTCGTTCCCATCAGCAGAGGGATCCAGGAATCCCTTTGCCTACTCGACGTTATGAACCTTTCACCTGGCTGCAAGGCCCATTTACTGCACTTGTTGATGTGTTTTTGTATGCAAGCCCTTACTGTTCACACATGTACTCATCATGCAGCTCTTCATGAAATACATTGGGGACCCAATCTGTGCCACAGCACACACTTTAACAGAGTAACAATAGGACACTGACCTGCCTCGGTGCCTGCCCAGGAAATCCCACAGGGCAGCCCTTGCCAAAGGAGGAGAAGGGCTGGTCACACCAGGGCCTTCTGCTAACAAGCGTGCCCTGGAGTACAAGTCTGCTGGCACCTCTGCCCTGCTATAATAAGTTTAAGGGATTTAGGGGTTGATCAAGGAGAAAAATATAACCTCAAAATGGTGTTAGCACACAAGTTTTATATTAGCTGTGCTTTTTTTTTTTTTTTTTTTTTTGGAAGACATGTTTTCTCTCTGTCGCCCAGGCTGGAGGGTGGTGGCATGATGGCTCACTGCAACCTCTATCTCCCAGGCTCTATCGATCCTCCCACCTTAGCCTCCTGAGTAACTGGGATGACAGGTGCATACCAATATGCCCGGCTAATTTTTGTATTTTCTGTAGAGATGGGGTTTCACCACGTTGCCCAGGCTGGTCTCGAACTCCTGGGCTCAATCAACCCACCTCGGCCTCCCAAAGTGCTGGGATTACAGGCGTGAGCCGGCGTGCCTGGCTTGCGCTACACTTTGACAGGTTTGCATGCTGGGGAAGCCCCTCACAGCATGAGACCTTCCAAAGGTGCTGGGGGCTACTGCCCGGTGTGGAGGAAGGCAAGGGAACTCCCAGGGGAGAGCTGGGGAAGAGGGGCCATCTAGGTTAGGTAGCTCTGCAGCACGATGGGGAGTCTCTGGGTCAGGGAACTCCAAAGCACAGCAGCAGCTGGGGGTCTCTTACAGGCCCAGGCTTTATCTATGGCTAGCAAATGTTGGGTACAATTTCACAGGGTATACAAAACTGGAAGGTTGTATATTTAATAGTTGCTTATTTGAGCTATATTTAAAACAACTGGAAGGGTAAAAATTTGAGTGTGGCACTAGCAGGCTTTTAAGGTCCCAACAGGTCCCGCACTGCCATGAAGAAACAATGTAGGGCCAGTATCCAAGGGCCATTCTCTACCCCTTTATGAAAAATAACACCTGCCACTCTGTGATCACCACCCACAGCAAGAAAGACCTTTGCTAGTTCTCTCTGCACACAGCCAGACTCGCTGAGAGTACCTTACAGAGGGTGCCTACCTGAACCGTCAGGACCATCAGCTGAAATCTCAGTGCTCAGGGCAGGTGGTGATGCCCTATGGCAGGAAGATGATGCTGGACTTCTTAGGCCTGGACTGATGTGGGAGCTTCAGACTGACTCTGGCAGCTCTGAAGTTCCAGAAAAGTTTATTTCTTTCTTATTTATACCCTGTTTACTTATAAACAGGATTATAACAAGAGCATTGAGGGGAAAATAGAAAATTGGAAGGCTTGATGGAAGAGAGGAAATAAATATATCCCAAACCTAAAGTAACCTAATAATAGTTAGTTATTATATTGATCTTTGAGCTTCCTGGTAGCCAAGGCAAAAAGAGATCAGAAAACAAGTGCCTATGTGCCCTACCTTAACACTTGATCTTAGTCAAAAGACTGAGAAGTAATACGTGCCCTGACTTAAGAAAAACAAACTGAGAAAACTTGACCTTTCAAATAGTAAAAAAAAAAAAAAGGTAACATCTATGACTTCTAACAAAGAACCATTGAAATGATGGCTTTATTTACCAAAATTCTGTCTTTGTGCAATGTTTTCAAGTATATGGTACATGGCTATTTTAGGGCTGTCTGTGGTTTGTTCTCAAAAGTGTTTGCATACATTTACATTAGGAGGAAGGGACATAGTGTTATACCCAAGCCTCTTAAGAACTACTGCATGGCGGCCGGGCGCGGTGGCTCAAGCCTGTAATCCCAGCACTTTGGGAGGCCGAGGCGGGCGGATCACAAGGTCAGGAGATCAAGACCACAGTGAAACCCCGTCTCTACTAAAAATACAAAAAATTAGCCGGGCGCGGTGGCGGGCGCCTGTAGTCCCAGCTACTCAGGAGGCTGAGGCAGGAGAATGGCGTGAACCCAGGAGGCGGAGCTTGCAGTGAGCCGAGATCGCGCCACTGCACTCCAGCCTGGGCAACAGCGTGAGACTCCGTCTCAAAAAAAAAAAAAGAACTACTGCATGGCTTGGGACTGGGTTTCTACCACTTCTTAGTAGTCTGACATTAAAGAAATTTCTTTTTTTTTTTTTTTTTTTTTTGAGACGGATTCTGGCTCTGTCGTCCAGGCTGGAGTGCAGTGGCCGGATCTCAGCTCACTGCAACCTCCGCCTCCCGGGTTTACGCCATTCTCCTGCCTCAGCCTCCCCAGTAGCTGGGACTATAGGCGCCCACCACCTCACCCGGCTAGTTTTTGTATTTTTTAGTAGAGACGGGGTTTCACCGTGTTAGCCAGGATGGTCTCGATCTCCTGACCTCGTGATTCGCCCGTCTCGGCCTCCCAAAGTGCTGGGATTACAGGCTTGAGCCACCGCGCCCGGCCTAAAGAAATTTCTTACTATGCTGGAGCCTCAGTTCCCTGGGTAAAATAGAGGTAATAATGTCTACCTTCCTGAGTGGCCTGAGGATTAGAGGTAGTACACATTTCACCAGGCAGCCCTCATCTCAATTCCTCAGATCCACACAGGTATTCTGTTTCCTGGCCCCAAAAATCTACTCACTCAAACAGATGATTTGAGCACTTCCCATTATGGTTCTGAAAGAAGTGGATCCCACGGGGAGCAGGAGTGAGGGTGCCATCCCTACAGGAGCCCCCTCTATTGTGATAGGGAGTTCTCCTTGCCCCTTTCTGGAGGACCCCTCCACTGACTCAGGGCCCTGCTTGCTTTGCCCAGCAGATGGACCAAGCAGAGCACAAGGGTGAGCTTCAGACAGACAAGATGATGAGGGCAGCTGCCAAGGATGTGCACAGGCTCCGAGGCCAGAGCTGTAAGGAGCCCCCAGAAGTGCAGTCTTTCAGGTAAGCAGAGGGCCCCGACAGCCCCCTCTCCCTTTCTCAGCCAACCCACGGCCTTAGTCTTCTGTCTGTGGTCTTACTGCTCCCATCCCTTGCTCACAGAGCACTGGCTTTCTCTGTAACAGATGTTCATCCTCCGCCAAGCCATCCCTGGCGATCCATGAGCTCTGCAGCACTCTTCCCCCGGCTGTCTTTATCAGTCCCCACACAACTCGAGCTAATTTGTTAGATCCTCTTGTTTAATGAATGAGCCACCTGCTCCAGCCTTTCCTCGTAGTGTTTTCATCACTGGTAATTGTGGAGGGTTGGCTGAATGATAAATAAGCCTGTGGGTGATGGATGCTCGCTGGGCCTCCCTGGCTCTGCCTGCCACCTGCTAGGATCCCAGGGAGGTGCTTTCTTGCCATGCTGGACCCGGATGTATTCTCAGAGGGTCCCAAATGCCATTTGGCCTGGGCCTCCCATCCACGGAGGCCCTAGCATTTAGACTTCTGATGTCCTCTCAGATAAGGTACACATGTTGTGTATGTGCTAAAAAAAAATTCCTTTGTGGAATATAAACATTTAAAATGTACATTTGTACAACTATCTTTGGGTATCTCTTAACTTTTGAACAAATTGAGAATCTAAAACAAACAAACATTGGAAGTGGCCAAAGGATCCTTTTAAACTCTGAGAAGCCTCTGATTTGATTTGAACTAAGGGTCATTGTTCATGCTAATGGTCTTTAAAGCAGTGGTTCTCAACCAGGCGTGATTTCTCCCCTTGCCCCTGGAACATTTGGCAATGAGCATGCATTTTGGGTTGTCGTAACTGGAGGTCAAGGATACGGCCAGCGTCTAGAGGGTAGAGGCCAAGGACGTTGCTAAACATTCTACAGTGAATGTATAGGACAGCCCCCATGACAAAGAATTATCCTGCCCAGAATCTCAGCAGAGTAAGGTTGAAAACCCCTGCTCCTGCTCTAAAGGGATGGTCTCTCTTATAGGGAGAAGATGGCATTTTTCACCCGGCCTCGGATGAATATCCCAGCTCTCTCTGCAGATGACGTCTAATCGCCAGAAAAGTATTTCTTTTGTTCCACTGACCAGGCTGTGAACATTGACTGTGGCTAAAGTTATTTATGTGGTGTTATATGAAGGTACTGAGTCACAAGTCCTCTAGTGCTCTTGTTGGTTTGAAGATGAACTGATTTTTTAGTTTGGGTCCTACTGTTGTTATTAAAAACAGAACAAAAACAAAACACACACACACACAAAAAAAAACAGAAACAAAAAAAAAACCAGCATTAAAATAATAAGATTGTATAGTTTGTATATTTAGGAGTGTATTTTTGGGAAAGAAAATTTAAATGAACTAAAGCAGTATTGAGTTGCTGCTCTTCTTAAAATCGTTTAGATTTTTTTCAGTTTGTACAGCTCCACCTTTTAGAGGTCTTACTGCAATAAGAAGTAATGCCTGGGGGACGGTAATCCTAATAGGACGTCCCGCACTTGTCACAGTACAGCTAACTTTTCCTAGTTAACATATTTTGTACAATATTAAAAAAATGCACAGAATCCATTGTTGGGGGGAGGGATTCAGAGGTGCATCCATGGATCTTCTTGAGCTGTGACGTGTTTTTATGTGGCTGCCCAACGTGGAGCGGGCGGTGTGATAGACTGGGCGGGCTAAGCAGCCCAGTCTATGTGGGTAACAGGCCACGCTGGTCTCAGATGCCCAGTGAAGCCACTAACATGAGTGAGGGGAGGGCTGTGGGGAGCTCCATTAAGTTTTATCTCCATCAATAAAGTGGCCTTTCAAAAAGAATCTTCCTCTTGCTCTCTTTTTCTTTCCTACCCCTCACTTCATCTGTTTCCCTGATTTTTGAGTCTCCCCTTTCCAGTCATTTCTTTCCCACCCATCCTGAGTCCTGGAAACGTTTATTTTTTTCTTTTGCCCACTGTTTTCATTTGCTCATTAAATTAAAATGACGGCTCGGCTCATTAGGAATCCACATGCCCAAGTTAGATTGGGGATATGCTCTCTGTACTGTTTCCTTCTATGGAATTCCACCCCACCCAATGAGAGCTGACTTCACCATTTCTTCATATGAGCATCATTCTGTGTCATCCCCAACCCAGGGGTAGTAGATGCTACAGCTTGTGCTTCATGCTGCTCCTGTGGCCCCTATCCCTACCAGGGTCTATTGCAGACAATCAGAAGTCAGCTTCTAACAAATAGCAACAGCCACAAATCTCTTCCTCCTTTCTCTCTGACATTACCCTGTGCAACTTTTCTCAAAGTCTGTTGCACCACCCAGCAAAGCATGTTGCACCAGCTATATCAGAATCACCTGGGGCAGCCTATTAAATATACGGACTATTGAGACCATCCTGGCTAACACAGTGAGACCCTGTCTCTACTAAAAATACAAAAAATTAGCTGGGCGTGGTAGTGGGCACCTGTAGGCCCAGCTCCTCGGGAGGCTGAGGCAGAATGACGTGAACCCCGGAGGTGGAGCTTGCAGTGAGCCAACATTGCACCACTGCACTCCAGCCTGGGCGACAGAGCGAGACTCTCAAAAATAAAAAAGAAAAAAAAGGGTGTGCCCAAGATGGCCGAATAGGAACAGCTCCAGGCTCCAGCTCCCAGTGTGAGCGACACAGAAGACGGATGATTTCTGCATTTTCAACTGAGGTACTGGGTTCATCTCACTGGGGCGTGTCGGACAGTTGACGCTGGTCCGTGGGTACAGCCCAACCAGCAAGAGCAGAAGCAGGGCAAGGCATTGCCTCACCTGGGAAGCTCAAGAGGGAAGGGAATTCCTTTTCCTAGCCAAAGGAAATTGAGACACACAACACCTGGAAAATTGGGTAACTCCCACCCTAATACTGCGCTTTGCCAAGGGTCTTAGCAAATGGCACACCAAGAGATTATATCCCACACCTGACCTGGAGGGTCCCATGCCCACGGAACCTCCCTCATTGCTAGCACAGCAGTCTGAGATCTAACTGCAAGGTGGCAGCGAGGCTGGGGGAGGGGCATCCACCATTGCTGAGGCTTAAGTAGGTAAACAAAGCCGCTGGGAAGCTTGAATTGGGTGCAGGCCACCACAGCTCAAGGAGGCCAGCCTGCCACTGTAGACTCCTCCTCTGGGGACAGGGCATAGCTAAACAAAAAGCAGCAGAAACCTCGGCAGAGGTAAATGCCCCTGTCTGACAGCTTTGAAGAGAGCAGTGGATCTCCTAGCACAGAGGTTGAGATCTGAGAACGGACAGACTGCCTGCTCAAGTGGGTCCCTGACCCCTGAGTAGCCTAACTGGGAGACATCCCCCACTAGGTGCAGACCGACACCTCACACCTCACACAGTGGGGTACACCCACAGCAACACTCGCTGTTCAGCAATATTCTATCTTCTGCAGCCTCCGCTGCTGATACCCAGGAAAACAGGGTCTGGAGTGGACCTTAAGCAAACTCCAACAGACCTACAGCTGAGGGTCTTGACTGTTAGATGGAAAACTAACAAACAGAAAGGACACCCACACCAAAACCCCATCAGTACGTCCCCATCATCAAAGACCAAAGGCAGAGAAAACCACAAAGATGGGGAAAAAGAATGCAGAAAAGCTGGAAATTCAAAAAATCAGAGTGCATCTCCCCCTCCAAAGGAACACAGCTCATCACCAGCAACGGAACAAAGCTGGACAGAGAATGACTTTGACGAGTTGAGAGAAGAAGGCTTCGATCAATCAAACTTCTCAGAGCTAAAGGAGGAACTACGTAACCAGCGCAAAGAAACTAAAAACCTTGAAAAAAGAATGGATGAATGGATAACTAGAATAATCAATGCAGAGAAGACCTTAAAAGAACTGATAGAGACGAAAACCATAACACAAGAACTACATGACAAATGCACAAGCTTCAGTAACTGACTCGATCAACTAGAAGAAAGAGTATCAGCGATTGAAGATCAAATGAATGAAATGAAGCAAGAAGAGAAGTGTAGAGAAAAAAGCGTAAAAAGAAATGAACAAAGCCTCCAAGAAATATGGGATTATGTGAAAAGACCAAATCTACGTTTGATTGGTGTGCCTGAAAGTGACGGGGAAAATGGAACCAAGTTGGAAAACACTCTGCAGGATATCATCCAGGAGAACTCCCCCAACCTAGTAAGGCAGGCCAACATTCAAATTCAGGAAATACAGAGAATGCCACAAAGATACTCCTCGAGAAGAGCAACTCCAAGACACATAATTGTCAGATTCTCCAAAGTTGAAATGAAGGAAAAAATGTTAAAGGGCAGCCAGAGAGAAAGGTCGGGTTACACACAAAGGGAAGCCCATCAGACTAACAGCAGATATCTCGGCAGAAATTCTCCAAGCCAGAAGAGAGTGGGGGCCAATATTCAACATTCTTAAAGAAAAGAATTTTAAACCCAGAATTTCATCTCCAGCCAAACTAAGTTTCATAAGTGAAGGAGAAATAAAATCCTTTACAGACAAGCAAATGCTTAGAGATTTTGTCACCACCAGGCCTGCCCTACAAGAGATTCTGAAGGAAGCACTAAACATGGAAAGGAACAATAGGTACCAGCCATTGCAAAAACATGTCAAAATGTAAAGTCCATCGATGGTAGGAAGAAACTGCATCAACTAGCGAGCAAAATAATCATAATGACAGGATCAAGTTCACACATAACAATATTCACCTTAAATGTAAATGGACTAAATGATCCAATTAAAAGACCCAGACTGGCAAACTGGATAAAGAGTCAAGACCCATCAGTTTGCTATATTCAGGAGACCCATCTCACATGCAGAGACACACATAGGCTCAAAATAAAGGGATGGAGGAAGATCTGCCAAGCAAATGGAAAACAAAGAAAGCAGGGGTTGCAATCCTAGTCTCTGATAAAACAGACTTTAAACCATCAAAGATCAAAAGAGACAACGAAGGCCATTACATAATGGTAAAGGGATCAATTCATCAGGAAGAGCTAACTATCCTAAATATATATGCACCCAATACAGGAGCACCCAGATTCATAAAGCAAGTCCTTAGAGACTTACAAAGAGACTTAGACTCACACCCAATAATAATGGGAGCCTTTAATACCCCACTGTCAACATTAGATCAACAAGACAGAACGTTAACAAGGATATCCAGGAATTGAACTCAGCTCTGCACCAAGCAGACCTAATAGACATCTACAGAACTCTCCACCCCAAATCAACAGAATATACATTCTTCTCAGCACCACATCACACTTATTCCAAAATTGACCACATAGTTGGAAGTAAAGCACTCCTCAGCAAATGTAAAAGAACAGAAATTATAACAAACTGTCTCTCAGACCACAGTGCAATCAAACTAGAACTCAGGACTAAGAAACTCAATCAAAACCACTCAACTATATGGAAACTGAACAACCTGCTCCTGAATGACTACTGGGTACATAACAAAATGAAGGCAGAAATAAAGATGTTCTTTGAAACCAATGAGAACAAAGATACAATATACCAGAATCTCTGGGACACATTTAAAGCAGTGTGTAGAGGGAAATTTATAGCACTAAATGCCCACAAGAAAAAGCAGGAAAGATCTAAAATTGACACCCTAACATCAAAATTAAAAGAACTAGAGAAGCGAGAGCAAACACATTCAAAAGCTAGCAGAAGGCAAGAAATAACTAAGATCAGAGCAGAACTGAAGGAGATAGAGACACAAAAAACCCTCCAAAAAATCTATGAATCCAGGAGCTGGATTTTTGAAAAGATCAACAAAATTGACTTTTGTTCTAACAAAAATAAATGTTCTTGTTCTAACAAGACTAATAAAGAAGAAAAGAGAGAAGAATCAAATAGACGCAATAAAAAATGATAAAGGGGATATTACCACCGAACCCACAGAAATACAAACTACCATCAGAGAACTCTATAAACACCTCTATGCAAATAAACTAGAAAACCTAGAAGAAATGGATAATTTCCTGGACACTTACACTCTCCCAAGACTAAACCAGGAAGAAGTTGAATCCCTGAATAGACCAATAGCAGGCTCTGAAATTGAGGCAATAATTAATAGCCTACCAACCAAAAAAAGTCCAGGACCAGACGGATTCACAGCCGAATTCTACCAGAAGTACAAGGAGGAGTTAGTGCCATTCCTTCTGAAACTATTCCAGTCAATAGAAAAAGAGGGAATCCTCCCTAACTCATTTTACGAGGCCAACATCATCCTGATACCAAAGCCTGACAGAGATACAACCAAAAAAGAGAATTTTAGACCAATATCCTTGATGAACATCGATGCAAAAGTCCTCAATAAAATACTGGCAAACCAAATCCAGCAGCACATCAAAAAGCTTATCCACCATGATCAAGTGGGCTTCATCCCTGGGATGCAAGGCTGGTTCAACATATGCAAATCAATAAACGTAATCCGTCATATAAACAGAACCAAAGACAAAAACCACATGATTATCTCAATAGATGCAGAAAAGGCCTTTGACAAAATTCAACAGCCCCTCATGCTAAAAACTCTCAATAAACTAGGTATTGATGGGATGTATCTCAAAATAATAACTATTTATGACAAACCCACAGTCAATATCATACTGAATGGGCAAAAACTGGAAGCATTCCCTTTGAAAACTGGCACAAGACAGGGATGCCCTCTCTCACCACTCCTATTCAACATAGTGTTGCAAGTTCTGGCTAGTGCAATCAGGCAAGAGAAAGAAATCAAGGGTATTCAGTTAGGAAAAGAAGAAGTCAAATTGTCCTTGTTTGCAGATGACATGATTGTATATTTAGAAAACCCCATAGTCTCAGCCCAAAATCTCCTTAAGCTGATAAGCAACTTCAGCAAAGTCTCAGGATACAAAATCAATGTGCAAAAATTGCAAGCATTCTTATACACCAGTAACAGACAAACAGAGAGCCAAACCATGAATGAACTCCCATTCACAATAGCTTCAAAGAGAATAAAATACCTAGGAATCCAACTTACAAGGGATGTAAAGGACCTCTTCAAGGAGAACTACAAACCACTGCTCAGTGAAATAAAAGAGGACACAAACAAATGGAAGAACATACTATGCTCATAGATAGGAGGAACCAATATTGTGAAAATAGCCACACTGCCCAAGGTAATTTATAGATTCAATGCCATCCCCATTAAGCTACCAATGACTTTCTTCACAGAATTGGAAAAAACTTCTTTAAAGTTCATATGGAACCAAAAAATATCCCGCATTGCCAAGACAATCCTAAGCAAAAAGAACAAAGCTGGAGGCATCACGCTACCTGACTTCAAACTATACTACAAGGCTACAGTAACCAAAACAGCATGGTACTGGTATCAAAACAGAGATATAGACCAATGGAACAGAACAGAGCCCTCAGAAATAATACCACACATCTACAGCCATCTGATCTTTGACAAACCTGACAAAAACAAGAAATGGGGAAAGGATTCCCTATTTAATAAATGGTGCTGGGAAAATTGGCTACCCATAAGTAGAAAGCTGAAACCGGATCCTTTCCTTACTCCTTATACGAAAATTAATTCAAGATGGATTAGAGAATTAAATGTTAGACCTAAAACCACAAAAACTCTAGAAGAAAACCTAGGTAATACCATTCAGGACATAGGCATGGGCACGGACTTCATGTCTAAAACACCAAAAGCAATGGCAACAAAAGCCAAAATTGACAAATGGGATTTAATTAAAGAACTTCTGCACGGCAAAAGAAACTACCATCAGAGTAAACAGGCAACCTACAGAATGGGAGAAAATTTTTGCAATCTACTCATCTGACAAAGGGCTAATATCCAGAACCTATAAAGAACTCAATCAAATTTACAAGAAAAAAACAACCCCATCAAAAAGTGGTCAAAGGATATGAACAGACACTTCTCAAAAGAAGACATTCATATAGCCAACAGACACATGAAAAAATGCTCATCATCACTCGCCATCAGAGAAATGCAAATCAAAACCACAATGAGATACCATCTCACACCAGTTAGAATGGCAATCATTAAGAAGTCAGGAAACAACAGGTGCTGGAGAGGATGTGGAGAAATAGGAACACTTTTACACTGTTGGTGGGACTGTAAACTAGTTCAACCATTGTGGAAAACAGTGTGGCAATTCCTCAAGGATCTAGAACTAGAAATACCATTTGACCCAGCCATCCCATTACTGGGTATATACCCAACGGATTATAAGTCATGCTGCTATAAAGACACATGCACACGTATGTGTATTGCAGCACTATTCACAATAGCAAAGACTTGGAATCAACCCAAATGTCCATCAGTGACAGACTGGATTAAGAAAATGTCACACATATATACCATGGAATAAATACTATGCAGCCATAAAAAAGGATGAGTTCATGTCCTTTGTAGGGACATGGATGCAGCTGGAAACCATCATTCTCAGCAAACTGTCACAAGAACAGAAAACCAAACACCGCATGTTCTCACTCATAGGTGGGAACTGAACAATGAGATCACCTGGACACAGGAAGGGGAACATCACACACTGGGTCCTATTGTTGGGGGTTGGGGGGAGGGATAGCATTAGGAGATATACCTAATGCAATTGACGAGTTAATGGGTGCAGCACACCAACATGGCACATGTATACATATGTAACAAACCTGCATGTTGTGCACATGTACCCTAGAACTTAAAGTATAATATAAAAAAAAAGTTTACCTAATCATCTAAAAATAATTTAAATTAACATAAAAAATAAAGTTGAACACTCAACAGAAAAAAAGAAAAAAAATGCAGACTGGCTGGCACGGTGGCTCACGCCTATAATCTCAGCACTTTAGGAGGCCGAGGCAGGCAGATCAACTGAGGTGGGGAGTTCAAGACCAGCCTGACCAACATTGAGAAACCTCATCTCTACTAAAAATACAAAATTAGCTGGGCATGGTGGCACATACCTGTAATCCCAGCTACTCGGGTGGCCAAGGCAGGAGAATTGCTTGAACCCAGGAGGCGGAGGTTGTGGTGAGCCAAGATAGTGCCATTGACTCCAGCCTGGGCAACAAGAGCATAACTCCGTCTCAAAAACCTACTAATTATTAAAATAAAATACAGACTGTCGGGTCCCTCTCTAGACCCACTGAACTATCCCACCCACCCTGGGACTGTCCCCAGTGCCAGTGTTTTACCCATGTTCCCTCTGTAAGTCTTATGCACACCGCAGTTTGAGAGTCCCACTGGCATAAAGTGAGTGAAACCCAGGCAGAGACAGGAAAATGGTGAGGCCCACATCCTACTGGTGAGTCACACAGGGAACGCTGAAATTCATGGCCCTCTCCAGGCCACTGGGGACCCATGGGCGGTGATGGAGGGAGTGGCGCCACCTTCACTTGCTACTGAGGCTCTTCCCCCTCTCCCCAGCACACCCCTTACCTGGCTGTCTCTCCTCATGTATAGGGAACCTATTGTGGTGTAGAATCTACTCTTCTTCCCCATGTGGCTTTCAGGCCCCCTTGGATAGCTGGTATCCAGCCTGATTTCTCACCACTGGCCCGGGGCTTCCTCCTGCCCCATGGCTTCACATCTCTGAACACATCAATCTCTGATGTTCTCTCTCCTTCCATTGAATTCCACCAGACACATTTAGGGTTGACTTTGTAATGTCTTCATATGAGTATCAATCAACACCTTCCCCAACTCAATTGTACTAGGTTGTGGAGCACAAGGATGGTCTCATGCTGCTCTGTGGCCTCTGTGCCTACACAGCTCTGAGCTTTGAGGAGGCTGCCCTCCTTGCTGACCCCATGATCTTTTCTGCCCTTCTGTTAAGGGTACTGGCCACAACAACGGGGCAGATGACCCAAGCTGGCTGTAAGTGACCCATCCTTTTGGCTCCCGTGATTAGACCAAGGAGAGACATGGGGCCCAGCTGAGCCATTCAGAACCCTTCCCTAGCATTTTCCACTCAAAGGTTAGAGATGAGATTTTCTCTTCCCAAGGCTACCTCTGGCCATGGTTCCAGCTTCACAGGGGCAATAGGATTAGGAACATGAGGCCAACCTGCAAAGGAAAGCAGATGCAAGAGATGGAGACAGAATGGGGGTGTCCTGGGGATCTTGGAGCCTGAATTCATTGGCACGAGAGGCAGCAGCATCCTCACTGTATTTGCAGTCCATTTGGACTCAATAAAAACTTTGAAAGTCACATGTGTTATGGAATTCCTTCTCAGTGACACATTCATCTGTGCTCAGTTCTCCCAGCAAGGGTCAGCCCCTCACACCCCTGCAGCATCAGCTGCCATGAAGCAGAGCTGTAAATGCTCTCCCTGTGTATGGGAAAAGCTACGTGGAGCAAATCCTCCTGCCTGAAGAAGGACGTCTCAGCATCACTTCAGCTGTCGGGGCGTTCGTGGGGAGAACCAGACCACCTCTGCGGAAGGCAACAGACCCTCTTCCAGCCATGGAGTTGAATTCTCTATAAACAGTTCACCAGCCAACCACCAATACATTCCATTGTTTGCCTAGAGAGAAATTTAAAAATAAATAAATGTTCACTTATAATTGTGCATGTCTTTTCCAAGACCTTCAGGAAACAAAGCCGGCAAATGTGAAATGACCCCCTCCAGCCCACATAAATAATAAATGCCTGTAGCTGGGATGCTAATTCCATCTTTCAGCTCCGAAATCTCTATTTTCTTTCAGCTCCAGCTTCTGTTTCACAGTGGCGTTACCACACCACACCACATGAGGCCCTAATTGTAGGGCCTTAGAATCCTTGGTCTTGGAGAATGAAGTCACAAATTCCTGTGGTTACTCTGCGTAGGGTGGGGAGAAAGGCAGGGTACTAGGATACTAGTCTGAAAAAGGACTGCAAACCTCACTGGGTTTGATCCTCCCACTCCTAAAGGCAATGGTTGCCTTTGAGTACAGACCTTTTTGCAATATGCACATGTGCTTTCTGCCTCTCAAGAAGGCTAATGACTAAGATTCTTCCAGTTAACTATCCCCTTGCTAAGCAGGCTCCAGCCACGCTGGCCTTTCTTTTTCTCCTTCCCTCCACCAGCACTTTGCAGTCCTAATTCCTTCTGCCTGGTGCACTCTTCCTCCATGTCTTCACACGGACTTCACATAGCCAGCTTCTCACCCTTCAGGTCTCAGCGGGAGCCTCACCCCCCAAGATCCCTCTCTGCCCTGGAGCATAAGCTCTTAAAGCGAGGACCTCATTTGCCTTGTTTTTGTTAGGTCTGATGTAGAATGGGTTCTGAATATTTGTGAAATGAATTGAATGAATGGATGTGATGAAAAATCTGCCTCAAAGGTGTATTTAGTCTCTACATCTTTGTCATTCTAATCAGGAAGCCAGAAAGGCTCTGTGTAGAACAGGAGTACTAAAAGCTGGGTTTGTCAGGTGCCAGGGTGCAGACCCCCCTCCGATCCAGCTCAGGGCATCACCCCCTACCCCCAAACACACTTGTGACCGCACAGCATAAAGAAGCAGAAGTGATTGGGAGCTAACGCACACCTAATGTTTAAATTCACTGAAGAACCAGGCATGGTGGCAGTGAGCCGAGATCACGCCATGGCACTCCAGCCTGAGTGCCATCCTTTTTCTTAAGGAAAAAAAAAAAAGATATCTGGTATCTTATCTCAATAAGATATCTACTCATTCATACAACTATGTAGTATTCCACTGAATGGATGTGCCATCAGTTAACTAACAGACACGTCTGTTGTCACCAGCCACTTGCTTTGACAGTGCCTAATTTCTCTCTTTGTCTACATATCCTTTAGCACATGTATGAATATGTCTGTAGATAAATTACTGCCCTCATTCTTGAAATGCACTATTAGACTCCCAGGTAAAACTGTAACATGCCTCTCAGACATTTCCTCTCAGCATGCTTGCTGTCTCCATTGCTTGAAGGGCAGTAGAAAAAGGTGAGACTCTGGAAAACAGAAGTCCTGAGTGCCATGTCCACATTGCACCTATCTCCAATTCCAGGATTTTGAGCAAGATGAGATGCCTGCCTTTCTTCATTGAGTGAGGTGAAGATTCAATGAGATTAGATAGAGAAGAGATGTATGTTGCTAATGGATGGTAGGAAAAGTGTTATATTCTAGTAGGGAGTATTTTCTACTTGTTATATTCTAGATTATTATGTGGATAACTCAACCTTACGAGTTTGGCCTACACCTTTGGTAAGGAAGGTTTCTCTCAGGGCCCTTGGGACTGAATAAATGTATTCTTTTTTTAATTTTTATTTTTTTGAGACAGAGTCTCGCTCTGTCGCCCAGGTTGGAGTGCAGTGGTGTGATCTCAGCTCACTGCAACCTCCACCTCCTAGACTCAAGTGATTCTCCTGCCTCAGCTTCCCAAGTAGCTGGGACTACAGGCGTGCACCACCACATGGTTTCACCATGTTGGCCAGACTGGACTTGAACTCCTAACCTCAAGTGATCTACCTGCCTCAGCCTCCCAAATGCTGGAATTACAGGTGTGAGCCACCGCACTGACCTGAATAAATGTATTTAAGAGAATGTAGTAAGTAATAAATTTGCAACCAACCACAGAGTAGCTGATAAATACACATGAAGCTGATCAGAGTAACACAAGAACACAAGCTTGCCATTGCAGTGCTTTTTACCATTTGCATTTATGTATTGATTCCTTAGTTTTATCTGTCTACTTATTAGGGTGTTGGAGACGCAGGGCAGGCACCATGCATATCTTGTTCACTATTTTAGCCCCGGGGCCAGAACAGTACCTGCAGATGGCAGACCCTCCAACAATTGTTCAGTGAGTGAATTAAGCTAAGACCAAAGTTCTAATTCCAGACCTGCCAAGTACCAACACGAACGTGGGCACAAACTTCCACGTAGTTTTCAACCCTCTCTACAGGCTGCTGTGACAACAAGTGATTGGATGCAGTGTTTCCCCCCAAGGGAGGCATAGGTGTACCATTGGTGACAGGAGAAGATGTTAGGTGGTACATGGGTGAATTTTTATATTTGCAGTCATATTTGTTTTAATATACATTATATATCACTTGCCCATCAAACCCATGCTTTCACAGATACTACTGTTTAAGATGAGGATAAGTAAATATTTAAGTTAAGAAAGTGAATCAATTTAAAGAAAAATATTTACTTAATATGGTGAAACAAAGAAATGGCAAAAACAGTGATGATGAAAACATCTGCGGCTGGGCACAGTGGCTCACGCCTGTAATCCCAGCACTTTGGGAGACTGAGGCGAGCAGATCACGAGGTCAGGAGTTCGAGAGCAGCCGGGCCAACATGGTGAAACCCCGTCTCTACTAAAAATACAAAAAGTAGCCGGGCATGGTGGGGCGTGCCTGTAATCCCAGCTACTCAGGAGGCTGAGGCAGAGGTTGCAATGAGCTGAGATCGTGCCATTGCACTCCAGCCTGGGTGACAGAGGGAGACTCCATCTCAAAAAAAAAAAAAAAAAAAAAATCTAGAAAAGATCGAGTTAGTATATCTAAAAGGGTTCTAGGTGGTCATCTAGCCCAATCTCCCCGTTTGTTGGATGAGGAAAACTGAAGCCCAGAAGCTATGGCTTGCTTCAAGTAAACTATGAGCTCTTGGTCACCAAGGAAAAAGAGAAGGGATATTTAGGTGCAGTGTTGGATTTTCTACCTGCTCCTTCTATGATGGCCTCAGTAAGTGAGAACTGCCTGCTCTGGCTGACAGGTAAGATCAGCCTAGGTGTATCTGGGACAGCATTTCTCCCTCCCTCCAGTCCCATACCATGCTGAGATGCTCCCCCTAGATCACATGCCCTTGATGAATTATCACTGTGTCTTCTGTGAAATCCCCTCACTTATTTTCAAAAGCTGTATCTGTTCTAGTTTGTATTACTAAAATAATGTTGTATCCACCCCCCATATAAAATTACATTATGGAATATGCTTTTTTTTAATATATCCCCTTTATCTAGAAATTATATTAGACCCCACCCATACTCTTAAGAATTACTGGTATAGGGCCAGGCGTGATGACTCACGCCTGTAATCCCAGCACTTTGGGAGACCGAGGCGGGCAGATCATGAGATCAAGAGATCGAGACCATCCTGGCCAACATGGTGAAATCCCATCTCTACCCAAAATACAAAAATTAGCTGTGCATGGTGGCATATGCTGCAATCCCACCTACTCGGGAGGCTGAGGCAGGAGAATTGCTTGAACCTGGGAGGTGGAGGTTGCAGTGAGCCAAAATCGTGCCACTGCACTCCAGCCTAGTGACAGAGCGAGATTCTGTCTAAAAAAAAAAAAAAAAAAAAAAAAAAAAAAAAATTACTGGTATAGTTAAAAATGCAAGAGGCAGGAGAAAGCAACAACAGCAGCCCTATCCTCCTAGTTCAAGTCCATCTCCCCAAATCTTGGCCAACTCCCATTACTAACAAGAGAGAGACAGGACAGTTCGGTGTGTGCTCTGGTTCTGTCACAGAACTCCAGAAATGGTGATAGTAACATGCCACTACCACACCCTACTCCCCATGACCCCACCAAGGGCAAACCCAGAAGGCCAGTGGGAATATTAATGCCAGAGCCCTGTCCTCCACCTGGCCTTGGGGCTAAGGATGCAACCTACCTCTGTGCCTGGAATGCACCTCTGCACCAGGAATGTTCTTCCCCATTCCATACTCAGCCCAAATATCGTCTTTAGAAACTTCTCCACATCGCCCACCAGCCAGGCCATCATGCCCACCACCAACCCATTGCACATTTTCTCCATTTCCTAAAGGTTCTTTAACATGAGTTACTGCCCACTAGACTAGCTGGTGAGCTTCTTGTGGGCAGGGACTATATCTAATTGACCTATGCCCCAGTGCCCAGTACTGAGCCACAGGGGCTGGATGCTGTTTGTGGAACGACTGAGTGGGTGAAGGAGAGAAACCATGTGCGGTGTTCTGGGGCTGAGCTAGGCCCACCTTTGCCCTTTAACACTCTGAGTCCCAAAGGTGCTTTTTCAAGCCAGGAGAGGTTATAGCAAAGCTTCCATTCTTCAAGCTTCCCTAATCTTTCTTTGGCTTCCCCCTGCCTGAGTCAGCCCCTCCTGCTTTGGTATGACACTGACCCAGATGAAATGCAGAACCAGCAGTAAGTGGCAAGGGACAAGGACCCTGGACCCTGGGTGGGCCTTTCCACCACCCTTGTGATAGGGAGAGGGACAACGAGAGGCTTTCAAGAGTGAGGGGACCTGCCTCCTCCTAGGTCACGGCTTTGTCTCAGCCCCACCCCTCCCTAGGAGAGTCACTCTGTGCTTGCGGGCATTCTCACTGTGCAGAGAAGAGTGCGCAGCTGAGGCAGGAGAATCGCTTGAACCTGGGAGGCGGAGGTTGCAGTGAACCGAGATCATGCCACTGCACTCCAGCCTGGGCAATAGAATGAGACTCTGTCTCAAAGAGCGTGCCCTCTCCCAGAGCCTCAGGATGGGAGCTTAGTGTCTTTTTTGAAAAAAATTAGACTTAGTTTTCAATTATTATGTAAGTAATTGATACACATGGTTAAGTAAAAATGATAGGAGGCCATCGTTTGGACTAAGCTCCTGCACCAGACCCCAACAGACCAGACTAAAAATCAGAATGGAGTCACCCATGCTCAAGTTTCATGTCACCAAACCTAAACTAAGTTACCTGACCTTTAGAGAAATCAGGAGAGAGAGAACACCCAGTTTCCCAAACAGGTCCTTTGAAGCCTTCAGTCCTTCAGTCATGAAGAAGTTCCCTCTGTCTTAATCCCTACAGGCAAAAAGGTAGCCTGAAGGAAACTGTTGTTAACTACTCAGTTATTTTTCTATTATTCTATTATGTCCCCACCTTACAAGAAAAGTAACTTTGAAAGGACTAATACACTCTGCTCTTAGCTTCTGCTTCCTTCAGGCCTTCTCTATGAAGCCAGCCTCTTCTGCTGAGTGCCTTGGAACACTGATTCTATTTCATGGACTGAAGCATTGCCCAATTCTAGAATTGCAATAAAGCCAATTGAGATCTTTAAATTGGCTGTAATTCATTCTTTGGCAATACAGTAAAAAAAAAAAAAAAAAAAAATTCTCACAATGCTATAGAAGGATATGAGATACACAATAAAAGACACCTTCACCCTCCGGAATCTACCACTCACAGTAGTTTATCTGGTGGTTTCCACTTTTTAAATATGGTCTGGGCCAGGCGCAGTGGCTCACTCCTATAATCCTAGCACTTCGGGAGGCCGAGGCAGGCGGATTGCCTGAGCTCAGGAGTTCGAGACCAGCCTGGGCAACACAGTGAAACCCCATCTCTACTAAAATACAAAAGAAAGTAGCCGGGTGTGGTGACGTGTACCTGTAGTCCCAGCTACTCAGGAGGCTGAGGCAAGAGAATTGCTTGAACCCAGGAGGCAGAGGTTGCAGTGAGCGGAGATCACACCACTGCACTCCAGCCTGGGTGACAGAGCAAGACTCTGTCTCTAAAAAATAAATAAATAAAATTTAAAAATAAAATAATGGTCTGTAGGCCAGGCACGGTGGCTCATGCCTGTGATCCTAGCACTTTGGGAGGCCAAGGTGGGTGGATCACCTGAGGTCAGGAGTTTGAGACCAGCCTGGCCAATATGGTGAAACCCTTTCTCTACTAAAAATACAAAAATTAACTGGGTGGGGTGGCGTGGGCCTGTAGTCCCAGCTACTTGGGAAACTGAGGCAGGAGAATCGCTTGAACCTGGGAGGCAGAGGTGATCATGCCACTGCACTCCACTCTGGGTGATAGAGTGAGACTCTGTCTCAAAAATAAATAAATAAAATAAAATAAAATAAAATGGCCTGTATTATTTTTATTCATCATCTTCAGTAGGACCTCTCCACTCCTCGCCATAAAGATGAGGACATTAGGGCACATACTTACCCTTTCTCCTTCCCAGCCACGACTTCTAATTTTTCTTAGTTACATTATTATTTTTATATAGTTTAAAAAAGGGTATCACATTTACACACTGCTCTGTAATCATGTAATCATAAAGCTTCCTCTGCTGTGAGTTGATTTAAAAAGTTAAAAGCTAGTAAACAGCATTTACGGATTGATGGTGAAATAAACATTAGTCCCTATGGAAACAAGTAGTGTGTGATCAGACCTAGGTCATTAAAACTTTACCACTGGAAGGAAAATTTAAGGTTCCAGTCATTCTTTCCCTCCCCATAGGTTTTTTCATTTCTTCCTAGTCAGTTTATTTTCTCTTGAAAAGTAAAACTAAAATCCTAAGCCCCATGATGGACTGAATGGACGTCCTGTCCTGTTGGCCAAGGAGAGCCCAGGACAGCATCTGGAGGTGGGATATACTTCCTCATACCCCCGCCCTCCCTAGCTGCCAGTAGGCATTCTTTCCTAAAGTCTAAACAGAAACCAGACCTTTGGAAAGCCTGGCTCCACTGCTGATTTCCACCAACTCCCCCTCCCTTTTGCCATTTCACCACAACAACCGACATGCATTCCTTCCTGATAAGAGGCCACCCACCACTGAATGGTTCTGGCCAGTTCACAAAGGATGTGCAGGGAGGGTTTTCAAATCCTCCACTTCGTCTTTTGACATCAGAGGCCCAAAAGCTCCACCCTCAGATCATGGTAAGGACACCATGTTTTGTACAGGGGTCCCATGAAGGGGCATGAAGCTCAGCTGCACATGTACACGTTTCTCCTTTCATAAATATTTGTGACTCCTCCTACAGCTTATTAAATATGCATATTTGGCCACCTGCTTAGCATACATTCTTTTTTCCTGTACCCTTCCCTCGAAGTGCATATTTTCAGCTACTGGCTGGAGGCTACACTTTCCAGCCTGTCAGAATGGCCACCTGTAGCATGTGACCCTTTATGTGAAATAAAGCTCCCTCTCCAAATTTATGAACCTCATCATTCTTCACTTGACTCTCTCTTTTTTTTTTAGACAGAGTCTCGTTCTGTTGCCCAGGCTGGCGTGCAGTGGTACAATCTCAGCCCACTGCAACCTCCACCTCTGGGTTCAAGTGATTCTCCTGCCTCAGCCTCCCAAGCAGCTGGGATTACAGGCACCAGCCACTGCTCCTGGCTAATTTTTGGTAGAGATGGGATTTCACCATCTTGGCCAGGTTGGTCTCGAACTCCTGACCTCATGATTTGCCCGCCTCAGCCTCCCAAAGTGCTGGGATTACAGGTGTGAGTCACCATGCCCGGCCACTTGACACTCTTAACCCATGTCCTCATTTTTAGACTCCTAATCCACCAGCAAGTTCTGCCAGTTCTATCTTTAAAATATGTCATGTCTATCCATTTGTTTTTTTCTGCTACTATTTTGATTTACCATTGCTGACCTGAACTTCTTGGAATTCTGAGATCAGGGTCCTGGCAGGTAGGGTCAGTATCTTCAGAGGGCTCTTTCCTTGGCCACTTTCTTCCTGTGTGTTCACATGGTCTTACCTCCATGTGTGTCTGTGTCTGCGTCCTAATCTCCTCTTACGAGGACACCAGTCATGTTGAGTGAGGGCCCATCCTCATGACCTCTTTTTTTTGAGATGGAGTCTCTCTCCATCACCCAGGCTGGAGTGCAGTGGTGCAATCCCAGCTCACCACAACCTCTGCCTCCCAGGTTCAGTGATTCTCCTGCCTCAGCCTCCTGAGTAGCTGGGATTGTGCAGGTTTGTGCCACTATGCCCAGCTAATTTTTGTATTTTTAGGTGAGACGGATTTTGCCATGTTGGCCAGACTGGTCTCAAACTCCTGACCTCAGTTGATCCGCCCACTTCGGCCTCCCAAAGTGCTGGGATTATAGGAATGAGCCACTGCACCTGGCCCTTGTGACCTCATTTTAACTTATTACCTCTTTAAAGACCCTATTTCCAAATACAGTCACATTCTGAGATACTGGGTATTAGGACTTTAACATAAGAACTTTGGGGGAATACATTTCAGCCCATGACACCACCCTTTTGAAAAACAAAAATTCTCCACCACCCATCCACTCATCCAAACCCTCTAGTGGTTCCCATTGTTCATAGAATAAAATGGAAAACCCCTGCCTTGACTTTTTACGGGTAAAGGGGAAGGGAAAGCTGTCCCCTTGGCTTCCTGAAGTTTCGCTGAAAAATCAACTTGCAAAAGGCAGATTAATGGGTAAAAAGGCATACAAATTTATTTGCTGTGAATTCACAGGGAGAATCACTGAGTAATTGCTCACCCCACAAGGTGGTGCCTAAGTGTATATGTCGTCCTGGCAAAACAGATTATGGGAGTCGGGGAAGAGGAGTTCTGTTGAGGGGATTTTTAGGGAGAATCGATGGATCAGGGAACAGATATTAACGTGTACATTATCTTGTGAAAAGGTCTGTTTAAGTGTGGCTACACTCTTGGTTTTATAGGAAAGGGAAGAAAAAACAATTGTCCTCAATGTGCCTTAGTGTTTCTGGATCTTAGGCAGATAAAGAAACTGCAACTTCTTTGGGAAAGATGGGGTGAGCGAGAAGGTCAGAGAAACCTTGAGTGTTCTTCGCTTCAGTATGTCAAAGCACCATATTTTGGGGTATCAGTTTCTGAGCCCCAACAACTTACACATTCTTATATGCTCTCACTTTTGCCAATCTCTTCATCTGGGCTAATACCCAATACCCCTCCTTTTTTTTTTTTTTTCTTCCAAATACAATAATGTATTACTTAACGATGGGGCCAGATTCTGAGAAATGTGCTGTTAGGCAATTTTGTTGTATGAACATCAGAGAGTGTGCTTGCACAAACCTAGATGGTAGACCCTACTCCACACCCAGGCTATGTGGTGTAGCCTATTGCTCCTAAGCTCCAAACCTGTATGGCACGTTACTGTCCTAAATACTGTAGCCAACTGTAATGCAGTGGAAGAATTTTGTATCTAAACATAGAAAAGGTACAGTCAAATTATGGAATAAAAGATTAAAAATAGGGCCGGGCGAAGTGGCTCATGCCTGTAATCCCAGCACTTTGGGAAGCTGAGGAGGGTGGTTCACCTGAGGTCAGGAGTTCAAGATCAGTTCATCAGGCCAACATGGCGAAACCCTATTCTACTAAAATTACAAAATATTAGCCGGGCATGGTGGTGCATGCCTGTAATCCCAACTACTCAGAAGGCTGAGGCAGAAGAATCACTTGCACCAGGGAGGCGGAGCTTGGAGTGAGCCAAGATGGCGCCACTGCACTCCAGCCTAGGTGACTCAATCTCAAAACAATAATTAAAAAAAAAAAAAAGGATAAATAAATATAACACCTGTATAGGGCCTTTCCATCAATGGAACTTGCAAAACTAGAAGTTTCTCTGAGTGATTCAGTGAGTGAGTGGTGAGTGAATGTGAAGGCCTAGGATATTACTGTCTGTTACTGTAGACTTTAAACATTGTAACTTAGGCTACACTAAATTTACTTTAAAAATTTTGGCCAGCCATGTTGGCTCACACCTGTAAACCCAGAAGAGGCAGGAAGATCACGTAAGCCCAGGAGTTCAAGACCAACCTGGGAAAATGGCAAGATTCCCATCTCTACAAAAATAGAAATAAAAAATTAAAAATGCTCTTTCATCAATAATAAATTACCCTTAGCTTACTATAACATTTTTACTTTATAAACATTTTAATTTTTTAACTTTTTGCCTCTTTTATTCTTCACTTGAATCTCTCTTTTTTATAATGAGAGTTTAAAATAAAACAGCGTACAAAGGTACAAAAACATTTTTATAGCCTTATTCTAGAGGTTTTTTCCCACTTTTAAAACTCTTTTGTTAAAAACTAAGACACAAATATACACATTAACCTAGGCCTACACAGGGTCAGACTCATCAAGAGGTCGCTAGGTGATAGAAATTTTTCAGGTTCTGGCCAGGCGCGGTGGCTCACACCTATAATCCCAGCACTTTGGGAGGCCAAGGCGGGTGGATCACGAGGTCAGGAGATGGAGACCACGGTGACACCCCGTCTTTACTAAAAATACAAAAAAAATTAGCCGGGTGTGGTGGCGGGCTCCTGTAGTCCCAGCTACTTGGGAGGCTGAGGCAGGAGAATGGCCTGAACCCGGGGGGCGGAGCTTGCAGTGAGCTGAGATCACACCACCGCATTCTAGCCTGGGCCACAGAGCGAGACTCCGTCTCAAAAAAAAAAAAAAATTTCAGGTTCATTATAATCTTATGGTACCATCATCACATGAGCAGTCCATCATCCATCATACTGTAAACTTAGCTCCTGCCTCATTTACATTTGCTAGTCTCACTGCATAGAGCCTTTCTACTCATTCAATTAAGAAACACTTCTAGAGCAATGCCCTGTGTCAAGCACTGCTCTACATTGAGAAAGTGACTCAGAGCAGTCTGAGGAATGTGAGGTATGCAAAATTCATGAGGCTCAGACAGGAGCAGGAGACACCTGTCACATTCTCCACACCCATGCCTGGGGGTAATTGCTTAAAGGCATTTTGTTTTCGCTTTCCTTTTCTGTAATTTCAGACTAGCTGATAAGTTACCCACAATGTTACCACAAGTTACACAATGTGACCCTCACCTATTATCTTCACGTTCCTGGGGTTTGTGGTACAAAGATCAATGTATAGACAATGATAGCTTATGTTATGTTAATGAAACATTGTAAATTGTTGGTAAGCAACTTAAGAACTGTATCCTAACTTTTTCATCTTCTTTTTTTTAAATCTTTAACCCACTTGTAACGGCTGTTAATTGGAGCATATATTCAGGGCAACTTGAATCCATGACTCCCAGGCTGCAGACCTCAACCCTGGCCCAAATAGGCTCTCTACTTACATTAATTTTACTTCAGTTTCTTCCTTTAGGTCAACAAGATGAACGGTCTTCCCACCTGGGCTATGTGTACCTCAGGGTACAGGAAGTCCCGTACAACTTACAAATTCCTATATGCTCTCACTTTTGCCAATCTCTCCACCTGGGCTAGTACCCAATATCCCCCCCTTTTTTTTGTTGGGGGGTTGGGAAGTCCTGTACCCTGAGGTGCATACAGCACAGTTGGGAAGACCCTTCAAAGGGATCTGTGGGCCCAGATATACTAGGGAAATCCTGAATTTTTGTATGATCTTTTCTAAAATTGATTGGCCTGCAAACTCAGTTTTTCAATTCTCCTTTTGCATCTCCCCTTCCACAAAGAAAAGCATAGCACCTTTTCCATTGCCTGTTGCGGGCAGCGACTACCTGTGTCACACAGGTAGTACAAAGAATTTATCTATAGAGTTGTAGGTAAAGAAAGACAGATTAGGTAGATTTTTTTTCTTTCCTTTTCTTTTTTGAGACGAGTCTCGCTCCTCCCAGCCTGGAGTGCAGTGGCCGGATCTCAGCTCGCTGCAAGCTCCGCCTCCCGGGTTCCTGCCATTCTCCTGCCTCAGCCTCCCGAGTAGCTGGGACTACAGGCGCCGCCACCTCGCCCGGCTAGTTTTTTGTATTTTTTAGTAGAGACGGGGTTTCACCATGTTAGCCAGGATGGTCTCGATCTCCTGACCTCATGATCCGCCCGTCTCGGCCTCCCAAAATGCTGGGTTTACAGGCTTGAGCCACCGCGCCCAGCAAGAAAGGCAGATTATTAGACAAAGCAGGAAAGTATGTTGCAAGGGTGCAACAAGCAAATCAGCAAGAGAGGAGCTGACTGCCAGGAAGCCAGAGTTTGCTGGTGATTTGATAGAATGGTGCTTAGGCTGTGTGTTAAGAGGGCTTTGTGCAGTACTGATAATGCTGAGGTTGAGGTGAGCTAACTTGCATATTTCTATCAGCTGAGGTGTCTGGTAATAGCTGGGTGCAGGGAGATTGTCAGTTATTTGCACAGGAGGACTACGTACCCTGAACCACGAAGAAAAGTAGACTTATAGCTTATCTGCTTTCTCTTTCTGCTTTCCTTCATTCCCACCAGCCCGACTCCCCCTCCCTAAGTTAGGACTCCACATTGCCTGAGTGTAAACTAACAGGAATTGAACAAGGGACACTTCAAGAGCATATTTTTCCAAAGGGTGTATCCTTGAGTGCTGAACAAAGAGGGCTTAGTAAAATGATTGATTGTTTTTATTTCCTCCTTTATCTCGAAGATAGAGATCTATCTGCCTATCTCTTTGTCTATCCACCAGCTTTGCCGTCCCTCCCTCCATCTTTCTCAGAACTTAGAAATAAGGTGTCAGCGTGATGTAACCACCCAGTGGATTCTTCCTGCCTGCTGCACAACAAAATTGACTCATGGGCACCATGGCATTGCAATAAAGAAAGAGTTTAATTGACACAAGTCTGGCCACACTGTGTAAGAGACGGAGTTATTACTCAAATCAATCTTCCTGAAAGCTCCTAGGTTAGGGGTTTTTCAAAGATAGTTTGCTGGGCAGTGGGGTAGGGTAGGGAACACGCTGATTGAGTTGGAGATGAAATCATAAGAAATCAAAGCTGGGCCGGGTGCGGTGGCTCACGCCTATAATCCCAGCACTTTGGGAGGCCGAGGCTGGTGGATCACGAGGTCAGGAGATCGAGACCATCCTGGCTAACACGGTGAAACCCCGTCTCTACGAAAAATACAAAAAATTAGCCGGGCGTGGTGGCGGGCGCCTGTAGTCCCAGCTACTCGGGAGGCTGAGGCAGCAGAATGGCGGGAACCCGGGAGGCAGAGCTTGCAGTGAGCTGAGATTGTGCCACTGCACTCCAGCCTGGGCGACAGAGTGAGACTCTATCTCAAAAAAAAAAAAAAAAAAAAAAAAGAAATCAAAGCTGTCCTCTTATGCTGAATCAGTTCCTGGGTAGGGGGCCCCAGGACTGACTGGTGGGTCCAGGTGGGGCCACCCGGTTGTCAGAAATGCGAAAACCTGAAAAGACATCTCAAAAGGCCAATCTTAGGTTCTACAGTAGTAATGTTATCTGCAAGAGTTATTGCGGAAGTTGCAAATCCGACCTCCAGAATAATGGCTGACAATTATTTAGAATTCAAGCCCCTCTCATCCTCATAGCTTAGTTGCCTTGCATTAGTTTTACAAGAACAATTCGATTTTGGGGAAGAGCTATTATCATTTCAACTATAAACTAAATTTTCCCCAAAGTTAGCTTGGCCCACACCCAGAAATGAGCAAAGACAGGCAGCCTGTGAGGCTAGAAGCAAGATGTCAAATTTCTCTTACTGTCATAATTTTGCAAAGACCATTTCAGGAACATGTACAGTAGTCCCCCCCCCGCCCACTTATGTGCTCAATATATATTAGCTACTTATTGTCAACCACAGTTCAAAAGATATTAAGTGGAAAATTACCAATTCATAGGTTTAAATAACCAATTCAGAAATAACCAATTCACAGGTCTTAAAATGCATGCCATTTCTTGGTAGCATGATGAAATCTCCACCATCCCATTCTCTCTTGCCCAGGATGGGAATCCCCCCTTGCCCAACAAATTCATGCTCTCTACACTACCCACCCATTAGTCACTTATTAGCCCTCTGAATTACTGGATTGAAAAAACATACTATATATATAGAGCTTGGTACTATTCACGGTTTCAGTCATCCACTGAGGGGTGTTGCAATGTATCTCCCATGGATAAGGAAAGACTAGTATATTAACATTTGATTTGCAAAATAAAGGATAGTTTATATAGTTCTGGGTAAAATTAATTAATTAATTAATTTAAAAAGAAAAAAGATAAAGGCAAACTTTAAACTTGTTAAAAATTAAGTAAAATAATTTGGATTATTTAATTAGACAAAGAGGACTGGCTTTGCCAATGAAACAATATGGCCGACACTTTCCATAAATTGGACAAGCTAAACTTGCAAATCCACAGTTTTGATGAAAATACAGTGAGAACACTTACGAAACATCATGCCAGAAAATAATCCATTTCCAGAAGTTGTGAAAAGAGTTTTTAGATGTCTTTTTCTTTTTTTTTTTTTTTTTTGAGACAGAGTCTCACTCCATTGCCCAGACTGGAGTGCAGTGGCCGGATCATGGCTCATTGCAGCCTCAAACTCTTGGGTTTAAACAATCCTCCTAAGCCTCCTATATAGCTGGGACTACAGGTGTGTACCACCATGCCTGGCTAATGTTTTGTATTTTTGGTAGAGATGGTGTTTTTATTTTTATTTTTATTTTATTTTATTTATTATACTTTAAGTTCTAGGGTACATGTGCACAACGTGCAGGTTGTTACATATGTATACATGTGCCATGTTGGTGTGCTGCACCCATTAACTCATCATTTACATTAGGTATATCTCCTAATGCTATCCCTCCCCAGCTTCCCCCACCCCACAACAGGCCCTGGTGTGTGATGTTCCCCTTCCTGTGTCCAAGTGTTCTCATTGTTCAATTCCCACCTATGAGTGAGAACATGCAGTGTTTGGTTTTCTGTTCTTGCGATAGTTTGCTGAGAATGATGGTTTCCAGCTGCATCCATGTCCCTACAAAGGACATGAACTCACCCTTTTGTATGGCTGCATAGCATTCTATGATGTATATGTGCCACATTTTCTTAATCCAGTCTGTCATTGATAGACATTTGGGTTGGTCCCAAGTCTTTGCTATTGTGAATAGTGCCACAATAAACATACGTGTGCATGTGTCTTTATAGCAGCATGATTTATAATCCTTTGGGTATATACCCAGTAATAGGATGGCTGGGTCAAATGGTATATCTAGTTCTAGATCCTTGAGGAATCGCCACACTGTCTTCCACAATGGTTGAACTAGTTTACAGTTCCACCAACAGTGTAAAAGTGTTCCGATTTCTCCACATCCTCTCCAGCACCTGTTGTTTCCTGACTTTTTAATGATTGCCATTCTAACTAGTGTGAGATGGTTCATTGTGGTTTTGATTTGCATTTCTCTGATGGCGAGTGATGATGAGCATTCTTTCATGTGTCTGTTGGCTGCATAAATGTCTTCTTTTGAGAAGTGTCTGTTCAAATCCTTTGCCCACTTTTTGATGGGGTTGTTTGTTTTTTTCTTGTAAATTTGTTTGAGTTATTTGTAAGTTCTGGATATTAGCCCTTTGTCAGATGAGTAGATTGCAAAAATTTTCTCCCATTCTGTAGGTTGCTTGTTCACTCTGATGGTAGTTTCTTTTGCTGTGCAGAAACTCTTTAGTTTAATTAGACCCCATTTGTCAATTTTGGCTTTTGTTGCCATTGCTTTTGGTGTTTTAGTCATGAAGTCCTCGCCCATGCCTATGTCCTGAATGGTATTACCTAGGTTTTCTTCTAGGGTTTTTATGGTTTTAGGTCTAACATTTAAGTCTCTAATCCATCATGAATTAATTTTTGCATAAGGTGTAAGGAAAGAATCCAGTTTCAGCTTTCTACTTATGGCTAGCCAGTTTTCCCAGCACCATTTATTAAATAGGGAATCCTTTCCCCATTTTTTGTTTTTGTTAGGTTTGGGTAGAGACGATGTTTCACCATTTTTCCCAGGCTGATCTTGGACTCCTGGGCTCAAGCAATCTGCCTGCCTCAGCCTCCCAAAGTGCTAGAATTCCAGACATGTGCCACTGTGCATAGCCTGATGTCAACTTTTAAAAGTATACACTGGGATAAGAATTTTTAAAATACTTTTATGAGGCACAGAAGTGAAAATGTTTAGAGAGTGCTACTTTCTAAGTTCTGGAGTCATAGAGAAGAGTGAACAAGATAATTAAGGTCCCTGTCCTCTTAGAATATATATCCCAGGTTTGCTGTTTATAATTTTAACTCAATAGATATAAAATGAAGTATTATTCAGCCTTACAAAAGAAAACCCTGTTATGGGTGACAACATAGATGAACCCGGAGAGCATTATGTTGGTGCAATAAGCCAGGCACAGAAAGACAAATACTACATTAGCTCATGTATATGAGTAATCTAAAAAATTCAGATTCATAGAAGCAGAGCATAGAATGGTGGTTGTCAGTGCTGCTGAGGTAGGAAAGATGGGAGATGTTGCTCAAAGTTACAAAGTTTCAGTTAGGCAGGATGAATAAATTCTAGAGATGTAATGTATATTGTATACTTGCAGTTTTTTTTTTTTTTTTTTTTTTTTTTTTTAATAGAGAGGAAAGGTCTCACTCTGTCACCCAGACAGGAGTACAGTGGCATGATCATGGCTCACTGGAGCCTCAAATTCTTGGGCTCAAGTGATCCTCCCACCTCAGCCTCCCACATATCAGGGACTACAGGCACATGCCACCATGCCCGGCTATTTTTCCATTTTTTTGTAGAGAGGGGGTCTTAGCTGTTTCCCAGGATGAGAATAAATCCTAAATGTTCACACCACACACACAGACATGCACACACACACACATGCAAATAACTGTATGAGATGAAGGTTATGTTAATTGATGGTGGTAATCATTTCAGAATGTATACATATATCAAAACATTATGTTGTACATTGTTATGATATGCAATCTTTATTCGTCAATTATACCTCAATAAAACTGGAAAAATAAATAAGATTTTAACTTAAATGTCACTTGCTTAGAGATGTCTTCTCTGACCCAAGTCACTGTATCACATTGCCTTCCTAGCCATTAAAACTACCTGAGAGGTGAAACCCCGTCTCTACTAAAAATAGAAAAAATTAGCCGGGCGTGGTGGCGGGCGCCTGTAGTCCCAGCTACTCGGGAGGCTGAGGCAGGAGAATGGCGTGAACCCGGGAGGCGGAGCTTGCAGTGAGCCGAGATTGCGCCACTGCACTCCAGCTTGGGCGACAGAGCAAGACTCCGTCTCAAAAAAAAAAAAAAAAAAAAAAAAAACTACCTGAGATTTATTGCCTTTTTTGGTCTATTTTATCTCTCCATTCTAAAATGTATCTGCCATGAGAGGGGAGATCTTGTCTGTTTTGTTTTCTCTCTGCCCCCAGAGCCTAGAATAGTGTCTGGCATTTTAAAGTACACAATAAATGCTTGTTGAACAAATGAATGGATTTGTTAGTTTTGTGCCCATTTCACAGAGGGGCAAAGTGAGGCCTTTGAGAGCCAGAAGCTCTAGGTCAGCGCCTGTCCTAGTCTATCCAAGCACAGTGCAGCTCTGGCTCGTCTCTGCTCAATTCCTCTCCCCTCGCCGAAATGTCCCTGAGCTGCAGCCTAGCTCCCGGACGACACCCTCGCGGGTTCTCCCCGCAGTGTCTCCTGGATCCCGCCAGGAGGCAGCAGAGGCGCCAGCACCCAGTCCGGCGGGACAGCGGACCGGAGGGGGTTTCCGCTTCCGGGAGAGACTGACCGTTTCCGCTTCCGTCCACTTGGCGAGTGAGACGCTGACGGGAGGATGGACGGATTGGTTTCTCGGTGCTCCGCGCGGCTGCTGCAGCAGGTTTGGACGCAGGAGACCGGCGGGAAAGCCTGAAAGAGATGGAACAGGCTCTGGCTTCTGCCCAAGCGGCTTCGGGGGCGGGACAGCTAGACGAGGACCATCCTGGTCGTCTCAGAGTGGGGCGGCAGGGTCCCTGTGGGAGCAGGAAGGGTTGGGAGAGGAAGCACCCATCATTCCAAAGCCCGTGTGACTGTGATTTTCAGCGTAATGGAAGGTCCCCACACTCTCCCAGGCCTCCCCCAAGCCAGCGTCTTCGGTGGGCTGGAGCCTGGCATGTTCAGAACGATTACCTCCCCACAATCCACCTCTTCTGCATACACACGTGCTTTCTCAGGGGATGCGGGGAGATAGACAAGGCGGGAGGGAATACGTTCAGAGCTCTGGGTCTTGGTTTGCAGCTCAGCCGCAGTTCTTTCCGGGTTACTGAGCGAGAGGATTCCTAGTAAGCCCATGGGGTGATTTACTATCAGACCAACGGAGTTTGTTCTGTGCCCTCAACATTGGTCGGAAGGCAGCCACACCATATAAAAGTGAAAGCGGAACAATACCATTACCTTTTATGCCCAGATGGGGAGGAATGGTAGGAAGATAGTTCACAGCACTGTATCCTGTTACAGCTTTATACTTAATCAGCAGTCACAGAGTACAAGTTAGTCGAGTAAATTGGCAAGGTCTTCACATTTCTGAGCAATGTGTTTATCGGTATGAAGTTATAAGGACTGCCTCACTGGGTTGTGATAATCATGAAGATAATTTCTGAAAAGTGTTAAGCTCAGCTCCTGGAACATACTGTATGCTCATTTATGGCAATTTGGTTTTGGCTGTAGCTATCTCCCAGTAAGTAATCTGAAATTGCAGGTGAGGAATCTTCCCCTGAGTTTTGCAGTTAAGTTGGAAGCCTTCTTTCTTTCTGAATTGACATGTCTTTAGTTTTAGGTGTTAAAGTACAAAGCCTTGTCTGGTCTAGTCTAGGACCTGACACACTGAAAATAGGAAGAAATGGGCAAATTGTTTAGTCCGAGAAAGGGTGAAAGGCAGACCCTCGAGCTATTTTGAATGTGACAGAAGACATTTGGTTTTTTAAGAGTCCCAAGTGAGAAGATTTGGGAATAAAAGCATGTTGGTCAACCTGAAACTTAACTAAGTACTCTTGCTAAGTCAGAGTGTCTTATC
The DNA here is from genome assembly GCF_024542745.1 of Macaca thibetana thibetana. NCBI lineage: Eukaryota > Metazoa > Chordata > Mammalia > Primates > Cercopithecidae > Macaca > Macaca thibetana. The sequence goes on along the minus strand of NC_065583.1, from coordinate 13,254,949 downwards.
GAGCCAAAGAAAAAAACTAAGGATATGAGACATCCCATTATATACTTACTCCTATTCCGGTCTCCCAACACACATGTGTGTGCGCTTAATATTTTCTTTTTCTTTTCCTTTCTTTTTTTCTTTTTTTTTTTTTTTTTTTTGGAGACAAGAGTCTTGCTGTGTCAAGCAGGCTGGAATGCAGTGGCATGATCTTGGCTCACTGCAACCTCCACCTCTAGGATTCAGTCAATTCTCCAGCCTCAGCCTCCCAAGTAGCTGGGATTACAGACATGGGCCACCATGCCTAGCTAATTTTTGTATTTTTAGCAGAGACAGCGTTTCGCTGTGTTGGCCACGCTGGTCTTGAACTCTTGACCTCAAATGATCCGCCTGCCTAGGCCTCCCAAAGTGCTGGGATTACAGGCGTGAGCCACCATGCCTGGCTAGTATTTTCTTTTTTGAGACGGAGTCTCGCTCTGTCGCCCAGGCTGGAGTGCAGTGGCCGGATCTCAGCTCACTGCAAGCTCCGCCTCCCGGGTTCACGCCATTCTCCTGCCTCAGCCTCCCGAGTAGCTGGGACTACAGGCGCCCACCACCTCGCCCGGCTAGTTTTTTGTATTTTTTTAGTAGAGACGGGGTTTCACCGTGTTAGCCAGGATGGTCTCGATCTCCCGACCTCGTGATCCGCCCGTCTCGGACTCCCAAAGTGCTGGGATTACAGGCTTGAGCCACCGCGCCCGGCCTAGTATTTTCTTATTAAGGATAATATGCTAACATCAGCAAAAGTCTCAGAGGAGAAAAAAACACAGCTCATCAGAGGGAACATTAATGATTCCCATGGTCTATGCCATGCCTTGCTAGAGAGGGGAAATGTGGAAGTAAGTTTATGGACTGAAAAAAGTGCTTTTTTTCCATAGGAAGAAGAGATTAAATCTCTGACTGCTGAAATTGACCGGTTGAAAAACTGTGGCTGTTTAGGAGCTTCTCCAAATTTGGAGCAGTTACAAGAAGAAAATTTAAAATTGAAGTATCGACTGAATATTCTTCAAAAGGTGAGTACTTTGGGTTCCAGTTTTATCCTCCAGTTTGAATTATTATACCTTTTTTAAAGCCTTTGTTACCGAAGATTCTGGAAGTATATCCTATGGAATTTGGAAAAAGGAGCATAGAAACCCTATTCTTTTCCCTGCATTAGACAACTTAGGACTGAGGTAGTTGGTACAAATAGTGAGAAGTTGGTGTTGTCCTGTCCTTCAGGACTCTTTGAAATGTTTCATCCTGCTATTTGGCTAACTTTAGGTAGGGTGAGGCATTTCTTTTTAAAAATTTATTTATTATTTTTTGAGACAGGGTGTCAGTCACTCAGGCCAGAGTATGGTGGCATGATCACAGCTCAGTGCAGCCTCAACCTTCAGGCTTAAGCAGTCATCCCACTGCAGCCTCTTGAGTGGCTGGGACTACAGGTGTGTGCCACCACATCCAGCTAATTTTTTTTTTTTTTTAAATAGAGATGGGGTCTTGCTGTGTTGACCAGCCTGGCCTCAGAATTCCTGGCCTCAAGCAACCCTCCCTGTCTTGGCCTCCCAAAGTGTTGGAATTACAAGTATGACCCACCGCACCCAGCAAGGTTGAGGCATTTCTTTCAACAGTTTATGCCCATGCCTTTTTTAAAAAAACATATTTGATTTTTAAATCATTGCCTCTATCATAAAGGAAATATTTGAAAATACACCTACATATTTTCTCTGCCCTAAGTTGGTTATTTTACAGTTTTATTTTTATATCTTACATAATCATTTGGGTTTGTTTCCACCTGGTATTTCAAAACTTTTTTTTTTCCCTGTGAAGCTTGTGCTATATTTATTTAATGGTCTCATAATTTAACAGTGTTTATCAATTTTGTTTTAAAAAAATGAACTTACAGCCAGGTGCAGTGGCTCACTCCTGTAATCCCAGCACTTTGGGAGGCTGAGGCAAGCGGATCACGAGGTCAGGATATCGAGACCATCCTGGCTAACATGGCGAAACCCCGTCTCTACTAAAAATTGCAAAAAATTAGCCAGGCGTGGTGGCGGGCACCTGTAGTCCCAGCTACTTGGGAGGCTGAAGCAGGAGAATGGTGTGAACCCAGGAGGCGGAGCTGAGATCACGCCACTGCACTTCAGCCTGGGCAACAGAGCAAGACTCCGTCTCAAAGAAAAAAAGAACTTGCTGCAGTTTTTTGGTCTGCCTTTAATATTTGGTGATGACATATCCCAGAGTGTTGACCTCATTCCCATAACAATTCTCCCATGTGTATATATTACTCTCAGACAAACTGCGCTGGCATTACATCCTTTTCCCAAAGCTGATTGATTCCATTTACTCACCTTAGACTCTATGTGCCCCACTCCCATGACGTCTCTCATATTACCTATTTTTATTTTTTTATTTTTTTGAGACAGAGTCTCGCTCTTGTTGCCCAGGCTGGAGTGCAATGGCACGATCTCGGCTCACCGCAACCTCTGCCTCCCGGGTTCAAGTGATTCTCCTGCCTCAGCCTCCTGAGTAGCTGAGACTACAGGCATGCACCACCATACTGGTTAATTTTGTATTTTTAGTAGAGACAGGGTTTCTCCATGTTCGTCAGGCTGGTCTCGAACCCCCGACCTCAGGTGATCTGCCCGTCTCAGCTTCCCAAAGTGCTGGGATTACAGGCGTGAGCCACCACGCCCAGCATCCATATTACCTATATGTGGTCTGCTAGGCTGGAGTCTCATACTACCTATATGTAATCTGCTGTGCTTGTCTTTGAGTCTTCTAAAATCACAAAATTCCTTTTCCATAGAATCTTCTCAAAAGAATCTCACCTTTCTCGTTATGTCATTTATTCTGCACTTATATATGTTTAATTCTGTTATATTTATTTTAATTCAAAAGTATTATTAAATGTCTAATATATGCTAGAGACTATAAGGGAAAAGATACAAAAGGAAGTACAGTATTTTCTGGAACTCCTCACCTCAAGTAATCCTCCCACTTCAGCCTCCCAAGTAGCTGGGATAGAAGGACAGCATATTCTACAACACATTTTTTCCTGTAATGCAAATTAGCTCTCATATAGATAGGAGAATGCTCTTAGTGTATTGTGGAAGGCATATTGGTTCTTTGACAAATACTTTGCCCTACTGAATGAGCAACTGAACACAAGGTACACAGCAGAACTAAAAACCACAGAGTAATAAAGTACTGTGTGTGATGGCCATTCACCCTGTTGTCTCACCCTGGTTCACTTTGGCCACATGCTCTGACTTGAAAGCATCACATATGACACTGGTAGAGACAACTTGTTGAATTGATTATAATCAGATAGTAATTTGCATAGTGCCAAAACTTAAGCACAGATTTCGTGTGTATAGGTACACACACATACATATGTACATAGTGGTACTCCTATCCTTTAAAAATAAAAAATTGAGGCCAGGCGCAGTGGCTCACACCTGCAATCCCAGCTCTTTGGGAGGCCGAGGCAGGTGGATCACCTGAAGTCAGGAGTTCGAGACCAGCCCGGGCAACATGGCAAAACCCTGTCTCTACTAAAAATACAAAAATTAGCCAGGGATGGTGGCGCAGGCCTATAATTCCAGCTGCTTGGAAGGCTGAGGCATGAGAATCACTTAAACCCAGGAGGCACACCTTCATGACTTGAGCCAAAATCGTGCCACTGCACTCCAGCCTGAGCAACAGAGCAAGACCCGGTCTCAAAAAAATAAAAATAAACAAAAATTTGATATTTATTATAGCAGGTTTTGGGTATAAGATCATAATCTAGGCCAAGTGTGGTGGCTCACACCAGTAATCCCAATGCTTTGGGAGGCCAAGGCAGGAGGATCTCTTGAACCCAGGAGTTCAACATTATAGTGAGATGTCATGCCACTGCACTTCAGCCTCAGCAGAGTGCACAGTGAGATCTTGTCTCTTACCCCCAACAAAGAAGAAAAAAGGATCATATCCAAGTAAGTTTGGTATTTGCTGTTGGAAATCTTTAGATTGGTAAAAACATATCTTCCTTAAGTATGTTACCACAGAGAGGAGTCAGTTATTGATTAGCTACAAACTTGAAATCAGGTTTTTTAGTGAATTTAAGAATGTAATTTCTTCATATGATAGAGAGGGATGATGAGGGGAGCATAAAACTTGGACTCCATTCCAATAGACCTGAATTTGAATCTGGCCTTTTCCACTTATTCTGTCTTGTCTTTGGCAAGTTACTTATCTGTAGCCCACATAGAAATAGTGTTAATAGTAACAAACTCAATTTTATTATGTAGATGGAATAAGATAATGCATATAAATAAAGCATTTGGTTCAAATCTTGACATTACATACTCAAATGTTAACTTTTGTTATTGTTGTCATTATTTTATACTGTTGACATTTTGATGAATATAAATTTATGATGAGCATAAAATTGTGATGAACATTTTGGTGAACATAAAATTGATGAACATAAAGGCGTATAGGCAATATATTTATCTTTCATTAAAAGCATATTTATTCATTGACTTTTTTTTTTTTTTCTTTTTTTTTTGCTAAACTGCTGTATGGCAAGTAGTGCTAGGTGCCAGGGAAGAGAGCCATGAATTAAGCACTTTCTGTGCATGCAGCAGTCTAGTGATAGAGACAGATAGTTTTGTGAGGGCATGATAAGTGCAGTAATAGAATTATATGCCATCTTCAGTGACTATATTCCATGGGAAAACAGGAGGTAGTAGGTCTAATAACAGTAAAACAGAACTACTGGCTTTTCTGGTATATTGATATTACCTACTTTGCTCCCTTTTATTTCATGCCTTGAACAGGTCAACATTTTGATGGACATCATGTATTTTTTTATTTGTTTTTTGCCCATTGAGTTTTCACTTCCAATATTTGCTGTGAAATTATATTATTTTCTCAGATTTGGAGAAGCTGAGAAAAGGTTTCCGTCAGCCCTTTTAACTCCCTCCTCCCAGTCTCTGTTCTGCTAAAACAAATGCAAAAAGTAAGACCTCAGGGCATTTCCCATGGATGTCTTAGATGCCGTGGGATGGACTTGTCCTGCTACATGTCTTAGAAAATCCCAGAAGTGAGGGCCTCACACTATGAGTACGTTTTCTCTTTTGGTTCTTAAGATATTTGAAGGTTTATACTCAGAATACTTGGAGAAATCGTGTATGATGATGGTGTAGTACATTGTTGACATGTTTCCCTTCTTTTCCTACAGAGTCTTCAGGCAGAAAGGAACAAACCAACTAAAAATATGATTAACATTAATAGCCGCCTACAAGAGGTATTTGGTCATGCAATTAAGGCTGCATATCCAGATTTGGAAAATCCTCCTCTGCTAGTGACACCAAGTCAGCAGCCCAAGTTTGGAGACTATCAGTGTAATAGTGCTATGGGTATTTCTCAGGTGATGTATTGTCATGACTCCTGGTTATTTGATTTTTTTAAAGTATTATTATCATCATTACCATTTACAGAAGTAATACTATTGCAAGTTGTGTCCTTAGTGAAAAGGACATTTGCCACAGTTTGAAAAACTTGAGAAATGTTGGGGGGGTATATGTGTTAACTTTTTTTTAGGCACAATTTTTAAGTTTTGGTTAAATTTTATATGTCTTCTCAATATTTAAGGGCAATCATTGGTACTCTTTCGTTTAGGTATTTCCCTCCTGCTGTGTCCAGAATTGCTGTCTGTTGTTGATGAGTGTTGGGAGGTGAAAAATTAAAATAAACCATTTACCAGTTGGCATCCCAATTAAATATTTGATGTAACCGTGGTCTTTGAGCCAGGGTTATATATTCACCTTCAAGCAGAGGAGTTCCCCGTTTTAAATAGCTGCATTGTCTGATGTGTTTGTGGTTAACTGCATCTGGCTTGGGTCTTTCTGTTTTCCTTTCTTTGCTGAATTGGAAAGGGTTACTCTGAAGAGTCCAGGTCTTATTGTGTTGTTTATTTCTCAAGTGTGAATATTGCACACCTTCATGACTTGAAAATTAGAAATGTAAATATGCTGGAACCAGGCTTCATAACTGTAGACTTTGTTAGGTCATCATTAAAAAGTTTGAGGTGTTGTAATCCCAGCTACTAGGGAGGCTGAGGCAGGAGAATTGCTTGAACCCGGGGCAGGGGTTGCAGTGAACCAAGATCATGCCACTGCACTCCAGCCTGGGTGACAGAGCAAGACTCCGTCTCAAAAACCAAAAAAAAAAGTTCCAGGTATGTATGTGTGTAACGTATTTGGAAATAGAGATCATGTAGTTTGGGCACTTTTCTATTCCTCTTGGCACTATTGATACTTTAATCTGTCATTCATAATGTGATTGGACTTCTCTGCTTCTGCCTTTTGATGGTTCTTAATGTAAAATGCATCTCGTGCCTTGTCAGGTGTGCATTTCCGAGTAACTTGCTGAAATCTGTTGTGTAATGAATCGTTTTATATTGTGTTGTAGATGCTCAAAACCAAGGAACAGAAAGTTAATCCAAGAGAAATTGCTGAAAACATTACCAAACACCTCCCAGACAATGAATGTATTGAAAAAGTTGAAATTGCTGGTCCTGGTATGACATCATGTTATCCTTCTTAATAGTTGTATTGAAGATGAGTCCTTTTTGAAGTTAAAAAAGAACACACATTTTAATTACAGGGTTAAAATTTATATACTGAACAAGGTGGTGAGAGCACTGTGGATTGTGATATAGGAAATTGTTAATCTAGACTCAGCTACCGCTTTTAGCTGCCTTACCTTGAATGAGTTACTTTGCCTCTCTGTGATTCAGTTTTTCATCAGCAAAATGAGGATAGATAATGGCAGATAAGTCTTCGGCACAAGGGCCTTCTGTTTTCTCTTGAGAGGCTGAAAGGGAAAGGGCCCTGAGTTAAGTAGGAAGCTTTTAGGAGAAGGGTGAAGGCTTGAAGTAGACGGTGAGACAGAAGCTTACAAGACAGCTTAAGTCAAGGCCACAACTGGTATTGGAATCCTGAAGAATTTTGCCAGAGCCAGGTCAGTGTCTGGAGCAAATCCTTAGGAGTGAGCGAGTATTCAAGATAAGACACTATCAGATATTTTTTTCTCTTCTATCCATTAGGTTTTATTAATGTCCACTTAAGAAAGGATTTTGTATCAGAACAATTGACCAGTCTCCTAGTTAATGGAGTTCAACTACCTGCTGTGGGAGAGAATAAAAAGGTATATGTGCAGTCTTCTATTAATATATTAGTATCTTAGAACTGCATGGAACCAAGCATGGTGGTATGTGCCTATAGTCTTAGCTACTAGGGAGACTGAGGGAGGAGGATTACTTGAGCCCAGAAATTCAAGGCTGAGGTGTGCTACAATTGCACCTGTGAATAGCTACTGCACTTCAGCCTGGGCAATATAGTGAGACTTCATCTCTAAAAAAGAAAAAGAAAAACGAACTGCATGGAAAGTGCTGAAACTGGGAATGGATTTCACTTTTTATATTGAAATTTAATCATTCACATTTGAGATTATGAACATTTATGAAGTAGCCTTTCTCCTGGGTCTAGCATGTTGTGTGATTTTTTTTTTTTCCACTGAATTCCACAAGGCATTTGAGGTAGCCAATTGATACACAGATAACAGTGAAATAGAGTGGATAATTTGTATAAATGAGTTTGATTCTTTTTCAGTTAATAATATACAAGCAGGGCCGGGCATGGTGGCTCACGCCTGTAATCCCAGCACTTTGGGAGGCCGAGGTGGGCAGATCAAAAATACAAAAAATTAGCCAGGTGTGGTGGTGGGCGCCTGTAGTCCCAGCTACTTGGGAGGCTGAGGCAGGAGAATGGCGTGAACCCTGGAGGAGGAGCTTGCAGTGAGCCGAGATCACGCCGCTGCACTCTAGCCTGGCGACAGAGCGAGATTCTGTCTCAAAAAAAAAAAAAAAAAAAAAAAAAATGTGTGTGTGTATATATATATATATATATAAGCAGATCCTTCATAAAATCAAACATGGTTGAATTACAACCCAAATTAGTGTTTAAGTCTGAGTTTGTTATTAGATGTGTTATTAATGAATGCATTAGAACAAAATGTTTATGCTCCTCTTAAAAAAATCTTTCTCTCTTTATGTTTTTGCCCCTCTTAACAGCCTTTCTCTTCTTGTCTACCCCAGGTTATAGTTGACTTTTCCTCCCCTAATATAGCTAAAGAGATGCATGTAGGCCACCTGAGGTCAACTATCATAGGAGAGAGTGTAAGCCGCCTCTTTGAATTTGCTGGGTATGATGTGCTCAGGTATGTGCTCTTGCCTTGCTTACTGTACTCTTTCCTTATTTTCTTGTTTGGAAAATTCTATAGAACATGAAATGTCTCACTCAAGAAAGAACGTTCAACTAAATCAGTGGTTCGTCAGCTTAGTTCTTTACAATCACCCAGTAAACTTTTAAAATACGTCCTGAGCCTCTCCTCTGAACCTTTTTTACTGTTTTTTTTTTTTAGACTCTTAGTGGAACCAAGGATAAAACACATTCATTCATTCTACAAATGCTTCTTGAGGACCTCTTGTATGCATGGGGTTTATATCCTAGTAGGGAGAGAAGTAGTAAAGGAACAGGGTATTTTGGGCCTTGTAAGCTATGATAGGCAATTGAGATTTTATTCTAAGTGTCCTGGGAAGCTATTGGAGAGTTTTAGTTTGTGAAGCAGGGTGATCAAATTAAAGATTAGTCTGGGTACTGTGGCTCACACCTGTAATCCCAGCACTTTGGGAGGCCAAGGTGGGAGGATCACTACCTTGGCCAGGAGTCTAGGCCAGCTTGGGCAACATAGCGAGAACCTGTCTCTATTTTTTATATTTTTAAAGAAATAAAAATTTTTAAAATAATACAAATAAAAGATTACTGTGGTTAGTTACTGTGAAGAAGCTAGGCAAAGAAGGGAGACTATAACAGTAAGTGTTAGGCTGGGCACAGTGGCTCATGTCTGTAATCCCAGCACTTTGGGAGGCCAAGGGGGGATGGATCACGAAGTCAGGAGTTTGAGACCAACCTGGCAACACAATGAAACCCCATATCTACTAAAAATACAAAAATTAGCTGGGCGTGTGGCACACACCTGTAATCCTAGCTACTTGGGAAGCTGAGGCGGGAGAATTGTTTGGACCTGGGAGGCAGAGATTGCAGTGAGCTGAGATCGCGCTACTGCACTCCAGCCTGGGCAACAGAGCAAGACTCTGTGTCAAAAAACAAAACAAAAAAACGAAAACAGTAAGTCGAGAGGCTATCATCATGATCCCCTTGAAAGATGATCTGGTGGTTTGGATTAGATAAAAGCAGAGAGGGAGAGAAGTAGGTAGGATCAACGTATATTTTCTTTTTTTTTTTTTTTTTTTTTTTTTTTTTTGGAGGCAGTCTCACTCTGTCGCCCAGGCTGGAGTGCAGTAGCACAATCTTGGCTCACTGCAAGCTCTGCCTCCGGGGTTCACACCATTCTCCTTCCTCATCCTCCTGAGTAGCTGGGACTATAGGTGCCCGCCACCACGCCCGGCTAATTTTTTGTATTTTTAGTAGAGACGGGGTTTCACCATGTTGGCCAGGCTAGTCTCGAACTCCTAACCTCCAGTGATCCGCCTGCCTCCGCCTCCCATAGTGCTGAGATTACAGGCGTGAGCCACCACCCAGCCTCAACATATATTTTCAAGAATCCATTGATATTTGGGAACCATTGGTCTAAATTATACTAAGATAATGGTTAAAATGTTAAGTTTTTGCCGGGCGCGGTGTCTCACGCCTGTAATCCCAGCACTTTGGGAGGCCGAGGCGGGTGGATCACAAAGTCAGGAGATCGAGACCATCCTGGCTAACACGGTGAAACCCCGTCTCTACTAAAAATACAAAAAATTAGCCGGGCGTGGTGGTGCGTGCCTGTAGTCCCAGCTACTCGGAGACTGAGGCAGGAGAATGGTGTGAACCCAGGAGGCGGAGCTTGCAGTGAGCTGAGATGATGCCACTGCACTCCAGCCTGGGCGACAAAGCGAGACTCAGTCTCAAAAAAAAAAAAAAAAAGTTAAGTTTTCATAAAATTGTGGGAGTAACCAACATTGGCCAAGCTGTCATTGTTTCAGTTAGCTACAAAATAAACAGATTATAGTCCGCTGACAGAAAACACATTCATTCAGCAAATTCTGGATGCCCACCATGTGCAGCCTCTATTACTTGAGTATGTAGAGCTGAAAGTAACAGACATAGTTTTCATCTCTTACGGAGTTTGCAGACCAGTTGAAGAAACAACCAAGTAAACAGATATTACTAAATGGTGATGTACTGGTATGTAAATGTTAGTGGTTCCTAATGGATAGTTCCTCTAATTTAACTTAACCATTTTTATGATTTGAAAAATGATTTTATATTCTCTGATTGGTGTTAGGTTAAATCATGTAGGAGACTGGGGGACTCAGTTTGGCATGCTCATCGCTCACCTGCAAGATAAATTTCCAGATTATCTAACAGTTTCACCTCCTATTGGAGATCTTCAGGCCTTTTATAAGGTTTGATACCATTTATTTTATATTATTTGTGTGTTTCCATTAATCATAATTATCCATTTTCCTTAGGAAACTTAAAATGGTTTTTAAAGCTACTATGGAGTTAAGTGAAAGTTGCTAACAGCCTGAGTAATACATGTTTCTGTATAAGTGACACTCTCTTGAACTTAATTTTTTTTTAAAATTTATAAAGAAAAGACGTTTAATTACCTCACAGTTCTGCAGTCTGTACAAGCATGGCGCTAGCATCTGCTCAGTTTCTGGGGAGGACTCAGGGAGCTTTTATTTATGGTAGAAGGCAAAATGGGAACAGATCAATTGATAAACATATAAAATTTGTTCACTTACACTGACAGGCCTTTTTGTTTAGTTTACTTACCTGAAAAACTGAATTCTTTTTTATTCTGACATTCATTGCATTTGGTTGTGTGCCTTAGAAAGAGCCGTCCCCTACCTCCAGATTCATTGCATTTGGTTGTGTATGTAGAACCACTACTAGATACCCTACATTTGGTTGTATGTGTGGAAACAGCCATCCCCCACCTGTTAATATGTCATCTTTGCTTTGTTTATTGGCATATGTTAAAAATCAAATTCTAGGCCAGGTGCGATGGCTCACGTCCATAATCCCAGCACTTTGAGAGGCTGAGGCAAGCAGATTGCTTGAGCTCAGGAGATTGAGACCAGCCTGAGCAACAAAGTGAGATCCCATCTCTACAAAAAATACAAAAATAACTAGCCAGGCATGGTGGTTCACACTTGTAGTTCCAGCTACTTGGGAGGCTGAGGCGGGAGAATCACTGGAGCCCAGGAGATCAAGGCTGCAGTGTGCCCTGATCATGCCACTGTGCTCCAACCTGGGTGACAGAGCAAGACCGTATCTTAAAAAATAAAATTATATTAAAAAATAAAAGTTTAAAAAAATGAATTCTACCACATTGAATTTAGAGGTTCATTAATCAGAATACATTATAGCACTTAAAATTTTTTGATGTTTAATTTTATGTATTTTGATATTATTAAATGTATGTAAAAACAATTTTAAAGACAAATTTTTGCATCATCCATAATTTTAAAATGCCCAACGTGATCAACTTTCTTTGACTTCTTGACTTATTTATATATCAACATGTATTAATCATTTATGATTTTAACATAGTTTTTATATTATGTTTAATATTGCAAACTTGTGTGTGTTACTTTATGACTGCATATTTTGTTGGATCAGTGTACCAATGTTTACATTAATCCTTTATTGAATTTTTTTCTATTTTAGAGATGTTTTTATTCAGTAAATAGCTTTGTACACATGGATTTTTTTCCCTTTTTAAAAATTATTTCCTGGCTGGGTTCAGGTGTGATTACAGGCTCACACCTGTAATCCCAACATTTTGTCAGGCCAAGCTGGGCAAAATGCTTGAGCCTAGGAGTTTGAGGCCAGTCTGGGCAACATGGCAAAACCTCATCTCTACAAAAAAAAAAAAGTTAGCCAGGCATGTTGGCATACATCTGTAGTCTCAGCTACTTGGGAGGCTAAGGTGGGAGTGAGTATCACTTGAGCCCAGGGAGCTCAAGGCTGCAGTGAGCTGTGATCACACCATTGCACTATACAGCCTGGGCAACAGAGCGAGACCCTGTCTCAAAATTTATTTCTTCAAAAATTAAAAATAAAAAATTAAAAAATTTCCCTTTGGGCCAGGTGCAGTGGCTCATACCTGTAATCCTAGCACTTTGGGAGGCCAAGGCAGGCAGATCACTTGAGTCCAGGAGTTCAAGACCAGCCTGGACAATGTGGAGAGACCCTGTCTCTACATAAAATACAAAAAAATTAGCCGGGCACACTCCTATAGTTCCAGCTACTCGGGAGGCAGAGGTGGGAGGATCACCCAAGCCTGGCAAGGTTAAGGCTGCATTGAGCTGTGAACTTACTACTGCATTCCATCCTCAGTGACAGAGTGAGACCCTGTCTTTAAAAAAAAAAAAAAAAAAAAAAAATTCCTTATGGTAGAAAGATTATAAAGATCATAATTTCCTCTCAAATATTTTGATTAATAAATTTATTTTAATGTGAAATGCATGTTTTCTGTTAGTTTAAATTCTTAGGCATTTTCTTTATGACGGAGAACCTTTTAAGAATAGGATTCCTATATTAAAAAGCAAATATTTGTGGGGATTTTGTTTTTGTTTGCTTCATTTTACTTTCGGTAAATTTTTTCTGTGGAAAATAAGCTAAATATTTACTGGTACGAGACTGGAAAAGTAATGTTATAAACATCTTTTGGAGTTCTGCACTTTGAATATAATGAAGCAGATCTATTAATGCAAGAAATTGTTTGTATAAATAAATTGCTGAAATTTACAAACCACAGTAAAGAAAAGCCATTTCCAATTTTTGATAAAACATATATGTCGGCCGGGCGCGGTGGCTCAAGCCTGTAATCCCAGCACTTTGGGAGGCCGAGACGGGCGGATCACGAGGTCAGGAGATCGAGACCATCCTGGCTAACACAGTGAAACCCCGTCTCTACTAAAAAATACAAAAAAATAGCCGGGCGAGGTGGCGGGCGCCTGTAGTCCCAGCTACTCGGGAGGCTGAGGCAGGAGAATGGCGTAAACCCGGGAGGCGGAGCTTGCAGTGAGCTGAGATCCAGCCACTGCACTCCAGCCTGGGCGACGGAGCCAGACTCCGTCTCAAAAAAAAAAAAAAAAAAAAAAAAAAACAACAAAAAAATATATGTGTATTTGCAAAGAAATATCTAGATTTGTTCACTAAATGTTAACACCGGTTAATTTGAGGTGAGAGTAATTATTTTTAAGTAAGTATTGCTTTCAAAATAGAAATAAAACAATGAAAGCAACTTTCTTTTTAGTTAAAAAAATAGTAAGTTGGCCAGACACGGTGGCTCACACCTGTAATCCCAGCACTTTGGGAGGCCCAGGTGGGCAGATCACTTGAGGTCAGGAATTCAAGACCAGCCTGGCCAACATGGTGAAATCCTGTCTCTACTGACAATACACAAATTAGCCGAGTGTGATGGCGTGTGCCTATAATCCCAGCTATTTGGGGGCTGACGCATGAAAATCGCTTGAACCCGGGACACGGAGGTTGCAATGAGCTGAAATCGTGCCACTCCAGTCCACTCCAGCCTGGGAGACAGAGTGAGACTCTGTCTCAAAAAAAAAAGAAAAAAAGAAAATTCATTCAGGACCACATCCAAAATGGAGATTGGAACACAGAAAATTCAGTCCTACCTGTTAGCTATTCTGTACTAACTCTTCTTGAACACAAAAGTATTAGCTGAAGTAGACTTTTGTGAATTGGAAAAGTGTAAAGAAAACTGTGGTGAGATTTTTGTACTTTTCAAGAGAAATGATTTCAGAGTTCTTTGTCATGTTCATTTGTAACAGTATTGTCAACTATTGAGGGAGAGCACTTGTTCTGGTGTTCTGAGTTTGTACTTTCTCACTGTGTTTGTGTAGAAATGTGTAAGTTCTTTTTCTAGAAATACAGGATTAGATCTTTTTACAAACCTTTCTTTTTAAAATATATATACACACAGGAATCTAAGAAGAGGTTTGATACTGAGGAGGAATTTAAGAAGCGAGCATATCAGTGTGTAGTTCTGCTCCAGGGTAAAAACCCAGATATTACAAAAGCTTGGAAGCTTATCTGTGATGTCTCCCGCCAAGGTGAGTTTCTGGGCTTTGTTCCTTCATCCAGCAAATACTATGCATATCATTTCCTTGAGTCTTCATTTTGATTTGACTCTGAATGATATTTTAACCTTATGAGGACAGGCAAATGGATTTTTTCTTAAATGTATTTCTGAAACAACTAATAAATTTTGAACCTGCCATAGGACAGGCAGGTTCAAATTTTAACTTTCTTAGAAGTCAACAAAAATTAATTAGAAAATAAAGTGGAAAATAAAAAGAAATCTTATTCATAGTAGCAACAAAACCTATAAAACAGGAGCACTTAGGAATGAATTTATTCAGAAATGTATAGGACCAAAATGATGAGAAGTACACACTGAGATGTAATGGAATGTTCGGATAGAGTGCCGTGCCCAGCTCCCTCAGTCTCCACATTTATTTATGTTTTTAAGTCAATTTCAAGTTTTCTAACTTGACATAATAGTTTTAAAGGTTTCTTTGAAGAGTAAATGGGTAAAGAACAATCAGTAAATCTTTGAAAAAGACGACTAATGATGACTGGCTTGCAGCACTAGGTAATAAAATGTTTTATAATTACAATAATTAATACTATGTCACTGATGTATTGCTACATAGACAGGTAAGTGGTTTAAATCAGGAGAAACCACAAGAAAATTCAGTAAATATTTGATCACTAGATAGGAAGAGTTTTTTTTTCCTTCTCATTTACATTTTTTTAAGAATTAATTTTTAAAAAGTTATACAAGAAGGACATGTTCCTTATATAAAAAAGTAAATGTAGGCCGGGCGCAGTGGCTCACACCTATAATCCTAGCACTCTGGGAGGCCGAGGCAGGTGGATCACCTGAGGTCAGGAGTTCAAGACCAGCCTGGTCAGCATGGTGAAACCCCGTCTCTACCAAAAATACAAAAATTAGCTGGGCGTGGTGGCACACGCCTGTAGTCTCAGCTACTCAGGGGACTGAGGCAGGAGAATCACTTGAACCCGGGAGGCAGAGGTTGCAGTGAGCTGAGATCGCGCCACTGTACTCCAGCCTGGGTGACAGAGCGAGACTCTATCTCAAAAAGTAATAAAAAGAAAGTAAATGTAGACAGGAGAAAAATAAAATTATAGTCCCACGATTGTTAATATTTTCTTTTTTTTTTTTTTTTTTTTTTTTTTGAGACGGAGTCTCGCTCTGTCGCCCAGGCTGGAGTGCAGTGGCCGGATCTCAGCTCACTGCAAGCTCCGCCTCCCGGGTTTACGCCATTCTCCTGCCTCAGCCTCCCAAGTAGCTGGGACTACAGGCGCCCGCCACCTCGCCCGGCTAGTTTTTTGTATTTTTAGTAGAGACGGGGTTTCACCATGTTAGCCAGGATGGTCTCGATCTCCTGACCTTGTGATCCGCCCGTCTCGGCCTCCCAAAGTGCTGGGATTACAGGCTTGAGCCACCACGCCCGGCCAGATTGTTAATATTTTCATGTGTATCTTACCATATTCTTTCCCTTTTTTCAAAACAACAGCATGTATATAATGTTCTATATCATACATTTATGTAATTAATTTCCCTTTAATATATTTATTAATAAATTTATTTCAATATAGGATGCATGTTTCTTGTTTTTAAAAAATTCTTATGCATTTTATTTGGTGGCACTTTATTTTTTTCCTTAGAGTTTAATAAAATCTATGATGCATTGGACGTCTCTTTAATAGAGAGAGGGGAATCCTTCTATCAAGATAGGATGAATGATATTGTACAGGAATTTGAAGATAGAGGTAGGCACTCTTAACTTTTTATTATGGAAATTTTCAAACATAGACAAAAGTGGATAGAATTTATAGTAATGCCAGCTTCACGTACTCATCGTCCAATTTCAACAATTAAGGGTACTGACCAACCTTATTGTATCTACACGTTCTTACACTGCTTCCATCATATCATTCCATCTATAATGACTTTGGTATATGTCTCTGAAAGAACAGTCCCTTCTTTCTGCCCTAAAACCACAATGTCGTTATTGACAAGAAATGTATATGTATATATAATTTTTTTTTTTTTTTGACAGTCTTGCTATGTTGCCTAGGCTGGTATGGAACTCTTAGCCTCAAGTGATCCATGGCGGCCTCCCGAGTGCTGGGATTATAGGCATGAACTACCATACCCAGCCAATAATAATTTCTTAATACCATTAAATAGAGTTCAAATTTCCCAAGTTGACTCATGAATTTTTTTTTTTTTTTTTTTTTTTTTTTTTGAAACAGAGTCTTACTCTGTCGCCCAGGCTAGAGTGCAGTGGAGTGATCTCAGCTGACTGCAACCTCCGTCTCCTGGGTTCAAGCAGTTCTTCTGCCTCAGCCTTCTATGTAGCTGGAATTACATGCGTGCACCACCACACCCAGCGAATTTTTGTGTTTTTAATGGAGACAAGGTTACACCATGTTGGCTGGGCTGGTCTTGAACTCCTGACCTCAGTGATCCACCCGCCTCAGCCTCCCAAAGTGTTGGATTCATGTTTTTTTTTTTTTTAATCATTTTTTCAAAGTCTGCATATAACATTTGTTTGATATGTATCTTAAGTTCTGTAACTCTGAGGTTTCTCCCTCTTTTTAAATTTATTTTATTGTTGAAGAAACTGGGCCATTTATCCTAAAGAATTTCCCATATGGAACTGTTTAGCATAATTCCTTGTGTTTCTCTAAAGAGGCTTCATTAGATTCTGATTTATGTTTTATTCCTTTTTTTGTTGTTTTAGTTGCAAGAACGCAGGCAATGAGGTGGTGTCTGGTTGTCTTTTTGTCATATTAAGATTGATTAGTGAGTTCAAGTATTGTCAGCTGGATCTGTCCAGAAATTTCCCCATCAGACTTCTCTATTGGTTTTATTAGCTATTTATAACCATGACTTTGATCCATCACTTCATTGGAGGTTAGGAAATGGTAGTGTTCTGTCATTCTTTCTCTATTTGTTACTTGGGATTCTCTTATGCTGAACTTTGTTACAAATTATTTTGGTTATCCTCAGGTATAATAAGACAGGTAGGGTAGTAGAAGTGCTTTTTTTTTTCTTCTTCTTCTTCATCAATTGCAGAATAATAGGTTTGTTTCTTAGCATCTCAAAGTGAGTTGTTTGATTTTAACCTTATTGGGTGGGCTTTTAATGTGTTTTATATTTTTCAATCAGTTATCTTTATAATTTTTGTAATGCTCAAATTGTCCCATTTTGGCTAAGTAACTTCATATTTTTTGTTGTGGTTTTGTTTTTTTTCAACCCCTTTGGTAGTTACTTAATTGCTTTCTGGTGTACAATATTCCAGGCCCATTTTGTACATTTCCTGCCTCAGACCTGAAATCAGCCATATCTCTATGGAAGCCTGTTTCCTTGAATGGAAGTAGTATTTTAATAACAGTCTAGGGTCTAGGGACCATACTTTTTAAGATGATAAAATTTTGGCTAGGTGCAGTGGCTCATGCCTATAAGCACAGCACTTGGAGAGGCTGAGGCAGGAGGACCTCTTGAGGCCAGGAGTTTGAGACCAGCCTGGGCAACATAGCAGGACCCTTTTTCTACCAAAAAATTAACGAAAGAAATAGTTGGGCGTGGTGATGCATGCCTGTAGTTCTAGCTATGCTTGAGCCCAGGCATTTGAGGTTACAGTGAGCTATGCTTACACCACTGCACTACAGCCTGGGCAACAGAATGGGGCTCTGTCTCTGGAAAAAAAAAAAAAAAGAACCATGAGAGAGAGAGAGGTCAAGCACAGTAGCTCGTGACTGTAATCTCAGCACTTCGGGAGGCTGAGGTAGGAGAATCACTTGAGCCCAGGAGTTTAAGGCCAGCCTGGGCAACAAGGTGTGAGACCCTCTCTCTACAAATTAAAAAATTAGCCAGGTGAGGCTGGGTGTGGTGGCTCACAGCTGTAATCCCAGCACTTTAGGAGGCCAAGGCGAGAGAATCACAAGGACAGGAGATCAAGACCATCCTGACCAACATGGTGAAACTGCATCTCTACTAAAATACAAAAAATTAGCTGGTGTGACGCGCGCCTATAGTCCCAGCTACTCGGGAGGCTGAGGCGGGGGAATCGCTTGAACCAGGGAGGTGGAGAGTGCAGTGAGCCGAGATTGTGCCACTGCACTCCAGCCTGGCGACAGAGTGAGATTCCATCTCAAAAAAAAAAAAAAATTAGCCAGGTGTGATCGTGCATTCCTATGGTCACAGCTTCATGAGAGGCTGAGGCAGGAGGATTGCTTGAGCCCAGGAGGTCTAGGCCACAGTGAACATGTTCACACCACTGCACTCCAGCCTGGATGGCAAGAGCAAGACCCTGTCTCAAAATAAATAAATGCAATTTTTAAAATATTTATTTTATGAGAAAATAGGCACAGAGAAGTTAGTAGCTTCCCAGGGTGACATAGCTAATAAGTTATATGTCTGAGATTCAAACTTAGCCAGTCTGGCTTCAAAGCTCGTGTTTTTAACTACTATTTTATACTGCCTTTACATTACCAAGCCTCAATTTTCTAAACTGTAAGAAAGCAGAGAGTTATTTACTACATAGGGTTATTTTGAAGGTTAAATTTAAGGACTTAGCGTAGTACTTGGCACATAGTAGCACTCTTACATAGCTGCTACTGTTACCTTGTTCTTCCTGTACCTTCTTGCATCCAATAATTTTGTATTTTTCATCGTGAGTGTATGAACATGGATTTAATTTTTCTTCCTACTTCTCATTCCAAATGCCAAGTCCTGCCATGTTTGTTTTGTGGACCTTGAAACAGTGTCAACTACTATTCAGCACATTGTTAGAGATAAGTATAAGAATTGCATCTTTCTCCAAGAGGAAGGTTATGGCTCCAGCTTGAAAGCAAAGCACAGAAGTTTTCGTGTTCTGGGCCTACCTAGCTGATGGGCTCCAACTAAAGAGTTTGGGAGGCCAGGCATGGTGGCTCACACCTGTAATCCCAGTACCTGGGGAGGCACAAGCAGGAGAATCACTTGAGCCCAGGAGTTTGAGACTGACCTGGGCAATGTAGCAAGACTGTTTGTCAAAAAAAAAAAAAAAAAAAAAAAAAAAGCATTTGGGAGCCAAGTTTACTGTAAGTCTGGAAAACTGCCAGAACATCTGACCTGTGCTCTGATGGCACCCTGAGTGTCCAGGCAACCTTGATGGTGAACCTTTTCCAAGGCTTGTAATAGATCATGGTGAGGAAAAAAATACGTGATTTCTTTAGCTCTCTAATAAATACATTTTAAAATATTCTTAGAATAACTAAATATTTATATAGTAGAATGAGTAAGCCTTCATTTTCCTTCAGGGTTCTTTTAACTTTATTAATGAAGTTTTTTTTTGCCCCCTAGGATTTGTGCAGGTGGATGATGGCAGAAAGATTGTATTTGTCCCAGGGTGTTCCATACCATTAACCATAGTAAAATCAGATGGAGGTTATACCTATGATACATCTGACCTGGCTGCTATTAAACAAAGACTATCTGAGGAAAAAGCAGATATGATTATCTATGTGGTGGACAGTGGACAAGTGAGTTTGTAGATTTTGTAGATTTGTATGTATTTTACATTGTCTGATTGGAGGTAAGACAGTATGGTGAGGTTGGTGACATTTGACACTGGATGACTATAAATTTTCCCCAAAGACTAAGATTCAGGACATCAATATAGCATAGAAGAAAGAAAGGGTTTGGGCCGGGCGCGGTGGCTCAAGCCTGTAATCCCAGCACTTTGGGAGGCCGAGATGGGCGGATCACGAGGTCAGGAGATCGAGACCATCCTAGCTAACATGGTGAAACCCCGTCTCTACTTAAAAATACAAAAAGAAAAAACTAACCGGGCGAGGTGGCGGGCGCCTGTAGTCCCAGCTACTGGGGAGGCTGAGGCAGGAGAATGGCTTAAACCCAGGAGGCGGAGCTTGCCGTGAGCTGAGATCCAGCCACTGCACTCCTGCCTGGGCGACAGAGCAAGACTCTGTCTCAAAAAAAGAAAGAAAGAAAGAAAGAAAGGGTTTGGACCCAGCCAAACTGGACACTTCCTAGTTTTCCAGCTTGCCACCACAAACTGGAGAAGGTTGTTAGTCCTCTGAACCTCCAGCAATTGTTCCTATCAGTAGGGTTGTTGTGAGACCTAAAATGTAATAGAAGTTTCTGCATGTGACCCTGTTCTTCATTTAGTTGCTTTTAAAAACGTTTGAACATAGTAGAAAATATAACAGTGTTGCTCTTAGTGTTTCTCATATATAGGGAATAAAAGAAGAGGTTTTATAATAACACTTGTCTCACAAGATTTATGAGCAATTTGAATTTTACAGATCTATTCCTAAGCAAAAGCGCCTTAAGTCTTTTTTTTTTTTTCTTAAAGAAGACTAGCAAGTAACTTTCCGTTTCTGTTGATTTGTAGTCTGTGCACTTCCAGACAATATTTGCTGCTGCTCAAATGATTGGTTGGTATGACCCTAAAGTAACTCGAGTCTTCCATGCTGGATTTGGTGTGGTGCTAGGGGAAGACAAGTAAGTCTGGAAAATCCGAAGATGGTAATGATATACTTGGTCCCCACATTTACTTGGAAGAGGCTACTTTTCATCTGAGTCCACAGTTTTCTTTAGTCCACATAAGCTATAATGGTGTAAATCCAGCTGAGTGATTTTGTGTCTATATCATCACTGCCGGAGAATGTAGCCTTTTAGGTAGATAGTATGTACAAAGTTTAGTGAAAACCAGACTGTAGACCTAATAGATTATATATAAGGGGTTTCCTCTCCCACAAATCTAAATTATAAAATCTATTACTGTACCTGCTCAGATTTCAGACACTAACAATATAGCTTATGCATTTTATAAATGTTTTTGTTTTTTCCTTCAAAGTTGAACATAGGCAAAAGGTATAAGTTATTGAGATTCCAATTAAGTTTTAAGATTCACTGGTTTTGTTTTTATGTTCTCTCCAAAAATATTGTTTATTGAGAACTATAAATATTCATACTTTCAGCTTTTCTATTTTCTAATTTTTTAATATTCTCAATATTTGTAAAATAAAAAGGTAAATACAACCGTGTTTCGATGCAGTAGTCCTCAATTCAAAGGCACAGCATTTTTCATATTTTAACCTCTGGTATTCACTGGTGTCTTAGGATCACTTACCAAAAATCTGTGGCATCTTCGAGTTGGTGACAAAGCCTAAATATTTCCATCCTACAAAGGTGGTAATGCTTCTAAAAACCACGTGAAGTAGCTCAAGATGTTTGGCCAGCCAATGTACAAAAGCCCTAATTGAACATGTAAAAGATTAGATGTGTTAAGGTATTATCTTAGATACAGATTATGTGGAGCTCAAGGACCTTGTTGGAAACAACATTTTCTAATTGTGTTACTTCTCCGCGGATCTGCACTTTTTTGAAATCAAAAGATACTAAGGGCCGGGCACAGTGGCTCTCATGCCTGTAATTCCAGCACTTTAGGAGGCCAATGCTGGAGGATTGTGTGAACCTGGGAGTTGAAGACCAACCTGGGCAACATGGTGAAACCCCATATCTGCCACAAAAAAAAAAGAAAGGAAACTTAGCTGGGCATAGTGGCATGCACCTGTAATCCCAGCTGAGGATTACTTGAGCGTCAGACATGGAAGTTACATTGAGGTGAGATCACATCATTGGGCTCCAGCCTGGGTGACAGAGTGAGACTCTGTCTCAAAAACAAAAAGAACAACAAAGAAGACACTAAGTCCTTATTATAGTGTGTATGGACATAAAGTTTTTTAAAACAAACCAGTAAGTTGAACATTACTTAACAGTATCTTAGTTACTTAACGGTTGGTTTTTTGGACATGTAGATGATATTCCGACACTTGCTTAAAATTACTCACTAGTGCTCATATGGCATTTAATTCATTTGTCATATAATGGCTACAGGATTCTTGATAATTTTTAAAATTTTTCTGCACTCAGCATCATGTAATTACAGCATCCTATCCCCCCCCTTTTTTTTTTTTTTTTTTTTTTAATTTTGGGCCAGGCGCAGTGGCTCACACCTGTAGTCCCAGCACTTTGGGAGGCCGAGGTGGGTGGATCATGAGGTCAGGAGTTGAGACCAGCCTGGCCAACATAGTGAAACCCCATCTCTACTAAAAATACAAAAATTAGCTGGGCATGGTGGCAGGCGCCTGTAGTCCCAGCTACTCTGGAGGCTGAGGTAGGAGAATGCTTTGAACCTGGGAGGCGGAGGTTGCAGTAAGCCAAGATTACACCATTGCGCTCCAGCCTGGGTGACAGGGTGAGACTCCATCTCAAAAGAAACGAATTTGTTTGTTTTGTTTGGTTTTGAGATAGGGTCTCACTTTGTCACCTAGGCTGGAGTGCAGTGGCATGATCACAGCTCACTGCAGCCTCAACTTTCCAGGTTTACATGATCCTCCTGCCTCAGCCTTCCGAGTAGCTGAGACTATAGGTGCGCACCACTACACTTGGCAAATTTTTTCCATTTTTTGTAGAGACAGGGTCTCACTATGTTGCCCAGTCTGGTCTCACTGGGCTCAAGTAACCTCCTATCTTGATCTCCCAAAGTGCTGCGATTACAGACATGAACCACCACGTCCAGCCCATTTTTCTTTTAAGGGTAATTTAAATGATAGTTCACCAGTGACAACTTACCATATTTTAAATATTTATCTCAAAATGCTCATAGAGGGCCTGGCGTGGTGGCTCACGCCCGTAATCCCAGCACTTTGGTGGGCCAAGGCAGGCAGACCACAAGGTCAGGATATCGAGACCATCCTGGCTAACATGGTGAAACCTCGTCTCACTAAAAATACAGAAAATTAGCTGGGTGTGGTGGCGGGCGCCTGTAGTCCCAGCTACTTGGGAGGCTGAGGCAGGAGAATGGTGTGAACCCGGGAGGCGGAGCTTGCAGTGAGCTGAGATTGTGCCACTGCACTCCAGCCTGAGAGACAGAGTGAGACTCTGCCTCAAAAAAAAAAAAAAAAAAAAAAAATGCTCACAGAGGGGGATGGGACTTAAAAAAAGGTTTGTTAGTTTTTTTAATGCTTACAGATTCTGCTATTTTTAAATGACATTTTCTGTTTTAATTTTTTGAGTGATAAAAAAATTTTATTTCATCATCTTCCTGCTATTCCTTGTATATCTGTTTATTGAGTATGTGCTGTGCATGGTGTTGGTTGGATGCTGCACAATGTGTACACACAGATACACAGAACATGACCTCCTCTCTGAAGGAGGCTATCATCTAGAGCAGAACAGTTTCCTGTGGAGCTTGTGAAAATACACATGCAAGGCCTGCTGTGGGAGTTGCTGACTTATTAGGTCTAAAGTGGGTATTAGTCATCTGTGTTTTTTTTTTAAAGCTCTCTTGGTATTCAGATATGCATCCCTCATTGTAGAGCCACTAGTCAGAACAGACCAACACAAAAACAAAAATTCAAGGCAGGCACAGGTAGGGAGTAACTGAAAGGAACAGTAATTGCAAAGTTGAAACAGTAAGGAAGGTTTTCTTTAGCATTTTGAACTGGTCTTCATGATGAGTTTCATTTTATCAGAAATTTGAAAGTTGGACACTTGAGTGTATGGCATAAAGCTATGGAAATATATAATGCATTTGTGGGATAATAAAGGAGTTTTAATTCTGTATAAGAATTTTACAGGGCAAGTAGATTCTTGCTTAGGCAAGCTCTGGAAATAAAACTTTAACAGAAAGTAGCACATTCATTTTGGTACTCTTTGTGTTAGAAAAGCATGCTTCATTGTTAATTTTTGAGGGATTTTTTAATCCCCCTCCCCCCAAAAAAAGGAAAATGATATTATATCCTTGGTGTTATGTAAACTTTTTTGTTTAATAGGTGTAATTCAATTTTCTCAAAATGCTTTTTTAACAGCAGCTGCCCAGGGCAGTGCTTATTAGTCCTTTTGCCGTATCCATAGTGATTCTGATTGCAGTAGATCTGAACAGGACCCTAGCATCCTGGGGTTTTTTCTCTTTTTTCTTTTCTTTTCTTTTCTTTTTTTTTTAAAGCAACTGGGCCAGGTGCAGTGTCTCCAGCCTGTAATCCCAACACTTTGAGAGGCTGAGGTGGGAGGATCACTTGAGACCAGGAGTTTGATAGGAGCCTGGGCAGCATAGCGAGAAGATACCATCTCTACAAAAAATAAAAATTAAAAAATTAACCTGGTGTGGTGACTCGCACCTATAGAATTAGCTACTTGGCAGGGTAAGGTAGAAGAATTACTTAATCCTAGGAGTTCAAGGTTACAGTGAGCTGTGGTCATATTACTTCACTCCAGCCTGGGTGACAGAGCAAGACCCTGTCTCTAAAAATAAATGAGTGAATGAAGCAAGCAAACAACTGGCTGCTCAAACATCTTTTTTAAACCTTGCCAGGCGATTCTGGTATGAATCAAGGCTTGGTTACCACTGAACAAGAGGAATTAGTATACAGAGAAATTCAAGTGAGATTTCATCAAAGAATTTCCTGACTTTCCCAGCAATTCTAGAAACATATATTTTGATTAGTAATTTTTCTAAAAAGGTGAAACATCTAAGCCAAACTTTGTATTCCAAGAAAGTGAACAAATGAACAAATACCTTCTTTCTCTGTTAGGAAATTTATTGAAGGTAAATATGTAGAGAGAGCTGTTGAGGGCTAGAGCATTGGATGCTTTGCGTTGAGGGCTAGAGATGAAAAGCACTTGAAAGCACAGTGTTTCATTTAGTACTCTCCTTGCTTGATGACTGGCATAAGGCATTGTTAACATTGGCATCAACCCTCTCTTAATAGTTCTCAGGGGCAATATATACCTTAGAGATTTGAAACATATGTTGAAGTTTGTGGTCAGGTCTCTCAAACCTTCATTTTCAAAGATTTCTAAGTTGAAAAGTCTGTTTCAAAATCTGATTGAGGGTTTTACATTTTTTAGGAAAAAGTTTAAAACACGTGCGGGTGAAACAGTGCGCCTCATGGACCTTATGGGAGAAGGACTAAAACGATCCATGGACAAGTTGAAGGAAAAAGAAAGAGACAAGGTAATCCCAAGCCTTATTGGCATAATGTGTATCAAGCATTGTGATTTTTCATTTTTGTTTTTGTTGAGAGAACTGAGGAGAATTATAAGGAGTCAGTCCCACCTAGGACAAGGCTTATATTGCTCTGACTTTATTGCACAGTAAGTTTATCTTGTGAATTGCTGAGCATTTATTTAGAAAATATAGTTCTTGGCAATTAAAAAAGACCTTGACGTTTTCCTCCTTTGTTAATGTAGCTTAGTATCTGTGCTGCTTAACAGCAGTTCCCAGTGATGGGAGAATATTGCAGACTGAATGGGTTTGATTCTTCAGCTCACATCAGAGTCTACATGTGCCGTGCTCCTTCTTTGGAGCATTTGTAGAGTGGTCATAGCAGTCAGTTCTTGTCACCCAAGGCCATTGATGAACCTTCAGAGCAGGCAACATGATGGCCTTTCATAGCTCCGTTAGAAAAGACTGTGGTTCAGTTTGTGTGGAATTTGGAGGAATGAAAAAGAAGAGTCAACAAGAACTTTTTTTTTTTTTTTTTTTTTTAAGTTTAGAACAGTAGAGAGGCCACGCATACCTGAGACTGGGTAATTTATAAAAGAGATTTAATTGGCTCTTGGTTCTTCTGGCTGTAGGAGCGTGGCACCAACATCAGTTTGCTTCTGGGGAGGCCTCAGGGAACTTTTATTCATGGGGGAAGGTAAAGGGAAAGCAGGCACTTCACATGGCTAAAGCAGGAGCAAGAGAGAGAGGGTAGGGGGAGGAGGTACCACACACTTAAATGACCAGATCTCACAAGAACTCTATCACCAAGACAGCACCAAGCCATAAGGAATCTGCCCCCATGGTCCAGCTAAATCACTGGTCTAGGCATATCTGGCACAGTCAGATGAAAAGTGGAAAGTTAGGCCGGCGCAGTGGCTCACACCTGTAATCCCAGCACTTTGGGAAGCTGAGGAGGGTGGATCACGAGGTCAGGAGTTCAAGACCAGCCTGGCCAAGATGCTGAAACCCCGTGTCTACTAAATATACGAAAATCAGCTGGGTGTGGTGGCACGTGCCTGTAATCCTAGCTACTTTGAAGGCTGAGGCAGGAGAATCGCTTAAACCTTAAAGAGGTTGCAGTGAACCAAGATCAAGCCACTGCACTCCAGCCTGGGCGACAGAGCAAGACTTTGTCTCAAAAAGAAAAGTGGGAAATTTAGTCATCTAGCTGTTTGTTAGTCTGCCTGATGACAAAAATTGCTTTGACTCTTTTTAACCACCCCAGCTAGTATTTTTTTAAGTTAATTTTAAATGTGTATGGTAAAATGCACAGCTTAATAAATTTTTACATATATATGCCTTAGAACACAAGATATATTTCCATCACCCCAGAAATTTTCCTATCACCATAAATCACTTTTGCTTATTCTGGAATTTCATATAAATGAAATCACATAGTATGTGCCCTTTTCCATGTGCATCAGTAGTTCGTATGTTTTCGGTTTTGTTTTGTTTTTGAGACAGAGTCTCACTCTGTCACTCAGGCTGGAGTGCAGTGGCAAGATCATGACTCACTGCACCTTGACCTCCTGGGCTCAAGTGATCCTTCTATCTCAGCCTCCCGGGTAGCTAGGACTATAGGCACCCACTGCCATACCTGGCTAATTTTTGTATTTTTTGTAGAGATGGGGTTTTGCCATGTTGCCGAGGCTGGAACTCCTGGGCTCAAGCAATCCACCCACCTTGCCCTCCCAAAGTGCTAAGATTACAGGCATAAGCCACCACACCCAGCTGTAGTTCATTTGTTTTTATTGCTGCATGATATTCTGATATATGAAGGTGCCACATTTTGTTTATCCATTCTCCTATTGATGGACATTAGGATTATTTCCAGTTGTTGGCTGTTCTGAATACAAAGGTATTGTGAACATTGTTGTTCAAGCTCTTTTAGAGGTACATGTGCTTTTTCTTTTGGATATATATCTAGGAATGGCATTGCTGGGTTGTAGGGTTGTCTTATGCTTAACTTTATTAAAAATTGCCAAGGAGGGCCAGGTGCGGTTGCTCACGCCTGTAATCCCAGCACTTTGGGAGGCCGAGGCGGGCGGATCACGAGGTCAGGAGATCGAGACCATCCTGGCGAACATGGTGAAACCCCGTCTCTACTAAAAATACAAAAAAATTAGCCGGGCATGGTGGCGGGTACCTGTAGCCCCAGCTACTGGGGAGGCTGAGGCAGGAGAATGGCGTGAACCCAGGAGGCGGAGCTTGCAGTGAGCTGAGATCGCGCCACTGCACTCCAGCCTGGGTGACAGAGCGAGACTCTGTCTCAAAAAAAAAAAAAAAAAAATTGCCAAGGAGAAAGTGGTGACTGTTGTATACTCCCACTACTAACATATGAGAGTTTCATTGCACCATATGTTTACCAACATTGATGTATTAGGGTTCTCTAGAGGGACAGAATAGGATAGATATATATAAAGGGACGTTTATTAAGTATTACACAATAACAAGGTCCCACAATAGGCTCTCTGCAAGCTGAAGATCAAGGAGAGCCAGTCTGAGTCCCAAAACTGAAGAACTTGGAGTCAGATGTTTGAGGGCAGGAAGCATCCAGCACAGGAGAAAGATGTAGGCTGAGAGGCTAGGCTAGTCTCTTCTTTTCACGTTTTTCTCCCTGCTTTATATTCACTGGCAGCTGATTAGATGGTGCCCACCCAATTAAGGTTGGGTCTGCCTTCCCAGCCCATGGACTGAAATGTTAATCTCCTTGGCAACACTCTCACAGACACACCTAGGATCAATACTTTGTACCCTTCAGTCCAATCAAGTTGACATATTAACCATCACAATTGGTTTAGTCAGTGTTTTTTATTTTAGCTTTTCTGGTGAGTGCATAGTGACTTATTGTGGTTAAAATATTCATTCCTCTGATGAATAATGATATTGACGATACTGACTACCTTTCCTCCCTCCCTCCCTTCCTTCCTTGTTCTTTTCTTTTCTTTTCTTTTCTCTCTTTTCTTTTTTCTTTTCTTTTCTTTCTTTTCTTTCTAAAGTCTCACTCTGTCACCCAGGCTGGAGTGCAGTGGCATGATCTTGGCTCCCTGCAACCTCCATCTCCCGGGTTCAAGCAATTCTCCTGCGTCAGCCTCCCGAGTAGGTGGGACTACAGGCACATGCCAACACACCAAGCTAATTTTTGTATCGTTTGTAGAGATGAGGTTTCGCCATGTTGGCCAGGCGAGTCTCAAACCCCTGGACTCAGCAATCTGCCTGCCTCAGGCTCTCAAAGTGCTGGGATTATAGGCATGAGCCACCATGCCCAGCCTGACTGCCTTTTCTTAGGCTTATTGGTCATCTAGATAATCTTCTCTTGTGAAGAGTCTTAACTCTTTTGCCCATTTATCATTATTATTATTATTTTGCATTAGACAATCAGTACTTACATTTATCTATATATTTTTGCCCTTTCCTGCAGTTTTTTTGCTTACACCTGGGGTTGTTTTTCCACAATCTGAAGGTCTTTATTCTTTTACCACAAGTCTGCTGGGGCGACAGATTCTTTCAGAATTTTTGTTTGTCCAAAAATGTCTTTATGTTGCCTTCAGTTTTGAACAATGTTTTTATTGGGTATAGAATTCTAGTTTGGCAGCTGTTTTCTTTCAGCAATTTTAGAGATGATATTCCACAGAACTGGAGAGGACCAGTAGGGCGGGGGGAAGGAAATAAATAAAAATGATATTCCATTGTCTTCCAGCTACCATAGTTTCCTTCGAAAATCAGTTGTAAGTTTCATTGTTTCTCCTTTGAAAGTATGCATCTTTTTCTCAGACTTTTTTTAGTGTTTTTCTTAAGCTTTATTTTTAGTATTTTGACTAAGAAATGCCTAAGTGTGGTTTAGGGAGTCATTTTTCTTTTTACCCTCTGGAGGGCTGCCGAACTTCCTAAATCTGTGAGTTGAGTTCTTTCATCAGGTTAGGAAAATTCTTGGCCATGTCTCTTCAAATATTACTACTTTTCGTCATTCTGTTATTTTTGGTACTCTAAGTACATATGTTAGAACTTTGTATCTCATGTGTTTCTTATGCTCTAAATCATTTTTTTCTCTTTGCTTTATTTTGGATATTTTCTGCTTCAGATATTATATTTTGGTATTCTATGTTTAAGGTATTTTTTGAAACTTTTCATCTTTTCTTCCAGTTTTCTTATTCTTTTCCTTTTAATTTTTTGAACATGTTAATCATAGTTTTCTTTAAACATTTTAAAACAGTTTAGACATAAAAAGCTTGTGAGATAGTACGAAGAATTTTATATATTTCATTTAGTATCCCCAGATACTAATATCTTTCATAGCTATATAGTATGATTATCAAAATCAGGAAATTAACATTGATATAATACCATTAACTAATCTGCAGTCCTTATTCTGGTTTCACAGTTGGTCTCACTCATGTCCTTTTTCTAGCCTAAGATCCAGTCCAGGATAACATGTTACATTTAGTTATCATGTCTCCTTTATCTTTAATCTGGGCAGTTAGTTCCTTGGTCTGTCTTTGACTTTCATGACCTCGACACTTCTGAAGTCTGCTGGTCAGTTACTTTTTTTGGAATATCACTTAGTTGGATTTGTCTGATATTGGCTCCTGTTCTGTTAAATTCTGTTTCCAGGTTATACAGTCTTATAAGTTTTATAAATCGTACTCTGTTTCCAGGTTATACTGTCTTATAAGAATAGATGTAGAGTTCTTATCAGTTCATCATATCAGGAGGCACAATATCGATAAGCTTCATGATTAATAATAATAATTTTGATCTCTTTGGTAAGGTGATAGTGTCAGTTTTCTCCCCTGTAAAGTTAGTATTTTCCCCCTTTGTCATTAATAATTATTTTTAAAGTAGCTTCTTCTTAAACAATTCCAGACTTTAAAGTTGCTGTTATCTTTTTTCTTTTGTTTCTGTTTTCTTGATTCTCTCCTAGCCCTTTCTTTGTAGTCCCCCTCCTTAGTATTTAGTTATTTCATCTTACTCTTGAGACCCCCAAGAGATAGGGGTCTCACTATGTTGTCCAGGCTGGTCTCAAACTCCTGGCCTCAAGTGATCCTTCCGCCTCAGCCTCCCAAGTAGCTGCATTACAGGCATGAGCAATTATACCTGGCTTATCTTGCTTTTTTAGAAAGCTTTGTTATTGGGTGCTGAGCATTATGAAGATAAAATTATAAAGATTCTGGCTGAGGTTATTTCCCTCCAAGACCATTAAGTTTCCTTCTAGCCGACAGACAGCATACCAGCTGATTATCTTGACCCTGTTTGTATTGGCCTTATGCTTCTTTAGGGCTGAACTATTTAAATTTTACCTTCATGACTTGGGTGAGGTCCTTACTCTTGAAATACGACCCTCTGGCCATATTTCAATGGCGTGTATGCTAATGCCCTTCCATTTTGCCGCTACAGAACTGCCTAGTGTCACACAGTTGCTAAAATCACTGCTCAGCTCTTTAATTACCACTTGCTCTTTCATGATAGATTTTTTGGAGTCTTGCCTTGTGCATGCCAGCCGTATGACATTTGAAAGAAATTTGTTCACAGAGTCTTTGACTCCTCTGTGGCTCCTTCTTTTTGGGGATTGTGTCCTTGCTTCTTTTGCAGCCCCATACTCTTAAACTCTTGTCTTCTCACCTTAGTAAGACCACTTCTTTCTGCTTGGATTCTGTCCCCCTTGTCCATTATGTAGTGATTTGAAAAATGCCCTTACGGAAAAAGCCAAGTGAGTATGGACTCATTCCCTATGTTTCGTTCTTCCAGGAACTGTGTTTTGTTCTTCCAAGAACTTCAACTTTGCTTGTGTTGATGCTCTCTAGTGACTTCAAACAGTTGTTTCATATGCTCAACCCAGTTTTAAAGAGATGCTTTGGGTAGAATAGTTAGTCTGCTGCAAGGTACTCTGTCATGGGCAGAAGCAAAAATCCTTAATTACTTACTTGTGGCCTAATAATGCTTCAGAATACTTGAGCAAATATTAGCAAAACAGTGAATGGGTTCTTTTATCTACTCTTAATACACCCTTGATTTCAATTAATTATTTAACCCTTTTTGTTTGTATTTTTCTGTTACTCTGTTTCCTATAACCTCACAATGTTCATAGTATGAAGTGGATATAAACTAATAATTGATGCTTCTGGTTTCGTATCTACTGAATACATTGGAAAAAGGTATTCATGCTGACATTTTATATTTTACAAATTCAGTTTCTCATAGAAACATTCTTCATTGTGCATAACGCGTTTTATATTTTCATTATTTTCTTTGTACATTGGCCCATGTCCTTCTGCCTCAGTGTTAGTGTTTATTAAAGTTCATTGGTAAAAGAATACCATTAGATGTTCCCTACCCTAGTCTTATGCCTATGAGACACCAGGGCAAAAGCAGCAGTCAGTAAGCTATGAAATACTGTTTTGTTTTCCCCAAAGGTCTTAACTGCAGAGGAATTGAATGCTGCTCAGACATCCATTGCCTATGGCTGTATCAAATATGCTGACCTTTCTCATAACCGGTTGAATGACTACATCTTCTCCTTTGACAAAATGCTAGATGACAGAGGAAATACAGCGGCTTACTTGTTGTATGCCTTCACTAGAATCAGGTAATTGTGGGTAGGCATTGTTGTATTTTGAATCAAATGAAAACATATTTAGTTACTCAAAAATACATTTTTTTTCTGAAATGAGACAGGGTCTTGGGCACAAACGATCCTCCCACCTCAGCCTCCTGAGCTGGGATTACTGACATACTGCCATTACACCTGACTTCTAAAGTGTGGTTTGTTTGTTTGCTTGTTTGTTTGTTTGTTTTTGAGACGGAGTCTCACTGTGTTGCCCAAGCTGGAGTGCAATGGCGCCATCTCGGCTCACTGCAACCTCCAACTCCCAGGTTCAAGTGATTCTCCTGCCTCAGCCTCCCCAGTAGAAGGTATTACAGGCACTCACCACCATGCCCAGCTAAATTTTGTATTGTTAGTAAAGACAGGGTTTCACCATGTTGGCCAGGCAGGTCTGGAACTCCGAACCTCAAGTAATTCACCCGCCTCGGCCTCCCAAAGTGCTGGGATTATGGGCATGAGCCATTGCGCTCAACCTGAAGTGTTTTTTTCGGGTTTATTTTTCTACCTACAAGCATCTTTGGAAATATGTCCTCTTTTAGTATTGCAAGTTATCCCAGAATCCCTAAACCTGGCCCTAACTGCACTTGCTGATACTCTCCTAGATGCTCTATGTTTAAATACCTAGGACGTGTCAGCTGATCCCCTAAAAGAATTACATTTCCATTTTTAGTATTATGAAATACTTTAGATCAGGTTATTAGTTTTGCCTAATAGTATGCCATATAATAAAATACTTCATTTTATAGGAACCTCTTTTCAATTGGTGATAATTTCTGATTTACGTGAATCACTTCTTAGTACATATTTTCGAGTGGGGAATGAGTGTGCCTAACAAAAGGGAATGGTGGTGGTTGCCTGATGATTTTTTTTTTTTTTTAAGGTCTATTGCACGTCTGGCCAATATTGATGAAGAAATGCTCCAAAAAGCTGCTCGAGAAACCAAGATTCTTTTGGATCATGAGAAGGAATGGAAACTAGGCCGGTGCATTTTACGGTTCCCTGAGATTCTGCAAAAGATTTTGGATGACTTATTTCTCCACACTCTCTGTGATTATATATATGAGCTGGCAACTACTTTCACAGAGTTCTATGATAGCTGCTACTGTGTGGAGAAAGATAGACAGACTGGTGAGTGTCTTTTTTTTTTGCGAGAGACACGGATCTACCTCTGTCCCTTGGGCTGGAGTACAGTGGTGAAATAGCTCACTGAAGCCCCAAACTTCTCGCCTCAGGTGATTCTCCCACTTGAACCTCCCGAATGGCTGGACTTACACGTGTAAGCCACTGCACACAGCTCCAGGTGTCTCATTTAGTAGCCATATTAGGGATGGGGTGTCATCAAAGCATTTGAATTGTGTGAGAGTGGTTTTCAGATTTATTTTATTCATGGAAACTTCCACTTTTTCCCTAACAGTTGCAGAGTGATCCATATCATATATAAAAGACAAAATGTGAAGTAGCACTTTAAACCAGAAATGGAACTCTGCCCACTTAGTCTGTTTTTCTACGATTAGGCACATGAGATGAAACCTTAGGACTCCAAAGAAAACAATTGGAAGATGACTGAGAGTAGGACATTTCCAACAAACACAGTGTGTTTGTGGCTCCCAGAAGGAATCTTTGGGTGTTTTTGATAATGGAAACTTCTTAGAAAACAATTGTTATCTTTTCTTACCTTAGGCTCTCTGCACTCTGTCATATTACATAGTTAATGAAGTAGCCCAAATTAATGTGTTATAAGGCAAGTAGGCATTTGTTAAAGTCATGCCTGAGGACTGAAACTCTACTAGGGAAAAAAAATCAATATGATAATGAAGTTTATAGTTATTTCAGACCATGAGGCCTAGGAAAAATTTTTAAAAGGTAAAATTTACTGTTCTCATCATTGCAGACCTTATCTCTCTTAATAGTTAAAAACATATTTCTTAACAGAAATACCTTTATTTTTTAAATTGTCTATCTGCATAGTTTAAGGTAAAGAAGATTCTAGTTAAAACCCAAAAACATCTGTGGGTTGGGCTATGTGCACTTCTAACTAAAATTTCCAAGTAACATAGATTCTTTAATAATGATTTTCAAAAAGGAAAACAAGTTAATAACTTTTTTCTGTCTTTCCAGGAAAAATATTGAAGGTGAACATGTGGCGTATGCTGCTATGTGAAGCAGTAGCTGCTGTCATGGCCAAGGGGTTCGATATCCTGGGAATAAAACCTGTCCAAAGGATGTAATCCTTCGTAGGTTTGAATACTGTGTGTTTTTACCAAAGTGGCCATTGGCACTGTTTGCTTTTTTACAATCATGTGGACACAAGCAAAAGTAAAGAAAATTTGTCAACTATGCAAAATGTGGTTCTTTATCTCTAACAGCTAGAATTCTAAAAAGAAAAAAATCACTTCTACAAATATGCTTATATCTTGCTGAGCATTAAACCAAAATGGCTTAGTGGAGGCCACGAAAAACAGGATTTGTGCACCACAGTGAGAGTGTATTGACTTTGCAGGAATGTGTTTTATTAATTTTAATTAGATAAGAAATCCCATTTATTGACCCTAAAAAGGCCCCAAGAATTTACACCTCTTCATTGTCCCATTCATGTTTCATTTCATTGTTCTGTGAGAGGTACTTACCCTGTTTTACAAGTAACAAAACTTGAGACTGCGCAGAGATAAGTAACTTGCCCTGGATTGCTCAGGAACAAAATTAAGATTCACACCTGTGCACGTTAAAATCCCAAATTCAGGCTATTTCCATTTTAAGAAAAGATGACATTGGCATATAACAGACTTGGGTTCGGGGGAAGGGGGCAAGGAAATGTAGATTGGAAATTTTCCCGAAGCTCAAGATTTAACTTTTAACACCTTATTGGCTAGATGCCAATCCCAGTCGCAAAGGAAGGTAGAAACCTAGAGTGAATGTCCAAGCTAAGAAGAGGATTGCCATGATTTCCTTAGACCAGTCACTATTCATCCCCTGGGCAGGGCATATTGTCTCATTTCATGAAATTGGAGTCGTTGTAGCAGCACAGAATACAGAGATTGGTAGTGGCAGCGAGACGTTTTGGGGTACAGCTCAGCACACTGATTATTGAGTCATCAGTTAATGGAATCTGCCAACACAAAAATGAAATGAGATTCCATGTAAAGCCAACACAATAGAAAAATGAATGCTTAATGAGCATGAATTGTATCATACTATGCTATTTCTAAAAGTCTCCAAGCTTAGAGGAACCTTAGATAGGATCTTAATGAGTTATCATAATAGCTTCCGTTCACAAACAAATTGGTATGTGTAAGTCTAACATGTCCACATTAGATCGCTGCTCCCTCCAACAAACATGGGGAGGCTAAGCAGTTTCCTCTCACTCTACTAACTGCAAAGACAGTTCACCTAGACTATTGAGCCCTTGGGTCAGAAGACTCAGGAGATTCTAGGAATTAAAACAGGATTCAACCGGGCATGGTGGCTCACACCTGTAATCCCAGCACTTTCAGAGGCCGAGGCGGGCAGATACCTGAGGTCGGGAGTTCAAGACCAGCCTGACCAACATGGGGAAACCCTGTCTCTACTAAAAATACAAAAAATAGCTATATGTAGTGGCAGGCATCTGTAATCCCAGCCACTCCGGAGGCTGAGGCAAGAGAATTGCTTGAACCTGGGAAGTGGAGGTTGCGGTGAGCCAAGGTCGCACCATTGCACTCCAGCCTGGGAGACACAGCAAGACTCCATCTCAAAAAAAAAAAACAGGATTCGGTGAGCAGTGAGGTGGAGGAGAAAGTAATGAAAGACTAGAGGAGTATGTTAAATTAACCAAAGGTCATGATAAGTTCATATACTGGAACATCATCATCTCAGATACCTGAGGCCATAACTATCTTTAAAACACTGTCGACTGGGCGCGGTGGCTCACGCCTGTAATCCCAGCACTGTGGGAGGCCGAGGCGGGTGGATCACGAGGTCAGGAGATGGAGACCATCCTGGCGAACACGGTGAAACCCCGTCTCTACTAAAAATACAAAAAAATGAGCCGGGCGAGTTGGCGGGCGCCTGTAGTCCCAGCTTCTCAGGAGGCTGAGGCAGGAGAATGGCGTGAACCTGGGAGGCGGCAGAGCTTGCAGTGAGCCGAGATCGCGCCACTGCACTCCAGCCTGGGTGACAGAACGACACTCCATCTCAAAAAAAAAACAACAAAACACTGTCTTACCATAATTTATAGATATATAAATACCATTTGGTAATACAGATAATATCAGAAACCTTTCCTTAGTAGTAGAGTTCTGATTCTCCTGTTTTTGTTTATAGAGACGAGGTCTTTCTCTGCTTTTCAGGCTGGAGTGCAATGGTGCCATTGTAGTTCACTGTAACTGTTTTTGTTTGTTTTTTGTTTTTTGTTTTTTTGAGACAGAGTCTCACTCTGTCACCCAGGCTGGAGTGCAGTTGTGCGATCTCGGCTCACTGCAACCTCTGTCTCCCAGGTTCAAGCGATTCTTATGCCTCAGCCTCTCAAGTAGCTGGGACTATAGTATGCGCCACCATACCCTGCTAATTTTTTTTATTTTTAGTAGAGACAGGGTTTCCCCATGTTGGCCAGGCTAGTCTCAAACTCCTGACCTCCGGGTGATCTGCCTGGCGCAGCCTCCCAAAGTGCTGGGATTACAGGTGTGAGCCACGGCACCCGGCCATTCACTGTAACGTTGAACTAACGGGCTCAAGTGATCCTCCTGCCTCAGTCTCTGGTAGCTATGACTATGGTTGTGCTAATTAGCCTGTTTTTAATGTGCTAGCCTTTGGAAAAACAAAGCCAATTTGACTTCAGATAATCCTTAATCTCATTTAAGTCTGTGGGCCTTTGTGACCCTCAAACTTGCCTTCATTTGACCTCTAAAAGAAGTCAAAATAATTTTTTTGTTGGTTAATAGAAAAAACACGATTTTTGCCAGGCGCGGTGGCTCACATCTGTAATCCCAGCACTTTGGGAGGCTGAGGTGGGCGGATGACGAGGTCAAGAGATCAAGACCATCCTGGCCAACATGGTGAAACCCGTCTCTACTAAAAATACAAAAATTAGCTGGGCGTGGTGGCGCATGCCTGTAGTCCCAGCTACTCAGGAGGCTGAGTCAGGAGAATCGCTTGAACCCGGGAGGCGGAGGTTGCAGTGAGCCGAGATTGTGCCACTGCCCTCCAGCCTAGGGGACAGAGCAAGACTCCGTCTCAAAAAAAAAAAAAAAAAAAAAAAAGAAAAAGAAAAAACACGATTTTCAGGTGTTCATTCATTTATCCTAACAAATGGAATGATCTGTGACCTCAAGCTTATTTACTGCATTCTAGGAAATTACAATACTATATATCAATAGCTCTAAGAACTATAGATTGCAAGATACTATAGTTTTGCACTACTAAAAAATTTTGACAAACTTTTAAACTGATAGAACTTTCGTAAGTTAGAATTTTCATACTGAAAAGAGTCTTTTAGACTTTGTATCATGTATCACTATGTACAAACTTAGCAAAGGAAAATACAACTGAAGTAAATTGGTTAAAATATTCTTAAAACTTGAGTCCCACTCTTTGAGATACTTTTTGATGCAGTCATTAATATCTGTCTTTTCTAGACAATATCATCCTCTATGCTACCAAAAACATTGATGATGCAGTGTTTTGATGTTCCACTGTAGTTCCCAGGATTATTTATCTGAGTCCTGATATTCATGTGAAGGCAGTGATGACTATGTCACAACCATCATCTGACTAATAATGACTGCGAGATGCATTGCAATTTCAGAAATGTTAAAATGTACATCCCCAAATTGATTAAACACAATAGTGTGAGGAATGAGGAAAATTAAGTTGGTTGGAAAACGTTTGACTTGGTATGGTCCAGTGTCTCTACATAAATATAAACTCTCCTTATTCCATTCTTTAATTTACAGGGACCTGTTTGCTAAACTAAGGTCTCTAGTCTCTACTAGGTCTCTACTCAGTGCTTTTCCAAACACAGGGCTGCCTGAAACCTTCCGTCATCCAAAGGTATGTGGTTTGCTGGAATTCAGTTACTCTTCCCAATGCCACCCCCCACTGAGAATTCCAGTGCCAGTCCTACCTTCCACGGGCACTACACAGGGACAGTGGAATGACATTTAAAGTGCCAAAAGGGAGGAAAACTGTCAGTCAAGACCTCTATATTCAGCAAAGCTATTCTTCAGAAATGAAGATGGTATTAAGATGTTTCCCAATAAACAAAAAGTTTGTCACTAGAAGACCATCCTTACAAGAAATGCTAAATGTTGATACGTAAGGACCCTAGACTAACAAAATCACACAACACCAGTAAAGGCAAGTACATAGTACAAAGTATATTTAAAAAGTGTAAAAGATTATAAAATCAAGTATGTAAAAGTATAAACATCAACAGTAATGTCTTGTTTTTAACTTACTTAAAAGGCAGCTACGGAGATGTGTATGGTGGCATATGCCCTGTAGTACCAGCTGTTTGGGAAACTGAGGTGGGAAGATGGCTTGAGTCTAGGAGTTTGAGGCTGTAGTGTGCTATGATCACCTCTGTGAATAACCATTGCACTACAGCCTGAGCAACATAATGAGACCTCATCTCTAAAAAATTAAAATTTTTAAAAATAAAAAGGACAATTGAAACTAAATCTATATTGATGTACATACAGTGTATAAAGATGTAATTTATGACAAAAACTACAAAAGGGAATAGGAGACTGCTATATAGGAGTAAAGATTTTGTATACTACTGAAATTAAGTTGATATTAATCTGAACTTGATTGTTATAAATTAAGATGTTAATTGTAACCCCCAGGGCGGCCACCAAGAAAATAATTCCAAAATATATAGTAAGAGAAATGACAAGGTAATTAAAATATTATACTAAAATGAAAAATACCTATTTAACATGTTGAAAGCAGAAAGAAAATGATAAAGATTATGGTGGACATGAATGAGTTAGAGAATAGAAAAACAATAGAGAAAATGAATTAAACCAAAAGTTATTTTCTTTTTTTTTTTTTTTTTTTGAGACGGAGTCTCGCTGTGTCTCCCAGGCTGGAGTGCAGTGGCGTGATCTCGGCTCACTGCAAGCTCCGCCTCCCGGGTTCACGCCATTCTCCCGCCTCAGC
This sequence comes from Macaca thibetana thibetana, assembly GCF_024542745.1. Classification (NCBI taxonomy): domain Eukaryota; kingdom Metazoa; phylum Chordata; class Mammalia; order Primates; family Cercopithecidae; genus Macaca; species Macaca thibetana. The sequence continues at coordinate 13,215,965 of NC_065583.1, read as the reverse complement.
CTCCCAAGTAGCTGAGACTACAGGCGCCCGCCACCACGCCCGGCTAGTTTTTTGTATTTTTAGTAGAGACGGGGTTTCACCATGTTAGCCAGGATAGTCTCGATCTCCTGACCTCGTGATCCACCCGCCTCGGCCTCCCAAAGTGCTGGGATTACAGGCTTGAGCCACCGCGCCCGGCCAAAAGTTATTTTCTTAAGATCAGCAAAATTGACAAACCTTTATAGCTAGACTGAGAAGAAAAAGATAAGATTCAAATTATTAAAATCAGGCATGAGAGTAGAGAGGTTACTATTGACCTTACAAAATAAAAAGAATAGAGAATAGAATTGTATGCTAAAAAAAATTAGACAATTTAAATGAACAAATTCCTAGAAACATACAAATTATCTAAACTGTCTCAAAATCTGAATAGACCTATGTAGCAAAGAGATTGAATCAATAGTCAAAAAATTTCCAACAAAGAAAAGCCAAGGACCAGATGGCTTTTCTGGTGAATTCTATCAAATCTTTAAAGAAGACAACACCAATCCTTCTCAAACTCTTCAAAAAAAGGAGGATTGCTTTTTAACTCATTCTATAAGGATATTACTACCCCAATATTCAAACCAAAAGCATCATAAAATAAGAGAACTTCAGATCAGTTATCACATAGATACAAAAAACTCTCATTACTAGCAAACTGAATTCAGCAAAATACTAAAAGCACTATACACATGACCAAGTAGGATTTATCTGAGAAATGTAAAGGTGATTCAACATATGAAATAAAATCACAGGCTGGCACGGAGGTTCACGCCTGTAATCCCAGCACTCTGGGCAGCAGAGGCAGGTGAACTGATTGAAGTCAGGAGTTTGAGACTAGCCTGGCCAATGTGGTGAAATCCCATGTCTACAAAAAAATGCAAAAATTAGCTGGATGTGGTGGCATGCACCTGTAATCCCAGCTATTTGGGTGGCTGAGGCATGAGAATTGCTTGAACCTGGGAGGCAGAGGTTGCAGTGAGCTGAGCCTGGGCTGCTGTACTCCAGTCTGGGCAACAAAGCGAGACCCTGTCTCAAAAACAAAAGTTCACAGTAATACATCATACTAATAAACTGAAGAGTGAAATAAATACCCCACATGAGCATCTCAATAGATTAGAAACAAAGTTGTCCACTCTTGCCACATCTATTCAAGATGCCTGTAGTCCCAGCTACTCTGGACGCCAAGGTGGGAGGATCACTTGAGCCTGAGAGGCAAAGGTCACAGTGAGCTGTGATGATTCCACTGCACCCTAGCCTGGGTGACAAAGTGAGCATGCCCGACTAATTTTTGTATTTTTGTAGAGACAGGGTTTCACCACGTTGGCCAGGCTGGTCGTGAACTCCTGACCTCAAGGGATGCGCCCACCTCAGCCTCCCAAACTGCTGAGATTACAGGCGTGAACCACTGCACAGCACCTGGCCCACACTTACTCAAATAAAAATTTTTTTTTTTTTTTTTTGGAGACGGAGTCTTGCTCCGTCGCCCGGGCTGGAGTGCAGTGGCCGGATCTCAGCTCACTGCAAGCTCCGCCTCCCGAGTTCACGCCATTCTCCTGCCTCAGCCTCCCGAGTAGCTGGGACTATAGGCGCCCGCCACCTCGCCCGGCTAGTTTTTTGTATTTTTTAGTAGAGACGGGGTTTCACCGTGTTAGCCAGGATGGTCTCGATCTGCTGACCTCGTGATCCGCCCGTCTCGGCCTCCCAAAGTGCTGGGAGTACAGGCTTGAGCCACCGCGCCCGGCCTCAAATAAATTTTAAAAGCAGATTTAAACTAGGGCATAAATGGTACAGAGAAGTTAATATGCATCTACAATTAATTTTATGCTAATTTTCTCATTTTTGACTTTGCTTCTTGGCCAATGTCAGCCCAAAATGGCCAGGATTAATATTCTAGAAAATTGGCTAAATAATATTCAGTCAATGGAGGTAATTATCTTAAGTGCAATGAGCCAGGCACAAATAGACAAATATCCCATGTTCTCACTTATATGTGGGAGCTAAAAAAAAAGTTTGTTTTGAAACGGTCTAGTTCTGTTGCCCAGGCTGGAGTGCAGTGGCGTGATCATCACACCACATCACCTCCACCTCCCGGGCTCAAGCGATCCTCCCACCTCAGCCTCCTGAGTAGCTGGGGCTACAGGCATGTGCCACCATGCCTGGCTAATTTTTGTATTTTTTGGTAGAGATGGGGTTTTGCCGTGTTGCCCAGGCTGGTCTTGAACTCCCGGGCTCAAGTGATCACCTGCCTCAGCTCCCAAACTGCTGAGATTACAGCTGTGAGTCACCGTGCCTGGCTGGGAGCTAAAAAATTTGATCACATGGAGGTAGAGAGTGGAAAAACAGATAACAAGAGACTGGGAAGGGTGAATGGGGGCAGGAGGGAAGATGAAGAGAAGTGGGTTAAAAGGTACAAACATACAGGCCTGGCGAGGTGACTCACACCTGTAATCCCACCACTTTGGGAGGCTGAGATGGGTGGATCACCTGAGGTCAGGAGTTCGAGACCAGCCTGGCCAACATGGTGAAACCCCATCTCTCCTGAAAATACAAAAAAAAAAAAAAAAAAAAAAAAAACAGGCATGGTAGCATGTGCCTATAATCCCAGCTACTCGTGAAGCGTGAGGCACAAGAATCGCTTGAACCTGGGAGGAGGAGGTTGCAGTGAACTGAGATCACACCACTGCGCTTCAGCCTGGGTGACAGAGGGAGACTCCGTCTCAAAAAAAAAAAAAAAAAAAAGAAGGCCGGGCGCGGTGGCTCAAGCCTGTAATCCCAGCACTTTGGGAGGCCGAGACGGGTGGATCACGAGGTCAGGAGATCGAGACTATCCTGGCTAACACGGTGAAACCCCGTCTCTACTAAAAAATACAAAAAACTAGCCGGGCGAGGTGGCGGGCGCCTGTAGTCCCAGCTACTCGGGAGGCTGAGGCAGGAGAATGGCGTGAACCCGGGAGGCGGAGCTTGCAGTGAGCTGAGATCCGGCCACTGCACTCCAGCCTGGGCGACAGAGCGAGACTCCGTCTCAAAAAAAAAAAAAAAAAAAAAAAAAAAGAAAAGAAAAAGGTACAAACACAGTAAGATAGAATGAACAAATTCAATGCTTGATAGCTGAGTAGGGTGACGATACTTAATAAAAATGTACTGTACTCTGGTGATGGATACTTTAAATACCCTGACTTGATCACTGCATTATACATGTAACAAAACTTCTCATGTACCCCATACATTTGTACACATAAAAAAATACTTGGTTGCATTATAGAAATTTCACTGGTTAATGAGAGTACATGGGGTCATCTAAAGTAAAACAATTTTTTTTGCTTTGTTTTGTTGTTTGGCTTGCTTTGCATTTTCATACCAATTTAATTACATAAATATACATGGTGTTTATAAAAAATAAAATGTACCGGATTGAAGGGGAGCACAGTTAGACTCACTGTAATTTTTGTGGGGATTTTAGATTGTAGGAGTTTGATATTTGTAGAAATTTTTTAATATATTGAGTTGGGGTCTATGTTTTCCAGGTTGGTCTCGAACTCCTGAGCTCAAGTGATCCACCCACCTCAGCCTCCCAAAGTGCTAAGATTACAGGCATGAGCCACTGCGCCCAGCCCAAATCTCAGATTCTTATTCCATAAAATGAAGAATTACAGAGAATTTCTAAGGTGTCTTATGGAAAGAAGACCTTTGCAAAAGTAGTCCAGCTAAGCTTTTTGAGCATTTCCTGAATGGCAGCCACTAGTTCTACAGTGGGGAATGGAGTGAGTCTGAGCCACCAAGAGATGAAGTGTCCCCCAGCAGAGGTAATGGCCAAACAATAATGACATCCCAAATAAGGGATTTTAGCTACTCTCCAAGGCCCAGAGGCTAGAAAAAGGGAGAAGATTTTCTTTTTCTAATTAATTAACCAGCTATATTAGATATATTATTGGGAGTTGACTATGATTCTGAGTTTTAGTCATGTGTTAGGAAGGAGGTATTATATTTTGTCTTGATGAGTACATTTAAATATATACATGCCGAACAGTAAATTTCACCTGAGGTGTTTGTGTTGGGTACACTGATCCAGGTGTGCCAGCTGGCATTATGCAATAGACACCTAGGTAAAAACATTTACTGTTCCCCAATTATGGCACCCACATATCTCAGCTGCCTTTCAGCTAGGCAGGCCATGTGACTGACTTTGGCCAGTCATCAGCCAGGAGGCTGAGGTGGGAGAATTGCTTGAGCCTGGGATATCAAGGCTGCAATCCGTGGTGAGTAGATATGATTGTGTCAAAGTCTTGACTAAACATACAAAAAGGTTGTGAGTTATCTGCACTCTATTCTTCAGCGGTACAGTAGAGGCCCTCTTTTTTCTCATGTGGCAGCCACAAGATGATGGGGCCTGAGTTCTTTAGTGGCTGTGTGGTGCAAACCTCCTACTGACTCTCAGTGGACATAAAACATAAGAAATAAACATAGTTGTATTAATACATTGAGATTTTGGAGTTCTGTGTTACTGCGTCATAGCCCAACTCCTCTTGAGCAAATGTAGCTGCACCTGTCACTGGGGTGGAGATCAGATCCCTAGAGTCAGTCACCTTTGGAAGTGGACCATGGCTTAGAGAAAACAAGTTTCTTCATGCATGGATGCTTAAAGTATAATGAGAATAGGGATGGGGTTATAGAGCATTACCTCTGGTTTCACATCAATCATGGCTAGTTACTCCTTGGGCAGTTTGTTGGAATGGTTGTGTGAGAAAATAAGCAAAATTTCTCATGCATTTTTTAAATCTATGGGAATGATTCATGTACCCCATGTCTACTACTGAGGCCTAGTCACAGATGTAATTATTATCATTACTATGGGGCACATCTTATGGAATAACAAGTCAATTGTAAACAAAAGTATACCTGGTGCCAAATGTGGTGGCTTGTGCCTAGAATTCCAGCAACTCAGGAGGCTGAGGCAGGAGGATGGCTTGAGGCCAGGAGCTGGAAACTAGCTTGGGCAACATAATGAGGTTGCATCTCTACAAAAAGTAAAAAAAAAATTGTCAGGCACGATGGTTTATATCTATATAGAAAGAAATGTGGCTGGCCACTCTGGCTCACACCTGTAATCCTAGCACTTTAAGAGACTGAAACAGAAGGACTGCTTGAGTACAGGAGTTTGAGGCAAGCCTGGGCAACATAGTGAGAACCCATTTCTATAAAAAATAAAAAATTTAGCTTGGTGTGGTGGCACACACCTGTAGTCCCAGCTACTGAGGAGGCTGGGGTGGGAGGACTACTTGAGGCTGGGAGATCAAGGCTGCAATAGCCATAATTGTGCCACTGCACTCAGCCTGGGTGACAGAGTGAGACCCTGTCTTAGAATAAAAAAAGAAAAATAAAGCCCTTTTCTTTATAAATTACCCAGTCTCAGGCATAGAAACATAAAACAAATTAAGACAGTAGATTAATGCCCCAGCCTCCAACCTGCAGCAGAACAATTCTGAGATGCCTTCCACACAGTTTCTCAGAGAGTACTCAGAGCAGTTGAGCTCCCATTTTCCACTGTGGTCATCTTCTCATTAATGTACCCTCTTTGTTTTTTTTTTTTTTTTTTTGAGACAGGGTCCCGCTCTGTCACCTAAGCTGGAGTGTAGTGGTATGAGGACAGCTCACTGCAGCCTTGATCTCCCAGGCTCAAGCGACCCCTCCAGCTCAGCCTCCTCAGTAGCTGGGACTACAGGTACACACCATGACACCTGGCTAAGTTTCTTTTATTTTTGTAGAAACAGGGTCTTGCTATCTTGCCAGGGCTGGTCTTGAACTCGTGGGCTCAATCAATCCTCCCACCTTGGCCTCCCAAAGTGCTGGGATTACAGGTGTGAGGCACTGTGCCCAGTTCTTTCTTAACCTTTCTATCTTTTCTATCTCGTTTTTGCACCCCCACCCCCACCCCACATGTGCTTCCTGGGATCAACTCACAAACCACTTGGACTCAAGTCTTTGTTTCAGGATCTCTATTATTCAAGGTTCTCCAAAGACACAGACCTGTAGGATATATATATGTGTGTGTGTATATATATGATATATATTGGTTCATGTGATTATGGAGACCAGCAAGTCCAAAATCTGCAGGGCCAACGTCCTGGTCCAAAGGTTGTCAGGCAGAAAGAGCTGATGTGCCAGTCGAAAGGCAGGAGAATTCTCTCTTCCTTGGGGAAGGATTTTGCTTTATTTCTGCCTTCAACTGATTAGATGAGGCCCACCCACATCCTAAATGGCAATCGGCTTTATTCAATATACCAATTTAAATGCTAATCTCATGTAAAAACACCCTCACAGAAACACTCAGAATACTATTTGACCAAATATCTGGGCACCCCATAGCCCAGTAAAGTTGACAAATAAAATTAACCCTCACAGACACCAAGCGTAGTTCATCATTTTGGAAATATTCGACTTACAGCCAAAGTGGAAACCTCTAAGTAGAGTATCAGGAATCATACATTTCGCTCACTGATTTCTTGTTCACATTCCAGTGTATAAAATTCTGGTCGCCATTAAGGAGACACTCCAGTTCTCAGGGAAAACCAGACTTGGCATTGCCGTCCATGAGTATGAGACAGGAAGAGCTGTGGTCCAGGATGGAACGAAAGTCATACTGCACATACCAGGTGTTCGATACATGCTCAGCAATTCAGGCGCGCGTTGTCTCTCTCTCTCTGGAGTAGACACTTACTTCAACTAACGGGAGGCTGGCCAGTTGTTTTACCACCTATCCTGCTTTTCCCAGCTCTTGTGTGGGCCCCAAAGCCCCCAGCAGTAGACGGCCCCAACTGCTGTCGCTGTCCCTGGTGCTGACCAAACGCTAACGCTTCTGCGTTGCGGCCTTAGGGCCACTGGTGGCGCCCAGTTATTCTTTTATTTTCCTTTTGTTCTTTTCTTTTCCTCTCTTTGTTGCTGCCCTTATTGCTGCCCAGTTATTCTTTTCTATCTCTTTCTCTTTTCTCTTTCTTTATTTTCTTTCTCTTTCTTTCTTTTTCCTCCAGAAAATGCTGTAGATTGTGATTTTGAAGCATAGACTAGACTTCGAGGATGAACGTGACATTTTGACTCTCTGTATATCCCCATTCACACTGAAGAATCAACACTTAACTTGCTGATCAATATTCCTAGAACTGGTGGCACAGCCAGGACCTACGCTGATGCTTACCTCCCCCTGTCCTGCCGCAGAGACGCCCCCGTCCCTGTGGCCCAGGGAAGTGCCAGGGGTCCCTGGGGAAGGCGGGAGATGGGGAAGGGGCAGGGTGAGCGAAGAGGAGCAGGCTGCGTCTGCACGCAGGCTGGGAAGTGGGGCTTCCGGGCCGCAGGGTCGCGGGGACGGGTGTGATGCAATCGCGCCACAGCCGCTGCGTCAAGGGGCGGCTCCGGGATGCGGGGACTGCGGTAGAGCCGGTCCCGCCCCCGCCGCCCGCCGCCCGCCTTCGCTAACCCCGCGGACAGCCGCCGGGACGACCACCCAGAGCCACCGGAGCCCCCTGACACCCGCCCCGAGTCACCGGTAACCCGCGGCACCCGCCCCGGGGCGCGCCATGAAGTCGGCGGCGAGCTCGCGCGGGGGCGGTGGGGGAGGCCGCGGGGGCGGCGGCTGGGGCGGCTGGGGCGGGGGCCGAGGCGGCGGCGGCGGCGGCGCGGGCAAGGGCGGCGGGGGGCGACGGCGGCGGCCCGGGGGGCAAGGGCGGCTTCGGGGCACGGGCGCGCGGCTTCGGCGGGGGCGGCCGGGGCCGGGGGCGAGGCGGCGGAGACGGCAAGGATCGCGGCGGCGGCGGCGGCGGACAGCGGCGGGGCGGGGTGGCCAAGAGCAAGAGCCGTCGCAGGAAGGGCGCCATGGTGGTGTCGGTGGAGCCGCACCGGCACGAAGGCGTCTTCATCTACCGCGGGGCGGAGGACGCGCTGGTCACGCTGAACATGGTGCCGGGCCAGTCGGTGTACGGCGAGAGGCGCGTCACGGTGACCGAGGGCGGCGTGAAGCAGGAGTACCGCACGTGGAACCCATTCCGCTCCAAGCTGGCCGCGGCCATCCTGGGCGGGGTGGACCAGATCCACATCAAGCCCAAGTCCAAGGTGCTGTACCTAGGCGCCGCGTCGGGCACCACTGTCTCCCACGTCTCCGACATCATTGGCCCAGACGGCCTGGTCTACGCCGTCGAGTTCTCCCACCGCGCCGGCCGCGATCTGGTCAACGTGGCCAAGAAGCGCACCAACATCATCCCTGTCCTGGAGGACGCGCGGCACCCGCTCAAGTACCGCATGCTCATCGGGATGGTGGACGTGATCTTCGCCGACGTGGCCCAGCCCGACCAGTCCCGCATCGTGGCCCTGAACGCCCACACCTTCCTGCGCAACGGGGGCCACTTTCTCATCTCCATCAAGGCCAACTGCATCGACTCCACCGCATCTGCCGAGGCTGTGTTTGCTTCTGAGGTGAGGAAGTTGCAGCAGGAGAACTTGAAGCCCCAAGAGCAGCTGACCCTGGAGCCCTATGAGAGGGACCACGCTGTGGTGGTCGGGGTCTACCGGCCTCTTCCAAAGAGCAGCACCAAGTAGCATCCAGCTCAGGCTCGCCTGCCATCTCCCCAAGCCTGTGTTGTGTTTGCTATTATTTTCTATGTGTTTTCTTTGTGCGTGTTTTGTTTTGTTTTTCTATTAAACTGCATAAAGAAACGGCACCTATCTGTATGGTGATGCCAGGCTAGGTTTTGCTGCAGTAACAACCCCCAAATCCCAGTGGCCTAAACCAGCTGGTGTAAGGGGCCCATCACGCAGTAGCCTGGGAGCTGTGCTCATTCTAATCACTCCGGTCCCCAACTCCCCAGGGCCCCATTTTCACACATGCTCCCTCCATCCCTAGGGCAAAGGAAAGAGCTGGGGAACTGCTAATAAAAGCTTTTAAACTTCCCCTTGGAACTGATGGGGCACTTCTGCTCACATTTGGCCAAGTCACATGACCAAGCCTGACTCCGGGGAAGGACACTGAATATTGATGGACAATAATATAGTCAAACACACCAATCATCTGACTCACAGCCAAAGTCAACCACAATAAGTTTTTATTACTTTACTCTTCAACTAAGCCCTTTTGCATTCACGGTAAAAGTGAATAATAAATAAATGTTAAATTTATTCCTCACACCAGCCCTGAGATGGCTTTGTTAGCACTTGCGTATTACATGTGAAGCAACAGGGCTTCTGAAGGTAAACTAGTTGCTCAAACTTACATAGCCAGTAAGGAGGTAGGACTGAAATGCCAGTCTTCAGGGCTCTAAATCCATTGCTGTTTCCTCAGCACCAGGGGGATCTTGTCTCTGGCCCCCAACCCCTATGGCATGCACACAGGGACACACTTAGAGCAGAGCCCTGTGACCTTATTGTGTTCTTTTGCTCCCCCCTGTCCCCCACTGGGCTAGCCCTTTGGTTTCACAATAGCAAAATAAGGTAGGGGGGCAGGATGTAGGTCTAGCTAGCAGACTGTCTCCACTGCAGGGCATAACATACCCCAAGTGGCATCACCAAGTGTCTGCAGAACAGGCAGAAAAATGACTCCCAGAAAGTATCTGTCTTTGCAAGGCATGTCCTGCAGTTCCCAAGATGCTGGTCTCAGTACCTTGGAGTCTCTCTCCAAAGCACCCCAAAGGGAAGGGAGAGTGGGTAATCCAAGGAGAGCTGAGAATGCCCCCAAGGCCCAGTAAATGCCTCCAAGCCAGACCTTAGGAAGGCCTTTCATTCATTCATGCATGCATACACTCAAAAAAATCCCCACTGCCAAAGTCACCAACATTTAGTCTTTGAATGATTGCACACTAATGTATCATTTGGAGGGTGGATTTGCCTTTCTAAACATGTGCTTGGGCAGCAATCATGGTTAGTCTGCTTTTTCTGAGAGCATACTTCTTGAACAACAAAGGATAAATCAAACTTTTTATTTTATTTATTTTATTTGAGACAGGTCTTGCTCTGTCACCAAGCCTGGAATACAGTGGCACAATCATGGCTCACTGCAGCCTTGAACTCCTGGGCTTAAGTGATCTTCCTGCCTCAGCCTACCACACCTGGCTAATTAAAATAATTTTTTTTTTTTTTTTTTTTTTTTTTTTTTTGTAGGAACAGTCTCGCTTTGTTGCCAAGGCTGGTCTTGAACTCCTTGCTTCAAGAAATCTTCCTGCCTCAGACTCCCACAATGGGATTAGAGGTGTGAGCTATGGCGCCTGGTCCAAATCAGATTTTTTAAAAGGCTACCACTCTTTCACCATTCCCCCCATCCTACCCCATCCCAAAATTCAGAAAGGGAATTACAGTTCAGATGTATTAGCAAGACTGACTCAGGAAGAAGAGAGTGAATGAGGTACATGTCTATTTCCATAAACAATGGAAATCTTCATTACAACCCTGCAAAGCCAGGATCACTTTTCCTATTTGGCATATGAGAACACTGCAGTTCAGAGATGACAGTGCCTGGTTTAAGATCCCCCAGAAAGGCTCACAGCCAAAAATCACAGCCTTGTTAATCTGACTCCAAAATCTATGTCGTTTTCACTGAAGTCTATGCTGGTTCTGTTGCCTTGAAAAGCCCTCTCTGCTTCAAATACAAAAAAATTAGCCGGTCGCAGTGGCGGGCGCCTATAGTCCCAGCTACTTGGGAGGCTGAGGCAAGGGAATGGCGTGAACCCAGGAGGGCAAGCTTTGCAGTGAGCCAAGATTGCGCCGCCGCACTCCAGCCTGGGCGACAGAGCGAGACTCCGTCTAAAAAAAAAAAAAAGAAAGAAAGAAAAGAAAAGAAAAGAAAGGCCCTCTCTCCAATCCTAGGCTAATTTATTAGTTGCTGGGATGAAGCCCTGAGGCTGAGGTGGACTCCCTGGGAACAGGAACTGTTTGCTCACTAGGGGAAGGAGGGGCTCTGCAGCAGCTGAGGCCCAGGACCCAGCTCCTCCTCAGAGCCAGATGGGCTCCATAAAGGAGCTCTTGATTCCTCCTTAAAGGTTTATCCCCCAAGGATGGGGGATGAAGCGGGAAACACGACCTCTTTCCTTGGCATGAGCACTCCCATTCCCTGTCCCTCCTGCCCCAAGTGAAATTTACAGTCATGTCTGAAGCTTCTCAAAGTGGGAATTATTTGTGAGGAAAATGGCAACAAAACAATCTCCTGAAGAATTTCCCTGCATTGCAGATGAATTCCTGAGCCAATGGAATGACATGGTGAGTACCAGGAGAAATACAGGAATACAGCAAGGGAGCTGGAACCTGGTTTTAGAGGATGAAGGCAGGGAAAAGAATGGGACTATAGTCCGGGCACAGTGGCTCATGCCTGTAATCCCAGCACTTTGGGAGGCCAAGGTGCGTGGATCACTTGAGACCTTGACTGAGTACTTGAATCGAGATCAGCCTGGTCAACATACGAAACCCCATCTCTACTAAAAATATGAAAAATAGCTGGGCATGGTGGCAGGCACCTGTAATCCCAGCTTCTCGGGAGGCTGAGGCAGGAGAATCGCTTGAATCTGGGAGGCGGAGGTTCCAGTGAGCCGAGATCACGCCACTGTGAGACTGTCTAAACAACAACAACAAAAAAGAATGGGACTATAACTCCAGTGGGCCCTGGGTCCCAAGAAACCTAGAAGTAGCAGTGACCGTAGGTAACAAACCTGCTCAGAGCCAGGAATGCTTCAGTGACTATCAGCTTGGGTTCCCAGAAGGCTTTACATTTGGGTCTCTAGGTATATTAGTCTTCTCAGGCTGTTGTAACAACATACTACATGTTAGGTGGCTTCAACAACAGATACTCATTTTCTCACTATTCTGGAGGGAGGCTAGAAGTCCAGTATCAAGGTGCTGAAGAATTCAGTTTCTGGTGAGGACTCTCTTCCTGGCTTGTAATCGGCCTCCTTCTTGCTGTGTCCTTATGTGGCCTTTCCTCTGTACACACACGGCGAGAAAGAGAGAGAAAGAGAGAGCTCTTTTCTTCCCGTTTACAAGGACACCAATCCTATTGGATTAGGGTCCTACTCTCAGGACCTCTTTCAACCTTAATTACCTCCTTAGGGCCCCATCCCAAAATATAGTAACACTGGGGATTCGAGCTTCAATTTGTGAATTTTCTGGGACACAATTCAGTGCATAACCCTAGGGTTGGATGAGAATGTTCAGCTAAAATGCCTGTCTTACTGGATTGTGAGTTTTGGCTGAGGAGACCAATGTTTAATGTGAAAATACCTGCCGACAGCCTGGCACTAAGCGCTCTGCCTGTTTTTTCATTTTTTCTTTTTTTCCCCCTCTTATTGGCAATAGAGAATAATAAGGTAGCTGAGAATTAAGAGTTTAAAATGGGCCCAGCACAGTGGCTCAGGCTTGTAATCCCAGCACTTAGGGAGGCTGAGGTGGGCTTCAGATGGCTTCAGTTCAGTAGTTCAAGACCATCCTGGACAACATAGTGAAACCCCGTCTCTACAAAACAAAAATTAGCTTGGGGTGGTTGCATGCACCTGTAGTCCCAGTTACTTGGGAGGCTAAGGCAGGAGAATCACTTGAACCCAGGAAAGTAGAGGTTGCAGTGAGCTGGGATCACACCACTGTGCTCCAGCCTGGGCAACAGAGTGAGACACTGTCTCAAAAATAAATAAATAAATACATAAATACAAGTTTACATAAATGCCAGGGGTTGCCTTGGAGTGGGGGAGCACACTTAGCAAGTCTTCTGAGGGGACTGCCCTGTGCTGGGAGCTGCGGGGAGCTTGCCACTGAGTTTCAGAGTCAGCGGCTCCATCCTGGGCCACAGGAGAGGACTCAACTCAAGCATCAGTGAGTGCCCAGCGGCAGTCACCTCTGCAGCAGAAGCAGCAAGGGTGGAGGCTGGTGCTCAAAGGCCAGGCAAGAGGGGCCATGTGCCCACGGCATCGGCGGGAGCCTCAGAGAACAGGCGGAACAGAACTCCCACCCCACCCACCAGCACCATGATGTCTGCCAGCTTCTCCCTCGCTCAGACGCCTCCTGAGGTGAAGGGAAGAAGAATGGGGCAGGAGAAGACCTGAGGGAATGAACCTTTATCCAAAAAAGGCAGTTTTAAATGGGAAGAAACCATGTTCCATTAGTTAGCGCTTTCCCCTGCCAACGTTGCATTAAGCAAGACGTTCTGGCCCATCTGAGCTATGGTGAGCACTGCATCTGGATACTGCTACTCTAACATGTATCAAGCACTTAGGTCCCAGGCAGAAAGCTCAGTATTTCTTTGATCTTTAGAAGTATGACTTTTTTTTTTTTTTTGAGACAGGAGTTTCGCTCTGTCACCCAGGCTGGAGTGCAGTGGCACAATCTCAGTTCACTGCAACCTCCAACTCCCAGGTTCAAGTGATTCTCCTGCCTCAGCCTCCCGAGTAGCTGGGATTACAGTAAACACCCGCCACCATACCCAACTAATTTTTGTATTTTTTTAGTAAAGACAGGGTTTCACCATGTTGGCCAGGCTGGTCACGAATTGCTGACCTCAAGAGATCCACCCACCTCAGCCTTCAAAACTGCTGGGATTACAGACATGAGCCACGGCGCCCGGCCTCATGATTTTTAAATTAATAACAAAACAAACATTCCTGAAAGTGCCGACACTAACATTCCACTTGATGAACTGCTGCAAAATGAACACCGGTGTCAGAGCTGCACCTAGCATTTGCGTGGCGTGGAGCAAGAGCATCCGTAAGGACCCTGGCCCGTGGCTTCCCCTTCCTCTTCCCACTCCTGGTTCCCGGCCCTGGAAGGGCCTCATGTACACTGCTGTAGATACTCAGTCCTCCAGTCCAAGATCTGTCCCCAGGCCCTTCAAACAGCCTTCTTGAAACCACTTATTGGAACTAGAGTTGCAAACTGGGAGCAGGGTCTCTCGGGGGACCGGCCTGGGGAGGAGGACTGGAATAGGGCTCGCATTGTTCAGGCAGAGCTCTGAGTGCCTGATGCATAATCCAGAAGGTCGGAGACGTGGCTTCTAGGGGGCATGGCACTTGGTCCCTATGGACTCCTTGCCTCACAGGATAAGGAACAGACAGAGGAAGGCCAGAGTGCAGTCTTTTTTTTTTTTGAGACGGAGTTTCACTCTTGTTGCCCCAGCTGGAGTGCAATGGCGTGATCTCGGCTCACCACAACCTCCGCCTCCCATGTTCAAGAGATTCTCCTGCCTCAGCCTCCCTAGTTGCTGGGATTACAGGCATGTGCCACCACGCCCGGCTAATTTTGTATTTTTAGCAGAGACGGCGTTTCTCCATGTTGGTCAGGCTGGTCTCGAACTCCCGACCTCAGGTGATCTGCCCGCCTGGGCCTCCCAAAGTGCTGGGATTACAGGCATGAGCCATTGCGCCCGGCCAGAGTGCAGTCTTATAAAGTGCAGGAGGCAGGGCATGGTGGCTCATGCCTGTGTTCCCAGCACTTTGGGAGAGAGAGGCGGGCAGATTGCCTGACCTCAGGAGTTCAAGACCACCCTGGGCAACATGGCAAAACCCCGTCGCTACTAAAATACAAAAAATTAGCTGGGCATGGTGGCATGTGCCTGTAGTCCCAGCTACTCAGGAGGCTGAGGCATGAGAATCGCTTAAGCCTGGGAGGCGGAGGTTGCAGCGAGCCACGATCGCACCACTGCACTCCAGCTTGGGCTACAGAGTGAGACTCTGTCTCAAAAGAAAAAAAGAAAAAAAAAAGTGCAGTTGCCAATGACTAAGAGTGTCCCCTTTGCCTGTCCACCCATCCAATCTCAGCATTCCTCTATGAAGATGCAAAGTCTACCACTTCCCAGGAGTCCTTCCAGGCCCGTTGACTCACAGGAAGCTCCTTCTGACATTACAGCTCTCGGTGAGTATTCTGATGAAGACATTGCATGCAGGGTGCTTCCATGCACCTTCTTTCACTGAATCCGCACACACAGCACCCCAGGAGGCAAGTGTTATCACCCCGTATCACCGATGAGGAAACTGAGGCTCAGAAAGGTGATGTCAGTCAGTCAAGGTAGTGTAGCTGGAGGGTGAGAGAGCTGAGATTTCTGGAGCAGAATTGCATCTCTGGTCTAAGTCAGCAACATGAAAATCAGATGCTCTAGGGAAAGGCCTGGCATTGGTATTTTTTTTATGTAACCATAACCTCCCCACGTGATTCTAAGGTAGGGCCAGGACTGAGGCCCACTATTTAAAATGCTGTATCATTTTTGTCATCGGCTGGGAAAGGCAGATTTAGGATGGTATTTTGAATAACTGAAAGACAACGGCTGAGCAATTCTGCCATGCCTGCTGGTACCTGGGGCCTCTTTGACAACAGAGGATGCTCCCTGAGATTCCAACAAGGCGAATGATTGAAGTCAGGGCCTGAAAACAAAGTTCTTGCTACTCCTGCTCTTTGGTCACTGGGCTGCACACCGCATGCTGAGGATGTTTGTGAGGGAGAGAGCTGAGCTGACGGGCGTCAGAGGAGCCAATAAAGCCAGGAGCTCAAAATGCAAGCGTTAAGTCTGCAGTCACTGTGATAGTACAAGCAAGAGACTGAAATAGAGAAAGCACCGATTGCCCGTTCCATTTCCCCCATGAAACGGCACACCTGGCAAGGGCCAAGTTGATCAGCGCAGTCAGAATTGTCTCTATTGAAGGAGCCCCCAGCAAAAGACTGGCAGTTTCTTGGGCGTGGAGGTGAGGAGGGTGAGGAGGAAGGGGTAGGAGCAGAGAAGTACTGAGTTAGTGGGGAACAGCGTCTTCAGGCTTTTGCCCTCTTGATGGCCTCTGCCCAAGGCCTCAGATAGTGGGACCCAGAAACGAAGACGCAGAACGTGAGCAGGGGAGGGGACTGAGTCCTTGACCGCAACTCCCTGCGGAGACGGCAGTGCACCAGGGTCCTCCTGAGGGCTGCCAGGGAAAACATCACACACAGGTGCTGGTCCAGCCTAAAAACATCACACACAGGTGCTGGTCCAGCCTAAAAACATCACACACAGGTGCTGGCCAGGAGCCGGAGCCCTGAGGGTTTACCTTCTATAGATTGTAAGTACAGGCGCCCAGTACTGAAGTTGGTTTTTTGGTCTCTTGAGCAAAAGCATTTTATGAACTTCTCTCTAAATCTTGCCTTTGCACTTTTCACTTATTTCTCATGTTTGCCTCTTCCATCCCCTGGTGACCACCAAGCCGCCTGTCTACTGCTTGGGACCCACCGTTCATTAGATCCTTCCCATCCCACTGCCTCCAGGCGAGCCTCTGCTCCCTGCCTGGAGAACTCAGGTGCCCCAAACACAATGCAAGAATTCTAGCTGCTTGTAACAGCCAGTGTGTTTGGCAGGGTTTTTTTTGTTTTTGTTTTTTTTTAAATCTGGGCCACACAGGAAGGCTTCCAGAAACATTGGACCAGAACTGAGGAAGAACCCGAAGTAGTTTTGATGGAAAACACTGTGTTTCTTACCTCTTCGTGTGATTTTAATTTTAATCTTCTCCCACCCAAACCTCCTTCCTTCCCACTTACCTTTCCATCTCACTACCTCTAGGAACCCCAAATCCAACAGTCACTTAACCCATGAGGACTTCGATCCACCAATCACCATCTTTTCACCGTCTGTTCAATTAATTCGCATTGTCCTCATTTCCCTCCTCGCCTGGCTGAGATTTCATGGTCCATCATTATAATCACTTCCTTACATAACACCTTATCCCTCTCTCCCTTCATTTTTGCTTGCAAACCGGCCATTCCTTTCCTGAACCTACCTCTTTCTTGGAGTAAATCATCAAATGGAAACAAAGCTGCCAATACCAGCTACTAACAATGTTTGCCAGCTTCTCTTAAGGCCACAGATTCATTGGTTCATGACCTACCTTCCAAGGTATCATGGCATCAGGGTCACCTCTTCCTAAACGAACAGCATCCTTCTAGCCTCTGATAACACCTCCTTTGCCACCTGCTGCCAGCCTCTAATCCAATACCACATGGTTTAGGTTTCTGTTCTTCAGTGGCACTCCATCTCTGGTGTCAACTTCTGTATCGGTTGGAAGAGGCCAGGTTATGCTGGGGTAACAAACCCCTAAATCTGTGGTGTAAAAAAACAAAGTTTGTTTTCTTCCTTTTACTCCAGACCTTCATTAATGTGGTGAGGGAGTGACAAAAAAGGAGCTTTGCTACTTTTTGTCACTTAGGGATCCAGGCTGACAGAGCAGCCACTGTCTCAAATGCTGCCGGCTTCAGTTAGTGGGAAAAGAGGGCTCTGGAGGGTCTCAAAGAGGTGACTAAGTGCTCCAGCCAAAAAGTAGCATGCACCACTTCCAAACACAACTCTCACTCACTAGATGGCCAGAGCTAATCCTACGAACCCACCCTCTCAACTGCAAGGGAGCCAGCAAGCACAATCCTACCATGTAGCTAAAAAGTGGCTTATTAAAATCCCTGCTGAACATGAATGACCACCATCAGAAGATACTATTATTAGTCTCATTTTGCATGTGGTAAGGCACAGGTTAAGAAATCTGTCTGAGACTTTATGCCTAGTAATTATGTCAGAGTAGGATTTGAACTCATGCTCCAGAATTTTTTTTTTTTTTTTTTTTTTGAGACAGGGTCTTGCTCTGTCATCCAGGCTGGAGTGCAGTGGTGTGATCTTGGCTCACTGCATCCTCTACCCTGGATCAAGTGATTCTCGTGCCTCAGCCTCCTGAATAGCTGGGATTACAGACATGCACCACCATGCCCAGCTGATTTTTGTATTTTTAGTAGAGATAGGGTTTCGCCATGTTGGCCAGGCTGGTCTCAAACTCCTGACCTCAAGTGATGTGCCTGGCTTGGCCTCCCAAAGTGCTGGGGATTACAGGTGTGAGCCACCGTGCCCAGCCCAGAATATTTGTTTTTAACCACTACTCTCAGCAAATATGTAGACTTAAAATTTATCTGTTATTGTCATGTAACTTGTGATGTACTCAGAGAATGTGGTCTTATTTTCTGAAATGCATGGAGTCTTTATGGCCTGCATGTAATTAATTTTGGTAAATGTTTCGTGTGTGCCTAAGAGGGTATCTTCTAATTGGTGAATGCAGAATTCAATATATGTCCCTTAGAGCAGTCTAAACGGGAGTGTTCAAATCTACTTGTTGATTTTTTTTGTTTGCTTGACCTATCAAGAATTGAGAGGTGTTGCAATCTCCCACTGTGGTAGCATTTTCCTGCCACAAAGGTTTATCCATTTTAGCTTTATTTTCTGATTATCTTATTAACTGCCTATGTATCTTAAAAGTTCTGTCTTCTTGGTTAATTGAACTTTTTGTAATTATATAACGACTCTATTCCTAATGATGGATTTGTCTTCAAGTTTATTTATTTTGAGATAGGGTCTCACGTTGTTACCCAGGCTGAATGCGGTGACGCAATCATGGCTCACTGCAGCCTCGATCTCCCAGGCTGAAGCCATCCTTCCACCTCAGCCTCCCGAGTAACTGGGACCACAGGCGTGTGCCACCAGTCTCGGCTAATGTTTGTATTTTTTGTAGAGATGGAGTTTCACTGCGCTGCCTAGGCTGGTCTCGAACTCCTGGGCTCAAGTGATCTTCCCATGTTGGCCTCCCAAAGTGTTGGGATTACAGGCGTGAGCCACCACACCTATTCTTTTTGTCATAATATAGCTACATAAGCTTTCCTTTGGTTAGTGTTTGTCTAATCTTTTTTTTTGAACTCTCTGATTTCAACCTGTTCAGTTAATATTATAAAAAGCATAGATGGTAGTTTTTTTTTTAAGAGATAGGATCTTGCTCTGTCACTCAGGCTAGAGTGCAGTGGCACAATCATACCTCACTGTAACCTTGAACTCCTGGGTTCAAGCGATGTTCCTGCCTCAGCCTCCCCAGTAGCTAGGAATACAGGCATGTGCCACCATACCTAGCTAATTTTTTTTGTGTGGTGTTTTTTTTTTTTTTTTTTTTTTTTTTTTTTTGAGACAAGGTATTGCTATGTTGCCTGTGTAGGTCTTGAATTCCTGGCCTGAAGTGACCCTCCTGCTTTGACCTCCCAAAGCACTGGGATTATAGGCATGAACCACTGTGCCTGGCCTAGAAGTTGTTTTCCTTTTAAACTCAAATTTCACATTCTCCTCTAATTGGCAAGTTTGCCCCATTAATATTTTCATCTTTCTGATTTTTTCCACATTTACTTAAATTGTCCTGCTTTTTCTATATTGATTGCTCTTTCTCGTTATAACCAAATTTATTATTATTTCTGAGAGACAGGGTCTCGCTCTGTTGCCCAGGCTTGAGTACAGGGGTGCAATCTGGGCTCACTGCAACATACGCCTCCTGGGTTCAAATGATCCTCAGCCTCAGCCTCCCTAGTAGCTGGGACCTCAGACAGGCATCACCAGCTAATTTTAAAATTTTTTGTAGACAAGTTCTCACTATATTGCCCCGGCTGGTCTTGAAATCCTGGGCTCGAGCAATCCTCCTGCCTTGGTCTCCCCAAAAGCTGGAATTACAGATGTTAAGCCTCTGTGCCCAGCTCCAAATTACTTATTTGGATAACATGCTGGTGCCATGTCATTTGTCCAACACAGACAGGGTATTAAAAAAAAGCACTAGGATGGAGGTGAGGACACCTAGGGTTGAGTTTTGGTTCTGTTAATAACTTGCTGTGTGATTTAGGACAATCTAGTTGACTTCTCTGGACCTTTTTTCCTCCCTATAAATAAATCTTGAGTTTGATTCAGTAGTCTGTGAGATTCCTGCTAACTCTTGGATTCTCTGTTCCCATGCCTGGTTGGTCACTGGCTCTTGATATGTGAAAAATCCTAGGGCATCTCTAATTTGCAGCTTGCTCTTAGACTAAGATTCAGGACAGCTAGGTGTGGGGGAGCGTGCCTGTAGTCCCAGCTAGTTGGAAGACAGGTGCGAGGATCGCTTGTGCTCAAGAGTTGGGAGGCCAACCTGGACAATATAGTGAGAGTCTCTTAAAAAAAAAAAAAAGAAGAAGAAGATTCAGGGCCGGACATGATGGCTCATGTCTGTAATCCCAACACTTTGGGAGGACAAGGTGGGCAGATCACTTGAGCCCAGGAGTTTGAGACCAGCCTGAGCACATAGGTAAACCCTATTTCTGCAAAAAGTAAATTTAAAAAATTAGCTGCGTATGGTGGTGCATAACTGTGATCCCAGATACTCAGGAGGCTGAGGTGGAAGGACAGCTTGAGTCTGGGTGTTTGAGGCTGCAGTGAGTCATATCGTGCCACTGCACTCTAGGCTGGGCGACAGAGTGAGACCCTGTTTCAAAAAAAAAAAGATTCAGGATGGACATTTTTTCTTCACGACATTGAGAAGAGTTTAGACTAAGGCAGCATATGGAGCCGGGCACGGTGGCTCACGGCTGTAATCCCAGCACTTTGGAAGGCCAAGGCAGGCAGATCACTTGAGGTCAGGAGTTCGAGACCAGCTTGGCCAACATGGCAAAACCAGGTCTCTGTTAAAAATACAAAAATTAGGCCGGGCGTGATGGCTCAAGCCTGTAATCTCAGCACTTTGGGAGGCTGAGACGGGCGGATCACGAGGTCAGGAGATCGAGACCATCCTGGCTAACACGGTGAAACCCCGTCTCTACTAAAAAAAAATACAAAAAACTAGCCAGGCAAGGTGGCGGGCGCCTGTAGTCCCAGCTACTCGGAAGGCTGAGGCAGGAGAATGGCGTAAACCTGGGAGGCGGAGCTTGCAGTGAGCTGAGATCCGGCCACTGCACTCCAGCCCGGGTGACAGAGCGAGACTCTGTCTCAAAAAAAAAAAAAAAAAAAATTAGCCAGGCATGGTGATGCACATCTGTAATCCCAGCTGCTCGGGAGGCTGAGGCAGGAGAATCACTTTGAATCATGGAGGTGGAGGTAGCAGTGAGCTGAGATCGCACCACAGCACTCCATCCTGGGTGACAGAGCGAGACTTTGTCTATAAATACATAAACAAAATAGCATATTGGAAATGAACCCAAGAAAAAACAGAATGTCAATAATTTAGTTTGACTTGCTTGCCCAGAATGGGTCAAATCATAAATTTCGTAATCAGGGTCAAAAGAGAATTGAATTTGTTGACACAAGTATAAATGTTTATTTTGTATCTTTTTAGAAGAGCTTTATTGAGTTATAATCAATGTACAATACACCACACATATTTAAAAGACAATTTGGGCTGGGCGCAGTGGCTCATGCCTATAATCCCAACACTTTGGGAGGCTGAGGTGGGCGGATCACCTGAGTTCGAGAGTTCGAGACAGCCTGACCAACATGGTAAAATCCTGTATCTACTAAAAATACAAAAATAAGCCAGGCTTGGTGGCGGGTACCTGTAATCCCAGCTACTTGGGAGGCTGAGGCACAAGAATTGCTTGAACCTGGGAGGCGGAGATTGCAGTGAGCTGAGATTGCACTCCAGCCTGGGCCACAGAGAAAAAGAAAAAAAAAAAAGGCAATTTGATGAGTTCTGCTATTTGTACCCACCCATGTGAAAGTATCACAGTGAAAATACTGAATATATCCACCACACCCACAAATTTCCTCCCTGTCTTCCTCCAGCTCCTGGACCCACACAACCAAAAAGAAGGGATACTTTCAACAAATGATACTAAAACAACTGTAAATCCATATGCAAAAAAAAAACCCTGAACCCTACCTCATACCATACACAAAGATTGACTGATTATATAGGCTGAAAGATAAAAATTAAAACTACAAATTGTCTAGAATAAAACAGGAGAAAATATCCATGATCTTGATTAGGCAAAGATTTCTTAGGACACAAAAAGGATAAGCATAAGAAGCTGGACTTCAACAAGATGAAGCTCTGTTCCTCAAAATAGTATTAAGAAAATAAACAGATAAGCCATAAATTTGGAGAAACTATTCAAATATATATCCAACGAAGGACTTCTAACTAGAATATATGAAGAACTCTTACAAGTCAGTAACAAGACAACTCAATGAAAAATGGGCAAAAGATTTTCCCTTTATAAAAGATATATATGAAAGGCCAATAAGGATCTGAAAAGATGCTCAATGTCATCAGTAATCAAGGAGACACAAATTAAAACCACAAACAGACAGTATGTCACACAAGTAAGAATGGCCACAATTTAAAAGATGGACAATACTCATGGATACAGAGCAAGTGGAACTCTCAGACACTGCTGGAGGGAATGTAAAATGGAACCTCTTGGAAACTGTTTTCGAGTTTCTTACAGAGTTACCATACAATACAGCAATTTCACTATTTATCCCAGATAAAAACACAGGTCCACCCAAAGACTTGTATGGAAATATACAAGCAAATGGATAAACAAATTGTAGTCATTCATCCAAAGGACTATTTTTTTTTTCTTTTTTTTTTTTGAGACGGAGTCTCGCTCTGTCGCCCAGGCTAGAGTGCAGTGGCGCGATCTCAGCTCACTGCAAGCTCCGCCTCCCGGGTTCCCGCCATTCTCCTGGCTCAGCCTCCCGAGTAGCTGAGACTACAGGTGCCCACAACCGCGCCCGGCTAGTTTTTTGTATTTTTAGTAGAGACGGGGTTTCACTGTGGTCTCGATCTCCTGACCTTGTGATCCGCCTGCCTCGGCCTCCCAAAGTGCTGGGATTACAGGCATGAGCCACCGCGCCCGGCCCCAAAGGACTATTAATGAGCAAAAGGAATGCAGTACTGATACAATATGGATTAACCTCAAAACCATTATGCTGAGGAAGCAGACACAAGAGTACATACCACAGCAAATCTATATCTATATGAACAGAAAGTAGACAGTAGCTCTATGAAGTCTAGGGCTGGAGAGAAAGAGAGATTGGGAGTATCTACTGTATTGGTCCATTTACATAAAAACTCCAGAAAAGACAAACTTTAGTCTATGTAAGACTTTTTATGTAGTCTACATATCTACATAAAAACTCTAGAAAAGACAAATTTTATCTAGAGCGAATCAGTGGGTGCTTAGGGATGGGGATTGGAGGGGACTGACTAGGATGGAGGCCAAGGGAACTTTTTGGAATGATGCAAATACCTTGGAGTGGTGGTTACATGGATGTACACATTTATCAAACTTATTTAAATGTACAGTTAGACTATTATTGTATAAGTCATACCTCAATAAAATTGATTATAAATAGGTCCAAACCCAAAACTAAACCAAAATCAGCAAGATTAATTACAAATTCACTGAATCATTTCTGAATAAACGGTTGTCCCAAAAACCTGCAAAGGTGCTTTAGGAAATCTGAAAACACAAGGTGTCAGAATATTTTATTCAAACTGTTAAAATGAGACAACTAAAAAAGCTGCTATGTAACAAGCAATTGTCTCTCTATCCATGGAAGATTGGTTCCAGGAACTTCTGCAGATACCAAAATTCATGAATGCTCAAGTCTGTTATATAAAGTGGCATAATATTTGCATATAACCTACACATCCTCCTACATGCTTTTTTTTTTTCTTCTGAGTCTGCTTGCTAGGGAACTCCCATATACTTTAAATTATCCTTATGTATAATACCTAATACATTGCAAATAGTTGTTATACTGTATTTTTTATTTGCATTAAACTTTTAATTTTAGATTCCAGGGTACATGTGCAGGTTATACAGATTAACTCATGTCACAGGGGTTTACTGTACAGACTATTTCATCACCCAGCTACTAGGCCTAGTACCCAATAGATATTTTTCTGATTCTCTCCCTCTTCCCAGCTTCCACCCTCAAGTAGGCCCCAGTTTCTGTCATTCCCCTCTTTGTGTTCACACGTTCTCACCAAGCTCCCATATATTACTTTTACTGTTGTATTATGTTTTCTTTCAAATATTTTCAATCCACAGTTGGCTGAATCCATTGATGTGGAACTCAGATACGGAGGGCCAAGTTACTTTTTTCAAGTTCAGGTGCTTAGTTTTTTTTTGAGATGGAGTCTCGCCCTGTCGCCCACCCAGGCTGGAGTGCAGTGGCGCAATCTCAGCTCACTGCAAGCTCCGCCTCCCGGGTTCACACCATTCTCCCGCCTCAGCCTCCCCAGTAGCTGGGACTACAGGCGCCCGCCACGACGCCCAGCTCAATTTTTTGTATTTTTAGTAGAGATGGGGTTTCACTGTGTTAGCCAGGATGGTCTCCATCTCCTGACCTCGTGATCCACCCACCTTGGCCTCCCAAAGTGTTGGGATTACAGGCATCAGCCACCACGCCCGGCCAGGTGCTTGAATTCTTTTAGTGGTATCATTTAACGTTTTGTGTTTTTTGTTTTCAAAGAAATCTGGGGTAGCTGGACTCCAAACTCTTGCTAGAAGAAAATGAGCAAAATGGGCTTAAATCAAAAAGAATATGCCTTCATAGTTTTGGTAATTTTTGCTACTGTTCCCAGAAACTGAAGATTATGTTTAAAGCCCTGGCTGGGGATGAGCACTTACTTACCTAAACGTGTGGTCAACTGCACTTTTGGGATATTGCTAACCTCTGGGTAACATTAAAAACTATCCAAAAGTACCAATTTTCTATGAAAAGGATGTAAAGTTTCGGGAGCTAGTCAGGTTTTCCAGGTTTACTTAGGGAAAAAGTCAAATCCTAAACTCCACCCACCAAAACCAGACGCATATCTTAAAATGGGAACTTATAAAGTATTGCCATAGAAAATGATCAATAGATTCTAGATGCAGAAATAATAAGGTTTGTTCAATACACAACACACTCATTAAGGACTATATCATAGAAAGTAGACATCCTGCTTTCAAAGGTTATTTTTTTTTTTGAGACAGAGTCTCGCTCTGTCGCCCAGGTTGGAGAGCAGTGGTGCGATCTTGGCTCACTGCAACCTCCACCTCTCAGGTTCAAGCAGTTCTCATGCCTCAGCTTCCCGAGTAGCTGGAACTACAGGTGTGCACCACCACACCCAACTAACTTTTGTAATTTTAGTAAATATGAGGTTTTGCCACATTGGCCAGGTTGGTCTCGAATTCCTGGCCTCAAGTGATCCACCTGCCTCGGTTCCCCAAAGTGCTGGAATTATAAGTGTGAGCTACTGCTCCTGGCCACTTTTAAAATTTATATAGCACTGTGTATTGACTTCAGTACAGACTTTTCCCTCCTTGGAAAGTTTATTTAAATTAAAGACTTAAGTGTGTAGCCTTGAATGTTTGCTCTTTAGGAGCTTATTTCTAAGTGCTTGTGGAAGCAGTACTTCTGCATTTGAGTAGCTAAACTACATTTCAAATCTCATCCATACTGCATCATATTCTCCTTTAGTCCAGATCTTAGATTTTTTTCATCCTAGTTCTTGCTAGTTTTTTTTAATAAAGGATATGTACTTCACAGGTCACATGGTAGTCATGTTCATGTTTTCAACCATTCCTATACACTCCAAGAAAAGACACTATGATCTGAAAACTATGCCCGGAGCCATGACAATCATACAATTTGAAAACACAGCCATCAAGTTTCCGACTTAGTGCCTCACGCATTAAGATGATTTTTTTAAACAAACTTAACAGGCCGGACGGATACCCCATTCTCCATGATGTGCTTATTTCACATGCACACCTGTATCAAAACATCTCACATACTCCACAAAGCCTGAAATCCCAGCACTTTGGGATGCCAAGGTGGTGGATCACTCGAGCCCAGGAGTTTGAGAACAGCCTGGGCAACATGGCGAAACCCCATTTACACACACACACACACACACACACACACACACACACACACCCCCACCCACCCACCCCACACACAAAACGAAACAAACACCTAACCAACAAACAAAACCCTAGCCAGGCATGGTGGTGCATGCCTGTAGTCTCAGTTAGTTGGGAGGCTGAGGCTGTAGTGAGCTATGACTGCACCACTACACACCAGCTCAGTCAACAAAGAGACTATCTCAAAAAACAAACAAACAAACAAACCCCAAACCAAAAAGCCAACAACATTCCTTTCTGATGCGAGATAACATGGTCTCGTCGGGGGAAAGTTTTCACATCTTAATAAATGCAAGTCTTAAATTTCATCAATGCCTTCTCTGTGCCACTGGGAATCTAGAGGTGAACAAGACTTTACAAAGTTCTTGCTCTCACGGAATTAACCACAACCGTGCATTTAATCGAAGTGAAAATGTGGGAATATGTAAGGTAAATAATAAAGGGACACATAGTAAACAACTTAGATAATTTATTAAGCAGAAAATAAAAAGTATGATTCTAACATCTATTTAGAATATGAACAAAATTAGAAACGGTTAAACTACAAGAAAAAAGGCAGAGATATTGAAGTTGGCTTAATGGTTATCCAACACAAACAAGCAAAACCCAAGTTACCTTCATGCAAATAAGCATTAAGGAAAAGAATACGGGAATGTTTACAGAATGTGCCATGGCAAACATTTTTCAAATTTACATAAGAAACTGTACATGAATGAAAAAATAAATTAGGTAATTTACAAGAAATGTTTTACAGATTACAACAGGCTATAACTTAGTTTATTATGAATAAAATTTGTAGCACATCATACATTTTTACATCACAGATTCAGTGTTAAAAGAATTCAGACATGATAAAGCTTAGACTTGACAAGAATAATGTAATAGACAGAATAAGGCAATTTACACTGAAATGGCATGTGGAAGTCAAATTAATCCCCAAATTAAAGGATTCCTTAGACTGGGACATAACATCTTCTGAGTACGATTTGGTCAATAACTGGTCATTAAGATAAATGCCATTCAATTTTAGTTAAAAAGTCAGCTTTTAGCTGTAGTTTAAATAAAAAGTAAAAGTACAGTGTACAAAAAAATAATAAAAACCATCTTAATATCACTTACATCCTAATACTATTAATTGTATTTGGGACAAGCAGACTAGGATATTGGTGTTACTTCTATAAAGTTACCTTCTATTTCTAAATGCTGTAAACTAAACTAAAACAGGTTCCACAGAAAAAGGTGGCAAATTCCAAAATGGCTTAATACCTGTGACGACTATTGACTGAGCCAGGTATGACATCGATGAAATTCAGACATACAATATAAAGTTGAGATAATCCCAAATTATTTTACATTATTTATATATACTTTACAAATTATGCAAACATGGAAATGTTTTCTTGGAAAGCTATTGGAACTGTAAGCACTGCGATGTATGAAAGAAAGATGTTTAGAAATACAAAATTTAATAATATCCTACAATTGAATTAGTTGCATATTTATACCATTCAAAATCTTGATTTTAACCTCATTCACTCCTTTGAAAAATACATTCCTCTTTTGTTCTTTTAAACGCAAAATGAGTGGCAGTTGCAGCAAAAACACTGAAATTCTACAAGGAAAAAAATTGATTTACCCCAAACATATCTTTCAGCAGGAACTGTGGTACCTGAAATCCCAGTATCAGCTAATAGTTCGTTCGTTCGTTCGTTCATTCATTCATTCATTCGTTCATTCATTCATTCATTCATTCATTCATTCATTCATTCATTCATTCATGTTTGAGACAGAGTCTTACTCTGTTGCCCAGGCTGGAGTACAGCAGCATGATCTGCCCTCTGCCTCCCGATTCAAGTGATTCTCCTGCCTCAGCCTCCCGAGTAGCTGGGACTACAGGTGTGTGCCAACAAGCTGGGGTATTTTTTTTATTTTTAGTAGAGACGTGGTTCTTCCCATATCTATCCCCACTCACAATGATCAGAAATAAGAAACAGCTTTTTAAAAAGGGTCACTAAAAAATCCCAAATATATGTAACACAAACAGTCCGACTTAACAATGGTTTGACTTATGGTTTTTCAACTTTATAATGGGGCAAAAGCAATACATATTCAGTAAAAACTGTACTTCAAATTTCATCTTTTGATATTATCCTGGGCTAACGATATGTGGTATAATACTCTTATTTGAGATATTAAATCTTTCATTATAAAATAGGTTTTGTATTAGATGATTTTGCCCAGCTACAGGCCAACATTAAGTGTTCTGAACACATTTAAGGTAGGCTAGGCTAAGCTGGGATATTCAGTAGGTTAGGCGTATTAAATGTATTTTCAACTAACAGTATTTTCAATTTACAATGGGTCTACTGGAACATAACCCTATCATAAGTCAAGGAACATCTGTATTCCAACATTTATGAATAATTTTTTTTTTGTACAATGAAAAAGTCATAATGCCCATATAATTCTGAAATTAACATAGTAAAAATTCCAGATCACCTTTACAGATTTAAAAGTACAAACATTTTAATTTACATATAAAACCTTTCATATTACTTTAAGGTATATCTACCTGGCCATTACAGGCAATGACATATTAAGAGAGAACGCCATTCTACTGGTTTGGTGAGAATCCAATACCTAATACCTATAAAACATATAACAATAAAAATTATGTAATAACTTAAAATTATATAAGCACTAAATATTAACTCCAAAACATGATACCAAATAACTGAAAAAAAATTAATTTAGTTATCCCAAACACGGCCATGAATGAAGCAACTTTCTCAGGACCCTGAAAACTGACTCATTTTCCATCATAACAAACCAAATAATGTTCAAAGAGGCAAGACCAGTGACCAACACTACTTCTAATACAATACCAAATATGACCTCACATTCACTGGATATACAGGACTAATGCAAATAGTAGTGACTGCTTTAAGAAAACATTTGGGCTGTTTGGAAGTGGAAATTAATTATTCAAAATTTAGATACGTCAGAAAAGCTGGGATGATTCATTTTCACACCACCATTATC
This sequence comes from Macaca thibetana thibetana, assembly GCF_024542745.1. Classification (NCBI taxonomy): domain Eukaryota; kingdom Metazoa; phylum Chordata; class Mammalia; order Primates; family Cercopithecidae; genus Macaca; species Macaca thibetana. The sequence continues at coordinate 13,187,204 of NC_065583.1, read as the reverse complement.
GTGAAGGGGCTATCCAAATACTCTTAACAGAAGGAAAGAATTACTCACTTTTTTAGGTCTTCAGTGATTATTACTAGGCTCAGTAGAAACCAGAAGACAATTATTCTCTTAAATATTGACAAGAGGCAGTAATATAAGTAAAACATTATTTTCTGAGATTATCTGATGATTGAAACAAAGTTGGCTGAATTCCTTAGGTATCAGAATAAACATAAACTTGATCATTGATACTTCATGGCAGATCACTTTAAGTGAGGTCAGAGTATTATTACAAAAAGACAATATACTTCTAATGTTTTGTTTACACACACCACAAAACAGTTAAATTCAAAATAATGTACACTCATTTTCATTATCCTCTATCAGTTTTCACATGGCTTTAAAAAGTGAAAGAATTTCTAAACTACATTCTCAAATGCAATAGACTAAAATGAATAAAGTGCTCAACAGAAAAAGATACAATGAAATATGAAAAAATTTTGCTTATAATATACTGAGTGGTTATAAAGAACATATGGAAATTACTATCCAGTTAAGCTTTTCATCCAAAAACACAACCTTAAAAATCAAGGCAATATGTAATGGACTACTCTTCGAAGGCAAGAACACTGCTGGAATAAGAGGAAACCCTTTTCACTTTGTGCTACATCATTCTGCTTACAGAAACAATCTTTCAGGAACTGGTATTTACATTATAGCAATCACATGTACACTCAAAGGTAAAAAGAAAAAAAAAAATCTCAGAAGTTTTTATAGAGTCTAATATTTGGCAAATAATCTAAACCACTTGAAGGGCTTTCAATTACCAAGTGTATTACAGGCAATAGCACTGACTTTACCCAAACTAAGATACCACCTAATTTCCAACTTATTTAGGGTAGTTGAGCAAGGAACTGCCATGTCAAATTACATGGCAAGTTTACTAATAGACTTAGTCTTTGGAAAAGATGAGCGTAGAACTTAAAAAGCACTAGTTTTAAAAGTCTCTAATTAAAAGGCAATCTTCTCGCAGGGGCAGGGTGGTGGTGATGGGAGATTCTATATCCTGTGTTCTTTGCCTAGCCTCACAGCAAACTGACAGTGCTCCTTGCATTTGAAAAAGTTACCAGATTTTTTAAGAAGGAAAATTAAGCCCAAAAGTTACAAAGATTTTCTGGGTACAGAGGTCTACAATGCATTAGAGTTTCTTTTTAATCCTTAGAAATTGGCCCCTCAAAGTCCGATTTTAGAAATGAAGTCAATGGAATCATTAGATCTGCTTCAGTGAAGTATGTATGTTTGGACTGTTGGGAACTGTGCCCAGTGGACTCATACTATCTCAAATGTGATCTACTGGAAAGATTCAGGTCTCCTAAGAGAACTTGGCATAGTACCATGGTCAGATGGTAATAGACATACATAAGCATGCCATGACCCTAAAGCAACAACACACTTAAACTAGATAATAATTGTTTAGGAAGAACAATCCAACTAGAAAATTGGAGGTCCAGTTGGAGCAACCAGCCATTGCTATTGCAAACTGAAGAGTGTGGCCACAGTATACCAGAGAATGGGGCCTGGTCCAACTCCAGAGAAGGCCACAAAGACCAAGACAGCCCCACTACAAAGTTCATCCCACCATACTCATCCTTTAATAACAAACAATCATGAGGACAGAACAAAACGCCATCCCTCCAAGACCTATCATATGTAAAGTCCTTCCTGCCCTTTCAACCAGAAACAGAGACTACAGTCAAGAAGATACTAACCACTCCTGCACTAATCTCTAGATTGGCTTCTCAACACCTGCAAATCCTTGAAGATTCTCATTGAGAAACAGAAGACAACATTGATTCCAGAGAGCTACTGAGAGAGCTGGAACATGATGGAAAAGACAGTGGGTTGTTGGTAGCTGGGTATTCTAAAGAGCGCCAGTGTGTTGCTTTTCTTGTACCATCCTAGCACTCTTATCTCCTGGATGTCCTGGGACACATCCTGAGTCCCCTACAATTGCCGAAGGATCTCATTAGTACTCTTGCTTTCTGTTAATGAGCAAAAACTTATGACTTTCAGGGCAAAATGGAAGGGCTACACTTTATAGGACAGCTGGAAGGATGGTAAAGCCCAGTATCACTGGGCATAGCTCTTCAGACCCCAAGATGATCTCCAGACCAAAGATCTGGATCTCCAGAATACCAACAATGATGCCCAGCTGGGTGAGAGCACTAAAGGCAGTAGGCGAGATCTCTCCAATGTACATGGGCACAAAACCTGTGCAGAGTCCACATTACAAGCCAGTAACCAAGTGGCCCAGGATCAGCATTTCAACCAACTCAGCTTTGTTGCAGAATCCCGTAAGGCAACCATTGATAGCCAACAAATTGATGATAAGCATTGAATTGCACCTGCCAAAGTGGTTGACAAAGAGTGCAACAGAAAGGAGTCAATCATATCACCATTGGCGAAGATGGCCACAGACAAGGGCCAGGGGGGAACGAGCAACACCTCAGAGGGAGAGTCTTCTAACCTCTCTTTCAAAGTGTAATTGAGAAAGTCCTGTATGATTGTCTCAGGAGCACTGATGACTCCAATGTTGTAGCCAAACTGAATAGAAGAGGTGGGGTGACCTGGGTCCCCATGGCCCTTATCTAATTCTTTTCAAATATTCAAGAAAAGAGTTAGGAGTGGGATTCCAGAGCCATTTCTTCCAGTCAACAAAACCTTCAAAGTGTCCTTGGCAGCAAGTTTTCAGGTCCTCAGTAATGCTCTAAAACTCACGCATCATTACAGCATCTCTGCGTTCTTGCCTTACCACATTTATCTCAGACCCAAACTTAGTTATTTCTTTTTATTACATCTGAACCATCAAAGCTAAATATTTTATTCTATTATGAATAACAGCAACAAAACCACGTTTATCCCAAATAAATGTTACAGGAATCTAATAGATGAGCTGTTTTGAAACTTTATGGGAGTCTGAGGCAATACTGCAGAATTACTACAAGGATCAATGTTTAGTAAACAAAAGCATAATAGCTCCAAAATTTGTAAATCCTTTTACCTGGGAATTTATTCTCTCTTTTGTATTTTTGACAGTGATTACAAAGTTTTTCAGATTTTTATATTGGCAAGTTAACACTGGAGGTCCAATAGTTTAGTGAAGTTGTTTGAGTCTCTTGCTAATCAATGGTTTAGGAAGCAGAGATACTTGGGGATAAAACTGACTTCTATACATTACCAGTAAATCTAGATGTACTTTGTTTAAAGAGCTTAAAAAACTGTTTACATTACACAAGGTAAGTATCACTACGGGTTTTTTTTTTTTTTTTTTTTTTTTTTTTTTACAAACCACAGTTTTACTTAACAGAGTTTTCAGTAGACTCAGAGATGCATGATAAAGACATTTCCCCATGTAGTTTTCGAATTTTACACTCAAGTTCTTACATTTGATTATAGGCATGAGCCACTGCACCCAGCCTCAAGTGTTTCAAATTCAGTTTTCTTCACCTAAAGACATGAATGTATGAATTATAAGAGTGGTTATTTAGGAGGAAAAGCATGTAAAGGTAAGTTTTTAGAATTTAGACTGAAACTTTGAATTCACGTCAGTCAGTAGCCATTTTAAAACCCTACAATGACTTTGTATTCTTTGCTTTAATGCTTCCATTGTAGTGACTAAATATTTGAGCCAAAATTCCATTAGTTCAATTTATTTTAAAAGTTTCTGATTTGTGTATCTGTACAGGTAAGAATCTTAATTGAATGATAGTAACTACAAGTTTTATACCTGTGGCAAATACTGTATTAGCATCTATAGATTTAGGGCAATCTTGAAGGAAAAATAGAATGGTCAGAGTCTAAGTTATTTCATCACTGTACTTTGGTTAATGTGGAACTATGATTCATATATTTTGTCCTTTCAAACTGAAATTACCTGCTAAAGTGCACGTAAAGTGAGCAACCATCTCACCACTGTGGCTCTTAGCTTTTCCCATATGTAGTCTAGAATTACTGGAATAATAAGAACACAAAATCATAATGAAGGCTGACAAAGATTATAATTTTTTATTAAGATCTCAAGTAACTCCCTGTAAGCTTACTGTGGTAAATAGATTTGGTTCTAATACCACAATGCCTCAAAGCTCTATGTTCTTAACGGTGCTGTCTTAGTAGAAATAAAACGTGAACCATGTGTGATTTTATCTTTTCTAGTAAGCACATTGAAAAAAACTGGAAACAGACGATTCTTTTTTTTTTTTTTTTGAGATAAGAATCTCACTCTGTTGCCCAGGCTGGAGTGCAGTGGCACAATCTCAGCTCACTGCAGCCTCCGCCTCCTGGGTTCAAGCGATTCTTCTGCCTCAGCCTTCCGAGTAGCTGGGACTACAGGTGTACACCACCACGCCTGGCTAATTTTTGTATTTTTAGTAGAAACAGGGTTTTGCCATGCTGGCCAGGCTGGTCTCGAACTCCTGACCTCAGATGACCCACCCATCTTGGCCTCTCAAAGTGCTGGGATTACAGGTGTGAGCCACCATGCCCAGCTAAGATTCATTTTAATTGTATATTTTTCTTTAACCCAACATTTCCAATGTTAACATTTCAACATGTAATCAATACAAAAAATTAGGAGATATTTAACCTTTTATTGTCCCTAGTCTTCAAAAACCAGTGTATATTTTACACTTATGAGCACATTTCGGCCGGGCGCGGTGGCTCAAGCCTGTAATCCCAGCACTTTGGGAGGCCGAGACGGGCGGATCACGAGGTCAGGAGATCGAGACCATCCTGGCTAACAAGGTGAAACCCCATCTCAACTAAAAAATACAAAAAATAACTAGCCGGGCGAGGTGGCGGGCGCCTGTAGTCCCAGCTACTCGGGAGGCTGAGGCAGGAGAATGGCGTAAACCCGGGAGGCGGAGCTTGCAGTGAGCTGAGATCCGGCCACCGCATCCCAGCCTGGGCGACAGAGCGAGACTCCCTCTCAAAAAAAAAAAAAAAAAAAAAAAAAAAAAAAAAAAAGCACATTTCAATTCAGACTAACTACATTTCAAATGCTCAACAGCTACATATGGGTAGTAGCTGCTGTACTGGACAGTGTGGTTCTAGAACTACCTCTTACAAATGAACACTATCAGTGTCCTTGAAAAACTTTCTTATTTGAGCTAGTTTATTTTATACAAACAAACTGTATTTCTTATTATTCCTGAAAGATCTCATATTGGCATCCTGCCATTTCACTGTAGTGCCTATCATTTTTCCATTGATACTGATAAAGTTGCCCAAGACACATCTTCCCACATAGAGGAAGTAAGAGGAAAAAAACCCTTTTGGATAGAATCTATTAAAACTCATCCCACTATTCCTATGTACATAAGTAACACTGCGTCTGCTGAGTGGAATTTGCATTCGGAACTTCAAAATTCAGACTCATCTACCTTTCCAAGTTAGACAGCTGGGGAAAGAACTTCCTAAATCTTAAGGATGAGGGTAGAGGGCTCAACCCCACTCCAGATTCAGGCAAGGGGAATAGGAAAGAGTGAGATCAGAGCATGGTGGCCTCTTGCGGGGGTTCCTTTGATGGGGACTGTGGGGGAGTGGAAGGCATTATTTTAAGGGGATAAGAAGCAAATGGAAGACTTGCTCCAACTCTAGAGTTTTCATAGAGTTAGAGGAGGTGAAGGGATTTATTCCTGCCATGGATCATGGGCGCTTCTATAATCAACTCCTGGTTTTGCACTATTTTTATAAATGGAGATTGGACCTTGGTGACAGCCTCTCTTCCCCTTTTCCTATGTTGCTCAATCTTCCTTTCCCTCCTAGGTTCTTACACATTTCAAACCCTTGCCAGTAACAGTATTTTAGTTATCAGTTCTCACCATTCCCTCTGGTGGTTGAGCCTTTGGATAAAAATCCACATGGCTATGGAGTGAGTTTTGTTGGAAAAGGTGACCTTTCTCTAACTGCACCTCTATTTCTGGCTCCTCAAACGGCGAAGGGTGATAACAAGGCATGGTAGAGGTTTTCCCATTTTTCAGTGACTAGATTGTGAATATTTCCAAATGATTTTTCTATTATTAATGTTACTGTGGTTGTTTTAAAATAAAAGCTCCTAATGTACATATGATCAAAACAAACAAACAAAAAAGAGCACAGTGAACTCAAATCACATTCCATTACAATAGTCCCAGGACTTCATTAGACCGACTCCCAGTAATTAAGCTTCCAATCTTAAAATGTTAAACATTTCAACGTGTACTGACTAATTCCTGTAAAATACAGAAAGTGCAACATCACCAAATGTGCATTTCCCAGGATTCATTTCAGAATTCTCATGAAAATTTAATAATAGTATTTCAGTTAATTATGGCATTTGAGAAAAGATACTTATGGGGAAAGATCACATACATGCTTTGGGTGATATGTTAAAAAAAAAAAAAAAACCTACAATAATTAGTAGTATTGCCTTAACATTTCTAAAATCACATAAAAATGATCATCTTTGATTGCTATTTCAATAATTTTGGATACAGGGTATGTTATTTTCTGCTTACTAGTAATCAAAACATAAAACAGACTTGTAACAAATATTCAGAGTCGATTATTTTCATAAGCTAAACATTTCCGAGACTTTAAGATTTGTGTTTGAGCATACAGTACTGCAATGTTGGCTACATAAAATTTAAAAATCTTTTTAAGAGGAAGCTCAATAATCAGAGGCTGTATTGCATTTAAGGATTTAACACTGGCTATATACAAAAGGGAAAGCATTTCAATGAGAAATACTTCACGTTACCAAGTTCTCTCCTTTAATATGGCAACATTCAGCAGCTTATGCTACTCTTCTATCCTTTGGTTCCCAGTGACAAACAATGCAGTAATAATGCCTCTGGTTTTAGTTCCTCTTGGACGACATTTATTAGCAGAGAGAGAGACCTGATGCTTTAGCTGAAATTTGGCAGCCCAAGAAGTGCACCAACTGCTCCAAAGTATCCCTGTATAATTTAAAAATAACTGTTATGTAGTGCAGCTTTTAAATTAGCATATAATATTAACCACTTGAGAACACACAACTATGCACAATCTATCTGTTTAATAATATTTGGAAACCTACCAATTTCTGCGTTGTTAGCTATTATAAAAAATCTTCTGAATCTGTATTCTTGATATCTACACAGCTTTGAAATATGTATTTTTATTTATTATTATTATTTTTAGAGACATGGTCTCACTATTTTGCACAGGCTGGCCTTGAATTCCTGGGCTCAAGTGGTCCTCCCATCTCAGCCTCTTTAGCTGGGACTATAGGCTCACACTGAAATATGTATTCTAAAAGTGTGGCCTTTAGACACTAAAGCTTCCAGGACTGTAATAGCAATTCTGCACCCTCTCCCCTTTACTTAATAAACAAACTAACTTCCTCTGGCTGTGCCTGACACTCACACGGCATGCCATGTGGAAATGCACAAGGGCACACCATTCTGATTTGTATTGTGTGAGCAGTGACAATGAGACAGGGAAGCTTTTAAGAGCAGAATAATTTGAATCTGTGTTACTAATCTGTAATGATACAGCCATTTGACTTTGATCACAAAATGATTCAAGTTAAGTTAATCCAAAACATTATGTGGACTGATAATTGCTCAGATCAGAATTTAACTGCATGTAGTAAATGAATACTAAAAAATTTGGGGGTGCTTAGCAGGTTATTATAATTCTCTTCCCCACAACTGAAACTGAAGTGAAGGAACCAATATTCTACCTAAGGCTGGGCACGGTGGCTCACACCTCCAAAGGATTGCTTGAGGCCAGGAGTTCCAGACCAGCCTGGGCAACAAAGACAGATTCTGTCTCTACAAAAAATATTAATAAAAATAAATTAGCTGGGCATAGTGGTGCATGCCTGTGGTCCCAGCTACTTGGGAGGCTGAGGTGGGAGGACTGCTGAGCCTAGGAGGAAGAGGCTGCAGTAAGCCATCATCGTGCCACTGAACTCAAGCCTAAGTGACAGAGCAAGACCCTGTCTCTTAAAAAACATGCTATTAAAATTCACAAAAAACATTTTCCTACCATACCTCATGTTCTAGAAACAATGCTTTTAGTTGACCTTTTGACCAATAATCCAGTGCATACGCCAGAAGTTTCATTGAGAGGGTATTGACACGTAAAAAGTTTCCAACAAAGACAACTCTGTTTATTTTCTAAAAGAAAAGAACAAAGAAAAAACTTGTAAAAATAATTAACACATTTTACAATATAAAAGGTTTCAAAATATTTATTTAAAGATGTAAACAACAGCTACCCTTTATCAGTATAATACCTACTACATTCCTGGCATATAGCTCTATAATCCTGAGTATTTAAAAATTAGTTCTGCACACATCATCCAAAATCCACAAAACGTATAACACCAAGAGAGAACCCTAAACTATGGACTTTGGGTGATGATGATGTGTGCACAGGGTGATTGACTGTAACACATGATCACTCTACTGTGGGATGTTGAGGATGGAGGGCTATGTGTATATATATGGAAGGTGGTATATGGGAACTCACTGAGCTTTCCACCTAATTTTACGTGAAACTAACACTGATCTAAAAAATAAAGTCTACTTTTAAAAAAAGGTTCTAGAAAGACTCCTAGCAGATGATTTCAGGTAAGACTTGTTTTTGAAAATGGACAATAAATAGCCCCCTTACAAAGTCATTTGGAGACATATTATTGATGTGATTAAAAAAAAAAAATCAAAACATGGTAAGTACTATGAAATGCATTTATGATAAGTAGCAAATTTGGCCCATATATTGCACATTATTGATGTGATTTAAAAAAAAAAATCAAAACATGGTAAGTACTATAAAATGCATTTAGAATAAGTAGCAAACTTGGCCCATATATTGCAATGCATGTTGAACAATGACATGCAACTGTGGATTCTATAGAATTGGAGAGTAATACTGACTGGGGCACTGGCACGTGCATTCCTCTAGGATTCTAGCATTCTTTCTCCATCCCCTGCCTGATTAATCAAATCATTCTCTCTCTGCAAAGATTCCACACTAATTTGGTTTCTTAGATATCTCTATTAGGAAATCTTAGGGGAACTGGTGTTTGAATCACCAGAAAACTTATTTCGACTCTCACAATATACTGACTTTTGAGTAGAAATCTTTGTACATAAGTTGGGATACTATAAACCATGGCCTAAATCATTGTTAACTCAATTGGTCAGTGGAAATTTAGACATAAAGGGCTAAGAATAAAGGTTTCAAATTGTTGTCAGCCCCCAACATGGCCTACTAGTAACTCCATCAACCAACTAACACTTAAGTTTCTTAAGTTATTAAAAAACTGATGAGATCAAGTTCTGGATTTAAATATAGAATAATTCAGAGGATTTGCATAGTTGTTCTCTCTGCTGGAAGCTTTCTCCCCAAAATGTCTACGTGTACAGTTTCCCCCTCACCTCCTTCAAATCTCTGCCTAAGAATCACATTTTCAAGAAAGCTTTCCTTTAGCCACTCAATTACTTGGCAATTTGTCCTCTACCACTCTCTGCCCTATTCCCAATCCTCTTTATCCTGTTTGATGGTCTCTTTTTAAAAAAATAGCATTCATCACCTAATACACACTAAACAATTTACTTAATATGTCACTAGAATGAATGCAAGCTCCACAAAGCCAGATCTTTGTTTTCTTCGTTAATATATTCCAAATACCCAGAACAATGTCTGGCATCTGGTAATCAATGAATATTTACTCAATGAATAAATGAATGAATGAATGAACAAATGAAGGCTTCCTTCAAAAAGCGTATTTCCCAATCCATTTAAAGTATTTGATATTTATAAAAATTAAATGGGCAAATATATCTATTATTATATAAGGAAGCTAGAATTAAATATATATATTCTCTTCCAAACTAAGAATCCCAACTATATGGTCAATCTAACAGTATATGCTTTTCACATTTTTCTTGGAACAATAAACACCACTCAAATATCATGAAGAACAGGTCTCAATGCCTTCATAGCCCTGTACAATGCTGCTTGATCCATATGCAACAAGGCAGCACTGTAAAGAAGCCGAGGGCAGTAAGAAAACTTCCAAGAATTTCACTAATCAAATGCAACATTAAGCACTGGTGGTATAGTGGTGAGCATAGCTGCCTTCCAAATGCAACATAAGACTAAAAAAAAAATGCTTTCACAAAATAGTTACCTCAAAATATCTTATGCTTAGAATTTTCTTTTACATCCTCAAGGGATTTAGGTTGTGTTTTTCTGAAAAAAAATTCTGAATAAATTTCTCCTATTTCAATTTGAATTATCTGCTACTTTCTTTAAAGGTAATATAGCAATTAGGTACATAACATATATACCTAATGAGTCTTGGCGTTTAATGGGCTACATCTCAATCCCAGAGGCCTCCTTAGGGAAAGTGAAGAAGCCCTGCTAGGTGTATATAGGACTCCAATTCACATTTTTGATAATTTGAGTTTTGCAGTTTTTTGTTTTTTTTTTACCTCATTAACAGCACACATTCGTGCCACAGAACCAATGTTATTGGTGATAGTAACTAAAGTAGCTCTTGCCAGATCTTCTTTACTAACAGATTCTCGCTTCTCCTTATAAATCATATTCCCAAAACTGCAGAAAAATGAAAAATAAAGTCAAATCTGCTGAAAACAAGCAACATTTTACATATTAACAGATATATCTATAACTTGGATATTTTTTATAAAATTAGGACCAAAAAGTAGAAACACATAGGGATAAGATCAAAACAACCTAACAAAAAAAATCTATGCAAGAGTAAAGTAATACCTTTCAAAGAATTAAGGTTAAAATGACAAAAAAAAAAAAAGCATAGTTATTGTAAGAAAGCAAAGATTACCAAAATATCTTCATTTTTAAACCTGATTCAAAACAAATTAACAAAGTCAAAATTACAAAATGTTTCCAAAAGTATCTCAGCTTTAACTTCAAATTCTTTTTCATTCAGTCACAAGAAACATTTATGACATACCAAGCTTTGTGCTGGAGACACAGTCCCTCAAACAGAGAATTAGTCTAGTGCAGCACTGTCCAATAGAAATAAAATACGAGTAATATATAATTTCATATATGTTCTATTAGCCACATTAAAAAGGTAAAAATAAACGTGAAATTAATTTTAATTGTACATTTCATTTAAGCCAATATATCCAAATATCGTCATTTCAACATGTGGCACTCAAATGCCAAGTGTCTGATGTGACTAGAGGCTACCATAATGGACAATGCAGGCCTAGATACAAAAGACAGCAAGAGAAGCGCTAACAGTAACAGGAAAAACAACAAACAAAGGCTAACCTCGGAAATACAAAGAAAAAATTATCTTTTATTAAGTGGTAAGAGAAAAAAGTTAAGAAGGTATGAGGCAGGGCTTTTCAAAGCAAAGGGACCAGAAAAAGCCAGAGAAAAAGAGAAGGAAAATCTTAGGCAGAGGCAACTAAAGGTTAAAGGCACACAGAAATGAGAAATGAAAACATCTATGAAATCACAAGATATTTGGTCAGAGTGAAGCGTCTATGTGAGGGAGAGGCAAGATATATTATTGAAGAGTGAGACAAAGTCCACTATCAAAGGACACTGGATTCCCTGACAAAGAACTTGGGGCACACAAGCAACAACGGTTAGGAAGCATAATGAGAGACAAGACTGATAAATAACAGAACAGTAAATTTAAAATATTTAGGAATCAATTTAAAAAGCTATGTATGGACATATTTGGAGAGGCCTTTTTAAATGTGTGAAAGGCACAAAAGTAGCCTTAAACAGATAAGCTAAGTTCTTCAACAGCAAGACTCACTATAAAGATATCATCTGTCCAAGTTAATATATAAACTTACTGAGATTCCAAAAAAACTTTTTGTAATAGAGAAAATGCTTGCCAAGTTCATACAGAATATCAAGCAAAGAAGTGAAACTAGCCCTTCTAGAGATTAAAACATACTTTTTATGCCTCTATAAAGCTGAAAGTATAATGCTGGTACATCAACAGAATGAAAAGCCAGCATATGTAAAAAAGCCATCTCAAATCAGTGAAATAAAGATGGATTATTAGACATTAGGGCCTTCTGGAAAAAAAAAAAAAAAAAAAACCCTGAAATATGAAAGCATGATCTGTAACTTACAAAATACCCTAAGATAAACTGTAAGTAAATCAAAGATTTAAGTATAAAAATACCACCATTAACATATTAGAAGAAAACAAGGGTTTATTCCTTTATGTATTTGGAATGTAGAAGACTTACTTACTATGAATCAATATCCAGAAGCCATAAAAGAAAAGACTGATAAATTCAACTGTATAACAATCGAGCAGAAAAGTAGAACATGAACAACAACTCACAGAAAATAAAATATGCAAGGCTCTTAACCCCAGTGTTGGTAGGAGAAATGTAAATTAAAAGTACATTAAGGGCCAGGCACAGTGGCTCAGGCCTGTAATCCCAGCACTTTGGAAGGCCGGGGCGGGTGGATCACCTGAGGTCAGGAGTTCAAGACCAGCCTGGCCAACATGGTGAAACCCCGTCTCAACTAAAAATACAAAAAAATTAGCTGGGCGTGGGGGCGGGCGCCTGTAATCCCAGCTACTTCGGGAGGCTGAGGCAGGAGAATCACTTGAACCTGGGAGGCAGAGGTTGCAGTGTGCCAAGATGGTGCCATTGCACTCCAGCCTGGGTGACAAGAGTGAAACTCTGCCTAAAATAAAATAAAATAAAATGAAATAAAATAACATTAAGATACCATTTCTCCACCAGATGGAGAAATGCAAAAGTCAGCACTCTACTGGTGAAACAGGCACTTTCATTTACTGCTAGTGAGAGTGAAAAACAGTACCGCTCCTTTGCATAGTTAACAGTATCTCAAAAATGCATTTGCAATCCAACTTTTGGGAATTTATCCTACACATGTATAACATAAGGACAACAACATGTAAAGATTTCTAGGCTATATGGATACTTTAGAGTATATATACTATGCCATATAATGGTAAATTACCTTTTGTATATGGGGAGAAAAGTAAGAATATGTATTGGTATGTGCATCGAGAAACACTGGAAGGACACTCAAAAATTAAAAAAGAAAATTTTCCTACAAGGTGCACTCAGGGTAGACTTCTTAATGTATACTTAATTTTTAAATGACATCTATGTTCAAAACTTGGAACCTAAAATGGGTAAGAGAAAGCACCCTTACAACTTTCTGTTATACTGCTTTCCAAAAACGTAAGCAACTTTAATTACTTAAGTTCCGTAACTTAAATAACACAAATGTTAAACTTACCTAGATGCTACAGCCCAACCTGGCAAACCAAATCTTTCGTAATCTCCTCCATAAATATCACGGACCAGCTTGTCAGCTTGTGTGCTATCACCTTTGGATGCCATTTCAAGAGCCTCTTCAAAACTTTCACAGCCAGTCAATAAACTGCATAAACCCAGAAAGGTACCCCCTCCAAGGCTAAAGAAAATAAAGAAACTTGCTAAGTTGCATTTATACATTGTATTCTTGCTCTAAAGTAAAAGAGTGGATCATTCATGTATTCAATAAACACACAGAAAAAACCCATGACTAACGCTAAGTGCTGAAATAACATAATGAAGGTCACAAAAATTGTTTAGTAAAACCAAACTTGTTAGATCAAAGAATAAACCAAAGGAAAAAAAAAATCACTTGGTGGAAATAAGAGGAAAGACCTCTTAAATATCTCCCAAAGTCTTCAGCTAATACCTTACACTCTGTAGTTACCAAAAATAAATTTTTGTGTGTGCATTAAAAAGGAATAAATGTTAAAAATCAGTACCATATTAATTACAAAGAGAAAATCTGTAATTTTTCTTTTGAGACAGGGTCTCACTCTGTCCCCTCAGGCTAGAGTGCAGTGACCATGATCATAGCTTACTGCATCCTTGAACTCCTGGGCTCAAGCAATCTTCCTGTTCCAGCCTCCGCAGCGGCTAGACTACAGATGCACACTACCACACTGGACTAATACATATGTATATATTTTTGCAGAGATGGGGGTCTCACTATGTTTCCCAGGTTGGTCTTGAACTCCTGGTCTCAAGCAATCCTCCACTATGGTCTCCCAAACTGTGAGAATGACAGGCATGAACTACCATGCCCAGTTTTGTAATTTTAAATGGTTTCCAAGAAATGATTTTGGGAAAGGCGTATTTACTTGGTCTGACATGGATGAAATCAATTCAATGTGATACATTAACATTTAACATGACCTACACATAAATACAATGAGTAAATTTATGTCCAGCTGGCCAACACGTCAATTACAGAAATTTATTTGCTTCTATTATTCTTCTGGATATGCTCACAGAATGAAATCATATCTAATTCCTAAACTCTAAACCTTTGCTCCCTAGTCTCACCTAAATTTCCAGCAAGTTCTACCCCTGAATCACTGTTGGATTTAGTTAACAGACTGAACTTCTTTTAGAGTTAACCAAAGAAGGTAATAGTAGTGTATGATTCTTTGGCATAGAGAATTACAACAGAGGTGAACTTTTAACCACTATAAAAATAAAGTACTAATTAAATATAAGTATAATTTAAACAGAATTACTACTTTAAAATTAAAATGAGTTTTTCCACAAATCAATCTAAAGTATCCCAAAATCTTTCTTCCTTAAACAGGAATCTTCACCTCTCTGTAAAAGTTGATAAAATACATAAAAGAATCATGAGTTTTAAATCTTATTTCTCATTCGTATTTCAGGTATCACAGAAAAGTATGTGGGCTATTTGGGAACATTAATGTTATCACAAAAAGAAATCACATTAATTCATCCTATAAGAATAAATTACAATGTTCCCCAATACTGCAGTTTAAATGCTCATCTATTCAGCACGTTGCAAGCTAGAGGTTTACATACATTAATATCTATTAAAAAGTGAAAAAATAGGTAAAGAAGAAAAATGCTTTGGAAAAAAGAACAAAATATAAACATAGTAAAGTTTTAAAATCAATAGAACACTGTTGCCTCCAAGTAAATGCTCTTCCGTTAAATTCTAGAAAAAAACATTACCAGACTCATTCTAGATAAAAATTCACTTTTACTATTATGGAAATTTTGATCCCAACTGATGCTGACTAATAAACATTTAATAATTTCAGTTTGAGTCTTGACATACATATCCTATAAAAATACATTATCTGTTGGCTGGGAGCGGTGGCTCATGCCTGTAATGCCAGCACTTTGGGAGGCTGAGACAGGCAGATTGCTTGAGCTCAGAAGTTCGAGACCAGCCCGGGAAACATGGCACCCTCTTTCACACACACACACACAAAAATACATGTTTGCTGTTGTGCAAAAACATGCTCTTTTACTGGTGAAAATGGCATTATTATACTGATTTCATAACTTCTGTGTATAAAACAATGTGAACGCAGCAATACAACCAAAAAGGTCACTACCTTGTCCCAGTCACTCGTTTATAGTTGTCTTTGGAATGGACTGCTAAAATACTGACTCCTGAGCCAATGTTCACTACAAGCAGTGGATAGGGATCATCCAGGTTAAAAGGCATCTTTTGGCATCGCTCAGGTTCTGAGGCATTAGCAAAATAATAGCACTCGGCTTGTCCATTGAAACTGACAGAGTCTATATACAGCAAGCCCTTTACAAGGCAGTCAAGTTCATCCAGTTTGTGCAGGTGGAGGTTTCCAATCTGTTAAAAAAACAACAACAAAACAAAAAAGGATGACGTTCAAAAACACTCGCCTCAACTAAATGATTTTCCTGTATTATTTTACAAAAATTAAAAATAATCTATGACCCCACATTTTCATTTTGTTTCATGTCAAAATCTCTTTAGGGATTTCACCTAGTCCACTGGTCCTCAGTGAGGGTGGTATCACCTCACTGCTAGCTTTCTAAATGATGGGGAGGAAGGAAGAACCAAGCTGACATTTAGTGGGCAGGGACTTGTGATGTTAGACATCTTTAATAGGTGGGACATTTCTGCAAACCAAAGAATTATCCCATCTATGCATTATCTTTGAGTGTTCTGCCAGTCGTTTTTATAGTGGCAGTAGGAAAATTATTTATAATTATCTGAGGCTAGAGAAGAACAAAGTTATTTTACCTGTCAGTGTATATAAATACAAAAGTATTTGTCCCATGGATTTATTTATTTATTTATTTATGTGGGGAAAAGAAAGAGATCAGCCTGTTACTGCGTCTATATAGAAAGAAGTAGACATAAGAGACTCCATTTTGTTCTGTATTTGAGATGCTGTTAATCTGTGACCCTACCCCCAACCTTGCCCTTGCAAGAGACATGTGCTGTGGTAACTCAAGGTTTAATGGATTTTGGGCGTGCAGGGTGTGACTTTGTTCCTAGAAAAGCTAGGTATTGTCCAAGGTTTATCCCCATGTGATAGGATGAAACAACGCTGCTAAAAGGTTTATCTCTAGGCACAGGATTTTCCTTTAAACTAATTCATGTCACAGAGATCCTTGTTCTTATGTCTTACTGCTGATTTCCTCCCTAAACACGATCCTATTGTCCTGCCACTCCCTTATCTTTAAGATGGTAAAGATAATTATCTATAAATACTAAGGGAACTCAGAGACCGGTGCCGGCGTGGGTCCTCTGTAAGCTGAGTGCCGGTCCCCTGGGCCCCAGCTTTTCTCTATACTTTGTCTCTGTGTCTTATTTCTTTTCTCAAGTCTCTCGTTCCACCTAACGAGAAACACCCACAGGTGTGGAGGGGCAGGCCACCCCTTCATATTTATTTTTGAGATGGAGTCTAGCTCAGTCACTCAGGCTGTAGTACAGTGGCATGATCTCGGCTCACTGCCACCTCCACCTCGCGGGTCCAAGCGATTCTCCGCCTCAGCCTCTCGAGTAGCTGGGATTACAGGTGCCTGCCACCATGCCTGGCTAATTTTTGCATTTTTAGTAGAAATGAGGTTTCACCATATTGACCAGGCTGGTCTCCAGCTCCTGATCTCAGGTGATCTGCCCACCTTGGTTTCCCAAAGTGCTGGGATTACAGACGTGAGCCACTGCACCCAACCCACATAGTTTTAAATATATACTATATTTGCTAGGAAACGAACCACCATATAAAGCAAGGGAATATTGTACTTCTTACTGTTTGGAATTTTACCAAGTGTTTGTTTAGCACGCTGGAGGGTCATGTCAACAACAGCAATGCCATTTATGGTATCTGATTTTCCAATAGAACATACCGTATCAATCTGGCATGTGTAGCTTTGGTATTCATGATCAATCTAGGCATAGGTGCAAGCATATAACTACTTCATGATGTCCTCTGGAATGATCATACTGTTTGTTAATCTATCCACTGACAGGTTAACTTCTGATTAATCACTGATACCTTAATCTCCTGTCTTTACATTATAGTTTGAGTATTAGTTTGAAATTATTAAATTCATCATTTCAGGTTAGTAAAAAGTGTATTATAAGACATTTGTTATAAAATATTGCAGCTTAGATATCAGTTCCTCTGGGAACCTCTTCAACTCTCTAGCTGTTGTTACTCCTCTGTGTTCCCAAGGCACCTCTTTTCATACAGTACTATAGATCGTTACCTCAAATTATAAGGGTCTCGCTTCTATGAGCCATTTAAGTTATTTATATTCCTTTTGAGACAGGGTCTCATTGTCACCCAGGCTGGAGTGCAATGGCTCAATCACAGCTCACTGCAGCCTCAATCTCAAGAGCTCAAGCAATCCTCCCACTTCAGCCTCTTGAGTGGCTGGGACTACAAGCACAGGCCACTATGCCAAGCTAATTTTTTTTTTTTTTTTAGATGGAGTCTCGCTCTGTCCCCCAGCTGGAGTGCAGTGGCATGATCTTAGTTCACTGCAAGCTCTGCCTCCCGAGTTCATGCCATTCTCCTGCCTCAGCCTCCTGAGTAGCTGGGACTACAGGTGTGCGCCACCACACCTGGCTAATTTTTTGTATTTTTAGTAGAGACAGGGTTTCACCGTGTTAGCCAGGATGGCCTCCATCTCCTGACCTCATGATCCGCCCTCCTTGCCCTCCCAAAGTGCTGGGATTACAGGCATGAGCCACCACGCCTGGTCCAAGCTAATTTTTTTATTTTTTGTAGAGACAGGGTCCTGCTATGTTGCCCAGGCTGGTCTCAAACTCCTAGCCGCAAGTGATCCTTCCACATCAGCCTTTATATTCCATTAACAGTATTTTCTTACGATTTTGAGAAATTAAATTATTCACATTTACATTTTCAAGAAAAACAAATTTCAGTGGTATTCCTAAATAGAGCCACTCTTTATTCTAATAGAAAAGACTAGAAGCCTGGCAAACCACTCTTTGAACTGTCATTCTAATGGAAAAGACTAGAAGATGGCAAACTGCTAACAGCACATAACTCAAACCAATACTCATAGTTCTCCTGCCATATCCATTCAAATCACCCCATCTGACACAGGAACATGGCAGGATTGACAGTGTAAAAACAGGAAAAAAAGGGTAACAGATTTTCATTCAGGTGTCTATTATACTAACCAAAAGACACTGGTTTCCAAACTTAGGGTTTGGGAAGGAGATGGCCCTGGAAGATTAATATTATTTGAATAAGCAATATTCCAAAAACCATGTAAATGTAGGACAATAGTGAAAATAATTCAAGTTTCATTTATATCTGGCTTTGTACACTGCCAAATTCATTAAAGTCCCCAAATTCCCTTTTTATTATAGCTTTGTAGTACAGCCCTAAACAAGTTTTACCAAATATTATGTGCAACAACATGGCTAAATCTGGGCAATTTTTAGTTACCCCAAATAAGTGTTTAAAACGCCCTAAGTGAAAGGCAATCACGGATACATATTTCCCACTGCATGTGCAGGGAGAATTAAAGAACATGCTAGATGGAAACCTACTCTCATATTTAAAAACGAACACGTATCAATTTTCAGTTTTGAGTAAAAGATACCTACTGTGCGAAAATCTTTTTCAAACTTGTAAGCACCACCTCCTGTAGCACATAGCACCGTCTGCAATGTTGAGAAGTTTTTATCTCTTCCCATTTGGATAAAAGTAGGCAGGTCCTGGGTTGGAAACCTGATAAAGTGCAAGTTCCCTCTTCGGCCAAAAAGTGTTAAATCCTTCAGTTCAAGGTGTACATCCCGAATGCCGGTGGATCCATATGCTACATTAGAAGTCAAATATTTCCGAATACTTTTTAAACTCTCAACTTCTTCTTGTTCTTCCTCTGCTGTGATATCAATAGGTTCAAAGTATGAGAGCTTTACTAGAGTTCCCCCAATGTCCATGCCAAACCATGGGAAAGCTATGGGAGGAAGAAAAAAAAATTTTTTTTTATATATATATATCCATTTTAGAAACACAAATTAGAAACTAGTTAATTAGTCACAAACTTCATTTACTCTGAGTCATGCATTCGTGCAATAATACGTATTGGGTAAGACACATGTTCCATGTGGAACTCACCTTTTTCCCTTCAAAGTTTCATTAATATATTTTCTAAAAACATATAGGGTGCTTAGAGTTGACCCAGGATCTTTTCATTCCTGGCCTGGTAGGCACTCCTTTTCAGTTACTATATACTTACCATGTGCTCCAGGGATGAGAAAAAATTCAGATCATTTTTTTTCCCCCAATAAATAGGTCATCACTAAGGGCATGAAAATCTTTGTTTCTATAAACATTTTAATACAGTAAAACTGGCCTATAATCACTTCAAGTAACCCAGGAGAAAAGCATCTCCTGAAAAAGCAATTCCTGCCAGGTATGGTGCTTATACCTGAAATCCCAATACTTTGGGAGGCTGAGGTGGGGGGCATTGCTTGAGGACAGGAGTTTGAAACCAGCCTTGGCAATATAACAAGATCCTATCTCTGCAAAAAATTTAAACATTAGCTGGGCGTGGCAGCATGCACCTGTAGTCCCAGTAACGGGAGGCTGAGGCTGCAGTGAGCCATGTTTGCACCACACTACAGATTAGGTAACAGAGTGAGATCCTGTCATAAACAAACCCAAAAAGCAATTCCCTTCAGTAAATAATCATTATCTCCTCTACACCAGGAAACAGGAATGCAAATGAATAAGATAAAATACCTGCCTGAAGGAGTGCTCAATGTAGCAGGGGAATATAAATAAAACACATTAAGAGGCATAGGTCAATACAGTTAAGGAACTAGAAAAAGGGGGAAGTCTGAGGAAACAGAGGACCTTGCACACTTAGCTAAAGAGCTTAGACTTGAACCTCTTAGACAATGGGAACACTACTGATGTTCTAAGTAAGAGAGTGGCACAGTCTACCTTCAAATTAGAAAGCGAACAAACTTTCTACTTTGGCAGTGTACAGGATGATATAAATGAGCTGCTTAAGATGTGCCTGTAAAGTAAGGCCAGCAATAGAGGCCATCTTAAGTAACACCCTCTTGAAAAAAATGGTATAGACCATTTACAAAAACTGTATCATTTAAAAACAGATTCCTGACCTCTTACCTCAGAGGCACTGGACAATAATCTTGAAGAGTGAGATATGGGATGCCGTTAAAAATTATATACTGTATATATTCGGAAGATTATACTATAGTCAGATCTAAATGGCATTTGAAAATCACTGGCTTTGGTCACCTGATTCCTTCAGGCTATGACATTCAGTTTTACAACGTGATTTCCTTATATTTATTGGCCATAATCCTCACACAGATACAAAGGAGTATTTTACAATTGTTCCCAAGGCTGGAAGGAAAGTCAGTATTATAATATTAAGAATTACAAAATTCAAATTTTTAGAATTAGTTTAAAACACAACTGATTCAGTTCTCCATAGAATTACAGCTAACATTTACTGAGTGCTCAGTAGCTGTCAGATACAGGCTCATTTAATCCTCAATACCCCCACTATGAGATTGCTCTATTAAGTGTATCACTTAGACAAGGAGGCAAAGCAATTACAAACTTGCCTGAGGTCAAACTGTTAAGTGAAAGTGAAAAGATTCCATCCTAAAAATATATATTTCTATTCTCTGGGATCTTAACTATTATGACAGAGACTCAAAAAGAGTTTAATACTCAAGATACATGGATTAAAATGTCTGGCAACAAAATATATTTAGCAGTTTTTATGTAAAAGTTGTCATAAATTATTTCTAAAATTCTACTTTCTTACTCATTTTACTTGATATGTGTGTGCCATTACAAGACCAGGAACATATAATTCAATGAGAAAGAAGTCTATACATTTCTCCATTTTATAATTTACACATTTACTAAAATTAGCATAAAAGTTTGAATATAAGGAAGGACTAATCCTCATTATCTTCTTTTGGAGAAACAGTTCGTTCATCTTTATATTTGAAACTCAAATTACAGATCTGGAGCTACATCACAGATAAGAAACAGTATTCTGTATTCTGGAAAGGTACTTTCCAGTGTAGGAAAAAAAAGTTTTTTAAAAAAGTAAAATGACATTGGACCGTAATTTGGGAAGCCAGGGGAAGTTGAGCCCAAACACAATACTTTCATCATGTCACCTATAAACAGGTATAAATAACTAAGCAACATAAGCAGAAGAAAGTGACTAAATTTTCTCAGTTTTGTCTAGTGACTAGCAAGAAAGGCGGTCTTTTTTTTTTTTTTTTTGAGATGGAGTCTTGCTCTGTCACCCAGACTGGAGTGCAGTGGCATTGCACTGCAGTGCCTCCACCTCCTGGATTCATGCAATTCTCCCGCCTCAGCCTCCCCCGCCTCAGCCTCCCAAGTAGCTGGGACTACAGGCGTGCACTGCCACACTCAACTAATTTTTTTTTTAGTAGAGAAGGGGTTTCACCATGTTAGCTAGGATGGTCTTGATCTCCTCACCTTATTTTGTGTGTGTTGTGTGACAGAGACAGCAACATGGCTGTTTATTTCACCTGGGTGCAGGAGGGCTGAGTCCAAAGAGTCAGCAAAGGGTGGTGGGATTATCATTAGTTCTTATAGGTTTTGGGATAAGCCATGGAGTTAGGAGCAACGTTCTGCGGGCAGGTGGTGGATCTCACAAAGTACATTCTCAAGGGTGGGGAGAATTACAAATAACCTTCTTAGGGGTAGGGGAGATTACAAACTACGTTGATCAGTTAGGGTGGGGCAGAAACAAATCACAATGGTGGAATGTCATCAGTTAAGGCTACTTTCACTTCTTTTGTGGATCTTCAGTTGCTTCAGGCCATCTGGATGTGCACGTCACAGGGGATATGATGGCTTAGCTTGGGCTCAGAGGCCTGATAGTCCTGTCTTCTTATATTAATAAGAAAAGCAAAACAAAATAGTGAAGTTTTGGAGCGGCGAAAAATTTTGGGGGTGGTATGGAGAGATAATGGGCGCTGTTTCTCAGGGCTGCTTCGAGCAGGATTAGGAGTGGCGTGAGAACCTACAGTGGGAGAGATTCAACTGAAGAAAGATTTTGTGGTAAGGGGTGATATTATGGGGTTGTTAGAAGGAGCATTTGTCCTATAGAATGGTTGGTGATGGCCTGGATACAGTTTCGGATGAATTGAGAAACTAAACGTAAGACACAAGGTCCGAACAAGACAAGGAGAAAAACAGATACTAAAGGACTAAGATTTGGGAGGACCCAGGACATCCAATTAGAGAGTGCCCAAGGGGGTTCAGCGTAATGACTTGCTTGGTTGGCAAGTTTCTGGGCTCTATCCTTCACAGGGTCCTCCTTTTTAAGTTGGAGGCTGAGCTTGGTGAGGAGTGTTTTTAAAAGCCCATTAGTCCATTCTACCTTTCCTGAAGATTGAGGATGGTAAGGGGTATGAAGGCTACATTGAATACCAAGAGCCTGAGAAACTTCTTGGGTGATTTGACTAATAAAGGCCGGTCCATTATCAGACTGTATAGAGGTTGAAAGGTCAAACCGAGGAATTATGCCTGACAAAAGGGAAGAAATGACCGCGGTGGCCTTCTCAGAGCCTGTGGGAAAGGCCTCTACCCATCCAGTGAAAGTGTCTACCCAGACCAAGAGGTACTTTAGTTTCCTGACTCGAGGCATATGAGTAAAGTCAATTTGCCAATCCTGGGCAGGGATAAATCCCCGAGTTTGATGTGTAAGGAAGGAAGGGGGCCTGAACAATCACTGAGGAATAGTAGAATAGCAGAAGGAACACTGAGAAGTGATTTCCTTAAGGATAGATTTCCACAATGGAAAGGAAATGAGAGGTTCTAAGAGTCGGGCTAGCGACTTGTAACCTACAAGGAAGAGGTTATGAAATGACGATAGAATAGAATGGGCTTGTGAGGCTAGAAGGGGTTGATCTCCTGACCTTGTGATCTCCTGACCTTGGTGTCCCACAGTCCTGGGATTACAGGCGTGAGCCACCATGCCCGGCTAACGAAGGCCATCTTAAGTAACACATGCTTGAAATGAATGGTAGCAGCGATACTAACACAGGGTAAATTCATACAGGTGTTTGCTTAGACAAACACACTGAAATAAAACAATAGGAGCAGGTCTCTTTATCCCATAAACCAGAGATTCCTTCAGAAATATCCCAATCTGGCCGGGTGTGGGGCTCACGCCTGTAATCACAGCACTTTGGGAGGCCAAGGTGGGTGGATCACTCGAGTTCAGGAGTTTGAGACCAGCCTGGCCAACATGGTAAAACCCTGTCTCTACTAAAAATACAAAAATTGGCTAGGCTGGTGGTGCACGCCTGTAATTCCAGCTACTTAGGTGGCTGAGGCAGGAGAATCGTTTGAACCGGGCAGGCAGGCGTTGCAGTGAGCCGAGATTGCGCCACTGTACTCTAGCCTGGGCGACAGAACAAGACTCCATCTCAAAAAAAAAAAAAAAAAAAAAAAGTCCCAGTCTGTTTAAACAACATGTTATGAGGACACTTTTCAACAGGCATTAGATAAAACAAAGGCATCCTTCTGATATTAAATAGCCAAAATGAATTCTCCTATTTGACTGACGGTGGACTCTAGAAGAGTTTGTGGGGCAGGGGTGGAAATCACTATTGCCATATCAAGTACATTCTAGGATAAAAAAATTTATACAAGGTGAGATTAAGCTAAAAACCTTTATTTTTCAAAATTCAAACTATATTTTTAGAAAATATCTGCAGGTTTTCTTTCTGTGCTTTGTGTCAAATAAACATAGGTTGTTAAAACAGACATGCAAATATAAAAATGTTACTCAGGGAGCAAACTACAAAGCTAATACATCACCAAGTTTAAAGTTCATGCCATTTTTACTTTCAGCCAAAAGTCTCTGCTCCCAGGTTTATAAATATCTGAATACTGTCATTCTCAAAAGCAAAAATCTCAATTAACACTTACACAAAGAACTTTGAATTATTATACAAAACCATGAATTAAGTTTCAAAGGAACTTTAACATCCAGGAAAAGAGTTCAAGTTTATAGACTAAACATTAGAGAAATAAATTATCTGCTTTTCTGAATCTATGAATAGGTGCCAAAGATTCTGACTCCAAAGGTATATCAATAATCAATTCCAAAATACATACTTTGGCTACTCAGTAACACATACAGTGAAGCATTAAAGACAAACACATAAAAAGTGACAAAATATCTGTAAAGGTTGAATATCCTTAATCCAAAAATCTGAAATCAAAAATCTGAAACCTTTTGAGCACTGACATAAGGCTTCCAAGGAAATGCTCAACAGAACATTTCAAATTTCAGATTACGGATGCTCAATCTGTAAGTATAACGCAAACATTCCAAAACCCAAACGTAACTGAAATCTGAAACACTAAACACTTCAGGTCTCAGGCATTTCAGATGAGGGATAATAAATCTGTATTTTACACACACATACACACACACACACACACACACAGAGCTGGCAGTAAAAAGGCTCATTCATAAGTGACTGAAATCCTCTTTTTAAAGTCTGAAGTACGTGAAAATGTTCATGTTTACTGACATTTTCACAAAGAAAGAAAATGGCTATCTAGGTATAATAAATCATTAAATGATGAAAAACAAAATCCTTCCACTGCTTCTTTAAAAGGGTTTTCAGGCATGTTTTTTTGCATGAAAACAACCAAAAGAAAACTTCACTGAACATTATGATGTACTGAAAAGAAGAAAAAAACTTTAAACAAAAAGTAAAACTTCCTAAACAAAGCTATATTTTATCTTATTACATATGTTAAATCTCTCATGTGTGGTTTTTGCTTTTTGTTTTTTTTGAGACAGAGTCTTGCTCTGTCACCCAGGCTGGAGTGCAGTGGCGTGATCTGGCTCACTGCAACCTCCGCCTCCTGGGTTCATGCCATTCTCCTGCCTCAGTCTCCTGAGTAGCTGGGACTAGAGGCGCCTGCCACCATGCCCGGCTAATTTTTTGTATTTTTTAGTGGAGATGAGGTTTCACTGTGTTAGCCAGGATGGTCTCGATCTCCTGACCTTGTGATCCGCCCACCTTGGCCTCCCAAAGTGCTGGGATTACAGGCATGAACCTGGCCCTCATGTGTTTTTAAACTATATTAAATACTTCAGAATACTATAAAACGTGTACACAAGGCATAACTACGAACTCATAAACAAATTATTAAATTTCAAACTTGTGACCCACTTATTACTGTATTAGACTAGAGAAACACAATGTTTTATAAAATATTGTAAATTAAATTGGAAAAACGACACTATTATCTTAAGTTACTGCCAGAAGAGGTAGGTTTTTTAAAAAGTTAACAATGCAAAAAGCCCAAGACTCATTTCGCATATAGTCTACTACAAATGTGTTCATTCCTTAAGTGCTGTTTTTAAAGAAAGGTAAACTAGAGAAGCTATCCTGCAGATGATGACTTCATAGTAACCATAATATGCAAACCAGAAAATTGCAGGCTCCTTCTATTATTTCTAGCATATATCAGTTATGACAATTTTCTCCTTAAATCAACAAAGTAGGGACTGAAAGAGAACTCAGCCCTGCTGTAACTTCAATTAAGAAAAAAGAAAAGCTGGTGGCTGGTAATGGCCACCTTTTACACTGAAATCCTTTCAACAGACTTCAGAAAGTAATTTCTTTATGCCAGAAAAATAATCACCATTAAAAAGCACGAGATGCAGAACCTCAGCAAGACAAAAAAAAAAAAAAAGGCACAAAGAAGGCAGCACGAACAGAAGAGACACGAATTCTCAATTATGATACATTCCTATCATTTAGTAAGTGGTCTAATTACCAACATATATTTTCCAGTATTTCTACAAAATACTTATGATTGATATATTGTCACCAAAATAAGGGTAGGGCATGAAGCTCAAATTTTACTTATTTGCAATGAAAATATGAGAAAATACAGATATCAAATACAACCACAGGTCTACCTAATAGTTCCATCAGGTAAGAAAAACACCAGTTTCCCGGCCGGGCGTGGTAGCTCACACCTGTAATCCTAACACTATGGGAGGCCGAGGTGGACGGATCACTTGAGGTCGGGAGTTTGAGACCAGCCTGGCCAACATGGCGAAACCTCGTCTCTACTAAAAAATACAAAAATTAGCCAGGCATGGTGGCATGTGCCTGTAATCCCAGCTACTTGGGAGGCTGAGGCAGGAGAATCACTTGAACCCGGGAGGTGGAGGTTGCAGTGAGCCGAGATCACACCACTGCATTCGACAAAAGTGAGACTCCATCTCACAAAAAGAAGAAAAATATCAGTTTTCTAAGAAATCAAGCAAGTATCTACATATTTATAGCTTTGTTGCTTCTGGCCAAGAGACCCTTGAAAAGTAGGTCACCAGTGCATAAGCAGCCTACTTACAGCATATAACCTAAACATATATATATATATATATATATATATATTTTTTTTTTTTTTTTCCCCAGAATAAAACATTCCTTGCTAAGATGGAAAAAAAAAAGAACCAAAATACACATTTAAAAAGCAAAACAAAGCACACATTACACAAATGTAAGCACTTTGATGGTGGCCAATATACAGTCCCAGACAGTGAAAATTATTAGAATCTCTCATGATCTGTTTATTCTGCCTTTAACAAAATAATAGCTCTTATTCTATGTCTCAAGTGGTCTCATGAGAGTTGACATTAGTTCCCCATATGTAGCAAAAATATCTCAAACTACTGCAAGGATGAAGTGCTACTTCTTACTAGACACATTATATATACAAAAGGAGAAATGTTGTCCAATCACCTTTTAAAATACTGAACAGCAGAAGCTATCTAGCCACAAGAGCAGACTGTTAATTTCTAACAAGGTGTGATAAACTTGGTATCCTACTAAGTGTTTGCTAAGGAAACAGGGAACAATCACTAAAAGAACTATTTAATTGCTACTGGTACCATGCAGATTTCAGACTAAAGGGATCCTGGCCAGGAACGTGGCTCATGCCTGCAATCCCAGCAGGAGGGTCGCTTGAGCTCAGGAGTTCAAGACCAGCCTGGTAAGGGCAACATGGCAAAACCCTATCTCTGCCAAAAACACAAAAAAATTAGCTGGGCATGGTGGCAAGCACCTGTAGTTCTAGCTACTGGGGAGGCTGAGGGGGGAGGATGATTGCTTGAGCCTGGGATGCCAAGGTTGCAGTGAGCTGAGATCGCGCCACTGCACTCACTGCACTCCAGCCTGGATGACAGAGTGAGACCTCGTCTCAAAAAAAATAAACAAAAATGGGGGTGTGGAGAGACACTAAACTAAATCAGGACTTAATTGTTCTTTAGGCATAAAGGGAAACCAACGTGAAGAATGCTCAAAACATAGGGTATTTTAAAGAACAAAATTCTAAAGTGAGCATGTACGCTGGTATATTCTAGATAACGCTTCAACTTCTTGGATAAGACATTTCACTATTCTCAATAATCATTCCAAACAAAAATGGTTTTTGTTATGAAATAGACTAAGAAAATAATCACCTTCACACCTTCAGGATTATGATTCCTTAGGATAGCTTCAGGTGTTTTTTTCTTTAGTAAACTAGTTATTTCTAAGGGGAGCTATATTAGAAACTACTACCCCAACTATCTACTGGGAGTGATGACTCTTATATTACAACTGAGTTTACAAACAGGCCAATCAAATGACACAGACACAAACTACAAATACATGCTATACCATTTTCTCTGGTCTTGACAAAAACTTCAAGTACCTTACTACTTGGGGTAATAAAGAACAAACTCAAAACCTACATCACATCACACTTAAATATATGTATCACCTTTTACTATCACTTTGTTAATCCAGTTACGTGCTATACAGGTAATCCAAACACAATCTTAAAAACCTGTACCCTAAGAAATCATGTCAGGCAGGGAAGAGAGTAACACAGGATTGACTTTCTCCTTCCTTCGCCTGGGGTTGAATTAACACATAATTTCAAATGCTAATCTTCCAGTTACACAATTTAGAGGATAAAATCAATTCCTTTTTAAATTTTCTGGTTAATATGTGCATTCGGTATATAACCTGTTAAGATATTGGTAATGTATTTAGAAGCAATATTTTCAAACACTTAGGTGAATAATGTAAGAACACATGCGAAGCCAAGGTCACTTGTTTAGCCAATATAGTATACAGCTTCTTCTAGTATGCAGTTAAATGATGCAATGCATATAAAGAAAATGCCATACACACACTATGTGATCAATAAATGTTATAATTATGCCAAAAAAACCCATACAGGTATTCAAAAACAAAACAAATATATCTTTTGTTAACCTGAGTGATTTAAAGTTAAAATATTATTATTATTTTTTGAGATGGAGCCTCATTCTGTCACCCAGGCTGGAGTGCAATGGCATGATCTCCGCTCACTGCAATCTCTGCCTCCTGGGTTCCAGCAATTCTCCTGCCTCAGCCTCCCAAATAGCTGGGACTACAGGCGCATGCCACCAAGCCCGGCTAATGTTTCTATTTTCAGTGGAGATGGGGTTTCACCATGTGAAACCCCATGTTGGGGCCAGGCGCGGTGGCTCAAGCCTGTAATCCCAGCACTTTGGGAGGCCGAGACGGGCGAATCACGAGTTCAGGAGATCGAGACCATCCTGGCTAACACGGTGAAACCCCGTCTCTACTAAAAATACAAAAAAAAATTAGCCGGGCGAGGTGGCGGGCGCCTGTACTCCCAGCTACTCGGGAGGCTGAGGCAGGAGAATGGCGTGAACCCGGGAGGCGGGGCTTGCAGTGAGCTGAGATCCGGCCACTGCACTCCAGCCTGGGCAACAGAGCCAGACTCCGTCTCAAAAAAAAAAAAAAAAAAAAAAAAAAAGAAACCCCATGTTGGTCAGGCTGGTCTTGAGCTCCTGACCTCGTGATGCACCCACCTCGGCCTCCCAAAGTGCTGTGATTACAGGCCTAAGCCACCGTGCCCGGCCTTATTTTTTATTATCCGGGACAGTTCATGGTTGAAACACCTTTCCCACACACAAACGTGATGTTCCTTACTTTTACGACAAACAATAGACAGGAAAGTCACCTTTTGCATATAAAAATGTTAGGCTTCTACATCATAGTAACTGACCAGATTTTCACCATGATTAAATTTTAAGATTAGTGGTCTCACAACGTAACACAATGTTGTAATAATCAACTTATTTGAGAAAAAAAGGGGGTATTCTCTTATTTCTCAACCTAATATGTATTTTTAAGACCTTAGCTGGGACTACAGGCATGTGCCACCATGCCCAGCTAATCTTTTATAATATATATTTTTTGTAGAGATGAAGTCTCGCTACAGTGCCCAGGTTGGTGTCGAACTTCTAGCCCCCAGCGATTCCTCTGCCTCGGCCTCCCCAAGTGCTGGGATTTCAGGTGTGAGCCACCATGACTGGCCCTATTTTATGAACTTCTCATAATAATAATCTTTATAATCTTTTCTAAAACACCTTTGAAGGGGGTGGTACTTATACCTGATTATTAGTTTGTTCAAATATAAGTAATCAAATCACTATCATGACAAAAGAAAATAATCACCGCCAGAAGAGTCAGAATTTGAGTTGGTCATACACTGTTCATCAAATGGAAATTCTAAGAGAAGCAGAGAAAACGTATGCATGAGGGAAAATGTCCAAGTGTTCTAATTACTGCACCTGTTCAAGATGCATTAGTTTAACTCAGCAAACGTAAATTCGAAGTCTCTCTATATTATCACTATTTTATAGACTTCTTGAACAACTATGACACGATCTATTGTTATCATAAAAAAAATTTAAAAAATTTTAATTAACAGATGAAACTACCAGATAAAGTACTTAGACAATGCCCTATGGGTGCAGGAGAAAGAACGCTGTATTATGAGTCAGTCCATTTAGAGTTATGAACCTCATAGCACATGGCTGGGTATATCCTTGGAAAAGTTACTCTGGGGCTAAGTTCAATTTCCTCACCTGTAAAGTTAAGACCAAATTACCTTACAGTTAAATAGGCATTTGTAAGTTTTCACAGTGTTTTGGCTTGTTGCCTCTCAGGTGAGTTTTACAGGAACCCTGATGGACGGGCAGGGAAGGTGTCACCGCCCTGTTTTATAGTTGAGGATTTCTTAACAGTTAAGAGATCACATGGAACACTGTAAAAACAGCAAAAGCATCAACACGATGAGCATGAATCCCCACATTCCTAGTCCTGGGAGGCAATACTTAAGAGTGACAATCACAATGGCTGAGTGATTAAATAAGTCAATTACTGGAATAAAAGGTTTTTAAAAGACTAAACATAAAAGGAAGCAAATGAAAGTCGACCTTTCTAAAAGCATAGCAAGAATTTTAAGTACATACATAGAAAGGTCTCTACGGGTATTCACCGTAATATTAACAGTGGTTCGCTCCGGGTGCCGGGAATACGGGTGACTTTATCTTTTTTGTTCATCTGCGTTTTCTAAAACAAACGTGAACTAGTCGATATTCCAAACAAAAACAAGCCAAAGCAATTGCACGCTGGCAGACTGCATGCACGTACGTTTGAAAGCTCCAACTGTAACAACAGTGACAACTCCCAGGAACCCACCGGCATTTCAAGGACACCAGCAGGAAGCCCGGAAATCCCTAAAAACAGGTGCTAAAAGCCGCCAGCGCAACCTGACAGCCGCGACCGCCTCTTTTCAACCTGAATTCAGGGGGAGCTGGGAGAGGAGACTAGTCTAGTTTGACAAAATCCGAATCAGAAATTCCCTCTGGCACCTCCCAGATCTCGAAGAGAAAGTGGGAGGAAAGGCTAGGGGGCGGCAGGCATTCACCATGCAAGAATAGGGGGGGATGGGGAGAACGGAAGCCTCGAACTCGTGGCTGAAATGGTCCCTCCGCCCCCATCCCGGACTAGGCGCCGGCGAGGAGCAACGGGCTTGGAAGCAGGCCGCCCAGCCAAGGGGCTTTCAGACGGGGCCCAAGGATGCCCTCCCAACCCGGCAGACCCCAGCCCCCATCTTACAGGGTTTCTTGGCATCTTTGATCTTCATGGCGTCGGCCCGAGGGGAGAGGGACGGCCTCCGATCCGGAGCACAGAGAGCAGAGACTGCGACTCCGGAGGTGGCTGGGCCTCGCGGCGAGGCCCGGCCGGTTCCTCCCCTCAGGCCGGGCGGGGCCGGCCTAGGGCGGGGCGGCGGCGCCTGAGCAGATGCCCGGCCCAGGGGGCGGCCCCCCACCCCCGCGAGGGGCGACCGGGACCGAGCAAGCTGGGGAAGGCCGCCGGCCTCGCCGCTCCGGGGCCTCCCCGCAGCCGCTCCAAACAAAAGGCCCCGGTCCCGGGAGCCGCCGCCGCCGCCGCCGCCGCCGCCGCACTGAGAAATAGCCCGCCCAGGCCGAACGCCCACGTGATGCGAGCCCCCCTCACTCCACTTCCGCCTGGCTGCTGGGGATTGTAGTTCTCCACGTCGTGAGGCCCCGCTCTCTGGCTGTAGTTGTGCAGGTGGACTACAAAGCCCAGGATGCATCCCGGCCCCACCTCCGAGGCCCCTCAGCTTCCGCAGATCGCCTCAGAGTGGTCCCAGCGAGAAGAGGGCCGGGTCTTAGTCACGCCAGCGAGGAGGCGACCAATGGTGACTGAGATGGGCGGGCTGGGGAAATTGGGCGCAGACCTCAGCTGGTCGCGGAAAGAGAAAAGGGCATGAACTCTTCGCGGGGATTGTCATGGCTCTTTGACCATTCTCAGACTTCCCTTTGAGGCAGGAAAGCTGGTCATCAGGCCATGGAAAGCGCTAGAATCAGGGCTCTAGAGCCGTGCTTTAGATAGACCCTTGAGTACATTGGCGAATTAAAGTCATTCACAAAGGAATCCTCTTGCTTAATGGAGACACCTTGAATGTTAGGGTCGGAATGATGACAATAGCAGGCATAGAGGTAACATCTATTGAACGCTTTACGTCCATGGGACTCTGCTAAGCACTTTTTGTGATTTACTTCAATTCAGGGGCCTTGTGAACCACGTGCAATTATTCATTTTATTGTCACTCATATTGAAGATGGGGCACGATCTGAGGAGTTCAATTACTTGCTGAGCATTCTTTTTGCCACCGATCCATATTCCCCTGGGGCCCTCCCGCCCAGCTCCCTCCTTCTAAAGGGAAAACCGACTCCCAGAGAAGAAAATTTAGATGCTCCAGTTCTCACAGTAAAGCCAGGACACCCTTTCCCCTTGCCTCCTAGAGTCTTAGTCCTCCAGCTGGAATGGGAGAAGATGGCATTGGGTATCTTCTCTTGGCCTTCACTTTTGTTGCCCAGTTAGATGGCCAGGAATTCTGTGGTTTTTACAATAGATGGATAGAGGGTTGGCAATAGAGGATTGGGCATTCCAGTCAAAGAAGCCCGCTTGCCAAAGAGCTTTACTCCTCCTTGCAGATAAGCCAAAGGATGTGAAGAAGGACAGGAGAGGACACAAACTACCATTTATTGAGTACATACTGAGAGCTGACACTTTGCAAAGTGCCTTACTTTTAAAATTAAAATTAAAATTTAATCCTCCCAACTACTTTTTGAAATACAATGATTAAAAAACTAAAAAAAACTTGCTGGGCGCAGTGGTGTGTGTCTGCAGTCCCAGCTACTTGGGAGACTAAGGTGGGAGGCCCAGGAATTTGAGGCTGTATGTGATAGAGTTTGTGAATATCAACTGTGTCAGAGACATTTATCAGAGCACGACTCCAACTTGAAGAGGGACTGAATAAAATAAGGCGGAGATCTACTGGGCTGCATTCCCAGGAGGTTAAGGCATTCTTAGTTGCAGGATGAGAATAGGAGGTTGGCACAAGATATAGGTCACAAAGACCTTGCTGATAAAACAGCAGGCAGTAAAGAACCTGGCCAAATCCCACCAAAATCAAGATAGCAATGAAAGGGACTTCTGGTCTTCTTCACTGCTGGTTATATGCTAATTATAATACATTAGCATGCTAAAAGACACTCCCGCCAGCGCCCTGACAGTTTACAAATGCCATGGCAACATGGAAGTTACCCTATATGGTCTAAAAAGGGGAGGAACCCTCAGTTCCGGGAATTGTCCACCCCTTTCCTGGAAAACTCGTGACTAACCCACCCCTTGTTTAGCATATAATCAAGAAGTAACAGTAAGTATGAGCAGCTGAGCAGCCCACGCTGCCGCTCTGCCTATGGAGCAGCCATTTTTTTATTCCTTTACTTTCTTAAACATGCTTTCATTTTACTTTCTGGACTCTCCCCAAATTCTTTCTTGCACGAGATCCAAGACCCTTCTCTTGGGATCTCGATGGGGATCCCTTTCTGGTAACAGCTGTACTCCAGGCTGCGTGACATAGTGAGACCCATCTCCAAAATAAAATAAAAATTTTAAAAGGTGAAGAAGAATTCACACAATTCAAATATTGGTCCTATCACTTGTTAACAAATTGGGCAAATTACTTCATCTCTCTAATTACTTAAAAAATTTCTTTTTATTTATTTTTTTAAGATGCAGTCTCACTCTGCTTCCCAGGTTGGAGTGCAGTGGCATGAACAAAGCTCACTGTAACCTCAAACAGCAATCTGTGGGTAGGGCGGTGGCTACACTGTAGTCTCAGCCTGCTGAGTAGCTGGGACTGTAGGCATGTGTTACCATGTCCAACTAAGTTTTTTATTTTCTGTAGAGATGGGGTCTCACTTTGCTGCCCAGGTTGGTCCTGACCTGCTGGCTGGCTTCAAGCAATCCTCTGCCTCAGCCTCCCAAGGTTTTGGGATTACAGGCGTGAGCCACTGTACCTGGCTGTCTCTCTGATTCTTGTTGAAAATAATAATGCCTGCATTTCACAGGTTTGAGATGGGGATTAAGTGAAAAATGCAAATAAGGTAACAGCGAGGTCTTAATGTTTGTATTCTTACATGGTCTGAATTCAGTATTGAGAGGTGGGGCTTTTAAGAGATGATTGGGCCCTTCTCTCTTCCTCGGCACTGCCTACGGAGGTGGCAGCCATCTCCTCCTCAAAGGCATCATGGCCGCCCTCAGACCCCTTGTGAAGCCCAAGATCGTCAAAAAAAGAACCAAGAAGTTCATCCGGCACCAGTCAGACCGATATGTCAAAATTAAGCGTAACTGGCGGAAACCCAGAGGCATTGACAACAGGGTTCATAGAAGATTCAAGGGCCAGATCTTGATGCCCAACATTGGTTATGGGAGCAACAAAAAAACAAAGCACATGCTGCCCAGTGGCTTCCGGAAGTTCCTGGTCCACAACGTCAAGGAGCTGGAAGTGCTGCTGATGTGCAACAAATCTTACTGTGCCGAGATTGCTCACAATGTTTCTTCCAAGAACCGCAAAGCCATCGTGGAAAGAGCTGCCCAGCTGGCCATCAGAGTCACCAACCCCAACGCCAGGCTGCGCAGTGAAGAAAATGAGTAGACAGCTCATGTGCACGTTTTCTGTTTAAATAAATGTAAAAACTGCCAAAAAAAAAAAAAAAGAGATGATTGGATCGTGAGGACCCTCCCCTCATGAATGTATTAATTATTCATGGATTGATGGTTTAAGGGGTTAACGGATTAATGGATTATCACTGGACTAGTGGCTTTATTAAAAGAGGCTGAGGCCAGGTGCAGTGGCTCACACCTGTAATTCTAGCACTATGAGAGTCAAAGACAGGCGGATCGCTTGAGCCCAGGGGTTTGAGGCCAGCCTGGGAAACGTGGTGAGACCAGGCATGATGGCTCATGCCTGTAATCCCATCATTTTGGGAGCCCAGAAGTTTCAGACCAGCTCCAGCAACACAGCGTACCCAGTTTCAAATGTTCTGTTAAAAGCAATAGAAAATGGACTATGACATATGTAACATATTGTCTGGCATATATGTAGTGATCAGTAAGTGATGATTATGTTTATTATTTGAATGTTATTCTTTATTTTTTTTGAAATGGAGTCTCACTCTGTACCCAAGGCTGGAGTGCAGTGGCGTCATCCTGGCTCACTGCAACCTCTACCTCCTGGGTGTCAGGCCTCTGAGCCCAAGCTAAGCCATCATATCCCCAGTGACCTGCAAGTATACATCCAGATGGCCTGAAGCAACTGAAGATCCACAGAAGTGAAAATAGCCTTAACTGACATTCCACCATTGTGATTTGTTTCTGCCCCACCCTAACTGACCAAAGTACTTTGTAATCTCCCCCACCCTTAAGAAGATTCTTTATAATTTTCCCCACCCTTGAGAATGTACTTTGTGAGATCCACCCCCTGCCCCAAAACATTGCTCTTAACTCCACCGCCTATCCCAAAAGCTATAAGGACCAATGATAATCCACCACCCTTTGCTGACTCTCTTTTCGGACTTAGCCCTCCTGCACCCATGTGAAATAAACAGCCATGTTGCTCACACAAAGCCTGTTTGGTGGTCTCTTCACATGGACGCGTGAAACACTGGGTTCAAGTGATTCTCGTGCCTCAGTCTCCCAAGTAGCCACCATGCCTGGCTAATTTTTGTATTTTTAGCAGAGATGGGGTTTTGCCATGTTGGCCAGGCTGGTCTCGAACTCCTGATCTCAAGTGATCCGCCTGCCTTGACCTTGGATTTTTATTGTTATTCTTATTGTAAAGTAAAGGAAGAAAGCTTATGTATTTAGACATTTTGCCTAAGGTCATTATTTGGGATCAGACCATAGGTCTAATTAAGTAAAAGATAAGGAACCACATGGCACCAATCAGACCAGATTTTGGTTCTAGATTTTATGTTTGATTTACTATTTTGATTCCAGATTTTATGTTTGTTGTTCAGAAATTTTTTTTTTTTTTTTGAGAGACAAGGTCTCACTCTGTCGCCTGAGCTGAAGTGTAGTGGTGAGATCTCACTCTGTCACCCAAGCTGAAGTGTAGTGGCATGATCATAGCTCACTGCAGTCTCCAACTCCTGGGCTCAAGGGATCCTCCTGCCTCAGCCTTCTGAGTAGCTGGGACCATAGGCAGGCACCAAAACACCCAGCTAATTTTTTTATTTTTAAATTTTTTGTAGAGATGGGTTCTCACTTTGTTGCCCAGGCTGGTCTCAAACTCTTGGCTTCAAGCCATCCTCTCACCTTGACCTCCCAAAATGTTGGGGTTACAGGCATGAGCCACTTTGACTGGCCTTTCTTTCTTTATTTTTATAGAAACAACTTTCTGAGCTACCAGGAATATGACATGGCAAGTCAGAATCCTGAATGGTATACTTAACCTGCTCTTCTTCTTTTATTTCCCGTTATTACTCTGTCCCACACAGAACCCTAGATATTCTAAAATGGTCCTGTTTTCCACAATTTTACTGGATGAGAGTCATGATTTCTGATCTGACATGGCTTCAAAGAATACTCACTATCTAATATGATTTGCCTGCTGCTTCTCTAAATCTTATGGGCACACCAAGTTCTCTGACGTCAAACATATATCTTTTGGTTGTTTCTGGCTTCTCTGTGATGGTATCAGCTTGGGAGTCAAAGGGGAAGTGATACGTATGCCTTGTGATAGGCTGGCCATGGTCTGAAAGGAAGAAGAGCTAGAAATTAGAAGCCATAAAAATTTGGGTAAGTTTTGGGCACAGGCTCTTGCTAGTTTCTGTGGCCACACAGATGAGTGTACACATGGATGACTTAGCTTAAAAGTTAGGCTATACACCTGTGATATGACTAGAGTTAGTCATCTATTTGCTGTTTGTTCAAATATGAGACTACTCTTCAGTCTGTTATGCCAGAAAATCACTGAACTTTGAATAGTGAGAATTCCCCTCTCAGATCAGCCATAGAATTGCTGTGTGACCCAGGGAAAGTCCTTTTTCTCTCTGGGCTTCAAATTACCCATCTGCAAAATGAGATGACTATTGGAGACTTTTTTTTTTTCTTTTTTTCTTTTTGAGACGGAGTCTCACTCTGTCACCCAGGCTGGAGTGCAGTGGCTCGATCTGGGCTCACTGCAAGCTCTGCCTCCTGGGTTCATGCCATTTTCCTGCCTCAGCCTCCGGAGTAGCTGGGACTATAGGCGCCTGCCACCA
This sequence comes from Macaca thibetana thibetana, assembly GCF_024542745.1. Classification (NCBI taxonomy): domain Eukaryota; kingdom Metazoa; phylum Chordata; class Mammalia; order Primates; family Cercopithecidae; genus Macaca; species Macaca thibetana. Next base: position 13,149,768 of record NC_065583.1, on the reverse strand, counting down.
AACCCGGCTAATTTTCTGTATTTTCAGTAGAGATGGGGTTTCACCGTGTTAGCCAAGCTGGCCTCTATCTTATGACCTCGTGATCCGCCCGCCTTGGCCTCCCAAAGTGCTGGGATTACTGGCGTCAGCCACCGCGCCCGGCTTTTTTTTTCTTTTTGGAGATGAAGTCTTCCTCTTGTTCCCCAGGGTGGAGTGCAGTGGCGCGATCTGGGCCCACTGCAAGCTCCTCCTCTCGGGTTCATGCCATTCTCCTGCCTCAGCCTCTGGAGTAGCTGGCATTACAGGCGCCCGCCACCACGCCCGGCTAATTTTTTGTATTTTTAGTAGAGAGGGGGTTTCACCATGTTAGCCAGATTGGTCTCGATTTCCTGACCTCGTGATCCGCCCGCCTCAGCCTCCCAAAGTGCTGGGATTACTGGCGTGAGTCACTGCGCCCGGCTTTTTTTTTTGGCGGGGGCGGGGGGATGAAGTGTTCCTCTTGTTCCCCAGGCTGGAGTGCCATGGCTCAATCTCGGCTCTCTGCAACCTCCGCCTCCCAGGTTCAAGCGATTCTCCTGCCTCAGCCTCCTGAGTAGCTGGGATGACAGGGGCCTGCCACCAAGCCTGGTTAATTTTTGTGTTTTTAGTAGCGACGGGGTTTCACCTTGTTGGCCAGGCTGGTCTCAAATTCTTGACCTCAGGTGATCCGCCCGCCTCGGCCTCCCAAAGTGCTGGGATTACAGGCGTGAGCCATGCTGCCTGGCCCAGAGATTTCTTTCATCTCTACTTTTTGAGTTTCACTAAGAACCTGTTCCCTTTTCAGGACCAATGTGAAATGTGTTCAGCCATGTGTTTCCTAAAGTTTTCACCAGTGTGATTGAAACTGACAGGTCATCTTGTTTTAGTTTGTGGCCACTCTTCCTTCTGCAGCCCCCATTGGCTTTCAGCTCCAGTCCCTCCTCCTAGCACCATCTGGTTAATTGCATTTTCTCTCTTTTCTAGCATGTCCTCAAAACCCATTCCTGGCAGAGTGAATGCGGGACCTGGGAAAGCATCTAAAGGGGCCAAGAGACTGTCTTCTTGTCTCAATATTTATTGTCTACGAAACACAATAAATCCAACCCATCATGCAAAATGATAGAGGAAACCTGACACGTCTTCATTTTGCCTTTACTGGGCGGGTATCCACAGAGACAGGTGGTGAGTTGTACCTAATGATGACTATAGGTCTCCTGGTGTGAATAAACACACACACACACACACACACACACACACACACCCCCTACACATCCTTCAAAGCCCAGATGAACCTTTTAACAATGGATTCTGTCTCTAATTAAATAGAACATACTTCAGTCAGTCATTGGATCCACAAACTCAAATAAGCTAGGGGAGAACATCATGAATATTAGCATCCTCAGTCATCATCCTTGTCATCATCATCACTATCATGATAGTGGAAGCACAATTTAATTCAAAAATACAAATTAAGCTGTAACTATCTTCCAGGCAGTGGAGTACCTGCTGGGGGTGGAGAGAGGTGAAAAAGAGAGAAACAATATTTAATTAACAAATCAATAAACAAGAATAGGCTATAAAAAGCAATGTGAAGGAGATAATCAGGTTGATGTGCTAAAGAGTGCCTGGGGCTGTGGAAGATTGGTTGGGGATGGGGGCTTTATTTTAGATTAGATGGGCCAGGGAGGCTTGTCTCAGGAAGTGGCGTTTAAGCAGGGACCCGTGCATATTGCTGGAGAAGAGTGTGCCCGACAGCAATATGACTGGTTCTGAAGGTAGCTTTTTTTTTGAAGAATAGAAGCAGCAATGTGTGAGGAGTAGAAAGTGAGGTGTAAAGTGATAGGAGATTAATCAAAGAGTTGAGCTTGCTGGCCCTTGCGGGCCACCTGAAAATTTTAAGCAAGGAGTGACTTGTCCATGAATTTAGAGGATTATTTTGGCTGCTTTGTGGAGAATGAGTGGATGGGAGAGGATATATGACTTGGAAATGAAAAGACTAACAGACTCCCATCCTTCTCAACCCACAAAGAGTCAGTCACCAAGTCTGAGGGGTTCCCGGAGCACTCCAGGAATTGTACAGGGGCTTGAATCATTATGGGAGCAGCAGAGACGGGGAGAAGTGTTGGATCAATAATTTCATTTAATAGTTGGGTGTGGTGGCATGTGCCTGTAGTCCCAGCTACTCAGAGAAGGTCAAGGCAGGAGGATCATTTGAGTCCAGCCTGGGCAATGTAGTGAGATGCCATTTCTTAAAAAAAAAAAAAAAAAGAAAGAAAGAAAGAGAAAAAGACAAAAGTGAGAATTTATGTTATGTCAGGTATTAGTGAAGGATGAATATTAGTAAAGCTGAAAAAGGTTTGAAGAAGGTTAAAAAAAAATGAACTTCATTTAATTCACGTTTATTGAGCTCTGACAATGCACCAAGCACTGTTCCAGGGATTAGGGATATGGAGATGAATGGGACAAGACCCCTGCCCTCCTGGAGCCTACGCTCCAGAGGCAACATAGGCAGTAAACAAGTAGGCAGCAGTATAATATCATTTTAGATCATATAAATGCTATGAAGATGATATAGCAAGATAAGGGGACCAAGAATGATCGGGACTGTTTGAGACGGAGTGGTTGTTGAAGATTAGTTAAATTAGATGGATGGGTATGGGGAGAAGGAGGCAGGAAGGTAGGTTTTAGGGTTTGGGCTTGCGCTTTGGAGGAGACAGGTAGTTGTGTCATTTACTAAGAAGGGAAGCCTGGAGAGTAAATAAGTGGTTGATTCTCCCAGCCACTCCTCACCTCAGGTTGGGGATGCCAGGCATGTTTTGCCATTGGAGTCAGCTGGTTTCAGCAGTTGGTGATTTTCATCTCAGAGGCCCACAGCGTGGGTGTCACAGACTTCTGCTCTGCCTAGGAATGCGTCCTACCAGGCATTCCCTAGGGAGCAGTGAAGAGTCTCTCCCTGGAGTTCTCCTCTGCCTGACGATCCCTGCCTCCTGGCACCTCCACCTCAAAAGCCCAGTCTCATCATTCTCCCACTCCCTCTTCATTTCCCTAAAAGCCCTGCTTCAGCTGCTGGTTCCAGCCACCACCCACTTGCCCAGCACAGAAAGTTAGGAGTCACTCTGGACTCCTCCTGCCCCCTCACAGTGCACATCCCACTAGTCACCGAGTCCTCCTGCTATTACCTTCCTGTCTCTTCCTTTCTGTCCAACCTCACTGCTCTCAGCTGAGCACCAGCCTCTGCGTCTCTCATTTATACTCTTAAAGACCCTTTCTGGTGGTCATGGTGGCTCACGCCTGTAATCCAGCACTTTGGGAGGCCGAGGCTGGTGGATCATTTGAGGTCAGGAGTTCAAGACCAGCCTGGCCTATGTGGTGAAACCCTGTCTCTACTAAAAATACAAAAATTAGCCAGGCGTGGTGGCACGCACCTGTAATTCCAGCTACTCAGGAGGCTGAGGCAGGAGAATTGCTTGAACCCAGGAGGCAGAGGCTGCAGTGAGATGACATTGCACCACTGCACTCAAGCCTGGGCGACAGAGCCAGACTCCATCTCAAACAAACAAACAAAAAAGACCCTTCCTGGCAGGTATGATGGCTCATGCCTATAATCCCAATGACTCGAGAGGCTGAGGCAGCTGAGGCAGGAAGATCAGTTGAAGCCAGGAGTTTGAGACCAGATGGGGCAATATAGCAAGACTCTGTCTCTAAAAAATAAAAAAAGACTCTTCTTGCTTCTTGCCTGGCTTTATCTGACCAACCCTCTTTACCCATGCCAGAGAGAGTTTTCTCAATAGCAAACCAGAATGTATCATTTTCAGGGCTTAGGACCGTGTCTTTTGCCGACATGTTGTCTTCAAGATAAAAATCCCAGCTCCTGAGCCTAGGGTGTAAGACCAGTCATGATTGGCCTCTGTGTATCTCTTTAGCTGCATCTCATGCCTCTACTCACCCTTCATTGTATGTTCCAATCAGACAAAAGCAGCTTCTAGCAAACTAAATGCTTGCTGCTGCCTGATGTCCTAAGCCTTTAACAAGTGGAAGACTCTCTTTTTGAGTTTCATTGAATGCATATTTCTACTTTAAAACCCAACCTAGAAATCCCCTCCTCCAGAAAAGCTTCCTCTCTTCTATGCTACTTCTGGTCCCTGTATGTGCTTCTAGTTTTCTCACTCGCTGCAAAATAATACAGTGATCTGTTTACTTGCCTGTCTCTTTCACTGCCAGATAAGCTCTTTGAAGGCTAGGATTGTGACTTATTCTGTTCAGTGTCCCCAAGCCTAGCAGGGGTTCTGCCCCCAAATGGGGACTTACGAATAATTAAATTGGATGGGTGTTGGCCCAGGTCCTTCAGATGCAACCTGGAAAGTCTTATTTTTGTAGAAACTTCTAGAAACAAATAATTAATGACAACACAAACAGTTTAGCACCTCTCGTAGGAATGAATCACAGTATTTTAGAAGGGTGGGACTAGACAGTGTGGCCTAGGAGCCATCATGTACTTCCTCACACGATGTTTAATCAGGGGCAGCTCTAATTACAGGTGGCCCTCTTCCTAGGCTTGGGATGCCTTCTAGTGTATTTATCAAGGCTTCCTTCAGGTTAGAGTAGTTAAAAACTAGGCGTTGTAATCAGGCAGAATTAGGTCCCAATCCCTGATTGGTTGTGCAACTTTGGAGTGGTAACTTTGCTTCTCAGTTTTCTCATCTATAAAATGGGGGTAAAAATGGCTCCTTTGCCATTGAGACCTTGTGAAGATGAAATCACTTCATGCGTCTAAAGTGTTTAACTCAGTACTTGGCATTGGGAACAAAAGAGTGGGCTTGATGTTGACTATTAGACAAAAATTCATGATGACATTTAAGCTCATTGTAAATATCACTTCTACCCGCAAACAGATTAGATTACTTTCTCAGATAAGTGCCTGCTTTACTTTCTCAGATAAGTTATTTATGTATTTATGTATGTATTTATTTATTTATTTTGAGACAGTCTTGCTCTGTCATCCAGGCTGTGGTGCGATCTCGGCTCACTGCAACTTCCGCCTCCCGGGTTCAAGCAATTCTTGTGCCTCAGCCTCCTGAATATCTGGGATTACAGGCGTGTACCACCACGCCCAGCTAATTTTGTAATTTTTAGTAGAGACGGGGTTTCACCATCTTGGCCAGGCTAGTCTCAAACTCCTGGCCTCAATTGATTTGCCCGCCTCAGCCTCTCAAAGTGCTGGGATTACAGGTGTGAGCCACTATGCCCGGCCCTCATAGAACTTTAATACTTTTATTTATAGCATTCATCATGATGTCATTTAGTCTGACTTCCTCACTCAGCTCAGAAAACTCCCAGAGGGCATGGCTGTCTTTTTTATTGTTTACCATTGTGTCCTTAACTCTTAACCCAGTTCCTGGTACAGAGACAGTTCTGACCGAATATTTGAATAAACAAAAGAATGAATGAGCAAACCTTTCCTAACAGCTACTGCCACTAAAGATCTTAGCATGGGGTGTGTGTGTGTGTGTGTGTGTGTGTGGTGGGGCTATTCAGTGAAGCTAAAAGTGAAAAAGCTGGTAGAAAGCCCATGGTGATAGAGAATGGAGGAAGACTGATTAGGGAGCTCCTCAGGAGTATACGGAAGGACTAAGAGCACATAAGGACAGGACCATAGAATTCCGCATCGCAGGATTTTTGAGGCTGCCACTGCCTTAGGCTGTGAGGCTAGTGCATATAAGAATAGTTTGCACAGTTCTGTTGTGGAAATCAGGGCTTTTACTGAAAGCTTAGCCAACTAGCCAGCAAGAATAGCTTTCTGGAACTTAGAGCCTTGTGAAAATTCCCCAACTGAGGATAATTCCAAAAAAGATTTTCTTCCTGGCTTTGAAAAGTAGGATATACTTTTTAAAACCCCTTCTTCATCTATGATACAGATTATCTGGCAGTTCCTGTGCTGAGGTCCACAGAAGGCAGGAAAGAAGGGGCCAGGAATAAATCAGGTGCTTCATATAAAGACCTCAGCTAAGGAATAAGAAGAGTAAGAAAACAGCACGTCTTCAAATAACATAGTTTCCTTCAACACCGTTTCATTATAATGTTGATGAGAAAAAAAAAATCTCTTCCCATCTGGGGCCACTGTCTGTGTGGAGTCTGCACATTCTCCCCATGTCTATATGGATTTTCTCCAGGTACTCCGGCTTCCTCCCACTAGGACACCATCCCAAAGATGCACACCTGAGGTTAATTGGTGTGTCTGAGAGGTCCCAGTGTGAGTGAATGTGGGTGGGTGTGTGTGAGTACGCTCTGCAATGGGATGATGTCCTGCCCGGGGCTGGTGCCCACCTTGTGCCCTGAGCTGCCAGGATAGGCCCCAGCCACCCAGGACCTTGAACTGGATTAATTGGGTAAATAATTCTCTTATCTCTTTTTATTAATCTTTCCTGAATGTCTGTATAGCTCACATTTGTTTCAATGTTTAACTTTTAGAAGTGTTTTGAGTCTTTATGCAGAAGTTTAGTGATGATTTTGTTACCAGAAATATGACATAGGAATTTAACTCTTGTTTGTATTAATTAGCCTATGGCCAAATTTGTTTCCTTATACATCTTTTTTCCTGAAGTCACCGTTTCCAAGATTTTATTGACAATGTTAAGTGAGGACTTACTGTACAGTGTGGGGGTCAGATTGCAGCAATGCTATTCAAAGTGTGGTACACAGATGGCTGCTGATCCCCAAACTGCTTTTGGCTTCCAACGAGATATGGAGCAGGAGGTAAGTCAACTGCATAACTAATCATACTGTTTTTAGTTCAGCTGCTATTTTCTTCGCAGCAAGACTTTCTCCATGAAGGTAGCATGGCATTGATCTACATTTTGACAGGTTGTCACTGCCCTAGGCTTGGACCGTTAACAAATAGTTCACTGTAAAGCTGCTGTGAGCAGCTCTGGTCTGGAACATGGGCTTTGGAATCAGTCAGAGTGGGCTCTACCACTTAGGCAAGTTCCTTCAGCTGCCTGAGTTCCCTAGTAGGACACAAGGAAGAGTGTGGATTCTATTCCAAAAGCAATTCAAAGCCACTGGGAGGTTTCAAGCCAGATCATAAACTTTCTTGTGAACTATGTTAAAGAGTTTGGACTTTGTTCAAGGAAAAGGGACCCACTAAAGATTTAAAAGCAGGGGAATGTCAGGATTAGAATTGTATTTTAGGAACTCTACTCTGGCTGTGGTAAAGATAACAGCTTAGGTGGGACAGGAGGCAAAGAGACCAGCTAAGGGAAGGCATTCTGGTGGTGGAGTGAGAGAATAAGCTCAAGAATGAGTGAATTCATCGCATTTACTAGGTAAGAAGCTTCCCTGTGGCAGAAGCTTCACCACCTTTTGCTTTGGATGTTCTTCAGCACAAACTTTCAGTTTTTGTGTAAGTCCATTTTTAATTCACATTTAACTGGCAAAAATGACTAGCTAATGTAAAATCAAGCTAGATTCTCTGTCCGCTCTAGAGAAGTTGAGACTTTGTGTGCAAGGCTGATCTCGCTCGTGGTACAGAAGTCTGTCTCTTTTACCTTGTTTACTTTTTGCCTGTTTACCTTCACACCCACTAATCCTCAAGGTTAGCAGATGAGTAAGTTTCCAATAGCAGCTGAACTGGAGTGATTTCTCTCTGGAACCAAACAAATAGCTAGATTCTGTTTGGAATTTCTGCTTCCAGAGTTATCCAGCCACAGAGCCTGTTGCACAAGGCAAACTGGCGCTTGCCCAGCCTGCCTAATAGAATTCTCAGTACTCTTACCTAGAAGTCCTATTAATTATTTGAGGCCATGCCACTCAACACCAGCTCAACCAATATCAATGACCAAGTAACAATGAAGACAGCTATATGTTGAGCACTTACTGTGTACCAGGCACTGAGTTAAGGAATTTACATGCATTTTCTGATTTTTTTTTCCTTGTCACGCAGAATGTTTTCATTTCTGCCGATAGATTCCTTATGATTTGAGATACATTTAAAATATTTTTTTATTATACTTTAAGTTCTAGGATACATGTACATAATGTGCAGGTTTGTTACATATGTATACATGTGCCATGTTGGTGTGCTGCACCCATTAACTCATCATTTACATTAGGTATATCTCCTAATGCTATCCCTCCCCTGACCCTGACCCCATGACAGGTCCCAGTGTGTGATGTTCCCCACCCTGTGTCCAAGTGTTCTCATTGTTCAATTCCCTCCTATGGGTGAGAACATGCAGTGTTTGGTTTTCTGTCCTTGCAATAGTTTGCTGAGAATGATGGTTTCCAGCTTCATCCATGTCCCTACAAAGGACATGAACTCATCCTGTTTTATGGCTGCATAGTATTCCATGGTGTATATGTGTCACATTTTCTTAATCCAGTCTGTCATTGATGGACATTTGGGTTGATTCCAAGTCTTTGCTATTGTGAATAGTGCCACAATAAACATACATGTGCATGTGTCTTTATAGTAGCATGATTTATAATCCTTTGGGTATATACCCAGTAATGGGATGGCTGGGTGAAATGGTATTTCTAGTTCTAGATCCTTGAGGAATCACCACACTGTCTTCCATAATGGTTGAACTAGTTTACAGTCCCACCAACAGTGTAAAAGTGTTCCTATTTCTCCACATCCTCTCCAGCACCTGTTGTTTCCTGACTTTTTAATGATTGCCATTCTAACTGGTGTGAGATGGTATCTCGTTGTAGTTTTGATTTGCATTTCTCTGATGGCCAGTGATGATAAGCATTTTTTCATGTGTCTGTTGGCTGCATAAATGTCTTCTTTTGAAAAGTGTCTGTTCATATCCTTTGCCCACTTTTTGATGGGGTTGTTTGATTTTTTCTTGTAAATTTGTTTAAGTTCTTTGTAGATTCTATATATCAGCCCTTTCTCAGAGGGGTAGATTGCAACAATCTTCTCCCATTCTGTAGGTTGCCTGTTCACTCTGATGGTAGTTTCTTTTGCTGTGCAGAAGCTCTTTAGTTTAATTAGATCCCCTTTGTCTATTTTGGCTTTTATTGCTATTGCTTTTGGTGTTTTAGTCATGAAGTCCTTGCCCATGCCTATGTCCTGAATGGTATTGCCTAGGTTTTCTTCAAGGGTTTTCATGGTTTTAGGCCTAAAGTTTAAGTCTTTAATCCATCTTGAATTAATTTTTGTATAAGGTGTAAGGAAGGGATCCAGTTTCAGCTTTCTACTTATGGCTAGCCAGTTTTCCTGGCACCATTTATTAAATAGGGAATCCTTTCCCCATTTCTTGTTTGTCAGGTTTATCAAAAATCAGATGGTTGTAGATGTATGGTGTTATTTCTGAAGCCTCTGTTCTGTTCCATTGGTCTATATCTCTGTTTTGGTACCAGTACCATGCTGTTTTGGTTACTGTAGCCTTGTAGCATAGTTTGAAGTCAGGTAGCGTGATGCCTCCAGCTTTGTTCTTTTTGCTTAGGATTGTCTTGGCAATGCAGGCTCTTTTTTGTTTCCATATAAATTTTAAAATAGTTTTTTCCAATTTTGTGAAGAAAGTCATTGGTAGCTTAATGGGGATGGCATTGAATCTATAAATTACCTTGGGCAGTATGGCTATTTTCACAATATTGATTTTTCCTATCCATGAGCATGGAATGTTCTTCCATTTGTTTGTGTCCTCTTTTATTTCACTGAGCAGTGGTTTGTAGTTCTCCTTGAAGAGGTCCTTCACATCCCTTGTAAGTTGGATTCCTAGATATTTTATTCTCTTTGTAGCAATTGTGAATGGGAGTTCACTCATGATTTGACTCTGTCTGTTATTGGTGTTTAGGAATACTCGTGATTTTTGCATGTTTATTTTGTGTCTTAAAACTTTGCTGAAGTTGCTTATCACCTTAAGGAGATTTTGGGCAGAGATGATGGGGTTTTCTAAATATACAATCATGTTATCTGCAAACGGGGACAATTTGACTTCCTCTTTTCCTAATTGAATACACTTTGTTTCTTTCTCTTGCCTGATTGCCCTGGCCAGAACTTCCAACACTATGTTGAATAGGAGTGGTAAAGGGGGCATCCCTGTCTTGTGCCAGTTTTCAAAGAGAATGCTTCCAGTTTTTGCCCATTCAGTATGATATTGGCTGTGGGTTGGTCATAAATAGCTCTTATTATTTTGAGATACGTTCCATCAATACCTAGTTCATTGAGAGTTTTTTAGCATGAAGGGCTGTTGAATTTTGTCAAAGGCCTTTTCTGCATCTACTGAGATAATCATGTGGTTTTTGTCTTTGTTTTTGTTGATGTGTTGGATTATGTTTTTTGATTTGCGTATATTGAACCAGCCTTGCAACCCAGGGATAAAGGTGACTTGATGGTGGTGGGTAAGTTTTCTGATGCACTGCTGGATTCGGTTTGTCAGTATCTGTTGAGGATTTTTGCATTGATATTCATCAGGGATATTGTTCTAAAATTCTTTTTTTATTGTGGTGTCTCTTCCAGGCTTTGGTACCAGGATGATACTGGCCTCATAAAATGAGTTAGGAAGGATTCCCTCTTTTTCTATTGATTGGAAGAGTTTCAGAAAGACTGGTACCAGCTCCCCTTTGTACCTCTGTTAGAATTCGGCTGTGAATCCGTCTGGTCCTGGACTTTTGTTTGGTTGGTAGGCTATTAATTATTTCCTCAATTTCAGAGCCTGTTATTGGTCTATTCAGAGATTCATCTTCTTCCTGGTTTAGTCTTGGGAGGGTGTATGTGTCCAGGAATTTATCCATTTCTTCTAGATTTTCTAGTTTATTTGTGTAGAGGTGTTTATAGTATTCTCTGATGGTAGTTTGTATTTCTGTGGGATCAGTGGTGATATCCCCTTTATCATTTTTTATTGCATCTATTTGAGTCTTCTCTCTTTTCTTCTTTATTAGTCTTGCTAGTGGTCTATCAATTTTATTGATCTTTAAAAAAAAAAAAAACAGCTCCTGGATTCATTGATTTTTTGAAGGGCTTTTTGTGTCTCTATCTCCTTCAGTTCTGCTCTAATCTTAGTTATTTCTTGCCTTCTGCTAGCTTTTGAATTTGTTTGCTCTTGCTTCTCTAGTTCTTTTAATTGTGATGTTAGGGTGTCAATTTTAGATCTTTCCTGCTTTCTCTTATGGGCACTTAGTGGTATAAATTTCCCTCTACATAGTGCTTTAAATATATCCCAGAGATTCTGGTATGTTGTGTCTTTGTTCTCATTGGTTTCAAAGAACATCTTTATTTCTGCCTTCATTTCGTTATTTACCCAGTAGTCATTCAGGAGCAGGTTGTTCAGTTTGTACAGAGTTGTTCAGTTTTGAGTGAGTTTCTTAATCCTGAGTTCTAATTTGATTGCAGTGTGGTCCGAGAGACAGTTTCTTGTGATTTCTGTTCTTTTACATTTGCTGAGGAGTGCTTTACTTCCAACTATGTGGTCAGTTTTGGAATAAGTGTGATGTGGTGCTGAGAAGAATGTATATTCTGTTGATTTGGGGTGGAGAGTTATGTAGATGTCTGTTAGGTCTGCTTGATGCAGAGCTGAGTTCAAGTCCTGATATCCTTGTTAACCTTCTGTCTTGTCAATCTGTCTAACATTGACAGTGGGGTGTTAAAGTCTCCCATTATTATTGTGTGGGAGTCTAAGTCTCTTTGTAGGTCTCTAAGGACTTGCTTTGTGAATCTGGGTGCCCCTGTATTGGGTGCATATGTATTTAGCATAGTTAGCTCTTCTTATTGAATTGATCCCTTTACCATTATGTAATGGCCTTCTTTGTCTCTTTTGATATTTGTTGATTTAAAATCTGTTTTATCAGAGACTAGGATTGCAACCCCTGCTTTTTTTTTTTTTTTTTTTTTTTTTGCTTTCCTTTGCTTGGTAGATCTTCTTCCATCCCTTTATTTTGAACCTATGTGTGTCTCTGCAGGTAAGATGGGTCTCCTGAATACAGCACACTGATGGGTCTTGACTCTTTATCCAATTCGCCAGTCTGTGTCTTTTAATTGGGGCATTTAGCCCATTTACATTTAAGGTTAATATTGTTATGTGTGAATTTGATCCTGTCATTATGATGTTAGCTGGTTATTTTGCCCATTAGTTGATGCAGCTTCTTCCTAGCATCAATGGTCTTTACAATTTGGCATGTTTTTGCAGTGGCTGATACCAGTTGTTCCTTTCCATGTTTAGTGCTTCCTTCAGCAGCTCTTGTAAGGCAGGCCTGTGACAAAATCTCTCAGCATTTGCTTGTCTGTAAAGGATTTTATTTCTCCTTCACTTATGAAGCTTAGTTTGGCCGGATATGAAATTCTGGGTTGAAAATTCTTTTATTTAAGAATGTTGGCCGGGCGCGGTGGCTCAAGCCTGTAATCCCAGCACTTTGGGAGGCCGAGACGGGCGGATCACGAGGTCAGGAGTTCGAGACCATCCTGGCTAACACGGTGAAACCCCGTCTCTACTAAAAAATACAAAAAACTAGCTGGGCTAGGTGGCGGGCGCCTGTAGTCCCGGCTACTCAGGAGGCTGAGGCAGGAGAATGGCGTAAAAACCCGGGAGGCAGAGCTTGCAGTGAGCTGAGATCCGGCCACTGCACTCCAGCCTGGGCGACACAGCGAGACTCTGTCTCAAAAAAAAAAAAAAAAAAAAAAAAAAAAAGAATGTTGAATATTGGCCCCTACTCTTTTCTGGCTTGTAGAATTTCTGCCAACAGATCCGCTGCTAGTCTTATTGGCCGCCCTTTGTGGGTAACCAGACCTTTCTCTCTGGCTGCCCTTAACATTTTTTCCTTCATTTCAACCTTGGTGAATCTGACAATTATGTGTCTTAGGGTTGCTCTTCTCTAGGAGTATCTTTGTGGTGTTGTCTGTATTTCCTGAATTTGAATGTTGGCCTGCCTTGCTAGGTTTCGGATGTTCTCCTGGATAATACCCTGAAGAGTGTTTTCCAACTTGGTTCCATTCTCCCCGTCACTTTCAGGTACACCAATCAAATGTAGATTTGGTCATTTCATATAGTCGCATACTTCTTGGAGGCTTTGTTCATTTCTTTTTACTCTTTTTCTCTAAACTTCTCACTTCATTAATCTTCAATCACTGATACCCTTTCTTCCACCTGATCGCGTCGGGTACTGAAGCTTGTGCATGCGTCACGTAGTTCTCATGCCATGGTTTTCAGCTCCATCAGGTCATTTAAGGTCTTCTCTACACTGTTTATTCTAGTTAGCCATTCATCTAATCTTTTTTCAAGATTTTTAGCTTCCTTGCAACGGGTTCGAACATCTTCCTTTAGCTTGGAGAAGTTTGTTATTAATGACCTTCGGAAGCCTACTTCTGTCAGCTCGTCAAAGTCATTTTCCGTCCAGCTTTTTTACGTTGCTGGCGAGGAGCTGTGAGTTTTTGGAGGAGAAGAGGTGCTCTGGTTTTTAGAATTTTCAGCTTTTTTGCTCTGGTTTCTCCCCATCTTTGTGGTTTTTTTTTTTTTTTTTTTTTTTTTTTTTTTTTTTTGAGACGGAGTCTCGCTCTGTCGCCCAGACTGGAGTGCAGTGGCGCGATCTCGGCTCACTGCAAGCTCCACCTCCCGGGTTCACGCCATTCTCCTGCCTCAGCCTCCGGAGTAGCTGGGACTACAGGCGCCCGCCACCACGCCCGGCTAATTTCTTTTTGTATTTTTAGTAGAGACGGGGTTTCACCGTGTTAGCCAGGATGGTCTCGATCTCCTGACCTCGTGATCCGCCCGCCTCGGCCTCCCAAAGTGCTGGGATTACAGGCTTGAGCCACCGCGCCCGGCCCTTTGTGGTTTTATCTACCTTTGGTCTTTGATGTTGGTGACCTACAGATGGGGTTTTGGTGTGGATGTCCTTTTTGTTGATGTTGATGCTATTCCTTTCTGTTTGTTAGTTTTCCTTCTAACAGGCCCCTCAGCTGCAGGTCTGTTGGAGTTTGTTGGAGGTCCACTCCAGACCCTGTTTGCCTGGGTATCACTAGTAGAGGCTGCCAAACAGCAAATATTGCTGCCTGAAGCTTCATCCCTGAAAGGCACCCGGCTGTCTGAGGTGTCAGTCGGCCCCTACTGGGAGGCGTTAGGCTACATGGGGGACAGGGACCCACTTGAGGAGGCAGTATGTCTGTTCTCCGAGCTCAAATACCATGCAGGAAGAACCACTGCTCTCTTCAGAGCTGTCAGATAGGGACGTTTAAGTCTGCAGAAGTATCTGCTGCCTTTTGTTCAGCTATGCCCTGTCCCCAGAGGTGGAGTCTACAAAGGCAGCAGGCCTCACTGAGCTGCGATGGGCTCCACCCAGTTCAATCTTCCTGACTGCTTTGTTTACCTACTCAAGCCTCAGCAATGGCAGATGCGAGGCCTCTCAGGGTGATCTCAGACTGCTGCGCTAGCAGTGAGCAAGGCTCTATGGGCGTTGGATCTGCCGAGCCAGGCATGGGATATAATCTCCTGGTGTGCCGCTTGCTAAGACCATTGGAAAAGTGCACCATTTGGGCGAGAGTTTCCTGTTTTCGAGGTACCGGCTGTCAAGGCTTCCCTTGGCTAAGAAAGGGAAATCCCATGACCCCTTGTGCTTCCTGGATGAGGCAATGCCGCGCCCTACTTCGGCTCACCCTCCATGGGCTGCACCCACTCTCCAACCAGTCCCAGTGAGATGAACCAGGCACCTCAGTTGGAAATGCAGAAATCACCTGTCTTCTCCATCAATCACGCTGGGATCTGCAGACCGGAGCTGTTTCTATTTGGCCATCTTGGAATGGAATCTGGAGGTCATATTTTAAAACTGCTACAGTCTGTCTCTGACCACACATTTTATATTTCTCCTACATATAAACTGCCATTGTCCCATCTTGGGACATTCCCAAACATCTCTTTATTTTCAATATTTTTTCTAATATCTTCATGACATTCAGTCTCGAACATCTCATGCCATCAGGTTTAGGCTCGAAGTCCAGAACTTGTGTCCTATATCACTTCTATGTATGGGTGAGGTATCTTGAGTGTGACTCCTTAGTCATGGCCCTTAAAGAATGATTCTTCTTGATCTGAAGTCCTGTGAACTAAGACAACAGGTTATTTGTCATCCATATCCAATGTACAATGGTAGGATAAACATCAGAAAATTGCAGTCAACATTTCCAGTGAAGAGAGCTTGCACTTTAGGTCTTCTCCAGAAGCCATGCTCCCTTAAAAGAAAAAAAAAAAGAAAAAAAAAAAAAAGAACATTTGCATTCAAAAAGGAGAAAATAGCTTACATCTGTAATCCCATCACTTTGGGAGACTGAGGCGGGTGGATCACCAAGCTCAGGAGCTCAAGACCAGCGTGGGAAACATGGCAAAACCCTGTGTCTACTAAAAATGCAAGAAAATTAGCCAGGCATGGTGGCACATGCCTGTAATCCCAGCTACTCGGGAGGCTGAGGCACGAGAATCATTTGAACCTGGGAGGTGGAGGTGGTAGTGAGCTAAGATCGTGCCACTAAACTCCAGCCTGGGAAACAGGGTGAGAGTGAGACTCTGTGTCAAAAAAACAAAAAAACAAAAAACAAAAAAAAAGAGAGAGAGAAAACAGGAGGTGCACAGTAGTTGCTGGTTTGTGGCAATTATGAAATCCAGTCAGGCACATGTTGCTGGTTCCTTGATCATGGTCCAGTTCTACTCAGTGATTCTCTACGGCTCTGCCTTCTGGGCTCTTGGTTCCACTTTCTGAATTTAATCTTCCTTTTTCTAAAATGTAATCTATATTTCCCCCTGGGTGGTTTTCTCAGCCTCCTTTCTTTTTTTTTTTTTTTTTTTTTTTTTGAGACGGAGTCTCGCTGTGTCTCCCAGGCTGGAGTGCAGTGGTGTGATCTCGGCTCACTGCAAGCTCCGCCTCCCGGGTTCACGCCATTCTCCTGCCTCAGCCTCCCAAGTTGCTGAGACTACAGGCGCCCGCCACCACGCCCGGCTAGTTTTTTGTATTTTTAGTAGAGACGGGGTTTCACCATGTTAGCCAGGATAGTCTCGATCTCCTGACCTCGTGATCCACCCGCCTCGGCCTCCCAAAGTGCTGGGATTACAGGCTTGAGCCACCGCGCCCGGCCCTCAGCCTCCTTTCTGCTCATAGAAGTTTTGAGATCCAAAGCTCTCTTTTCACTTTGTACTGTCTCCTTCCCTTTTAGTCCAAGCAGCTTCTAAAACACTTTGAGAATTTTTTATGATTCTTACTGGGGTTTCCTCCATTGGGAAAAAAGCCGTGACCTCACACCTTTTTGGCTCATATGAGTCCTTTCTGCCTTAGATTCGTTTTGAGGCTGCTGTGGGACAATGCCCTTAATATTCTTAGAAATCCAATTGTTTAATAAAGAGAAACAGTAAGCACCCCTTAAGCTTCTTAGAAGGATTTTGTCAGTTTGAAAGGTTATTGAGTTAAACCTTTCTGTGCTCTTAATAAGAGATGCTGTGCCCACCCTTTGCTGGGAAGCTATTTCTTAATTTGAGAATAGTTTGCCCTCTGGAGAGGCTGGGAGTGAGAAGCAATTTCATTTTCAAACCCCAAAAATCTGGGCTTTTTTTTTTTTATTGAGACAGGGTCTCACTCTGTCACCCAGGCTGGAGTGTAGTGGTACAATCCTGAGTCACTGTGACCTCCATCTCCTGGGCTCAAACAGTCCTACCACCTCAGCCTCCCAAGTAGCTGGAACCATAGACACGTGTTGCCTCACCTGGCTAATTTTTTTTGTATTTTTTATGGAGACCAGATATAGTCACGTGGCCCAGGCTGGTCTCGAACTCCTGGGCTCAAGAGATCTGCCCACCTCAGCCTCCCAAAGTGCTTGAGCCATCTTACCCGGCCTCTTTTTTATGCCCTCTAAATTTTGCTTGAAATCCAAACAGTTTCATTTTTTAAGCTGCTTTTTTTTTCTTTCTCATCCTCTGACTCTCATAAGTTGCTTTTTCTCATTCGCCTGGTATTATAGGCAGCTTGGCTAGATCATCATATTTGTTAGGTACATTTCCTGCTTTCCTACATCACAACTGACAACCATGCCTCTACCTTCCACCATATCTGAGGGTCCCCTTTCCCCTCTTTCCAGTAGCATTTCCCTCACTTCCCTGTAAGGTGTCTGCAAGACCCATTAGGCTTCACTAACATGATCATCAAGGTCCCTCAGCTTCTACCTGCTGCTAAAGCACAAGTATGATGCTACATACTTAGGTTTTTGTTATAGTAGCAACTCACTTCTAATATCAATTAATATCGGGTTCCAGTTATCTGTTGCCACGTAACAAATCACCCCAACCTTAGCTCCTTAAAATAACAACAGTAATTTGATTCTTTTTTATATATACTTCATGTTCTAGGGTACACGTGCACAATGTGCAGGTTTGTTACATATGCATACATGTGCCATGTTGGTGTGCTGCACCCATTAACTCATCACTTACATTAGGTATATCTCCAAATGCTATCCCTCCCCACTCCTCCCAGTAATTTGATTCTTATTGCTTCTGGTCCTCAGGCTTGGCAAGGTTGTTTAACCAGTTCTCACTCAGGGTCTCCCATGAAGTTGCAGTTGTCTGGCTGTGGCCAGCGTCATCTTAAAGGTTAGTGCATGCTAACTAGTTGAATTTTTCCTCTGGGAATTTGTAACTGAGCTATTGACAGACTAACCTGGTTAATAAGGGGAGCTATGCTGAGAGGCCATGTGGACTTTTGGAGTTAAAATAGGGCTGCATTTGTTATACTGAGCCATGCGTAAGATGGCTACCCACAGGAAATCATCTGTTAGGAGAGAAAACTGAGATGCAGCGATGACAGAGACCACAGGGCACTCTGATTCCTGGTGGCTTTGTAAGCCCATAAGTCCTGGCTGTGTTTGGTTTCTATCATACCTCTGCATTCCTGCCATAAACTCCCATTTTGACCTGAGTTAGCCTGAGGAGGTTTCTGTTCCTGGCATGCAACATATTGCCTTCCATGGAGCCCTAGAAGGACATTTTGAGGATCTTCATTATTCTCAAGGAGTGGTGGGGAGGAACAAGCATGGACTTCAGGGCCATTAAGTCATACATTCATTTATTAATCCATTATTAATTCAAGAAAGTCTTTATTGAACTTCAGTTAAGTAATAACTTACACTAGGCACTGGACACATAGAGGTGAACAAAATGGACAAGGTCCCTGTCCTCATGGAGTTTACAATCTAATGACAATCACCCAAAGCCAAATTCAAATTCCTCCTCTGCCAGTTACTAGCTGGGTGAAATTCCCACTGAATTGAGAATTTCATTTTCCCATCTGGGAAAAATGGGCATCACTTTGTGGAGTTGGGATGAAGATTAAATTATGCGTGCGTGTGTGTGTGTGTGTGTGTGTGTGTGTGTGTGTAGATCATGTGGCACATGGAAAGCCCTTACATGTTTGAGTTTTATTTCCTGTTCCTGTTCTCTTAAATCAGGGTTGGCATCTTGGGCAGGGTAATTCTTTGTTTTAGGGCCTGTCCTGTGCATTGTAGGACATTTAGTGGCATCCTTGACTTCTACCCACCAGGTGCTAGTAGCTCTACCCCCAGCACAAGTTATGATAAGCAAAAATGTCTCCACATATTGCCAAATGTGCCCTGGGGTGGAAGGCAAAATTGCTCCCAGTTGCAAACCACTGCTTTAGAGAAAATGCCAGACATTTATGCCTAAAGCTGCAGACCCCAACATCCACCTTTGCACTTCACTTCCCAATTCGTATTGCAGGGCGAGGTGTCAGAGCCCCAGCATTGAGAAGTAGTCAACTCGTGGGTTGGTAAAAAGAATTTACCAACCACAGTATATGCTTGGAAAAGGAAGGTTTATTAGAAAGAATGCTGCAAAAGGGTGCAGCGAGGCACCTCAGTGATTTTTCCTTAGGGGTATTTATGGACCTTAAAGTGGGAGCTTAAGGGTAATTTGGACCATATTAGCCACATACGTCATGATAAATGATTACATTTGTAGACATTTTAGTGCCTTAATGTCAGCAAGGGCTGCACAATGAGTTTCAGCATGGCATTCCAGAGATGCATAGAAATTCTAGTTTTACTTATAAGTTTTTTTGGCGGGGAAAGAAATCTGGAACCGGATGCTTGCTTAAGATACTAGAGAAGTCTAATTACTTCTAATTTTCCCCAGGTAAGGAATTTTGCCTTCAGATGGCCTATTTGATAGTCACCAGGTGGTCTTTGCTGCCTTTTAAATTCCTCGGGTTAGGAGTTTTTGTCTCGGGGCCTGTTCAGTGGTCACCAGGTGATTTTATTCTCCTCACATATGATTCCTTTTCCCTAGGTTTTTGCCTCCTAAACCAGCTGACATGAGGAGGAAAGTAGATGCCAATGCCAATTTTGTAGCGCTAGCATTGCAGAAAGGAAAATCTGCATAGCCTCCTCCCTCCTTCCATCTCTGAGGCCGAGCCCAGTCCTGCCCTCTTAACTACCTCCAGTGATTTCAGCAGAGAGGGACTGTTGATCCACCCTGGCGTAAAAAACAACAGGCTTGGCCAGATCTGATAGGGCAGAGAAACCCGAGCCTTTCCCCTGTGCCTTTCACATGGGCCCCAGCTGGGGAGTGAGGGTCATGGCTTTGGTGGCTCTTAGCTGCAACACGCTGGTTATTGCCTGAGGGAGAGGGGGAAGGGGTTCTGTTTCCAGAGGCTGTTCTAGAATTTCACAATACGGGAGCCATGGGCAGAGCAATCTGATTTTTGGTAGAAACTGAATTGGCTTGGTAAGCACATAATTGACCCGTAGATTGTGTTATATGACTATAAAAAAATCTTAGTTTTCTTAAAAAAAAAAGGTCTTTATTTACACTTTATATAAAATAGAGGAAAAAAATGTTTATGTTAAAGATTATGGCTGGGCGCAGTGGCTCATGCCTGTAATCCCAGCACTTTGGGAGGCCGAGGAAGGTGGATCACCTGAGGTCAGGAGTTCAAGACCAGCCTGGCCAACGTGGGGAAACCCCATCTCTACTAAAAATATAAAAGTTAGCCAGGGGTGGTGGTGCGTGCCTGTAATCCTAGATACTCGGGAGGCTGAGGCAGGAGAATCATTTGACCTGGGAGGCAGAGGTTGCAGTGAGCTGAGATCAGGCCACTGCACTCCAGCCTGGGTGATGGAGCGAGACTCCGTCTCAAAATAAATAATAAATAAATAAATAAATAAATAAAGATTATAGTGGTAATAATGATTTCATCTGAGGTTGGGACATTTTTTCAGCATTATTCTATGATCAGACCCTGTGGGGTAGTACTGGCATGGTTCTTTGACACTCTATTTTACCACTTTCTCCTTTGTTCATTTATTGACCATCTTGCTATTTCTTGAACACCAATCTCCTTCAGGGCCTTTGCACTTGATGTTCCCTTTTCCTAGAACATACCCTGTCTTAGTCTGGTCGGGTTGCCATAACAAAATACCACAGACTGGGTGGCTTAAATGACACCAAGTTATATCTCAGTTTCTGGAGGCTGGAGGTCCAAGATCAAGGTGCTGGCAGAGTAGGATTCACTCTGAGGCCTCTTCTCTTGGCGTGTAGGGAGAGGAAGGTGAAGTGATGGGACACTCTAGTGTTTCTTCTTCTTTTTTTTTTTTTTTTTTTTTTTTTGAGACGGAGTCTCGCTGTGTCTCCCAGGCTGGAGTGCAGTGGCGTGATCTCGGCTCACTGCAAGCTCCGCCTCCCGGGTTCACGCCATTCTCCCGCCTCAGCCTCCCAAGTAGCTGAGACTACAGGCGCCCGCCACCACACCAGGCTAGTTTTTTGTATTTTTAGTAGAGACGGGGTTTCACCGTGTTAGCCAGGATAGTCTCGATCTCCTGACCTCGTGATCCACCCGCCTCGGCCTCCCAAAGTGCTGGGATTACAGGCTTGAGCCACCGCGCCCGGCCGTGTTTCTTCTTATGCAGATGCTGGTCCTGTTGAATCAGGGACCCACCCTTGTGACCTCATTTAACCTTAATTAATTTTTTTAGAGGCCCCATCTCCAAATACAGCCACGCTGGGAGTTAGGGCTTCAGCACATGAAGTTTGTGGGGACACAAACATTCCTTTCATAACACTCCATGTTAGACCCTCAACTATCTTTGTCCCTACCTTGATTCAGCTCTTGGCCACCTACAGTACATCTTCTCCTGTTTTCCTGTCACTCTCTTTCTCCTCTGCTTTTACTGCCTGGCGCTACCTATAATTATTTTATATTTTTAAAAATTATGCTTATTGTCTATCCCTACCTCCTAGGTTCATATTAAGGATTATACGAGCTAGCCTAAATAAACTATTCATTCAACAGCTGTCCATTAACTGCCTTCAATGTGCAAGTCACTACCGTAGGTTCTAGAGTTACAATGGTGAAAAAAAAGGCAAACGTCTTCTCTGACTTCACATAGGTTATAATATTATGGGAACATTCATTGAACACTTACCAAGTGCCAGATATGGTACTGAGAGTTCACTTAGACTATTTTGTTAGGTCATCAAAAAAAAAAAAATCCTATGAGGGAGGTCCTATTGTACTCAATTTACAGAAGGGACAATTAAGGGCCTGAATTGATGAGCCACTTTTTCAAGTTCATCACTAGTTCAAGGTCTAACTAGAGCTGGATCTTGCAGTCTGACTTCAGAGCTGATGCTCTTGACTGGCCCGCTAAACTGCAAGTAGAAGGCACGGTACAGCACAGAGCACATTTGAGGAAATGAAACAAAGTCATATATGGCTGTAACCTCAACGTTGGAAGACATTTGGCACTGATTATTCTCATTCACCATGAGTATTCTGCACCCAAAGATGCATATAAAACTTGTATGTACAAGATAGATATTTTGAGGGATTATTAAGAATATTATTAAAAATCATTGCTGTGGGATTCCTTTACTTTAGAGTGTGCAATAAAAAAACACAATGGGGCTTCAGAGGTGGACAGACCTGGTTTCAAATCCTTATTTTACCACTTAATGTCTTTGGAACCTTGGGCAGCTTCTGAGACTCAGTGTTCTTATCTGTGAAATGGGGATAATAATACCTAGTTCACAGAGTTCTAAACTATCCCTGCAAATAAAGGAAACTTAATAAAAACTAGCTACCATTTATTATGTTATCATTTTCACAGTGCATTCAAACTATTATTTGGGTTTTAAAAATACTGACTTTACAGAAACATCTGTATTACATAAAGTGAGGCCAATCTGGAAGAGTGAGTTGCATAAATTGATCACTTAGAAGCAGCTTCTTTTCCATCAGTTACCCTGAGCACCTCTAGGTAATCCCATCAGTCCCCAATTCCCTTTCCCCGAAAGTATCTTTGGGACTGGTGCCCTGCCAAGGTTCTGGGGGGTCAGAGGAATCCAGGTCCCTTGGCCTAGTATGTGACTCTTTTCTTTTTGCTTTCTGTTTCGACAGGAGGGAGTCTGCGCCAGTGTTAGTAGGTTGGATAAGAAAGTAGTGAGAAGAGGGAAAAAAGAAAGATGTGAACTCATGTCCACGCCATCCCAGTTCTCACTGGAGCTACAGAAACTAACTCCTTTTGCTCAGGACCAAAAAAAAAAAAAAAAAAAAAAAAAAAAACATTAGAATCTCACCATCATTGGGCTTGTCAGACTGCATGGTACCCTGCCTTTTTTTCTTTCTTTTCTTTAACTTTTAAGCTCAGGGGTACATGTGTAGATTTGTTATGTATGTGTCATAAGTACCCTACTTTTGTCTATGGGTGTGTAGAAAGCAACTGTGGGTTTCATCTGCCCAATATCCATTCTTACTTCTTGGAATAGTAATTTGATTTTTTTTTCGTGGGGGGGGCGTGGGGAACAAACCTTCTCCTACTTTCAGGCAGGTAAGTGTGTGACCAGGCCAGGCAATCAGCATGTCCTGTTTCTCTAGTCACAGTGATTCAAAAATGGCAATGTGAGCCAAAGTTGGGCCAAGAAGGCTCAATTTTGATGCTTTTACTAGTCTTTTTTTCCCCCGGGGATGCTAAACTATGGGGATGAAAGCTGCTTCTCCTGCTTTAACCCTCTGGAGAGAGCTTACCTTGGAGTGGAGCCAATGAGACAACAGTAAAACCAACCAGATGAGAGACCCACGCTTATAATACCATTTGAATTCTTCCATCTTGTTTTCAGTTATTTGAGCCAGTAAACCCAGTTCCTCTGGGTTTTGTTGGTGGTATTCTTTTGTGTTTGTTAAGTCAGTTTGATTTTGGTTTATGACACTTGGAATCAAAAGAGTTCTGAGTCATAGATCTGACTTTCTGAAAGTGGAGTGTGTGGAGGAGGCAGCCAAGACGGGAGGGGGTCTGAAAGCCATGCCATAGCAGGAATTCTTAGGGTGCCTAGCAGTGTTAGGCCTGAGGGAAAGGAGATTTCCTGTCTAAAGGGACTGTCACTGGGCAGCCTGTCTAGTCTGGTAGTGTGCTCCCAGGGAGGCAGAAGTAGACCAAGGAACCAGGCACAGTGGCTCACGCCTGTAATTCCAGCACTTTGGGAGGCCAAGGCGAGTGGATCACTTGAGGTTAGGAGTTTAAGACGGGGCTGGCCAACATGGTAAAACCCTGTCTCTACAAAAAATACAAAAACTAGCCGAGTGTGGTGGCGGGTGCCTGTAGTCCCAGCTACTCAGGAGGCTGAGGCAAGGGAATCACTTGAATCCTGGAGGCAGAGGTTGCAGTGAGCTGAGATTGCCCCACTGCACTCCAGCCTGGGTGACAGAGCAAGACTCTATCTCAAACAAATAAAAAAATAAAAAAGACCAAGGAGAGGAGGTTAAAGAGGAGCAGATTCTAAGGGTGTTACTTCCAATAGTAATTGCTAGAGTAAAGATGGGATTTCCAAGTCTGGGAGGTTACTAGAGCTGTCTGAGGGGAGCTGGACTGATCTAGCCAGAAATGTGACAAACCTGGGAGGGGCACATTTGGACTGACTTTGAGCTCCCTTTCTATTTTGGGAGTTTCTGGTGGAATGCAAAAATGTTTGACAATATCACTAAGCCTGGAATATGTGTAAATAAGCCAATATTTCACTAATACAAGGTCCCTTTGTAAGGACTGTGTCTTGTTCCCTCCTCCAGCTTCAGTGGTAGCACAGGGCAGGAGGAAGCCGGGTAGTGTGGCAAAGGCCCGAGGGTCTAATCCTGAGTTGTCATTTGCTAGATGAGTGCCCCTGGGCAAGGCACTTCCTCTCGGTGAGGTTGAATGTCCTCTCTGTAACATGGAGCCCCTGTTACCCACATTTAGGGTGGACCCAGGCACTGGCCGCAAGGTATGTAAAGCACTTGCCAGATGCATGGGCCCTGCTCTGTAAATGACAGTTGTTATTATAGGTGTTTCACACCTACTTATGCAGTGGATGGGCAGAGGTGTCAGGGAAGCACTGAGGAGACAACTCCTGACAACTGACAAATAATTTCAGAGAGGAGCTGGGGTGAGGGCAGCTGGGTGCTGCTCTTGCTGCAGGACCCAGTGTCCTGGTTCTTGCTGTGTTTGTGATTTTTGTCCTTGGGAATTCTAGTTTTTCTTTCCTGATTAAGTTGGACCCAGTTAAGCTTCCCTAAAAAGCAGAGTCTGATGCAGGGACTCATGTTCCAGTGATGCACTGGGTCGGTGCTCTGAGGGGGAGGGGAGGGAGCAGGATCAACTACCTAATTTGTGAGGTCTAGAGTAAAATGAAAATGAGGGACCCCTTCAAGAAAGAAAAGAGGGAAAAAGAGTGTCTTTTTCTTCCTCTCAGAAGCACGGGGCCCTTCTGAACAGCTGACCCTATGTGACTGCATGGGTCTGATGCTTGTGAATCCTGCCCTGGGATGAGAGAAGGGGATAGGGCAGGGAGAAAAAGCTAAGCAAGAATGCTGTCTCACCCAAAGACTAGCTTCAGTCTGATCCCATGGGGAAACTGAGTGCAACATACACCACAGTGTTAGTCTCTACTCTAGGCAAGGGGCTGGCCTCTGGTACTTCCAGACCCCGCAGTCATTGACTATGGTCTCATAGGCTGTGTAGGGTACAACTTCCCTAGAGAGATGGCTCCTACTTGGCTGAGGGCAATTCTCCAGTGAAGGGGCAGTTATCAGGTGTTATCAGCTAACACAGAAGCTGGGAGTAAGTACCCAGGTCCAGGAAAGGGCATCTGAATTGGGCACCAAAAGCAACCACTATAATCCACTTCTTGCATCAATTCAAATCGACTTGCTTCTCACGTGAATTTTCCCCATGCCTTCCCAGGATTCCTGGTTGGTCACAATTCCGGGAAACCCCAGGGAGGGCGAGTGGGAGAAATCACAGCACTCATTTCTGCAGTTGTTTCCCCTGGCATCACAGATACTCATCATCTTTTTCCCACCCCTCTGACTGGCACATCTGCTGGTCTGAGTGGCTCTCCTGGTGGATGTGAGTTCCTGGTTACCATGCCATTGTCAGGCCGTGGTTGCTGTCTCTATTCACAGCTATACCAGGGCATAGGCACACACAAGACACCATGGAGCACCTGAGGGCCAGGCATGTTTCTTCCTGCTCCCGTGATGTAGCAGCAGTCCTACCTCTTCCTTCTCATCAGGGACATTTACCTCTGCCAATGTGGCAGTTCCTTTCTGTGTCTGCTTGTGTCTGGCCCAAGGAACCCAAAGTGACCAGGCAGCTATAACTTGAAGTTTAGTGGAATTCTTACTGTTCTCCTTGGTGGAAACATTTCCCCACTGTGTAAACAGGACTTCTAGACATACAGAGAGCACAATTTCAAAAACAGAAAGCATAAATTCCCCGAGTGAATCCCTGAGAGTGGTGTCATTCTTTGTCTGAAGACCCATATTTCCTGCTTGTGGGGGACATGACACCATACAGTGGCCACTGTTTTAAGGTATACGCCATGCCCCATACACACAGGGTTTAAATCTCTAAGCTGGTGTTTCAGTTGCACCTTCAAGTGGCCATTCCATTACTCCATCGGGCTGGCAGCTTCTGGATGGTGTGGCACATAGTAGGACCTCATGGGCCTACCATGGCACCTGCTTTGCTTTAAGTCTGCTCGTTAAGCAATATTATTCAGGACCCCATGTGGGTAGATCAGACAGCCTATGAGCCCTTAGACGGTTGTACTGGCTGAGACAGTGTGGGAAGGAAAGGCAAACCCATTCTTGGAGTTCTGTAACGGCATCTCCTGCAGAAAACAACCACCACTGAGCTTCTCATGACACTGTTGGCTCCTTGCCCACACATTTCCTATCTCCTTGGTCAATGGAGCGCCCTCCTGGCCTTCCCAGGGACATGGTCAGCTGGTGGGTTTTTCTGTCTCGTTCAGGAGGCCCATTCTAGCGTGCCCATTTCTCTGAGCCTTTTCATCCTTCCCTCCACTTTGCAGTGGTAGTTCTGGCATCTCTACTTTGTTCAGTGTGGGTCATTACTTTTTCCATCTTTTAAGAGTCATCTGGGCAGCACATCTGAAACATCCCCTGGGGCCCTTGCCAGGGTGTTAGATCCTGTGACACTGGAGAGAGTCCCTGCACATCAGCAAACTCTACCTTACCCAGTTAATATTTCACCCCCCTTGAGGCATCCCCCAGAATCCTCCACAGTCACTCCCACCCCGCCCCGCCACTGCAAGTTTGGGCTTGTACATGTTGGTCAGGTCTGATATATAATCCTTTTCTTTCCAGAGGAGGCCCAGTGTTTCCTGTGTTGATCCGGGCAGACACTTTTCACCTGGGTTATCAGTTTGGTGGGTAGGAGAAGAGGTGGGGCCAATCCGGAGGGAGGGCAGCATTGTTTTGTAAGGCACCTACCCTATTTAAGGCCTCTGCATGGTATTTCAGTAAGATGCATGGAGGTGGGGGTTTTATCATCCAGCAGGGGTTACAGGGACACTTCTGCAGTTTCAAAGAGTTCAGGAGTACCTGGAGATTCAAAGTTCTTAAGTTTATACCTTTAAATAGCTCCTCCATAGGTTCAGGGCCTCCTCTTTCGGTATTAGAGCCTTGTGTTTGATATAAAAACACATGCTTTGCTGGTAATTGGCATTTGTTGAAGTCCTGCCACTCTTATAATGCAATCCTGCACTTGTTCTTCAACTGTGCCCACCCTCCAGCTGCAGGGGATGAGGGTCTCCTTAAATGCTGCCAAGTGGGCCGCTGACTCTTAGACTTTGCTTTAAGTTGTTGTCCAATGTGTCCATCATTTTTCTCTTCAACAAACCAGCACTGCTTAGCAAGCCACTGAGTTCCACACTGTATTTGTCCACAGTCCCCCTGCCCCTGCCCTCTCAAATGCCAGAGAGGCCGTATCAGCTCATGCACCCCTTCCAACGTTACCTGACCCTGTTCACCAAGAGCAAAAGTCTTAGGCCCCCACTTACTGTGACACACCAGGGACTCTCAACAGTGCCAACAATGATGAGTGCTTACTGCCATCTTGTCAGAGAGGGACCTAACCACAGAGTTTGCTTCTCAGCCACTCCTGGTACCAATCGTCTTGTGTTGGTTTTCCTAAAAGCAAAGCCTGAGATGGGGATTGTTGTTAAAGTGGTTTTTTGTTTTTTTTGTTTTTTTGCAAAAAAAAAAGTGGGGAGAATGAAGGAAACAAGATAAGACTGGTGAAAACTAAGCTTTTCAGAATGTGGCTTCAGTGGGAATCTGGTTTTAGCCTGGTTTCCCTGTGACTCTCTGGAGCACAAATGGTGCCACAGAGATGGTCCCAACTTGAGGTAAGCTAGCCTGCCTTTTCTGTCTCCCAATGCCAAGCAGTCCTTGGCCCCGTCTCCTGCCAAGGAGCACAGATTGTATTGTTCCTTTCTTCTTCAAATCTGTCATAGGAGAAAGGAGATCCTCCGCCTCAGGGTACAGAAGCTCCAAGAAGAGATTTGGCCTTTGGCCCAATTTCTCTGGAAAACGCTTTCAGGTTTGAAGACATTTTAATTCATTGTGACACCACGTCACTGATATGCTGGGATGGTTATTGGCATGGGGACAGTGAAGCGGCCTGGCAAATGTGGCTGTGGAGCCAGGTTTGCCCTGTGGGATCAGTCCTATAGTTAGATAATCACAGACACCACAGGGAATGTGTTTTTTTCTCTCGATTCCTGGGATATTCAGTACATCTTCAGTAATTATTGACTGAGTTAGAGAATCAACATGAAACCTGAAGAACTTTGGGTATAAGAACCAATTTTATGCTTTTCAACCAGATGTTCTGGGTAGGCAGGAGAGGCAGGGATAGCAGGGAAGGAAGAGTGTATAGTGTTCAGAGCCTGCTCCTGCAGG
Organism: Macaca thibetana thibetana; assembly: GCF_024542745.1. Taxonomy (NCBI): domain Eukaryota; kingdom Metazoa; phylum Chordata; class Mammalia; order Primates; family Cercopithecidae; genus Macaca; species Macaca thibetana. The sequence continues at coordinate 13,121,553 of NC_065583.1, read as the reverse complement.
CCTGGGTTGAAATCCCAGTGATGATTCTTAGCAGCAGCATGACCTTGGGCAAGTGATGACTTCTCTGAGCCTTGGTTCCCTCTTCTGTTAAATGCGGATGACAGCTACATCTACTTCATAGAGTTGATATGAGGATGAAATGAGATAACACATGAAGTATACTTAGGGATCATGCTAGGCATCTAGTGACTCCTGAGTAAATACTATATTATTATTATTATTATATATTTTTTTTGAGACAGAGTTTCGTTCTTGTTGCCCAGGCTGGAGTGCAATGGTGCTGTCTCGGCTCACTGCAACCTCTACCTCCTGGTTCAAGCTGGGACTACAGGCACTCACCAAGCCTGGCTAATTTTTGTATTTTTAGTAGAGACAGGGTTTCACCACATTGGCCAGGCTGGTCTCGAACTCCTGACCTCAGATGATTCACCCGCCTCAACCTCCCAAAGTGCTGGGATTACAGGCCTGAGCCACCACACCCGGCCATATTTTTCATGAGACAGGGTCTTGCTATGTGGCCCAGGCTGATCTCAAACTCCTAGCTCAAGCAATCCTGCCTCTACCTCCTGAGAATTCTGATATTGATAATGAAGTGTTATCTGAATTTCTGGGGGCAGTGGGGATTCTGGAGGCAGTATGAAAGAGTGGAAGAAGCCAGTACCTTGAAGTCAGAGAGAATTGGCTTATATTTCTGACTCTACTACTTTCTGGCTGTGTGACTATGGACAACTTACTTTCCTTCTCTGAGCCAAGGTGTTCTCATCTGCCAAGAAAGAGTCTTACACCTGTATTGCAGAATTTTGGTGAGTGAAGCATCTAGCCCGGGTTATAGCTCACAATTGGCACTCAAATAATGCCAATTATCTTTCTTCTTCTCATTTTACAACTACATATTTAGCCCACGCCTCTGTCTACTCACATGTGGCTTGAGGCCAAAGCTGGCAATTAGCCTTTTAAGTTTCTCAAGGATAGGAAGGTAGGGCCCCGCAATGAATGAGAGCATTCATTAAATGCTAACTTTAGAAGGCAAAGTCCTCCTGCATTCCAGGAAGCTATGTATTAATTGGAATAGAAATATGCAGGATGAAATAAACAAAGACAAGAGGCTTGGAACTGCCATCTTAACAGCAGGAGGTGTAACCAGTCCTTAGGAATGTCTGCTTCTCCTAATCCTTAATTTTGACGACGATGAAAGGAGGGAAGATAACACCAGCTCGTACTTATCGAGCACTTATTCTTTTCTAGGCAAGGGGCTACCACTTGAGGGGCCATATTTCTTTTAATATTCTTAAATGAGGGAGATATAACCATCCCTATTTTACAGATAAGGAAAGTGAGTCACAGAGAAGGAAACTTCCAGAGTCACTAGCTAGTAAGAGGCATGCTGGGATTAGGATAGAAGATGGCCTGAGTACAGAGCCCCAGATCATAAGCAGCACCCCACTATATCACATGCACTTTCCTAGAGTCAAAACGCGAAGCAAATGTCCTGTGAGAGGGCTTGTTAGAGAAATATGGAATCTGTTACCACTTTTATAAAAAGGTGTTTACCTATCAGCTATACATCTCTCCTAAAGGGAATAATTTTTGAAAATCTTTCATACTGTTCTTAAGAGGTTCTTTTTTTTTTTTTTTTTTTTTTTTTTTTTTTTTTTTAGACAAAGTCTCACTCTATTGCCCAGCAATTCTCCTGCTTTAGCCTCCCGAGTAGCTGGGATTACAGGTGCCCGCTACCATGCCTGGCTAATTTTTGTATTTTTAGTAGAGATGGGGTTTCACCATGTTGGCCAGGCTGGTCTTGAACTCCTGACCTCAAGTGATCCGCTTGCCTCAGCCTCCCAAAGTGCTGGGATTACAGGCCCTAAGAGTTTTTTTAATGAGTGAAAAAATATCTATTTCATATGGTTAATAGACTTGACACCTACAGTGGCTTCTTAGTCATATTGAGATATTACTATCTCAGTCGTGAGAAGAAAAAAAATCACTTAGAAAAAGGAAAAGCTTAGGAGTGTCATCTCTGGTTACTAGGAAGGATTGTTTTTCTATTTTACATTTTCTAAAAATTCTGTGGGTTTTGTTTCTGATGTCGGTAATCAGGAAGCAAAAAGTTAAAGACAATCGGGGTAAAGGATCTTCTATGTTGTGAGCAATTAGAGATCTATAGCTGTATGGAAAATAAAAACTTAGAGAACCAAATGATGCAGACTGTGGGGCCCAAGAACCTTAGAAGCTTTTCTTGTCTGTCAAGATAGGCTAAAGCCATGAACAAGTGTACCTTTAGAACAAGAAATTTTCACTAGGACATTCACAGCATTCCTGATGACTGAAATCTCTTCAAGTCCAGTGAATTATTCTTTTTTTTTTTTTTTTTTTTTTGAGACGGAGTCTCGCTCTGTCACCCAGGCTGGAGTGCAGTGGCCGGATCTCAGCTCACTGCAAGCTCTGCCTTCTGGGTTCGGGCCATTCTCTTGCCTCAGCCTCCCGAGTAGCTGGGACTACAGGTGCCCGCCACCACGCCTAGCTAATTTTTTGTATTTTTAGTAGAGACAGGGTTTCACCATGTTAGCCAGGATGGTCTTGATCTCCTGACCTCGTGATCCGCCCACCTCGGCCTCCCAAAGTGCTAGGATTACAGGCCTGAGCCACTGTGCCCGGCCTTCAGTGAATTATTCTAGCAGGCATAGCATGAGTACAAAGTGACCCAGTTGTGAATATTCAGGGCTGGGAAGCCACGAGGGGAAATTGATGTTGGGGACAATCTGTAAGAGCAACAGGTTCTCATACAGATGAAAAGCCAGGGAGAATGGTGGGCTGCTTCGCACCAGCTAGCTTTCTGTATGTCCCCAGAATGTCTAATGTCTTCTCACAGTAGAGCTCTTAAAGAAAAGCTCTGTTACCTTTTGTTGAAAATTCTGGGCTCAAATGCTATAATTTAAAGAAAAAAACTAATATGCCCAATACTGACCTTTGCAATACTAGGATACAGCAGGGAATAGGGTAAGATCTCAGCTGTCATAAACTTTACATTCTAGGTATACATCATTTTTGTTAAGTCAATAGAGATTGCATTACACAAACTAGATAAATATTCCCTTTATTCAGCCAAAAAGTGTGTTACAACACTTTTCTGCAGTGGTGTGATCATAGCTCACCACAGCCTTGAACTCATGGGCTTAAGTGATCCTCCAGCCTCAGCCTCCTGAGTTGTTAGGATTACAGTTGTGAATGACCACATGTGGCCCTCTTTTTTCTTTTATAATTAGCTTTTCTTTCTCGTTAATGAAGTGCTTCAATTTTTGGCATTTGCTTAGTTTTCAAGGTACTTACTGCTTTTTGTTCCCAGTGTTTCTACAGATTTGTCAAATGCCTATCAATAAGATTTATAAATGTTCAAAGACATCAGATCATCAATTCCATGCTTCTCCCTTTCTCCACACCCCCCAAGAGACCTCTCTTCTGCTTCCCTACGTCTTCCTTCTCGAATCTAACCAGCTAATACGTGCCACATGTCTGTGTTGGCCCTCTATTTTCTCTTCCACTGTGTTCCTGCACTCCTTGTACATTTTTCATGCTTCCATAAGAAAGATTGCTTGAGAGACCTTGCACAACTAAGTAGGTGGCTGGACTTCCCTCACACTTGATTGATAGCTTGGAATTGCAGAGAGGTCTTGATTGAAAATAATTTTTCATAAGAATTTTGAAGCCTGTTGAAAAATCTGTCGCAATTATGGCTCCCTTTCCTTTATATGTGAATTTTTTTCTCTCTCAGGGTTCTTTTAGGATTGTTTCTTTTTTTTTTTTTTTTTTTTTTTTTTTTTTTTTGAGACGGAGTCTTGCTCTGTCACCCAGGCTGGAGTGCAGTGGCCGGATCTCAGCTCACTGCAAGCTCCGCCTCCTGGGTTTACGCCATTCTCCTGCCTCAGCCTCCCGAGTAGCTGGGACTACAGGCGCCCGCCACCTTGCCCTGCTAGTTTTTTTTTTTTTGTATTTTTAGTAGAGACGGGGTTTCACCGTGTTAGCCAGGATGGTCTCGATCTCCTGACCTCGTGATCCGCCCATCTCGGCCTCCCAAAGTGCTGGGATTACAGGCTTGAGCCACCGTGCCCGGCCAGGATTGTTTCTTTAGCCAGTAAAGAGATATTTCACAATGATGAACCTTTGGGATGAGTCTTAAATTTGTTTTGCTTGATGCTTTGTAGAATTTTTCAATTTGAAAACTCATTCAATTCTGGGAAGCTTAATTTACAGCAAAAGCTCTGTTAATTGACTTCTACTTAATTGCCTTGCTAGATTAGGCCACACCTTCTACATTTGTTGTAGTAATTATATCAATTAGTTAAATGTTATATCTACCAATTAATACGAGTATGAAAAGAGAGTTGTTACCATGAAAACAAAGCTGAAAACATTGGAAGAAATTGATGAAGGCAAGTTGCTTATGTAAAAAATGGAGAAAATAGAAATTCTAGAATAATTCAGCACTCAAGATTACTTCGAAGGTGGCTTTAAGTTCTTGCTCTTCTTTAAGTCATCGGAAAATTGAAAATCTAAAACAACACCACTATAGAAAACACACTGGCAGATACAGTTAGCAGACCCATACTAAAAAAAAAAAAAAAGCCTTGGCCTTGAATGAAAAGATTGGTGAGTGAATACACATTAATGTGGTTTAAGGTAAAGAGAAAATACTAAAATACTAAAAGTGCAGAAAGCTGGCAGATGCCACCTTAAGCAAGTGATCAAAGTTGACATCATGAATACTGGGTGGAGCTGACATCATGTACTTCCTGATGGGGTGCACTGAGCACCACACTACGTCATTTCACTGGTACTTCTGCCAAAAAGGCAAACCTTCAACCTAATCACCAGGCCACATGAGATTAACACAAGTTGAGTGACATTCTACAAAATATCTGGCCTGCACAATTAAAAAATATCAATGTCAAGAAGGCAATGAGCTGGGCGCAGCAGCTCATGACTGTAATCCCAGCACTTTGGGAGGCTCAGGTGGAAGGATTGTTTGAGGCCAGGAGTTTGAGACAAGCCTAGGCAACATAGTGAGACCCCTGTCTCTACCAAAAATGAAAAAACAATTAGCTGGGCGTGGTGGCACGTGTCTGTAGTCCCAGCTACTCAGGAGTCTGAGGTGGGAGGATCTCTTGAGCCCAGGAGTTCAAGGCTGCAGTGAGCTATGATGGTGACACTACATTCCAGCCTGGTAAGAGAGGGAAACCTTATCTCAACATTAACTTCAACAATGGGCTGATTAAAGGACACTAAAGAGGCATAACAAATAGATGTAATATGTAATCCTGAACAGTTTTAAAGAACATTTTTAGGACAACTGATAAAATTTGAATGTGGGCTGTAGATGAGATAACAAATAGTATCATATCAATGATAAATGTCCTGATTTTGATAAATATACATGATTATGTATAATCCTTGTTCTTAGGAAATTCACCCTGATGTATTTAGGAGTAAAGAAGAATAATGTCTCCAACATATTTTCAAAGAGTTGAGACAGATAATATAAAAAAACAGAATTTTAAAGCAAAGCAAATGGGGCTAAATAGAAACAATAGGTGAATCTGGGTAAAAGGTATACAGAAGTTTTTTATATTGCTCATGCAACTTTGGGGTAAGACTGCAATGATGTAAAACCCAGAGTTGCAAAAATGCTTAAGGTAAATATTTATTATGCTAATCTACTCTGACTAACTACTTAAATAATCTAATTTTCTCTTAACTGACCAACCTTGGACCTTCCAGGGGAGAGTAGAGTATGGTACCACGAGTGAATGTTTGGGATCAAAGGTTGCATGTGGGAGAACAGAGCAATGAGATTGAAGAGAGAGGCAGAGACCAGATGGTAAAGATACTGTACTGAATTTAAAGGACTTGACCTTTGGTGAGCTGCTGGAATATTGTTAAGCATGGGAGTGATGTGAACCCATTTATATTTCAGAACGATCACCTTGGCAACTGGAGTGCAGAATGAATAGGGGAGGGAAGGGGAAGATGCAGGATCGAGGCTACTGGAGTCATTGAAAAGAGAAATAATTGGGTCTTGCATTAAATTTGCGGCAGTAGGGATAAAATGAAGTGGAGGGATGCATGACCCTTCAGAGGTGGAATCATCAAAGGGTAACTGACTGAGGAGTGACCTGGAGGGAGTGGGAGCACTACACGCTGACTCCCAAGTTGCCTTCTTAGGTCACCGGGACATGGTGATACCATTAACCTAGTGATGCAGGATTTTTCTTGGTCACTCTGAGGGCCGGAAACTTCCGGTTGGTAATGCCCCTCATGAGCCTTGCTGGAGTACGGGCCCATGGTAGGAGAGGCCCTGACTACTCTGGTGCGGATCTTGTGGTCGCAATGACTGCATGCTCAGCCCATGGTGGGAGGAAGTGTGTGAGTGAGTGAGTGTGGGGTCTGGCCAGCTGCTCCAGGAGCAGGCTCCATGTGGGGCCGTGGGTGGACCAGGCAAGTTGCAAGCGACTCCCATGGTGAACTCTGGTGTCCAGATGAGGGGAACGTGGTGGTCCCAAACAGGGGTGCCTGTGACCCTGAGGCCCCAGAGGGGATGTGGCGGTAGCTCTTTCAATCCCACCATCCACAGCCTGATGGATGGCAGTGCGTTAAGAGCTCTCTGTCAGTCTCATCACCCTGCTCTGGTCAGCAGCCCAGAGGCTTGTTCAGCCCCAGCACTGCTTCCTGTTGCATGGGGTGGCTGATGGGCTATAATGTTCCTGCCTTCTTCGTAGGAACTTCAGCAGGGTCTTGAGTTCTTGTCCTGCATCCAAGAAGAATGAGGATATGCTGATAGCCATGGGTAAGCAAGGTGAAGAGTTTTTTATGGAGTGACAAAACAGCTCTCAGCAGCGAGGGGACACGAGGATGGTCTACCACCCAAAGTTGGGTGGTCTCTCTGTGTCCCAGTGTGGCTGAGTTTGGGGTTTTTATAGGCACACAATGGGGGAGGTGTGGGCTGTAGGTAGCATTAGAAAAGGCAACGTTTCATTGGTTCAAAGCCATTCAGAAAGAACCAACTGGGAAAGAGCAAGTAAATAGGAATGCAAGTTCTCTGGTCCAGCCTTCATCCTGAAGCAGCAGCTTGGTTTTCAGGCTTTAAACTGTCTTTGGTTTGAAGGTGGGGTTTTACCAGGGACCCATCACTGTCTACTAAGGATTGCCTCCTGTTGCTATCACTAGCAGGGACTTCAGTAGGAGAAACAGAGTGGGGGTGGAGTGGGCAGGTAGGGCAAAGTGGTAACTTCTGTTTAGATCATGAGGAACTGAAGGTTTACTGGACATTGGAGGAGTGAACATGAGGTTATCTGCAGGCCATCCTCTCCTCAGTTCATGGCACACCAAAAACGTGTATGTTAGAATTGATGAGTGTGAAACTTCTGCCAGATTTCTTTCTGGTTTAGCTCTACTGATTTTCACTCCCATCAGTAGTACAAAAGGATTTGTTGGCATTTCCACATATCCTTGCCAACACTGGTATTTTCTGACTTCTAAATTTTTGCTAATCTGATGGATATATCTAATGTTAGTTTATATTTCATTGTTTGCAGTAAGTGTAGGCTTTTTTTTCTTTCTTTTCTTTCTGCTTTTTCTTTCTTTCTTTCTTTCTTTTTTTTTTTTTTTTTTTGCTTATTAGCCACTCAAGTTTCCTCTTTTGGAAATTGTCTAGGTATACCACTTGCTTTTATTTTTCTATTGGGTTTCCAGTTCTTTTCTTGGGGATTTCAAAAAAGTTTTGAAGTATTTCAGATAGTAACTTCTTATCAACTTTAAATACTACTAGTATCTTTCCTAATTTGTCATCTGTATATTTTGCCTGTAAAATCTCTAAGTTTGATGTAGTCAAAATGTAGGATTTTTTTTTTTCCCTAAAAGATGTGTGCTTTTATTGGTTTATCAGGTCCTTCCTCACAGGTCACGCAGATATTATTTTCTATTAATTGTATAGTTATACCTTTCCCATTTATGTCTTTAATTTTTCTGTAATTCACCATCGCATATGGGGGTATGCGAGCATCCAACCTTATTTTTCTAGGTAAACTGGTTTTCCCAACATAATCTCTAAGAAAATCTTTCCATTTTATTTGTTATTACATAACAAATTCTCATGGACCTATTTTTGAGCTCTCAATTTTGTTCCATTGGTTTATTTCTTAACACTGAGGAGAGCAAAAATCATCTGGTGACCATACAGCAGACATGAAGACAAAAACTCCTTATCTGAGGAATTTGGAAGTATAATGAAGGGAGCAAAGACCACCTGGTGGCCATCAGGTAGGCCATTTAGAGACCAAAAAAATTCCTTATTTGAGGAATTTTAGAAGTAATTAGGCTTCCCTATTATCTAAAGTCAGCACCTGGTTCTAGGCCTCTTTTCAACTTAAAATTTGTAGTTCCAGGCCTCTTTTCAACTTAAAATTTGTAAGTAACTAGAATTTCTATACATCTCGGCATGCACGCATGGCAAAACTCATTGTGCAACCCTTGCTGACATTAAGGCATCAGAATGTCTACAAATGTAATCATTTATCAGATAAACTACCCTTCATCTCCTGCTTTGAAGTCCATAAATGCTGTTAAGAAAAATTCACCATGGTGGGCTCAGTTCTCTCTTGCTAAGGCACCCCCCCTGCACCCCATCTGTAGTGTTCTTTCTTTCTAATACAACTTTCCTTTTTCAAACCTATACCGCTGTCAGTAAATCCTTTTTATCAACCTGTAAGTCGATTGCTTTCTGATACCAGAGCTCTAATACCTCACCTGGCAAACACCACCACACTGGATTAATTATTGTGATTTTAAAATATGCCACCATATCTAGTAAGGTAAGCATCTCTTCTTTGCTGTTTTGTTCTTCCCAAATTTCCTTAGCTATTTGTAGACGTATATTTTACCAATCACTTATAGGAAACATACTTACTAGATCTTTTTAAAAATAGGCCAGGCGTGGGCTGGCTGCAGTGGCTTACGCCTGTAATCTTAGCGTTTTGGGAGGCTGAGGCGAGTGGACAATTTGAGGTCAAGAGTTTGAGACCAGCCTGGTCAACATAGTAAAACCCCATCTCTACTTAAAATACAAAAATTAGCCAGGCGTGGTGGCACACACCTGTAATCTCAGCTGCTTGGGAGACTGAGACATGAGAATCACTTGAACCCAGGGGGCAGAGTTTTCAGTGAACTAAGATTGATCCACTGTACTCCAGCCTGGGCAACAGAGCAAGACTCTGTCTAAAAAAAAAAAAAAAAAACAACGGACCAAGCATGGTGGCTCATACTTGTAATCCCAGCACTTTGGGAGGCCAAGGTAGGAGGATCACTTGAGCCCAGGAGTTTGAGACCAGCCTGGGCAACATGGCATAACCCTGTCTCTACAAAAATTAGCTGAGAGTGGTGACACATGCCTGTGGTCCCAGCTACTTGGAAGGCTGAGGGGGGAGGATCACGTGAGCCTGAAAAGCCAAGATGGTGCCACTGCAGTCCAGTCTGGGCAACAGAGTAGGACCCTGTCTCAAAAAAATAAAGTAAAAATCCAATAGTGTGTCTCAAAGCAGTGAGTTTACTTTGATCAAAACTAAAATTAATATTATATATGGATTGATTTCTATATTACTTCACATTTACTAAACTTTATTTTGTATTTTTTCCTTTCCTGCCTTATATTAAATTGAATTTTGTTCTGTTTTGAAATGTATCATCCTATTTTTAACTAATTAAGACAAACGTGTGTGCATGTCTTGTCTAACTTTTGAAAAACTTATCAGTATTGCTATCTTCTCCTCTTCTTCTTTTTCTTCTTCCTCCTCCTCCTCCTTTTTTTAATTTTAGAGGCAGAGTTTTGCTATGTTAGTTACCCAGGCTGGAGTGCAGTGGTGCAGTCATAGCTCACTGCAGCCTCCAACTCCTAGTCTCAAGCAATCCTCCCACTTCAGTCTACCAAGTAGCTAAAACTACAGGTGCACACCACCACACCCAACCATTTGTTTTATTTTATTTTTTGTAGAGACAGCATTTTGCTGTGTTGCCCAGGCTGGTCTCAAACTCCTGGGCTCAAGCAGTCCTCCTACCTTGGCCTCCCAAAGTGCTGGGATTACGGGTATAAGCCACCAAGCCTATCGCTATCTTCCTTCTGAACAAGACAACTATGTTAGCATGCATTCACTTCCCTATTCTCTCTCTCTTGGCCCCACTTCATTTCTCTCTCCCTGTCCCTTGCCCAGCTATGACAGTATTGTCTAGATTTTTAGTTTTGAATTGCTAGGGATTGTAACGATATTGATTTTTTTTTTTTAGAAAGCATCCATCTCACCAATATAATTGTTAATTTTATGTGTCAACTTGGTTAAGCCACAGTACCCAGATATTTTATTTAAAAAAAACCAGTCTAAATGCCACTTTGAAGGCATTTTTTATATTTTTCTTTTTCTTTTTTTATACGCAGTAGCTAGTTACTAGATTGAAGATATTTCTTAGATTAACATTTAAATCAGTAGTATACAGGAAACACAAACTTTATTATATTCAACTCTTCTGACACCAGATGTGTGAAAGTTTTTCCTACACCAATTCTGCAACTCTTTAGACACCAAAGGGGTATCCTAAAACTCAATTATAACACTATTCAGGGTTAGTGCAGACTCCAAGGTTAAAAGCACAAGATTGCCTCCCACTTCAGATGCCAACTGCAGTCTGAAGTGTCCCGAGGTTACCCACACTTCTGTCTGATTTAGCTATAAATTGAGGGTCTACACAGCCCCCTCCTCAGCTTTGATAATTTGCTGTGAAGGCTCACAGAGCTCAGAGAAACACTTAATGCTTACCGATTTGTATAAAAGATGTGACCAAGAATATAGAATAGCCAGATGAGGAGGTACATAGGATGCTGTCTGGAAGGATTTCAAGTGCAGGAGCTTGTACCCAGGGAGTTAGGGCATGCCATCTTCCTGATACCCTTCCAGCATGTGGATGTGTTTACCAACCCAGAAGTTCTCTGAATCCTTTGATTAGAGTTTGTTTGTTTGTTTGTTTGTTTTTGAGACTGAGTCTTGCTCTGTTGCTTGGGCTGGAGTGCAGTGGCACCATCTTGGCTCACTCTGCCTTCCGGCTTCAAGCGATTCTCCTGCCTCTGCCTCCTCAGTAGCTGGGATTACAGTTGCATGCCACCACACCTGGCAAATTTTTTTTGTATTTTTAGTAGAGACAGGGTTTCACCATGTTGTTGAGACTGGTCTCAAATTCCTGACCTCACATGATCCAACCGCCTCGACCTCCCAAAAAGCTGGGATTACAGGCATGACCACCGCACCTAGCCTCAGTTTGGGTTTTTGTTTTTCGTTTTGTTTTGAGATGGGGTTTCACTGTGTTGCACAAGCTGGATTCAAACTCCTGGGCTCATACGATCCTCCTGCCTCAGCCTCCCAAGGAGATGGGACTATAGGTACACACCACCATGCTCAGTTTAGCGGTTTTATGAAGGCATGATTAATTAAGTCATTGGTCGTTGGTGATTAAGCTCAATCTCCAGGCCCTCTCCTCTTTCTGGAGGTGGGGAGGTGGAGAAAATGGCCTGGAACTTCCGGCTCTCTAATCATATGGTTAGTTCCTTTGGCAAACAGTTCCCCCTCCATCCTTAGGGGCTTTCCAAAAGTCACCTCATTAACATAAACTCAAGTGTGTTTGAAAAGGACTTGTGATAAATGACAAAAGACACTCTTTTAACCTTTCACAGAGTTTTAACAGCTCTGTGCCAGGGGATGAATACCAAAAAATATATTTATTGTTATATCACAATATCACAAGTTGACTTTGAGTCAAGCAGGTTACCTTCTATAATGTGGGTGGGCCTCACCCAATCAGGTGAAGGCCTAAAGGGAAAAAAATTGTGGTTGTTCCCTGAGGAAGGAGGAATTGCAACTCCAGACTACCTTAGGACTTGAACTGCAGCATATGTTCTTTCCTGGGTCTCTAGCCTGCTGGCTTGTCCTACAGTTTAGATTTGCTAGCTCACATGATTGCATGAGACAATTCCTTAAAATCTCTCTCTCGTTCTTCACACATGCACATATTTTCACATACACAAATCCTGTTGATTCTGTTTCTTTAGAGAGAAAACTTTTTTTCCTAAACTGTTAGAGAATGGTGTAACCCTGATTCTAATTCTACATGTAAGATTTAGGGTTTGGGCTCTCAAATCTGACTGGCTGGGTTTGAATCCTGTCTCAGTCACTTACTACATGATTTTAAAACATTTTTAGTTGAAACATAATATACATATAAAAATATGAGCAAGGCTGGGCATGGTGCCTCATGCATGAAATCCCAGCACTTTGGGAGGCTGAGGTGGGAGGACTGCTTGAGACCAGGAGTTTGAGACCAGCCTGGAAAACATAGTGAGACCCTGTCTCTACCAACAAAAAATAAAAAAAATTAGCGAGGTATAGTGGCGTGTGCCTATAGTCCTCGCTCCTAGGGAGGCTGAGGTGGAGGATAGCTTGAGCTTAGGAGTCCAAGGTTGCAGTGAGCTGTGACTGTACCACTATACTCTAGCCTGGGCAACAGAGGAAGACCCTCTCTCAAAAAGGAAAAACAAACAAACATATAATAAGGGTACAGCTTAATGAATTTTCAAAACAGAATGCAAAAGGAGCATGATAAAAAACTAGAACATTACTAGCACCCAAGAAGCTACCCTTATGCCCACTTCCAGTGACTACTCATACTCAATAAAGGAAACTACAATTGCTGACTTCCAAAAAAAAATAGATATGCCTCACCAATTTTTGTACTTTATATACAAGGAATCATACAGTGTATATTATTGTATCTGTCTTCTTATGCTCAACCTTTTGTTTGTGAGATTCATTTATGTGGTTGTATGTAGTAGTTTGTTGTTGTGTAGTATTTGTGTATAGTATTTTATTATGTGACACACTAAATTTACTAATTCATTTTACTGTTGATGAGTATTTGGGTATTTTCCAGTTTCTGCTTGGTTTGCCATCATGAAAGAGCTACCATGAACATTCTAGTACATGGCTTCTGGTGAGCATAGGTGGGCATTCCTGTTGAGTATATAACTAGGAATCGAATTGCTAGTTCATGAGGTATACCTATTTCAGCTTTAGTTAGTACTGCTGAACAGGTTTCCAAAGTGGTTGTGCCACTTTATACCCCCATCTCCAATGCATAAGAGTTTCAGTTGCGGCTGGACGTGGTTGCTCACACCTGTAATCCCAGCATTTTGGGAGGCTGAAGCAGGAGGATTGCTGGAGCCCAGGAGTTCGAGACCAGCCTGGTCAACATAGGGAGACCCTGTCTCTTTCTTTTTTTTTTTTTTTTTTTTTTTTTTGAGACGGAGTCTCACTGTGTCTCCCAGGCTGGAGTGCAGTGGCGTGATCTCGGCTCACTGCAAGCTCCGCCTCCCAGGTTCACGCCATTCTCCCGCCTCAGCCTCCCAAGTAGCTGAGACTACAGGCGCCTGCCACCACGCCCGGCTAGTTTTTTGTATTTTTAGTAGAGACGGGGTTTCACCATGTTAGCCAGGATAGTCTCGATCTCCTGACCTCGTGATCCACCCGCCTCGGCCTCCCAAAGTGCTGGGATTACAGGCTTGAGCCACCGCGCCCGGCCGAGACCCTGTCTCTACCAGAAAAAAAAAAAAAAATTAGCTGGGTGTAGTGGTCTGTGCTTGTAGTCCCATCTACTCAGGAGGCTGAAGTGGGAGGATCCCTTGAGCCCAGGAGGTCGAGGCTGCAGTGAGCCATAATCACTCCAGCCTCGGCAATAGAGCAAGACCCTGTCTCAAAAAAAAGTTCCAGCTGCTCCACAGTCTCGCTTACATGTGATATTTCTCCATCCTTTTCATTTGAGTTGTTCTCATTCTTTTCCTACCCCCAGCTTTATTAAGGTATAATTGGCAAATAAAAATTGTTGATATTCAAGGCATACAATGTATAATTGACAAGTAAAAATTATAGATATTCAAGGTATACAATGCAATGATTTGATATGTATATAGATTGTGAAAGGATTACCACAATCAAGTTAACATATCGATGACCACCCATGGTTACCATTTTTTTTTAGTGTATGTGTGATGAGGACACTAAAGATCTACTCTTTCAACAAATTTCAAGTAAACAATACAGTACTATTATCTATAGTTACCATGCTGTACATTAGGTTCCCAGAACTTATTCAACTTATCATTGAAAGTTTGTACCCTTTGACCAACATCTCCCCATTTCTTCCACCTCCAAGCCCCTGGTAACCACTGTTCTACTCTATGCTTGCATGAGTCTGACTTTTTAGGATTCTACATATAGGGAAGATCATGTGGTATTTGTCTAACCATTCTGTTTCTGGTGAATTTGTATCTTGTGTTTTTTGTTTGCATTTTCCTGCAAGGTGGAAAGTTCCAAAACTGGCTGGTCATGGTGGCTCATGCCTGTAGTCCCAGCACTTTGGAAGGGAGGATCACTTGAGGCCAGGAGTTTAAGATCAGCCTGGGCAACATAGCAAGACCCTGTCTCTACAATAAATAAAATAAAAAAAGAAAGTTTCAAAGTTGAATACCATTTCATCTGTTTATTAGACATCTGGGTATCCTGTTTTGGAAAGAGATTTTTTTGTACCTTTTTAAATTGGGTTGTCTGTTTCTAGTTTATTAAGAAGTGGAAGCTTAGCCTATTTGAGAACTTCTTTTCTGATATTGGTATTTAAAGGTATATACTTCTAAGCATTGCTTTAGCTGCATCCCATAAATTTTGATATACTGTTGTTTTTATTCAGTTCAAAATGTTTCTAATTTGTCTTGTGATTTCTTCTTTGACCTATAGATTATTTAGAAACATGGTTATTTTCCAAATATTTGAGGAATTCCCACATTTCTTTCTGTTATTGATTTCTAATTTAATTTCATTGTGGTTGGGGAACATGCTTTGTATGATTTCAATCCCTTTACATTTGTCAAAACTTGTTTTATGGCCTAGCATCTGCATTAGGTTCTAGTTGACTCCCAAAAGCTCTGAGCTTAGCTCTTTAGCCTCATGTACCCCTAACCTTAGGATTCAGAGAGTGTCTAATGAGGAAAATCAGGTGTGTCTGAGGCTCTTCATGTTCCCGATTTTGTCACTCAAGCCTTACGCATTAATGGAAAACTTTGATCCAGTCTTCAGCCCATGCTCAGATTTGGCAACTGTCCCCAGGGGAAAATGTCAGTTGCCAATTTGACCATTCTCTGAACTATTCTCATTTCTCTGGGACTTTTAGTCCCTCTAGTCCTTACTGCTTCCACAACCCTTTGACACCTTTAAAATGTGATTTTAAAAATTTACTTAGGTCTTTCGTTTTCTAAATAATATATATATATATATTTTATAGAGATGGGATCTCACTATCTTGCTCAGCCTGGTCTCGAACCCCTGGCCTAAAGCGATCCTCCCACCCTGGCCTCCCAAAGTGCTGGGGTTACAGGCATAAGCCACCGTGTCCAGCTTGTTTAGGTCTTAATAGTTGCTGTTAGTGGCAGTGTAGCCTGTTTCAACATCCAATAGCCTGCCCAGAAGGGGAAGTTCTTTACTGTGCTATTTACTCACCTTTGCTTCCTGTGTGGCTTGCAGTGTTCCCCTGGATTTATTTCTGTTCTTGCTAGAATGCTACCTACAACAGTATTTTCATGGAGGATCTTTGGGTGATACAACTGAGGCTTGTCGTGTAGATTAAAATTTTGGGTTTGATGTTATTTTCCTTTAAAGCTTTTGAAAGTATTGTTTCTTCTCATAATAGTATTTCCCACAATCACCCCAAATTAAAAACAACCTAAACAGAGGACAGATAAATAAACTTTGATGTATTTATACAACCAGATACTACACAGCAGTGGCTCTAACTGCTGATGATTTTGCCTCCCCAGGAGACATTTGACAATATCTGGAGGTATTTTTTCGTTATCACAACTTACATGGGAGGGAGAGGATTGCTACTGGCATTCAGTTGGCAAAGGCTGGAAATGTGGCCGAATACCCTGCGATACACAGCATAGTCACTTACAACAAAGAATTTTATAGCCCCAAATGCCAACAGTGCCGAGATTGAGAAACTGCTATACATCAATGGGAATCAATGAACTATTGCCACATAGATGGATCTCACACACAGAATGTTGAGCAACAGAAGCCTGATACAAAAGAGTAAAGACAGTGTGCTTCTATTTATGTGAAATTCAAAATCAGAACAAAACTGACTCATGGAGTTAGAAGTCAGAATAGGGTTTTCTTCGGGGGGAAATGGTGACTGGAAAGGGGCAAGGGGGACTTGTTGGGTGATGGTAATGTTCTCTTTCTTGACTTGGGGGTTAGTTACACAGATGTGTTCACAATGCGAAAATCAAGCTGTACTTTATGATGGGTTCATTCTCTCTCTTTCTCTCTCTGTCTCTCTCTTTCTCCTCTCTCTCCCTCTCTTCCTCTCTCCCTCTCTCCCTCCCTCCCTCTCCCCCCTCCCCCTCTCCTCCCCTCCTTCCATATGTATAATACTTGAATAAATTTTTTCCAAAATCCCATTGTTTGATTTTAAGAGGTGATCTGCTCTTTCTCTCTGGAAATGTTTACATTTTCTTTTTGCTTTTGATATTTTGAAATATTAATATAATGTGACTAAGAGTGAGTTTATTCTTACCTGTTTATCCCTTTATAAGATCTTTTAATCTAAAGTCTTTCTTTTTTTCTAATTGTGGGAACAAATTTCAGTTATTGTTTTTTTAAATGTTTTCTGCTGGGTGTGGTGGCTCACACCTGTAATCCCAGCACTTTGGGAGGCTAAGGAGGGAGGATTGCTTGAGACTAGGGTTTGGGACCAGCCTGGACAACATAGTGAGACCTCATCTTTACAAAAAATAAACAGCATTAGCTGGGTATGATAGCATGCACCTGTAGTCCTAGCCACGCAGGAGACAGAGGTGGGAGGATTGCTTGAGCCCAGGAGTTCGAGCCTGCAAATGAGCTGTGATTGTGCCACTGCACTCCAGCCTGGGCAACAGAGTGAGATCCTACCTAAAAATAAATAAGTAAATAAATAAATGTTTTCTTACCTATGTTTAGTTTTTTTCTCCTTCTAGGCTTTTTAATTTTTTTTGAAGACAGGATCTCACTGTGTTGTCGAGGCTTGTCTTGAACTCCCGGCCTTGAGCCATCCTCCCACCTTGGCGTCCCAAAGCTCTGGGATTATAGGTGTGATTCACCACACCTGTTTCCCTTCCAGGATTTTTACTATCTACATGCTGACACTTCTACTTCTCTCCTCCTTATTTCTTAAGTTCTTTTTTTAAATATACATTTCATACTCTTTAATCTTCAACTTTCTCTGGGTGATTTTCTTGACCCAAACGTCCATCTCACTAATTCATTCTTTAGATTTCTTCATTCTGCTGTTTAATCTAGTAAGTTCCTTTTTAAACACCATTATATTTTTCATCTGTTTTTTTCACAGGTATATTTTGACCCATTGTTGCTCATTGTTTTTCAATATGCGTTTATTCTTGAAACATTTTATAAACTGTGATCTCCTGGTTTGTCTTTGAAGATATTTATTGTGCTTGTTTTGAACTGTGACCCATCAGCTGTGCTTTACTGATTTTTAATGTTTTTCTTTCTTTTTTTTCCAAGACAAGGTCTTGCTCTGTCATCCAGGCTGGAGTGCAGTTGCACGATCACAGCTCACTGCAGCCTCAACCTTCCAGGCTCAAGTGGTCTTCCCACCTCAGCCTCCTGAGTAGCTGGGACTGTAGGTGTGCACCACTATGCCCAGCTAATTTTTTAGATTTATTTTACTTTTTGGGATGGAATTTCTCTCTATCACCCAGGCTGGAGTGCAGCGGTGCAATCTCGGCTCACTGCAACTTCTGTCTCTCAGGTTCAAATGATTCTCATGCCTCAGCCTCCTGAGTAGCTGGGGTTACAGGTGCCCACCACCACTCCTGGTGAATTTTTGTATTTGTAGTAGAGACGGGTTTTACTATATTGGCCAGGCTGGGTCTGGAACTGCTGACCTCAGATGATCCACCTGCCTTGGCCTCCCAAAGTGCTGGGATTACAGGCATGAGCCACCATGTCTGGCCTTAATTTAAATTTTTTGTAGAGATGGTCTTGCTATGTTGCCCAGGCTAGTCTCAAACTCCTGAGCTTGAGGGATCCTCCCACCTCAGCCTCCCAAAGTGTTTTGATTATAGGCATGAGCCACTGGGCCCAGTCTCCATTGCTTATTTTCCATCCTTTTGACTTTTTAAATAGTGTTTCTCCCACTCAGATGTTATTTTACTTTATGAGCCCAGACACACTAGCCTTCCCCTGGGTGTCTCACCTGTCTGGTAATATGTGTCCAGGGGCATGCAGGGATGGGGAAGGGTGAGCCATGGCTTGTGTTTGGTAGTGTTGAGCATGTGAGTATGTGCAGCAGGATGTGGGCCTCGGGTGATCTCTGGCCTTGCAGCCTGAACCCAGGCCTGCTTATTTCCCTATCCTTGGGAGGCCTTGCTGTGCTTTACCATTGGACACTGCTGTTTCTAAGAGCTGTCATTTTTTTGGCTGAAATCTCCTTGTCTCTTTGGCTAAGGGGATGAGGAGGAGTGGCCAGAGCCAGGCATTCTGTGTATACCTGCTGTTCTCTACTCTTGAAGCCCTGATAGGCGTGCAATTCCTCCCCATCCCATACCCCCAACCATGGAAATGGGGGAGGGAAAAGAGTGTCTCTAAAATCCCTTACAGTGTCTCTAAAATTCCTGAATTGGTGCCTGCCTGCCCTCTTATTTTCTGAGCTGTTTTCCATCCTACATTGGGACCCAACCATCTTCTGGCTGCCCAGGAGATAATAGTTTTTATATCGTTTCCTCAGATTCATGAACCTTCCTGGCACCTTCATGATTTCTCCAGAATTGGACAAAGGGGAAGGAGCCAGCAGCCCTTGTTTATCACCTTGCCAGAAACCAGAGTGGTCATGAGTCTGGACTTTAAGAGCAGCCTCTTCATGGTCATGTGACCTTGGGCTAATCCCTGAAGTTGTCAGTGTCTCAGTTTTCTTTCTTTTTTTTTTTTTTTTTTTTGAGACGGAGTCTCGCTCTGTGGCCCAGGCTGGAGTGCAGTGGCCGGATCTCAGCTCACTGCAAGCTCCGCCTCCCGGGTTTACGCCATTCTCCCGCCTCAGCCTCCCGAATAGCTGGGACTACAGGCGCCCGCCACCTCGCCCGGCTAGTTTTTTGTATTTTTTTAGTAGAGACGGGGTTTCACTGTGTTAGCCAGGATGGTCTTGATCTCCTGACCTCGTGATCCGCCCGTCTCGGCCTCCCAAAGTGCTGGGATTACAGGCGTGAGCCACCGCGCCCGGCCTCAGTTTTCACATGTATGAAATCTGAATAATTATCTGCTTCAAAGGCTGTTGGAAGGTTGGCATAGCATGGGCACCTGGTATCTGTTAATAAACATTCATTGTTGTTGTTATGATGTCATTTGGGCAGGGTGCTGAGGTTGGTGGTTGGATGGTAGATTTGAATGTCATTTCCCTAAGGGAGTTAATAGAGTAAGGAATAAAGGAAGCTTGGGAAGTGGCTCCATTATTTAAGGGTTAGTGGAGGGAGTAAGAAAATAAGATAGGCCGGGCGCGGTGGCTCAAGCCTGTAATCCCAGCACTTTGGGAGGCCGAGACGGGCGGATCACAAGGTCAGGAGATCGAGACCATCCTGGCTAACACAGTGAAACCCCGTCTCTACTAAAAAATACAAAAAACTAGCCGGGCGAGGTGGCGGGCGCCTGTAGTCCCAGCTACTCGGGAGGCTGAGGCAGGAGAATGGCGGGAACCCGGGAGGCGGAGCTTGCAGTGAGCTGAGATCCGGCCACAGCACTCCAGCCTGGGTGACAGAGCAAGACTCCGTCTCAAAAAAAAAAAAAAAAAAAAAAAAGAAAATAAGATAGAGAGGGAGGGTGTAGCCTGCCAAAGGGAGAGGCCAGAGGCCAGAGAAAGGACACTCTTGAGCTATGTGTAGTGAGCCATCCTCAGGACCATATGCCTAGCAGAAACCAGCTTTTTTTTTCCAGTCTATTAGTCGATTAGCATTTTCAGGTAGATGCTCTCTGGTGAACTTAGATCAGTTTTAGTGGAGAGAAGGGGACAGAAGCCAGATTGCACTGACTTGAGAAATAAATGGGAGGTGAGGAAATAGAGACAAATATAGACCTTTTCCCAAAAATGCTTGGCTGTGAAGAAGAGAGATTAAGGCAATAGCTGGCACAGGTGTCAAGTCAGAAGAAATGCAAGTGGGCTGGTTTCTTGTGGGGAAAGCCAGTTCCATCTCCCCCATTTATTTCTCCTTTTCTTTCCTCCTTCCTCCTTCCTCCTCCTGCCCTCCTTCCCTCTTTTCTCTTCCTTCCTTCTATTTTATGTCCATATGTCTAACTTGGCATCATTCTAATGATATGCCCTAGGTGACTAGGAAAATCCAGAGGTGGGGGTATAGAGGGGGAGAGGGAACAGGGAGGAGGTGGGGAGAGAGATTGAGAAGAGAGAGATTGAGATTGGGGCTGCTGGAGGAGGAAAGGAGCAAATGATTAATGAGGACTTTCCCTGAGAAGGCAGAAGGGTGGGGTTGGGGGCGGGTCTTGGATTATTTCCCAAAGTTGCCGAGATGGGGAGGGGAGAATGGCTATTACTATGAGTAGGTAAGTTTCCAATGGGGAAAAATGGGATGGACGAACAATCAGGGGACCTTGCATTGCATTCAGTTTGGTTGATGAAAAACCTAAATAGGCCTAAAATTAACATCTTCAGTTTGCCCACAGACTGGGAATATTCCACTCACGGAGATTCCATGCAGGACTGAGATAAGGCCAGGTGTGGGGAAGGGCTCTGTGAACTGTGAGCCATTAGTGCTGCCAAGGGAAAGACATTCATTGAAGATAGCCAGTTTTGCCTGGTTATTTGCTCAGATCATGCCAGGACTCAGTGATTCAAGTTCAGACCCAGTGATGACCCTTGGGGAGTCACAGACACAGAGAGATTATGGCTGGAAGTTCCTTTTTTGGAGTTATTCTACTGTAATTATCAGGGAACTACTACTTCATTGTGAGGTGCCCCTGAGAGCTTAGAATTGAGGAAACAGGCTGTCTTCCACAGTCCCACAACAAAGTGAATGCATACAAATACAGCTAAAGGGGGCCAAATGGACCCCAGGCCTGCAAAATTTCACCATACCCAGGCTGAATGTCTTCACAGGGGGACTGTGACAGGGTATTTTAGGCTCAGATGATATTAGTAGAGATAACACCTCTTAGATTCTGCTTTCAGCTGTTTGTTTTGTGTATGTGCGTGTGTGTGTGTGTGTGTGTGTGTGTGTGTGTTGGAAGGTAGAATTTATCCACTACATTCAGATATGCAAAACAACAACAACAACAAAAAAAAACCACAAAAAACAAAAAAACCAAACAAGGAAGGTGTGGGTAAGCATATTTCTGGGAAAAAAAGAAAAAATTTAAAAAGGTGAGGGAGGGGTAATAGTATTCTTGATTTTCTAATATTCTGCTTATCTTACTCATAAGTACCCATGTAGCTGAGAACAAAAGGTGTTAAGAACCCTCGATTTCCAAAGGGAGGTGCTAGACAAGCTATGAAGACTATGCTAAATGGGGACCTAGAAAACCTGGTCCTTTAAGGATCTAAAAGAGCCTGGTTGAGGATGGAGAGAGGACTAATAGCAGGAACTTATTTAACTACTGTGTGTTTTCCCCTGCCACACATACCTTAAGTGAAGAGAAGGGCTCTCTGAGAACCACTGGGGAGAATGTGACAAGCATCTTCTGAAGTTTAGGGGTGACCTGGAACAGATGCCTGCACCTTCCTAGAATTGTCTAAAGGCAAGGGGCTGGCTAGAGCCTCCCTGAGTAGGCAAGGATACTAGGAGAACAAGTTGGGCTTCCAGCTGGCGAGGGAACCCAAGTCATGCAGTCCTCTGGAATTGCCTCTCAGGGTACAAAGATAACGATGATTGGGTTGGCTTGTGTATGTGTGTGTTGTGTGTGTGTGTGTGTGTGAGACAGAGAGAGTGAAAGAGAGAGACAGAGAGAATGAGAGAGAACTGGAAGTTGTCAACAAGAAGAGTCAAACTCTGTAAAATATTTGAAGAGATTTATTCTGAGCCAAATATGAGTGTCACAGCACCAGGAGATCCTGAGAACATGTGCCAAGAGTGGTCAGGCTATAGTTTGGTTTTATACATTTTAGGGAGACATAATTCATCAGTCAATACATGTAAGATGCACATTGGTACACTGGTGTAGTAGGGAAAGGTGGAAGAACTCGAAGGTGGGGGTGGAGCAGGGGCTTCCAGGTCATAGATGGATTCAACGATTTTCTGATTGGCAATCTGTTAAAAGAATTATTATCCAAAGACAGCTCTCAGGGTGTCCATTCCAAGATGGCCGAATAGGAACAGCTCTGGTCTGCAGCTGCCAGCATGGCTGACGCAGAAGACAGGTGATTTCTGCATTTCCAACTGAGGTACCTGGTTGATTTCACTGGGACTTGCCAGAAAGTGGGTGCAGCCCATGGAAGGCGAGCCGAAGCAGGGCGGGGGCATCACCTCATCCAGGAAGCGCAAGGGGTCGGGGGATTTCCCTTTCCTAGCCAAGGGAAGCCTTGACAGACTGTACCAGGAAAATTGGGACACAGCACCTAAACACTGCACTTTTCTAATGGTTTTAGCAAACAGCACACCAGGAGGTTATATCCTGCGCCTGGCTCAGTGGATCCCACGCCCATGGAGCCTTGCTCACTGCTGGTCTGAGATCGAACTGCAAGGCAGCAAGCCTGGCTGGGGGAGGGTATCCGCCATTGCTAAGGCTTGAGTCGGAAAACAAAGCAGCCAGGAAGATCAAACTGGGTGGAGCCCACCACAGCTCAAGGAGGCCAACATGCCTCTGTGAACTCCACATCTGGGGGCAGGGCATAGCTGAACAAAAGGCAGCAGATACTTCTGCAGACTTAAATGTCCCTGTCTGACAGCTCTGAAGAGAGCAGTGGTTCTCCCAGCATGGTATTTGAGCTCTGAGAACGGACAGACAGCCTCCTCAAGTGGGTCCCTGACCCCCGTGTAGCGTAACTTGGAGACACCTCCCAGTAGGGGCCGACTGACACCTCAGACAGCCGGGTGCCCCTCTGAGACAAAGCTTCCAGAGGAAGGATCAGGGATCCTTGCTGTTCTGCAATATTTGCTGTTCTGGAGCCTCTGCTGGTGAAACAGGGTCTGGTGTGAACCTCCAGCAAACTCCAACAGACCTGCAGCTGAGGGACCTGACTGTTAGAAGGAAAACTAACAAACAGAAAGGAATAGAATCAACATCAACAAAAAGGACATCCACACCAAAACTCCATCTGTAGGTCACCATCATCAAAGACCAAAGGTAGATAAAACCACAAAGATGGGGAGAAACCAGAGCAGAAAAGCTGAAAATTCTAAAAACCAGAGCCTCTCCTCCTTCTCCTCCAAAGGATTGCAGCTCGTCATCAGCAACAGAACAAAGCAGGATGGAGAATGACTTTGATGAGTTGACAGAAGTAGGCTTCAGAAGGTCATTAATAACAAACAAACTTCTCTGACCTAAAAGAGGATGTTCGAACCCATCGAAAGGAAGATAAAAACCTTGAAAAAAGATTACATGAATGGCTAACTAGAATAAACAGTGTAGAGAAGACCTTAAATGACCTGATGGAGCTGAAAACTATGGTACAAGAACTATGCGACACATGCACAAGCTTCAGTAGCTGATTCGATCAAGTGGAAGAAAGGGTACCAGTGATTGAAGATCAAATTAAAGAAATGAAGAGAGAAGAGAAGTTTAGAGAAAAAAGAGTAAAAAGAAATGAACAAAGCCTCCAAGATATATGGGACTAAGTGAAAAGAACAAATCTACGTTTGATTGGTGTACCTGAAAGTGATGGGGAGAATGGAACCAAGTTGGAAAACACTCTTCAGGATATTATCCAGGAGAACTTCCCCAACCTAGCAAGGCAGATGAACATTCAAATACAGAAAATACAGAGAACACCACAAAGATACTCCTCGAGAAGAGCACCCCCCGGGACACATAATTGTCAGATTCACTAAAGTTGAAATGAAGGAAAAAATGCTAAGGGCAGCCAGAGAGAAAGGTCTGGTTACCCACAAAGGGAAGCCCATCAGACTAACAGCAGATCTCTTGGCAGAAACCGTACAAGCCAGAATAGAGTGGGGGCCAATATTTAACATTCTTAAAGAAAAGAATTTTCAACCCAGAATTTCATATCCAGCCAAACTAAGCTTCATAAGTGAAGGAGAAATAAAATCCTTTACAGACAAGCAAATGCTGAGAGATTTTGTCACCACCAGGTCTGCCTTACAAGAGCTCCTGAAGGAAGCACTAAACATGGAAAGGAACAACCAGTATCAGCCACTGCAAAAACATGCCAAATTGTAAAGACCATCGATGCTAGGAAGAAACTGCATCAACTAACGGGCAAAATAACCAGCTAACATCATAATGACAGGATCAAATTCACACATAACAATATTAACTTTAAATGTAAATGGGCTAAATGCCCCAATTAAAAGACACAGACTGGCAAATTGGATAAAGAGTCAAGACCCATCAGTGTGCTGTATTCAGGAGACCCATCTCACCTGCAGAGACACACATAGGTTCAAAATAAAGGGATGGAAGAAGATCTACCAAGCAAATGGAAAGAGAAAAAAAAAAAAAAAAAAAAAAAAAGCGGGGGTTGCAATCCTAGTCTCTGATAAAACAGATTTTAAATCAACAAATATCAAAAGAGACAAGGCCATTACATAATGGTAAAGGGATCAATTCAATAAGAAGAGCTAACTATCCTAAATACATATGCACCCAATATAGGAGCACCCAGATTCACAAAGCAAGTCCTTAGAGACCTACAAAGAGACTTAGACTCCCACACAATAATAATGGGAGACTTTAACACCCCACTGTCAATGTTAGATCAACGAGACAGAAGGTTAACAAGGATATCAGGACTTGAACTCAGCTCTGCATCAAGCCGACCTAACAGACATCTACAGAACTCTCCACCCCAAATCAACAGAATATACATTCTTCTCAGCACCACATCACACTTATTCCAAAATTGACCACATAGTTGGAAGTAAAGCACTCCTCAGCAAATGTAAAAGAACAGAAATCACAAGAAACTGTCTCTCGGACCACAGTGCAGTCAAATTAGAACTCAGGACTAAGAAACTCACTCAAAACTGCACAACTCTGTACAAACTGAACAACCTGCTCCTGAATGACTACTGGGTAAATAATGAAATGAAGGCAGAAATAAAGATGTTCTTTGAAACCAATGAGAACAAAGACACAATGTACCAGAATCTCTGGGACACATTTAAAGCAGTGTGTACAGGGAAATTTATAGCACTAAATGCCCACAAGGGAAAGCAGGAAAGATCTAAAATCGACACCTTAACATCACAATTAAAAGAACTAGAGAAGCAAGAGCAAACAAATTCAAAAGCTGGCAGAAGGCAAGAAATAACTAAGAGCAGAACTGAAGGAGACAGAGACACAATAAACCTCTCAAAAAATAAATGAATCCAGGAGTTGGTTTTTTGAAAAGATCAACAAAATTGATAGACTGCTGGCAGGACTAATAAAGAAGAAAAGAGAGAAGAATCAAATAGACGCAATAAAAAACGATAAAGGGGATATCACCACTGACCCCACAGAAATACAAACTACCATCAGAGAATACTGTAAACACCTATATGCATATAAACTAGAAAATCTAGAAGAAATGGATAAATTCCTGGACACATACACCTTCCCAAGACTAAACCAGGAAGAAGCTGAATCTCTGAATAGACCAATAACAGGCTCTGAAATTGAGGAAATAATTAATAGCCTACCAACCAAACAAAAGTCCAGGACCAGAAGGATTCACACCCAAATTCTACCAGAGGTACAAAGAGGAGCTGGTACCAGTCCTTCTGAAACTCTTCCAATCAACAGAAAAAGAGGGAATCCTCCCTAACTCATTTTATGAGGCCAGCATCATCCCGATACCAAAGCCTGGCAGAGACATAACAAATAAGAGAATTTTATACCTATATCCCTGATGAACATTGATGCGAAAATCCTAAAAAATTACTGACAAGCAGAATCCAGCAGCATATCAAAAAGCTTATCCACCAAGATCAAGTTGGCTTCATCCCTGGGATGCAAGGCTGGTTCAACATATGCAAATCAATAAACGTAATCCATCGCATAAACAGAACCAACGACAAAAACCACTGATTATCTTAATAGAGTCAGAAAAGACCTTTGACAAAACTCAACAGCCTTTCATGCTAAAAACTTTCAATAAACTAGGTATTGATGGAACTTATCTCAAAATAATAAGAGCTATTTATGACAAACTCACAGCCAGTATCATACGGAATGGGCAAAAACTGGAAGCATTCCCTTTGAAACTGGCACAAGGGCCAGGCGCGGTGGCTAAAGCCTGTAATCCCAGCACTTTGGGAGGCCAAGACGGGCGGATCACGAGGTCAGGAGATCGAGAGACGATCCCGGCTAACACGGTGAAACCCTGTCTCTACTAAAAAATACAAAAAAATAGCCGGGCGAGGTGGCGGGCGCCTGTAGTCCCAGCTACTCGGGAGGCTGAGGCAGGAGAATGGCGTAAACCCGGGAGGCGGAGCTTGCAGTGAGCTGAGATCTGGCCACAGCACTCCAGCCTGGGTGACAGAGCAAGACTCCGTCTCAAAAAAAAAAAAAAAAAAAAAAAAAACTGGCACAAGACAGGGATGCCCCCTTTGCCACTCCTATTCAACATAGTGTTGGAAGTTCTGGCCAGGGCAATCAGGCAAGAGAAAGAAATAAAGAGTATTCAATTAGGAAACGAGGAAGTCAAATGTCCCCGTTTGCAGATAACATGATTGTATATTTAGAAAACCCCATCATCTCTGCCAAAATCTCCTTAAGCTGATAAGTAACTTCAGCAAAGTCTTAAGATACCAAATCAATGTGCAAAAATCACAAGCATTCTTATACACCAATAAAAGACAAACAGAGAGCCAAATCATGAGTGAACTTCCATTCACAATTGCTTCAAAGAGAATAAAATACCTAGGAATCCAATGTACAAGGGATGTCAAGGACCTCTTCAAGGAGAACTACAAACCACTGCTCAGTGAAATAAAAGAGGACACAAACAAATGGAAGAACATTCCATGTTCGTGGATAGGAAGAATCAATATGAAAATAGCCATACTCCCCAAGGTAACTTATAGATTCAATGCCATCCTCATCAAGCTACCAATGACTTTCTTCACAAAATTGGAAAAAACTACTTTAAAGTTCATATGGAAACAAAAAAGAGCCTGCATTGCCAAGACAATCCTAAGCAAAAAGAACAAAGCTGGAGGCATCACGCTACCTGACTTCAAACTATGCTACAAGGCTACAGTAACCAAAACAGCGTGGTACTGGTACCAAAACAGAGATATAGACCAATGGAACAGAACAGAGGCCTCAGAAATAACACCACACATCTACAACCATCTGATCTTTGACAAACCTGACAGAAACAAGAAATGGGGAAAGGATTCCCTATTTAATAAATGGTGCCAGGAAAACTGGCTAGCCATATGTAGAAAGCTGAAACTGGATCCCTTCCTTACACCTTATACAAAAATTAATTCAAGATGGATTAAAGACTTAAATGTTAGGCCTAAAACCATGAAAACCCTAGAAGAAAACCTAGGCAATACCATTCAGGACATAGGCATGGGCAAGGACTTCATGACTAAAACACCAAAAGCAATGGCAATAAAAGCCAAAATAGACAAATGGGATCTAATTAAACTAAAGAGCTTCTGCACAGCAGAAGAAACTACCATCAGAGTGAACAGGCAACCTACAGAATGGGAGAAAATTTTTGCAATCTACCCATCTGACAAAGGGCTAATATCTAGAATCTACAAAGAACTTAAACACATTTACAAGAAAAAATCAACCCCACCAAAAAGTGGGCAAAGGATATGAGCAGGCACTTCTCAAAAGAAGACATTTATGCAGTCAACAGACACATGAAAAAATGCTCATCATCACTGGTCATCAGAGAAATGCAAATCAAAACCACAATAAGATACCATCTCACACCAGTTAGAATGGCAATCATTATAAAGTCAGGAAACAACAGGTGCTGGAGAGGATGTGGAGAAATAGGAACAATTTTACACCATTGGTGGGACTGTAAACTAGTTCAACCATTATGGAAGACAGTGAGGCGATTTCTCAAGGATCTAGAACTAGAAAAACCATTTGTCCCAGCGATCCCATTACTGGGTATATACCCAAAGGATTATAAATCATGCTACTATAAAGACACATGCATACGTATGTTTATTGCGGCACTATTCACAATAGCAAAGACTTGGAACTAACCCAGATGTCCATCAATGACAGACTGGATTAAGAAAATGTAGCACATATTCATCATGGAATATTATGCAGCCATAAAAAGGATGAGTTCGTATCCTTTGTAGGGACATGGATGCAGCTGGAAACCATCATTCTCAGAAAACTATTGCAAGGACAGAAAACCAAACACTACATGTTCTCACTCATAGGTAGGAATTGAACAATGAGTACACTTGGACACAGGGCAGGGAACATCACACAATGGGGCCTGTCATGGGGTTGGGGGACGGGGGAGGGATAGCATTAGGAGAAATACCTAATGTAAATGACAAGTTAATGGGTGCAGCAAACCATTAGGGCAAATGTATACATATGTAACAAACCTGCACATTGTGCGCATGTACCCTAGAACTTAAAGTATAAAAAAAAAATAAGGATTACCCAAAGACCTGGAATCAATAGCAAGAGATGTCTGGGTTAAGATAAGGGGTTGTGAAGACCAAGGTTTCATCATGCAGATAAAGCCTCCAGGTAGTAGGCTTCAGAGCTCTTGCCAGACCTAAAAAAGTTCAGATTCTTCGTTAACTTTCTCCTGGATCAGGGAAACAACCTGGAAAGGGAAGGGGCTTCTTTACAGAATGCAGGTCTTCCTCTCAAGAGATAGCTTTGCAGGGCCGTTTCAAAAAATGTCAAATAAATATATTTTGGGGTAAAATACTTTAGTTTCTTTCAGGGCCTGCTATCTATCATGTGATACTATACTAGAGTCAGGCTGGAATTTGATGTCTTATTGCTAAAGAAAAGTCTTTTTTTGTCAGTCTTAACTTCTGAGTTTTGATGTGAATGCTGATCAGCTGTGCCTGAATTCCAAAGGAAGGAGGATATAATAAGGCATATCTGACCCCTGCTTCCCATGATGTCCTGAACTACTTTTTCAGGTTAACTTTGGAAAGCCCTTGGCAGAGAGGAGGGGTCCATTCAGTTGGTTGAAAGGCTTAGAGTTTTATTTTTGGTTTACAAAGTCCAACCTCAGCTGAGACAACTCATTCTCAGCATCCTCCTTCAGATAGCCCCAGCTTAGAATGACCTCAGGACTTCCAACTAGTATCCTCTTCTCCTTCTAGGATTCTCTGGGGGGTGACTAGAAAGAAATATAGTGCTTAGCTCAGAGCCAAGACATTTTGGCAGCTTCCTCTCATTTGTGACACTCATGTGCCAATATAAGGATGGTTGCTGGGTCAGCCTGGGCCTGGTCTCCAGGGATATGGCCCTTCCAGACCTCCACTTCTCTTGAGCTTCCAGACTTCCGGCTGTCCATCACATGGCCTGTTATCCCTGGCCAAGGAGATGGGGTAAAAGAGCAACCACCTAAGTTGCCAGTGCTGGGTCCTGGAGCCTTGAGACTTACTGCACTTAGGCTTAGCTGAGAAAAGGATTAAAGATGTGGGGAAAAGTCATAAGTTACCACACTTCAACAGAGTGTGTGAAATCTCAGTGCCACTCAGACAGCAGGCTGCAGAGTTGAAGTGTCTCCACCCTCCCTGAAAGATTTCACAGAGCCCATGGGCACATCCACGAACCGGCCACATGCACAAACAAGGCTCCTCTTCTTCAGCCAGCAACCCAAACTAAGACAGGATATACTCACATTGTTAGGCCTCTTGTTGAGAAAGAGCTTAGATCTGTTTTGTCAGGCAGACCTAAACTCTTATTTTATTTTTGGTAGATACTGGGTCTCACTATGTTGCCCAGGCTGGTCTCAAATTCCTGGCCTCAAGCAATCCTCCTGCCTCAGTCCTTCATAGCGCTGGGATTACACCCAGCCACGGGGAATTTTTTTTTTTTTTTAAGGGACAGAGCCTCTTTTGCCTAGGCTGTAGTGCAGTGGCGTAATCATAGTTCACTGTAATCTCAAACTCCTGGGCTCAAGGGATCCTCCTGCCTCAGCCTCCCAAGTAGCTGGGACCACAGGAGCATGCCACCACACTTGGCAAAAAAAAAAAAAAAAAAAGATAGAGGCGGGGTCTTGCTATGTTGCCCAGTTATGTCTTAAATGCCTGGCTTCAAGTGACCCTCACACCTCAGCCCCCAAAGTGTCAGGATTCAGAGGTGAGCCACTGCATCCACAGACCTGGATTTTAGGCCTGGCTTTATCACGTACCAGCTGCGGGATGTGTGTGTGGTGCTACCTCTCTGAGCCTCACTTTATCCTTGGAGATAATGGTATTCTAAAGAGTGTTTGTATTAAGAGGCTGAGGCAGGAGGATAGCTTGAGCCCAGGAGTTCAAGACCAGCCTGGGCAACATGGTGAAACCCTATCTCTACAAAAAATACAAAAATTTATCTGGGCATGGTGGTGTGTGCCTGGAGTCCTAGCTACTCAAGAGGCTGAGGTGGGAGGATCACCTGAGGTCGAGGCTGCAATAAGCCATGATTGCGCCACTGCTGCATTCCAGCCTGGGTGACAGAGTGAGACCCATCTCAAAACAAACAAACAAACAAAACAAAAAGGGTGGTTGTAAGGATGAATGGGATAACACACATAAAGTGACTTTCATAGTGCCCAGAAAGAATAGGCACACAAGTTGCTTTCTTTCCTTGTTAGCTCTTCCCCACACCAATGTCTCTAATAGTATTCATGGGGCAACCGCTGCTTGTTGGGAAGAGACAGGAAGGGAAGGTTTCTGCCCCGCACTCTTGTAATACGCGCAATTCTTCCCAGCCAGTCACTCCCAGTGGGGAATGCCTTCACCTGCAGAACTAGTGGGGATGGCACCATGTGGGACACCAGGGGCCAGGTGTGATGAAGACTGAGAGGCCATTGCAGAGGTCCAAAGGGACAGGCAAAAACCCATGACCTGAAGGATCTGGCTCCAGGCCCTGTCCTCTAATGGCCTCCTTACCAGATCCCCTGGCTCAGACTTCGCCTTGAATCCATCTTCCACACTGCCCAAGAGAGAGCTTTCTAAAACACTGTCCTGTTCATGCCTCTCCTCTTAAAACCCTTTAGTGGCTTCCTAGTGTTTAGAACTGTGTTTTTCAATAATGAGTTATGACGCTATTTGTAGGCTGTAGAATCAATTTAGTGAGTTGTAACCAGGATTTAAACTATTTAATAGGCTGAATGCCAGTCTGAATCACATGTAATTATTGCTCTGTGAAACATTTATTTCAGAGTTCAAAAAAATATTAAGTATATATTCTAAGTGGGAATTTGAGACACCATATTTGACATGTGATTTAGGATAGTTTTGACATGCTGTCAAATACGTGATGATTTTAAACAACTTTGTATTGGGTGTAACATGTATCCAGTAAAGTGCACAAGTCTTAAGGGTACAGGTTTATTAATTTTTACTTATGCATACTCTCATTTAAGTCAAGATATACAATGTATTTTGTACCTTTGGTACCCCAAAAAGTCCTCATGCCCCTTCCTAGTCAATCATTCTGACTGCTATAACCATCAGTTAGTTTGGCCTGTTCTTGAACTCCATGTAAATGGAATCTAAGAATGTATACTTTTTGGGGTTTGGGTCTTTGGCTCAACATTATGTCCATGAGATGCATTCATGATGATGCAGATAGACGTAGTTTGTCCATTTTCACTGTTTTATTTCATTGTATACACACACCAGAATTTAATGATCCAGTTCTCCTGTTGATGGACATGTGGGCCGTTTCTCAAATTTTTGGCTACTATGAACAAAGCTCTTGTACATGTCCTTTTTACATTTAAATTTTATTTTTATTTATTTTTTGGAGATGGTGTTGCCCAGGCTGGAGTACAGTACAGTACCATGATGATAGCTCACTGTAACCTTGAACTCCAGGGCTTGAGAGGGTCCTCTTGCCTCAGCCTCCTGAGTAGCTGGGACTACAGGCATGTGCCACTATGGGCCTGGCTTCTTGTACATGTCTTTTTGTGGCCATAGCCACTCAATTCTTTTGTGGACATATCCACTCAATACTATCAAGAATAATTTTCTGGGTCACAGGGTACATATATGATAACTATGAAAACTCCCAAACAATTTTCCAAAGTGGTTACATTTGAGACTTATACATACATATTTCTATGTTTTTTTTTTTTGTCTTTTTTTTTAGACAGGGTGTCACTCTCTTGCCCAGGCTGGAATGCAGTGGCGTGATCTTGGCTTATTGCATGCTCCACCTCCCAGGTTCAAGCGATTCTCCTGCCTCAGCCTCCTGAGTAGCTGGGATTACAGGTGCCCACCATCACGCCTGGCTAATTTTTGTATTTTTGGTAGAGATGGGGTTTCACCATGTTGGCCAGGCTAGGATATGTCTATGTATTTATGATGTGTATATACATACATGTGTGGTCCAGGTGGCCATGTTAAATACTTTTATTATTATGGGTCTTGGTAAAAAAACAGAAACAAACGCAAATAAACTTTGAAAGCTACTCATTAGAGGAAAAAGTCAAATTCCTTAGCACTGCTTAGCATGCCTTACAAGGCTGGGCATGGCCGGGCATGGTCTGCTGCTTCTCTCTACTGCCTCATCTACCGCCCACTATTCCAGGTCTCTTCTCACTTGCCTGACAATTTTTTTTCCTCTTCCTTGTCTGTGAACTCCAACTTGTCCCCCAATATTCATTTCTTTTTTTTTTTTTTTTTTTTTTTTTTTTTTTTTTGAGACGGAGTCTCGCGCTGTCACCCAGGCTGGAGTGCAGTGGCTGGATCTCAGCTCACTGCAAGCTCTGCCTCCTGGGTTCACGCCATTCTCCTGCCTCAGCCTCCCGAGTAGCTGGGACTACAGGCGTCCACCACCTCGCCCGGCTAGTTTTTTGTATTTTTTTTTTAGTAGAGACGGGGTTTCACCATGTTAACCAGGATGGTCTCGATCTCCTGACCTCGTGATCCACCCGTCTCGGCCTCCCAAAGTGCTGGGATTACAGGCTTGAGCCACCGCGCCCGGCCTCATTTCTAATTTTAGTTTTTCCAGGAAGCTTTTCTTGGCCATCACTTTCTCCTCTCACTTTTAGCCTCTTTATAACTGGCGCATCCTTCTGTCCTAATGCCTAGTGCCTTGTATTCTGCCTCTCTACCGACTCGTTTCCTAATTCATGAGCTCCTGCAGGAAAAACCGTGATCCATCTTTGGATCACAGTTTGGAGCCCAGGGTGAACACTTGTTGTTTGCCTTCCTGCTTCCATTCTTCTTAGTTTTAGTAACAGCTTCTAACTTTAATCTGGGGTGTTACCTTGCGTTCCTTCATTCTCTATCTAGGTAGCTCAGATGTGGTCCCATTCACCTATCAAAGAGATGCTTGTGATCAAGGTCTCAGTGTATCAGAATATCCCATCTCCCTGGCTATACAGCTTGATTGCCTGGCTACTTGGAAAGGTCTGTGGGAGGCACAGGCCACATTTTCTTCTCCATCCTCTGCCACCATGTGGTCTCTAGCCCATTGTATATTGGGCTAGGACTGGTCCTGTGCTAAAGGACTTTACATCTTGATATGGTTTGACTGTGTCCCCAGCCAAATCTCATCTTGAATTGTAGTTCCCATGATCCCCATGTGTTGTGGGAGGGACCCAGGGGGAGGTAATTGAATCATGGGGGCGGTTCCCTCCATGCTCTTCTCATGATAGTGAGTGAGTTCTCATGAGATCTCATGGTTTTATATGGGGCTTTTCCCCCTTTTGCTTGGCACTTCTTTCTTTTGCTGCCGTGTGAAGAAGGACATGTTCCTTCCCCTCCTGCCATGATTGTAAATTTCCTGAGGCCTCCCCAGCCATGCTGAACTATGAGTCAATTAAACCTCTTTCCTTAATAAATTACCCAGTCTCAGGTATGCCTTTTTAGCAGCACGAGAATGGATGAATACACATCTCTAATTTCATTTAATTTTCACAGTAACCCTGTGAAGTATAGATGCTATTATCATCTGCATTTACAGGTGAGGGCTTGGGTTCAGGGAGGTTAAATGGCACATGGCTAATTCACTTGTAGAACTGGGACTTAGACAAAAAGCTCAGAGCTGCTTTTGTATAAATGATACAATATAAAACACTTCTATATTGGGAGCAGATGGATGAAGAAAGTAATTTTTATGTGTGTGTAAGTTTTCCACAGGTGTTGCAGGAGTGGGCCCCTCCCTTTTTTCTAAGCATTTAAAAAATGCTATCTGATTGTTTTTTTGGCCTCCACTGTCTCTGATGATTAAGTTATTCCTCAGTATGTAATTTATCTTTTTCTCTGGATATGTTTATAATTTTTCTTTATCTTTAGTCATCAGTAATTTGATTATGATGTGCCTAGACATGGTTTTCTTTGTATTTACCATATTTTTGGTACTTTCTGAGTTTCTTGAATCTCTTTTTTTTTTTTTTTTTTTTTTTTTTTTTTTTTTTGAGACAGAGTCTTGCTCTGTAACTCAGGCTGGAGTGCAGTGGCACGATGTCGGCTCACTGCAACTTCTGCCTCCCAGGTTCAAGCAATTCTCATGCCTCAGCCTCCTGAGTAGTTGGGATTACAGGCGTGTGCCACCACACCTAACTAATTTTTTGTAGAGAGGGGGTTTTGCCATGTTGGCCAGGCTGGCCTCAAGTAATTCCCCCTCCTTGGCCTCCCAAAGTGCTGGTATTACAGGCATAAGCCACTGCACCTGGCTTGAATCTCTTGACTGAAATTTTTTCTATTGATTTGCAAAATTTTTGGCCATCATTCCTGCAGTTATTTTTTCTCTCTCTTCTTCTGAGACTCTGATGCATATGTCAGACTACTTTAGGTTGTCCCATTGATGCTCTGTTCATATTAAAAATATTTTTTTCTTTATGGTTCAGTTTGAATAATTTATATCAAACTTTTTTCTCTTATACTTTCAGAGTATCCAATATGCTGTTATTTGGTCATGAATTTTTAAGTTCAATTGCTATATTTTTCAATTTTTGGATTTACATTTGGCTTACTTTTTAGAGTTTTCTTATTTCCCTTATGATTCACCAGTTCTTCTTCTGTCACATTAATCTTTTCCTATAAGATTAAAAAAAATTTACAGTTATGCACTACATAATGATGTTTTAGTCAGTTATGGACCACATATGACAGTGGTCCCATAAAATTATAATGGAGCTGGAAAATTCCTATCACCTAGTAACACTGTGGTCATCATAATGTCCTCACACAATGCATTACTCAGGTGTTTGTGGTGATGCTGGTGTAAACCTACTGTGCTGGCAGTGATATAAAATTACAGTGCATACAATTATGTACAGTATATAATACTTGATAAAGATGTAACTATACTATACTTTTATTGCTATTTTATCATGTACATCTTCTAGTTGTGAAAAACAATTTTACTGTAAAATGGTATGCTGTGTTACACCAGCAGCAGCTTCATGTATCTTGTGTTTTATTGTATTGTGATATACGTAATCGTATATCTTGATTGCACAATTTTCTCTTGTATGTGATGTAATCTCATTTTGTTTTGTTCATTGTGGGTCCCTAAGCATACAAGATATCCTGCTAATGTTGTCAGTAGGAGGCCACAGTGAGTAACTGACCTGGAAATGAAATTAAAAGTGATTAATTAAGGGACAGGCACATTCTTATAACCCCAGCACTTCAAGAACCTGAGGTGGAAGGATGGCTTCAGGCCAGGAGTTCAAGACCAGTCTGGGTAACATAGTGAGACCCTGTCTCTAAAAAAAAAAAAAAAAAAAAAATTTTAAAAATGATTAAGGGCTATGAAAGTGGAAGATCAGTGATTGTTATTTCTTGCCAGAAAGGCATGCCCCATCGACCCTAGCTACGATCTTGAAGGACAAGAACAAAGTGACGAAAGCTGGCTGGGCGCAGTGGCTCACGCCTGTAATCTCAGCACTTTGGGAGGCTGAGGTGGGTGGATCACTTGAGGCCAGGATTTTGAGACCAGCCTGGCCAACATGGTGAAACCACATCTCTACTAAAAATACAAAAATTAGCTGGGTGTGGTGGCATGCACCTGTAATCCCAGCTACTTGGGAGGCTGAGGCATGAGAATCACTTGAACCCAGGAGGTGAAGGGTTCAGTGAGCTGAGACTGAGCCACTATACTCCAGCCTGGGCAACAGAGCCAGACTCTGTCTCAGAAAAAAGAAAAGTGATGAAAGCTGTTAAAGGATTTGCTTCATTGAAGGCAATGAGATAACATAAATTTGGGAAGTGCCTCTATAAGATATGAAGAAACTTCTGATGACCTGGGTTGGAGACCAGGCACAGCAGTGTATCCCTCTCAGCACTATGACAATCATGGCCAAAGCACAAAGTTTGTTTGCACGTTCAGGGAAAAGGCCAGACCTGACTACAGTGTTGAAGTATTGCTAGCTCTGCATGATTTAAGCAATTCGAGCATCGTAATTCATTACATATTGTGAAAGTGAGTGGCAAGTCTGTGCGTGCTGATGTGAAGGCAGCTGAAGAATTTTTGGAAACTCTAGAAAGGCTGATTGTGGAGGAAAATCACTTGCCAGAGCAAATCTTCAATATGGATGAAAACCCCCTATTCTGGAAATGGATGCCTGAAAAGACTTTTATCTAGAAGGAGGCCAAGTCAATGCCAGGTTTCAAGGCTTTTAAGGACAGGACAACAGTCTTTCTTGGAAGCAATGTTGCAGGCCACAAACCTGCAATCCTTTGTGATCTGGCACAGTAAGAACGCCAGGGCCTTCAAGCACACCAGTAAGCACACTACAGGAGCAATAAGAAGTCACAGATGACCCAGCTACTCCTGAATTGCTATGCCAGTGAAATGAAGTACTATTTGGAGAATAACGTATCTTTCAAAGTTTTGCGTATTGTTTATAGTGTTCCCACATATCCTCCTTTTATTGGTGATCTTCATCCCAGTACCAAAGTAGTGTCTCTCCCTCCAAACATCACCTCTTTGATTGAACCAATGAATCAAAGTGTTATATCAGCTTTTAAGGACTGCTACTTGAGGAAACCTTTGTCCAGGCTGTTGCTGCACCTGAGGGAGAGACTGAGATGACAATGATGCAATTCTGGAAGGATTACAACAGGTATGATTGCATCAAGAACCTTGGTTGGGCTTGGGGTGATGTCACCAAGAAGTATGTGAATGGCATCAGGAAGAAGACACTTAGCGTTCCTCCATGACTTCAAAGGATTTGCCAAGGATGAGGAGGTTGCAAAAATCAACAAGTTTGTGGTTGAGATGGCAAACAGCTTTAACCTGGGTGTGGATGAGAATGACACTGAGAAGCTCCTAGAGGTGGTTCTTGAGGAATTGACTAAGGAGGAGTTGTTGGAAATGAAACAGGAATGCATAGCTGAAGAAGAGGCAAGAAAAAAGGAAACTGCATGTATTAGTCTATTCTCACGCTGTTGTAAAGAACTGCCCAAGACCGGGTAATTTATAAAGGAAAAAGGTTTAATTGACTCACAGTCCCGCATGGCTTGGGAGGCCTCAGGAAACTTACAATCATGGCAGAAGGCACCTCTTCAGGAGTGGGCAGGAGAGAGAAGAATGAGAATACAGCAAAGGGGGAAGCCCCTTATAAAACCATCAGATCTCACGAGAACTCATTATCACAACAGTATGAGGAAAACTGCCCCCATTATTCAATGATGGTCCCTTCTATGACACATGGGGATTATAGGAACTACAATTCAAGATGAGATTTGGGTGGGGATACAGCCAAACCATTTTGCTGCAGGAGAAGAAAAAAAAGAACCCCCAAGAAAATGGACAGTGAAGGATTTGTAGCACAAGCTTTTGCAGACCTTAGCAAGTTCCTTTAAAAGCTTGGAAGCGTGGAGGTAACACCAAACAGTTTTCTTTTTTTATTATAATTTTTATTTTAGGTTCAGAGGTACATGTGCAGGTTTGTTATATAGGTAAACTGTTGGTCATGGGGACTGAAAAATTTTCATTAATAGAGAGGAATGGTGCATAATCTTCTTACAAGCAAATCTATGAGAAAAAATGAAACAAATCAAGTAAATGACCATAGACATATTTCTGAAAACAGTGATTCCTCCACAGGAAGAGCCTCAGGCAGGTTTCTTAGGCGTTATTCCAGAAGAAGACATTTGTTGTCATGGGAGATGACAGCTGTGTGTGTTATTGCCACTGAAGACCTTCCAGTGGGACAAGATATGGGGGTGGAAGGCAGTGACATTGATCCTGACCTTGTATAGGCCTAGGCTAATGTGTTTGTGTCTTAGTTTTTAATAAAAAAGTTTAAAAATTAAAAAAAATTAAAAATAGATAAAAGCTTGTAAGGTTTATAAATATTTTTGTACAGCTGTTTATGTACAACTGTTTATGTTTTGTGCATGAAGCACAAACACATTATTTGGTAATTATTTTGTAATCAATAAGAGCAATTTATGTAATAAATAACACATAATGAATAATTATTAATAATCAAGATTAGTACTAATATAATTAATATATTATAATTATATGATTATAATTGATACTATAATAAATAATATACCGATTAATATTATTAATTATTTTGTAATAATAGCAGTTTGTTTATGTAATAAATTATAATAAATAACAAATTATTATTACCAAAGAATATGTTTGTGCTTAAAACACAAACACATTCAACAGCTGTACAAAGATATTTCTTTATAATCCTTATAAGCTTTTATCTATTTTAAATTTTTTTACTTTTTAAACTTTTTATTAAAGTTAAATTATTACAAAATAATTTAATTAAAAAATAATTAATAATATTTTTATTAATTAAAAATAATTATTTTGTATTCGCTTATATTTTGTATTATTTATATTTGTATTAATTTTACTTATGAAATGACTTTAGTTACAAAATAATTATTACAAAACTTATTTTAAGCACAAACACATTATTTTGTAACAATTAAGAGTTAAAAAGTTTATAAAGGAAAAAAGTTATAGTAAGCTAAGTTTAATTTATTATTGAAGAAAAAATATTTTAAAAATAAATTTAGTACAGCCTAAGAGTGTAATTTTGATAAAGTCTACAGTAGTGGACAGTAGTGTCCTAGGCCTTCACATTCACTCACCACTCACTCACTGACTCACCTAGAGCAACTTCCAGTCCTGCAAGCTCCATTCATGGTAAGTTCCCTCTACAGGTGTATCATTTTTTAATCTTGTATATCATATTTTTATGGTAACTTTTCTATGTTTAGATATTTCTAGCTACAAAAATATTTGTCATTGTGATATAATTCCCTACAACATTCAGTATAGTAACATGCTGTATAGGTTTGTAATCTAAGAGTGATAGGTTATACCATATAGCCTAGGTGTGTAGTAGGCTGTACCATATAGGTTTGTTTAAGTATGCTCGATGATATTCACACATAAAATTGCTTAATGATTCATTTCTCATAAGGTTCCTCTGTTGTTATGTGACACATGATTGTATTGTCATATTTTCCTGGCTGTTTCTATGCTGTATTTTTAAAGTTTTTTTCTAATTTTTTTCAAGGTCCTTGCTATCTCCAATATCTGACTCCTCTTTGGGTCTGCTTCTATTGACTATTCTCATGACTGTCATATTTTTCTGGCTATTCGTATGCTATATTAGGCCATTCTTGCTTTTCTATAAAGAAATAGCTGAGACTGGGTAATTTATAAAGAAAAGAGATTTCATTGGCTCATGGTTCTGCAGGCTGTACAATCATGGTGCCAGCATCTGCTTGGCTTCTGGTAGGGTAGGGCTCAGGAATCTTACAATTGTGGCAGAAAGCGAAGGGGGAACAGGTATCTCATACTGCAAGAGTGGGAGCAAGAGGGAGTGTGGGGGAGGTGCCCACATACTTAACAACATCTCTCAAAAACTCACTCACTATTGAGAGGACAGCACGAAGCCATGAGGGATCCACCCCATGACTCAAACACCTCCCACCAGGCCCCACCTCCAACACTGGGGATTACATTTCCACATGTGATTTGGATGGGACAAATATCCAAACCATATCATATGCCAAGTAATTAAAAAACATTGAGCCAAGGCCTTACTATATTGTCCAGGCTGGTCTTGAACTCCTGGGCTCAAACAATCCTCCTGCCTTAGCTTCCCCAGTAGCTGGCATTACAGACATGTGCCATTGTGTCTGGCTTATACTATACGTTTATTCTATGTAGCACACTTTAGAATCTCTGGAGTTTGCTATCTTGCTATGAAAGGCATTAAGTTTTGCCCTAGCAGATGGCTAAATCGTTGACAGACCACCTTAGTCCTGTGGAAGCTTAGTTTTAGCCTTTATTGGAGTGGATCTCTTTCAGTTTTGTCCTTATTCCTAGGGTATAGACCTAAATTCTAAGATGTGGTCCTTATTCCTAAGATGTGGCCTGGAAAGTGTTTCAAAAAAAAGGGCACTGTGTCTACAAAGCTTCTCTATTTTGGCAGGGTTTGACTCTTTAGTCTTGCTGCAGTTTCTTGCCTCTAGGAAACTTACAGTCTCACCCTGTGTATGAACTGTTTAGCAGTCAGCCAAGGATTCGAAGAGAATTGGTACACAGATTTTACGGCATCCCTTCCGTGGTTCCGTCACTTAGGATTAAGATTTTTCTCCCTAAATTTCCAGTCACTCTATTCCCCATGCAGGGTATAGACGGGGACATACCTTCAGGGGAAGAGCCAGTGAATGCAGCTCTCACTCAATGTGCTTTCTGCCTTTCATTCAAGGGTTGGATCCCCTCCCTTTCTGCCTTCTTTTGGTTGCTGTAGAGTGCTTTAAAGCAATTGTTTTGTTAAACTATTTTGTCCAGATTAGATAATTGTTACATGTGGGAGGGCTAGTTTGATAAACTATTCTGATATTACCAGATCCTGAACCTCTCCCTCAATTTTCACCCTAGAATCTCAACACCACTGAATATGAGAGCACTAAGAAGCCAAGCAACCAATGATAAGAGCCCTAAGCGAAAGCCACCAGGGTTAATCGGGAAGAGGCAGAATGATATAATGGTTATATCATTGGGGCTTTGAAGGCAATTTTGGTTTTGAATCCCAGTCCTGCCACTTATCAGCTGTGTGATCTTTAGAATGATGTTTAACGGATTGAGACCTTGTATCGCCATTTGCCATTTTCTTTCTTCCTTTTTTTTTTTTTTTTTTGATGAAGATTAAATGAAATGCTTAGCACCAGACTTGGCAAATAGTAAGGGGTTAACCCACGATGGTCACTATTATGACTAGAGAATGATGTGTTCTTTCACAGGGGGGCTAGAAGGAGAGGGACACAGGGCTAAAGGATTTTTCCAGACAGCAGATTGGTGCCTTCTATTGGGACTAGAAGTCTTTGCCTCCAACTCTAGATGTTCACAGTTGTTTGGAAATAAGCAAAATTCCAAATCTCAGAATTTTCTTCTGTTCCAGTTAAGACTTATCAAGGGCTGGAGGGTCTGAACTAGATACATCAAAAATTTTTAAAGTGATGAGATGATGGAGTTAAACAAACTGTCCTTAACTGCATATCCAAAGACAAAAGCTAGGGGATGACAAAAACTGTCCTGAACTGCATATCCAAAGACAAACTGTCCTGAACTGCATATCCAAAGACAAACTGTCCTGAACTGCATATCCAAAGACAAAAGCTAGCATACCCCTAAACCCTACTGCAATGTAGATTCCCTCCCTCCCTGAGACCTCCAATCGGAGACAAAATGGTCTTAATGACCAAACCCAAGTATATCCTGATTTTTTTTTTTTTTTAAGACAGGGTTTCACTCTGTTGCCCAGGCTAGAGTACAGTGGTGAGATCACAGCTCACTGCAACCTCGACCTCCTCAGGCTCAGGTGATCCTCCCACCTCAGCCCCCCCAGTAGCTGGGACCACAGGCATGCACCACCATGCCTGGCTAAGTTTTGTATTTTTTTTGTAGAGATGAGGTTTTGCCATGTTGCCCAGGCTGGTTTCCAACTCCTGGGCTCAAGCATTCCACCTGCCTTGGCCTCCTAAAGTACTGAGATTATAGGCGTTGAGCCTCTGCGCCTGGCCTGGATTTTTTTTAAGGAGGTAAAATTCACATAGTAATTCACCATTTTTACAAGTATGAAGTGTGTAACTTAGTAACTTCCAGGACATTCATGATGTACAACTATCACTACTAATTCCAGAACAGTTTCATCATCCCAAAAAGAAATGCCAAACCCCATTAGTCACCCCCATTCCTACTTCCTCCTAGTCCCTGGCAACCACCAGTGTGCTTTGTGTCTCAATGGATTTGCCTACTGTGGACATATCATATAAATGGATATGTGGCTTTTTGTGTTTGGTTTCCTTCACTTAGCATGTTTTCAAGCTTTGTTCATTGCCTGGAATTATTCAGATATTCAGTTTTATATAAACCCCTGTGTCTTTTTGACTTTCCAAGTGAACTTCTTCCCAGCAGGGCTTTCCTATCCGGACCCCAGAGCTTTGGTGAAATGTGTAGTAGTGCACACAGAGCAGGCAGGGGCACACTGACAAACTTCTGCTTGGCAGTTTGTTTTCGCACCCTATTAACAATGCTCTTGAGGCTCCACTACATAGGACAGTCTCCTTACCTCAACTGCTATCAAAAGATTTATATCTTTCTTTTTTTTTTTTTTTTTTTTTTTTTTTGAGACGGAGTCTTGCTCTGTCGCCCAGAAGATTTATATCTTTCTAAGGTGCCAATTAAATCCAACAAGGTAGCTGGGTGTGGTGGTGCACGCCTGTAGTCCTAGCTATGCAGGAGACTGAGATGGGAGGATCACTTGAGCCTGGGAGGTCGAGGCTGCAGTGAGCCGTGATTGCACCGTTGCATTCTAGCCTGGGAGACAGAGCAAGACCCTGACACACAGACACACAGACACACACACACACACACACACTCCAACAAGGTAATGTTGTGTAGGAGGAAGTACCTGAGCTTTTGAGTCAAATGTATATTTGAATTCCACTTCAGAGACTGCATACAGGTTTGGGGAATTGGAGAGAGGAGGAAACGTGTGCCCGCTTTGCAGGTGGAACCTAGGAAAGGGGCACATACCTGAATCTTTTCCTGTGCCACAAGATGGCACAAAAGAAGTAGGGGTGAAATAGCTGCTCCATCCTGGGTCGGAGTCAGCCTTGAAGAGTTCCCAATACCCTGGGTAAGGTTGGAGCAGTAGAATGATCTTTCCGTGTGTCTAAGAGTAGCAAACAAGTAGGTGAACAGCCTCAGCTCTACCTCATTTCTTTCTTTCTTTCTTTCTTTTTTTTTTTTTTTGAGACAGAGTTTTGCTCTTGTTGTCCAGGCTGGAGTGCAAGGGTGTGATCTCGGCTCACTGCAGCCTCTGCCTCCCAGGTTCAAGTGATTCTTCTGCTTCAGCTAGAATTACAGGTGCCCACCATCACACCCAGCTCATTTTTTTTTTTTTTTTTTTTTTTTTTTTTTTGAGACGGAGTCTCACGCTGTTGCCCAGGCTGGAGTGCAGTGGCGCGATCTTGGCTCACTGCAAGCTCCGCCTCCTGGGTTCACGCCATTGTCCTGCCTCAGCCTCCTGAGTAGCTGGGACTACAGGCGCCCGC
Organism: Macaca thibetana thibetana; assembly: GCF_024542745.1. Taxonomy (NCBI): domain Eukaryota; kingdom Metazoa; phylum Chordata; class Mammalia; order Primates; family Cercopithecidae; genus Macaca; species Macaca thibetana. Next base: position 13,077,521 of record NC_065583.1, on the reverse strand, counting down.
CACCGCGCCCAGCTAATTTTTTGTATTTTTAGTAGAGACGGGGTTTCACTGTGGTCTCGATCTCCTGACCTTGTGATCCGCCCACCTCGGCCTCCCAAAGTGCTGGGATTACAGGCTTGAGCCACCGCGCCCGGCCACACCCAGCTCATTTTTAAATTTTTGATAGAGACAGGGTTTCACCATGTTGGCCAGGCTGGTCTCCAACTCCTGACCTCAGGTGATCCACCTACCTCGGCCTCCCAAAGTGCTGGGATTACAGGCATGAGCCACCGTGCCTGGCCTCTTCCTTATTTCTTGTAGTGCCAGCATGGCATAGCGGCCTCCAGGTGTCCCCAGACCTCCAGGGGGAGCAGAGTTGTGACATGTATACTCTGCAGACCTGGAGAAGATTTGCTGCAGAGACAAAGTAAACGTAGTCTAGACGTCCAGGCCATCGCAGCAGCTGGTGTGAATACATGAAGACAGCAAGGAGCAAACATCTTCACAGGATGTAAGGCACCTGGAACTCAAGGGGTATCCTGGAGAAGGGAAATGCCAGACACTGAACTGAATGAGATAATTAAGTTTTTGCTATGACGCAGGATGGGGGCTCAAAGTAGGAATTACGTTTAATTTAGAAAAGGCAATGTATATTTTTAGTATTTCTGAATAAGAAGGCTGAGAATCCTAAATTTAAAAAAATAAAAATTTTTCCCTCACTGTACTTCATGACACTTGAGTTCATTTTCTGCTCCTGAAATAGGGAGGGCACCTCCCTCTGAAAACACTGTCAGAGAAAAAAGTCCAGGGTTGAGCAGATGCTTTGAAGAGGCAAAACGTTCTTAGCTTTAGAGGGCCAACCAGCTGGAACAGGGCACAATTCTTCAGCCAAAGCTCCTAGGGAAACTGCTCTAGACATTCAGCCTGAGGCATTGGGTTGGAAAGCAAGGGGTTAACTTAGTATCAGCTGTGTTCTGTTCTAGAACATCTCTGTAGCTCTTGCTCGAGCTGCAGGGCTTCCTTCCTCATCCTACTCCACCCCCTCTTTTTTCCTTCCCTCTTTCTGTTTTTTTGAGGTGAAGTTCAAATACCATAAAATTAACCATTTTAAAGCATATAATTCAGTGTCAGTACATTCTCAATGTCGTGCAACAATTACCTCTATCTAGCTCCAAAACATTTTTATCACCCTCAAAGGAGACTCTGTACCCACGAGGTAGTCACTCCCAGTTCCATCTCCCCCAGCCCCTGGCAGCCACCAATCTGCTTGCTGTCTGTGGATTTACCTATTCGGTACATTTCCTATAAATGGAGTCACAAGATGTGGCCTTGGTGCCTGGCTTCTCTCTTCATCCCTTTTGTACCCTTCAGTCCTGTCTCTTCTCCCTGAAGCTTTGGAGCCCACCCAAGTAGACCCTAGGTATTTCCAGACTCCATTTTCCAGGAATTAGGCCAGAGAATGAAAGGAAACAAGGTCAGAGGGCTTGGGGGTGGGAATTAAATCAGCTTAGGAAAAAAGAAACCCAGCAGTTTCTGATCAGGCTCCAGCAGCTGAATTTGGTTTGGAGGCCAATTATCTGAGGCCCACGAGGTTTTAAGTACCATGGCTGAGCCTTCTGTGGCAGGCCACGTGGAAGCCGGGCTCTCCTTGGCTCTTGACTAGAAACAGATGCTCTTATGCCCAGGAAGCAAAGCTGAGTTTCGAAAAAATGCAGTTCGACTGAGACTGTGGTATGGCTGGATTTTCACAAAGCAGTATTTATAATCAGGCAGAAAATCATGGAGAAACAGCTAAGGATCAAGTTGCCACTTAAATTCCTAGCAGCTACAACTGGCCATGAGAACTGGTGAGGTTTCGGAGACACACATCATAAAGTGTGGGCCAGGTTGGGTGCTTCTCTGATTAATATCACGGCAGGGTTTTGGAACTGTAAGTGGAGGAAATTGTAGGGGGAGGAAATTGGAGGTGGAGGCTTCTCTCAAACTGTGTGTTTGGTTAAAGAGATGGCTGGTAACACGCTGCTGGCTCTCTGAGCTCTTTCTCTGGCTTCGATAATTTTTCTGTAGTGCTAAAACCTACTCCCTTCAGTTCCCCAGGAGGGAGAAATGGGTTGGAGTTACAGAACATATTTTGGCGGGCTCCCTCTGGACTTTGTTCATGCAGGATGGTCTTATTTGTCTTGATCTATGAAGGTTTGTCCAGTGGTGTATGGTCTCTGAAAATCACACCATGCACCTGTCTCTCCTCTCATATTGTTTATGCACATTAAATTGTATAAAACTATGATCTTGGGCAAGTCACTTAAATTTTCAAGGCCTCAGCTTCCTCAAATGAAGACATTAGGTTCTGTAGTGGGTTGCATAGTGTCTCTCCCAAAATTCCTGTCCACTTACAACCTTAGAATATGAGTTTATTTGGAAATAAGATCTTTGCAAATGTAATTAAGGTAAAGGAATATGAGATGAGATTGTACTAGATTAGGCTGAATCCTGAATCCAGTGAAAGTATCCTTATAAGAGACAGAAAAGGACACACAGACACAGGGAAGAAGGTCATGTGAAGGCAAGGTAGGCAGAGATGACAGCAATGCATCCACGAACTAAGAAAGTTAAGCATGGCTGGCAGCCATCGGAAGAGAAGGTAGGAGGGAGGCATGAATGGTTTCCCTCTCAGTCTCCAGAAGGAACCAACCCTGCTGGCACCTTGAATTTTGGACCTCTGGCCTCCTGAACTGTGAGAGAATAGATTTCTGTTGTTTTATGCCAGTTTGTGGTACTTCGTTATGGTAGCTCTGAGAAAGGAATACAGATTAGATACTGTTTCTAGGATCAATTGATACGTCTATGGCACTTAGAGTTTTTACAAAATATATTTACATAAGTTTATCCCTTATAAAAATTTATTTATCTTTTGAGACAGAGTTTCGCTTTTGTTGCCCAGGCTGGTGTGCAGTGGCGTGATCTTGGCTCACTGCAACCTCCACCTCCTGGGTTCAAGCAATTCTCCTGCCTCAGCCTCCCAAGTAGCTGGGATTACAGGTGTGCACCACCATGCCCAGCTAATTTTGTATTTTTAGTAGAGACAGGGTTTCACTATGTTGGCCAGGCTGGTCTCACCTGCCTTAGCCTCCCAAAGGGCTGGGATTACAGGCGTGAGTCACCATGCTCGGCCATAAAAATTTCTTATAAAAAGTTCTTGCCAGAAACTTTTCTGGGACAGAGGTACATTTTATCAGGCCACCTGCCCTCCCTCCTCCTCCTTTTTATTTTGCAGATGCTCAAAGAGTGACATATCTAGTGACATAGCAAGTCAGTGGCAGCCCCAGGACTCCAGTTCATTTGCTTTTTCTCAAGTGCAGGCGAAGGTAGAGGATATTGGTTACATTGCAGTGGCCCCATCAGCTGAAAAGTCCTAATTGTCCACGAAGATGTACATGGACGATGCTCCTCTTGGGCTAAGGCCTGCCTAGCCTATGAGACTCACACCACTGAGCTGGGCCACCCAGACCCACAACCTCCTGTATTCTTCAGATGTGTGTCGGGCAGCCTCTCCTCCACCTATGGAAAACGTAGAATAGAGATCATTGTTTTCATAACCAAAGGTGGGGCAGCCTGGCAGAGTGGAAAAGCATGTGCTTTTAGACTCAGCCGACCCACCCAGCTCTGCAGTTTGCTAGCCGTGGAACTCCAGGCAATGACCTTTTTCTCTAAGATTCAGGTTCTTCATCTAGACTATGGGGATAACAACCCCTACCTTGCAGAATTTTCGTAAGGAATGGGAATAAACGTGCAAAAACTCTGGCACGTCCCAGTCACTCTGTAAAAGAGAGCTATTCCCATTATTTTCCCCCATAGTTGCATTGGCTTTACTCCAATGCTTACACAAGGTCTGGTTTCAGTCTTCCAATTAATTAACTCGTCAGCTTTCCTTAATCCCATGAGTTCCAGTATCTTGCACAAGATATCCTGTATGTGGGAAAGAGTTCAACAACAGGCATTCATCAAGGGCTTGTTATGTGCAAATCATGGTGTTGTGGTGGAAAGGACATGGCATTGGGTTTAGACCAACCTGGTTCAAATCACCTCTCTGCCATCTCCTAGCCGTGTGATTCAGGTCTTTCTCACTGCTTAAATGAGGACAACTGAACCTGCTGGCAGCTTTGCTTTGGTCTTACACAAAAGGATGTGTATAAATGTGTGATCAAGAGTATGTGCTCGATGAATGTCAGATTTTTCATCTTATTCTGTGAATTCACCTTCTCACCTGTAACTAGGCAATCTTCCACTTCTCTAATCGCTGCTCTTACATCCTATCATCCACCATCAAAAGGATATGGGAGATGAAATCATTTTCAAAACAAGGTCACTGGAGAGGGGTCACTCTGAGATACACTTCAAAGGTGAATGAATCCCTCTTCAGCTAGTTATATTTCATTCTACAACTCAAAGTAGGGTTTAGCAGCTATTCTCTTTTTCCCTCTCCCTCCCTCAATTTAGGAGAACAGATATATTTTAGGCTGGGTTTAAAAATTTTAGTTTTTTGAGACAGGGTTTTGCTCTCTGGCCCAGGCTGGAGTGCAGTGGTGTGATCATGGCTCACTGCAGCCTCGAACTCCTGGGCTCACGTGGTCCTCCCAAGTAGCTGGGACTACAGGTAGGCATCACTATACCCAGCTAATTTTTAATTGTCTTGTAGAAACAGGGTCTTACCATGTTGCCCAGGCTAGTCTCGAACTCCTGGGTTCATGCAGTCCTTCCACCTCGGCCTTTCAAGATACTGGGATTTTTTTAGATATGAGCCACTATGCATGGCCTCAATTTTTAATTTCAAATGAAAATAGCATTTTGGGTCCAATGAAGAAAGTTTCAGGCCAGGTGCAGTGACCTGAAACTTTGGGAGGCTGAGGCTGTGGATCACTTGAGCCCAGGAGTTTGAGACCAGCCTGAGCAATATGGCGAAACCCTGTCTCTACAAAAAATTAGCTGGGCATGGTGGCACATGCCTGTAGTCCCAGCCGCTCTGGAGGCTGAGGTGGGAGGATTGATTGAGCTAGGAAGTGGAGGTTGCAGTGAGCCGAGATCATGCCATTGTATTCTAGCCTGGGCAACAGAGTGAGATCCTGTCTCAAAAAAACAAAAAACAAACAAAGTAAGTTTCATAGACTTATTTTCAAGAATGTTAGTAAGAAACAGTGTTTTTGTTGTTGTTGCTAAAATATCTGTACTTATCGCTTGTATTTATTTGGTATACTGGAGTCCACAAAGTAGCTATACCAGCTTTTTTGCATCATATCAATATCGTATCATATTTTCTTAAAAAACTATGGTGAGTAACTATTGTCTTATTTTTGCCGGACCAGGTTCTGTTCCCTCATTTCCTTGGGGAAACGCTTTCTCATCCCCGACCACGTGTTTCTCATGTGACACAGGCTTGTCCAATGAGTGCTGTTTATTTTTTAATTTTTTCATAGCCCATGGGTGCTACTAAAATTACTGTTTATTGACCCTGCTGTTTCATCCAATGATGGACATTTGCCCCAAGGCAGGCTAATCAGAGCCAGTGAGACTCAATTCTGGGCTATCTCTCAGAAGCACTGGAGATGAGAAGCTCTCTTTCCCTTGGGCTTGAAATTGGTAGTATCTACAGCTTTCAGTCTGCAGCTGTTGGGAGTCAGTTTGCCTGTTTGCATAGGAGAGGCTTCCTGAGAATGAAGCCAAGGCAAAACAAAGCCAAGTATGCACAAGACACCCTGAGCTCTTATGACAGTGTATGAGCTCTAGGATCCAAACACCCATGTCTGATGCAGTAGGAACTACCCTAGGCCTTCCAGTTACCTGTCTCAACATGTTCCTTTTTCGCCTTAAGTTGGTTTGAATTGCTTTGAGCCTCTTGTAATCTACAGAGCCTTGATGATGTCAGTCTTGTCGTTCTTGTTTCCTAGATAGAGAAACTGAAGTTCACATTGACGTTGCCAAAGTCAAGCAGCAGGATGCAGGGGAGGATGGGGTAAACCACCTGCCCCCTACACACTGGGCAAGTGGACCTGGAGGAGATGAGGCCTGCTCCCTTAGAATCTCCCTCAACCCTGCTCTCAAGCCCCATACTCCTGCCTCAGCCTCCTGAAGCGCTGGGATTTCAGGCATAAGCCACCGTGCCTGGCCTAAATTTAATTTTTACTTTCAAGTGAAATTAGCATTTTGAGTCCAGTGAAGACAGTTTCAGGCTGGGGGCAGTGGCTAATGCTTGCAATCCCAGCACTTTGTTCATCTCCTGTCCCCCTGCAGGGACTGGTAAATAAGGACATTTATAGTGTAAATAAGAGCAGCTTCTGTCCCTGCAGCACCTTACAAGGTTACCCTGAGTAGGCTAGATTCCTCTGCCAACCAGTTAATCCTGCTGTCAGTTACTAGAGTCGATTTAGCATCCCTGGATGTATTTTTTTTTTTTTTTGAGACCGAGTCTCGCTCTGTCATCCAGGCTGGAGTGCAGTGGCACAGTCTCTGCTCACTACAAGCTCTGCCTCCTGGGTTCATGCCATTCTCCTGCCTCAGCCTCCCAAGTTGCTGGGACTACAGGCGCCTTCTGCCACGCCCAGCTAATTTTTTGTATTTTTAGTAGAGACGGGGTTTCACTGTGTTAGCCAGGATGGTCTCAATTTCCTGACCTCGTGATCTGCCTGCCTTGGCCTCCCAAAGTGCTGGGATTACAGGCGTGAGCCACAGCGCCCGGCGGATGCATCTTGAAGTTGAGCTGCTTGTGGCTTTTGAGTCATGATATCTTCACTCCCCTTTGAACCACCATAAAGAAATCCTTAGTCCTCATATCTTGATTTGAGAACCCAATGATCTTTGCCTCCTGCCAGGGCTGCAATGAAGGGTAGAGTTCAGGAAATAGAAGCATAGCATTTTTATTTATCCTGTTCTCTATTTCTCTGTCAGCAGCAGGTCCAAAGGTGAGTGTCACATGCTCTGCCATGCCTTATGTTGCCTGAGCATATTAAATCCAGAATCCACTGCTCTGTATCTATTTTCAGTGACCAAGTGGTAAGGACAAAGAATGGCAGAAAGGATCACGGTGGTCCCCCATTGCCAGAAATGTGTTGGTCTTAGTTTTCCATCAACAATGGTGCTCTGGCTGGGTATGGTGGCTCACGCTTATAATCCCAGCACTTTGGGAGGCCGAGCCATGTGGATCACCTGAGGTCAGGAGTTCAAGACCAGCCTGGCCAACATGGTGAACTACTAAAAATACAAAATTTAGCTGGGCATAGTGGCAGGCACCTGTAATCCCAGCTACTTGGGAAGCTGAGGCTGGAGAGTCGCTTGAACCTGGGAGGTGGTGGTTTCAGTGAGCTGAGATTGCACCACCACACTCCACCCTGAGCAATGAGAGCGAAACTCCGTCTCAAAATAAAACAAAGCAAAACAACAACAAAAACAATGGTATTCTAAATACAGGTATAGACCACCAGCCTGCCATGTATTCCAACCCAGGCACCCTGAGAAGCTCACTATTTGTTACCTATTTAGCACTCCAACCTACTTCCTTCCTTGTGAGTGTGATTCTACCCAGGTATTCAGGGAAGGGTCTGATTTGGCTAAGCCAGGGTTTCTCAATCTTAGCACTATGAACATCTTGGGCAGGATAGTTCTTTGTTGTCAAGGAGCTGTCCTGTATATTGTAGGATGTTTAGCAGCACCCCGGTCTCTACGTACTAGATGCTAATAGCACCCTGTGCCCCAGTTATACAATCAAAAATATCTGCAGACATTGCCAGATGTCTCCTGGGTGAGGTCAACACCTCTCCCAGTTGAGAACCTCTGCTATAGATTGATATAACAGGGAATTTGAGGTAGAGGGATATACATCTAGGTCCCAAATCTGGGAGGAGGGGCTCCTGGTATAAACATGGGAGATGGACACTGTAGGTTTCTTGACAGTAGCTCCTCCTGGCAGGAACACCCAGGCTGTCTGAAATGGTGTGTGTGAGTGTAGAATCCACTCCCTACCTATTTCAGATAAATGCACACTAAAATGTATAAAACGATGTCAAGGGCATCTTTGCTGGAGGCTTATGGCCCCCAGTCAGTGTGGCCTTGTCTTGCTCAGGGAGACCTGAGGGAAGAAGGAGCAACGGGCTGGGGGCCACAGAGTCTAGCCCCTTTTTTAGCACCTGGTGCCTCTGCTGCCCACCAGTGTCTTGCTCTCACAGGGGTCTCCACAGGGCAGATGGAAAGCCATCTGCCGGGGAAGTGATGGTGACCTGCCAGCCAGTGGCAGCCTCCAGACCCTTAGCAATCCTCCTTCTAAAAGTGCATAGCCCTTGAGGATGCCTGAGGGCTGAGAGGCTGAGGGGCCTGCTTGCCCCTCCCGTCTCTGGGAGCCCCTCTCATGCTGTCTTGCCCAGGCCATCCTCTCTGGCTTCCTAAGTTGCTCAGGCTGCCCGCCTCCCTCAGATGACACCCACACAGGGCAGATATCTAGCAAGTGCCGCAGGGCCAGGTTCCTTCCCCTTCCATTTCTTGGTATTTGCTCCACCCCATGTCCCAATTCCTTAGGGAGGCCTTCTCGACCCCACTGCATGAAGCACCCACCCAGCTATTCTGGAATGTCTACTCTTCTTTATTGGTGGAAGTGAACTTACCACTATTGGATGTTATCTTACTTGTTGATTGGCACATACCCCCTCAGTTAAAGTTTAAACTCCAGGAGAACAAGGACTTGGTCTTGATCATCTCTGGAGTCCTCAATGCCTAAAACAGTCCCTGGCACATAGTAGAGGCTCAATAAATACTTGTTGAAGGAACCGAAAAAGGAGAAATTTAGGCATTGGAGTCCTATAAGGAGGAATATTCCTTCCCATATCAGTAGAGTGTTCTCTTCCTTTGAACTGGAGTGGCTTTCTCCCCCATGACCCTTGGCACCTTCTGTGGCTATACGGACCACATCCTCTGCTGACCCTAAGCTGTATGTTGGGTCTTCTCTTTGATGGTTCTGGGGAGCTCTGGATCCATTTTTCTCACTTCACGATCCAAGAAACTGATTCTTTCATCTAATTCCACACCAGACTTTCCCCAGACCCCATGAGTGCAGTCATCTTTGTTCCAGGGGGTTTGAAAATCAGGGGTAAAAATAAAGCAGACACCACAGAGCCGGGCTGAGTTATGGCAGTCATGAGAGCATCTGATAGCTCCTCTGTGACTCATCCATTTATTTTAATGACATCCGAATATGACAGTATATTGAAAAAAGAATGCATGTTATTTATTCCATACCAGGGAAGTGGCACTATAACACTGTTTTAAAAACATTTTTAAAAATTTCCTATTAGAACCTATCGCTGAGTTAGAAAAACATGCTTTGCCAAATGCCCAATTATGCCTTTACTGGTCCTGCTAGCTGGCATGTTTCACTAACTTTCCTCTAGTGTTTCCTTTGGCACTGTTGAGCCCACACTACAAAACATGAACAAGTCCCACCAAATCACACTATGCCCTCAGCTTCCCCATCATCTGAGGGTACACCAGGAGACTGCTGTTGGGGAGGCAGAGGACACCCTCTGGGCCATTAAGAAAGTGTTAGAGGGTCTAACTCAGGCTTCACTCTGCCTGGACACCCACTGTGGGGTAGCAGGAAGAACTTTGGCCTGGGTGGACACCTGGGGTTAATTATCCGTGTGTTTTTGGTCTATGATCACTGCATTCTTCCATTTGTTCAACCCTCAGTTTTCCTGCCTACCAGTAATGCCCTACGACTCCTCCAGCTCTATCTGGGATCTTGAGTGTGAGGGGCAGGTCACTTGTTACTATGGGCTTCTGCTCCCAGCAAAGGCAGTGGGTGACTGCTTGACCTTAGGGTTCAGTCTGGTGATAGCTTTGTCTCTGGTAAAGGGAAAGGTTAGATCAATCCTGGTCCTGGCCTTTCCTGAAGGTCACCCTGGGGCTCTTTTTCCCTTTTTTTTTTCCTCTGAGCTTGGGAGTTCTCCCTCTTCTTGCCCCTCTTCTTGTCTTTTCGAAGCATCAGACTTGAGTTCCTTTCTATGAGATTGAGAAGGCAAAACCATCTTCTAACAAGGGCCTTTTGGCATGTCCATAACAGCAATAACAACAGTAATAATAACAACAGCATCTTACATTTAAGGTTTTTAGTTTACACTTTACAAAGGACTTTTAAGTACATAATCTCATTGGCCATCATACGGCCCATTGGTTGAGTCAAAGAGACCTTCTTTTCCCTTTCCTGAATCCTGCTCAGGGGGGACACAGCGTGAGCAGCCTCTTCTGCCCACGTACATTGCCACACAGACACTGAACCACACTTTTTCAGGAACAAATTAACTGAACTCTTCCTGCCTCGTGGAATGTCCTGTTTCTAGAATGTGACTGCTCAAGGAGAGAGAGTTTTAATCATCATTTGTTAGAGGAACCTCATTCGGGGAGTATTTTCTTAATGGTCCTTGCATTTGGCATTTCTTAAAGTCAGGGCTTCCAAACTTGAGGAAGAAGGCTCAGAATTGTAAGGGACACACCTGGGCCTTTTGCTGTCTTGGTCGATGGGGGCAGGATTCAGGATTGGGCCTGGGGTCATGAGCAGAGGGAGGTCTCAGGTTCCTTGGGAAGGCAGAGGAAAAGCTGGCAGCCTGTTGAGTCCTCCCAGAAAGCCAGTGACCCTGGGCGGGGCTCTTGAGAGGGCCGGCTGAGTAGGCTCCAGGCTGGGTGGGGAGAGGCTAGCAGGGGCATTGGTGGTGGGATGAGGCTCAGATACACCTGTTTTTGGGGAGAGGGGAGTTGGGAAGTGTGTTGGGCAGATCCCAGGACCCTCTTCAAGAGCAGAGCTTCTAAGCTACCATAGACATTTGTGATCCATCTGGCTGGCAGTGTTTTCTAGCCACAAAGTAAACCACAGGGAGCTCTCAAGTCCATTTTGGCTGACAGCTCCGTCTCCTCTTTCAGGCCTTTATGCTGCCACAGCTGTCTTCCTAAACCAGAGCTTGTCTTGCTCTTCCCTTCCTCAAACAACCCTGCTGGCACCTGTGGCCTGTTTAGCATGCAAAGCTCTTTGCGGTCAAAACCCTGCCTTCGTATCTACCCCATTTCTCTCTGCTCCTCAGTGTGCTTCCCATACTCCCGCCACCCTAGATTTGGACTCTTTCCCAAAAAAGCCAGGCCTTGCCATATCTCATTGCTTTTTAACAGGCCACTCCCAGGAAAGTTCAATTCCCTTTCCCACCTCTGGCAAACTCCTGTTCATCCTTGAAGACCTAGGACTAGAAATTCCCTCCTCTGGACAGTCACTTCCATTGCTTATATTGCCACTTGAGAGCACCTTGTGTAATAAGGCAATTGTCCGTTTTTATGACTGTTTTTGTCACAGGCTGTAGGATCCTCAAAGGCAGGACATGTTCATTTCCCACGAGAAGCAGGATGGTTTAGTGGTTGAGTGAGCAAGTTCTGGAGTCAGACAGCCTGGGCCCAGATCCTGGCTCTACAGTTTATTAGACATTTACTCTTGGGCAAGTTCTTTAACTTCTCTGTGTCTCAGTCTACTCAACTGTAAAACGAGTTAATAGTGTTTTAACTACATGGTTGTTTTGATAATTAAATGAATATATATCTATTTCACAATTAGAGTGGTATCTGATGTATAATAAAGTACTAAATAAATCTGCTATTATAATAATGTTTGAAACAGGCTGAACATAGTGGCTCACACCTGTAATCCCAGCATTTTGGGACTCTGAGGCAGGAAGCTGGCTTGAGCCGAGGAGGTTGAGGCTGCAGTGAGCTATGATTGAACCACTCTACTCCAGCTTGGCTGACAGCGCGAGACCCTGTCTCAAATGACAACAAAAAACAAAGCCATCATAAGGCATAGTACCTGGAACATAATGGAGATTTACATGCATATTTTTAGATAAATTCCTCAGCTATATCCCTCTCTCCCTTCTCTTCATCCCCTCCCTCCCTTCCTTCTTTCCATCCTTCTTCCACTTGGCTCATGTTTCTCTATCTTCGTTTCTTTTCTTTCTCCCTTCATTATTCCCTGAGTCTTTGGCCCACCATTGGTCTTCACAGAGCAACTAGGCTCCTCTAGGGACCCTGAGGGCTGAAAGGTCCAATGACTTCCAAACTCTTCTCCCTGAAACTCCTATAGTGGAGGCTCCTGGGGGAAGGAGGGATGGATGATGAGAGCCAGGGAATTGCTGTGAACAGCTGAGCCCTGGAAGATATGTGGCTAACCTGACGGGGTGGAAGGGGGAAAATGGGAGGGAGGGAGGGAGAGACATGGAAAGAAACAGGGGCAGGGAAGTCCCCTTCAGGAATGGAGGCAGAGGCTGGATAGGCTGCCCTTGATGCATAAGCCCTGGTCTCTAGAATCTTTCCAGATACTGGGGAGGGGGAAAGAGGAGTGAACAAGGCAGAACAAGAGCAGGAAAAAATATCATCTTTCCTTTTCCGGCAGGGCTGCTTTGATGGATTTAAGCTGCCTGAATCACCTGTGCTCACCCATTCTAGAGAAAGAATCTCAAGCTTTGGGTCTGGACTTCCGGTCTGGCTCCTCCACTTATCTGGTTTGTGGCTTAAGGCAAGTTCCAGAGCCTGTGAGGGCCTAAACTTCCTTCTTAGTGAACCGGGCTCTACTCCCGTATCCTTCCCAGGGAGGCAGGGGTTGCATAGATAAAATAAGGTAGAGTTTGGATATGCATTGGAAGGTGTCACAGATGGGCAAAGGGTCTCTGTCATCATGATGGTCACCTGGAGGATCAGGTGGCAGAGGCCTGTCTTACAGCAAGAGCCTCCAAGAACCTTCCAGAGTTGGACATCTACTAGTGCTGTGGGCAGGCTTGGCTCCCAGTCTTCCGCTTCCCAGAAGGGCTACCTTCTCTCCTGGGATACATTCCAATGAAAAATTACCTGGAAGGAGGAGAGGGGGTCAGTGCGTGGGTCCTGAGGAGACAGCATGATATTCTCTTCCCTCACCTCCTCTAGGAAGACCCCTCTCCTGGGGAGGAGCAGGAAAAATAGCAGCTGTTTTAAAGTTTGGTAAGACAGTTCCAGATGAAACCTGCAGCAGACTTCAATAGTCAGTCCTCGATTGGAAGCCAGGGCCAGCCAGGAAGGAGAAGCGGGGTCCCCCAGTGGGTTCAGACCCTGAAGGGGGGTCTGGGACAGACAGGGACAGCAATATTTTTGAGTGGCAGACTGAGAAGGCCAGGGCTCAGCAGCTTTTCTTAGAAGAACTGGGCATCTTGGGCACTGACATCCAGGACTCCGAAAAGCTGGGTAATTTTAGGGGAGGAAAAAAAGGGAGTTAAAAAACAAGAAACAAAGATCTTTTCCTTCTCTCTCTTCCTCTTATTCCTTTTTCTGATCTCAATGAGCAGCTCTTGGTTTACTGCCGACATAATAACGTTTCATAAACATGAAAGCGTCTTCCTCCTTCCTCAGGCTGTCATTCTTTATTCTTATCCTTTTGTTTTAAAGCATTTTTATTAGTCTTTTTTTTTTCTTAAACTTTTAAACAGCTGTTTATAAAAACACAACAAATACAACACAAAACTTGGTAAAAATAACTCACTATATGGTACATATACTCAGATGGTGTGATATATTTATATAATAAAAGATGAAAATAGTCACTTTCCATAATAAAAATAAGTTCTATTTTTTTGTTTATTTTACAATATACTTAATATTCTCTTCTTCTTTAGCTTCCTCTCCAGCTTCATATCCTTCATGCTGAATCACCAGGGGGTTCCACACGGCTGTCCCAACCCCACCAAGCTGGAGTCTGAGAGGTGGCAGGCAGGCGGGCAAGGGCTTAGGAACACCCGAGACAGCCGCACTCTAAGTGTCTCTCCACCTCTTCTACAAACGAGGAGCCGTCCGTGCACTGGAAGACGTATTTCCGTCGCTTGCTGCGGGTGGGCTGGCAGCACTGGGGCCCGCAGCCCCCATGACATTCCATGATGGGCACCTTGGAGGCTGTGGCACATGATGCATAACCTTTCTGGCGGCGGATCACCTCTCGGACTACTTGTCCCAGGCACGGATTCTCTGCAGAGGGCATAAAAGGGCATTGGTGGTCTAGGAGGCCAGCGGGACCGTCAGCAGTTCCCAGGTAGGCTGCTTTGAAATACGTGTGCTCTGAAGACCATAAGAATGTATTCACTCATCCATCTGCCCACCCTCTATTTTACAAACAGGTACCTTTCCTGTACCAGGCTCTCTGCTAGGCTTACACCTAGGCCCTGAGGATATAAAGATGACAAAAACAGGCTTGGTCCCTTCCTTCAAGAAACTTAAAGTCAAAACTAAAACTACATGAAGCAAACTGGTAGACCGTGGGCCAAATCCTGTCCCCAGACCAATTTTGATTACCCTACATATGCCTAAAAATTAATTAAATGCCAACATTAAAAAAGCAGGAGATTTCACCTGAAAATCTGGATTTCTGCCTTCCGTGAAAACCAGGAGGTCTGGCAGAGCTGAGCCTGCAACCCTGCACTGCAGTGATGGCTGAAGCTGAGTGCTTTAGATGGGGCAGGTTATCTCCAGTTTGCCCCAGTCACCACCACTCCCAGTAGTCTGTCTCTCCCAGCCTAGAGTCTAGGTACTATTTAAGTGAATATATTTAATAAGAAACTGAGGTAGATGCTATAAAGAAAGGGAAGATGTTCATACAAGAACATACAGTATGTGTTTTTGTATGCTGTACGACATTTGTATGCAAAAGGCATTTGACCTGGCCCAGGGAGGCTTCTCTAGGAAATGAGCCAGAGTTGAGGTCTGAATAAGAAGCAGGTGTTAATGAGGCTTTGGGATGAGCTTTTCCAGAAGGCCTAGAAATAACTGCAGGGCAGGAAAGGGCACCCTCGTATCTGCTTAAACACTCTGGACCCTGACCCACCTTTTCATTTCCACCTCTCTACTGTCCTCACTACAGTGGGAGAATGTCTGCAGCAAGGCACTTGAGGAAGGGAGCCGTGACCCTTGACCCTTGACCCTTGACAAGTCGCAGTTCCCATGTCTGAAAAATGGTAACACATTTTCCTGTCCTTCCAGCAATTCCCAGGCTGTTACGAGCACCAGAGGAGATTGTGAAGGAGAAAGGGCTTTCTGCATTTTAAAGCTTCAGGTGTTGTTAAAAGTCTTTAAAATTATGAGATTGTTCAAAGGGTTAGAAAGAGGTTAATGACTGTGTGCATGTGTGTAACATGGGGAGAGAAGGGGAGCGTAGATGGGGCAACATGCTAATGACTGAGGGGAAGGGATTAAGCTGTTTATACTGCCCTGACAGTTTTTCTATAAATCTGAAATTATTTCAAAATAAGTTAATAACATTTTAAAAATGAGTTTTGGTTAAGAATAGTATTTCCTGTAGGTATAAAATGTGGAAAAGTCCTCAAGGGACGGGGTGGACTGCCTGGGATCCTGGTGGCAGGGAGCAAAACTTCTCAGTGTCCATGCAGGAGAAAGACCCCCCAAGGTAAGACAACTATTTTAATATTAATATAATTTTCCTTTGTTGAGCTCACCTCAAAATTACATGATAAAGGGGCCACTAACCGAGAAAAGTAATTTGATGGTTCTGACTAGGTCAGACCAAAGAACTGGCTTCTGCTGACCCAGTAAGGGCAGGAGGGTTGGATGGAAGCTGTGGAACAACGTCCTCTGCTTGGATACATATGCGAATCATTGCAAAACGCAGGTTCTGACTCGAAGGGGCTGGGATGGGGCCTGGGAGCCTGCGTTTCTAAGTGACTCCCAGGTGATGTCAATGGTGCTGGTCAATGTCAGGGGGCCACGCTGACTGGCTAGGGTTTCATTAGTTTTGAAGGCATGGCATCTCAAGGGCCAACAGCTGGAAAAGAGGAGAAAAGAACCATCCAGACTACTCATGTGTTTTCCCTGCAGAGGTCCACTGAGGACCATTTTCTATACTTGTTTCATCTTTAAAAAGTCCATGCTTGAGAATCTTAACTTTGGCCATATGAGTTATCTGCACTTTTGTTTCTTCTCGGAGACAGGGTCTGCCTCTGTCACCTGGGCTGGAGTGCAGTGGTGCATTCATGGCAGCTTCAAGCTCCTGAGCATGCGATCCTTGCACCTCAGCCTCCCAAAATGCTAGGATTCCAGGTGTGAGCCACCACTCCTGGCCCTATCTAGATGAGGAAGTGAATCACAAGTATGCTGCTCAACGCCATGCAGATTTGAGACAGGATCTCACTCTGTCACCCAGGTTGATCTTGGCTGACTGTAACCTCCGCCTCCCAGGTTCAAATGATTCTCTTGCCTCAGCCTCCAGAGTAGCTGGGATTACAGGCGACCACCATGATGCCCAGCTAATTTTTGTATTTTTAGTAGAGGCAGGGTTTCACCATGTTGGCCAGGCTGGTCAAGGTCATGCAGATTCTAAATGACAGCTTGGCCTTCATCGTGACAATGTTGCTTCTGACTTTCCATCTCGCGTACTCCTTCCAACAACCCTATAAGGAAGCACAGTAGCCAGCCTCCAAGATTGCCCCCAGTGACTACCCCCTTCTGGTACTGATGCCCTTTATGTGGTCCCCTCCCTCACTGAATGCACCTGACCGACGTAACAATGCAGTGTGTTGAAAATGACAGCATGAGTGACTTCCAATTGTAGGTCATATAAGACATGTGGCTTGCTCTGTCCTGGACTGTTCACTCTGGGACATGCCAGCTGCCCTGGCGCGAGGACCCTCAAAGAGCCTGTGTAGTGACTCATGCAGGGCTGCAGGGCAGAACTGGGACCTCCCACCAGCACCCAGCACCACGGGAGTGCAGCACACTGGAAGCAGATTCTGCTGCCTCGCGTTAGCTCACAGAGAACTGCAGCCCTGGCTGTGCTGAATGCAACCCCGAGAGATCCCAGCTAGGCTCTGTCTGAATTCCCAACCCACAGGAAAAATGTGGGCTGAAACAACGTTTTTTGTGGTTTTGAGCTGCTATGGTTTGGGACTAACTTGTTATGCAGCACTAGATAACTGATACAGGAAGGTGTAGCATTGCCTCCGTTTTCAAGTTGAGGGAATTGAGGCTCACAAAGTAACTGAACCAAGGTCATGCAGCCTTTAAGTGGCACAGCCAGAACTGGAACTGAGGTGATCTGGATATGAAGTCCAACTCTGACCCCCACTTCCTCCCTCCCACAGGCACAGTAGACCCACCTTGTTGGCAGTGCTCGCCGCTAAAGCCGGGCTGGCACAGGCAGTAGGGCTCCCCTTGGTCTGAGATGTGGCACTGCCCATGGTGACACTTGAAGGCTGAGCAGGCGTTGGCAGAGTCATTCTTGTTGTCACACAAGGCCCCTCCGTAGCCCTCGGCACACTTGCACATGTATGAGGTCCCGGTTGCCACACATTTTCCATGGTTGCAGCTAGGGGCAGAGAGGAGGATGAGAAGGGAACTGCATCAGAGTTGGTGCTGCTGAGGACTCCCTCTGTCCACCCAGCCAGGGACCAGGGGACCCAGAGCTGAGTACAGTCCAATAGCTTTCTCCATTTCCTAGGCTGAGCATCTCTTAACCACCTTGCTTCCCCTGGCCAACCAGCCAGAAGCCTGCGAGTGTCACCCAGTGTGAGCTGTCACCACAGCAGAAGCTGGCTTGCTGATTTACACACACACCCTACGCAGCCAAGTAGCAAACAATTGCTTGAAAGAATCTAGCCATTCTCTAAACATTTTAATTGCTTTACCATCTTAAATAAGAATTACTACCACCCCGCTACTACCAGCAGGTACCCCTGGCTATGTACCAGGAATTGTGTTAAGTGCTTTACACCCAGTATTGCTCTGAATTTCCATCACAACCTCTTGTCTGCTGCTCCTACGCAGTACATTTCACCTGTGGGAAAAGATGAAGGTAAAGCCTATATCCTGAATCACGACACATCACTGCCCCTGGCGGAATGACATGCAGAGCCAGGATCCATGTTATAGAGTCAAACACACACACACACACACGCTCAAGAGCAACACAAGAACCTCAAACCCTTTATAGCTGTCCCTTATTCCTGATCCAAAAGATCATTTCCTGACTGGTTTAGCCAACCACATTTCCAGTGTTGGCTCTGGTGTTAGTTTTGGCTGATCCAGGTTTCTTAACACTGACAGTACTGGGTTTCCTATATTTAGCATGATGCCTGTCACATAGTAGGACCTCAGTAAATCTTTGTTGAATGAGTAGTTGCTTAAACTATTAAATGTGGTTTGATGTGTGGTTATATACACCTCATGCCTTGCACAGGCTGAGTCTGCCCACGTGAGCGCCTTTTTCTAATTCCCACAGAGACAGCGGGGGCTCACTGTGGCTCTGGACAGGTTCTAAGGGCCACCTGGCAGAGACGAGTGTTTTGAGCAGGGCCCTCTTATGCTGATCCCTCCAAGCAGGTCTTGCTGCTCAGACGTGTAAGCTCAGTCTCTTGACCTCTGAAGCAGTTACACTTCCACAGCTTCGATCCGCAGTCTGACTGCAACTCCTCCAGCCTCCAGTAGTGCCTAGTTCTCAGGTGGGGTAGGGATTGAGGCCATGCTGGGAGCCCGAGCACACAGCCAGGGCTCCTGGGACACTGACCTGTGGCCAAGGCAGGGGTCCCGGGCCTCCTGGTCGCAGAGCGGGCCGGTCCAGCCCGGGTGGCACTCGCACACCACGCTGTCCTTCTCCACGGAGCGACACAGGCCGTGCTTGCACACGGTGCAGGACTTGCAGCCTGGTGACACCCCCAGGGACTGCGGTGGGAGGGCCTTGAAGTCCTGCAGCTCATTGTTGATGCGCACCTCGTGGATGCATCCGTGGAAGCCGCCTAGAGGCCGGTCCGTGCCCTGGCGCAAGGCAGAGAGGCCGGTGGAGGTGGGGATGCCTGTGGGAGAGGAGCCAGGACAGTGGCCTGAAGACCCTCCCCTGCCACCCTGCTGTCCTCAGAGAAAGCGCTTTCCACACATTGATGGCTAGAACTCTGGGCCTCTGATGTTCAAATGAGGTTAACGGGCCAAAACCTCGGACCTCGTCCATACAGGGACATGCATCTTTGGTCCTGCACTGGGACTCCTTAAAAAAACGTGGATTTGTTGCCAATATGTAATATTAGAAAATTTCCCATAAAAATTTGTATATTGGACTTCCCTAGAAAAAAACCGAGATTATCTGGTCACCCATTGCCCTATGACCCCACTGGCTGAACCGAGGGGACCGTCCCCCCCGCATAGGCAAGTGCACCAAATAACCAGCTGTCCCCACCAGGCTCCTCGGCCCTTTGATGCAGGCCTCACAAGAGAAGCCAGGGCAGGCGAGCTACAGCTGAGGAGAGAAGATAAGGTTTTGGGGAGCTGCTTTATCAATGAAACTTTAGGGTTCAGGGTTTTAGACCAGTTTTCTGCCTTATATACTGTGTACCCCTCTTCTCAGGGTCTTCAAGAGACTGGTAGTAAAGACTTAACTTGCTTTTCAATAATTGGTATTTTCGCTCCCCTTCTATGCCGTCCCCTGCCCACCTTCTACAGTTGAGAGCCTGGGACTAGCCTGGAAGCAGGGCACCCAGTTCTGTTCTGGCTGCAGGTGGGGCACAGGGCACGGTCCTCCTCCAGGGATAAGTGGTGTCCCTTCTGGGGCTGCCCTCGGCCCAGAGCTTTCCCTGGCCTCCGTGTGTCTGAACCGCCCGTTAACAACGCCCTCTCCTGCGCCCGTGCTCATCTCTGCAGGTGGACTCTGGGTAAAGTCTCGGGAATCTTAGGATTGAACGAGCAGTTCTGGTAGCTTTTTTTACACTTAACCCTTTGAGAACTATTGGTGCAGGGGCTGCATTTCAGGCCTAGACTCTGCCAAACTGATGGCTACTTTTTTGTGTTTTGTTGTCATTGTTGCTGTTGTTTTAAAGACAAGGTCTCATTCTGTCACCCAGGTTGGAGCGCAGTAGCACAATCATGGCTCACTGCAGCCCCAAACTCCCAGGCTCAAGCGATCCCCCGCCTCACCCTCCCAAGGAGCTGGGACTACGGGGGCTCACTACTGTGCCCAGCTAATTTAAATATTTTGTAGAGATGACGTCTCACTGTGTTGCCTAGGCTGGTCTCAACTGGGCTCAAGCGATCCTCCCACGTCAACCTCCCAAAGTGTTGGGATTACAGGTGTGAGCCACTGCACCTGGCCTACTTCCATTTTTGGCCTTAGATTTTAATCTCAAACTTGTTCTTTTACATTCATTAATCGAACCTCCCAGGGTTTGAGGAGGTGGCAGAGCAGAGGGAATATGACCTGATGCCGGCAGACTTCAGCAGAGCCTAGACCCTGCTTCCATCCCCTGCCCTCCCCTTCTCACCCCTTCCCGTCACAATGTGTAGTTTCCAGGAGTCCTGTTCTCTTTCCTTTCCAAGCACCTGTCCTAAATTCTCTTTTCTCCATGGCCTGGCTAGTGCTTATTCACCCTTTTAGAGATCAGCTTCATTGTCCCTTCCTCGAGGAAGCCTTCCGTGATTGGCTTTGGCAGTGGCCTGGGTTTCGGAACTGGAGCACAGAGGGCCAGAGGGAGGTAGAGGTGGTAGGGAAAGAGGGCATTACCTCCAAGGTAGAGGGGGCTGTTGATGCCCACTGCTGGCTGCTTCTGGAGCTTCCCCAGGCTCTTGGGAGTTCCTTTGTCCACTACCAGGTTCAGGGTCTGGTTTAACATCACCAGCTCCACACTGTGAAACTGCCCATCATTCACTGTCTCCACGCTGGCCAGTAGAGAAGGGGAGAAAGCCAGAGAGTTCACTAAGTGCCTTCCATGGCTGGGCCCTGGGCTGTGGACTTGACCTGCATTGCTTACATTTTGTTTTACTTTTTATTTGGAAATAACTTTAAACTTACATAAGTTGTAAAAATAAAAACAGTACAGAAGATGCTTATTACCCAGTTTCTCCCATTACTTTTTACTCCAATGTGCTTATGGTTTTTTCTCTGCATTGTACATACACACACACATATTTCTGAACCATTTAAAGGTAAGTTACATACATCACAGCCCTTTATCCTTAGATACCTCAGTGTGCATTTCCTAAGGACAGAGATATTCTCTTACATAAGCACAGTGCAGTTGTCAGCTTCGGTGAATTTAACATGGATACCACACTGTTATCTAGTCTATTATCTATTCCAATTCTGCATTGGACCCAACAATGTCCTTTACAGCATTTATTTCCTTCCCGTTCGAGATTTAGTCTAGGGTCAGGTATTGCATTTGGCTATCATTATTTGCATTCTTTTCTGTCATTTCATAGAGTTAAGCAAACTCCATTCATAGACCACCTTCTCAGTTCCTGCTCTATCTGCATGCTGCCTTCGACCACTATTTATTCAACACACTGGTTCTTTTCAATTGCCCAATTTCCCCCTTAAATATCGGTAAGGGTAAAGGTTAGCATTGTTCTAAAAAATAGTTCTGATGTGATTTTTATATTTTTTTAGTACATATAAAACAAACTCTCTCACAGTTAAAATTTCAGCAGTTTGCTGTTGTCCCCCCTAAAGTAACCTCATGTACCACCAGTGGTATGCATGCCACGTTTGGGGAAATAGTGCCTTATAATACTCGTGCTAGGTAAGTGTGGGGAAAAGAAAGAGAGATCAGACTGTTACTGTGTCTATATAGAAAGCAGCAGACCTAAGAGACTCCATTTTGTTCTGTATTTGAGATGCTGTTAATCTGTGACCCTACCCCCAACCCTGTCCTTGCAAGAGACATGTGCTGTGGTGACTCAAGGTTTAACGGATTTTGGGCTGTGCCGGGTGTGCTTTGTTAAACAAGTGCCTGAAGGCAGTATGCTTGTGAAAAGTCATCACTATTCTCTTAATCTCAAGTACCGAGGGACACGTACACTGCCAAAGGTCACAGGGACCTCTACCTAGGAAAGCTAGGTGTTGTCTAAGGTTTCTCCCCATGTGATAGTCTGAAATATGGCCTCGTGGGAAGGGAAAGGCCTGATCGTCCCCAAGCCTGACACCCGTGAAGGGTCTGTGCTGAGGAGGACTAGTATAAGACGAAAGAAGGCCTCTTTGCAGTTGAGATAGAGAAAAGCGTCTGTCTCCTGCCCGTCCCTGGGCAATGGAACATCTCGGTGTAAAACCTGATTGTATGTTCTGTTTACTGAGAAAGAAGAAAACCGCCTTAGGGCTGAAGGTGGGACGTGCTAGTGGCAGTGCTGCTCTTTATGCACTAAAGATGTTTGCATATGCATATCAAGGCACAGCACTTTTCCTTAAACTTATTCACGTCACAGAGATCTTTATTCATATATCTTACTGCTGACCTTCTCCCTACGATGATCCTATTATCCTGCCACTTCCCTTTTTCTAAAATGGTAAAGATAATGATCAATAAATACTGAGGGAACTCAGAGACCGGTGCAGGCGTGGGTCCTCTGTATGCTGAGTGCCGGTCCCCTGGGCCCACTTTTTCTTTCTCTATACTTTGTCTCTGTGTCTCATTTCTTTTCTCGAGTCTCTCCTTCCACCTAACGAGAAATGCCCACAGGTGCGGAGGGGAAGGCCACCCCTTCAGGTAAGTGTGTTATCTCTACTTCAGAAATGAGGAAACGGTAGCTCAGGGAGGCTAAGGAATTTACCTAAGGCACCATAGTTGGTAAGTGATAGAGCAAGGATTTGAACTGCCGTCCAGGTCAAATGTCGCTAATCTGAAAATCTCCAAAAGCTCACACTTTTTGAGTGCCCACATGATGCTTGAAGGAAATGCTCATTGGAGGATTTTGGATTTCAGATTTTCAGATTAGAGATGCTGAACCAGCATAATGCAAGTATTCAACACTTTGGGTTCCAAAAGTTTTGGTTATGGGATATTCACTTTTTTTTTTTTGAGATGTAGTCTCACTCTGTCATCCAGGCTGGAGTGCAGTGGCACGATCTTGGCTCACTGCAACCTCCGCCTCCTGGGCTTAAGCAATTCTCCTGCTCAGCCTCCTAAGTAGCTGGGATTACAGGCTCATGCCACCACACACAGCTAATTTCATGTTTTTAGTAGAGATGGGGTTTTTACCATGTTGGCCAGGCTGGTCTTGAACTCCTGACCTCAAGTGATCCACTCGCCTCAGCCTCCCAAACTGCTGGGATTACAGGCATGAACCACCATGCCTGGCTGGTTATGGGATATTCAGTCTGCACATCTCACTTCCCCATGCTGCCTCTAACAGGGCCAGCAGCCACTCACCGAGGGCCCAGGTGAGCCAGACGTGGTGCTAAGTGGTTCACTTATTTGAACCTTACAAAAATTCTGTGAAGTGGGTGCCAGATATTCTATTTCACAGATGAAGACACCAAGGCCCAGAGAGGTTAAGTGATTTACCTGAGGTCACCCAGCGAGTACAGGCAAGAGACAGAATTTGTAGGCAACACTTTTGACTCCCAAATTCTGCTCTTTCCAGCGCTCTACCCTCGGCAGGGCCTGGGAGGGAACAGTGGTGGGACGTGATGGGAGTTGGGGAATGTGACACCTCTTCCTTCCCTGAAGGTCTCTGAGTAGACTGAGCTCTGTCTTATCTATTCAGGTATCAGGGATACATAAGGAGGCTCCCTCTCTCCTTGAATTCTCCCTGACAAATCCCTGTTGGCTCCAACAAGAGGATCCCCGCAGGGGGTGGCACTGATTATCTAGGCAGGCAGAGGACCGTTTCAGTGACTAACTCAGATTTAGAAATTTCAGCAGCCAAAAAGGCAAGAGAAATGCTTGGGAGAAGACAGGCTAAATTGAGGTTTAGTGAAGAAAACAGTCCATTCTAGCCCCTTACTGCTGGATGGAACCATAACCAATCATAGGAACAGAACATCCCAGTCTCAGTTTCCTCCTCTGTAAAAGGGGAATAATAACCTCACAGAACTATCGTGATGTTCAAATTAGAGTGGGTACATGAAAGTGCTTTGTCACCAGGCATGGTGGCATGTGCCTGTATCACTACTTGACAAGCTGGGAGGTTGAGGCAGGAAGACCACTTGCGCCTAGGTGTTCGAGTTCAGCCTGGGAAACAGCACAACCCCTATTTCTTAAAAAACAAAAAAGCACTTTGTCAATTACTGAGAAAATGTGAGCAGTTATTTTAGTGTTATTTAGAAGACTAACAAGTATCACTGCCTGCAAAGCTAGTAATCCCCGCTCTAGTGTTGATCCCTGGGAGAAGGTGATGGCAGAGGACACGCAGGAGCCCAGGACCCACTCAAATCCATTGGGAAATTTCTCCTCCCACTCATTCATCCAATATCCACCCATCCATTCAACCACCCATGCTTCCTTCCCATCTATTCTACCTATTCACCCATCCACCCTCCTCTCCATCCATCCACCTAGCCATCTCTCCACCCGCCCACCTACTTATTTATCTACTCTCTTCATCCATTCATTCCATCACATCCATCCATCCTTCATCTACCCTTCATCCGCCCACCCACCAAGTGTCTGCTATGGGCCACCTCATCCTGAGTGCTGTGGATCAGTGACAAACAGGGAATATAGGGTAACTGCACTCACAAAGCTTCCATTCCACTTTCCTTAGCCTTTCCTGTGAATCAAATGACAACGTATCAATGTAAGGTCTAGCCAAGAGATAGGATAGTGGGAGGTGGAGTGGTGGGTAAAAGAGTCCACCGAAGAATCTGGTTTTGTGATGGGGATCCAAAAAGCCCTATGAAGGTAGAGCTATTTCTATTTCAGAAGCCTCCAGCTGCTCCAAGTTGCAAGCTGAGGGCAAGGCAGAGGCCTGTGATCCTATGGATGGGCTGGTAAAAGCAGGAAGGGGAGGGACGAGGGCCCCGTGCAGAGACCATAAACTTGTGACCTTGAGCCCTCACACAGTTTTCCAACAACACATGCAAAAATATGCAGGTGTATCCCACAGCATCCTAGAAATGGATGCTGTTTGGATGCAAATGAGCTCACCACCCTGGAGGTGTGTCAACAGATGCTGGGCAGCCACCTGTCAGAAAGGGAGCTGTCAAGAGGCTGCAGCTCAGGCATTCCCTTCCAACATTACGATTCAGGGAGTCAGGGCAGCTGTTTTCCCATTATAGACACATACACAGACACAGCGAACACACACCACCTGCTCCTGCCTGGCAGCTGGCTCCAGGCCCGACTCCTCCTCCCCTTCCTGCCATCCCAGGTGCTGGTGTGTGGCCTCCAGGGGTACCCAGCCTGGAGACAGTGGTCTGGCAGAAGTCACAGATCAGAGAGGGCTGTGTGGTCACTGGCTTCTGCCCTAGACAGAGTGCTGGGTTCTGCAGTGCCCCAGCGCTGGGCTTCCTGGAGGGTCTCATCTGATGCCCACATGGGAGAGTCCTAGGTAGGCTCCAGGTATAGCCTTCAGCCAGGTCATGCTTTGTGGAGAGAGATCTGGAATCACACTGGGTCTGCCAGCTGAGGGACTCTGGGCAAGTCACACCACTTCTGTAAGCCCCTGTTTCTGCTTCTATTCAATGAGTTTTATATTCATTTAACAACATTGGTGTTTTTTTTTTGGTGGTGGTTTTTAGTAAGAGACAGGGTCTTACTCTGTTGCCCAGGATGGATGCAGTGGTGCAGTCGTCGCTCACTGCAGCCTTGAACTCCGGGCTCAAGTGATCCTCCCGCCTTGGCCTCCCAAAGTGCTGGGGTTACAGGTCACTGCACCTGGCCTACACTGCATTTTGTTTGTTTGTTTTTGTTGTTTTTATTGAGATGGAGTCTCGCTCTGTCACCCAGGCTGGAGTACATTGGCGCGATCTCAGCTCACTGCAACCTCCACCTCCCTGGTTCAAGCAATTTTCCTGCCTCAGCCTCCCGAGTAGCTGGGATTACAGGCGCCCTCCACCATCCCCGGCTAATTTTTGTATTTTTAGTAGAGACGCGGTTTTGCCATGTTGGCCAGGCTGTTCTTGAACTCCTGACCTCAAGTGATCCTCCTGCCTCGACCTCCCAAAATGTTGGGATTATAGGCGTGAGCCACCGTGCCTGGCCCTACACTGGTTTTAATGGGCAGTACGTGGCCACCGACACCTAGCAAGTGCTCAGTGAAAGGTGGAAATGATGACTCCTCGACCTTACTCTGGGCTTGCTGGAGCTGGGTGTGGCAGCCACTGGGGTGGGGAAGTAGGTTAGTGAGTCCTCGAAGAGCCTGCCTACGGATTTCACAACCTTACAGCCACCCAGGGCTTTGAGTCTCTCTACTCCCACTGGCTCATTCCCGTTTCCAAGGAGGGGACTCTTGTGAGTCCCATTTTAGGGAAGGAAGCTAAGTAACCTGATGGAGGCCACACTGCTAAGAAGTGCTGGAACTGAGGTTCCAAGTCAGGATTGCTTCCAAATCCAAACCTCCCAGAACGTTATCTATGCCAGTAGGTACTTATAGGTTAACAGGTGTCTTCTTCCTGGCACCTTTTAACCAGGTCTCTTGGATATAATGACTGAAGCCAGTGTTTTTCAAACTGGGTCCCTGGAGGTTCAGGGTAGGCAGTGCTAAAGGCTCTGGCTTTT
This sequence comes from Macaca thibetana thibetana, assembly GCF_024542745.1. Taxonomy (NCBI): domain Eukaryota; kingdom Metazoa; phylum Chordata; class Mammalia; order Primates; family Cercopithecidae; genus Macaca; species Macaca thibetana. The sequence continues at coordinate 13,051,029 of NC_065583.1, read as the reverse complement.
TACCAGCATCCTTAAGTCAGGATGCCTCCATTTCTACTTGCCTTAAAAAAAAAAAAAAAAAAAAAATGGCCGGGCACAGTGGCACACACCTGTAATCCCAGCACTTTGGGATTACATCGTTGAATTCTCCCTGACAAATCCCTGTTGAGGATTTGGGAGGCCAAGGCGGGCAGATTACGAGCTTACCAGCCTGGCCAACGGGGTTTAGTGAAACCCCGTCTCTACTAAAAATACAAAAAAGTAGCCAGGCGTGGTAGTGGGTGCCTGTAGTCCCAGCTACTTGGGAGGCTGAGGCAGGAGAATCACCTGAACCTTGGAGGTGGAGGTTGCAGTGAGTCAAGATTGTGCCATTGCACTCCAGCCCAGGCAAGGGAGCTAGACTCTGTCTCAAAAAAAAAAAAAAAAAAAAAAATTCATTAAATCTTAGCCTTTGAAAAAAAATAATGGGAAAATGGCTCTACTGTGACAAAAGTAGAGAAAAAAATGGAAAACACAGTAACAATCTAAGGTTCACACTAAAAGAAATATAGTGGTCCCAAGCCCCAGTAATTAGTCTCCTGGAGAGATATCTAAGGATTTCAGGGCAGAGAAGGGGCTCTGAGGGTCTTCCTTATTATCTGCCGGGCCAGACTGAACTGGTGCCAAGTGGGAGGTGGAGAGCTCTGGAGTTGTCAGGGTGGGGCTGGATGCATCCTGCCTGGAACTGGCATGACCACAGGCATTGGCCAGAGTGGCCTGTGGCCTTTTTGCCTTTGCTTTTATTTATTTATTTTTGAGATCGGATCTTGTTCTCTCACCCAGGCTGCAGTGCAGTGGTGCAATCACAGCTCACTGCAGCCTTGACCTCCAGGGTTCAAGTGATCCTCCTGCCTCAGCCTCTCAAGTAGCTAGGACCATATGTGTATACTACTATGCTTGGGTAATTTTTTATTTTTTGCATAGGTGGAGTCTTACTGTGCTGCCCAGGATACCCTCAAACTCCTGGGCTCAGGCGATCCTCCTGCCTTGGCTTCCAAGAATGCTGGGGTTACAGGCATGAGCCACCATGCCTGGCTTTCTTTTGCTTTTAATAATAATGGTGGATACGTGTTAATCTCTTAGTAGAGGCCAGGCATTGTGCTACCCTATGCTAAGCAGTTCACTTGCATTCTTTTATTTAACCCTAACAACCCTCAGGAAGGAGGCACACTTTTTCCTCCATTTTTCAAATAAGAGACTTAAGGCTCAGAGACTTAAGGTGCTCAGGCTGAAGTCTTAAGGGACTTGAGGGAGGGAAGGTTTGTTATTCCTCTAGGTGCTGCTTGCTCTAACCTGAATGCTGAGTTGTGACCACTAGGTGGCGATAGAACCTCACAGTAACAAAGAGTTCCTGGGATTTCGGGTAGGCAGCAAGCAGAGACCTCAGGCCCCACTGCGGCAACCCCCTACTCCTGTAGCACAGCCTACACTCTTTCTTGGCTCTGTCCTTCATGTCCCAGAGCCTGCACGGTGGGAGAGCTGGTTTGGGTGGAAAACTGACCCGGATTTAAATCCTAGTTCTGCCACTCACTGGGCTTCTAACATGAGACTTCTCATGCCTAAAACAGGAGTGAGGATCCAACGAGACAAAGACCTTGGCAGTGGATAGGATTGTAGAAATCAAGACTCGGAGAGCACGCACTGCGTTGCATTCAAAGAGCACACCCGCGCGGTGTTTTAAAGTGGCTAACATTCAAAAACTTAGATATCTAACATAGAAACCCTGCTGGTCCCGCTTCTCTTGATAATCTGCATTCCCGCATGGCAGCGTCTGCTGGAGCTGAGGCCAGCCACTCCTCTGGATGGGGCTCCACCCTCCACGCTACTGCAGCCCCCACCACTTCTTATGGGGACTACAGCCCATTTTCCCCATGTCTGTTACCTATGTGGCCATTTGGCCTTGCTGGCACGTGAGTCTGGCCTTCTCACAAGTCTCAGTGCCAAGGAAGAGTGAAGTCTGTCCCCATTCTGGGGCAAGGAGGGGCTCAGGTGGGCTTTTCTGTATATTTTCCCTGGGGCCTGGAATAGAATCTTCATGTTCCCTCGTCACCATTTGTGATTATGGCTGTGCAGATGAATAACATCAGGCATGGACAGAATGGAGACCATGGAATCTAGCCTGCAGGTCCCTGCTGGGAACCCAGGCTGCCGTCCTCACTCTGAAGCTGGTTGTGGGCCTTAGTGGGCCAAAAGCTGCCAACTCCCCTGATTAGAACAGCTTTGGTTGGGCTCCCTGGCTCTGGCCCTGAGGCCAAGGTGGCCTTCCTGGGTGGCTAGAGGTTATTGCACTGATGCTGAGGAAGATATCTCATTTTCTGTGGCTGGACTGGCCTCCTGGTCCCCTCAGCTGCCGGTCAGCTCAGCCCGTGCCCTCCATTAACCCCAGCCCTCCCATGTGACTTCCATGCAGGCTGATGGGGCCTCCTCCTCCCCAGGGCTTCCTCGCTGCTCAGCCTGAGAAAATGCTTTTGAGGCACAGGTCATGTCTCAGCTCAAACACCAGCTCCTCCTCCAAGGTCCTCCAAGCAAAAATATTTGCTCCTGGGGGGCACAGTGGCTCACGCCTGTAAACCCAGCACTTTGGGAGGCCAAGGTGGGCAGACTGCTTCAGCCCAGGAGTTCAAGACCAGCCTGAGCAACATGACAAAACCCTGTCTCTTCCAGAAAAAAAAAACAAAAATTAGATGTTGTGATGCACACCTGTAGTCCCAGCTACTCAGGAGGCTGAGGGAGGAGGATCACTTGAGGCTGGGAGGTGGAGGTTGCAGGGAGCTGTGATCATGCCACTGCACTCCAACCTGGGTGACACAGTGAGACACTGTCTCCAAAAAAACCCAAAAACCAAAAAAATCTTTGCTTCATCCTTGGTGTTCCTGTATGACCCCAGGGTCTCCAGTGAGCATGAGCTGATTCTGCTGTGCAGCCACTGCTTGTTGATATGTGTGTCTTCCTCCCTGGACTGTGTGTGTTTAGCTCTGTGGCCCCTGCACTTTACCTAGCCCAGGGTCTAGCCCAAACGTGGGGCCTGACAGATGTGGAATGGGTGAGAGTGTACTACTGGGAACAGAAACAGGGCTGCCTCAGGGAAAATGTTCGGAAGCAAAACCATTTTAATATGGAATTGCTAGAGCCTTGGGCCCCTGAGGATTGCAAACTGAATGAAGGATACTAAAGATCTGTTACAGGCTCAGCATGAAGATCTAGGCCAGGAGTGCCAGGGCATCCTTAGCTGGGTTTCCCCATGGCTAAGACAGAGCCTGGTGTCTTCCAGGGCCACCTACCTGCTCCAACTCACGGCTCCCTGACAGCAGCTTCTGGACAGCAACTCTCTGACCTTCCATTTCATAACTCAGCACAGTGCTGCGACACTCCTACCAGCCACACCAGCCCTTTACCAAATCACCAGCCCTGACGGCTAATGTTAGCAGAGGGCAAAGGCTGGGCTCTGCTTGGGAAGGCCCCCAGCTCGGGGCAGGGCTCAGCTGCTTCTGGAAGCCTGGCTTTAACCTTCTGTCCTTGACATGTCTGTGTAAAGCCTTAATTTGCCAAACACTTCCTCCAGTGTTGTTTCAACCTTCAGTGACTACCCTAAGAGGTATATCCTGCTATTGCTCACATTACAAATGGGAAGGGGGAGGGGGGAAACTGAGGCACAAAGAGGCTGAATCACTTGTTCACATTTGGATTTATGCAATAGCAAATGCTTCACAGGCTGCCCTGGCCCTGCCTCTTTGGCTCTCTGTCCTCACCACTTGGCCAGGACCCATGGCTCTAGGGACACAGATGTTAGGCGGTCCAGGCTCTAGGGAGACCACCAGGGTGAGCTCTTTCTTCTGGTGTCCACTGTGCCCAACTGTCCTAACCTGCCTGGTCTTTATCCACCTTCCACCGGGAGCCTCCTGCTCTGGTCAACACCCTTTTCCTTGCCCCTCGTCTGTCTTTGCCGACCTCCCGGCATGGCTCGTCCACCTGTTCTCTCTGCTCTCACAAGTTCTTCCCTTTCTTCGAGGCCCAACTCAGACTGCTCCTTCTGCAGGAAGATTTCCTGTGGAAACTGGTGTTTCTTAGACGTGTGCATTAGAATCACCTGGAAGGCTCTCTGAAGCACAGGTGTGTTGGGGCCAACCCTTAGGGTTTTGGATTCAGTAGTTCTGGGGCAGAGTCTGAAAGTCTGTATTTCTATCATGTCTGCAGGTGATGCTGGTGCTGCTGCCTCGGGGACCACACTTTGAGAACCACTGGTTTTAACCAATGGCTTTCAAATTGGGTTTGTTGGATCATTTATCAGGGGCCTTGACAACAGCGTGTGTGGAGGGGGATCTTTGCTTCAACCCTGCAGGGTGGTTTTGCTTCTAAGTATTTATGATTCTTAAGTTCAATATAAGATTTTAATGGAAGAAAAGATTTAGTTAGCAGGGAAAAAAAAAGTCTGAAAGTTGCTGCTCTTCACCAATCCCTATGAAATGTGCTCTTGCCTCTGACGGGACAGTGTGGCCTCTCTTTTGTACTGTGTCTTCCCTAAGGTTTGGCTCTCCTTCTACTGGTAGTTTCACATGATTTTAGGTGTAACACAGACATTTTTAACTTTTAGTAGTCATTCTTATAACTATTATAAAAATATAACTAAAATAATTGTTATTGTAATATTTAGTATTTATTTTACTGAGAAGCGGAAAAAATCTAACATATCCAACTAGCATATCTGTGATTCCCCAGATGATCATTCCTTAAGGAGCAGCTGTATGCAAAAAGTGAGCAGTTGGCCGGGTACAGTGGCTCACACCTGTAATCCCAGCACTTTGGGAGGCTGAGGTGGGTGGATCACCTGAGGTCAGGAGTTCAAGAGCAGCCTGGCCAACGTGGTGAAACCCCATCTCTACTAAAAATAGAAAAATTAGCCAGGCATGGTGGCATGAATCTGTAATTAATTCTAGTTACTAGGGAGACTGAGGCAGGAGAATCGCTTGAATCTGGGAGACAGAGGTTGCAGTGAGCCGAGATTGCTCCGTTGCACTCCAGCCTGGGCAAGAGAACAAGACTCCATCTCCAAAAAAAAAAAAAAAAAAAAAAAAGGCAGTCACAAGTTGCTGTAAGGCAGCATCTGAAGTGAAAGTCCAGCTGCCACACCTGTCACACACAAGCCAGGGTGGCTGCTGGAGAGGCTGAAGTTTAGGAAAAGCTGCCCTTCAGAACTGTTTGAAAGTCACCTGCCGGGCGCGGTGGCTCACGCCTGTAATCCCAGCACTTTGGGAGGCCGAGGCGGGCGGATCACAAGGTCAGGAGATCGAGACCACGGTGAAACCCCGTCTCTACTAAAAAAAATACAAAAAATTAGCCGGGCGCGGTTGTGGGCGCCTGTAGTCCCAGCTACTCGGGAGCTGAGGCAGGAGAATGGCGTGAACCCGGGAGGCGGAGCTTGCAGTGAGCCGAGATCGCGCCACTGCACTCCAGCCTGGGCGACAGAGCGAGACTCCGTCTCAAAAAAAAAAAAAAAAAAAAAAAAAAGAAAGTCACCTAAGGGGTGGCCCTGCTCCCTCAGTGCCCTTGAGTTTCTTCCCCTTGAGTTGCATGCTAATCGTCCCCTGTTGTCTTTCTTAAACTAATGAAAGATTAAGATGACATTTCGAAAAGGGCACCTCATTAAGCAGCCTTGTCCCCACTGCAGTGCGCACTCCCACACAGTAGCTAGCTGCCTGTTTATCTTATGGTGATGAGGTGTCACCTCTCCTCCGCGGGCCTGCCTTCCTCTGCCTCTTCCTCCCACACGCCTTTCTCCCTCCCACCCGCCACTCGGCGAGGAGGAAGTGTGTGTGCGCGCATGTGCATGGTAGGGGCGGGGAGAAGGGACACCCGAGTTTTCCTGAATCCCCCTTCTGAGTTGCAGGCGCAGAGGCAGAAGGATGCGGGGGAACACACAGTGGGTCAGGAAGGAGAGAGGCCCTTACCTGTACACTGTGGTTGGAGGGGAACTCAGGCTGTCATAGACCAGCCGCACGTGGCCCTGGTACAGCTCCAGTGCCAGGGGGTCATTGTCTCCTTTGTAGAGAAGGATGCCGTTGTCCTTGTCAGTGGCCACCTGGAGAAAGCAGCCAGGGTGTTAGTAAGGGCTTACCTGAGACTGAACCTCCCTGCTCATCTCACAGAGCCCTCTTCCAGGCAGCAGCTTCTGAATCTGTGCTGCGTCTAAATTCACGTGCATCTTTCCTCCTCCGTCTAGTCAGTAAATCCCCAGAAGGCAAGGCCTCGACTTACACCTCAGCAAGTGCTGACTGAGCAAACCAGTTCCACACAGTTTTACTGAGTGCCTACTGTGCACCACTATGTTCATATATTTATGTATGTCAGGAGGCCCCAACTCTAATCTGCCCTCTCCCTCTGTTGCATAACGTGATCCCGCCCAAGTTTAGGCCCTTCTTTAGTTTCTCTGTATAAAGTAGAATAATAAGGCTTTTTTTGTTGTTGTTATTTTTGTTTTTGAGGCGGAATATTGGCCCAGGCTAGAGTGCAATGGCACAGTCTTGGCTCACTGCAGTCTCTGCTTCCTGGGTTCAAGCATTTCTAGTGCCTCAGTCTCCTGAGTAGCTGGGACTACAGGTGCATACCACCATACCCTGCTAATTTTTGTATTTTTAGTAGAGACGGGATTTCACCATGTTGACCAGGCTGGTCTTGAACTCCCAACCTAAAGTGATTCACCTGCCTTGGCCTCCCAAAGCACTGGGATTACAGGTGTGAGCCACTGTGCCTGGCTAATAAGAGTTATAAAGAAAATGCTAACAATCATAATTAATTCAGTGTTTGCTAGGAACCAGGCACTATGCTAAGAGTCATCTGGGGAATTAAAAAAAAAAAAAAATTCCAGTGTCTAGACTTCACCCCAGAGCTTGCGGATGGGGCCCAGGCAAATATAATTTTGTTATTTATTTATTTATTTATTTATTGAGACAGAGTCCTGCCCTGTTGCCCAGGCTGGAGTGCAGTGGCATGATCTTGGCTTACTGCAACCTCTGCCTCCCAGGTTCAAGTGATTCTCATGTCTCAGCCTCCCAATATCTGGGGTTACAGGCATGCACCACCACGCCCTGCTAATTTTTGTATTTTTAGTAGGACTGGGTTTCACCATGTTGACCAGGTTGGTCTCGAACTCCTGACCTCAAGTGATTCACCTGCCTCAGCCTCCCTAAGTGTTGGGATTACAGGCGTGAACCACCACACCTGGCCGAAGATAATTTAAGAAGTTCTCGAGGTGATTCTAAAGTATTGCCAAGGCTGAAAATTGCTGGTTTCAGAAGTTGCACTCATAGCCAGTCACCCGGAATGAGATTCTTGGATTAGTGGATGGGCCTCAGACAAGGGGTTTTGTCTGTCTTGAACTGAATCCCAATTCCGCAGCACAGCGTCTGGCGTACAATAGTTGAATGCATATTTTCTGGAGGATTGAGTGAATGAGGCTGGAAGTGGGGGCTGCAGTTTGCAGCAAGAACTGGTCAGGAGTTATCTATAGAACTCTCTGGATGAGTTGGTCCAGGTGTCTTCAAGCTGAGTGTTGTCCCTGATGGTGCTTTACTGCTAAGATGGGGCATTCCAACAATTTTCTGAACAAATCAGAGCTTGGGGACATGTTGAGGTCCTTCCAAGGGCAGGGCAGGGCGGGACACACCTGTAGGGAGATGTTGGCCTGAGGTCGAACCTTGGCAGAGGCCAGTTCCACATAGGAGTCCTTGCCCACGAAGTTGACGGTGATAAGCTTCTCGCATCTGGGGCCGGCGAAGCCTGGTGGGCAGCGGCAGGTGGGCTCCTGCTGCACCACAATGCACTGGGCCCCATTCTGGCACTCATATTGGTCGCACGGGCTGGTCTGCAGCAGGACCATGGGTGGCGGGTGCTCGCAGAAGGGTCCACTGGAAGGTGGGAGAGAATGGGGGGGGGAGATAGGAGAATGGCCAAGAGGAGACAATCACAGTTACTCAGGCCAAAGAACCTCAAGCAGAGAGGTAGAGTGAGATGGGAAATAACACTAGTTCTACGGGCTACTTCCAGCCCTGCCACTAACCGGGGCAAGATCTTTTCCTTCTCTAAGCCCCATATTTCCCATTTTTAAGAGAGTTGGGGTAGCCATAGTGGCATGAGCCTGTAATCCCAGTTACAGGGGCAGATCGCTTGAGCACAGGAGTGCGAGTTCAGCCTGCAGAACAGAGCAAGACTCCGGCTCCAAGAAATAAAATCATGGAGTTGGACTAGAGTAGAGGTCCCTAAATTTCAGTGTCATCAGAATTGCCTGGGGGTGATTTCTTAAAAGAGCACATTCCCACCCTCGGAAAGATGAATGGACAAACAAAATGTGGCTCATCCGTCCAATGGAACATTGTTCAGCAGTAAAAACAAAGGGAATTCTGACATACCCGACAGCATGGATGAATCTTGAGAACATGATATACAAAGTGAAATAAGCCCGATAAAGGACAAATGCTGTATGTGGCCATTTAGATAAAGCATCTAGAGTAGCCAAATTCATAGCAACAGAAGTAGAATAGAGGTTACCACTGAGGAACCATCATGTTTATTCTCCAGCCTAGAAAGAAGATTCTGGTCAGTATGGCCATGTGGCTACCTCTACCCTGCAAGCTGGGCTTCACGATGGTGGCATCTTCCATTAGTTGGAATCCTACCCAAGCATGACATTACATGAGCTGAACCTAAGCCCGGCTTTCACGTGGAGTTGCCACAAGTAGCTCTTCTCCCATCTACAATGTGGGATCACCAATACCTGCTCTATTTCCCTCATGTGGACATGTAAGGACTGCAAAGGTGTCAGGGGAATAAAGGCATCACCCAGAACCAGGGCTACGGCCACCTGGGCCTGAGTCTCCACCCTGGCCACCTTAGCCAGTCAGCCCCAGGCCCTGCCACCTGGCCCAGGCTGCCTCTTTCCTGAGGTGCCCTCCTGCCTTACCTGAAGCCCTGGGGGCAGGTGCATGTGTAGCCATTGATTGTGTCCATGCACTGGGCCCCGTGGCGGCACTTGTGGGCCACACAGTCATCATTGTCTGTCTCACAGAGCTTCCCGCTGTAGCCAGGGACACACTCGCACCTGGAACACAGGCAGAGGCAAGGCTGTTCCTCAAGGCAGGGCCAGTTTCCAGGCAGTCACTCTTCAGCCCCCCTCAGCAGATGACCGCTCCCCATCTCTTCTATCTACCTAAGTTCCTTTGGGATCTGCAAAGCCTGGCCCCACAGCAGGTTTCCCTGGTGGCCCATGGCCTTTGTTCCATTCATGGTGGGGTGAGTCTTGTATTCCAGAGCCAGGGTGAGGAACACAGGGGTGGACTCATCCAGCTTTTGGCTTGGATCTGCCACTTCCTACATGAAACTGACGTTCAGTTTGGTCCTTCCTTTGGGTCAGGCACTGTGCTATGCCCCTTTCTCTGAGTTCTCATTGAGGCCTCCCAGGACCCTGTAAGGGAGGGTCTACCATACTCCATCGTAAGGAAGAAACCAGAGGGCAGAGAGCACTGCAGGCACTTCCCTGAGGATCCCCATACCCCCATCGAGTGATAATACTTAGTTTACACTTGCGTGTCAGAAACTGTTCTAAGTGGATCAGTCACTCATTACCTCTCTGTGTTTCAGTTTCTTCATCTTTAAATGCAATTGATAAATAACTCCACCTCTTACGGTTGCTTTAAAAATGATATGCTATGCTTTGTGTAGTGCATTAAACATTAAGTAAATATTCAACATGACATGTAGAAGATGATATGATACTGTTTGCACTCTGAGATTCAGACCAGGATGAGAGAGGCAAAAATCTCCTCTGCCTTAATAAGTGGCTTATATTACCTGGGCAAGAGGATGGGAACACCTGCTCCACCCCAGGCCCTGCACACCAATCTGGCCCTTCCTAAAAGAGTGGTGCGTCAGCAATTCCATTATCGCCCCTTCTAGACAAGGTTTAAAACCTGGCCAGAGGAAGCCACCTTGGCTAAAACCTGGTCTCCTTGAGTGAGGGCCAGAAACGTGCATCTCTGGGCTCCTCTGTCTGGGGCAACATTCGGGCAACATTCAACTGAAATCCCACCATAGAAACACACCCGAAGGCACCGAGAGGCTGAGTCACAGAGGCTTAGGTGCACCCACAGGCACATATAAGCAAATGATTACTGGCGCTTCTGCCTTCTGCAAAGCCTGTGTACCTTTGTGGGCCTAACAGCTGAATTCTAGTGGGCAGAGTAAAAATAATAGCCACAACCTATCCAAGTCAGAGGCGGCGGCGGCATGGCAGAAGGAGGCAACACAGGCAGGGAGGTGAGGGCGGAGGGAGTGAGCTCTCTGAACTCTTAGGCTATCTGAAAAGCAGCCCCACGGGAGAATCAGGGCAAAGGGATGGCCCTCCCTCATTCTTCTCCTCCCTCTCCTCTTTAGGAATGGATAGAAGTGAGGAGGAATCCACACGTGGCAACCCCACTGGCTTTGAGGTTGGCAGAGCATCGTTGGGGTTGGCAGAGCATGATGCAGGCTGTAGGTTCATAGCTAGGTAAGACACAGAGGGGTGACGTGTCCTTGACTGGAACAAGTTCCAGAAACTGAGGACTTACGGGCCTATGCTCAAAAATTGAAATCTGCTACGATCTGACCAATTCTTTACTTGACTGGCAAATTTGAAATACGTAACCTATTGCTGCACTAGAAGTACAAACTTACATGTTCAACCAGAGTCTTTTAAGGAAACACATTGAGAATGCCTTCGAGGGGCATGTGCTCAATATAGCACCATGTATACTTCTGCTACTGTGTCAAACTTGGCCCAGGTAGGCATCCGTGTGTCTCCTGAATTCTAAAAAGTAGTCTCAGAGCAACTTAAGCTATTTGACTTTCTCCAAGGCAACAATAGCTGGCCAATACTTACAGGATAAAATCCAGTATCTTAAGCCTGGACTTTGAGGCTACTGGTGAGGTCTTTATTAGGAATTAGGGAAGCTATTCTCACTCTCAGACTAAGCAGTGGAGGTCTGGAGGCAAATGTGTTAACCTCCTTCTTCTTTTAAAATGCTGCAGCCCTCTCCATACCAGCAAGTCTCAAACTTTAATGAGCAGACAAAACACCCAGGGATCTTGTTAAAATGTGTCTTCCGATTCAGGGAGTCTGGGTGGGGCCTGGGAACTAGCATTTCTAACAGACGCCCATGTGATGCTGATCCTGCTGGTTCAAGAACCTCTGGTAGCAAGGACCTATATAATATTTCTCCATCAACTAAACAGAGGCAGCTGGTGCTACAACCTGCATTCCCTGTTGTTCTCAAATGCTTGCCTTTATCTTTCTTCCAGTTAAAAGTGTAAAGTTTATGCATTTTAATATGTGTTGGGTCTATTGATTCTGCACAAGGGGGAGTAACCGAGTGCTGTCCTTGGTTCCAGGACATCTGGAATCTCTGGATTTAGCTGAGAAATCAGTCAGGCCCAGACTGATTCACAGCTCCACCCCTTTATATGTGTGTGCAAAGGTGGCTTATGTCACTTCAGTGAGCCTCATAAAATGTGAATGAGTTTCTACGTTCTAAGATTGTTGGATGTCGGATAATACACCTTGCCTGACAAATAATAAGTTAGCAGTACATGCTAGTCATTGTGATCTTTCTTTTGGCTATTGTTATTTTCAGTATTATGGACAGGCAGTATCTGCCCTTCATTGAGACCTCATTGAGGGAGGGAACGTACAAGGAGAACTCCAAGGATAAACATCTTCACACTTGGGCAAAGGTCACCCTGACTGTGTATCTCTCTGGCTAATATCCCTATAGGCTGCCATGGGATATGAGCTGTTTGGTGATGGAAGATAAGGGAGATAAAATGATAAAATGTTGCACTGGAAGAATTTTGATTTAAACACATTTTAATGAAAACCTAACATTATTGAGCTGGCCTGTAGACCTTCTCAAGATAATGACATCACATATAAATACAATATCTCAAGATTATGAAAGCTAGACTGATTTCGTTCTTTCCTATATTGTCCTAGAACTCAAGGGACTTTGGTTACAATAGAGGTTTCTAGGAATAAGTTCTGGGGATCATAAAAACCTGGCAGTGTTAGCTCTCCAGCACTCCAACCCCACACCTGCACCTTTGACCTGTCTTTTTTTTTTTTGAGACAGAGTCTTGCTCTGTCACCCACGCTGGAGTGCAGTGGTGCGATCTCCGCTCACTGCAACCCCTGCTTCCTGGGTTCAAGCGATTCTCCTGCCTCAGCCTCCTGAGTAGCTGGGATTACAGGTGTACACCACCGCACCTGGCTAATATTTGTATTTTCAGTAGAGACGGGGTTTCACCATGTTGACCAGGGTAACCCCTAGACCACTTCTGACCAGCGCTGGTGCAAGCTTGTGTCCTCTGAGCTTGCTGTCCACTCAACCAAGAGGCAATTTATCTCCTCTCCATGGGCAGATCCTCATTCCCTGCCCCTTCCCGGGCATGCCCAAAGCACTCTGCTTGCCAGCCTGGCCTGCTCTGCTTTGGGTTCACATTTGCATTTACACGTCTCTTCCCACCCCTTGCCCCTTCATTCTTCCCTGTCCCCTAACAGTATCCCATACTTGGTTAAAGATCAGCAGTAAACTGAAGTCAAATCTGGGGGTGGAAGTAGACGGGGAGGTCCTGTGAGGCATCTCTCACCCTTGTACTCAGGTAACTCGACCACCTAAAAGTCCCACCTGGCATATCTGATGGGGCACAGGGCAGATGAGGTAGGTAGGAATGGGGTAGACACATGGAAGGGCTGAAGCTTCATTTGGTCTCATTGAGCAAAACCAGAGCCTCTTGGCATTTTCCCTGGTGATGAGCTCTAGGCTTGTGATGTGAAAATAGAAAAGGGAGACATAAGAAAAGACATGCTCATGTCTGCCTCTCACCCTTACTTACTCGCTTCCTCTTTCCCCAGTGGGGCCATCCTTCCTTCTCTCAACCCATCCAAATTCTACCCACCCTCAAGGGTCACCCACATTCTGCTCCTAAAGGGGTGGGGCTGCTTCTCTTCTCCAGCAGGCTCTTCCTTCCTTAGAACCCCAGCAACACAGCCAGAATCGTGGGGCCTAGAACTTTCTTCTTTCCTAAATATTTACTCAGTGTCAAATCCTCCTCCCCTAGGTCCATGGCAAGGGCCTTGAGGACAGGAATTAAAACCATCTTCCAATCCCCACTACACTGCACACAATCAAGATCTGTGGACTGATGGGTGGGCTGGGGAGCAACAACTAGAACTCCTGCTTCTTAGGTTCTAAGATTCTAAGAGCTTACAAGTTCAAGTTTCAGAGATTCTCTAATTCTGAATTTCTAAGATTCTGTGATTGGACTTTCTGAGATCTTGGGGTTCCCTGAAGTCCTAAGTTTTACTGTTTAGACTCATAGTTGCAAACACTCGCAGAGTCTGAGAACTCTCTGCCCTGTGACTGAGAACAGGACAGACTCTGGGTGATGACAGCTCCTGGACCCATCGAGACCTAGAGCGGGAGCTTCTGCCCCCCAGAGGCTGGAGATGCCACTGGTGGGCATTCTCCTTAAAGACTTGTCAGCACAGGCATGGAGCTCTGGGCCCAGTGCCCTCATCCCTAGGGGAGGCTCTGTAAGGTCATTTATGGGGTCTGCTAAGGGAACATCCTGGGGTCTCTCCAGTTGCCTTGGACTGCCTGTTTTCCAACACCCTGACTCCTTGGTGCTAGTGGCTTCCCTCTGGTGTTAGAGATTGCTGGGGAGAAGAAGGAGGCAGCTGTGTGCAGAAGGCAGGATTGGGGTCGGGAAGAATGTTTTTGGCCACAGAGTTCTGGGATCTCCCTCTTGATGTCAGAAAATCCCCAGTCTCAAGGGTCTCATGATCTTCTCCAGAAGACGCAGTGGCAAAAGTTTTCATGAAGGAAGGTGAAAGGAAGAGGTGAGTACAGGGCCTGGGAGGGATTTCCAGGGGTGCCATTGGATCCTCAGCCTCAAGAGCTGGATGGCTTTCTCCTGAGGCAGCCTCTCCATCCACCCTGAGGGCCGCTCACATGCTCCCCCGGCTCCTATTGGCTCTGCTGCTTGCCATGGAGACAGCTCCGCCAGTGGCCATGCTGCTGGACCATAGTGCTCCTGCCCCCTTCCCCTGCAACAGGTGCATAAGCTGAAAAACTTGCTGTAGACTGGAGGGGCAGCATACTGTGAAGGCCGCACATGGAGAAGGTGACCAAATACGCTTTAGACTCTGCTTCCCCAGTGGAACTGCTCTACTTCTTTAGCACTGGAAAGGAGGGATATGCTGAGAGCATTGGGAAGTTGGTGGGAGAGGAGAGGCAAGGAAGAAGGTGCAGGGAAGAGAAAGAGTGGATCTTTCTCTGTCTCTGTCTCTCTCTCCCTCTACCTACCTGTCTATCTACAGAGACTTAGAGACGCCCACAGAAAGACAGAGGCACGCATAGGGAAACAGAGACTGAGAGAATTAGATCATGGCTGAATCAGAGACACAGAGAAGCACATGACAGAGAGAGAGAGAGAGCATGCAGAGAGACCAGAGACTGCCTAAAACCTAGACTGTTAGAGGCAGAGTTTTCATGGACTCTGTGCTGGGGGCACGAAGCCAGGTCTTACCTGAATCCTTTGTCCAGGGGGATGCACTTGGCCTCATGCTGACAGAGGTTCAGCTCAGGCACACAGTGGTCGATCACCTCGTCGCAGAGCTCACCTGGCACGGATCGGGGAGATAGCTCAGGCCTCAGGCAGGGTAGGCATACCCTGGCCAGAAGATCAGAGTATTGGGGGGGATATCCTGGCCAGAAGATCAGACTCATCCAGCCCCCGGTCAGGTGGGCATGGACATCAGGAGTCCTGCCTTCTCACTCCTTGTGTATCCTCCTGCACCTCTGCCTTGGTTTCTTTGGCAGTGACCATGGGAAGATTCCAGGTGTCCTCCTGGACACTGTCCTAGTAACACTGTCCTAGCATCACCATTTGGCTGTTTTACTTGATCTTTCAAGGGCAGGGGTAGGTGCAGCTGAGAGCACAGGATGCCTGGTCCTGACTTTGGGCCATGCTTATTCATTTGTTTTTTTCATTCCACACTTATTTACTGAGCACCTCCTGTGTGGCAGGCCCTGTGCCAGGTGCTGGAGACACAACAGTGGCCAGGTCCTGTCCTACCCACAGCTTATTTGGGAAGGTCTACAAACAAGCAGGCAATTACAACACAGACTTGTAGGTGTGAACAGAAGGGCAAACTTTGTGGAAGCACAAGGGGGACCCACAGCCTCCCCCAGGAGGTCAGAAGAGGCTTTAGAGACACAGACAAGGCTTAGCAGCCCAGTTCACCTGTTATAGATAAGTAAGCCCCTTGGATTTTTCAGGGAAGGAATATGAAAGGAATTTGAAGTTCTGGTCTCTAGACACAGTGCCTTTGAAGTCTGCAGTGCTACAAAATACCTAATGGATCATAAATACCCAGGGATGGCCCTTGCAGATAAGCCCCGAAAAGCTTACACCACCTGAAAATGTGTTTTAGGAATGTGGGGGAGGGTGGTAAGACAGAACAGCAGCTCCCAAGCAACACCAGCTTTTAAGATCTGAGTTTTGGGTTTCCTCAAATTCCACTTGGTCAAGCCAGATGGAGAGTGATCTAAGAGAGGGAAAGGTCTAACCATGAACGTTCTCTCCAGGAGTGGAGTGGGAGCAGGGTGGGCTCCTGCTCCCAGGGTGTAGGCAGGTAGGTCCAGAGGGCTGGCTGCAGGGTAATGAATAATAGACAGCCCCTAAGTCTGTTCTTTGCTGTGGGGGGGACAGGCTGACCCCAACCATGTCCTGGGAGGGAGCACTGAATGCCTCCCTCTCCAAATTTTGCCTTCAGCCTCTCAAAACCACAGAGGGCACTGTGTTCCTGAGAAGCCTCCTCTTTCTTCCTTGTCATCTGGAGAGACCCAGAGAAGCAGACAAGCATCTGTGTGGGACTTGCACATTTTCCGGGACAGAGCAAACCACGAAGCCTCATTCGGTACCTGGGTTTCCTGGGAATGAATTCTGGTTGACACTTCCTAGCTGCTTGACCTTGACGTTGGCAGTTGTGGACATTAAATGAGATTATACAAGCACTCACTGTCAGGACCAAAGTGCAACAAATCAGCAGTGCTCCCTGGTCAACAGCAGACACCAGGTGGGCCTCAACTGAGGCAGGAAACCCCTTCATCAATGCCTCCTCAGTGTCCTCCTGCTGCCCATCTGCCTGCTCGAAATTCAGTTCAAGCCCCTCCCCCGCCACAAAGCCTTCGTTAGAGCCCCACTGCCGTCTCCATTTTCACTCCTGGGATTTCTGTCATCTCTCTTCCGGCACTAAGCTGATTCTTCTTGACCAATGACTCTATACAGTGATTCTTCTCATGGACCAGAAGCCCCTGTGGGCTGAGGGCATACCTTAGACTTCGTGGTCTCCCTAAGTGGCTAATTTACTAGTCTGTATACAGTAGGTGCACAGTAAGTGTTGCCTGTTGCTAATGCAACTCTTGGCGACAATTCCACTCTCAGAAGATGAAAGATGGAAGGGGAGGTAACCCCTCAGCAGTTTTCTTTCTTTTCTTTTCTTTTCTTTTTTTTTTTTTTTTTTTTTGAGACAGAGTTTTGTTCTGTCTCCCAGGCAGGAGTGCAGTGGCAGGATCTCAGCTCACTGCAACTTCTGCCTCCTGGGTTCAAGAGATTCTCCTGCCTCAGCTTCCCGAGTAGCTGGGATTACAGGTGTCCACCACCATGCCCAACTAATTTTTGTATTTTTAGTAGAGCTGGGGTTTCACCATGTTGGCCAGGCTGGTCTCGAACTCCTGATCTCAGGTGATCTGCCTGCCTTGGCCTCCCAAAGTGCTGGGATTATAGGTGTGAGCCACCACACCCGGTCCCCACAGCAGATTTCCATACACTCTTCCAGCACAGAAGCTTGTCTGGGGTCCTAGGAAGCCCAGGATTATTACAGCGAGTGGTTTTCTCAATTGGTGGTGGTACGTTCCTGCAGTTTCAAGAGTGTGCTTGGGGATAGTGTCTGTTGGGCTGGAGGCTTGATAAAGGTATGGGCTATGAGGGATAATGGGAGCCATTTGGCTTCCTTCTCTGCCATCTTTAGGGATGCTTCTATTTATCTTCCACAGCTTCCCACCACCCACTTTACTCCTGACATAAAAGCCTGGTTCCAGTAGTCCAGGGCATGGGGGTCCCTGAGCTTTCCCCTCCTCATTTTCTCCTTGCCTTAGGCTGGTATTTCCTAAAAGTGCTTCTTGCAACACAAGATCTCTGGGCTGGGAATAGTGTTCGAGGGTCGGGTAAGGGGGAAGCTCTGAGATCAAATAAGTTTGGGAACTGCTGGGTTAAACAAACAGCTTTCTTTAAAGCAGGAATTTTCAGAACCTCTAACATGCTAATTTGTATCATGGTACACCAAGAAGAAGGTTAGTATCATATGCAGTACTTCCCAAACTTCTTGTCTCATGGGGACTTTTCCTCAAATTCATGCAATTCCAGTCTGGGATATGCTACTTTTGGTTGATCTCATAACAAAGCGGGCTGTGTTTGCACCAAAATTGGTAGCATTTTGCTTCACAACCTAATGATATATTTAACTGCCCTTTTTAGGGGCTATTAATGTAGGAAAATAAAGGTATTGTGTTTGGGGCATGGGTGGGTGGAAAGATCTTCCTGAGGAATGATCCCTTGTGGGAGCCTTCCTGGATTCTCCGGCTGGGTTAGGTTCCTCCTCTATGATCCCACACCCCCAGGGCTTATAGATGTTATGTTCTCTTTCTAATGAATCCACGCCTCTGTCCACCAGACTATAAACTTCTTATGAGAAGGAACTCTGTCTTGGTCATTTTTGTATCCCTAGCTCCTAGCTGAGTGCCTGGAATATGTGGATTTCAAGAGACGGTTGACTAGACCTGAAGGAAGCATAAACACAATGCAAGCACCTCTCGGCCAGCCTCAAACACCACTGGGTCTACAGGGGCCCTAAAGGAGGGAATGGCCAGCAATGAGATGAACAGCAGCTAAAGAGCCTGGGACTCTGTTTCAAGTGGGAAGGAGTAGTGATTTGCTGGTGGCTGGTGGTGAAGCAAACAGGCCTTTGGGGAGCCCCTCCTGGCATAGCGCGGTCTTGGGGTCCTAGTCTCTGTCTTCAGGCAGAGAGGAGGAGAGTCCCCGGAAGAAGTTAAGAAAATGGTATTCTAGCGACACCCCTCCACCCAGCCATACACACAATCATGAGATCCTTACCTGTGTAGTTAGGTGGGCAGACACACACGTAGTTGTTGATCCCATCCACACAGGTGGCATTGTTTTCGCAGTCATTGTCCTCACAGTCATCTGGGTTGATCTCACACCGCTGCCCCTCAAAACCCAGAGGGCAGGAGCAGCTTTGGGATGTGTGGGGTGAGGAGCAGGGGAGTCAGGGGTCAGGGAGAGAGGTGGGTTGGAGTGGCAGAGAGGAAGACCGGGTGGGAAATACAATTAGTTTCTCCTTCAGACGAAGGTCTGAGAAAGCACTTTGGACATGTGAGACCTTGGGGCCCTGAGCAGGAAGACCCTGAGGAGCCTAAAAGGTCATTTCATCCAACCCCATCTCTAGGCAATGTTCTGTCTCCCCTGGCCCATGCTGGCTGCCTCGCTCCAGGGCTACTGTCCGCTGACAAGGCCGGTGTCATCACTCCCCCAGCTGGAAGTGGTTTCCTGGATATGGCTTAAATTCTTCCAGCTGTCCTCCAAACCACCCTTCCTTCAGCTCTTCTGAGGCACAATCGCTTTTGCAGGTAGAGACAGCATAATAAACATCCTCCTTTAAGTGATTTTTTTTTACTCGACGGCAGCCCTTCTATCTCAGGGTCAGGGGGTGGGCAGAACATAGTGCCCAAGGTCCCAGACTCTGCACCCGGGTTTCCTGGGGATGAATTCTAGTTGATACACTCTA
The DNA here is from genome assembly GCF_024542745.1 of Macaca thibetana thibetana. Taxonomy (NCBI): domain Eukaryota; kingdom Metazoa; phylum Chordata; class Mammalia; order Primates; family Cercopithecidae; genus Macaca; species Macaca thibetana. Next base: position 13,032,062 of record NC_065583.1, on the reverse strand, counting down.
GCTGCTTGACCTTGACCCTGGGTGGTTGTGGAGATTGAATGAGATTATACAAGCAAAATGTTTAGAAGGGTACATAGCACATAGAAAACGCTCGGAACCCGTTAGCAAGCTTTGGTTCTACACAAAATCACCCTACTTCCTTAACTGTTCCTCAGGGACGCCATTTCTCCCCATCATGTATTCCTGCTACTTCTAAGCCCCTCCAGCTTCCGGGGGACGAAGGCTAGAGTGGGAGGATCCCTCTCCTGCCAAGAGTGAGGCCTTCGGGTCAACTTGGCTTCAAACACTGTGGGCCAGCAAGATGCATTTCCTTCACTTGCCTCTACAGTATTACATCTCTTGGACAAAAACCTCAATTGCCTGCATCTCTGCCTGATCTCGGTCGTATCCCCAGGACTGGGCATGCAAGATCAGTTAGAACAAATAAAGGCTGTGCAGAAGAGGTGGGGGTGGAGGGCGGAGTGAGCAGCTAATTGATTAAATAAATGCTGCAATGAATCTCGATCCTTCCTTGGCCTAACCCGTTTGTCAGGGATTCTCACTCCATCCACGAGTGTGCACTTCAGCTTCAGACCTGGAATTTCAGGTTCCAGAGATTACTCTGATTTGGGATTTAGCTAAAAAAAGTAAACTACACTCAGCTAACAGGCAGTGAATTTCAGTGGTCCTAGAATCCTCCTTAATTGGTCTCCTTTCTGTGACTGAAAACTGTATCACATTTTCTACAAAAGGCCAGGAGCCTCTCGGGTCTCAGCTTTTGGGGTACAGCAAAATGACTAATTCCTTTTTCCTGTTAGGGACTCCGGGCACTCAGGAAAAAGGCTACTTCTTCAGAGCCAGACAGAGCGTAGGTTTCGGAAAGTCCTAAACCATGGTGTTGCCCGTTTGTTTTCCTACAGACCAGTTACTTTGGCTCCCCCAGAGCCTTAGGCTTCAAACACTGTGGCAGTGAGATATGGTGGCTGGTCAAGGAAAGAGAGGTTGCTAAAGGAGTGACGGGGTGGAAGGAGGCTGATGTCTCCCTGTCCTCATTGGAAACCTTGGAAAGCTGTCGAGGAGACTCCGGGAGCCATGAGTTGGTTGTGGGGATGAGAGCAGACCTCGTCTCCTGTGTTGGTCTTCTGTGTGGCCTGCTCTGCACGCCTTGGCTGTTCTTGTGAGCAGGCAATGCAGCAAGATTAGAGAAGCATGTGTATGAGGAGGCTGGTGATGCTGATGACTCAGATGTGTTATGGGTTGAATTGGGTTCCCCCCAAAAAGATATGTTGAAGTCCTAACCCCGAATACATCAGAACGTGATCTTATTTGGAAATAGGATCTTTGCAGATGTGATGTTAAGTTGAGGTCCTACTGAAAGAGTGTGGACCCCTAATCCAATATAACAGGTGTCTCTAAAAGCAGATGGCCATGGGAAGGCAGACACAGGGAGAGCACTGGTGACTATGCAGGCAGAGAGAGGGGTGCTGCAGCCACAAGCCAAAGAATGCCAAAGATTGCCAGGAACACCAGAAGCCAGGGAGGGACAAGCAAGGACCCTCCCCTAGAGACTCAGAGGGAGCACGGCCCTGCTGACACCTTGATTTGGAACTTCTATCCTTCAGAACTGTGAGAGAGTAAATTTCTGGTGATTGCAGCCACCCAGTCTGTGGTTGTTGTGGCAGCCCTACGGAATTACTCTAGAATGGAAGAGGGGAGCAAAAGGGAGCTTCCTGACAAGCACCGCTCCCCTTCACCCGCCAGGTGCTGGCTCGATGGAGAAGAGTTTCCCTACTCCTCGAGGAGTGCATGTGATCTCTCCCATCACTAGTAACTGGCGCATTGCCTTAACCTTCCACCCGATTTCCCGGATCCTGTAGATCTGGGCCCTTTTCTTTTTCCTCTAAGTTCTAAAAATATTTTCAGTTCATCTGAAACTCTTCAACTGAAGACGGAAATGGGATATTTCTGCTCACTCGAACCTCCAGGGGAGATGGAGAAACACAGTTGCCTGAAGCGGGGACCTCTTCCCTCATCTGACCTGCATCCCTTGCCTGGGTGGGGCAGCCCAGGCTGTGTGCCCTGGAGGGGTGTTTCCTGGCTGGGGTCCCGGGGCCACCTCCATATTTCCCTGCAGTTTCTCCTCACCCCTGCTCTACGTGAGCTGGCAGGAGTGGGTGGTTTGGCTGACTCCAGGCAGGAAAAGGAACTCTGCCTTCAATTTCACTTTTCAGGAGGCAGAGCTTGATGGAGCTGGTTTGGCAGGTGGACACATGGGCGGGCGGGTTCCCTGGGGAAGAGAACCGGGAGCCCAGAACTTGATTTCTTCCCCAGACCACACAGCAGCCTCTGGCCAGAGTGCTTTTGATATTTAATTGGTTGCAACTTGAGCTCTAAGACACCCACATGTGGCTTGGCATGGGGTGCCCCCACCTTTATTGCCAAGGGGCTGCCGCCCCCCCAACTGGCTCCCCAGGGATGCCAAAGGAGCCCGTTCCCAACAGTCTGTTTTTGTCAGGGTCACAGGCCAGCAAAACTGGGCATCTGAAAGCTGCTGGGGAAGGTGGAAGCAGGAAGGGGTCCTGAGGTTTGGGTGGAAGCCTAATCCCATTCCTAGGACAGGGAGGAGAAAAACCTAAGTGGCTGCTATTCCCTTTTCTTCTTGAAATGTTAATGTGAGGAAGGAAAGAGGACTGGAGGTGGGCTTGGATGATCCAGGAATGAGCATCAGGAGATATGACCTAGAGCAAGTCCATTTCTATGCCTCAGCTTCCCTGTCTGTTCAATGAGGATAATACCTACCTACTGGATAGGGTCATGTAGGGATTTAAATGAGATAATACTTGACTAGTTGGTACCTGGCATAGTAAGCATATAATCAATGCTACTTATTTTATAACTCAGAAAAGCATGGTGGAAGTGCCAGACTGGCGGTCTTTAAGCCTTCACCCAATCTTTCTCTGACTTTAGCCAGCAGCGGACACCTCCCTTATAGGAAGCATGAGGTTGGGACCTGGTTTCAAATCCCTGTCCCAATGCTTAATGTAACTCTGGGCAAAGGATTTGTCCCTCTGATGCTTGAACATCCTTATCTGCACGGTGGGGATAAATTGTCCTTCCCTTATAGGGTACGAAGAGCCTTGAGATCATTCCCATAAGGGCCAGTACAGCACAGGCCCTGGGCATGCCCTCGCTGGGTATAATCTCTGCTTCTTTAGCCTGCCCAGGGAGCCCTCCAAGGTGAGGGATATGGTTTGGCTGTGTCCCCACCCAAATCTCACCTTCAATTATAATAATCCCCAAGTGTCAAGGGTGGGGCCAGGTGGAGATAACTGAATCATGGGGGCAGCTTCTCCCATACTGTTCTCATGGTAGCGAATAAATCTCATGAGATCTGATGGTTTCATAAATGGGAGTTCCCCTGCACAAGCTCTCTTTTGCCTCCTGCCATACAAGATGTGCCTTTGCTTTTCCTTTGCCTCCTGTCATGATTGTGAGGCTCCCCAGCCGTGCTGAACTGTGAGCTCATTAAACTTCTTTCCTTTATAAATTACCCAGTCTCAGGTGTGTCTTTATTAGCTGTGTGAGAACAAAATAATACAGTGAGGGAGGCCAGGGGTGAGCTGTTACCTGAACCCATCCTTGTGGCTGTCACTCAGGTGGCAGGTGCCTCCATGCTGACAGGGGTTCTGGATGCAGGTGTTGATGGGCACAGTGCAGTCCTTGCCCTGAGGAGCAAAAGAGGGAGAAGCACCTGGTTAGGGGGCCTTCCGGGGCTGCCATGGCCCAGGGGACCTCAGGGGTTCCAGCATGCTCTGGGATGAGGCTGGGGAGATGACAACAAGCAGCCCCTGGGAAAGGCCTGCTGTGTGACTTGGAGCCCACCCATGGGAGCCCTCACCCCTAGTCACTGCACAGTGAGAAGGGGAAGAGTGATGAGAAGCCCAGAGTTCAGGCTGCAGCCTCACTACTTCGCAGACTTTGCACCCTTCTCTATCCCAAACTGCAGGGCAAGAGCCCAGGCTATGGATTCGGGCAAAGCTGAATTCACATACAGCTGGTTTCACATTCCAGCTCCACCCCATCTGGCTTGGCTGATCGTGACTTCACGAAAGCCTCCTGACCTCTCCAAATCCACCTCACGGGGTTGCTATGAGAATTAAACTTGAGCTTTCACGTAAGGAAAAGGTTACACAGTGTGTAATCCACCTAGAGCTTAGTAGGTATTCTGTAAATGCTAGAAGATAACATTACCATGAGCCTCACTGAACCTTAAATATAACCCACAACTTGGGTAGGGAAGAAGGCTGAAGTGTGGCCAGCAGACCTTGTCTCCTACAAAGTGACGACCCCCAGAGAACCATCCTGGATTGATCTGCAGTAGGGTCCAGGCTTTGGTATTTATTCTAAAGTTCTGAAGGTAAGCCTAAGGTTAGGCCAGGTGGGAACCCTGGCACTAGAGAGCTCAGGGTGGTGTGGGATTCTTTGGAGCAGGCACCTCTGAAGGGGATGTGTGAGCTGAGAAGGAGCCAACTGCATGGAAGGTGGGGAGAGGAGCGTGCCAGGCAGCAGGAGCACCGAGGGCAGCGGCCCTGAGGAAGGCAGCTCCAAGGTAGAGACTGAGCTGCAGGAGACCCCCTGTCCCAGGGAGCAGCCCGGCTCTTCTTGGCCTTCTGGCTCCTGCTTCTCCCTTGGGACAAGACCAAGCTCATCCAAGTCTTGGCATGCAGTCCCTTGCAGGACCTGGTAGCGTGGGGTCTGGGGAGGCTACTGCCGCATCCTGTCTGGGCCCTGGGCTCAGTGGCTTGGCACAGACCAGGTGGAGGTGATCATGGGAGCCCGCCCACTGCCACACCACCTGCTCGCCATCTGCCTGAGAAAATCCTCTTCCCGCTTCTGCTGTTGCCGGTGATGTGATGGAATGGAACTGGGGCCTCCTGGCTGTGACGTCGCAGCCAACTGGGCCGACGGCCTTAGGTCCAGGACAGCCTCTGCTGTGGACCCTCTCAAATGCCAGAGCCTCAGGCCCATCTCTAGCAGCTGGAAGGCATGCACCATGTCCGTCTGGTTCCCTTCGTGCCCTGTCCCAGCTAAGGGGCCAGTCCGAGGTTTCTTGGAGGGGGACAGGGAGAGTGCAGCTTGGGCTGGTATCTGGTTTTATCCTAAACCATAACAACACAGGGCCCCTTTCTGAAAGTCGGTGTGGAATGGAAACTGTAATACTAATTCTCACTCACATTGCTGAGCACATTTTCCATTCCAGGCCTCATGCTAAGTGTTTTATATTCATGATTGTGTATCATGTTCACAACAACTTATGAGATCGGTGTGATTGTTATTACACTCATTTTTACAGACAGGAAAGACAGACTTAGAAAGTGACGTAATATGGCCAAGATCGCACAGCAGTAAGTGAAACGGGGAGCAAGCAGCTGAACCCAGGCATCCAGCCCAAAGTTAGTGCTGGGAGCCTCTATGTGGGACCACTTAGCCTGCCCCTCTCAAAACACACGTTCTGGGGGCACGCAGATGGGAGTGCACATTCTAAGTTGGCTGCTGTGTTCCTTGAGGAAGTGACTAGTTCTCTCTGAGCCTTGTTTTTACCACTTATGAAATAGAAATAATACGACCTACCCTATGGGGAATTAGTTAATGGTTAGAAATCATATATATGTAAGACGTCTAGCATGTAATGGCAGCTCCATAAATAATAGCGATACTGCTGCTGCTGCTGCTGCTGCTGCTGCTGCTGCTGCTGCTGCTGCTGCTGCTGCTTGGGGTCTGAGGCAGGGCTGAATGTGAGTGACTAAAATACTTTTTCAGGTCTTTGGTTGGTGCCAAATAGTTCCAGAGGTGCATATGTGGGAGTGGTGGCCGCCAACACATGGACCGTGAAGGGCAGGACAAAGAACCTTGAGAAGGTCAAGGCAAGACCTCTCCAGCCGCTGTCTGGGCTAGCCCCTGCTCTGGGGAACTGGCAAGTACCAGTGACTTCAGGTCAAACCCTCCCAACGGTGGCAGTGGCGGTGGTGGTAGAGGTGGTGGCAACTCCTACAGCCTTTCACGCCAAGCACAGAAATCCAGGAGACAGAGCCTAGTGCCTGATGACATGGTAATTGGGCCTGGAGGTAGGGATTTCTGTCACTTACGTCTCCTTGAAAAATAATCACTATTGCCAATGCCTGGCTAATTAGCCTGATTCAATTCTCTTCAGCCTCATTTTGCTCAAATCTACCAGATCTGTGATGCTCCGTGGTCCTCCACCACACTTTCTACTCCTCATCCCACTTTGTGTGTGTGTGTGTGTATGTGTGTGTGTGTGTGTATAGGGACATGGCCAGGAATCCTGACTGGCTTCCTTTAAAACAGGTGTCGCCAACCCCTGCGCCATGGACTGGTACCGGTCCCTGGCCTGTTAGGAACTGGGCTGCACAGCAGGAGGTGAGCAGACGGGGCGGGAGCATTACCACCCAAGCTCCGCCTCCTGTCAGCTCAGCGGTGGTGTTAGGTTTTCATAGCAGTGCGAGCCCTATTGTGAACAGCGCATGCGAGGGATCTAGGTTGCTCATTCCTTATGAGAATCTAACTAATGCCTGATGATCTGAGGTGGAACAGTTTCATCCGAAGACCCTGATGAAGACCCTAGTTCCGTGAAAAAATTGTCTTCCATGAATCTGGTCCCTGGTGCCAAAAAGTTGGGAATCACTGCTTTAAAAGACACTAGGGGGCGGGCGCGCTGCCTCATACCTGTACCCCCAGCACTCTGGGAGGCCGAGGTGGGCAGATCACAAGGTCAAGAGATTGAGACCATCCTGGCCAACATGGTGAAACCCTGTATCTATTAAAAATACAAAAATTAGCTGGGCATGGTGGTGTGTGCCTGTAGTCCCAGCTACTCAGGAGTCTGAGGCAGGAGAATCACTTGAACCTAGGAGGCAGAGGTTGCAGTGAGCTGAGATCGTGCCACTGCACTCCAGCCTGGCAACAGAGTGAGACTCTGTCTCACAAAACAAAACAAAACAAAACAAACAAACAAAAAAACACTGGGAACAGCTACCCTCATTGGAAACCTCTTTTTGAGATGGGACCAGTAGTGCTGCTCTAAGTCCTTACTACTCAAAGTGTGCTCCTTGGACTAGTGGCACTGGCATGTCCTGGGAGCTGGTAAAAAATGCACATTCTCAGGCCTGACCTCGGATCTAATGAACTAGAACTTGCATTTTAATAAGCTCTCCAGGTGATTCTTTTGCACACAAAAGTTTGAGGAGCACTGTTCTGAGACACTGAATATATGTGCCTGAAACTAAATGGCTGAAACAGAATCAGCCAACAGATATATTTTTTTTCCCCAAATCTTAAAATAGTGGCAAAATAATGACCCTTTGTGAAGTATCTACTGAATCCTGGCACTGAGGTAGGCAAAGTACACACATAGCCCCTTTTCATCCTTCCAACAGCACTGCATGTGAGTATGAGTATTCTCAGTTACAGGTGGGGAGAGTTAGGCTTAGGGAGAATCTCACTTGGGTTGTGAGTGTAGAGACTTTCTTGCAAGAGATAGCTGAGTTCTAGTTGTAGCTCATGCACTTCCTAAGTGTGAGAGCTTGGGTAAATTATTTCATCTTTATGAACCTTAGTTTCTTCATCTATTAAAAGAGGATAATAAAACTTATTTCACAGGGTAATTAAGAGTGCTGCAAGAGATAATATGTTTAAACTGCTTCACAAAGGCCTGGCATTATAGTAGATTAAGAGTAGCTCTTACCAAATGTTACACAGTGATTCCTGTGCTTTTTTGTAACATTGTGGCTTCCCAAGGTCACTCAGCTAGTAGATGGGAAAATGGAGATATCTGGAAATAGGTAGATAAATGCCTGAACTTTGAGCTCGGTTTTGCAGGCATCTGGGGATTTCTGTTAACTTAGCCACTCATGCAGAACTACCACCTCAGTCGCTCTGTTTGGGTGGGCTCTAACCCTGGCAAGAAGGAAAGCAGGAGGGACATACTCAGCACAGAGAATGTGATGCAACCCTCAGTTAAAGGATCCCTTGGGTTCAGCCTGCCCGGTTTTATGGCTGAGGAAACTGAGGTGGGGAGAAGAGCGGCATCTGTCCAAGGTCATGCATCCTATAGGCAACGGCTCCAGAGGGTCCTGCTTGGTGTTCTTCCCATGGCTACATTCTACTTGTTTCTAACCTGGCAATTCAGACAAGTCCTGAATAGTCAGGGATCCCCAACCTCAGCCCCTGCAATCACTGCACTTGCCAACAGGCAGTGAGTGCAGTGGCCAGGAGCACAGCTTCTGGAGTCATTTGGTTCTGAGCTTTGAATCCCAACTCCCTTACCTACCATGCTCAGTTTCTTCAACTGTAAAATGAGGGTCATTTTAGGAACTGTATTCTAGGACTCTGATGAGGAGTATGCAAGATAATACATGTACTTTATTTAGTCTACTGTCAGTACATAGTAGGTACTCAATAAATGCTGGCTCTTATGTTACTGTTATTATCATAGTTATCATCATCATCACCATCTGTACCATTAGCACCATTGCCATCATCAACACCATCACCATCATCACCACTGTCACCTTTGTCATCATCCATCCTCACTGATACCATCACCATCATCACCTTCACCAACATCATCTTCACCATTACCATCAACATCATGCATCCTAGACCTGCCTGGGCTCAACACTTTCCTCAAGATCAAAATCTCTGTTCAAATTCTTCTAAAATTGACATGATGTTCAGAATCTTGAGAACAAAGTTCAAACAAGTGGCCTTATCCTGCAGTAGCCCTGCAGATACTCTCTTTGCCCTGACCCTGACGGTCAGGTCATGCTTCATAATGCAGTCAAGTGTAGTTGGAAGAAGCCTGGACTTCAAACCCAGCTCTGCTACTTTCAGACTCAGGCCAGTGTTAAAGAGAAGGAAGCAAGAATCAGAATGTGAACAGTCTCTTTAGAATAAGGATGATACTACCCATCTCATACGCTGATTATAAACGTCAGAGAAGAACATAAATGCATAAGCTCCAGATGAGTGCCTGGCCTTTACTGATGACTCAAAAGAGAACTACACTATGTATGGAATTGAGAATGTTACAAATGCAGTCACAGTTCTAGAAGAAGGACTGAAGTCTCTTGGCAGTTCACAGAGACGTTGACTGATAATCCTGGATCAAACCAGCAACATACCACCTGCTACTGATGCCCTATTCCACACCCAGGTATGAGGGACCACCATGCAAGGGTAAAGGTAAAAGGCAGCAGTATGCCGGCTTATTGAGTGCTTACTGAATGCCAGGTATCGTCCTAGGTGTATTGCGTACATTACTGTACATTTGATTCTCATGGCAAACCTATGAGGCAGGTCCTAGTTTGCAGCTGGGAAGACAGACGAAATTACTAGCCATGGCCACACAGCTAGTAAATGACAAAGCTGGAATCCACACCTGCTTCTCTGTGTAACTGCACAGTCTGAGTTTTCTCTGCTGAATGCATACAACAGAGTTTGAGAGGATCCACACATCCTGAGGATGTCTGCTGTTAATCTCTATTCTCCCCTCCTATTAATAACATTTTTTGTGTGTGTGAGTGCCCTGTGACTGTGAATTTATAACATTCTCAGTTCCATACATAGTATATTTCTCTTTTGAATCATCAATAAAGGCCAGGCATTCATCTGGACCTTATACATTTATTCTCTTCTCTGATTTTTATAATCAGCGTATGAAATGAGGGTGCATGGGTCTAGGACTCCGTGGTAAGTTTAAGGCTTTGGAGGTGGCTGGTTTCAAAGGGAATCCTTTGGCTCTTTTGTCCCATGCCCATAGGTGGCACTCTGACACTATCTGCTAGAAGCAAGCCATAGTCTAGAAATACATCAGGTAGTCCCATTCCCAGAGTGAGGCTGCCTCTAAGCCTGTCACTACACACACACAATCCCCCTGGGGACAGAGACCTGGGGATGCCAGCTCACTCTCACTCCACCTGCATCAGATGTGTGCATTAGACAGGCTGCCTGAAACTCTGGGCTTGCATTTGGGGTGGTGACCTGTGCGATGGACTCATCCAGGCTGTCCCTTGGAGAAGGGAGGGTACACAGGGCGCGGTGCCCCTCTCTAGGGCCAGGGCTGAAGGAGGAGCCTGAGGCGTGAATGTGGGGGGCAGGGCCTCCAGCATACCTTGTAGCTGTAGGGGCAGGCACAGCGGTACAGCTCCACAGCATCCTGGGTGCATGTCCCGTTATTCTTGCATGGGCTGGAGAGGCAGGCATTGCATTTGGCTGCAATGTTGATGTCCACAGGCCCTGGGCAGCAAAACCAGAGTACTGACAGCAGGTCCTGAGTGCACTCACTGCCACACCTCCCTTCCCCTCTGCTTTGGGCCCTCCCTCAGCCAGCGCCAGCCCCTCCCCAACTCCATGCCCAGATGGCAGCTGGCTCTCCTCAACCAGCACGTCCAGTCCAGCTAGCGTCCCATTAATTCAGCCACTGTCCAGTGAGGAAAAGTCACAGTGGGACATCATTCAGAAACACTTCTGCAGTCAAATCAATTACTGTAATTAGCCTGATCCGATTTTGGTGCTAATCTGCAAACAATGCACCATAATTAGAAACCCCCTGTGTATCTTTTCACATTCCAGGAAGCTCTGAGCCCAGACTCTATTTGGACCTCCCATTTTTCTAGCCACAAATACCCCTCCCCATGGAATAGTCTGTGCCAGGCTAAGCAGGGCATAGTGCTTGGGCCAAAGGCACACAGAGGAAGTCCCCCCTGGAAAACCTTGGAAGAAAGAAATGGATGGCCCCAGAGGACACGGCGATGATGTTGACAATGGACGGAAAACTGCTCAGGTCCATGTGACATCTGTGACCATTTCAGCTGTGCTTGCTTTAGCTGCAAGCACTGGAGGGAGGTCAGGGTCCTTCGCAGAGCTTTGCAAAGGGGGCTCTGTCCTGCTGCTGCAGCCAGCTTTGACAATGAGCCCTGGATAAACAGGCCATACGTAGTGTCAGGACTATAAATGACCTTGGGGCTAACAGTCATCAACTTGGAGATGGGCTGAGATGAACTTCAGTGAGTGACCATTTGTGGATGAGTAAACAGAGTGGCCTGATTGAGTGCTGGTACTAGGGGGCTCAATCCGGCTTCACAGTAGAATAGGAAGACTATCTGTCTTGGTTTGCTTGGGGCTGAGGGGGTTTGCAGGACACAGAGCTTTCAGTCCTAAAACCAAGAATGGCCCAGACAAAACCTGGATGACTTGGCTGCCTTACACTACCAGCTACAGTGCTTTTGTTTTTTGAGATGGAGTTTCACTCTCTTGCCCAGGCTGGAGTGCTGTGGCGCAATCTTGGCTCACTGCAACTTCCACCTCCCGGATTCAAGCAATTCTTCTGCCTCAGCCTCCCGAGTAGCTGGGATTACAGACATGCACAGCCACACCTGGCTAATTTTTGTATTGTTAGTAGAGATGGGGTTTCCTCTTGTTGGGCAGACTGGTCTTGAACTCCTGATCTCAAGTGATCCACCTGCCTCAGCCTCCCAAAGTGCTGGCATTAGAGGCGTGAGCCACCATGCCCAGACCCCAGCTGCAGTGCTTTTAAAAGTCCCCACACCCAGGTTGTGCCCCAGACCAATTTAATCAAAACCTAGAGGGTGGAGCCAGGCTTCAGTAATTTTAAAAGCTCCTATATGATTTCCAAAGTGTGCAGCCAAGATTGAGAACTATACTATTCTTGGCCTAGGTGAGCCTCTGTAGTATCAGATCAGATATCTTAGAAGCAGGAAGAGGAAAATTAAAATTAGCTTTAAGCCAATGGAATGTTTTTCTGCTTGCAGCAGAAGTATGGGACACACTAAAGTTTGAGAGGGTAATTAAAGTATATCTATATATCAAAATAAGTATTAAGCCTCTCAGAGATGAGCAAAAGATATTAACAGACAATTGTGTATACAAATGAGAAGTAACTTTTTGATAAAAAATTCAGGTTCCCCAATAACAAAAGACAAAAATAAAAGGAATTTTTTTTTTAACCTATTGAATTAGCAAGGATGAGAAAATAAGAGAAAATAACGACAGAGTCTAATGAAAAATGCAATAGAAGGATGCTACTGGGAATGTAAATGGGTTATAACCCTTTTTGAAAATCAGTTTGGCAAAATGTGTGAAGACCTTAAAAATAATAATATACTTTGATTCAGTAATTTCTGTTCTCTGAATCTTATCTGAGAACATGATTTCAAATAGAGAAAGATCTTTATGTGTCAATGGTAAGAAAAAAAAAAAAAATGGAAATACTCTAAAGTTCAAAACCAGAAATGGATTAAGTAAGTGGTACTGGAATATTATGGCTTGATGATGAAGACTGTGCATTATGGAATCAGATAGACCTGGAAGCCTGTTAAGCCTTGATTTTCTCATTTTTAGAAATGAGGATAATATTAAAAGTTGATCACATAGAGGCATTAGAGAATTAAATAAGCTGTTATATGAAGAATGAGAAAAAAAATACACGAGAAGGTGCTTAACATCATTCCTGTTGCATAAGAACTCAGTAGTAGTTTGTTGTTATAATAATATGATCAATAAAAAAATCACATGTACAGTAAGTTTGCCGGGTAAAATGAGAAAATGCTTATGTTTTAATAATATTGGATAAAAAAATGCAGGTTGGAAAAGATTTTTCTCAAGGCCAGGTGCAGTGGCTTATGCCTGTAATCCCAGCATTTTGGGAGGCCAAAGCAGGACGATCATTGGAGATCAGGAGTTTGAGACCAGCCTGTGCAACATAGTGAGAACTTGTCTCTACAAAAGATGGAAAAAAAAAAAAAAAAAAAAAAAAAAAAAGATATTCTCCACTATGGAAAGACATGTACAGAAAGAAGTCAGTGAGGACATGTGTGGCAATGCCAGCAGGGGACTTGGAGAGAATGACACTTGGCCCATTAGATGAGGGTCCACATCAGCGTCAGCATCTGAGCCTCTTTGTGTGGGACCCATGGAAGAGACAGGGTGAAGGTTTCTGAAGCTGCATCTCTTGAGATGCCCTGCTCTGACAGGTTGCTGAGAACACAACAGACCCCACAAAGGACAGGGGAGGGTGGGGTGTGGGCGTCACCTACCTTTGCACTGGAAGCGGTGGGTTGGGGTGGTGAGCAGGAGCCTGTCAGCCATGGGCTCAGGGCTACTGCAGCGGGCGATGCCAGGCTCCTTGTACCCCGCCTTCACCCACTCTGACAGCCACCGAAGACTGCAGTCACAGTGGAGTGGGTTGGTTCCCAGTGCCCTAGGAGGCAGAACAGGAAGTCAGGGCCCCCTGCCCAGCTTGGCCTGTAGGCTTCATATGTTCGGCTCTCTGGAAATGCATTTTCAGACTTTGGCTAGGCTGGAGGTGTCCAACATGGGGCCAGCAGAGTAGTCGTCTCCACTGTGGCAAAGTTAATGTCTCCAGAGTGTACTTCCAATGCTGTTGATGTTTCAACTCCCATCCCAGCCCCTTCCACTTCTGAGGAGTGGTTCTCACCTACGCAGTTAAGACTCACTCGTCAACTCAACCCCATCCTAGCTCCTTTAGGGAGCTTCCTGGATCTCTGGCCATCTGATTATCTGGTTCCCTTGTCCTGCCAAAGGGCCCACTGGAGGATATACTCTGCAGAGAAGGTACTGAAACCCAGCAACCTAGGAAGCAGCTTCAGACCACTTGACTGAAGAATGCAGGGGAGGAGGGTTAAGTCCAGTATAGACATCTCCAAAGTTGTGACTGGGAAGAAAATACTAGAAATTCTGTTTTTTTAAAAAAATTGTATCTTTTAATGATTCTATTTTTGAAAGTTTTAGAATATGCATATGTAGTATATCCATCTTATAGTGTATGCACACATGAAAATAATTAAATATGCATATAGAAGGAATACAAACTCGAAAATGTTCACTGACAGAGGTGTATAAAAAAATATAGAGATCCCTGATCTGGGGAAGAGAGGTCTGGCCTAGGAGTGAGGGAACCTAGGTTCTAGTCCAACATCTCACTGACCTGATAGTCAACCTTTAGCTAGTCAGCTAATATTTATGGGCCTCAGTGTTTCCTGTGTAAAATAAGAAGGGATACCTGTTGCAGAGTGTAGAGTGGTTAAGAATATGTGCTTTGGAGTCAAGGCAAACCTGGATCTGATCCTGGGCCCTGCCATCTGCTAGCTGTGCCATGCTTAGACACAATGTTATTATATATAATAAAAGGATAAAAATGCCTTACAGCTGCAAGAAATAAATCGAAAACTTATCTTACGTGTTCAGCCCATAGTACATGTTTTCTATTAGTTCTTATTAAATATTTACACTGTTTACATAATTGAGGATTCCTTTGAAGGCTTCTGAGGTGGGGAACAAGACAATATGCATGGTGTGGATACATTGTTGTAAAATATACTGTATGCATAAGGAAAGGACATGTGCCAAAATGCTGACACTGATGACATTGTCGCTGACACTTCCATGCTTTCATGTTTTGAATGCGCACTGGGGAGAAAGACCGCTACTTACAGATGGGATAGAGATGTGAGGTCGTTGAAGGAGCCTTCAGGAACGCTGGAAATGTCGTTGCCGTGGAGGGTTCTGAAGCAGAGGGCACAGGTCGGAAGGTTAGCATCCAGTAATTTGAATTTAGCACATTTTCTCAGGGTCTCCAGTGCCTGGTCTTGCCACCCTTCAGTTTTGCTCAGAGCCCCACTGCTCCTAGCAGTAGCTGCTGCCCCCTTTGCTCTGGGTGCATGAATGTTCTATGCCCAGCTCAGCAGCAAGGATGGAGGGAGTAGAGGGTCTGGGGAAGAAGCGGGTGGACTTTTCAATCTGATAGACCTGAGCTGAAATCAGAAACCAGTCTCTTTTAGCTGTGGAACACTGGATAAGTTATGTCACTTTTCTGGGCCTTCCTTTTTGCGGCTGAAAAATGAAGAGACATATCTACCCAAGGGAGTTACTAGAGTTTCAGAGATCATGTGAAGAGCTGTGCTTAAGACCGGAAGTTCTGGAGCCAGGCTGTGTGCAGTCAAACCTGACTTTGTCGCTCACCAGCTGTGTGACTGAGGGCAAAGCAATTTACCCTCTCTGTGCCTCAGCCTCTGTTGTAAAACAAGTATGAGAATAAAAAGACTTGCCACGGAAAGTTGTCATGGGTCTGTTCATCCACGTAGAGAGAGCCAGCATTTTCTAAGTGCTAAATGACTAATCAATATTAATATTTGTGAAAGAGTCTTGAAGGGTATCTGGTATCAAGGAGCTCAGTAAATTAGTTCCCTTCGTATTTACCTAAAGAGATCTTAAGGGGGTTGAGAAATGCTACCAATCCCAGCTTCGGTGACAGAGGGAGGGGGTCCTCAGCTCCCGAGGAGAGTCTCTGGAGCCGAACACTCACTGTTATGGAAACGGCTTTGGCATCAGCCACACACATACACGAGTCTGGCACTTGTGTGCACCTGAGTGCCTCTTCCCACAGCATGTCAGAAGGGCTGGGCACCCCACCTGGTATTAATCATGCCTCTCTCCACCCTGTGGTGTAGGCAGCTAGGAGCTATTCTCACTTACACAGTGGTGCCATATACCAAGCCTTCCACAAATGCCTGGAGGACAGGTGCATGAAAAAATTCAATGAACACTGCTCCGTGCTCAAGTAGCAACACGAGCACATCCACAACACATAGATTATATTCTCCATTAAAGGATTAATCATCAACTGCATAAAAAAATCTGCAAATTCATAGAAACTCAAAGGCTTCTTTAGTGACTGATGGGCACCATCACCTGTGTTGGCGATAATCACCCTTCAGGGTAAGGACTAACAACTTTATTGCAGGCAGAGAGTCCTGGTAGAACAAAGAGACAATTAATGCTGACAGTGGAAGTACAGATGGAATAATAACGAATGAATTTGCTCTTCTTCTCCCTTCAACTGAAGTTAGCTTGCCCTTGGTCTTCAACTGACATAGAGACATGAGCCTAATTACTCTTGATAGAGAACAGTGGCTCTCACACTGAGTGAGCTTCGGAAGCTAGTAAATATGCAGATTCTTGAGCCCCACTTCCAAAGGTTCTGATTCAGTGGGTCTGGGGTGGGGCCTGAGATTCTGCATTTCTGACAAAGTCGGAGGTGATGCTGATGCCAGTAGCAAGGGTTAAAAAGATTTCTCCTTTTGCTTTAAGGCAAGGCCCTTATTTCTCTCCTCTTTCCATGTAATCTCCTCTTCTCTTTCTCCTCTTAGTTACCCTCTGTGGACATCCTCATCACCATCGGCTCCTTCCCCTCCCACCTCACAGTTCTCTGGTGAAATTCGCAGGGTGAAAGTGAACCTCAATGCTTAGGCAGTTAGGACAGCAGGAAGAAGGCAAACAGCCATCCAGAGTGTTCATGATAGCTTCTCGCCTCCCCGGGGAAGGAAGAGCTAGAAGCACTTCCTAACACTTTGATCAGCATCATTTAGCCTCTAATTCATGAGGCTATTTATGAATCATACCAGCCCCTGACTGCTATTGACTTTGATGGCTGCTTGCTGTTTTGCATATGCACCCAGCTTCATTGTTAGTCATTTCCAAATGAGGCCTAATTTTAAAATACCAGACGACCCAAGGGCAGCTTTAGCGTTGTGACACCTGCAAGTCAGGCTCCATTCTCTACTAAAAATACAAAAATTAGCCGGGTGTGGTGGTGGGCACCTGAAATCCCAGCTACTCAGGAGGCTGAGGCAGGAGAATTGCTTGAACCCAGGAGGCGGAGGTTGCAGTGAGCCCAGATCATACCATTGTACTCCAGCCTGGGAGACAAGAGCGAAACTCCATCACAAACTAACAAACAAACCAACCTGCAGAGTAACAGGATTGTAACTTACTAGGACAACTCATTAAATCTGCCTACACTGCAGGTTCTCCATCCTGGTTTGGCCCCCAAAGAAGTACTCTTGCCTGTCAAACCACCATCCTAAAGGATGCCAGAGAAGTGGAAGAACGAGTGCTCCTTCCGCTTTCTCCTCCCCTTCTCCCTGATGCCTCCCAGAGGCTGGGCTGGCAAGCAACTGTCAACTCTCAGTGACTCATCTTCAAGCACTTGGAACTCCTCCTCCTCACCTAACCCTTAGGGGATGTTAAAGGCAAACTTAAGAATTTCAGAATGCGGATGAGGGCATCACCAGGGCAACATTAGGGCACAACCATTCCTCAGTTCTGGGCTGCCTGAACCTTGGGTCTGTGAACCCCTAAGTCCTACAGTTCATACAATGAACAGTGGGAACTATCCTCATTCTAAATGTGGGTAGGGCTGCGTGAATTCTCTTCTGAGCGGGCTAAGCTGTTCCCAGGTGATCTGGGGGTTAAGAACCAAAGGCTCTGGAGTCAGCCTGCCTGGGTGTGAATCCCTCCTCTGTACTGGCTGTGTGAGCTGAGACAACTGACTTTTGGTTTGTCAGATTTTTTGGTTTCTCAGATCTTTTGGTTTCTCAGATTTTTCATCTCTAAAATGGAGGAATTCTTAGTAACTACATCTACTAGACATTTTTAGGGGGTGTGGGTTTCTCGGTATCAATGCTCTTTTCTGTAGCAGTTCCTCTATTTTCTACTGGGGATCACCATGCCCCACCTCTTGGTCCCAGTGGTTTGGACTCTGTAGGAAGCTATGGCTCAGGTCTGGCCAATCAGAGTCACAGTGATTGGTGTGAGGTTGAGCGTGCAACCTAAGGGAGCCGAGGAGAGACACTTCTGGGGCTTTCTCTGGAATGACGAGGACAGAAACAGTTTAATTTTGTGGGGTGGCTAAGCTACTAGAATGTAAACTTTTAGCCCATCGGGACCCTCTGTGTCTTAAACAGAGAAAGACTGCCTGAGAATGAAATCCACTTAGGAAAACAGGGCTGAGAGGCAGAGACACATTTCTTTTTATTTTTTATTTTATGACTATTTTTTGAGACAGAGTCTCACTTTGTTGCCCAGGCTGGAGTGCAGTGGCACGATCTTGGCCCACTACAACTTTTGCCTCTCGGGTTCAAGCGATTCTCCTGCCTCAGCCTCCTGAGTAGCTGGGATTACAGATGTGCATCACTATGCCTGCCTAATTTTTGTGTTTTTAGTAGAAATGGGGTTTTGCCATCTTGGCCAAGCTGGTCTTGAACTCCAGACCTCACAAGTGATCCACCTGCTTTGGCCTCCCAAAGTGCTGGGATTACAGGAGTGAGCCACTGCGCCCGGCCTACGTATTTCTTTTTCAGACAGTCTCACTCTGTTGCCAAGCTGGAGTGCAGTGGCATGATCTCAGCTCACTGCAACCTCCACTACCTGGGTTCAAGCGATTCTTCTGCCTCAGCCTCCTGAGTAGCTGGGACTATAGGTGTGCGCCCACTAGGCCCAGTTAATTTTCGTATTTTATTTATTTATTTATTTTTTTAGTAGAGACAGTGTTTCACCCTGTTGGCCAGGATAGTCTCCATCTCTTGACCTCAGGATCTGCCCGCCTCAGCCTCCCAAAGTGCTGGGATTACAGACACATTCTGACAGTATCATTGCAGTGCCTGCATCCAGCCCTAGAGCCCGGTATCTTCCAGTGCATTCTTCAGTTATCTGAGTTGATACATTCTCTTTATGCTTAAGGTGGTTTGAGCAGATTTTCTTCCTCTTTGCCCAGGAGGAAATATACTACTTCATAAGCTAGCTGTGAGGATTGAAAGACTGGATGCCAGGGGTTCAGAAGCACTCAGTCACATCAGCTATGACGATTGTTATCATTGTCATGACTCCTCCTCTATGTTTTTGAGTGGATTTTGGGGCCAGTCCTCTGGGAGTTACCCACATAAGGTAGAAGCCTGAAAGTGCGCGGCTTGTATGTCAAAGGCCATGGTGAGTCCTGTGACCTGATTCCAGGACTGCAGAGGAGACACTGCATTTTGGCAGAGTGGTCGGTGCCTGTCCCCTTTCTCTCTGCGTCTTCCATTTCACCCCACTCCTCAATTCCCATCAGAGGCCTCTCTGGGTGAGGAGGAAATCACCTCATTTTTACACAGGCCAGCTCCCTCCAGTCTGAAACGGGTGCAGATAAAAACAGATGCTAGTCTGCGATGGGGAAGCAGGTAGAATGTGGTAGAAAGAGCACTGGGCTAGGAGCCCAGAGGTGAGTCCCAGCCTTGGTTCTGCCTGTGCCTTGGGGCCACTCGGCAGCATCTCTTCCCACTCCTGCCCCCAGAAGCCACGTTGCAGCCACCCCTGTGGCTTCTTGTGATTCCCCCGGTGATATGCCTTTCCTGACTTCAGGGCCCCTGTCCAGGACATTTATGTTCTCCCGGCCTAGAATGTTCTTCCCTCCCATCCCTACTTAGGTAACCCCCTCTGGTTTCTCAGCCTCAGTCCTTCCTGAAAGCACAAGTTAAGAAGAGTGATTCTGAAAACAAATAGTCTCGGGTTTAAATTCCAACTTGACTACCTACTGATTGCATCACTTTGGGCAAGTTACTTCATCTCATTCAGACTCTATGTACTGATCTGTGAAATGGGGATAACAGTGGTGTATCCTTCACAAGGTAGAAGGTGACTAAGATAACATAACCAAAGCACTTAGCCCTGTGCGCAGCGCATAGCCACGGTTTGATGAATGTCAGTGGTGATTATTAACCTTCCTTTCAGAAAGCCTTTTGGGTGGCTAAGACTGGGTTGTGTGCCTCTCACTTGCATCCCCATGGCTCTTCTCTCAGGTATCACCCTGTATTGTAGTTGCTTATTTACTTAACTTCTCCTTCTAGACCAAGAGTTCCCTGAGGGCAGCAATTGTGTCTCATTCACATTCTGTTTTCTTTCCCCCTTCAGAGTTAAGCACAGCAACTAACCCATAGCCAGTATTCAGGAGAGGATGAGTGATCTTGAACAAGTCACTAAACCTCTCTGAATCTGTCTTTTCTTTTTTTTTTTTTTTGAGACTGAAACTCGCTCTGTGGCCCAGTCTGGAGTGCAGTGGTGCTATCTCGGCTCACTGCAAACTCCGCCTCCCAGGTTCACGCCATTCTCCTGCCTCAGCCTCCCGACTAATTGGACTACAGGCGCCGCCACCACGCCCGGCTAATTTTTTGTATTTTCAGTGGAGATGGGGTTTCACCATGTTAGCCAGGATGGTCTCCATCTCCTGACCTCATGATCCACCCGCCTCGGTTTCCCAAAGTGCTGGGATTACAGGTGTGAGCCACTGTGCCTGGCCTGTCTTTTCTTCTTATACATGAAATGTTTGGACAGAAAAATTTTCATTATTCACTCTTCAATCCTAAATTCTGCAGTTAAACTTTTGTTTATTGATTTTTATTTTAGAGATGTCAAAGTGCCAGCCCTCGCCCATGGTTGGGAGGCCACAGTGAGTCACCCTCCGGCTCAGCAGAAGAATTTTTCTGATGCTCTAATAGCTGGTCAAAAGTGGAATAGAGTTGCCTGGTAAGGGAGTGAGCTCTTTGTCTCAGAAGGTAATCAAGCAAAGGGCTTCTTTCCATGGATGTTTTAAGGAGAATTCAGGCAATTAGTAGAGCAGTGATGAACAGCCCCATGTGTATCAACAGCACAATTCTCACTTCAGGGACTAGGAGCTAAAAATACTGAGGATGGTGAACGATAAAGGATGCTGAATGATAATCCCACTGGCTCCTTCATGGGCACACACTGAAACTGCCTGCCAGAGCTAACGGATTCCAGGTGGCCCTCCTGTGCCTGGGGCAAGACAGTTGGGACCACACACATACAAGGCATGTGACTTGGTGTGGGGCAAAGATCAGGGGATGCATGGATCCCCTAAGAAGGATGAGGATGTCCACAAGAATGTTCTCTTTTTGCTATTTTCAGATTCGGAGCCAAGTAGAAAAAGCATTTTTCACACAATGTTTTGTACTCAGGGCTAAACGACCACCCTCCTGTTGTGCTGTCCTGAAATGTATTCATATCCACCCATACACAGACACACACGCACGCACGCACGCACACACACACACACACTCCCTCTCTCTCTTAAATGTCAATTTTCTCTTCCTGCTTTCCAGATCGCTTTTTGGCCTTTGTCTACTCCAAAACTAAACCTTGACGCTCATTCTTTTTCCTGCTGCAAACACCCAACATCTCTGGGTCTCTGGTCATTTCTGAAAGTTTAATTAAAAGAATGAAACCCCTCAGAAATGAGGAAAGAATATATAAATGTTCAAATGCAGTTGTAGATAATGTAATTCTTGATTTTAAAAAGCCAATCTTTCTTCTAGCTCCCTCAGTTGTAAATATGTTACCATCTATGTTGCCATCTTCATTCATCTTTATTGATTTATTATTTTTTTTGAAACAAGGTCTTGCTCTGTGTTATCCAGGCTGGAGTGCAGTGGCTCAATCACTGCTCACTGCAGCCTCCACCTGCCTGCCTCAATTGATCCTCCCACCTCAGCCTCCCGAGTAGCTAGGACTACAGGCACACACCACCATGCCTGGCTAATTTTTGTAGTTTTAGTAGGGACAGGGTTTCACCATATTGGTCAGGCTGGTCTTGAACTCCTGACTTCAGGTGATCCACCCGCCTTGGCCTCCCGAAGTGCTGGGATTATAGGCGTGAGCCACCCTGCCCGGTCTTCATTCATCTTTACCTTTGCCTTCATTTGTTATAGAAATGACTTTATATAAACATTATCACATTTTTTTTCATTTGCTCTCTTATAGTCTTTCTTCATAGGTATAAATGTTTACAAGTTATAATTGTAACACATATACAAGTTAGGTGTATTTCTCCATGTAGCGCTATGCGATGAGCGCTTCCCCCACAGTGCTATCTAGTTTTCGTCTTTGCCTCTTTTAATAATTGCACTTCATTGACTGGTTGCCTCATGGTTTCCTTAAACATTTCCCCACTGTGGCCCTTGTAGGTAATATTTAAAATTTAGGTTAAAAAAAAACAGTACAACAAAGATTTTAATGCACAGAACCTTTCCCTCATTTTGGATGATTCTTTAACCTAAATTCCTAGGTGTGTAATTAGTGGGAGAAAGGATACAAATATTGTAAAAGAAATGTAGCCTATAAACATTTTTACTTTTCCTGAATTGGCCCTTAGGCAGAAAACGGTTGCTCCCCACTGAGGTAGATGGTTGGACTGAGGTGCTCTAAGATCCCTTGTTATGCACAAAATCTCATGATTCTAAAATGATGATGCTAAAAGCCTATTAATTCTTTTTTTTTTTTTTCCTTTTGAGACAGGGTCTGGCTCTATTGCCCACGTTGGAGTACAATGGCGTGATCTCAGCTCACTGCAAACTCCGCCTCCCAGGCTCAAACCATTCTCCCACTTCCGCCTCCCAAGTAGCTGGGACCACAGGAGCATGTTCCCATGCCTGGCTAATTTTTTGTATTTTTTGGTAGAGACAGGGTTTCGCCATGTTGCCCAGACTAGTCTTGAAGTCCTGGGCTCAAGCAATCCTCCTGCTTCGACCTCCCAAAGTGGTGGGATTACACTTTGGTGAGAGCCACCACGCTGGGGCAAGCCTACTCATTCATATTTCAAGAAGCAAGTGCCAGCGTGTTGTATGGTTACGTGTGCTGCTGATGAACTCATGGCAGTAGTAGCGCCGGGCTGGGGCAAACACGATGCCAAGGAAGGAGAAAATCCTGGCCAGGCTGGTGGTGTTCACCCCATCACCCCCACCACCCCAAAAGACAGACAGATGGACAGGCAAACATTTTCTCTCCCTCTTACATATTGATTTGCCCCCACCATCACTACACTAATTACAGACAGATGCATGCAGATTCCTTCAAATTGGCAGGTCCCACCTCCTGGCAGCGAACCCACGCACAGAACTATTAGACTGGGATGGAAGACAATAGGTTGGGATTGAGGGGGAATGGTAGGAGAAGGAAGGGGGAGCAGGTCCGGCTTCAGCCCTGGCCAGTGATACGAGCCCATCTCCTGCTGTGTTCAACTGGAAACAGGGAAATGGTTGTGCTGATGTTTCCATTCTCAAACTCCCCAGAGAAGGTGGATAATAAATAAGTGACAGTAACAGATTGCACACTGTCAGCGCGGGCACTTCTTTGCCCCCAGAGAATTGATTTTTAATAACAGCGCAGATGACATGTGGCGGGAGTTGTCGCTGACACCGGTGTTTTGTGGGCCTCAATAATTCACATCAGCCCAGAGACTCCGAAATGGACTAGCTTGTTGGGTGCTGTTTGTGGATTGCTACTGAGCTCTGGAAAGGGCCCCGGGTCCCAGGAGGTTGGATTCCGCAACCTCCTACCTGCTAGACCTTGGCCAGTGACTTCACCAGTCTGGGCCTCGGTTTCTCCATGTTTAAAATGGGCAGAATTGTCTTGGTCTCACAGCAGTGTTGCAAAAGGTGAGAGGGAGAAAACTGTCCCATAAAATATGTTGATCACCATTATAGTAATAATGATCTAAAAAGTCAGGAAGTTGACAGGTTTGGGGGCGGAGTATCTGGCATCTCTGTTTTCATGAATAGCATTCAAGGGTGATATTCAAAGGACCAAAGGAATTCAAAGGAATGTGCTAATAAAGCAGAAGCAAGATGGGAAGGCACAAAAATCAGGAGTTAATCAGGCCTAGGGTTGGGGGTGGTGGTGGGGTGCCTTCCTGCCCTAGCAAGCTATGATATAAGAATAGTAACAAGTGAATATTTCTTAAGCATTTACAGTGCCAGACCTGTGCTAAGTACTTCATTTACAGTATCTCATTTAATCCTCATAAGACCCTGTGAGGCAATTACCATAATTATCTGATTTTATGGATGAGAAGACACTCAGCTACCCATGTGTAGGACAGGGCCAGGCAGGCAAGGAGAGCGGGCTGGGTGTGGAGGCTGCAGCCTGCACGACTCTGTTTAAAGGGGCAGGGCTGCTCAGCCATGCAGGAATGCAGAGGCAGGGCCCTGGTATGGCCAGGTCTCTCAATTTTCCAAAAGAATATAGAGGGTGGGATTTGTGCAAGAAACCTCCCGATATTTAAATGTTGACAGCTTATTAAGCTTTGTGTTTTTAAAAAGACACTTTATGAGCCAACCCCACAATTGCTAACTAATAGCTGTCTGCGAGCTGGACGGGGCCCTGGGTTTCCAGCTTGTGATCTCTGGGGTAGGAGCTGTGTTTCCATGCAGAGGTTCACCATGCTGCATCGCCCCTCTGAGGAAACGACTGTAAACAGAATGATGTCGAAACGTGGCTATGGCCACACACTATGCCCAAACTAGAGGGCAGGATACAACTGCATATCCTAATCCTCACAAGGGAGGTGCTATTGATCCCATTTTACACATAAAGAAGCAGAAAGTTGAAGGGGCTGAGTGATTTGCTCAAGGTTCCACAGTGGTAGTGGGCTGGAGCCTGGGAATGGCAGACTCTCAAGGGTACTCTCTCCACTCCACTGAGCAAATAAGGGTACTGGGTAGGAAGGTGTGTTTGGTGGAGTGGGCTTTGGGCAAAGGAGAGTGGGGAAGGAGAGTGCTTAGTCTGCTTCCTGCTGTCACTCAGCAATGTGTAAGTCAAAATCAGCACGCTGGGGTACTCACAGCACTCGCAGGGACCGCAGCCCGTTGAAGGCATGGATGGGGATGCACCTCAGCCGGTTGTAGCTCAGGATCCTGTGGAAAAGGAGGCACGTGCCCTGTTGTGTCTTTCTACTCTCTACCATGCATAGATGCACTGTTCACGTTGTGAACCAAAGCAAATGGTTTATCTTTTTAATGTGGATATATTGACAGAACATCCCCTAAAGGGACAAGAAACCTCGTCACCAATCCAGGAAGTGCACTGGCTTTATTTCCTCAGTTTACTCAGGTTCTGTTGCAGGCTGGTTTTCTAACCAGCTTGTCCATCACCTCTCTCTCCTGTCCAGTGATGAGTGCTCACAATGTGCAAAGCTAATGGGAAATAAATGGGTCTGAGCAAAATATAATTGTGTAGGAAAACCATTTACTGGGAAAGAAAATTCACAAACCACAAAAGGTACTCCTAAGACAGCCTTCTTCAGAAGCGATGAGGTTCTAGTTCCTCTCTAATTGCCTGGACAGTGGAAGGCTTCCTACTTTATCTTCCTTCTGATGATTAAGGTCTATCTTATGCTAGGGCAGCCATAGGCCTGAGGGTCATTAGGGCAGAGAACCCAGTCCTGCTGGGAGGGAGGGAAAGAGTGACCATCTCCTGCTGGGCCCACGGGCATGGTAAACAGCATCTCAGCATACTCACAGAGTGGAGAGGTGAGACATGTTGCTGAAGGTGTAGTTGGTCAGCATGCTGATGCTGTTGTTGCTCAGGTCACTAGGAAAAGTAAAACAGAGGGGTCATGCTTTTGTCTTAGTTGCATCTGTAGGAGGCCATTCCCAAGTATCACATACCTGCCATCCACCCACCCATCTACCCATCCACCCATCCACCCACCTATTCATTAATTCACTCATTCATCTATCCATCCCGCTGCTGGCCTATTTATCTACTCTCCCACTCACCCATCCGCTTGCCCACCCACCCATCCATCCATCCATCCATCCATCCATCCATCCATCCATCTACCTACCCACCCACCCACTCACCCATCTACCCCTCATCTATTTATCATATTTATCCCACACACTCACCTGCCTGCCTGCCCACCCATCCATCCATCCCACCCTCCTTTTCTCCCTCCCACCATCCATCCACCCACTTATCCACCCACTCATTCATCCAAATGGTCATTTTCCATTCAAACACTTATTCAATCATTCAAGCAATTGTCATACATTTATCCATCTTTTCACTTATGCAGATAGTCAATCATTCAGTTACATGACTATTCAGCCATTTCACTGTACCAACAAAATATGATAAATATAATAACAATCTCTCCTTGTTTTAGTACTTTTCCCCCTGATTAATTCTTTTCACTGTTCCTCTATCCCCCTTCTCTTCTGACATTCATTTATTCCATCTTATCAGGTTCTCTCTTAGGAGGACTGAGGTTGGTGGGGGTGCAGTCCTCTGCCAGCTGCAACCTCGAGCTTCCCTGTGGGGATAAACATTCAGAGCTGCGGCAATGTTAGCTGCACATTAGAATCACCTGGGGAGCTTTTAAATCCTCTGATGCCTGAGTTCCATGCCCAGATATTCTGATTTAATTGATCTAGCATGGGCTTGAGCATCAGTAGTTTAAAAAAAAAAAACAAAAACTGCTCAGGTGATTTCTGTAATCAGCTGACGGTGAGGACCATTGCTTTAGAGCAGTGGTTCTCAACTGGGGGCACTTGTGCTCCTTCAGTGACATTTGGCAAAGTCTGGAGATATTTCTGGTTGTCAATACTGGGGGAAGTATTACTGGCATCTAGTGAGGAGAGGCCAGGGATGTTGTTAAACATCCTATAATGTCTATGACAGCCTCCCAACAACCAAGAATTATCTAACCCCAAATGTCCATAGTTCCGAGGTTGAGAAATCCTTATCTAGCGGCTGGTTTCAGGAGTTTATAGGAATCCAGCCCACAGAGAGATGGTGTCCTTTCACCTTTTCTCAGTAGGTCTCCTACTTTCCCAAGGGTAACGCTCTTTCATTCTGCAAGAACTCCCACTCTCCCTTTGTAGGCTGGCTTCTGGTCCTCCTCAGCAGACATAGGCATCTTTCAATTACCACTTGCATCAGCCTGCAGCTCTGTTTCCTCTCACCATCCACCTCAGTTTCCTGAGCGACCCCAGGAGGGAAAAATAAACACCCCACCCAATACTGGGCTCCTTACATAAGCGTCAGGTGTCGGAGGGCGGACAGCTCTCTGGGCACGGCTGTTAGGTGGTTTCCTTCCAGGTACCTGAAAGAGGCGCGGAGTGACAACACCTGAGAAAGAGACACTGTACAAATTCTCACCTTTTCAGAGAAGCCTCCCTGACTTTCCAGGCTGGATTGGGTCCCTCTTTTACTCTTAGAACCTCCCTCCCCCACTTCAAAGCATGACTATATTTGTCATTTAATATTTATTTGATTATCAAATTAATGACATTTTTTCTCCATTGGACTGATACATTTCATGTTGGCAGGATTCTTGTCTAAAATTGCCCACCATTGGATCCCCCCTGTGGCTGTTTACAGAGCTGATACATAGTAGGTATTCAATAAATATGTGTTTAATAAACAAAGCACTCATTTTATACTCAGACCTCACAATATCCTTATGTGGCAGGAAGTCACAGTTGAAGAAAAGTTCAGAGATGTTAAAACACTTGCCCAAGGTCATGCAGCAAGCAAGTGGTTGAGTTAGGACTTGAACCCAGCTCTGACTGTAGTCTTACCACAATTCCACACTTAGCTTCCAGAAGCTGTTGGGAGAATTGAGCCAGGCATGATATATTTTAAGAACCCTAATTCAACGTTGACTATCTGTGATGTACATTTGGAAACTGAGGAAATGACAGAGATAGCACTGTACTACAGTTCCCAGCAGAAGGACCACATGGCAGGAAGGGACAGGGGTTCAGAGTGAGGTTGCACCCAACAGATGGGGACTCCTTCCGGACAGGCAAAGGCTGAGCCTAGACCTGCCTGGACTTCAGCATCCTACACTGACCTGCTCACCTAGGATGAGGCTGCCTCCTCAGAGACTCAAGTGTGGCTTAAGACAAGAAAGTGTCATTGCAATTATGTAATCATGAATTACAAAGGTTATTCCTACTGTAAATAAAAGTTAATGCTATCCTCAAGCGGGGACAGGCCAATTCCTTCACCCCCACCCTTGCTGTAAACCCCTTTTTCCAGGCTTTCTGTTGCTCTCAGGACAAAGCTGAAGAACATTTAAGATGGTTTACAAGAACTGCTTTGATCTTCTTGGTGATCTAAAGCTCCCATAGTATCCTCTCTTAGAAGAGTCAACACATAGCCACTGCCATCCATTTGTCAAGTGTCTGCCTTAAGCTCCATGAGGCTAGACCTAGGTTTATCTTTTGCTAGCCTGGTGCTTCTCAAACTTCAACATACATGCAAATCACCTGGATTTTGCTAGACCACAGATTCTGACCCTAACTCTGGGGTAAGGTTGGAGAATCTGTATTTCTAATGAGCTCCTGGGTGATGGTGGTAACTGCTGGTCTGTAGACCACATTTTGAGTAATAAGGTGCTAGCACACTACCTGGTGTCCAGTAGACCTACCACAAAATGACTGAATGGGATAGAAATGGGTTAAAACAGAATATGGGTCAAGGTGTCAATGACTGAACCAGCCTTAGCTTTAAGGCCACATTGGAACGTACATTATCTTACATTATCTTTAATTGTTTAATTAAGACCAAGTAACTTTCCTCCTATGGCTGGCCCCTGGGGACTCTCATGGCACAGGATGCTGGACTGGACCTGATAAGGTCTTGGGTGGCCATGGCATATTGGACTAATGTCCTTTAGGTTTGATCCTTGGTTGTGTACCCATTATGGGCCAAGAGCTATGCTAAATCCTGGGGGAAATACAAAGATGAACCAGATTCCACTTCTGTCTCAGGGAGCCTAAAATTCAATCATGCACATGCTTAGATTGTGCCCTCAGACAGAAAAGCCAAGAGAAATGCATTCATTCATGCATGCATTAATTCAGGCACAAGTATTTATTGAACGATTATGATGTGCTAAGTATCATATATACTGGGGAACAAGATAGCCATAATGCCTGCTTTCAGGCAATTAAAAATCAAATATAGGTGGAGAGGGAGAGGGAGGCAGGGAGGGAGGAAGAGGGAGGCAGGGAGGGAGGAAGAGGGAGGCAGGGAGGGAGGAAGAGGGAGGCAGGGAGGGAGGGAGAGGGAGGGGGAGAGGGAGGGAGGCAGATGGGGGGAGAGAGAGAGTGCATGCATGAGAGCAAGCAGACAGATGTATAAAGAAATATAAATTATGAATTGCAATCTGTGCTTTCTGGGGAAGGAACAAGGAAACACCAAGGAGCTTACTGCAGAAAGATGCAGTCGAGGGGCCAGGTATGGTGGCTCATGCCTGTAATCCCAATACTTTGGGAAGCTGAGGCGTGTGGATCACTTGAGGTCAGGAGTTTGAGAACAGCCTGGCCAACATGGTGAAACCCCCCTCCTTAAAAAAAAAAAAAATACAAAAAATACAGCTGGATGTGGAGGCACATGCCTGTAATCCCAGCTACTCATGAGGCTGAGGCAGGAGAATCGCTTAAACCCAGGAGGCAGAGGTTGCAGTGAGCCAAGATTGCGCTACTACGCTCCAGCCTGGACAACAAAGCAAGACTGTGTCTCAAAAAAAAAAAAAAGAAAGAAAAAAAAAAGAAAAGACATATGCTGGCCAGGCACGGTGGCTCACTCTTGTAATCCCAGCACTTTGGGAGGCTGAGGCAAGTGGATCACTTGAGGCCAGGAGTTCGAGAGCAGCCTGGCCAACATGGCAAATCCCCGTCTCTACTAAAGATACAAAAATTAGCTAGGTGTGGTGGCGCATGCCTGTAGTCCCAGCTACTAGGGAGGCTGAGGCAGGAGAATCGTTTGAACCCAGAAGGCCAAGGTTGCAGTGAGCCAAGATGGTGCCACTGCACTCTAGCCTGGGCAACAGAGCAAGACTCTGTCTCAGGAAAAAAAAAAAAAAAAAAAAAAAAAAAAAAGGAAGATGCACAGCTGAGGAGGACATATTTTAAGACGAGGATTGATAGGTGAAAAGGGTGAAGACTTGGAAAGAGCAGGGGAGGTGGAAGAGTCTGGCAAGAATGCAGCCTGTGGACAGTCCAGAGCTTGAGTTCCGAGGCAGAGAAGGCAGGTTGAGGGGCTGAAGTCTCGTGGGCCAGGAGAGGACAGTGGGAGACAGGGCAGATCACGCTGAGGCCTTGGAGGTTATTTTATTCAAAGCACAATGAGAGGCCATGACTGCAGACAAGGGCAGAGGGTGGTGTTGCAGAGCTTCCTCGGGCCTCTCATCTGTACTCACCCTCTGCCCTCCCCACATGAAAGGCTGTGGGACATTTGCATTCTGAGTGGATGCTTGCCCTATTCCGCAGCAGGGGCAGGGGCTCAGCTGGTGGTGGGAAGGAGCAGACACCGGGATGGGGTACTTGTCTAGCTTATTCCTTTGGCCAGGGAGACTCTGCTCTGTGCAGGCTGAAGGAGGGGAGGATAAACTGTTGGGCCATCATTCACACAGCTGCAGGAAGTGTTCTGTGGACAGTGTGGCTATGGGGAGCTTGGAGGCAGAAGCTGGAGGAATGAGCAGGACAGGCAGAGAGGCGCTGGTCCAGGGAGCATCTCCTCTCGAGTGAGATCTGAGGGAGTTGCTGGGAAGGGGGTTGACCTGAGATTGACAGCAGCTTCCCACCTTCTATGCTGCTCATTCTATGCTGCCACTACTGGGGCCCAAAGACTGGCTTAGTTTGCATGTAAATCTCCAGCTAAACTTTACCACCACTTCAACTAATAATGGTACCCTAAATCACTGAGGATGTGATTATAGAGACCACTGATCCTATGCCCTGCTGACAAATTCATACAAAGATCACACTACCACAGGGACTCAAAATCAAAGCCAAAGTATCTTAATCAACAACATATATACATCCTCAGAGAACATTCTCCCCTACAAAACCAATTTCAAACAATTAGAACAAGTGACTGCGACACCAGATGTGCAGAAATCCAAGGAAGGACACAGGAAATATGAAAAAGCAGGGAAATATGATGCCACCAAAGGACCACAATTGTCTGGCAACAGATCCCAATCAAAAAGAATTCCTTGAAATGCCAGGTAAAGAATTCAAAATGTTATTCTTAAAGAAGCTCAATGAGATGCAAGAGAAATCTGAAAACCAACACAAAGAAATGTAAAAATCAATGTAGGATATAAATAAGAAATTTCTAAGGAGACAGACATCTTAAAAAAAAAAAAAAAAAAAAGCCAAAGCCCAGGTACAGTGGTTCATGCCTTTAATTCTAGCACTTTGGGAGGCCAGCAGGAGGATTGCTTGAGCCCAGGAATTTGAGACCAGCCTGCGCAACATAGTGAGACCCTGTCTTTACAAAAAATAAAAAGTTAATTGGGTAAGGTAGCATGCGCCTGTGGTCCCAGCTACTAGGGAGGCTGAGGTGGGAGGATTGCTGGAGCCTGGAAGGTCAAGGCTGCAGTGAGCTGTGATCACACTACTGCACTTCAGCTTGAGTGACAGAGTTAGACCCTGTCTCAAAAACAAAAACAAAAACAAAAAAGCCAAGCAGAATTCTGAAACTAAAAAATTAATTGAAGGAAATACAAAATACATTAGAAAATTTCAATGATAGACTACAACAAGCAGAAGAAAGAATCTCAGAACTTGAAGACAGGTCTTTTGAAATAATCCAGTCAGACAAAAATAAGGAAAAAAGAATAAAAAGAATGAACAAAGACTTTGAGATGTGTGGGAGTATATAAAGCGACCAAACTTATGTATTGTTGATATTACCAAGGGGAAAAAGAGAGAAAAAAGTTAAACTTATGAATCGTTGATATTACCAAGGGGGAAAGAGATCAAAAAGTTTAGAAAACATATGTGAGAAAGTAATTGATGAAAATTTCCGAAGTCTATCAAGAGAGTTAGACATCCATTTACAGGAGGCCCAGAAATCTTCAGGCAAATATATTGCAAAAAGAATATCATTATAGCATATTATATTAAGAATGTTTAATATAAAAGTGAAATAAAGGATTTTAAAATTAGCAACAGAAAAGCAGGGAGTCATATACAAAGGAAAACCCTCAGACTAACAGAAGACTTTTCACAGAAACCTTACAGGTTAGAAGAGAATGTGATGGCATTTTCAAAGTGCTGAAAGAAAAAAAAACCTGTCAGCCAAGAATTTTGTATTCTGCCAAAGTAAGCTTTATAAATTAAGGATAAAGTCCTTCCCTGACAAGCAAACACTAAGGGATTTGCCACCACTAGAGCAATCCTATAGGAAATGTTCAATGAGGTCTTAAATGTAAAAATTAAAGGTCAATATTCACTGTCACAAAAAATCATGAAAGTAGAAAACTCACAGTTCATATAAAACAATTATACAAAGGAGGAAGAGAAAGGAATCAAATGGCAACACCACAGAATTTCACCAAACCACAAAGACAGAAAAAGAAACAAACAATTTATAAAACAACTTGAAAACAATCAACAATGTGACAGGAACAAAGCCTCACATATCAATACTAACCCTGAATATAAATGGATTAAATGCTCTACCTAAAAGATACAGATTGTCAGAATGGATAAAGAAACATGATCCAACTATATGTTGCCTACAAAAAACTTATCCTACCCATAAAGACACAAATAGACTGAAAGTAAAGGAGTGGAAAAAGATATTCCATACAAACAGAAACCAAAAGTGAGCAGGAATAGCTATACTTATATCAGATAAAAAAGACATATCACATAAAACAGTAAAAAAAGACAAAAAAGGTCATCATATAACGACAAAGGGAGCAATTCAGCCAGAGGATGTAATAATCCTAAATATATACACAACCAATATTGGAGAATTCAAATATACAAAACAAGTAATACCGGACCTAATGAAAGAAACAGACAACAATACAATAATAGTGGGGTCTTGGTAACACCCTACCGACAGTACTAGACAGATCACTGAGACAGAAAATTAACAAAGAAACACTGGACTTAAATTGGACTTTAGGCCAAATGGACTTAATAGACATTTACAGAAATTCTACCCAACGACTAAAGAATATACATTCTTTTCACCAGCACATGGAACATTCTCCAAGACAGACCACAAGCTAGCCCACAAAACAAGTCTTAACACATTAAAATACCTGAAATTACATCAAGTATTTTCTCAGATCACAGAGGAGTAAGGCTAGAAATCAATACCAAGACAAACTTTTGAAACTATCCAAATACATGGAAATTAAACGGCATGCTCTTGAACAACCACTGGCTCAACAAAGAAATTAAAACGAAAATTTTAAAAAATCCAAATGAATGAAAATGAAAAAACAACATACCTGAACCTATGGGATACAGCAAAAGCAGTGCTAAGAGGGAAATTAATAGCATTGAATGCCTACATCACAAAGGTAGAAAGATCACAAATTAACAACCTAACATCACACCCCAAGAAACTAGAAAAAGAAGAACCAAAAAAACCCAAAGTTAACAGAAGAAGAGAAATAACAAAGATCTTGGTGAGACTAAGGATTCTAGTATGAACAACAAAACAGAAAAGAAGTAACAAAAATCAGAGCAGAACTAAATGAAATGGGGACCAAAAGAACAATACAAAAGATTAACAAAAGAAAAAGTTGGTTCTTCAAAAAGATAAACAAAATTGATAAATCACTAGCTAAACTAACCAAGAAGAGGGAAGATCCAAATAAATACAATCAGAAATGAAAAAGGAGACATTACAAATGATATTTCAGAAATACAAAAGATCACCAGACTATTATGAACAACTATACAATCACAAACTAAAAAATCTAGAACAAATGGATAAATTCCTGGAAGCATGCAACCTCCTGAAATTGAAACAGGAATGGTAGAACGTTTGAACAGTAGACCCCTAATAAGTAGAGAGACTGAATAAGTAATACAAAATATCCCCCCCCCCCCAAACTGCCACCAAAAAGCCCAGGACCATAAATCCAAAGATGGATTCATAGCTTAATTCTAACAAGCACACAAAAAACTAATATTAATCCTCCTGAAACTATTTCAAAAAATTGAGGAGGAGGTAATTCTCCCTTACTCATTCTATGAGGTCAGTATCACCCTAATACCAAAACCAGACAAGGACACAATGAAAAAAGAAAACTACAGGCTAATATCCTAGATGGACATAGGCATAAAAATTCTCAAAAAAATACTAGCAAATTGAATCCAACAGCACATCAAAGAGATAATAGACCACCATCAGGTGGGATTTATTCCAGGAATGAAAGGATGCTTCAATATACACAAATCAATAAATGTGATGCATCACATAAACAGAAATAAGGACAAAAACCATATGATCATCTTAATAGATGCAGAAAAATCATTTGATAAAATTCTGCATCCCTTCATGATATAATTTAGCAAACTACGCATACAAGGAACATACCTCAAATAATAAAGGCTATATACAACTAACTCACAGCCAACATCATCCTTGAAAAAAGTTGAAAGAATTCCCTCTAAGAAATGGAACAAGACGCACTTTGGGAGGCCGAGGCGGGCGGATCACAAGGTCAGGAGATCGAGACCACAGTGAAACCCCATCTCTAAAAATACAAAAAATTAGCCGGGCACGGTGGTGGGCGCCTGTAGTCCCAGCTACTCGGGAGGCTGAGGCAGGAGAATGGCCTGAACCCAGGAGGCGGAGCTTGCAGTGAGCCGAGATCGCGCCACTGCACTCCAGCCTGGGCGACAGAGCAAGACTCCCTCTCAAAAAAAAAAAAAAAAAAAAAAAAAAAAAAGAATTGGAACAAGACAAGAATACCCACTTTTACCACTCTTACTCAATGTAGTATTGGAAGTCCTCACCAGTGCAACCAGCGAAGAGAAAACAAAAGGCATCCAGATTGGAAAAGAGGAAGTCAAATATTTCTGCTGATGATATAATCTTATATCTAGAAAATAAACACTAAATATTTGACCAAAAAACTCTTAGACTTAATAAATGAATTCAGTAAAGTTTCAGGCTACAAAATGAATGTTTAGAAATCAGTAGCATTCCTAAACACCAATAACTATCTAGTCAAGGACCAAATCAAGAAGGCAATCCCACTTAAAAAAGCTAAGACAAGGACAAAAACAAAAACAAAAACAAAACCCTAGGAATATATTTCACCAAGGAGGTGAAAGATGTCTATCAGGAGAACTACAAAACACTGATGAAAGAAATTGTAGACAACACAAACAAATGGAAAAACATCCCATGCTCATGGATTTGAAGAACTAACGTTGTTAAAATGACCATACTGCCCAAAGCAATCTACAGATTCATTGCAATCCCTACCAAATGACCAATGTCATTTTTCACAGAATTAGGAAAAAAATCCTAAAATTCATATGGAACCAAAAAAGAGCCCAAATAGCCCAAAGCAATCCTGAGCAAAAAGAACGAAGCTGGAGGCATCATATTACCTGACTTCAAATTATATTACAAGGCCATAGTAACCAAAACAGCACAGTACTGGTATAAAAATGGACACATACGTCAATGGTACAGAACAGAGAACCCAGAAATAAAGTCACATTCCTACAACTAACTGATCTTCAACAAAGTCAAAAATATACACTGGGGAAATGACACCCTATTCAATCAATGGTGCTGGCAAAATTGGATAGCCATATGCTGAAGAATGAAACTGGACCCATACTTTTCGCCATATAAAAAAAATTAACTCACAATGAATTCAAGGCCCAAATGTAAAACATGCAAATATAAAAATCCTAGAAGAAAACCTAGGAAAAACTCTTTTGGCCATTGGCCTAGGCAAAGGATTTATGACTAAGTCCTCAAAAGCAAATGCAGTAAAAACAAAAATATAAAAATGGGACTTAAACTAAAAAGCTTCTGCACAACAAAAGAAACAACAGTAAACAGACAACCCGCAGGATGTGAAAAATATTTTTAAAGTATGTCTAAAGAAAGGTCTAATGTCCAGAATCTATAAGGAACTTGACAAGAAAAAAAAAAAAAAACATTAAAAAGTGGGCAAAGGACATGAATAAACATTTCTCAAAAACACACATACACTTAGTCCAACATATGAAAAATGCTCACCATCACTAATCATCAGAAAAATGCAAATCTGAACCACAATGAGATACCATCTCACACCAGCGGAATGACCATTATTAAAAAGTCTAAAAACCACAGATTTTTGGTGAGAATGTGGAGAGAAAGGAATGCCCATACGCTGTTGGTAGGAATGTAAATCGGCACAACCTTTATGGAAAACAGTATGGTGATTTCTCAAAGAACTAAGAATGGAACTACCATTTGATCCAGCAACGCCACTACTGGGTAAACACCCAAAGAGAAATAAATATTACATCCAAAAGATACCTGCACTTGTATGTCTGTCACAGCACTATTCACAATAGTGAAGATATGGAATCAACCTCAATGTCCATCAACAGAGGATTGGATAAAGAAAATGTAGTGTATATTCATGGACACAGGGAGGGGAACAACACACACCGTGGCCTGTTGAGGGTTGCGGGGCAAGGGAAGGGAAAGCATTAGGACAAATACCTAATGCATGCAGGGCTTAAAACCTAGATGATGGGTTGATGGGTGCAGCAAACCACCATGGCACATATAAACCTACATAACAAACCTGCACATTCGGCCGGGCGCGGTGGCTCAAGCCTGTAATCCCAGCACTTTGGGAGGCCGAGGCGGGCGGATCACAAGGTCAGGAGATCGAGACCACAGTGAAACCCCATCTCTACTAAAAATACAAAAAAAAAAATTAGCCGGGCGCGGTGGCGGGCGCCTGTAGTCCCAGCTACTCGGGAGGCTGAGGCAGGAGAATGGCGGGAACCCGGGAGGCGGAGCTTGCAGTGAGCCGAGATCGCGCCACTGCACTCCAGCCTGGGCAACAGAGAGAGACTCCGTCTCAAAAAAAAAAAAAAAAAAAAAAAAAAAAAAAAAAAAAACAAACCTGCACATTCTGCACATGTATCCCAGAACTTAAAATAAAAAAATTAAAAAAAAAAGAAGATGTGGAATATCTATATACATGGAACACTACTCAGCCATAAATAAGAATGAAATCCTGTCTTTTGCAGCAATGTGTATGGAACTGGAGGCCATTATCCTCAGTGAAATGACTCAGAAACAGAAAGTCAAATACTACATGTTCTCGCTTATGAGTGGGGGCTTGACAACGGGTACACGTGGACATACCAAGTAGAATAATGGACACTGGAGACTACAAAAGGTGGGAGGGTGGTGAGGGCTGAAAAACTA
Organism: Macaca thibetana thibetana; assembly: GCF_024542745.1. Taxonomy (NCBI): domain Eukaryota; kingdom Metazoa; phylum Chordata; class Mammalia; order Primates; family Cercopithecidae; genus Macaca; species Macaca thibetana. Next base: position 12,995,129 of record NC_065583.1, on the reverse strand, counting down.
CCTGTCGGGCACAATGTTCAGTATTTGGGTAATGGGGACACTAAAAGCCTACACTTTACCACAACACAA